>NC_059205.1:39791143-41133643 GCF_020615455.1 Coregonus clupeaformis
GCAACATCAGGGTTGTGGGTTCAAGTCCCGATGGGGCCACACAAAACAAAATGTATGCATGCGCCTCTGTAAATACATTTGGCTAAAAGTGTCTGCTAAATGGCATATATTATGATAATTACATTGGCCACTAGTAAACAGTCTAGTCTAGGATAGAAGTCTCAAAGCTGTTACATTGCATACTCAGAGGCATGTCTCTGACACTCCAAAAACATAATAAAGAAGGCATGAATTCATCGTCTGAGAAAAATGACTGACTTGAATTTATTGGATGTTAGTGTGATATTACAGTGAGGGAAAAAAGTATTTGATCCCCTGCTGATTTTGTACGTTTGCCCACTAACAAATACATGATCAGTCTATAATTTTAATGGTAGGTTTATTTGAACAGTGAGAGACAGAATAACAACAAAAAAATCCAGAAAAACGCATGTAAAACATTTTATAAATTGATTTGCATTTTAATGAGGGAAATAAGTATTTGACCCCTCTGCAAAACATGACTTAGTACTTGGTGGCAAAACCCTTGTTGGCAATCACAGAGGTCAGACGTTTCTTGTAGTTGGCCACCAGGTTTGCACACATCTCAGGAGGGATTTTGTCCCACTCCTCTTTGCAGATCTTCTCCAAGTCATAAAGGTTTCGAGCCTGACGTTTGGCAACCTCGAACCTTCAGCTCCCCTCCACAGATTTTCTATGGGATTAAGGTCTGGAGACTGGCTAGGCCACTCCAGGACCTTAATGTGCTCTTCTTGAGCCACTCCTTTGTTGCCTTGGCCGTGTGTTTTGGGTCATTGTCATGCTGGAATACCCATCCACGACCCATTTTCAATGCCCTGGCTGAGGGAAGGAGGTTCTCACCCAAGATTTGACGGTACATGGCCCCGTCCATCGTCCCTTTGATGCGATGAAGTTGTCCTGTCCCCTTAGCAGAAAAACACCCCCAAAGCATAATGTTTCCACCTCCATGTTTGACGGTGGGGATGGTGTTCTTGGGGTCATAGGCAGCATTCCTCCTCCTCCAAACATGGCGAGTTGAGTTGATGCCAAAGAGCTCGATTTTGGTCTCATCTGACCACAACACTTTCACCCAGTTCTCCTCTGAATCATTCAGATGTTCATTGGCAAACTTCAGACGGGCCTGTATATGTGCTTTCTTGAGCAGTGGGACCTTGCGGGCGCTGCAGGATTTCAGTCCTTCATGGCGTAGTGTGTTACCAATTGTTTTCTTGGTGACTATGGTCCCAGCTGCCTTGAGATCATTGACAAGATCCTCCCGTGTAGTTCTGTGCTGATTCCTCACCATTCTCATGATCATTGCAACTCCACGAGGTGAGATCTTGCATGGAGCCCCAGGCCGAGGGAGATTGACAGTTCTTTTGTGTTTCTTCCATTTGCAAATAATCGCACCAACTGTTGTCACCTTCTCACCAAGCTGCTTGGCGATGGTCTTGTAGCCCATTCCAGCCTTGTGTAGGTTCTACAATCTTGTCCCTGACATCCTTGGAGAGCTCTTTGGTCTTGGCCATGGTGGAGAGTTTGGAATCTGATTGATTGATTGCTTCTGTGGACAGGGTGTCTTATATACAGGTAACAAGCTGAGATTAGGAGCACTCCCTTTAAGAGTGTGCTCTAATCTCAGCTCGTTACCTGTATAAAAGACACCTGTGAGCCAGAAATCTTTCTGATTGAGAGGGGGTCAAATACTTATTTCCCTCATTAAAATGCAAATCAATTTATAACATTTTTGAGATGCGTTTTTCTGGATTTTTTTGTTGTTATTCTGTCTCTCACTGTTCAAATAAACCTACCATTAAAATTATAGACTGATCATTTCTTTGTCAGTGGGCAAACGTACAAAATCAGCAGGGGATCAAATACTTTTTTCCCTCACTGTATGTCCATTTTGAACATACACAAAACATTCAGTTACAGTTGAGTTTCTGCCTTTCTGCCCTGTTCTCATGTGGGTGCATACAAGGAGAACAATATGAAAATCATTAAGTGATAATAACCAGGCTAAAGAACTTATTTTGTTTTAGTCATAAGAAAAACAGGGTGCTTGGCAGAGTACACTTTTGGTAATGTTGGGGGCCGTCCAACATTGAACCGTCATAAAAACAATGTATCCTGTATTGCTTTGAAACCTTATGCTTCATGTAACAGTTCCGTAATATTCCAATCAAGATAATTTGAGTGTGCAGAAGCCCAGTCTTTTGACATGACGTGTATAAAACGTTTTGGAAATTCTACCCAAATATGTGGAAATTCTCAGATGGAATCTATGCTTTGAAAAGAGACAGAGAAATCAAAATCAAGTTAAAATCAAATCAAATGTTATTTGGCACATGCTTCATAAACAATAGGTGTAGACTAACAGTGAAATGTTTACTTACAGGCCCTTCCCAACAATACAGAGAGAAAAATATAGACATAATAATAACTATACAATGAGTAACAATAACTTGGCTATATAAACAGGGTACCAGTACCAAGTCGATGTTTAGGGGCACGAGGTAATTTAAGTAAATATGTACAGTACATATAGGTAGGGGTAAAGTGACTTGGATAGAGGATAGATAATAAACAGTAGCAGCAGCATATTTGATGAGTCAAAAGAGTTTGTGCTAAGAGAGTCAATGCAGATAGTCCGGGTGTCAAAGGCGTCAGTGAAATGCGGTGGGCGAAGTCAAACGCAGGACACAGAGCTGATCAGAAAACGTACTTTACTAGAAAGTAAACTGAGAATACACAATCTCCACACAGGGAGGAAATAACACGCACACTAACGACTGCCGATAACAATAACAATCACACACAACACACAGTGATAAGACAGAGGGTTAAAAAGGGAAGACAATACTACATAATGGGAAACAGGTGTACACAATCAAGACAGAACAAGTCGAACATAGAAACATGGATCGGTAGCAGCTAGTACTCCGGTGATGACGAACGCCGAAGCCTGCCCGAGCAAGGAGAAGGGGCAGCCTCGGCTGAATCCGTGACAGTACCCCCCCCCCCTTGACGCGCGGTACCAGCCGTGCGCCGACCCCGGCCTCGGGGACGGCCAGGAGGACGCGGAGCAGGGCGAGTCGGATGACTCTGGTGGAAATCCATCAAAATGGAGGGATCTAGGATGTCCCTCCTAGGGACCCAGCACCGTTCCTCCGGACCGTACCCCTCCCACTCCACGAGATACTGCAGGCCCCCCGCCCGACGCCTTGAATCCAAGATGGAACGGACCGAGTACGCCGGAGCCCCCTCGATGTCCAGTGGATGCGGAGGAACCTCTCGTACCTCAGACTCCTGGAGTGGACCAGCTACTACCGGCCTGAGGACAGACACATGGAACGAGGGGTTAATACGGTAATTAATAGGAAGTTGTAACCTATAACAAACCTCGTTCAATCTCCTCAGGACTTTAAATGGCCCCACAAACCGCCGACCCAGCTTCCGGCAGGGCAGGCGAAGGGGCAGGTGTCGGGTCGAGAGCCAGACCCGATCTCCCGGTGCATACACCGGAGCCTCACTGCGGTGGCGATCGGCGCTCGCCTTTTGTCGCCTGATAGCCCGCTGCAGGTGTACATGCGCAGCGTTCCAGGTCTCTTCCGAGTGCCGAAACCACTCGTCCACCGCAGGAGCTTCGATCTGGCTCTGATGCCAAGGTGCCAGGACCGGCTGATAACCTAACACACACTGAAAAGGCGTAAGGTTAGTAGAGGAGTGGCAAAGTGAGTTTTGGGCTATCTCTGCCCAGGGGATATAACCCGACCACTCCCCCTGCTTGTCCTGGCAATAGGACCTCAGAAACCTACCCACATCCTGGTTAACTCTCTCCACCTGCCCATTACTCTCGGGGTGAAAACCTGAGGTAAGGCTAATCGAGACCCCCAGACGTTCCATGAACGCCCTCCAGACTCTAGAGGTGAACTGGGGACCCCGATCTGACACTATATCCTCAGGTACCCCGTAGTGCCAGAAGACATGTGTAAACAGGGCGTCAGCAGTTTGTAGGGCTGTAGGGAGACCTGGCATAGGAATGAGACGGCAGGCCTTCGAAAACCAATCCACAACGACCAAGATTGTGGTGTTCCCCTGTGAGGGGGGAAGGTCCGTGACAAAGTCCACCGATAGATGAGACCACGGCCGTTGTGGAACGGGTAGGGGTTGTAATTTCCCTCTGGGCAGGTGTCTAGGTGTCTTACACTGGGCGCACACCGAGCAGGAGGAAACATAAACCCTCACGTCCTTGGCTAAAGTGGGCCACCAGTACTTCCCACTAAGACAGTGCACTGTCCGACCGATACCAGGATGACCAGAGGAGGGTGACGTGTGAGCCCAATAGATCAATCGATCACGAACCTCGAGCGGCACGTACATCCGACCCTCCGGACACTGGGGGGGGAGTAGGCTCGGTACGTAACGCCCGCTCGATGTCCGCATCAACCTCCCACACCACCGGTGCCACCAGACACGACGCCGGGAGTATGGGAGTGGGCTCAATGGACTTCTCCTCTGTGTCATACAGTCGGGACAGGGCGTCTGCCTTAGCGTTCTGGGAACCTGGTCTGTAAGTGAGCGTAAACACAAATCGAGTGAAAAACATAGCCCATCTTGCCTGACGAGGGTTCAACCTCCTCGCCGCCCGGAAGTACTCCAGGTTACGATGGTCAGTCAAAATGAGAAAAGGGTGTTTAGCCCGCTCAAACCAATTCCTCCACACCTTCAGGGCTTGAACCACAGCTAACAGCTCCCGGTCCCCCACATCATAATTGTGCTCCGCCGGACTGAGCTTCTTAGAAAAGAAAGCACAGGGGCAGAGTTTTGGTGGCGTACCCGAGCGCTGAGACAGTACAGCACCGATCCCAGCCTCGGACGCATCCACCTCAACTTGGAATGCCAAGGAAGGATCCGGATGAGCCAGCACCGGAGCCGAAGTAAACAGGTCCTTCAGATGCCTAAAAGCCCTGTCCGCCTCAGCCGACCACTGCAGACGCACCGGCCCTTCCTTTAGCAAGGAGGTAATGGGAGCCGCTACCTGCCCAAAGCCCCGGATAAACCTCCGGTAGTAATTGGCAAAACCCAAGAACCGCTGCACCTCCTTCACCGTGGTTGTAGTCTGCCAATTACGCACGGCCGAAATGCGGTAAATCTCCATCTCCACACCTGATGCGGACAAGCGGTGTCCCAGGAAGGAGATGGACTCTTGGAAGAACAGACATTTCTCCGCCTTCACAGACAGGTCATGCTCCAACAGTCTACCAAGCACCCGATGAACCAGGGACACATGCTCGGCTCGTGTAGCGGAGTATATTAGAATGTCATCGATATACACCACTACACCCTGTCCATGCAGGTCCCGGAAAATCTCATCCACAAACGATTGGAAGACTGAAGGAGCATTCATCAGACCGTATGGCATAACGAGGTACTCATAGTGCCCCGAGGTGGTACTAAATGCTGTCTTCCACTCATCTCCCTCCCGAATACGCACCAGGTTGTACGCGCTCCTGAGATCCAATTTAGTGAAGATGCGCGCCCCGTGCAATGACTCCGTCATACTAGCAATCAGAGGTAGTGGACAGCTATATGTTATTGTGATCTGATTTAGACCATGGTAGTCAATGCACGGGCGTAAACCACCATCCTTCTTCTTCACAAAAAAGAAACTCGATGACGCAGGGGAAGTGGACGGCCGTATGTATCCCTGTCTCAGAGATTCGGTGACATATGTTTCCATAGCCGCCGTCTCCTCCTGTGACAGAGGATACACGTGACTCCGGGGAAGCGCAGCGCCTACCTGGAGGTTTATCGCACAATCCCCCTGTCGATGGGGTGGTAATTGAGTCGCCTTCTTTTTACAGAAGGCGAGAGCCAAATCGGCATATTCAGGCGGAATGTGCAAGATGGGAACCTGGTTCGGACTCTCCACCGTAGTTGCCCCTACGGAAACACCTACACACCTCCCCAAGCACTAATCAGACCATCCCTTGAGAGCCCTCTGTTGCCATGAAATAGTGGGGTCTTGAGAAGCTAACCAGGGAAGCCCCAACACCACGGGAAACGCAGGAGAATCAATCAGATACAAACTAATCATTTCCTCATGACCCTCCTGCGTCTTCATCCTGAGAGGCGCTGTGACTTCCCTAATCAACCCTGACCCTAAAGGTCTGATATCTAGGGCATGGATAGGGAAGGGCACATCGACTGGCACAATAGGAATCCCTAACTTATGGGTAAACTGACGATCAATAAAGTTCCCAGCTGCACCTGAATCTATTAGCGCCTTATGCTGGGACTGAGGAGAAAACTCGGGAAACACAACATTCATACACATATGCGCAACAGGGAGCTCTGGGTGAGTTGGGTGCCTACTCACCTGGAATGGCTCATCAGTGCGCTGCCTACTGCCTCGACTCCTAGGAGGCCCTCCCCAGCACCGACCAGCAGTGTGTCCTTTGCGGCCACAGTTGGTGCAGGGGACGGCCCCTCTACTGGTCTCCCTCATAGTAGCACCTCCGAGCTCCATAGGGGTAGGGTCGGAGGTGCTAGGGGATGGAATGGACGGCCCCGGATCCGGACGTCCACGGGTAGCCAACAGGTTATCCAGTCGAATCGACATGTCCACCAGTTGGTCCAGGCTTAGGTTGGTGTCCCTGCAGGCCAATTCCCGACGAACGTCCTCCCTCAAGCTACATCGGTAGTGATCGATGAGGGCCCTCTCATTCCATCCCGCGTTGGCAGCCAGAGTCCGAAAGTCCAGTTCGAATTCCTGCGCGCTCCTCTTCCCCTGTCTTAGGTGGAATAGACGCTCACCCGCCGCTTTCCCCTCTGGTGGACGATCGAATACCACCCTAAAGCGGCGGGTGAACTCCGCATAGCTGACAGTTGCGGCGTCTATTCCCCCCCACTCGGCGTTGACCCACTCCAGCGCTTTACCAGACAGACAGGAGATGAGGGCGGACACGCTCTCGTATCCCGAGGGGGCCGGGTGGATGGTTGCAAGGTAGAGTTCTACCTGGAGCAGAAAACCCTGACACCCGGCAGCTGTGCCGTCATAAGCCCTCGGGAGCGAGAGCCGAATCCCACTGGACCCCGGTGGTGAAGCGATGGGTATCGATGATGGTGGTGGTGTAATCGGAGGAGGTATAGGAAGACCTCCTCTCTCCCATCGCTCCATTGTGTTAACCACACGTTCCATGGCGGTGCCGAGAGCCTGGATTATGGCCGCTTGTTGTTGTACGCGTTCTTCCATCGATCCGGCTGGCACCGCTGCTCCTGCTGACTCCATGTCGAAGGTGTGTGATTCTGTCAAAGGCGTCAGTGAAATGCGGTGGGCGAAGTCAAACGCAGGACACAGAGCTGATCAGAAAATGTACTTTACTAGAAAGTAAACTGAGAATACACAATCTCCACACAGGGAGGAAATAACACGCACACTAACGACTGCCGATAACAATAACAATCACACACAACACACAGTGATAAGACAGAGGGTTAAATAGGGAAGACAATACTACATAATGGGAAACAGGTGTACACAATCAAGACAGAACAAGTCGAACATAGAAACATAGATCGGTAGCAGCTAGTACTTCGGTGACGACGAACGCCGAAGCCTGCCCGAGCAAGGAGGAGGGGCAGCCTCGGCTGAATACGTGACACCGGGTAACTATTTGGTTCGCTATTTAGTAGTCTTATGACTTGGGGGTAGAAGCTGTTCAGGGTCCTGTTGGTTCCAGACTGGGTGCATCGGTACTGCTTGCTGTGCGGTAGCAAAGAGAACAGTCTGTGACTTGGGTAGCTGGAGTCTTTGACAATTTTTAGGGCCTTCCTCTGACACCGCCTGGTATAGAGGTCCTGGATGGCAGGGAGCTCGGCCCCAGTGATGTACTGGGCCGTACACATTACCCTATGTAGCGCCTTGCAGCCGGATACCAAGCAGTTGCCATAGCAAACGGTGATGCAGCCAGTCAAGATGCTCTCAATGGTGCAGCTTTATAACTTTTTGAGGATCTGAGGGCCCATGCTAAATCTTTTCAACCTCCTGAGAGCTGTGTTGGTGTGATTGGACCATGTTAATTCCTTAGTGATGTGGACACCGAGGAACTTGAAGCTCTCGACCCGCTCCACTACAGCTCTGCCGATGTGGATGGGGGTATGCTTGGCCCTCCATTACCTTTATTCCACAATCAGCTCCTTTGCTCTTGCTGACGTTGAGGGAGAGGTTGTCGTCCTGGCACCACACTGCCAGGTCACGACCTCCTCTCTATATGCGGTCTCATCGTCAGGCCTACCACTGTCGTGTCGTCAGCAAACGTAATGATGGTGTTGGAGTCGTGCGCGGCCACGCAATTGTGGGTGAACATGGACTACAGGAGGGGACCAAGCACCCACCCCTGAGGCGCCCCCGTGTTGAGGGTCAGTGTGGCGGATGTGTTGTTGCCTACCCTCACCACCTGGGGGCGGCCCGTCTGAAAGTCCAGGATCCAGTTGCAGAGGGAGGTGTTCAGTCCTAGGGTCCTGAGCTTAGTGATGAGCTTGAAAGGCACTATAGTGTTGAACGCTGAGCTGTAGTCAATTAAAGTATTCTAACATAGGTGTTCCTCTTGTCCAGGTGGGAGAGGGCAGTGTGGAATGCAATAGAGATTGCGTCGTCTGTGGATCTGTTGGGGCAGTATACGAATTGGAGTGGGTCCAGGGTGTCTGGGATGATGGTGTTGATGTGAGCCATGACCAGCCTTTCAAAGCATTTAATGGCTACAGATGTGAGTGCTACAGGGCAATAGTAATTTAGACAGGTTACCTTGGCATTCTTGTGCACAGGGACTATGGTGGTCTGCTTGAAACATGTAGGTATTACAGACTGGATCAGGGAGAGAAAATGTCATTGAAGTCACCCGCCAGCTGGTCAGCGCATGCTCTGAGTATGCGTCCTGGTAATCTGTTTTGCCCCGTGGCCGTGTGAATGTTAACCTGTTTTATTAAAGGTCCTACTCACATCGGCTACCGAGAGCAAGATCACACCGTCTTCCGGAACTGCTGGTGCTCTCATGCATGGTTCAGTGTTTCTTGCCTCAAAGTAAACATAGAAGGCATTTAGCTCGTCTGATAGGCTCGCGTCACTGGGCAGCTTGCGGCTGGGTTTTCCTTTGTAATCTGTGATAGTTTGCAAGCCCTGCCACATCCGATGAGCATCAGAGCCAGCATAGTAGGATTCGATCTTAGTCCTGTATTGACGCTTTGCCTGTTTGATGGCTCATCGGAGGTTGTAGTGGGATTTCTTATAAGCGTCCAGATTAGTGAGAACTCTCCATACATTACTTTTAATGACGAGAGTTATCTTACCTGCTTGTCCGTGTTTAAGCCATGGAGTTCATTCATGGGCCTTGAGAACATCCATTAGAACAGGAAAACCAGGGTATTATCAATTGAAAAACTAAGGAGGCTTTTTGTACACTGAGTGTACAAAACATCCTAATATTGAGTTGTACCCCCTTCTGCCCCATTTTTCCCTCAGAACACCCTCAATTTGACAGGGCATGGACTCTACAAGGTGTTGAAAGTGTTCCACAGGGATGCTGGCCCATGTTGACTTCAATGCTTCCCACAGTTGTGTCAAGTTGGCTGGATGTCCTTTGGATGGTGGTCAATTCTTAATATACACGGGAAACTGTTGAGCATGAAAATCCCAGCAGCATTGCAGTTCTTGACACCTTCAAACCGGTGCACCTGGCACCTACTACCATACCCCGTTCAAAGGCACTTAAATCTTTTGTCTTGCCCATTCACCCTCTGAATGGCACACACAATCCATGTCTCAATTGTCTCAAGGCTTAAGAATCCTTTAACCTGTCTCCTCCCCTTCATCTACACTGATTGAAGTTTATTTAACAGGTGATCAAAAAGGGATCATAGCTTTCACCTGTATAACTCCTTTGAATGCCGAAACACATTGGTTTTACATTTAACAATAAACTTGAACTTTTCTCCAAGAGTTTCTGAATTTCCTCTTCACTTCAGTTTGCTCCTAAATTCATACACATTGGTTGGAGAGCGAGGTCGCTGTGTTCCATTCCCTTAACAGGAAAAAAGATAAGGCTGATTAGGGCTGGGATTCAATGTTATACTATACAGCCGACAAGGCAGCTTTTTAAAGGCATTTTCCCAGATGCGGAGATCGCATTCATGGTAAACGTTACGTATGTTGGGTCACACGTAAATTACCTTTAAAATTATGCGCTGTGCTATAACACGCCTTACATTAGCAGCCAGGCAAAACGTATTATATATTACAAAAATCCGTGCCACTCCATTAGTATGATATGTTATGTTTGGAATGACAGTAGGTTACCTAAGATGGGTAAGTGTATAACATGAACGTCTAGCGACCCAAAGGTTGTGTGTTCGAATCTCATTATGGACAACTTTAGCATTTGAGCTAATTAACAACTTTGCAAATACTTACTACTTACTACAGCTCGGCCCATTTCTTCCGCAGTCAACCATGTGGTGTGCATTTTTGTGTTTGAAAAGGTGCGGCGTTAAGTGAGTGAGAGGGGAAATGGTTGCATATCCCAGAGCCGACCGGGGGTCTATGAGCAGGGGTAGTGAGAGAGCTTTCAATTTTGTGTAGATGAGGGATATACATTTTTAAATATAGTATACATCTAATCTAATTTTTCATTGTCCTATCATGATGGAAAGATCCCTAACCCTATAACCTGGACACCCACCTGAGCGACCCATACACAAAAGAGAAGTTCCCATCTCTTTTATGGACCTGCTGTGAGTATGCAGCCTAAACAGAGAAATAAATGCGGTCAGAGACCTACTTGAGCAGCACCGCCCCCTCAAGATTCTGAGCCTGCCTGGCAGGGTTGGTCCTACAAAGCCAGAGCCCCCTGATGGGAGAGCATAATATACAAGGAAATTCTCAAACCTGCTAATGAGAACCTTGACTACCTTTTACCTAGCCGGTGGGGATTCCGGTGGGGTACGCCCACCCAGGTAGTGGCAGTGCTGGCAACACTGGCTGCAGTAACCCATGGGGAGGGGGTCACACTCGGACAATCAGAGAGGGGGTTTATCATTGTGGCCCAGGTGGCACAAAATAATCAAAGGTCTGACCGCACGGAGATGCTTGGGAAAATGGTTACAACAGGGGATCAGAGTGTTTGTGTCTCAGGTGAAGAGGGTGGATCTGATCTCCATCACCTAGGATTTGACATAGATTAAGTAGATTAATCAAATCTCACATTATTATCAATTTCTGCTCAATCTGCATGCTTTGTCAATCAGCTTTAACTTTATGTGCACTCGTAAATCAAGTTATTTCTCGAGTTGGGCTCTGGGATATTACAGCCGTTGAGTATCTGATTTTATGGTGGATTGTGGAGGAGGGGGGTTGAGTGTGTTGGAGTATGTGAGTATGTGCGTGTGTGCTTGTCTGGCATCTGTTGTGGGGGGTGGGGATGTTGGGGGAGGGGGGGTATGGGATGGACCACATGAATTATTTGCTAGGATAATAATTGCTTGTCAATGAATTAAATGTAATACAATGGCAATCCGGGTTATATGTTAGAATCCTACGCGTGAACTGCCGACATTATTACGCATATTAATTGATAATGATAGAAAATAGGATATGCATAAATTTTTTTAAAGAGTTATATATATATATATATATATAGGTGAAAGCATTGGAAATGCTTTTGGCGGTTAATCTGCTTCGGTTTTGTGGGTGGCACTGTGTGCTGTTTTCATTTACATTACATTTACATTTTAGTCATTTAGCAGACGCTCTTATCCAGAGCGACTTACAGGAGCAATTAGGGTTAAGTGCCTTGCTCAAGGGCACATTTACGTCATTTAGCAGACGCTCTTATCCAGAGTGACTACAAATTGGTGCATTCACCCTATAGCCAGTGGGATAACCACTTTACAATTATACTTTGGGGGTAGAAGGATTACTTTATCCTATCCCAGGTGTTCCTTAAAGAGTGGGGTTTCAAATGTCTCCGGAAGGTGGTGAGTGACTCCGCTGTCCTGGCGTCGTGAGGGAGCTTGTTCCACCATTGGGGTGCCAGAGCAGCGAACAGCTTTGACTGGGCTGAGCGGGAACTATGCTTCCGCAGAGGAAGGGGAGCCAGCAGGCCAGAGGTGGATGAACGCAATGCCCTCGCCTGGGTGTAGGGACTGATCAGAGCCTGAAGGTACGGAGGTGCCGTTCCCCTCACTGCTCCATAGGCAAGCACCATGGTCTTGTAACGGATGCGAGCTTCAACTGGAAGCCAGTGGAGTGTGCGGAGGAGGGGGGTGACGTGAGAGAACTTGGGAAGGTTGAACACCAGACGGGCTGCGGCATTCTGGATGAGTTGTAGGGGTTTAATGGCACAGGCAGGGAGCCCAGCCAACAGCGAGTTGCAGTAATCCAGACGGGGAGATGACAAGTGCCTGGATTAGGACCTGTGCCGCTTCCTGTGTAAGGCAGGGTCGTACTCTCCGAATGTTGTAGAGCATGAACCTGCAGGATCGGGTCACCGCCTTGATGTTGGCGGAGAAACGACAGGGTGTTGTCCAGGGTCACGCCAAGGCTCTTCGCACTCTGGGAGGAGGACACAACGGAGTTGTCAACCGTGATGGCGAGATCATGGAACGGGCAGTCCCTTCCCGGGGAGGAAGAGCAGCTCCGTCTTGCCAGGGTTCAGCTTGAGGTGGTGATCCGTCATCCATACTGATATGTCGGCCAGACATGCAGAGATGCGATTCGCCACCTGGTTATCAGAAGGGGGAAAGGAGAAGATTAGTTGTGTATCGTCAGCGTAGCAATGATAGGAGAGGCCATGTGAGGATATGACAGAGCCAAGTGACTTGGTGTATAGGGAGAAAAGGAGAGGGCCTAGAACTGAGCCCTGGGGGACACCAGTGGTGAGAGCACGTGGTGCGGAGACAGCTTCTCGCCACGCCACTTGGTAGGAGCGACCGGTCAGGTAGGACGCAATCCAGGAGTGAGCCGCGCCGGAGATGCCCAGCTCGGAGAGGGTGGAGAGGAGGATCTGATGGTTCACTGTATCAAAGGCAGCAGACAGGTCTAGAAGGACAAGAGCAGAGGAGAGAGAGTTAGCTTTAGCAGTGCGGA
Organism: Coregonus clupeaformis; assembly: GCF_020615455.1. Lineage (NCBI taxonomy): Eukaryota > Metazoa > Chordata > Actinopteri > Salmoniformes > Salmonidae > Coregonus > Coregonus clupeaformis. The sequence continues at coordinate 39,804,288 of NC_059205.1, forward strand.
GAGCCTCCGTGACACAGAGAAGAGCAGTCTCAGTTGAATGACCAGTCCTGAAACCTGACTGGTTTGGATCAAGAAGGTCATTCTGAGAGAGATAGCAAGAGAGTTGGCTAAAGACGGCACGCTCAATAGTTTTGGAAAGAAAAGAAAGAAGGGATACTGGTCTGTAGTTGTTGACATCAGTGGGATCGAGTGTTGGTTTTTTGAGAAGGGGTGCAACTCTCGCTCCCTTGAAGACGGAAGGGACATGGCCAGCGGTCAAGGATGAGTTGATCAGCGAGGTGAGGTAGGGGAGAAGGTCACCGGAGATGGTCTGGAGAAGAGAGGAGGGGATGGGGTCAAGCGGGCAGGTTGTTGGGCGGCCTGCAGTCACTAGTCGCAAGATTTTATCTGGAGAGAGAGGAGAGAAAGAAGTCAAAGCATAGGGTAGGGCAGTGTGAGCAGGACCAGCAGTGTCATTAGACTTAACAAACGAGGATCGGATGTCGTCAACCTTCTTTTCAAAGTGGTTGACAAAGTCATCCACAGAGAGGGAGGAGGGGGATTCAGCAGTGAGGAGAATGTGGCAAAGAGCTTCCTAGGGTTAGAGGCAGATGCTTGGAATTTAGAGTGGTAGAAAGTGGCCTTAGCAGCAGAAACAGATGAAGAAAATGTAGAGAGGAGGGAGTGAAAAAGATGCCAGGTCGGCAGGGAGTTTAGTTTTCTTCCATTTCCGCTCAGCTGCCCGGAGCTCTGTTCTGTGAGCTCGCAATGAGTCATCAAGCCACAGAGCTGGAGGGGAGGACCGAGCCGGCCGGGAGGATAGGGGGACACAGGGGAGTCAAAGGATGCAGAAAGGGAGGAGAGGAGGGTTGAGGAGGCAGAATCAGGAGATTGGAGGGAGAAGGATTGAGCAGAGGGAAGAGATGATAGGATGGAAGAGGAGAGAGTAGTGGGAGAGAGAGAGCGAAGGTTGCGGCGGCGCGTTACCATCTGTGTAGGGGCAGAGTGAGTAGTGTTGGAGGAGAGCGAGAGAGAAAAGGATACAAAGTAGTGGTCGGAGACATGGAGGGGAGTTGCAGTGAGATTAGTAGAAGAGCAACATCTAGTAAAGATGAAGTCAAGCGTATTGCCTGCCTTGTGAGTGGGGGGATGGTGAGAGGGTGAGGTCAAAAGAGGAGAGGAGTGGAAAGAAGGAGGCAGAGAGAAATGAGTCAAATGTAGACGTGGGGAGGTTGAAATCCCCCAAGACTGTGAAGGGTGAGCCATCCTCAGGAAAGGAACTTATCAAGGCATCAAGCTCATTGATGAACTCTCCAAGGGAACCTGGAGGGCGATAGATGACAAGGATATTAAGCTTAAATGGGCTAGTGACTGTGACAGGGTGGAATTCAAATGAGGAGATAGACAGATGGGTTAGGGGAAAAATTGAGAATGACCACTTGGGAGAGATGAGGATTCCTGTGCCACCACCCCTCTGACCAGATGCTCTCGGGGTATGCGAGAACACATGGTCAGACGAGGAGAGAGCAGTAGGAGTAGCAGTGTTTTCAGTGGTAATCCATGTTTCCGTCAGTGCCAGGAAGTCGAGGGACTGGAGGGTGGCATAGGCTGGGATGAAGTCAGCCTTGTTGGCGGCAGAACGGCAGTTCCAGAGGCTGCCTGAGACCTGGAACTCCAGGTGTGTGGTGCGTGCAGGGACCACCAGGTTAGAGAGGCAGCAGCCACGCGGTGTGAGGCGTTTGTGTAGCCTGTGCGGAGAGGAGAGAACAGGGATAGGCAGAGGCATAGTTGACAGGCTGCAGCAGATGGCTACAATAATGCAGAGGAGATCGGGATGAAATGAACTAAACATCAGGGAAAGGAGAGAGCAGGCCTCCCTCACCAAAAAAAATATATATATATAACTCTCCCAACTTCCACCTCAGAAACTATAATTGTTTCACTGAACCACCCGAGTAAAACTCTCCCAACTTCCACTTTAGAAATTAGAATTGTTGTAAACTACAGCAGACTGTTATCAGTAGCTGTAATTAAGTACAGCAGCTACCAACCACCTAACGTTAATGCCTCGGATGAGGTTAGAAAAACAGCTGAATGGTAGCAGCTAGCTGGCTCAATCACAGGTACTCTTAAGCATGAAATAACATTGGAAACAATTAACCATAGTTGCAAAAAGTTACCAGTAGCTACCCGCTAGCTAGCTAGCTTTGTTGGTCCAAGTAGTGGGTAGGCTAGCCTCGTGCTTCGCCGGAGTCTGCCGAATACAGTCCTTACCTACAATAATTACCTACAATAACCTTCAATAACTACCTGAGTAAGCTACCTATAATACCAAACTACAATACCTACCTACAATCTAAATACATGGTTTAAGCTTAACTCAACACCATATAAGAAGCCAAGCTTACCTTTCATAACGCAGCAACGATTAAACGTTGGGTAGCTAGCACAAAGATATTGTATTTAGCTACCACAGCCTGCTGGTAGTGTTGGCTGGCTAGCAATGGCTACTGTGTTGACTTTGTTTGAAAAACGGCGTCGCTGCGTAACGAATGTAGCTGGCTAAAAGGATATTGTTTTTAGTTGCAACCGTTGCTAATAGCAACTCGCCAGCTAATCCAGGAGGTGAGTTAGCTAGCTAGCTTCGTGCTACATCCGGCACCGCCGAATACAAAAGTAACCTACAATAACTACACAACAGCTACCCACAACAGCCCACGTTGCCTACCTATACTACTTAATAATATACAGCCCACGATGCCTACCTATAGTACCTAACTACAATCTAAATACATAGTTTAAGCCTTACTCGACAAAGCCCAAGCTATGTATAAAGCCAAACTGGCAGACTGCAATCAGTAGCCGAAATTAAGTACAGCAGCTACCAACCACCTAACGTTAATGATAATGAGGTTAGAAAAACAGCTGAAGGTGGCAGCTAGCTGGCTCAATTACAGGTACTCTTAAGCGTGAAATAACATTGGAAACAGCTAACCACAGTTGCTAAAAGTTACCGGTAGCTACCCGCTAGCTAGCTAGCTTTGTTGGTCCAAGTAGTGGGTAGGCTAGCCTCGTGCTTCGCCGGAGTCCGCCGAATACAGTCCTTACCTACAATAATTACCTACAATAACCTTCAATAACTACCTGAGTAAACTACCTATAATACCTAACTACAATACCTACCTACAATCTAAATACATGGTTTAAGCTTTACTCAACACCATATAAGAAGCCAAGCTTACCTCCTGCTAGAGAAAACACAACCTCTCCCGTCAGCATCCCAGCATCCCAGTCCGATGGATGGGTCCTGGCCTCTCGGGGCCTTAGGGATCCGGAGGGACGTGGGTGGGATGCTGATCACTGGGATGACGGCTCAACTTGGGATGGGGAGGGGCTTTAGCGGGGGAATTAGCGGAGAACAATTGAAGGGTTACTCCGTAGCAATGCAAATATCACGGTACAGCTATATGGACACTCAATCATTACGGTATTTTTTATTGGTAAATTTACAAACATATATAATGATAAATAGACTTGAAACTTGTATCTCATTATGGTGTATGGTGAAATAAGTATAGCCGGTTATAATTGTAATGGCTTAGCTGATAATAACAAAAGAAGAACAATATTTACATGGCTCAAAGAGAAGGAATATAATATCTATTGTATACAGGAAACTCATTCAACAATTCGAGATGAAGTAGCGTGGAAAAAAGAATGGGGGGGGGATATACTTCTCCCATGGGCAAAGAAATTCAAAAGGGGTGATGATATTAATTAATAGTAATTTCGATCCGAATGTGCAAATTGTCCAAATAGATACGCAAGGTAGATGGATTATTTTAAATATGTTATTGGACCATAAACAGATATGGCTCATTAACCTTTTACGGACCAAATAATGATGATCCACAATTCTTTGACAATATATATAATAAATTATCAAGCCTGCAAGCAATTCAAGACAATATTATTATGGTGGGGGATTATAATACTGTTTTAAATAGCTCAATGGACCGTAAAGAAAATCACACCACAAACAATCACCCACATGCTCTTAAGGAAATTGTGAATGTCATGGATACATTAGAACTAGTAGATATATGGAGGCTTAAATATACTGATCTAGTGAGATATACATGGCGGAGACTGAATCAAGCTAGTCGTCTTGACTTCTTTCTTATCTCATTCTCGTTGGCACCAAAAGTAAAAAAAAGTGTTGATAGGGGACAGAATGCGGTCGGACCATCATATAATAGGCATATACATTACTCTTACTGAATTTCCACGTGGGCGAGGATATTGGAAATTTTATCAAAGCCTATTGGATGATAATTTATTTATAATTAGAACAAAGGAATTTATAACTGACTTTTTCCAACATAACATAGGTACAGCGAATCCCCTTATTGTATGGGACACCTTTAAATGTGCCTTTAGAGGCCATGCAATTCAGTACTCATCTCGAAAACAAAAGCAATTTAGGTCAGAAGAGTTTATACTAAGAAAGGAAATAGAAAGTCTAACAGAACAGATAGATGGCAATAAAAACTGTAACATAGAGGCTCAGAATAAATTAGAGGAAAAACAAAAAGAAATGGAGAAACTTATTCAAGAAAGATCAAGTGTAATATATTATAAAAATAAAGCAAACTGGATGGAATATGGGGAAAAATGCACAACATTCTTTTTTAATCTTCAACATAGGAATGCTACCAAAAAGAACTTAATGAAACTGGTTACAATTGACGGTGTCACCCATAATTCACCAAATAATATTTTGAAGGAAGAAACAAAGTACTTTAAGCATATGTTTTCTTTTCAGTCGCCTCCATCTCCTCTAACTGAAGCTAATTGTAGAGATTTTTTTTCTATTGATAATGTCAAATTAGACTCATGTGAAGGTGAAATTACAGAGGAGGAACTTCTGGATGCAATTAAATACTTTAAGTCTGGGAAAACTCCAGGGTTGGATGGCATACCAGTCGAGGTATACCAAACCTGATATTTGATATACTTAGAGGACCGTTATTAGCATGTTTTAACCACTCCTATGTAAATGGTAGATTATCTGACACTCAAGAAGAAGGTCTGATCTCATTATTACTGAAACAGGATACAAGTGGAAAATATAAAGATCCAGTCCATTTACAAAATTGGAGGCCCCTTACACTTCAGTGTTGTGATGCAAAAATCCTAGCAAAATGTATAGCGCATAAAATAAAAAATGTATTGTCGGATATTATTCATTCTAATCAGACAGGTTTTTTACATGGAAGATACATTGGAGATAATATAAGGCAAGTATTGGAAACAATAGAACACTATGGAAAATATGGGAAACCAGGCCTGCTATTCATAGCAGACTTCGAAAAGGCATTTGATAAAGTTCGACTGGGGTTTATATATAAATGCCTGAAGCATTTCAATTTTGGAGAATCTCTTATAAAATGGGTCAAAATCATGTATAGTAACCCTAGGTGTAAAATAGTAAATAATGGCTATTTCTCAGAAAGTTTTAAACTGTCAAGAGGAGTGAAACAAGGTTGTCCACTATCGGCATATCTATTTATTGTGGCCATCGAGATGTCAGCTATTAAAATCAGATCCAATAATAATATCAGAGGATTAGAAATACAGGGCTTAAAAACAAAGGTGTCATTGTACGCTGATGATTCATGTTTTCTTTTAAATCCACAACTAGAATCCCTCCACAGCCTCATAGAGGATCTAGATACATTTTCTAACCTCTCTGGATTACAACCAAATTATGACAAATGTACTATATTACGTATTGGATCACAAAAAAATACAATTTTTACATTACCATGTAGTTTACCAATAAAATGGTCTGATGGTGATGTGGATATACTCGGAATACATATCCCAAAGGAAATAAATGATCTCACTTCAATACATTTTTTATAGAAAGTTAGCAAAAATAGATAAGATCTTACTACCATGGAAAGGAAAATACCTGTCAATTTGTGGAAAAATCACCCAATACTCTTTAGTATTATCCCAGTTTACCAATTTGCTTATGGTCTTGCCTACGCCTAGCGAACAGTTTTTTAAATTATATGAGAAAAAATTATTCAATTTTATTTGGAATGGCAAGCCAGACAAAATTAAAAGGGCATATTTATATAATGAATATGAATTCGGAGGACAGAAATTATTAAATATTAAAGCATTAGACCTATCACTAAAAGCTTCAGTCATACAAAAGTTATACTTAAATCAGAACTGGTTCTCAAGCAAATTAGTGAGATTGTCTCACCCAATGTTCAAGAAAGGCCTTTTTCCCTTTATTCAGATTACAACAACTCATTTGCAGTTATTTGAAAAGGAAATCATCTCCCAAATATCACTATTTCTAAAACAAGCCATAGAAAGTTGGTTGCAATTTCAATTGAATCCTCCAGAAACTACGGAACAAATAATGCAACAAATATTGTGGTTAAATTCAAATATACTAATTGACAAAATCCTTTATTTTTTGACAGAATGTTTAAAAAAGGTATAATCTTCGTAAATGATATCATCGGTAGGACTGGTGGAGTTATGTCGCACATGCAGCTAACAAAAACATATGGAAATGTCTGCTCTACCCAAAATTACAACCAAATAATTGCAGCCTTACCGCAAAAGTGGAAGAGGAAAGTGGAAGGGGGAGAAAGTAAGGAACTTGTCTGTCGGCCTTGCATTAAAGAACATAATTGGTTAAGGAAAACTGTGATAAATAAAAAAGTATATCAGTTTCACTTAAGGACCAAAGGATTGACAGCCGTCCCATATAGATTGCAAAATAGTTGGGAAGAGATCTTTGACGTACCGATCCCATGGCATAGTGTTTATGAACTGACACGCAAAACGACACTGGATTCAAAAATTAGAATCTTTCAATTTAAATTATTATATAAAATTCTTGCTACCAATAGAATGTTATTTATATGGGGGATACAATCTTCCCAGCTCTGCAGATTTTGCTGTGAAGAGACAGAATCATTAGATCATTTGTTTTGGTTCTGTCCATTGGTAGCTTGTTTTTGGACTCAAGTCCAGGAATGGCTAAAGGATTGCAATATTTACCTGGAGCTAACCTTGCAGATAGCATTACTGGGTCATCTGAAAAGTCATAGTCAATCAATCAATAATATAATAATACTTTTAGCAAAAATGTTTATTTTTAATTCACAATCTGTAGAAGCAATGAGAATAGAAAGGTTCAGAACTTTTGTAAAACATCACAGTACGGTTGAAATATATATGGCAAATAGAAATCCTATATGGATGGTGTTAAGAGATAGATGGGAGGTATTGAATAGAGTTGAAGGATGGGACTAATAACAAATAACAACAAATAATAACAAAGATAGCTAATAATGTAAGCATACTGTGTCCATAATTAGTATATAGGTTGTATGTTGGGAGCTTTTGGGAAAGAGCACAGTTAGAAAGATATGGCATATAGAAGCAAACGGGATGGACGTCATGAAAATGATCGGAGAGGTTGAGAGTAGAATAAGTTCAGGAGCAAAAAAATAAATAAATATATAGAATTATTGTAAAATTAACTCTGTCCATAAGGTGTAGATAGTAAGTATAGACCGGAAGTAGAGGCCTGGGCGTTGTTGTTCACTAATTTACTCCAAGTAGGGAAAGGATGGTGGGGTTGAAAAGTAATAAAGGGGAATATATATATATAAAAAATAAAAATAAACATGGGGGATTGGAAGTGATGCAGACAATTACATTGATAGAAGATACAATCTATCTGCAATATTAAGCTGATCCATCCCCCCAAAAAAAAAGAAGATAAAAAAAAAAAAAAAGCATGTAGAGGTCTGTAATTTTTTATCATAGGTACACTTCAACTGTGAGAGACGGAATCTAAAACAAAAATCCAGAAAATCACATTTTATGATTTTTAAGTAATTAATTTGCATTTAATTGCATGACATAAATATTTGATACATCAGAAAAGCAGAACTTAATATTTGGTAGAGAAACCTTTGTTTGCAATTACAGAGATCATACATTTCCTGTAGGTCTTGACCAGGTTTGCACACACTGCAGCAGGGATTTTGGCCCACTCCTCCATACAGACCTTCTCCAGATCCTTCAGGATTCAGGGCTGTCGCTGGGCAATACAGACTTTCAGCTCCCTCCAAAGATTTTCTATTGGGTTCAGGTCTGGAGACTGGCAAGGCCACTCCAGGACCTTGAGATGCTTCTTACGGAGCCACTCCTTAGTTGCCCTGGCTGAGTGTTTCGGGTCGTTGTCATGCTGGAAGACCAAGCCACGACCCATCTTCAATGCTCTTACTGAGGGAAGGAGGTTGTTGGCCAAGATCTCGCGATACATGGCCCCATCCATCCTCCCCTCAATACGGTGCAGTCGTCCTGTCCCCTTTACAAAAACGCATCCCCAAAGAATGATGTTTCCACCTCCATGCTTCACGGTTGGGATGGTGTTCTTGGGGTTGTACTCATCCTTCTTCTTCCTCCAAACACGGCGAGTGGGGTTTAGACCAAAAAGCTCTATTTTTGTCTCATCAGACCACATGACCTTCTCCCATTCCTCCTCTGGATCACCCAGATGGTCATTGGCAAACTTCAGACGGGCCTGGACATGCCCTGGCTTGAGCAGGGGGACCTTGCGTGCACTGCAGGATTTTAATCCATGACGGCGTAGTGTGTTACTAATGGTTTTCTTTGAGACTGTGGTCCCAGCTCTCTTCAGGTCATTGACCAGGTCCTGCCGTGTAGTTCTGGGCTGATCCCTCACCTTCCTCATGATCATTGATGCCCCACGAGGTGAGATCTTGCATGGAGCCCCAGACCGAGGGTGATTGACCGTCATCTTGAACTTCTTCCATTTTCTAATAATTGTGGCAACAGTTGTTGCCTTCTCACCAAGCTGCTTGCCTATTATTGTCCTGTAGCCCATCCCAGCCTTGTGCAGGTCTACAATTTTATCCCTGATGTCCTTACACAGCTCTCTGGTCTTGGCCATTGTGGAGAGGTTGGAGTCTGTTTGATTGAGTGTGTGGACAGGTGTATTTTATACAGTTAACGAGTTCAAACAGGTGCAGTTAATACAGGTAATGAGTGGAGAACAGGAGGGATTCTTAAAGAAAAACTAACAGGTCTGTGAGAGCCGGATTTCTTACTGGTTGGTAGGTGATCAAATACTTATGTCATGCAATAAAATGCAAATAAAAAATTACTTAAAAATCATACAATGTGATTTTCTGGATTTTTGTTTTAGATTCCGTCTCTCACAGTTGAAGTGTACCTATGATAAAAATTACAGACCTCTACATGCTTTGTAAGTAGGAAAACCTGCAAAATTGGCAGTGTATCAAATACTTGTTCTCCCCACTGTATATAAAAAAATATATAAAAAAATAATACTTACTATTTTTTATCTACTTTGCAAATACTGAGCATGTTAGCTAACCCTTCCCCTAACCCTAACCTTAACCCTTTAACCTAACTCTTAACCCTAACCTTAACCCTAACCTAACGTAGCATATAATTCTAATGCAGGCAAACATAATATATCATACTAAAGCAGTTGAATGTAATATATAATACTAAAGCAGTCAAACACAATATTTCATACTAAAGCAGTCAAACGTAGCATATCATACTAAAGCAGTTGAACCTAATATATCATACTAAACGATCAACACGTAGGATACTATACGTCCTACAATTTGTATTATATTGTACAACCGCTATTACATTGTTAGCCCAATGTAATGTAACCTAACGTAAATTAACATATCATACTAAATTGAGGGGCATGGATTTTAGTAAAATATAATATGTTTTCCTCTGAGACTAGGTTGGCATTAGATCACGGCTTAGGTGTAGAAGTCCAAACCAGTCAAAATGTTCCACCCCAGTACCAGTGTTACCCTTTTACAAATTAAACATAATTAAACATAATTTTAAAAATGCAGGCGCCTAAATTGATTTAGGTAACTTTTAAACATTTAATAAATTAATAAAACATGCATAGAACATTTACTTCAGGTAAAATACTGTATCTAGGCTACATCATTCCTTTCAAGAAACATATCCTCCCTTTGATGTGTTCCTCCACTGAAACCCAAGCATTAATTTCCAGACCTGGGGAGTCTATTTAATCTTGAGAAAGGGCAAAGTAGTGACATGGTTAAGTTGCTGAAAGTATGAATGATGATACACAAAGATCTTGAAGCACCAGGCTTTCCTACTAGGCTTCCTGTGGGAGCTGTTTGCCACATCTGATACAGTGATTAATCTGGGCCTGTGTTGAGGCCTTTCTCTGTTTATCTGACCAATTTAGTTTTATGGTTTGACTTGGCGTGCTGATGTTTACCCTGCACAAATCCACACATGTGAAGGAGCCACATTGGGTGCTGCAGGCTCTCTCCCTCTATCCCTCTCCATCCGGCAGTTTAGTTCAGTGCTCTGCTGAGACACACGACCTGCTCCTGTTCCTCTTTTACCACAGAGGAAATTAACATGCTTTATAAATTGTTTTGTGAGCCCTGTCTGTCCCAATTAAGGCATGGATTCCTTTCCTGTGTAGTTGCACCTGGGGATGTTGTGTTCCAGAGGGTGGTTTGGAAAATACCTGTCCAGTCCACAACCAGTTCATGTGATTTTCCCAGTCTCTATTTACTGTATGTTTCTCCCTCAGAACATCGCTGGTACTCTCTAGTAGCCCTCTTCTTTAATAATAATATAGTAATGGTTTTTCAGTGATTCAAATCATGATACAACCTTAGTAGAGATAGGCACTTTGTTGTCTTTGAGCTCCTGAGTGGCGCAGTGGTCTAAGGCACTGCATCGCAGTGCTAACTGTGCCACTAGAGATCCTGGTTTGAATCCAGGCTCTGTCATAGCCGGCAGCGACCGGGAGACTCATGGGCGGCGCACAATTGGCCCAGCGTCGTCCAGGGTAGGGGAGGGAATGGCCGGCAGGGATGTAGCTCAGTTGATAGAGCATGGCGTTTGCAACGCCAGGGTTGTGGGTTCGTTTCCCATGGGGGGCCAGTATAAAAAAATAAAAAATAAAATAAATTGTGTATTCACTAACTGTAAGTCGCTCTGGATAAGAGCGTCTGCTAAATGACAAAAAATGTTGTCTTTAATTAGTGCAGTATCTTTGAAACCAATGAATAACCTTCTAGCTCTCTGCATTTTACAAGTGTGGGTGGGCAGGTACTGTGTATGTCATCAGTTAAGAAGGCTTGGATGTAGAAAAAAGTTATAGGCCTATCTGCTATATCTGTTGTAACTTTTCCCTTTCTTTGGTTGCATCCCAAATGGCACCATATTCCCAATATAGTATACTACATTTGACCAGACCCCTATAGGCCCTTGTCAAAAGTAATGCACTATAAAGGAGATAGGGTGCCATTTGGGAAGCATATACAGTAGGTGTATATATTGTAAGACCAGTGTGTGTGTGCGTGTGTGTGCGTTTACAGGCCCTCCAGATGTATACCAGCCCTGTGAGCCCAGCCTACAGGCCTGGAGTCCAGAGCTCAGCCTGTATGATGCAAACGTGACGTCTCCCTGCCCTGAAACCGAGGGCTGCGTCCTGATGCTGCGCTTCCTCCACCCTGTGGTCCCTGACAGCCTCACTGTGTGGGTCACCTACATCTCAGCCGGTGGGTCCTGGGTTCATTTTAGTGGTCTCCAACAGTGTACATTTAGCATTGCTGAAACTCTCCACAATACAAGCCACACGTTGTGTCTACCTGAATGATAATGCTTTCGCTGTTCATCTGAGCAGGTAATGTGAAGTTATACCAAGTATTTGTCCTAGGTATTTATGAATAAATAAAGGGCCAAGCATGTGCACTACTCTGGAACTGCTTGATTATACAGCTGATGATTATCCACCATGTTGTCTCTACAGATAACCAGGTGATCGCCAACATCGAGCTAATAACAGACACAGGCGAGTCTCTAGATATGGGTCCACAGCACGTCTTCTGTGATGTGCCCCTCACCCTACATGTGCACACCGAAAAAAGGGTGGCAGCTGTCAAACTGAGCACCTTTGATGAGAAGATGGAGATTGATGCTATCCTGCTTACTTCTGGCACCCATAATCCTCTCTGCTCCAGTTGCCAGCCTCTGATCTACCGAGTTGTCCGGCAACCACCGTTTTCAGGCGATTTGGTTCAGCAAACTCTACTTACATTTACAGACAGGTACAGTAAGATTGACACTGACAGATATATGTAGCCGCACACTCTGGAATTCGGCAAATACTTTGACCTTAGTCTGGAAAGTTCTCCTGTGATGTATTGTTTTGAGGTCATGTACCACTGCTCCAAGAAGTGGACCTAAGAATAGACACACACACAAAAAAAATCACGATCAAAGTATAATTTATAGTATGTCACTTACAAAGACCATACAATGCAATCGTCTGTTGCCCCAAAAGCTAAGATATTCATCATTCTCAAGTGTTTTGGTCTGGTACAGTTTTCGCAACACAGAACCAAATGTATTCAACATGCTTCTTAGCACTAGCTACTGATCCAAATCAACATCAAGGGCCTTATTCAATAAAACGTTTTCAGAGGATTCCGGCGTATGTCAAACCATTTTAATCCCACATGGTGAGAAAAGGTGTTAAATTGATTATCTGCATCCAGCTTTGCATTACACATAACAGAAGTCAGTCCCCTAACCATTTCCCACCTTATAATTTTTTTACATTCTGTTCTAGCTTACTTTTAGTCATTAGAGTCAGCTTGTATTCGGTATTAGTGTCATACACAATTTTTTGTGAATGATGTTATAATTTTCCACAAACACTTTCTGGGATGTTGTTGCTTTTCAAGCACTTGCAGAAGTAGGTGGATGTGCTTAAATGGTCACATTGAGGAATACATTTGGTTTCATCTCTAAAAGTTCCACAAGCGGCTGTAAGTGCAAAAAGATGTAAAAACCAAGGGGAATTAAGTTATGTGGAGGGAAGAGGAGGGCAGAGAGGTTGGGGTTGGGGAAAGGCAGTCTCTGGAATATAAACCAAATGTGACCAGCAGAAACAGTAAACACCTGTGGCTCTTTGGAGCTGTTCCTCAGCCATTTCTTCCCGCTGAAGGCTCTGTACTGTATGCTCATCATGGTTAGTATATGATAAGTGAGAGGCCTGTCATTTGGAGGAGGGGGTGAAGAGAGAGAAATGGAGTGCATTGCAGGAGAGAAATGAAAGAAAGGCTAAGAATTGTGGCTAACTGTGAGTCTACACTGCCACCAAGAGGTATAGCTGGCAAAACAAGTTGGTTTTGCACTTGATATCCTAATCCTTAAAAATAGACTCTCATTTGTGGTCCATTAGGAGAGAAAAAAACACTTTTGGGGTGAAATAGGAGTAGGATAAAATTATGCCGTTAATCCATGAACACGGATGTGTAATTCTCCCCTGACCCTCATAGCCTAGTTTCTGCTAACTCGTGGCTCATAAACATTTGACTTGGACATTAATAACTGGGGCAGTATGAAAAATGTATGCACTCACTAATTGTAAGCCACTCTGGATAAGAGCGTCTGCTAAATGACTAAAATGTAAAATGTAAATGTATCATTCCCAAAACGACCCTAAGTCTATGTCCTGTAAAGAAAAACCACACAGGCTCCTCCGGTGGAATGCTAGATAGAGCAGGCTCTTACAGTTGATCCATAATTAATAAGGGTAATTTGTAGCGGGAGGAAATCCGACACGTCTGAGAGAGTAGATGATGTGCATTTTTGTAGGCATTCTTTACAGCTGGCCAGAGACAATGGTAATTAAGTAGTGCTGTCGGGAAATCAAGGGTAGGCTCTTTTTATAGTTTGGAGCTGACTAAAACAGGTCAATAGCTCTGGGACAGGAGGTATGATATCACTGTACCCACCGTACCTCCTGTTTAGGTTTAAGGTCACTGCTTCTTACAGCAAGCTTAGATGACTAGGTGACTCTGGACACAGATACACAAGAACAATCTGTTTCTTATTGTGTATCTTTGTGCACTGTGTCGTTTCCATCTAACCTTGCTGTTCAAAATCGTTCTTTGACAATAATAGCTATCGGTATAGTTTAGTCATTTTGTATCTCTATGCAACAATTCCACCTGGAAATAATCTGAAATGTCAATTATATCTTTAGTACTAAAGTAATACAATTCCATGAGACAAACATGTATTTAGAAATCTGCTTATACTTGAATGTTGCATGTTTTGATTTGTTCCAACAGTGACATTGTAAAGGACATGGAGTACCAGTACAGAGTTCAGGTGGAAGCAGACGGTCTTCTCAGTGAGCTCTCCCCACCTCTCCTCTACACCCATGGAGCTGCCTACTGCGGTGACGGACTACTCAATGGGTCAGTCAGTTTACACAGTATTCACATCCCAGATACAGTGCCTTGAGAAAGTATTCATACCCCTTGACTTATTCCACATTTTGTTGTGTTGCAGCCTGAATTCATAATGGCTAGATTTTTTTTTCTTACATTTACATTTACGTCATTTAGCAGACGCTCTTATCCACCCATTGACACACAATACCCCATAATGACAAAGTGAAAACATGTTTTTAGACATTTTTGCAAATTTATTTAAAATGAGGTTTAAGTGAAAGCTGTAACTCGGCCACTCAGGAACATTCACTGTCTTCTTGGTAAGCAACTCCAGTGTAGATTTGGCATTGTGTTTTAGGTTATTGTCCTGCTGAAAGGTTAATTCATCTCCCAGTGTCTGGTGGAAAGCAGACTAAACCAGGTTTTCCTCTAGGATTTTGCCTGTGCTTAGCTCAATTCTGTTTCTTTTTTATCCTTAAAAACGCCACAGTCCTTTAACGATTACAAGCATACACATAACATGATGGAGCCACCACTATGCTTGAAAATATGGAGAGTGGTATTCAGTAATGTGTTGTATTGGATTTTCCCCAAACATAACACTATTCAGGACAAAAAGGTAATTGCTTTGCCATATTTTTTGCAGTATTACTTTAGTACCTTGTTGCAAACAAGATGCATTTTTTGGAATATTTGTATTCTGTGCAGGCTTCCTTTCATTCACTCTGTCAATTAGGTTAGTATTGTGGAGTAACTACAATGTTTTGATCCATCCTCAGTTTTCTCCTATCACAGCCATTAAACTATGTAACTGTTTTAAAGTCCCCATTGGCCTTATGGTGAAATCCCTGAGCGGTTTCCTTCCTCTCCTGCAACTGAATTAGCCTGTATATTTGTAGTGACTGGGTGTATTGATACACCATCCAAAGTGTAATTCATAACTTCCCCATGCTCAAAGAGATATTCAATGTCTGCTTTTATTTTTATTTTTACCCATCTACCAATAGGTGCCCTTCTTTGCGAGGCATTGGAAAACATCCCTGGTCTTTGTGGTTAAATCTGTGTTTGAAATTCACTGCTTGACTGAAAAACCTTAAAGATAATTGTATGTGTGGGGTACAGAGATGTGGTAGTCATTCAAAAATCATGTTAAACTATATCATTGCACACAGCAAGTCCATGCAACTTATTATGTGACTTGTTAAGCAAATTTTTACTCCTGAACTTATTTAGGCTTGCTATAACAAAGGTGTTGAATACTTATTGACTCAAGACATTTCAGCTTTTCATTTTTAATAAAATAAATAAAAATGAAAAACATAATTCCACTTTGGCATTATGGGGTATTGTGTGTAGGCCAGTAATAAAACAATCTCAATTTCATCCATTTTAAATTCAGGCTGTAACACAACAAAATGTGGGATAAGTCAAGGGGTGTGAATACTTTCTGAAGGCAGCTGTATGTTCTCTTTTCTCTCATCCATTGTAGACCATACCAACAGTAGAATGAAAATGCCCATAATATATGCATTAATTAATACTATTAATTGATACACAGCAATGATGTAATCATGCTAAACAAGTCCACCTTCATTACTCTGGACAGTTTCAAGTACAAATAGAATTGTCTATATCAAAGGATTATTTTAAATTAACATTGTACAATGAATGGATTCACATACAAGAAATAAATCTTAAGTTACAAAGCATTAACAAGCATTACAAAGCATACTTCTAAGGCTAACTTAGAAGACAAAGCATGAATAAAGAGATGCCTATTAAGCCAGAGGCTTAGATGCCCAGGAAGCCTGGATACATGATGAGAGAGAACAAAGGCATTTATTTCAATTTATAACATCTGAAGGTGTAACCTTTCAACCCAAAACCAACAAACATTGACCAATTAAATGATACCAAGTTTACAGAGTAACCTGACCACCAAGGCCCAATCTCCACAGGGTGTCACAGCAATTAAAGACTTGTGTCGGGTATGAGACCAATGTACAGTGGGGAAAAAAAGTATTTAGTCAGCCACCAATTGTGCAAGTTCTCCCACTTAAAAAGATGAGAGAGGCCTGTAATTTTCATCATAGGTACACGTCAACTATGACAGACAAATTGAGAAAAAAAATCCAGAAAATCACATTGTAGGATTTTTAATGAATTTATTAGCAAATTATATATGGTGGAAAATAAGTATTTGGTCACCTACAAACAAGCAAGATTTCTGGCTCTCACAGACCTGTAACTTCTTCTTTAAGAGGCTCCTCTGTCCTCCACTCGTTACCTGTATTAATGGCACCTGTTTGAACTTGTTATCAGTATAAAAGACACCTGTCCACAACCTCAAACAGTCACACTCCAAACTCCACTATGGCCAAGACCAAAGAGCTGTCAAAGGACACCAGAAACAAAATTGTAGACCTGCACCAGGCTGGGAAGACTGAATCTGCAATAGGTAAGCAGCTTGGTTTGAAGAAATCAACTGTGGGAGCAATTATTAGGAAATGGAAGACATACAAGACCACTGATAATCTCCCTCGATCTGAGGCTCCACGCGAAGATCTCACCCTGTGGGGTCAAAATGATCACAAGAACGGTGAGCAAAAATCCCAGAACCACACGGGGGGACCTAGTGAATGACCTGCAGAGAGCTGGGACCAAAGTAACAAAGCCTACCATCAGTAACACACTACGCCGCCAGGGACTCAAATCCTGCAGTGCCAGACGTGTCCCCCTGCTTAAGCCAGTAAATGTCCAGGCCCGTCTGAAGTTTGCTAGAGTGCATTTGGATGATCCAGAAGAGGATTGGGAGAATGTCATATGGTCAGATGAAACCAAAATATAACTTTTTGGTAAAAACTCAATTCGTCGTGTTTGGAGGACAAAGAATGCTGAGTTGCATCCAAAGAACACCATACCTACTGTGAAGCATGGGGGTGGAAACATCATGCTTTGGGGCTGTTTTTCTGCAAAGGGACCAGGACGACTGATCCGTGTAAAGGAAAGAATGAAGGGGGCCATGTATCGTGAGATTTTGAGTGAAAACCTCCTTCCATCGGCAAGCGCATTGAAGATTAAACGTGGCTGGGTCTTTCAGCATGACAATGATCCCAAACACACCGCCCGGGCAACGAAGGAGTGGCTTCGTAAGAAGCATTTCAAGGTCCTGGAGTGGCCTAGCCAGTCTCCAGATCTCAACCCCATAGAAAATCTTTGGAGGGAGTTGAAAGTCCGTGTTGCCCAGCGACAGCCCCAAAACATCACTGCTCTAGAGGAGATCTGCATGGAGGAATGGGCCAAAATACCAGCAACAGTGTGTGAAAACCTTGTGAAGACTTACAGAAAACGTTTGACCTGTGTCATTGCCAACAAAGGGTATATAACAAAGTATTGAGAAACTTTTGTTATTGACCAAATACTTATTTTCCACCATAATTTGCAAATAAATTCATAAAAAATCCTACAATGTGATTTTCTGGAATTTCTTTTCTCATTTTGTCTGTCATAGTTGACGTGTACCTACGATGAAAATTACAGGCCTCTCTCATCTTTTTAAGTGGGAGAACTTGCACAATTGGTGGCTGACTAAATACTTTTTTTCCCCACTGTAAATTAGACAGAATTCCTGAGAAGACAATAAAACCTTTTTGCATAGAGTAATTCAGAGTTCACCCTGTACAGATACAAGTTACCACAGATATAATACATCCATATAAATAGCATCAGAGTTATCCTCAGTGAACAACTATAGTATTATTCTATCATATTCAATAGTCAGTCCTCTGAATACTATAACAGAGAGTTACATTTTGGCCCCTTAGAGGGGGAAGGGCTGACTAGTCCTTGGGCATTGTCCTTTGTGCATTCCTTGTGTTCCTGAACCACTTGCCATGCAACTCCAGGTCACAGAGATCACAAATAAGGGCTGAGCCTACATTAGCAAGTGTGCAAGTGAAGCCAAACTACAGTATACTCATATAGGTCATACATATTGGTCTCTCTAAGTGGAGAATGTAGTGAAATCAAAGGATGTGTGTTTTTGTAATGAAAGTGTATGGACTATGGAGATTACTGATCCTTGCTGTCTCTGTGTCTGTAGGACAGAGGACTGTGATGATGGCAATCTGTTGGATGGTGATGGCTGCTCTAAGAAGTGCCACATGGAGTCAGGCTTCAACTGCAATGGTGAGTGAAGAACATACAAGACCACTCTCCTAATCCTGGTCTCAGTCTACAGTCTGTGGAATGACCAAAACAGAAGCCCAACTAGACCAGGGGTGTATTCATTATGTCTTGCAACGGAAACCGTTTACCGTTTAAGAACCAAATGACAGAAACAGGGAGGGACCTACCTGAATTTGACCAATAGGAACTCATGTTTTCATTGCAAAATGTTTTCCGTTTGAGAGTAAAGGGTTTCTGTTGCAAAACGTTTTGCGGAATGAATACACCACATGTTGATGGGACTCAAGCGAAACAGTACTTGCAAGCAGAAGCTTCATTTCAAGCTCAGTCAAAATGCCTTTATTAAGTTGAACATTAGTGTAAGTCAAGACAGGTCACAACTTAACAAAACTAACGAAGTAAACTAAGTAAGTAACTAAATAACTAAGTAAAGAGTAATCACTTATCACACACATTTGAATACATTTTTATTTTATTTAACCTTTATTTTGACAGGGATTATTTTAATTTTTTTACAGATGAGCCCTGTATAAACATCAAACACATCATTACACATCAATATACACTATACACATCAATATACACATCAATATTCACATCAATACACGAAAAGCAAAACACAAACATAGAAAACAAACACATTCTTCATTAGCTCCACGCACTAGCTCCATGCACTGATTTCATATCACAAATACTGTCATTTGTACTTTTAATATTTTTTGCAAAATGTAGCTTTCATTTATAATTTGTAGAAACTATGAGAGTAGAAAGGTTCAGAACTTTTGTGAAACATCACAGCACAGTTGAAGAATATATGGCAAATAGAAATCAAAACTAGATGGTGTTCAAAGATAGATGGGAGGGTTTGAGTGGAGCTGAAGGGTGGGACTAAAAACAACAAGATAACTCATGTAAAATATACTGTTTCCATAAAATGTATATAGCTTCAGAACTTTTGTGAAATAGCACAGTTAAAAATATCTAGCAAATAGAAATCAAAACTGGATGTTCTTCAGAGATACAGTGCATTCGGAAAGCATTTAGACCCATTGACTTTTTCCACATTTTGTTACGATACAGCCTTTTTCTAAAATGGATTAAAATGTTTTTTTCCCCTCATCAATCTTTTTTTAGATGTTTTTTGCTAATTTATTACAAATAAAAAAAAGAAATATGACATTTACATAAGTATTCAGACCCTTTACTCAGTACTATGTTGACGCACCTTTGGCCTCGAGTCTTCTTGGGTATGACTCTACAAGCTTGGCACCCCTGTATTTGGGGAGTTTCTCCCATTCTTCTCTGCAGATCCTCTCAAGCTCTGTCAGGATGGATGGGGAGTGTTGCTGCACAGCAATCTTCTGGTCTCTCCAGAGATGTTCGATCGGGTTAAAGTCCGGGCTCTGGATGGGCCACTCAAGGACATTCAGAGACTTGTCCCGAAGCCACTCCTGCGTTGTCTTGGCTGTGTGCTTAGGGTCGTTGTCCTGTTGGAAGGTGAACCTTCGCCCCAGTCTGAGGTTCTGAGCGCTCTGGAGCAGGTTTTCATCAAGGATCGCTCTGTACTTTGCTCCATTCATCTTTCCCTCGATCCTGACTAGTCTCAATGCTGCAGAAATGTTTTGGTACCCTTCCCCAGATCTGTGTCTCTACACAATCCTGTCTCGGAGCTCTACGGACAATTCCTTCGACCTCATGGCTTGGTTTTTGCTCTGACATGCACTGTCAACTGTGGGACCTTATATAGACAGGTGTGTGCCTTTCCAAATCATGTCCATTCAATTGACCACAGGTGGACTCCAGTCAAGTTGTAGAAACATCTCAAGGATGATCAATGGAAACAGGATGCACCTGAGCTCAATTTCGAGTCTCATAGCAGAGGGTCTGAATACGTTTTTCTTGTATTTTACCTCCTTTTTCTCCCCAATTTCGATTTTGTCTCATCACTGCAACTCCCCAACTGGCTCGGGAGGCGAAGGTCGAGTCATGCGTCCTCCAAAACATGACCCGCCAAACCGCGCTTCTTAACACCCGCCCGTTTAACCCGGAAGTCAACCGCACCAATGTATCGGAGGAAACACCGTTCAACTGACGAACAAGATCCACCTGCAGGCGCCCTGCCCGCAACAAGGAGTCGCTAGAGTGCGATGAGCCAAGTAAAGGTTTTTCTTAATTTTTACTATTTTCTACATTGTAGAATAATAGTGAAGACATCAAAACTATGAAATAACACATATGGAATCATGTAGTAACCAAAAAAGTGTTAAACAAAGATTTTAGATTCTTCAAAGTAGCCACCCTTTGCCTTGATGACAGCTTTGCACACTCTTGGCATTCTCTCAACCAGCTTCATGCAGAATGCTTTTCCAACAGTCTTGAAGGAGTTCCCACACATGCTGAGCACTTGTTGGCTGCTTTTCCTTCACTCTGCGGTCCAACTCATCCCAAACCATCTCAATTGGGTTGAGGTCGGGTGATTGTGGAGGCCAGGTCATCTGATGCAGCACTCCAGCACTCTCCTTCTTGTTCAAATAGCCCTTACACAGCCTGGAGCTGTGGTTTGGGTCATTGTCCTGTTGAAAAACAAATGATAGTCCAACTAAGCGCAAACCAGATGGGATGGCGTATCGATGCAGAATGCTGTGGTAGCCATGCTGGTTAAGTGTGCCTTGAATTCTAAACAAATCACCGACAGTGTCACCAGCAAAGCACCCCCACACCATCACACCTCCTCCTCCATGCTTCACGATGGGAACCACACATGCGGAGATCATCCGTTCACCTACTCTGCGTCTCACAAAGACACAGTGGTTGGAACCAAAGATCTCACATTTGGACTCATCAAACCAATGTCCATCACTCGTGTTTCTTGGCCCAAGCAAGTCTCTTCTTCTTATTGGTGTCCTTTAGTAGTGGTTTCTTTGCAGCAATTCAACCATGAAGGCCTGATTCACGCAGTCTCCTCTGAACAGTTGATGTTGAGATGTGTCTGTTACTTGAACTCTGTGAAGCATTTATGTGGGCTGCAATCTGAGGTGTAGTTAACTCTAATGAACGTATCCTCTGCAAATCAAATAAAAAGCATTTCACCTTACAGTGAAATGCTTACTTACAAGCCCTTGACCAACAATTCATTTTTAAGAAAAATAAGTGTTACGTAAACAATAGATAAGTAAAAAATAAAAGCAGTAAAATAACAGTAAAAATAACAGTAGCGAGGCAATATACAGGGGGTACCGGTACAAAGTCAATGTGCGGGGGCACCGGTTAAATCAAATTAAATCAAATTAAATCAAATCAAATTAAATCACATTTTATTGGCCACATGCGCCGAATACATTACAGTGAAATGCTTACTTACAGCTCTTAACCAACAATGCATTTATTTTTTAATAAAAAAGTAAAATAAAACAACAACAAAAAAGTGTTGAGAGAAAAAGAGCAGAAGTAAAATGTTGGGGTGGTATGCAAATTGGACTGGGTCTAGGGTTTCTGGGATAATGGTGTTGATGTGAGCCATGACCAGCCTTTCAAAGCACTTAATGGATAGAGATGTGATTGTTACAGGTCTGTAGTCATTTAGGAAGGTTACCTTAGTGTTCTTGGGCACAGGGACTATGGTGGTCTGCTTGAAACATGTTGCTATTACAGACTCAGTCAGGGACATGTAGAAAATGTCAGTGAAGATACTTGCTAGGTAGTCAGTGCATGCTTGGAGTACACGTCCTGGTAATCCGTCTGGCCCTGCGGCCTTGTGAATGTTGACCTGATTAAAATGTCCCCCTAATTGCCCTAAATACCTCTGTTGATCCTACAGCTATTGTATGCAGTAATCATGAGCCTATGAACCAGAGTTACACTGTTAGCACTGAGGTGGTGTATCCTAGTAGGAAGACCATTGTGTGCAGCTCACCCTGCACTATCAGTTCCAATATAAATAACATGAGCAAGTCTACTTCTGATAAGCTTCCCAGTAAAGCATTAAAAACAATCAAGCAACCCAGAAAAGTGCTAAAAATAGCCCATATTAACATGTGCAGCCTGAGAAACAAGGTCCATGAAGTCAATCTGAAACTCACTTAGATAATACATTTGATGATACAGGGGAAGCAATACATGGTTATAACATTTACCGAAAATACAGAAATGCCAACGGGGGCAGTGTTGCGGTCTATATTAAGAACCACATTCCTGTAAAGCTTAGAGACAATCTAATGTTAAATACTGTTGAAGTAATATGGCTAAAGGTTCATCTGCCTCACCTAAAGCCCATTTTTGTGGGAAGCTGCTATAGACCACCAAGTGCTAACAGTCAGTATCTGGATAATATGTATTGATCACATCTTGACTGGTACTGTGTATATACAGTATATATTTACAAAAATATATATGATGGATTGGAAATTATGCAGACAATTACATTGATGGAAGCTACAATCTGTCTGCAATATTAAAGCTGATCTACCCCCTTAATAAAAAATTAATAAATAAACAAAATACTGTCATTTGTAGTCAGTCTGCGCTTAACTATGTCAATTTACCCAAACTACGCATTATGCATACAGTAATCTAATATAATTCAAAACAAAATCATGTGAACTCAAAGACTGAAACAACACTCACCCAGAGATGTGAATTGTGAAGGGTATTTTTCTTTCCTGAGGTAAGTTTACTACAGCTAGCTTGTTTGGATTTCCACAACAACACAATGCTGTCAAGCTGACACACTGCCTTGTCTCTGGTTTTCATTCAGAGACTTGGCAAGCTAAAAGTAGACATTGCACAGTAACAACAGCAAATGTCAACCTCACAGTTGTAGTGTTGCCTATAAATGTATCCACCATGCTGGGGGATTCTTTTATAAACTTCCTTTATCATCATGCTCTTAGTTAAAGAAATGTGTTTTCTTAAAATAAAATGTGTCATTTGGCACACAATATAAATCACAAGGAAGTAGTCCTAATGGTTACTGAGTAACTACGATAATTCAATGGATTTACATTATCTATTCTCACAAACTGTATTTCAGCAAATTGTCAAAGTAAGTGAAGGGGCACATTTTGTGTACGTCCCAAATGGCACCCCATTCACTTTATCGTGCACTACTTTTGACCAGAGTAGAGGAGAGTAGGGTAGAGTATTACTTTAAATCCCAACTTGCCAAATTGATTTATCACCTCAAGCATCAGCAATGATTTCGGGGACAAGACAAGGATACATTATTATACACATAATAATAAAAAAGAAAATTAAGCTGTGCATTATAAAGGGAATAGGGTGCCATTTGGGACGCAACTTTTGTGAATGTATTACTCAGCTAGGACGTCAACAGCCCCTCAATTTTGTCAAGGGAGAAAAAAGAAAGCTATTCCATGAAGGTTCAGAGATGCCGTGACTGAAAGTGTTATATTTTCTTTGGGAATAAAAGGCATGACTAGCAGGAAAAAAACGATGGCAAAAAACGGATTCTAAATTGAACAGAATCATTGCACCATTCAAGATAGTGCCTCACTCTCACTCAGTCATGCACATATTTGTTTCCATGTTTGGGTATTCTGATGCTTGTCAAGTTAACTCCTACAACACAAGAATGGATTATGAAGTCAATGTATCTGAAGCATGAACATCAACTCGTATTATCCTGAAAGTGATATTGCTGTGACAAACAACTGAAGTAAAAACACATTTATCATTGTCACAGGTGTTGTTTTGTGTACTGTATATTATGGTCAGTGCACAATATCCAAACCACCTGCTATGATGATAATGTGGTTTGATTCCATATTGTCTAGACTTTTTATTTTTGAGACATAGTTCCTTGGATTAATTATGCCAATTCAACACCTTGTCAGTGACTAAACTATATCCTACCCAAACAGCTGTCTGTAACTAACAGGGCCAAATCCAGCCTCTGATGTTAAAGTTCACACATGATAAATGTTTTGTGTATTACATAATGCTTTGCTTTTTTATTTTCTGTCTGAACCATTGTCACACCTCTTTATTGAACTACATCTTTCCGGGAATGTTTTCTGATGACAGCATCTACTTATTGTAATACAATGCAATCCCCCCAGCAGACTGTTCATTTGGACTGAGTCCCAAATGGCACCCTATTCCATATATAGTGCACTACATTTGACCAGAGCCCTATGGGTCCTGTTTAAAAAGTAGTGCACTATGAAGGGAATTGGGTGCCATTTGGGACGCAAGCTTAGTCACCACATATCTTTGCCGCCATTGTTTCCGCTAGGTGAACCCAGCCTGTGCTACGTCTTTGAGGGTGATGGTGTGTGTGAGGAGTTTGAGAGGGGCTCCAGCATACAGGACTGTGGTTACTTCACCCCTCATGGGTACAGTGACCAGTGGGCCTCCACCGCAGCAGCCTCCCATCAGGACCAAAGCAGCTGCCCTGCCCTGGCAGCCACCGGAGAGCCCTCGCTTAGCAAGGTAGCAGTGCTTTCCTCTGCCCTGTCCTCCACCTCCTGGATACAATTGTTATCTTTCTGTAAATGTGACAGTATTGAGTGTTTTGAACGTTTGGTAACACTTTATTTGGATAGTCCCAAGTAGATGGTTTGTAGATGGTTTGTAGATGGTTAGTAGATGTTAATTTTTTATTTATGCATTGTTTAACCCCCTTTTTCTCCCCAATTGCGTGATATCCCATTGCGTTCCAATTACAATCTTGTCTCAACTCCCCAATGGGCTCGGGAGAGGCGAAGGTCGAGTCATGAGTCCTCCGAAACATGACCCGCCAAACCGCGCTTCTTAACACCTGCTCGCCTAACCCAGAAGCCAGCTGCACC
The DNA here is from genome assembly GCF_020615455.1 of Coregonus clupeaformis. Taxonomy (NCBI): domain Eukaryota; kingdom Metazoa; phylum Chordata; class Actinopteri; order Salmoniformes; family Salmonidae; genus Coregonus; species Coregonus clupeaformis. The sequence continues at coordinate 39,829,627 of NC_059205.1, forward strand.
AATGTGTCGGAGGAAACACTGTTCAACCGACGACCGAAGTCAGCTTGCAGGCGCCCGCTCCCGCCACAAGGAGTCGCTAAAGCGTGATGTGCCAAGTAAAGCCCCCACCGGCCAAACCCTCCCCTAACCTGGACGACACTGGGCCAATTGTTCGCCGCCCTATGGGACTCCCGGTGTCAACAACATTTCAACTAACTGTCCACTAACCTTAACCCTAGCCCTAACCCTAACCCTTATTCTAAACCAAAGCCCTAACCGTAACGTTAGCAAGCATTTGCTCATGAACAGATAGTTTCTTGATAGTATAACCATCTGTATATCATGGGACTATCCAAATAAAGTGTGACCGAAGGTTTTAAATAATTACTGTACGATTCCCCTTGTATTAAAGCTGTGCAAGCCCCAGTACCTGGAGATGAATGAGAAGCCGTCACATGACATATGGGTTCCATGCACGGCCCAGTCGTACACTCAGACCTACTATGATGAGGAAGATACAGTATGGCTAAAGGTTGAGTACTCCAGTCCACCACAGAGGATGCATGGGGCACCTTTTTTTCCTTTATAGTGCACTACTTTTGACAAACTATTTATAACCCTCTCTAAAGTAATGTTCCAACAGTCATTTGTTATGCTTCACGGCACATCTTTGTACTTTCTCCCAATTTGTCATGCCATGTTTGTCACAGTATTGTCATGCTTCTGTTGTCATACTTTCCCCGGTATCATTACCATGCAATCTAATTACCATTGAAGTAGGGGACATTCAGGAACTGATTATTGAACAGTTGAACTCATTGGGTTGTGGTCATAATAATTATAATTGTTTGCCCAGGTGGGATTTGCGCAACCTGGAGTCGCCGCGTCTGTCATCATCTATCTGGCCTCGGACGGAGCCTGGCCTGGAGAGCAGTGCAGGAAAACAGTCACCATCCAACTGTGTGATACTGGTGGCAGAAACCACTCCCTGGGTATGAACTTGAACTACCGACCCTCAAAGTATGTTTGCCTGTTCGTCTTAACAGACAAAAGAGCTGACTGACTGTTTGAATTAACATTTTCCAAGCAAAGATGCCTCAAGATGTCTTCACATATACAGTATGTAGGGTTAGGGTTATGGCTAGGGACATCTCAAGTCATGATGGCTGGATACAGTGATGACCATATGATATTTAAAAAGTGTACTGAGTAAGCGTCCATGTGTTATTCCTTTTTGGGGCTCCATCTGAGCGTGACGTATGTTGTTTGTTGTTGAACGCTGAAAGCTGAACGAGAGACCACGTTTTATTGTTTTTATAAAGCTGACAGTGTTTTGATATACTTTTATTTTGGATACTGCGGCTCTGTTGGGCATAGTTGCTGTGAGCGCTGCTGTCTGTCCTGTGATCCTGCCAGATTCCGCATAGGGGGAGACACACGGAAGCCCAGCTATCCTAGCTGGCTCGGCGGCCTTAAATGGAGGTCGCTATTGAACGTTTCCAGCGCTGCAGGAGCTGTGTTTACTTTGCTTTGTTCCGGGACAATGTGGACCGCGCTGACTTTCAATGTAGCAAATGCTTGCTTGCAGAGGACTACAGGGGCGAAGTGGCTACTCTTAGCAAGCAAGTAGCAAACCTACACAAGCTACTGGGGAATCCACGCCTGCCTACTTTTTCATTTTCTTCCACCCCAGTAGTCGGACGCTGCTCTGGTTTAGTGGAAGTGTCGCCGCCGTGTAGGCTCTCCACAGCCGACAGGCCGGTGCTCAGCAGGGATCCATCCGCGAAGGGGTCTCTCCCTTCCCTGGAGAACGGAGCTGTTCTCGACCCAACCAACCATCCATGGAGATACGTCACTCGCCGTGGAAACGGAAGAAAGCGTCCTCTGGCAACGGGGTCTCCTTGGAGATGTTAAGCCCGGACCTGACACAGACCAGAAACGGCTTTGCCGCCCTGGATCCAGAGGTTCCAGTGCCGTCTTCCTTAGGGGCTTCCCATTCAAGATTGGATCCGGAGGTACCTGCGTCTTCATCCTCTGATCTGTCTCCCTCTCCGGTGGCTTCTACCTCAGGTTCAGATCCTCAGAGCTCCCACCCTCATCAGACCGTGAGGCTGCCTGAGAGACCGGCCCATTCAACATCACCAGCTGTCATCATCGGCAGCTCTATAGTGAGAAACATCTCGATTCCCAATGCAAAAACCCTGTGCTACCCTGGAGCACGAGTACAGGACATCACAAAGCTGCTTCCGACTGTTCTACAACAGATACAGGGAGCTGACGCTGTCATAGTGCATGTGGGGTCAAACGACATCAGGAGGGCTATCTCAGAACATCTGAAAATTGATTTTAAAGAACTGATTTTAGCATTAAAAGACTCCAAAAAATGGCCAATCATTTCAGGTCCAGTACCATCGTTGGGCCGTGGGTGTGAAAGATTCAGCAGGCTACTGGCATTACACATCTAGCTAAAAGATTACTGTAGCTCTGTTGGAATCACTTTTATAGATAACTTTGACACCTTCTGGAAACAGAAGATACTCTACAGGAATGACGGAGTCCATCCAAATAATAATATAATATGCCATTTAGCAGACGCTTTTATCCAAAGCGACTTAGTCATGCGTGCATACATTTTTATGTATGGGTGGTGCCGGGGATTGAGGACCACATATCTTGACTCCTGGACTCTGTCCACGCATTTCAAGGCTATATTGAAACAATGACCCAAGACCAGCTCAGTTAATCCCTACCATTGTGGCAATGAGTCGTCATAATGCTGCATCAAATGTACATTATCCTAGGGGCTTGGCAGACACAATGTAAGTAACTTAATTTATGTCCCCCTAATTGTCCTGAATACCTCTGTTGATCCTACAGCTATTGTATGCAGTTGTTACGAACCCCGTGGCTTTAAACGTCTAGGGTGGATGGACAAGAGACCCGTAACATAATTCATGCAAATTAGAAGCGTGACATGGAACAGTGAGAACAAAAACTACACGACAACCATAAACTACCGTCAAACATAAAAGGTTTATTTTTGAACACACAGTAAAGGTTTGAGAAAAAGGGCTGAGCAGGACCCAAGAAATTAAACAATAGTGTAAACAAACCCTAAACTGATCTTGCCTGCCTCAAGAACCGCTAAGCTACTGCTAATCATACAAAAATGACAGTGGGTGGTCCGCTCAGGTCTAACTAGTGTTTTTAGACAGTTTTCTTCCTACGGGTAATGTACGCCCAAGGGCAACTTGCTTAAATTCCCCTTTTCCCAGAAACACACAAAGTTACCAAACAGAGTAACCAGCAAATGAGTGAGTACACAAAACACCACAGTATCCATACTCACATACGGAAAATAGTCTAACAAAGTTACCAAACAGAGTAACCAGCAAATGAGTGAGTACACAAAACACAGGACACCACAGTATCCATACTCACATACGGAAATAGTCTCTAACAACAAACACAACTGACCGGCTTTTAAACAATGGGATGCGTGATTGAAAAACCAGAAACAGGTGGTGCAATGCAGAGGAATGTCCACTGATTGGTCCACCTCAGCAATCAGCAGACACCCCAACGACCACCAATCAGGAACATACAGGACACCTGTGATTAGGGCAGAAGGAGAGGAAAAACACAAAAAGACACAGGATACCTGTATCCGTAACACTCCCACCCTTAAAAGAGCAAACCACAATAGTTTACGACACACGTACCACCACAACACCCAAAATTCAAAGATCTACAGCATCCTGACGGGATAACAAAAAAAATAAACTAGATCTTTAAACACGAGACAAAGCATCTGCCAACACATTATCCGACCCCTTTTTGTGGCGGATCTCCAAATTATAACTTTGCACTACAAGTGCCCAACGCATAAGGCGTTGGTTTTGGTTGTACATCCGGTGGAGAAAAACTAAGGGGTTATGGTCAGTATACACTATCACTGGTAATGCACTGGAACCAACATAAACTTCAAAGTACTGCAGAGCTAACAACAAAGCTAGAGCTTCTTGTTCAATGGTGGAATAGTTTGTCTGACATTTGTTAAATTTCCGTGAAAAATAACAGACAGGATGGTCCACTCCACTCTGGTCCTGCTGTAGTAGCACAGCACCAGCACCTCTGGCACTTGCATCTACCTCCAGTTTAAACGGTTGTTCAAAATCTGGCGCAGCAAGAACAGGAGTACTACATAAGAGTGCTTTAGCAGTGTTGAAAGCAGTACGACAATCTTCAGACCATACACATTTTCTCGCCGGACTGAGCAAATCCGTTAATGGAGCAACTACCGCAGAGAAATTTTTACAGAAACTACGGTAGTAGCCAACCATCCCTAAAAAGCAGCGTAGCTCTCTTCTGGTGGTAGGTGCGGGAAATGCATTTATAGCTGAGACCTTGGCATCTACAGGGCGCACCTGACCATGGCCGACCTGTTTACCGAGATAAGTAACAGTGGCCTTCCCAAACTCGCACTTTGCTAAGTTCAGGGTTAGTGAAGCGACTGCTAGACGTTCACACACTACCCTTAGAGTGTTAACATGATCAGACCACTCAGTTGAATAAATGACCAGATCATCAAGGTAAGCACTACAATTAGGAACTCCAGCCAATACTGTGTTAACCAGGCGTTGGAAAGTGGCTGGTGTGTTCCGCATCCCAAATGCCATGACAGCATATTGTAGGAAGTGATCTGGGGTCACAAAGGCAGAGATGTCGGAGGCACGTGAGGTTAACGACACCTGCCAGTAACCTTTTAGAAGATCTAGTTTGGTTACATAAGTAGCAGCACCAACAGTATCAATACAGTCATCCAGTCTGGGTAACGGGAACGAGTCGGGCACTGTGACAGCATTTACCTTCCGATAGTCCGTACATAACCTGGATGTCCCATCAGGTTTAGGAACCAGAATGCACGGAGAACTCCAAGGACTTGAACTTGGCATAGCCAGGTTATTCTCCAGCAAATAACCGACCTCATCCCTCATTATCTTTCTTTTAGAGACATTGACACGATAAGCATATTGCTTGATAGGTGCAGCGTTTCCAACATTAATGTCATGTTCTAACACATTTGTGCATGTAGGAACATCATTAAAAAGACATGGAAAGCTGTGTAATAGTCTCACAATATCATCTGACTGTCCGTCCGTTAAATGAATCAGGCTTGACGGGAGAGACAGCAGCATCTCTGAATTGGGCAATCTAGCACACTGCTGCTGAGTATTGCGCAACTCCAAACCATTTCCGTCCACATCATTAACATGACCTCCCACTACAGCCGTAGCAGCAATAGAGACAGCCAACTCGGCCAGTTTCTCTGGACTGTCTATCTGAGTGACGGGTCTGGTGTGGTATGTCTTCAACATGTTAACGTGGCACACACGAGATTGGCGTTTTCTATCAGGAGTCTGTATCACGTAGTCAGTTTCACTTAGTTTCTTTTCAATTACATAAGGACCAGAGAAACGTGCTGACAATGACGCTCCTGGCACCGGCAACAATATAAGAACTTGGTCACCTGGCTGCAGTGAACGAAAAACAGCCTGGGTGTCATAGTGCCGTTTCATCCGTCTCTGTGAGGAAGACAGCGCTTCCTTTGCTAGAGCACAGGCACCATGTAGGCGCTCACGAAAGCGACTAACGTAGTCCAACACATTTTCTTTCACACACAACTCTTGTGATAAAAACTGATCCTTAAGGACTTTCATAGGTCCTCTCATGGTGTGTCCAAACACCAGTTCAGCTGGGCTGAACCCTAAGGATTCCTGTACTGTCTCACGGACAGCAAACAAAACTAGAGGAACTCCCTCATCCCAATCCTTCTCAGATTCCAAGCAATATTTACGGAGCATAGACTTCAGTGTCTGATGCCAACGTTCAAGCGCACCCTGAGACTCTGGGTGATATGCGCTTGACACACGGTGTGTAACTGACAAGGATTTTAACACTTGTTTGAAAAGTTTAGAAAGGAAATTTGTACCCTGATCAGTTTGTATCACCTTAGGTAACCCAAAAGTTGAGAAGAATTTGATCAACGCTTTACTCACCACCGGAGCAGTAATCCTTCACAGAGGAATGGCCTCTGGGTACCTGGTGGCAACACACATAATTGTCAACATAAACTGGTTACCAGATTTTGTCTTTGGTAATGGTCCAACACAATCAACCATCACATGTTCGAATGGTTCACCTATGGCAGGTATGGGACAAAGAGGCGCAGGAGGAATAACCTGGTTCGGTTTCCCAGTTACTTGACAGGTGTGGCAAGTCCGACAGAACTGAGCCACATCTTGTTTTAAACCAGGCCAAAAGAAATGTCGCAAAACTCGATAATAATAATATGCCATTTAGCAGACGCTTTTATCCAAAGCGACTTACAGTCATGCGTGCATACATTTTTTGTGTATGGGTGGTCCCGGGGATCGAACCCACTACCTTGGCGTTACAAGCGCCGTGCTCTACCAGCTGAGCTACAGAGGACCACGATCATAAGTCTTGGTGACTCCCAGATATCCGGACCACTGGTGATCATGAGCGAGGGATAAAACATTTTGTCGAAAGGCTGTGGGAATCACTATTTGGTAAACAGCATTCCAATCTCCGCCAGCGTCAACATGGGATGTCCATTTACGCATGAGGAGATTACCATCAATGAAGTATGCCATGTTTTTCTTCTTTAGCTCCTCCTCTGAGACAACACTAGAAAAACATTTAGCCAGGCTAATGTCAACCTTTTGGTTAGCGATCAGCTGCTCACGAGTGACTGGTAACTGGATTGCCTCAGCAACAAGTTCCACATCCTTCTTCCTTTCTCTGGGCTGTTGGTCAGACTGCACCAGCTTACCAGAGGTAGCACCCAAACTATCCTCTGGGTCACACTCTCTGAATAGAATCGTGTTCGACAAATCTATCACGTCACCCACTTGTCGTGCTTGAGCACGTGTGACAGCACAAGCGGGGAACACATCTGGATAACCCTGTGCCAGCTCCTCGGAGAGAGACTGGTCACTTTTATCCAATACCTCCAATACGGGTATCACCTTTCCTCCGGCAATATCGTTGCCCATTATAAATGTCACACCTTTTACTGGCAACATAGGACGTACTCCAACTCTGAACAATCCACTGACTAACTCAGAGTGTACGTTCACAAAGTGCAATGGCACGGGGACGAATCCCATTTCAATTCCTTGTACTAACACACTGGAACCACAATATGTATAATTGGACAAGGGCAACACATCAGATAGTATGAATGACTGCGCCGCACCAGTATCTCTGAGGATTCTAACTGGACGCTGAGACGCTTCGTCATCTGATATGGAAACAAACCCCTCAAAAATGAACGGTTCATAACTGTGATCTGGGACTGGGACAGGGACTTTCAAACCACATTCACTATGAGGCCTCTGTCTTGATTCCGGCCTTACAACCGTACGAATCAGCCCAACACCCGTTGGCGGCCTGGCGTGCTGAGGCATCCCCTTTTTGCGTTTTAGCAGAAAGCAATCATTAACCATATGTCCCACCTTATGACAATAGAAACAGTGACGCACATCTTTTGGGCGTGCTGGATGTACTGCTGGTCGACTAGGACTAAAAGTTAGCAACTCCGTGGCCCTGCTCTCCGTACGAGCCGAAAACACGCTCTTATGCGTCAACACAAACTCGTCTGCCAATACAGACGCTTCTGACAGTGAGGATACTTTCTGTTCGTTCAGATAAACTACAATGCGTTCGGGTAAGCAATTTTGAAACTCTTCTAACAAGATTAACTCCCGTAGAGAGTTAAAATCAGTTACTTTACTAGCACTGTGCCATTTGTCAAACAGATTTCCTTTGTCTCTAGCAAACTCCACATAAGTCTGAGTAGGAGATTTTTTATGAGACCTAAATCTCTGTCGATATGCCTCAGGAACAAGCTCATAGGCACGAAGAACAGTAGCTTTGACCACGTCATAATTCAAGCTGTCTTCAAGAGGTAGCGCTGACAAAACCTCTTGGGCTTTACCTGTTAATTTACACTGTAATAGGCACCATACCTCTTCGGGCCATTTCAATGCTACCGCTATACGTTCAAAAACACTGAAATAGGAATCAACCTCTGACTCCCTAAACACAGGTACCAAGGTGATCTGTCTACTAATATCAAAAGTAGCAGACGACACAGCTGGTGAGGATGGCTCACTAGCAGGCATAGTATGAGCAGAGACTAACCTCGCTGTTTCTGCCTCCAGTTCCATTTTACGCATCTCCAGTTCCATCTTACGCGTCTCCAGTTCTGCCTCTAGCTTACGCGTCTCCTGTTCTGCCTCTAGTTCCAGCTTGTCTTGCCTGATTTGTGCCCGCTCTTCCGCCTCCATTTGGAGCGGACATCCATCCTAGCATCACTGTTGGACAGTGGGGAGAGTGGGTCAAAACGGGGCAATGTGGCTGGAGCCTTAGCTTCGTCCTCAGACACCGACGGGCTTACAGGAGCAGCAGGGTCAGGCGGCGGTAATTCAAGCACTCGCTCGTTCAATAATAGCTCTAACACTGCTTTCCTAACTTCTGCTTTCACTAAAACCCTTGATATGGGTACAGAAAAGTGGTCAGCCAAAGCCTGTAGATCCACTCTACGGCAATTCTCAAAAAACTCCCACGTAGGGTTTTCCAAAAATGCATCCAACTCAAAAGTAGCCATCCTAAACTAACACGAGCCGACGAATACTGAACACAAAACCAGTTAGTTACAGCTGCCAAGCTCAACACTGAACCAGACACTAACTAATTTGCATGCGTAGCATGGGTATCAATGAGAATGATCCCGGACGAGCCCCCACATTATGTGACGAACCCCGTGGCTTTAAATGTCTAGGGTGGATGGACAAGAGACCCGTAACATAATTCATGCAAATTAGAAGCGTGACATGGAACAGTGAGAACAAAAACTACACGACAACCATAAACTACCGTCAAACATAAAATGTTTATTTTTGAACACACAGTAAAGGTTTGGGAAAAAGGGCTGAGCAGGACCCAAGAAATTAAACAATAGTGTAAACAAACCCTAAACTAATCTTGCCTGCCTCAAGAACCGCTAAGCTACTGCTAATCATACAAAAATTACAGTGGGTGGTCCGCTCAGGTCTAACTAGTGTTTTTAGACAGTTTTCTTCCTACGGGTAATGTACGCCCAAGGGCAACTTGCTTAAATTCCCCTTTTCCCAGAAACACACAAAGTTACCAAACAGAGTAACCAGCAAATGAGTGAGTACACAAAACACCACAGTATCCATACTCACATACGGAAAATAGTCTAACAAAGTTACCAAACAGAGTAACCAGCAAATGAGTGAGTACACAAAACACAGGACACCACAGTATCCATACTCACATACGGAAATAGTCTCTAACAACAAACACAACTGACCGGCTTTTAAACAATGGGATGTGTGATTGAAAAACCAGAAACAGGTGGTGCAATGCAGAGGAATGTCCACTGATTGGTCCACCTCAGCAATCAGCAGACACCCCAACGACCACCAATCAGGAACATACAGGACACCTGTGATTAGGGCAGAAGGAGAGGAAAAACACAAAAAGACACAGGATACCTGTATCCGTAACAGCAGTAATCATGAGCCTATGAACCAGAGTTACACTGTCAGCACTGAGGCGGTGTGCCCTAGTAGGAAGACCATTGTGTGCAGCTCACCCTGCTCTATCAGCTCCAATATAAATAACATGAGCAAGTCTACTTCTGACAAGCTTCCCAGTAAAGCATTAAAAACAATCAAGCAACCCAGAAAAGTGCTAAAAATAGCCCATATTAACATATGCAGCCTGAGAAACAAGGTCCATGTAGTCAATCTGAAACTCACTTAGATAATACATTTGATGATACAGTGGTAGCCATACATGGTTATAACATCTACCGAAAATACAGAAATGCCAACGGGGGCAGTGTTGCGGTCTATATTTAGAACCACATTCCTGTAAAGCTTAGAGACGATCCTAATGTTAAATACTGTTGAAGTAATATGGCTACAGGTTCATCTGCCCCACCTAAAGCCCATTCTTGTGGGAAGCTGCTATAGACCACCAAGTGCTAACAGTCAGTATCTGGATAGGATGTGTGAAATGCTTAATAATGTAAGTGATATAAACAGAGAAGTATATTTTCTGGGTGACTTAAATATTGACTGGCTCTCATCAAGCTGCCCACTCAAGAAAAAACGTCAAACTGTAACCAATGCCTGCAACCTGGTTCAGGTTGTCAGTCAACCTACCAGGATATTTACAAACAGCACAGGAATTAAATCATCAACATGTATTGATCACATATTTACTAATGCTGCAGAAGTTTGCTTCAAAGCAGTATCCAAATCCATAGGATGTAGTGAACGCAATATTGTAGCCATATCTAGGAAAACCAAAGTTCCAAAGGCTGAGCCTAATGTAGTGTATAAGAGGTCATACAATACGTTTTGTAGTGATTCATATGTTGATGATGTAAAGAATATTTGCTGGTGTGTGGTGTGTAATGAGGAGCAACCAGACGCTGCACTTGACATATTTATGAACTTGCTTATTCCAGTTACTAATAAGCACGCACCCATTAAGAAAATGACTGTAAAAACTGTTCAATCCCCTTGGATGATGAGGAATTGAAAAATTGTATGGTTGAGAGGGATGAGGCAAAAGGTATGGCAAATAAGTCTGGCAGCCCAACTGATTGGCAAACGTACTGTAAATTAAGAAATCATGTGACTAAACTAAAGAAAAATAAACTATACTATGAAATAAAAATAAATGATACAAAGAATGATAGTAAAAAGCTTTGGAGCACATTAAATGAAATTTTGTGGAAAAAGGCAAACTCGGCTCCATCATTCATTGAATCAGATTGCTCACTCATCACAAAACCCACTGATATTGCCAACTACTTTAATTGGCAAGATAAGCAAACTTATAGCTAACCAATCAGTCTGTTACAAAACTTAGTAAACTTCTGGAAAAAATTGTGTTTGACCAGATACAATGATATTTCACAGTAAACAGACAACAGACTTTCAGCATGCTTATAGGGAAGGACACTCAACAAGCACAGCACTTACACAAATGACTGATGATTGGCTGAGAGAAATTGATGATAAAATGATTGTAGGGGCTGTCATGTTAGACTTCAGTGCAGCTTTTGACATTACCGATCAGAGTCTGCTGCTGGAAAAACATATGTGTTATGGCTTTACACCCCCTGCTATAATGTGGATAAAGAGTTACAGAGGGTGTTCTTTAATGGAAGCCTCTCAAACATAATCCAGGTAGAATCAGGAATTCCCCATGGTAGCTGTTTAGGCCCCTTACTTTTTTCCATCTTTACTAACAACATGCCACTGGCCAGTGTGTCTATGTATGCGGATGACTCAACACTATACATGTCAGCTACTACAGCAACTGAAATAACTGCAACACCTAACAAAGAACTGCAGTTAGTTTCGGAATGGGTAGCAAGGAATAAGTTAGTCCTAAATATTTCCCAAACTAAAAGCATTGTATTTGGGACAAATCATTCACTAAACCCTAAAACTACATCTCGTAATGAATAATGTGGAAATTGAGCAAGTTGAGGTGACTAAACTGCTTGGAGTAACCCTGGATTGTAAACTGTCATGGTCAAAACATATTGATACAACAGCAGCTAAGCTAAGATGGGGAGAAGTCTGTCCATAATAAAGCGCTGCTCTGCCTTCTTAACAACACAATCAACAAGGCAGGTCCTACAGGCCCTAGTTTTGTCGCACCTACACTACTGTTCAGTAGTGTGGTCAGGTGCCACAAAGAGGGACTTGGGAAAATTGCAGTTGGCTCAGAACAGGGTAGCACGGCTGGCCCTAAAAAAGTACACGGAGAGCTAACATTAATGACATGCATGTCAATCTCTCATGGCTCAAAGTGGAAGAGAGATTGACTTCATCACTACTTGTTTTTGTAAGAGGTGTTGACAAGCTGAATGTACAGAGCTGTCTGTTTAAAATACTAGCACACAGCTCAGACACCCATGCATACCCCACAAGACATACCACCAGAGGTCTCTTCACAGTCCAGAACAGACTATGGGAGGCGCACAGTACTTTATAGAGCCATGACTACATGGAACTTTATTCCACCTCAGGTAACTGATGCAAGCATTAGAATCAGATTTTAAAAAACAGGTAAAAATACACCTTATGGAACAAATGGGACTGTGAAGAGACACACACAAAGGTACAGACACATGCATACGCACACATGGTGATATTGTTCTATGGTGGTATTAAACATGTTGTATTGTATATATGTAGTGGTGTAATAATGTTATATGATGTATTGTTTTATATTTTGTTTTATATGTACTTTATAAGTACTTTAATATGTTTGGACCCCAGGAGGAGTAGCTGCTGCCTTGGCAGCAGCTAATGGGGATCCCTAATAAATACAAAATACAAAAATCTCAATTTCTCTCTCCGCAATTCCTCGCATCCCATCTCCTCGTCTCCTTCTCAACTGTAGTTGATATTCTTGTCCAATATATTTTGAGAAGAAGATGAGGAATCGAGGAAAGATTCATTGAAAAAGGGCCTGTCTGTCCTCAGGTTCCTTTGAGCTGTCGTGCCAGCAGAATCCCCTGGTGGTGAACGTGACACACAACCTGAGTCAACCCTTCTTCCTGACCACCGCTGTCATCCTCAACTTCTCCTCGCCCTTCGTTGCCGTGACGGGAGTCGCTCTGCGCACGTCGTGTCACTTCAGCGCCTTTGCCCTTACTGGGTGCGCTGAGGGTGGGGTCTCATAGGGCTTCCACATGCACACACACACACATACATACATGCACACGCATGCATGCACATACGTACACTACCGTTCAAAAGTTTGGGGTCACTTAGAAATGTCCTTGTTTTCCATGAAAACATACATGAATTGAGTTTGAATAGGAAATATAGCAAAATGAATAGGAAATTAAGTAATTGACAAGGTTAGAAATAATGATTTGATGATTGTGTCCTTTAAACTTTGCTTTCATCAAAGAATCATCCATTTGCAGCAATTACAGCCTCGCAGACCTTAGGCATTCTAGTTGTCAATTTGTTGAGGTAATCTGAAGAGATTTCACCCCATGCTTCCTGAAGCACCTCCCACAAGTTGGATTGGCTTGATGGGCACTTCTTATGTACCATACGGTCAAGCTGCTCCCACAACAGCTCAATAGGGTTGAGATCCGGTGACTGTGCTGGCCACTCCATTATAGACAGAATACAAGGCGACTGCTTCTTCCCTAAATAGTTATTGCATAGTTTGGAGCTGTGCTTTGGGTCATTGTCCTGTTGTAGGAGGAAATTGGCTCCAATCAAACGCCGTCCACAGGGTATGGCATGGCGTTGCAAAATGGAGTGATAGCCTTCATTCTTCAAGATCCCTTTTACCCTGTACAAATCTTCCACTTTACCACCACCAAAGCACCCCCAGACCATCACATTGCCTCCACCATGCTTGACAGATGGCATCAAGCACTCCTCCAGCATCTTTTCATTTGGTCTGCGTCTCACAAATGTTCTTCTTTGTGATCCGAACACTTCAAACTTCGATTCGTCTGTCCATAATACTTTTTTCCAATCTTCCTCTCTCCAGTGTCTGTGTTCTTTTGCCCATCTTAATCTTTTCTTTTTATGGGCCAGTCTGAGATATGGCTTTTTCTTTGCAACTCTGCCTAGAAGGTCAGCATCCCAGAGTCGCCTCTTCACTGTTGACGTTGAGACTGGTGTTTTTCGGGTACTATTTAATGAAGCTGCCAGATAAGGACCTGTGAGGCATCTGTTTCTCAAACTAGACACTCTAATGTAGTTGTCCTCTTTCTCAGTTGTGCACCGGGGCCTCCCTCTCCTCTTTCTATTCTGGTTAGAGCCAGTTTGCGCTGTTCTGTGAATGGAGTAGTACACAGCATTGTACGAGATCTTCAGTTTCTTGGCAATTTTTTGCATGGAATAGCCTTCATTTCTCAGAACAAGAATAGGCTGATGAGTTTCAGAATAAAGTTATTTGTTTCTGGCCATTTTGAGCCTGTAATCGAACCCACAATTGCTGATGCTCCAGATACTCAACTAGTCTCAAGAAGGCCAGTTTTATTGCTTCTTTAATCAGCACAACAGTTTTCAGCTGTGCTAACATAACTGCAAAAGGGTTTTCTAATGATCAATTAGCCTTTTAAAATGATAAACTTCGATTAGCAAACACAACGTGCCATTGGAACACAGGACTGATGGTTGCTGATAATGGGCCTCTGTACACCTATGTAGATATTCCATTAAAAAATCCAGCTACAATAGCCTTTTACAATATTAACAATGTCTACACTGTATTTCTGATCAATTTGATGTTATTTTAATGGACAAAAAAATTGCTTTTCTTTCGAAAACAAGAACATTTCTAAGTGGCCCCAAACCTTTGAATGGTAGTGTACATGTACAGGCACATACAGTGAGGGAAAAAAGTATTTGATCCCCTGCTGATTTTGTACGTTTTCCCACTGACAAACAAATGATCAGTCTATAATTTTAATGGTAGGTTTATTTGAACAGTAGGAGACAGAATAACAACAAAAAAATCCAGAAAAACGCATGTCAAAAATGTTATAAATTGATTAGCATTTTAATGAGGGAAATAAGTATTTGACCCCTCTGCAAAACATGACTTAGTACTTGGTGGCAAAACCCTTGTTGGTAATCACAGAGGTCAGATGTTTCTTGTAGTTGGCCACCAGGTTTGCACACATCTCAGGAGGGATTTTGTCCCACTCCTCTTTGCAGATCTTCTCCAAGTCATTAAGGTTTCGAGGCTGAGGTTTGGCAACTCGAACCTTCAGCTCCCTCCACATATTTTCTATGGGATTAAGGTCTGGAGACTGGCTAGGCCTCTCCAGGACCTTAATGTGCTTCTTCTTGAGCCACTCCTTTGTTGCCTTGGCCGTGTGTTTTGGGTCATTGTCATGCTGGAATATCCATCCGCGACCCATTTTCAATGCCAAGATCCTCCCATGTAGTTCTGGGCTGATTCCTCACCGTTCTCATGATCATTGCAACTCCACGAGGTGAGATCTTGCATGGAGCCCCAGGCCGAGGGAGATTGACAGTTATTTTGTGTTTCTTCCATTTGCGAATAATCACACCAACTGTTGTCACCTTCTCACCAAGCTGCTTGGCGATGGTCTTGTAGCCCATTCCAGCCTTGTGTAGGTCTACAATCTTGTCCCTGACATCCTTGGAGAGCTCTTTGCTCTTGGCCATGGTGGAGAGTTTGGAATCTGATTGATTGATGCTTCTGTGGACAGGTGTCTTTTATACAGGTAACAAACTGAGATTAGGAGCACTTCCTTTAAGAGTGTGCTCCTAATCTCAGCTCGTTACCTGTATAAAAGACACCTGGGAGCCAGAAATCAGAGGGGGTAAAATACTTATTTCCCTCATTAAAATGCAAATCAATTTATAAATTGTTTGACATGCGTTTTTCTGGATTTTGTTGTTGTTATTGTTGTCTCTCACTGTTCAAATAAACCTACCATTAAAATTATAGACTGATAATTTCTTTGTCAGTGGGCAAACGTACAAAATCAGCAGGGGATCAAATACTTTTTTCCCTCACTGTATGTGTACACACACACTGTTAGTCAGGCATACACACCCATATACCAACACATAAAATAGCACACACACGCACACACACATACGCAACACATCAAATCAAAGCAACTAAAATATTATTGGTCACATACACATTTCTTAGCAGATGTTATTGCGGGTGTAGCGAAATGCTTGTGTTCCTAGCTCCAACAGTGCAGACTATCTAACATTTCACAACAATACACACAAATCTAAAAGTAAACATTGCTCATCCTAATATTTATATAATTCTTAATTCCATTAAGAATTATATAGATATTAGGACGCAAAATGTCGGAGTGGCATTGACTAAAATACAGTAGAATAGAATACAGTATATACATATGAGATGAGTAAAGCAGTATGTAAACATTATTAAAGTGACTAGTGTTCCATTATTAAAGTGACCAGTGATTCCATGTCTATGTACAGTGCATTCGGAAAGTATTCAGACACCTTTACTTTTTCCACATTTTGTTACGTTACAGCCTTATTCTAAAATTGATTAAATATTTTTTTCCTCATCAATCTACACATAATACCCCATAATGACAAAGTGAAAACAAGTTTTTAGACATTTTTGCAAATGTATTCAAAATTAAAAACAGAAATATCTGATTTACATAATTATTCAGACCCTTTGCTATGAGACTCGAAATTTAGCTCAGATGCATCATGTTTCCATTGATCATCCTTGAGATGTTTCTACAACTTGATTGGAGTCCACCTGGGCTACATTTAATTGATTGGACATGATTTGGAAAGGAATTTCTGCAGCATTGAAGGTCCCCAAGAACACAGTGGTCTCCATCATTCTTAAATGGAAGAAGTTTGGAACCACCAAGACTCTTCCTAGAGCTGGCCGTCCGGCCAAACTGAGCAATCGGGGGAGAAGGGCCTTTGTCAGGGAGGTGACCAAGAACCCGATGGTCACTCTGACAGAGCTCTAGAGTTCCTCTGTGGAGATCGGAGAAACTTCCAGAAGGACAACTATCTCTGCAGCACTCCACCAACCAGGCCTTCATGGTAGAGTGGCCAGACGGAAGCCACTCCTCAGTAAAAGGCACATGACAGCCCACTTGGAGTTTGCCAAAAGGCACCTAAAGGACTCAGACCATGAGAAACAAGATTCTCTGGTCTGATGAAACCAAGATTGAACTCTTTGGCCTGAATGCCAAGCGTCACATCTGGAGGAAACCTGGCACCATCCCTACGGTGAAGCATGGTGGTGGCAGCCTCATGCTGTGGGGATGTTTTTCAGCGGCAAGGACTGGGAGACTAGTCAGGATCGAGGGAAAGATGAACGGAGTAAACTACAGAGAGATCCTTGATGAAAACCTGCTCCAGAGTGCTCAGGACCTCAGACTGGGGCGAATGTCAAGAGGTCTGAATACTTTCCGAATGCACTGAATATAGGGCATCAGCTTCTAAGGTGCAGGGTTGAGTAATAATCGTGTACACGCACACTGAGTGTTCTATGTGATACCATGTCTGTTGAGGATTCAAATAATCAACATTACTCAGCTCATACTTTTCCCTCTGTGTTTCTTCTCTCCCTCTGTGTGTGTGTGATCGTGGTGGCCCAGCTGTTCACGGCGGCCCTGCCAGATGGACACATGCAGTCGTCCTCAGTTGGAGCATGCCTCTATCACCTGCAGCCCCGGGACAGAGAGGACTGAGACCACTCACTGCACTGTCCACTGTCATCGAGGTTTCACCCTCGCTGTTCTCAGTGGCAAGGGCAATCCACCCTTTCAGGTAAGCACAACACTAGGATTAGACTAGGGTCTTACCCCATCAGGTAAGCACAACACTAGGATTAAACTAGGGTCTTACCCCATTAGGTAAGCACAACACTAGGATTAGACTAGGGTCTTACCCCATCAGGTAAGCACAACACTAGGATTAGACTAGTGTCTTACCTCATTAGGTAAGCACAACACTAGGATTAGACTAGGGTTTTACCCCATCAGGTAAGCACAACACTAGGATTAGACTAGGGTCTTACCCCATCAGGTAAGCACAACACTAGGATTAGACTAGGGTCTTACCCCATCAGGTAAGCACAACACTAGGATTAGACTAGGGTCTTACCCCATCAGGTAAGCACAACACTAGGATTAGACTAGGGTCTTACCCCATCAGGTAAACACAACTCTAGGATTAGACTAGGGTCTTACCCCATTAGGTAAGCACAACACTAGGATTAGACTAGGGTTTTACCCCATCAGGTAAGCACAACTCTAGGATTAGACTATGGTCTTACCCCATCAGGTAAACACAACCCTAGAACTTCCAGAAATCATTATATTTTTAAGAAACTGTGCATTATAGAAATCATATATAAAGTATATATTATAAGCCCCCTACACTTTATCCCCCTACACATCAATTTGAGAGCATTTGAAAGTAACATGAAACAGTACTAGCCTCAAATGACTGTCGAGATATAGATCGTAGAGGAACTATTACAAGTAGCAGCAGTAGTATACAGTATATTTGTATTACTGTAGTAGTATTCCATAGCCCATCATGACTGTGTAATGGTAATTTATTCATCTTCCATTGAAAGCGAGAAACAACGCTTCAGTGTGTAAATGGAGCATGGGACCGTGTTGTGAGCTGTCAGCCAATCGACTGTGGGCCCCCTGACCAGTCTCACGTCTACTTCGCTGTCTTCAGCTGCCCTTGGGGAACAACATTTCGCAAGCAGTGCTCTTTTACCTGCAATTCCCCCGCCATGCTTCAGGGTATGTATGGTCAACAGTACAGATTTAATGATACAAATTTACATGCATTGCTTTGTATTCATAACAGTTTATAGGTTTAGAAGATTATAGGTCCATTTATCATTTTCATGAAGTGGAAAGTTGATATTCATTCACTCATTTACACAACATGAATGGCACATTCTAACATTTTCTCAGAGAAATTAACTTGACCATGAGGCTGTCATTGCTGTTTTAGTTTTTACCTGAGGGATCTCAGTCTATACTCTTAGAAAGAAAGGTGCTATCTAGAACCTTAATGGGTTCTTCGGCTTTCCCCATAGGAGAACCCTTTGAAGAACCCTTTTTGATTCCAGGTTAAACCCTTTTGGGTTCCATGTAGAGCTCTTTCCACAGAGGGTTCTACATGGAACCCAAAAGGGTTGTACCTGAAACCAAAAAGGGTTCTACCTGGAACCAAAAACGGTTCTCCTATGGGTACAGCTGAAGAACCCTTTTGGAACCCTTTTTTCTACGAGTGTATTACCTCATGTTGGTTGGGTACACAGAGGGGCTTGGAGTCTAGCCTGATGTGGCATCATGGCGTAGGAGTGTGTCTGTGTTGCTCTGCTCTAACCTATTAGAGGTTGTTGTGAGGCGAGGCTGTTCAGCCGGCCCTGGGACTGAGCTGAACAGCTTGGCAGTTGGTCTTGGCTGGCGTCCAGTGGACGGAGGCCCTAGGCTTTGTGTAAATAGGAAAGTAGCATGCAGCCATAGCTGGTTGCTGACAGGTGGGGATAGGAAATAAGGCAAACAAGAGAGGGTTTCTAACTCTGGAGTCGCCAGCAGGGCCGACTGGGGCTCATGCTGGCAAGAACATGCTGGCTTAGAGCTCGCCTGCCATTTCATTTACCTCAGGGCCCTGGCTTCTAGCTTCTACTACAGGGTTTTACTCCTGGCTTCTAGGTTCTACTCCAGGTCTTTTACTCCTGGCTTCTAGGTTCTACTACAGGGTTTTACTCCGAGGTCACTCACTCACACGATCGCTACCCAAAGTTGTTATTGACAACATAACGCTTTCTCTTCCGAAGCTTAGATAGATGGCAAATCCCAACAGAGTATACCAAACATAACATTACATCTACATTTTAGTCATTTAGCAGACGCTCTTATCTAGAGCGACTTAGAGTTAGTGAGTGCATACTGGCCCCCCGTGGGAATCGAACCCACAACCCTGGCGTTGCAAGCGCCATGCTCTACCAACTGAGCTACAGGGGGTGGCTCAATATTAGGAACACCTTCCTAATATTGAGTTGCCCCCCACCCCCCTCTCACAGGGATGCTGGCCCATCCTCAAATACACTACAAGTTTTACATTTCCTACACTGCCAGAATGTTCTCCTGCAACAGGGTGGTCAAATTAAGATCCCACATCTGTATTGGATTTTGATAATGATTGCAACACTAGAGCAAAGCTTAAAGACCTTATAAAACTTTAAACCATGTCAAAGATTCATTACATTTTATAGACCAATAAAATGAACACAACTTTTAGAGTATTATGATGGCATATACATACCAACATAACCTTGTGTGGGGGCATTAGATAATTGAGCTTTACGCACCGGCAGGTATGGACACATATGGTACATTTGATTATATTGAAATCACTAATAGTCCCCAAACTCACCTTCTCTCTTAGCAATTGAACAAAGGGACTGATTCCAGATGTCAGATTCATTAAGAGTGTTAATAACAAACCTCTACTCATCATTACAATTGTATTATATACAATTCTGTGTGAGGTTTGAATTGATTGTGTGCCTTTATTTGTCTTGCAGGGGACAGTGATAGGTTGGTGTGCCTAGGTGATGGTCTATGGTCCTTCCCTGAAGCCTACTGTAAGATAGAGTGCCCAGAACCTCCTACAGTACCCAATGCCAAGCTCCTAGTGCCCCAGTGCGGTGGTACAGGACATGATGTGGGTACCGTATGCCGTTACAAATGTAACCCAGGTTACTATGTTACGGGCAGCCTAAACACAAAGTCAAGAAAGTGAGTAATGTGTTATGTATCACTTTTATTTTGCTCCATAAATGTGTTATAGAACCGTGTTAATAGCTGCTATTTTATGTAACAAGGAACAATGAATGCATCACATATTTCCCCCACGGCTCCTGAGTTTAAATAGCCCAATTCGTAGATTTTAATGTATTTTTAGATCCATCAACCTTGCGTACCTGTGTACGGTTTCTAAGCATAGCAACATAAACCTCCAATAAATTCCATACCAATGGTTACTTTCCTCATTACTGTTTTTCAGTTGAATTAATTGGGTAACTTCGCCTCATTATCGATGTAATTCACGTGTTTCTAATGACATGGTTTCCCATTAGTAAGCGGCTGGTGCGAATTTATTTCCTCCCTTTGTTGGTATCAGCATTATCCCTTGACTATTGGGCAATATTGTCTGTCAAAGACAATGTTCTTGAATCTAGCTGGACCTTCTAAGACTGCTCAACATGTTCTACAGGACCAACTGCATGTACAAACTAATATGATAACAGAATATTTGCACCTGGACTTCTTTATGAGTTTTTCAACTCACTTTTAAGATGTGTGAACGTCTTAAGCACCTCTAATGAGTTATTATTAATGCAATGTGCTAAAATCCAAAAGCACTATAAAAATGAGTTTAAATGATCTTGTTTATTATTACCTTTGACATGTTTTAAATTAAATTTGAAACAACACAATTGTGTGTGTGTGTGTGCGTGCGTGCGTGCGTATGTGTGTCTGCATGTGTGTTGTGTGTGTGTTGCGTCCCCAGGAGGTTTCTGAAGGTGGAGTGTGTAGAGGGGGGACAGTGGGAGGAGGGGGGCTGTGAACCCGTTCCCTGTCCATCTCTGCTTGCTGTCTTTGAGGGTATGTACACCTGCACCAATGGCAGGCACTACAACAGCCTCTGTACCCTCCAGTGTCCCCACGCCTCGGAAAACGTAAGGCTTTAGCTCTCTTTACATTAAACTAAAGATGCGATATAGGTCCACTGTCTGAGCTTAAACATCATCCCATTCCATTAATAAAGGACTATCTTATTCATTCAGTTTTTATCTCTCCTGACAGCACACGATTCGCTGTACTAAAGATGGTAGGTGGACAGAGGAGTTCACCATGTGTACAAGGTTAGCTGGAGCCTGCCCACCTCTGCATGATGTCAATCAGGTTCAGTTTGCCTGTGACGAGGGCTTCAATGTTGGTAAGTCTCCTTCTCAACTTCTCCAGCTTGAGGACACTCCTCATTACACTTACAGTAGTACTTTAGTGTAGTAATGTACTGCAGTGTTTTGTACTGTAGTAATCCATAGACTGTCAGTATTATTTTAAAGACATAATGCATTGCATCCTTCTGTTGGTATTTGTTTGGTCTGAAAGTTTCTACGATGTAACAGAACGTGTTTTAACATCTCATGATTATGTAATACTATACCTTAAAATATATATATATATATATTTTGCCCCAGACATAAGTATTCTTAATTGTTTAGATATTGTGAATTGTATTGCGTTGTGTAGCATCCCAGAAGGCATTGGAAAATTAAACAGAGCCATAGCAGGTAGCAGGTGGTAAAACACTTTGCAAGCCGAACTGCCAAGCTGTTGAACCACAGATGACTAGTCTCAACTCTTTTTATTTGCACATGAATAAATTCAACAGATGCAAATCAGGGTAGAAGGAAAGCTTACTTTGTATCACTGCAGGTGCAGTTTGTTACCCAACATGCAGTGCGGCCTTGCATGACCCAGTGGTTTTAGACAATGGCACCACAGCAGACAGCGTCAAGCACTGGATGCTGCCAGGCAGGGTTCAGGTAAGGTGTTTGACTGACGCAAACGTTGTGACGCTTTTTTATTTACTGAATGTTATTTGCATTGGCTGATATCCCCTTTGTGTAACCTTAGAGCTTCACAAACAGGTCTTTGGCTTGCTGAAATGATTCATTTGGATGAATAATGGACTAAAACATATGGTTGTCTCTCCTTCATATTGAGCTTTTCCTGCAAAAAAGCTCAATTTGCAGCTTATTTTACTGAATGTATTAATATTATTCAATATAAACAACCAAGTGCAAGCTTCCTGCTTCTTTCCTGCTAAGTTAGGACACTGTTAGCCTCACTGTGAACTCTGTAATGATCAAATGTTTATTGTGATTTTTGCAAGATTTACATACATATGGCAAATTATGATAGTATAAAGAATGTATGTGAAGTTATATGTTATATATGTTATAAAAGTTATATGTGACATCAGAGCTTACTATTATAAATAGGCGCCTTTCATCAAGAATCTGTGGAACACGCAATCATCACGGTGGAATGTCAAGGAATTTCAATGATATGTCAGAGTGAAATGTACTGTTGTTTTCTTAAGAAGGGCAACCTGCCCAATATCATCTCAAAGGATCGCTTCGACATGAACGCTTGTGTAAACAGCCCTATCATTTGACCCTCTATTGCCCTCAAACTGAACTCTGGACCTCGAAGCTGTTCTGCTGCATTTTTTCATTGATCCCCTCAAATCAGGGACTGATTTAGACCTGGGACACCAGGTGTGTGCAATTCATTATCAGGTAGAACAGAAAACCAGCAGGCTCCAGACCTCGTAGGGTAAGAGTTGAGTACCCCTGCTCTATTGGGTGGCCCTTCACTGAGCCAGCAGACCTAACTGCCTTAGGGCCAAATAGTTTGGCACTGATTTTGATAACTTGAGCTGTATTATTGGCACGTCATAGTGATCCAAGGCATTATGTTTGCTTGAATCTACATGGGAATCATGACTGTATCCCTTAACCAGACAACTTTTGGGACACAAAGGAGTATCCTGTTACTCCTACAGTCTTTGTCAGTCAATCAATATGATTAGTACACTGTCGTTCAAATTAAGGTAGAAAGAAAATGCCAAAGACCATTATGAGAACTCAAGATGACAGTGCCATTTTGGCTGGATCACTTCATAACACCAAATATGGGCTTGTTGACTAAATGTTTTTGGATTGGTCGGAGCAATAGTGTAAAGATAGAGCTGGATGTAAAGTTAGAGATCTTTATCAAGTGTAGTCATTGACATTTTGTATCAACAAAAAGAATGTCCAGTGTACAGACATACTATCTCCTGTAAGCCTAGTTTAACTTAAATTGGTTTAGATCTATAGAGCTTGATGTTGATATAGATACTGATGACTAATTACAGCATCTCAATTAATGCTACATTACAGGACATCGTCTGCACAGGAATGATGAGGTGGCATCCTGACCCCGAACTCATCCAATGTATCCAGTCATGTGAGGTGAGTGTTCTATCATAGGTAAAAATGCCACCAGGGATAGGGGGACATGTGCCCCCCAATATTCAGAACAGATCGATTCGTCCTGTAATGTAACATTTCTTTAAAATAAACAAATACAAATGTTTTGGTTGGGGGCACCAGCCAAAACACGTCAGATAGCATATAGCATATGAACACATCATAAGCAATGGCAAAATGTATAGAAACTCGTCCAGTATACGTTGACGTCATTTTGGACGGAAGCTATAGAGATTGGTAAGAAATGACACTTCTGTAGCCAAATATCTTATCAATATATTTTTTTAAGTGTTAAATGACCTGCTATCCTGGTGCGTTAATCACTTATTCAGTTTAAAGCCGTTATTGTTGCGTTATTGCCCATTGGTTGAACTCAAATTGCTATAGGGCTGGCCCACGTGGGGGGAAATGTAGGGAAAATGGCACAGCACAGCTTCAAGAAAAACAGTCGCTTTCAAACTAGGGATTTCGTGGCTAATTGAGGAAAGATAGTAATTCTGCTCATAGATTATGCATGTATGAACTACACATTCACATATCCAGCACAAAGCAGGAGGTTAAAACATATTTAGAAGTCGGCAAAGTTCCATAGTGTTTCTTTAAATAGTCTAATTTTACAATACCTTGAGAGGTTACTGTAACTTGAAGTTTTACATTTGCCAGACACACATTTACATTTTTCGGGTTTGTTTTGAACCGCTAAACATGACTTTACATTTGAGAATGAATTTAGAAGAGAACAGAATTAGTGAGCGAGCTCTGAGGAAGTCCCAATCAAGAAGTGATAATGTGTGCCCTTGAGCAAGGCAGTTAACCCCGAACAACAACTGCTCCCCGGGCGCCATCGGACGTCGATTAAGGCAGCCCCCCGCACCTCTCTGATTCAGAGGGGTTGGGTTAAATGCCGAAGACACATTTCGGTTGAATGCATTCAGTTGTGCAACTTACTAGGTATCCCCTTTCCTTTCCCTTCCCAAAACATGAACGGTTTGTGCTATGGAATTTTTTTGTTTGTTGTTTCTTTCACTTAGCATTAAACTTGGCCAGTCGGCTCTCTCTCCGAGTGTAACCCCTTCCTTCACTCTAACAGGATGTTTAGGTTTAATCTATAACCATGTGTGGCTTTTAAGTTGAAAGACTGTTTTCGTGGGGTATCTCCACCCTTGGTGTTGCTAATGATGAACTTAGTCCACATTTGTTCTGGTATTGTCAAACGTACTGAGTCATCCTGGAAACAATTGCATTGTGTTAATTTCTGTTTCTTCAAAATATTTTTGTGTGAATGGAAACAGTTGTGTGGAATAGAATCCCAAAATAACCCCCTTTCGACAGAAGCCAGGAAAATGAGTAAACAGCCAGGTTGTCTATCTGACAGTTGATATATTTATTCGCTGCTGTAACTCAAATAGCTCAGCAAGCAACTAGTCTACTGTAGGAATTACAGCATACTAAAACAATGGATTTTTCAAAAGAGAAAACACCATGGTTTTGGAGAAAAGTCGGCCTCCCCTCCAAAGTCTGCTCGTGCAGACACGGCACCATTAACACCTGTCGTGACGTGACTTACTTTAATGTATGACTGTTATTTATCGAATCCCCTAACTATGATTAATTGTCACTCGATTAAATTAATCATGTAACAATTAACTCATTAGGAATTTGGGGCACCACGGAAGAAGTTGTTTAACGAGTTACCATCTCCCGAATTAAACTCTTAGAAGATATATACAGTTGAAGTCGGAAGTTTACATAGACTTAGGTTGGAGTCACTAAAACTCGTTTTTCAACCACTCCACAAATGTCTTGTTAACAAAGTATAGTTTTGGCAAGTCGGTTAGGACATCTACTTTGTGCATGACACAAGTAATTTTTCCAACAATTGTTTACAGACAGATTATTTTACTTATAATTCACTGTATCACAATTTCAGTGGGTCAGAAGATTACATACACTAAGTTGACTGTGCCTTTAAACAGTTTGGAAAATTCTAGAAAATGATGTCATGGCTTTAGAAGCTTCTGATAGGCTAATTGACATCATTTGAGTCAATTGGAGGTGTACCTGTGGATGTATTTCAAGGCATACCTTCAAACTCAGTGCCTCTTTGATTGACATCATGGGAAAATCTAAAGAGATGAGCCAAGACCTCAGAAGAAAATCTGAGTCTGGTTCATCCTTGGGAGCAATTTCCAAACGCCTGAAGGTACCACTTTCATCTGTACAAACAATAGTACGCAAGTATAAACACCATGGGACCACGCAGCCATCATACCGTTCAGGATGATGATAACCTAGAGGTTAACGTACTTTGGTGCGAAAAGTGCAAATCAATCCCAGAACAACAGCAAAGGACCTTGTGAAGATGCTGGAGGAAACAGGTACAAAAGTATCTATATCCACAGTAAAATGTGTCCTATATCGACATAACCTGAAAGGCCGCTCAGCAAGGAAGAAGCCACTGCTCCAAAACCGCCATAAAAAAAGCCAGACTACGGTTTGCAACTGCACATGGGGACAAAGATCGTACTTTTTGGAGAATGTCCTCTGGTCTGATGAAACAAAAATATAACTGTTTGGCCATAATGACCATCATTATGTTTGGAGGAAAAAGGGGGTGCTTGCAAGCCGAAGAACACCATCCCAACCGTGAAGCACGGGGGTGGCAGCATCATGCTGTGGGGGTGTTTTGCTGCAGGAGGTTCTGGTGCACTTCACAAAATAGATGGCATCATGAGGAAGGAAAAATATGTGGATATATTGAAGCAACATCTCAAGACATCAGTCAGGAAGTTAAAGCTTGGTCGCCAAATGTGTCTTCCAAATGGACAATGACCCCAAGCATACTTCCAAAGTTGTGGCAAAAAAGCTTAAGGACAACAAAGTCAAGGTATTGGAGTGGCCATCACAAAGCCCTGACCTCAAGCCTATAGAACATTTGTGGGTAGAACTGAAAAAGCGTGTGAGAGTACAAACCTGGCCTACAAACCTGACTCAGTTACACCAGCTCTGTCAGGAGGAATGGGCCAAAATTCACCCAATTTATTGTGGGAAGCTTGTGGAAGGCTACCTGAAATGTTTGACCCAAGTTAAACAATTTAAAGGCAATGCTACCAAATACTAATTGAGTGTATGTAAACTTCTGACCCACAGGGAATGTGATGAAATAAATAAAAGCTGAAATAAATCATTCTCTCTACTATTATTCTGACATTTCACATTCTTAAAATAAAGTGGTGATCCTAACTGACCGAAGACAGGGAATTTTTACTAGGATTAAATGTCAGGAATTGTGAAGAACTGAGTTTAAATGTATTTGGCTAAGGTGTATGTAAACTTCCGACTTCAACTGTATGTTATATATCGATAACAGTCACTTATCAAATAATTACCTCTTATCAGTCTCATTCTGAACGTCGCATAATCCTTGAACCTGCAATAACCCTAACCTTATTGATGAATCAGCAATACACAAATTGGCTTAATTATTTATTTACTAACTAACTAAATAATAACACAATACAACACAGGTTATTGATTACTACAGAGGACCACATAGCTTGGCTCCTGGACTGTCCACGCATTTCAAGGCTATATTGAAACAATGACTTATCAATTGACCCAAGACCATAAATAAATCTGGTGCAACCAATTACCTTCACGTCTGCTGGTCTTGTAGAGTATCAACCATTTTAAGCCGTGGGCTTCCTGGTCTGAGGTGAATTTCGTCACAAGGCTTTTTATGCACTCAGGGTAAAATGGGCGATCCATCATGTTTGTACTCATCTGGGCGTGGCCACTGACTGAGAACAAATCAATATGGAAAACAATCATCTCATCTAGAATGCTAAAATCACATTGTTATCTTCACAAAAGTATTATTATACTTAATCATTTGTTTTATACAACAATTAGATGCAAACCTCATAAATGGAAAGTGTACACCCCCAGAGATACAGTTCTGTTGTTCCACCGTCTTTAATGACATCACAACATAGTAACGAATTTGACATGATTGTTCTTTAAGTCCCCACCAACCATTTCTCACATTCTTTTAAGTAGCAATATTGTTTCATTATCCACTTTTGGATGTTGGAGTCTTGGCGGGAAGACTTCCTTTGTCTCACAGGGAAATTCCCTCTCCCAATACTGCATGGCACGGAAAATAAAGTTTCTGCAAAGAATTTACGACCGGTCATAAAACTGGCCCCCAGGAAAGGGGGTATTCAAACCTTTGCCTAGCCAGCATCTTTGATCCTCAGACCATGAGGGCAAGTCATGACACACCTTTAAACTTGGTACATTAAACTGACACCGTAATCCAGCAGACATCAGAGTTCCAAGTATGTTCTAAGAGGGGGTACTATTAAATTTACTGACAGTTTACACAGGGCCCTTAGAAGTGGGGAGGTCTCTCTCTGCCTTATTTCCCAGATTCCTGGAGCACTCTGTGGAAGTCCGATCCATCAGTCTGATCTACGACCCCTTATCACCTTTTAAATTCCATTAATGGCAGCTTTATCAAATAAAAAACAATCACTCACAAGTGGAAAAGTCATGCCTCTTTCTTACGTTATTGAGAACATTTGGGTGATAAGAAAGGTGTGGGGAAATGTTGATAGAAATGGGCATTTGGACGAGTCAAGCAAGTGTGTCTGCTTTGAATTTATTTTACAGAAAGCATGGGTGTTCATACTGTTGATGTTACAGTATTTGTTATTGTCTTGATTTATACCAAAAGGGGTCAAGTTAGTGATGTTAGATCATTAAAGGACTTTTAAGATTTAAATAGTCTAACTGATTTTACTTATTTAACCAATGTTAAAGGGTCATGTTAAAGATACATTACAACCAGAAGCAAAAATATACTACTTTCACATGTTTAGAAGTTGTTACAAATTTTGCCAACGAGTCTGTTTTAATTACCGCCCAAAGTAGCTTTGGCAGCTTTGAAAGGCAAGGAAAATGATTTTGGAGTGGGGGCTAGCTTTGAGCAGGGGAGAAACTCTGCAGAAATCTCCCCAGCAGCTGCCATTCTACTGTGATGTGGATTCAGGTACAACCTGGAGTGTTTGAAATGACTCCATCGGCCCGGGGAAAGCCAGAAGTATCTTTGGCAGTCACCTCTTATTTTCTTATTTTTGGCATAGCAACTTTAAGGTTAAGTTAAAAAACGTTAAAGGCTTTCATTATGACGCATTTAAGATTTTTATGTAACATACATTTGTCAATTGCGTGCCATAGCAGAGTTAGACAGAACTCCCCAAAGTACAGCAAGAATTGTTAAACGCAGTACCCTATTCCTGTCTCACGTGCAAAAAAATATTGAATCACAGCTCTGAGAGGTAAGGGATCAGCTCTTTACTAGGTGTTAATGAATTACATGAAAAGGCAATGGTATCCACTATTGGCACTTCCCAATGTGGGTGTGGTTGAATTCTGTTGATGTTGACGCCTGCAAGTAGGAAGTTGCCTCATTGTTTTTGATGATGTCATATTTTGGATGCTACCTTTAATAAGAGTTCCTTTTTTTCCAGCCCTTTGGGGGAGATGGTTGGTGTGACACCATCAACAACCGGGCCTACTGCGAGTATGATGGAGGGGACTGCTGTCCATCCACCATCTCAACCAGAAAGGTAAATTAACCTATTTTCATCGTCCCCCCCATACCCTTCCCTAAATAAACCTGCTTTTTCTTATACTTCATTTTACATTTACATTTTAGTAATTTAGCAGATGCTCTTATCCAGAGCAACTTACAATTAGTGCATTCATCTTAAGATAGCTAGGTGGGACAACCACATATCACAGGCATAGAAAGTACATTTTTCCTTAATATCGTAGCTATCAGTAATCAGAGCTAGAAGAGGAGGGGGGTCAAGCGCAAGTGCTGGTATTTTTTTTGTTGTGGGGGGGTTTGGGTCGAGGTGAGGAGGAGGATTTTTTAAGATACTGTTTGAAGAGGTAGGGTTTCAGATGTTTTTGGAAGATGGGCAGGGACTCTCACTTCCATGTGAGAGTCAGTCTACTGCGGTGGGGATGTTTTCCTCCCACATACCTGCTATTTTGCTTACTGTATAATCATGGTCCCTATTCATTCCTGGGAGTCTGCTGCAGCCCGCTAACTGGAGGTCATTAGTCTCTCTAATGTCCATAGCTATGACTCATGGCGATAGCACGGCTAGCCCCGGTTCCCCCTTGAATACAGTTTTTGCCTATTGCTTACACACTTTTTGCAGAATTTGGCTCATTATCTCAAAACTCAACACACAAGCCAATCAGACATAGCACTTGGAGATTAACAACTCACATATATGCCAAAATGAAACACTGCAATCAAAACTTAACACTCCTTTCTAAAAATGAAATTCTTGCAAAAAAAACATACACACAAGCAACATTTGAATTACTCTTTCATATCACTAGCAACACACTGATGGGCTTTATATAAAACACGGCAGTCTTTGTGTTTCTATTTTTATTGTCATTTTATTGTCATTGTCTTCTGTAAAACTCAAAAGTAGAATTTCTGCAGTTGTCACGGTTTCGGCCGAGGCTGCCTCTCTCCCTTGTTCGGGCAGGCTTCGGCGTTCGTCGTCTCCGGAATTCTAGCTGCCACCGATTGATGTTTCATGTTCGTTTGCTTTTGTCTGTTTGTTTCTACACCTGTTTCTGTTTTGTAGTAATTAGTGTCCTATAAGTTTCTCGTTGTGTTTGTCTTGTGTTGTGTGTGATTGTTACCGTCAGTCTGTGTATTGCTCGGTTGAGCGTTATTTTCTCCACTGTTTGCTGGAGCGTTCGTTGCACTTGTGTGTGCACTTATTTCATCCTGACGCACCTGTTTGTGCGCATTGTCTTTTCGCCTTCGTGCGTATTTTGCTGTCAGGCTTATTTCGTCCTGTTGCCTGTGTTTAGGCAGGAATACAGCTTTTGGAATTCAGTCTGCTTCCTGCGTTTGATTCCTACACCACACCTACAACACGACCTGACAGAATCACACACCACACAGTATGGAATCAGCAGGAGCCGAAGCAGCACATTCAAGACTGGAAACCCAGGTTCGGGAACAGCAAGAGCAGCTCCTGCAGATGGGGGCCGCCCTGCAGGAGGTGATGACCACCCTCCGAGGCTGGGGTCCGCCTCCACCGCCAGCCGCCCTGCCAGCACCATCGGCCAGCCCACCCAGTCCAGCGCCGGAACCTCGCGGAGTCCGACTATCTCTCCCGAGGTCCTACGACGGGACCGCAGCTGGGTGTCAAGGATTCCTGCTCCAGGTAGAGCTGTACCTGGCCACAGTACATCCGGCACCTTCAGGGCATGAGAGCGTGTCCGCCCTGATCTCCTGCCTGGCCGGTAAAGCGTTGGAGTGGGCCAACGCGGAGTGGAGGAGGATCGACGCCACGACTATTACATACACCGAGTTCTCCCGCCGCTTTAGGGCGGTGTTCGACCATCCCCCGGAGGGGAAAGCGGCGGGGGAGCGTCTGGTCTTCCTCAGGCAGGGGAGGAGGAGTGCCCAGGAATTCGCACTCGAATTCCGTACTCTAGCGGCAGATGCAGGGTGGAATGAGCGGGCCCTCATCGATCTATACCGATGTAGCCTCAGAGAGGACGTCCGTCGGGAGCTGGCCTGTAGGGACACCAGTCTCACTTTCGACCAGCTGGTCGACATGTCAATCAGGTTAGATAACCTATTGGCTACCCGCGCGGACGTCCTGAGGGGGGTCCGTCCATTCCATCCTCCAGCGCATCCGAGCCGTGTCCTATGGAGCTCGGGGCGCTGGCGCTAGAGATAGGAGGAGTCGGCAGACTAGGGGGTCCATCCACTGCATCAACTGTGGTCGGGGAGGACACACCGCGGCTAGGTGCTGGGGATGGCCTCCTAGGGGAGATGACGACAGGTCCCGCACTGGGGATTCCTTCCAGGTGAGTAGGCGCCCCCACTCACCCAGAGCTCTCTGTTGCCCATTTCTGTATGCCTGTATGTTTTCCACAGGTAGCACCTCATGCCCAGCATAAGGCGCTGGTAGATTCAGGCGCAGCTGGGAATTTTATTGATAAAAAGTTTTGTTTAGCGTTAGGGATTCCCCTCATTCCTGTTGATGTTCCTTTTCCCGTTCACGCCCTAGATAGTCGTCCGTTGGGTACGGGCTTGATCAGGGAGGTCACGGCGCCACTTAGGATGTGTGCGCAGGGGGATCATCAGGAGATGATTCAGCTGTTCCTGATTGACTCTCCTGCGTATCCGGTGGTGCTGGGCATGCCCTGGTTGAGTACCCATAACCCAGTGATTTCGTGGCAGGAGAGGGCTCTGATGGAGTGGTCTGCTCAGTGTGTGGGTAGATGTTTGGGCGTTTCCGTAGGGGGCTACCTCGGTGGAGAGTCCAAACCAGGTGCCCGCATTGCACATTCCACCTGAGTATGGGGATTTGGCTATCGCGTTTAGTAAGGCGAGGGCGACGCGGTTGCCACCCCATAGGCAGGGGGATTGTGCGATAAACCTTCAGGCAGGAGCTGCGCTCCCACGGAGTCATGTGTATCCTCTGTCTCAGGAGGAGAAGAAAGCTATGGAGATTTACATAGACGAATCGCTGAGACAAGGATACATACGGCCGTCCACTTCCCCCGCGTCCTCGAGTTTCTTTTTCGTGAAGAAGAAGGATGGTGGTTTGCGTCCGTGCATCGATTACCGTGGTCTCAATCAGATTACGGTGAAGTATAGTTATCCACTCCCCGCTGATTGCGACCATGACTGAGTCGTTGCATGGGGCGCGTTTCTTCACGAAATTAGATCTCAGGAGCGCGTACAACTTGGTGCGCATCAAGAAGGATGATGAATGGAAAACAGCCTTTAGTACCACCTCGGGCCATTACGAGTATCTAGTCATGCCATACGGGTTGATGAATGCTCCGTCGGTTTTCCAATCATTTGTGGATGAGATCTTCAGGGACATGCAGGGACAGGGAGTCGTTGTGTACATAGATGACATTCTCGTGTACTCACCTACCCGTGTCGAGCATGTGGCCCTGGTGCGCAGAGTGTTGCGGAGGCTGGTGGAGCACGACCTGTATGTGAAGGCAGAGAAGTGTCTGTTTTTCCAGGAGTCTATCTCCTTTTTGGGGTATCAGTTGTCAGCGTCAGGGGTGAAGATGGAGGTAGACCGAAGGCGTCGGCCGTGCGTAATTGGCAAACACCAACCACTGTGAAAGAGGTGCAGCAGTTTTTGGGGTTTGCGAATTACTACCGGAGGTTTATCCGGGGTTTTGGGCAAGTGGCAGCTCCCATCACGTCTCTCTTGAAGGGGGGTCCGGTGCGTCTGCAGTGGTCAGTCGAGGCGGACAGGGCGTTTGGGAGGCTGAAGGACCTGTTTACCTCGGCTCCGGTGCTGGCGCATCCGGATCCCTCTTTACCATTTCAGGTAGAGGTGGACGCGTCTGAGGCCGGTATTGGCGCCGTGCTTTCACAACGGTCAGGCGCGCCACCTAAACTCCGCCCCTGTGCCTTCTATTCCAAGAAGCTCAGCCCGGCGGAGCGAAATTATGACATAGGGGACAGGGAGCTGTTAGCTGTGGTACAGGCCCTTAAGGTGTGGAGGCACTGGCTTGAGGGGGCTCAACACCCTTTCCTCATTTTGACGGACCACCGTAACCTGGAGTACATCCGGGCAGCGAGGAGGCTGAACCCTCGGCAGGCTAGATGGAGTATGTTTTTGACCCGTTTCTCTTTTAAGATCACCTACATCCCTGGGTCACAAAACGGGAAGGCAGATGCGCTGTCTCGGCTGTATGACGGGGAGGAGAGGTTCGTGGAGCCCACTCCCATACTGCCGGAGTCGTGTCTAGTGGCACCGGTGGTGTGGGAGCTCGATTCTGAGCTCGAGCGGGCATTACGCACCGACCCTAGTCCACCACAATGCCCGGAGGGTCGGAGGTATGTTCCGCTCGAGTGTCGGGATCGATTGATCTATTGGGCTCACACGTCACCCTCCTCTGGACACCCGGGTATCGGCCGGACAGTGCACTGTCTTAGTGCCAAATATTGGTGGCCCACGTTGGCCAGGGATGTGAGGGTTTATGTTTCCTCCTGCTCGGTGTGCGCCCAGTGTAAGGCGCCTAGACATCTGCCTAGGGGTAAGTTACTGCCCCTGCCCGTTCCACAACGACCATGGTCCCACCTCTCGGTGGATTTTATAACTGACCTTCCCCTCTCTCAAGGGAATACTACCATCCTGGTCGTTGTGGACCGGTTCTCTAAGGCCTGTCGTTTGCTCCCCATGCCGGGTCTTCCTACTGCCCTGCAGACCGCCGAAGCTATATTCACCCATGTGTTCCGGCACTACGGGGTGCCCGAGGACATTGTGGCTGACCGAGGTCCCCAATTCACCTCCAGAGTCTGGAGAGCTTTTATGGAGCGGTTGGGGGTCTCGGTGAGCCTCACCTCGGGTTACCACCCGGAGAGTAATGGGCAGGTGGAACGCGTTAACCAGGATGTGGGTAGGTTTCTCAGAACGTACTGCCGGGATCGGCCGGAGGAGTGGGCGAGATATGTGCCCTGGGCCGAGATGGCACAGAACTCTCTCCGCCACTCCTCCACCCAACTAACCCCTTTTCAGTGTGTTTTGGGGTACCAGCCGGTTCTGGCACCATGGCATGAGAGCCAGATCGAGGCCCCCGCTGTGGATGAGTGGGTGCGGCGCTCGGAGGAGACGTGGGGACGCTGCACACGTCCATCTGCAGCGTGCCATACGTCGACAGAAGACGAGCGCCGACCTACACCGCAGTGAGGGGCCAGTGTACGCACCTGGAGATCGAGTCTGGCTCTCTGCCAGAAACCTGCCCCTCCGCCTGCCCTGTCGGAAGCTGGGTCGGGCGGTTTGTAGGGCCATTTAAAGTCCTGAGAAGGTTGAACGAGGTATGTTATAGATTACAGTTACCAGTTGAGTATAAGTGTATTAACCCCTCGTTCCATGTGTCCCTTCTCAGGCCGGTGGTAGCAGGCCCACTCCAAGAACATGAGATCTTGGGAGACCCCCCGGCCCCGTTGGACATCGAGGGGTACCGGCGTACACCGTGAGATCCATCTTGGATTCTAGACGTCGGAGAGGGGGTCTTCAGTATCTAGTGGAGTGGGAGGGGTACGGTCCGGAGGAGCGGTGCTGGGTGCCGAGGAGAGACATCTTGGACCCGTCGCTCCTGACGGAATTCCATCGGGGGTATCCGACGCGCCCTGCGCCGCGGCCTCCGGGTCGTCCCCAAGGCCGGAGTCGGCGCGCGTCTGGAGCCGCGCGTCAAGGGGGGGGTACTGTCACGGTTTCGGCCGAGGCTGCCTCTCTCCCTTGTTCGGGCAGGCTTCGCGTTCGTCGTCTCCGAATTCTAGCTGCCACCGATTGATGTTTCATGTTCGTTTGCTTTTGTCTGTTTGTTTCTACACCTGTTTCTGTTTTGTAGTAATTAGTGTCCTATAAGTTTCTCGTTGTGTTTGTCTTGTGTTGTGTGTGATTGTTACCGTCAGTCTGTGTATTGCTCGGTTGAGCGTTATTTTCTCCACTGTTTGCTGGAGCGTTCGTTGCACTTGTGTGTGCACTTATTTCATCCTGACGCACCTGTTTGTGCGCATTGTCTTTTCGCCTTCGTGCGTATTTTGCTGTCAGGCTTATTTCGTCCTGTTGCCTGTGTTTAGGCAGGAATACAGCTTTTTGGAATTCAGTCTGCTTCCTGCGTTTGATTCCTACACCACACCTACAACACGACCTGACAGCAGTAATCAAACAGTATTTACAAAAAGTTTTTACAAAAAAACAAACATTCTTACAGAAATTCTTAACATCAAATTTAGCAACAAAACAAAAGTAAAAAAACAAGACAATTACTGGATAAATTGCTATTGGGGGAAAAAACATATACTTGTTTTGTGTGTGTGTGCGTGTGTGTGGTGGGGGGCGGGGGGGCTTATGGATCACGCCTTCTGTTCGGATCTGGCCACAAGACCTCGTCAACATCACAGGCGATGTCCTCGCGGGCTAGGCATCGGGGAAAATATCGCCTTGTGTGCGGAATCCACCCTTGGATTGATCCCACCTCAATGTCTCCACATGCCTCTTCCATTGCTTGCAGAAGAGTCATGCGGGCATGTGGTTGCCGATCATATACTTTCCACCGCCACGCTGAAAAGAATTCCTCGATTGCATTTAGAAAGGGGGCTGTAAGGGGGCAGGTATAAAACTGTGAAATGATTATGGTTGTTGAACCAATCTCGGACCAGAGCAGCCCGGTGGAAACTAACATTATCCCAGATGACAACAAACCTGGGCTGCTGTAGTCTGTCCTGCACAACTGCATGTAGTGCATCTAGAAATGCAATGACCTTTCCTGTATTGTAGGGACCTAGAGTGGCATGATCCTTGGACACTAATTGCAGCACACAAGGTGATATTTCCCCCCACGCTGCCCAGGGACATTTACAACAGCCCTTTGTCCAACTACGTTACGGCCCCGACGCCTGGTTTTGGCCAGATTGAATCCTGCCTCATCCACGTAGATGAACTCATGCGGCAGTTCGACGGCATCAAACTCCAGAACTGTCTGTAACAGAAAATATTGAATAGTGTTACTGAAAACACATACAGTAACTACAATGTCTATATTTTCACACAAGCAGGGGCTGGGTTGGGTGAGTATTGACAAAAACTACAAGCTACAGGCAGGGCAGGTGGCAGCATAAACCCTCATTCCCACATCACAATATATAGTATGTAAAGTAAAGTGACACATACCTGCACATAATCATGGCGCAGATCCTTGACCCTGACACTGTTCCTCTCAAATGACACCCTGTACAGCTGCTTCATTCTGAAGTTATGTTTCTGTATGATGCGACTTAGTGTAGAAATGCTGACCCTGTTGATATTGTTGAATTCATTTCCATTTGCAATTATGCGTTGTTGCAACTCACGAAGTCAGATTGCATTATTTTCTCGCACCATTTCAATGATGGCAAGCTCTTGTTGTTGAGTGAAGAGCCGTTCCCTTCCACCTTGAGGAGGTCGTCCAACCATTATGTAGAAAATGCCACCACAAGATGTCATTGGTTAGGTTATTTTTCACATACTGTACTTTCAAACTGTACACAGTACTGCAACATCACAATGGTATTCCTTTACATATACAGTACTTCACAGCACTACCCATTTTTGTATAGTATAGTTAGTACAGTAATACTGTAATATGATACAGAATCATGTGACACATACAGTAGGTACAGTCTGGAGTAGAAACTTGAAGATATACCTGTTCTCCAGTCGGAATGTCCTTATTATCGATGCTACTGTATAGCGACTGAGGTTAGGGTGGACTCTTTGCCCAGCCTCCCTCATGGACAGGCCATGATTTATCACATGGTCCACCAGAGTAGCCCTGATGTCATCTGATATACGTCTCCGCACTGGTCCTCGTCCTCTTCCACGTCCTCTTCCACATCCGACTCCTCTCTCTCTTTGTCCTCCTCTTACTCTGACTCTTATTGCCTCCATGCTTGCAAAGTTCTAAAAATTGCTTACCTGAGGCCTATTTGTAGTGCTAAGGCTCAGACTGATTGGTGTTCTGTTTTCTGTGCAAGTGTTTTCAGGTGTGTATGTAAGTGCATACAATTGCCAGATGAGTTTTGCATTTTGAACAGAGTGTTTTCCCAATGATAACAGGTGATTTCGTTTTTGAACAAAGTGTCTAATGTAAGAAAACGTGTGTAATGTTTCGCAATAAGTGTGTTACAGAATTGCAAACAAAGTGCAAAGTTGACATTGTGTTTAAGCTATGGTTACACTGTGTTTAAGGTATGCTACAAGAAGTTTAGGTATTGAGGCTTTGGTCTAAGCATTCGGTTTTAGTGTGTAAGCAATGGGCAAAAACTGTAAGTAAGCTCAGCAATGGAGTGCCTGTCATAAATACATCAGCAGCTACATAATCTTTTATGAGGGGAAGGCCAGGTGTCCGTGGTCTTCTGCAACTGTAAAACACCAGTTAAACTATCAGGCTCTGAGAAAGTGAAATAAACCGTGAGCGACAGCATCCTGCCACTGTGGATCCAGCGGAACTGTGGAGCACTGGTGTTTATGCAGCCCATGGAAACGCCTCTGGTCTCCAAGGCACTTCTCCGATTGGCCACTTTGATTTGTAGAGTCTGGTTTTGGGACCAAGGTCCAAGCTGGCAGCAGAAGACTTGGACAGTAGACTAGGAAGTCAACTCAGTCCACTCACTTCCAGTTGAAGCATAGACGTGTAATGAGCCTCGATGTGCTCTACATTTTTGTACAGTGCAATTCATTCATTCAATTAATTAGTTATCTAAAACACATTTTATTCCATTTTCAAAGCAGTTTTGAGAAGTCATGATAAACACTGGTTAGCAACTACTCAGAAGTACATACAAAACAGTCCAAGATTTGGCTTTTGTTTGACGCAAGCAGGAAAAACATCCAGCCCGTGTTGTCCAGAGGTTGTTAGAACAAAGCAAAAGCAGCAGAGTATAGTTTAGTCCCAAATGACACCCTATTCCCTACATAGTGCACTATATAATTTGGCTCACCACTGCCTCCATCAATGAACCAACATAGGGCTTAGGAAACACTTTGTTGCCAAACAAACACACATTTAATGGGAGAGAGCAGTCTCTGATCTGTGTTTCTCTTCTTAACCTTCTGGAACAGTTGCTAAGTCTTCAATAAAACTATTACCTCCATTAAACATCAGTGAAATCAATGCTAGGCAAGCCTTGGCATTTAGCTAGCCTCTCATGTTTACATTTCTTGCAACAGACTGCTTTGCAGGGCATCTGAGTTTATTTTGCAACCTGTGGTGATGGCTTGCTTCCTAGACAAGACCTGGCAACCCTGTTGTTGATTCTTAACATGTGTTCATCCGTTCACCTCTGTGGTGCATTCCCTCCCCCGATACTCAAGGTTTCTCACCGTTGAGTCCATGGTGAACCATTTGACATCACTCCCTTCATTTATCTCTCTGGAGACATTTGTTTCTCTTTGAAATTATGAAGAAATGAAACGTGTAGAGCTCACACATATAATACTATGCAAACTATTGGATAGGTAGGACAAACAACTGGCTTCTTATGGGCATAGTTTGAAGTTTATTGCATTGTTAAACGTATGCTATGACCTTGTGTATGTATTGGTTAAGTTGGGGAAATTACCCCTGGTTGTGATTTTATTGTCTCTTGAGATTTGTTTTGTTTCTAATCCCCTGGTTACTTGACTGATTGACAGGTCATTCCGTTTGGGGCCGACTGTGATCAGGATGAATGCACTTGCCGTGATCCAAACGCGGAGGAGAACAAGATCAAAGCCAAATACTTGGAAGCAGGACTGTTATGAATGATGGATCGTTATGTGCGAACAGGGCCAAGGCTGGCTCACAATGAAACAACAACAGATTAACTTTACCCCTTAACATGATATATTTCAATTTTGTTTTCCTATTAGGGAGCAATGAAGGTAATCTCTTCTTAGACAAAAATAAAAACTGTTTCAATATTGTAGCTTTTAGGATTCCAACACAATAACTAATCTGTAAAGACGACTAACTTGTATAGAATAATATATTTGGGCAATCTCTAATTTCATAGATGTAGTTACAGAGGACTACAGTATTATAACATCATTTCACATAATACACATTTATGCATATCATAGGTACCTAACTTAACACTTTCTGCTTAGAGAGTTATTGTTAGATGTAGCAGTTCTCAAGAAATATTCCATACAGATTTTGTGTAATCTTGTTATGTGTGATATTACACTGTAATTTACACTTGATGTTGAATAAACCGTAAATTTGTCTGACACTGATTTTTTTCTCACTGTTTCTGGACCTCCACACCCCTCTGAACATAAGGGGAACACATACTATATGCATCTAAAATAAAATGATATTTGTCACATGCTTTGTAAACAACAGGTGTAGACTAACAAAGAAATGCTTACTTACGGGTCCTTTTCCAACAAGATAAAGATAAAGATTTTTTTTTTTTTTATAAAAAAAAGAAATAGTGACACGAGGAATAAATACACAGTGAATAACGAATAAGAATAATGAGTAAAAAATAACATGGCTATATATAGGAAATACCAGTACCGAGTTGATGTACAGGGGTACGAGGTAATTGAGGTAACTATGTAGATATAGGTAGGGGTAATTACGCAACAAGATAGATAATAGACAGCAGCAGCGTGTGTGGTGAGTGTGAAAGGATGTATTCCACGCAGGTCTCTAACCTCATCCCTATAGGCTGCCTCATCATTGTCGGTGATCAGTCCTACCACCGTAGTGTCGTCAGCAAACTTGATAATGGTGTTGGAGTCTTGCGCGGCCACACAGTCGTGGGTGAACAGGGAGTACAGGAGCGGACTAAGCACAGACCCCTGAGGGGCCCCCGTGTTGATGGTCAGCGTGGTGGATGTGTTGTTGCCTACCCTCACCGCCTGGGGACGTCCCGTCAGGAAGTGAAGGATCCAGTTGCAGAGGAAGGTGTTCAGTCCCAGGGTCCTGAGCTTGGTGATGAGCTTGGAGGGGACTATGTTGTTGAATGCTGAGCTGTAGTCAATGAACAGCATTCTTACATACACTACCGTTCAAAAGTTAATATAACATCAAATTGATCAGAAATAAAGTGTTGACATTGGTAATGTTGTAAATGGCTATTGTAGCTGGAAATGGCTGATTTTTAATGGAATATCTACATAGGCGTACAGAGGCCCATTATCAGCAACCATCAGTCCTGTGTTCCAATGGCATGTTGTGTTTGCTAATCCAAGTTTATCATTTTAAAAGGCTAATTGATCATTAGAAAACCCTTTTGCAATTATGTTAGCACAGCTGAAAACGGTTGTGCTGATTAAAGAAGCAATAAAACTGGCCTTCTTGAGACTAGTTGAGTATCTGGAGCATCAGCAATTGTGGGTTCGATTACAGGCTCAAAATGGCCAGAAACAAATAACTTTCTTCTGAAACTCGTCAGTCTATTCTTGTTCTGAGAAATGAAGGCTATTCCATGCGAGAAATTGCCAAGAAACGGAAGATCTCGTACAACGCTGTGTACTACTCCCTTCACAGAACAGCGCAAACTGGCTCTAACCAGAATAGAAAGAGGAGTGGGAGGCCCCGGTGCACAACTGAGCAAGAGGACAAATACATTAGAGTGTCTAGTTTGAGAAACAGGTGTCTCACAGGTCCTCAACTGGCAGCTTCATTAAATAGTACCCGCAAAACACCAGTCTCAACAACAACAGTGAAGAGGCGACTCCAGGATGCTGACCTTCTAGGCAGAGTTGCAAAGAAAAAGCCATATCTCAGACTGCCTATCTTAATCTTTTCTTTTTATTGGCCAGTCTGAGATATGGCTTTTTCTTTGCAACTCTGCTTACGGTAGTGTAGGTATTCCTTTTGTCCATGTGGGTGGGGGCAGTGTGGAGTGCAATAGAGATTTGGAGTGGATCCAGGGTGTCTGGGATGATGTATGAAAAATGTATGCACTCAATAACTGTAAGTCTGGGATGATGTATGAAAAATGTATGCACTCACTAACTGTAAGTCGCTCTGGATAAGAGCATCTGCTAAATGACAAAAAAATAAAATGATGGTGTTTATATGAGCCATGACCAGCCTTTCAAAGCATTTCATGGCTATAGATATGAGTGCTATGGTAGGTAACCTTGGCATTCTTGGGCATGGGGACTATGGTGGTCTGCTTGAAACAAGTTGGTATTACAGACCAGGTCAGGGATACGTTGAAAATGTCAGTGAAGACACTTGCCAGCTAGTCAGCGCATGTTCTGAGTACACGTCCTGGTATTCCGTCTGGCCCCGTGGCCTTGAAAATATTAACCTGTTTAAAGGTCTTACTCACATTGGCTATGAAGAGCGAGATCACACAGTCATTCGGAACAGCTGGTGCTCTCATGCATGGTTCAGTGTTGCTTGCCTCGAACCGAGCATAGAAGGCATTTAGCTCTTTAGTATCTTGCATACATCTTGTGCCCCTAAGGATATACACTGAGTGCACAAAATATTAGGAACACCTGCTCTTTCAGACGATCTAAATAACTTCTATGCTCGCTTCAAGGCAAGCAACACTGAAGCATGCATGAGACTATCAGCTGTTCCGGATGACTATGTGATCACGCTCTCTGTAGCCAGAAACGTGACACTTTTTATTTTCTTAAAAACTGCATTGTTGGTTAAGTGCTTGTAAGTAAGCATTTCACTGCCCATGAATGAACACCAAGGCTTAAACATGGACAAGTAGGTAAGAGAACTCTCTCCCATATACTACAGTACAGTACACAACAAAAGCCAACAGACTGTGTGTCTCCCCCAAGAATGATAGATTCCACTCTTTTCTCCTGGCTAATGCTGCAATTGTCTTTATCATCATTAAAAGTAATGCATGGAGAGTTCTCACTAATCCGGACGCTTCTAAGAAATCCTGCTACAACCTCCGATGTGCCATCAAACAGGCAAAGCATCAATACAGGACTAAGATCGAATCCTACTACGCCGGCTCTGATGCTTGTCGGATGTGGCAGGGCTTGCAAACTATCACAGATTACACCATAGTCCCTGTGCCAAAGAACGCCAAGGTAACCTGTCTAAATGACTATCGACCCATAGCACTCACATCTGTAGTCCATGTCCTGACGAATTGAGGCTGTTCTGAGGGCAAAAGGGGGTGCAATGCAATATTAGGAAGGTGTTCCTAATGTTTTGTAAACTCAGTGTATAAGTGAGGAGCTGAGCTGAGCCTTTACATGTCTTTTGGCGTTGTTATTTGGTTTAAACCACCAAGTTTGAGGCTCTACAATCCCTAAGAAACATTCCAATCTGTGTGACATTGACTTCAGTTAACTGGCTAAAAATTAACTAGGCCTAGATGTGGTGACTGACTAGGGAACTTTTAGGCGGGAATATCCAACATTCCACATTTCATAATATATTCTTTATTATTCTTTGAAATAGCAAAGTTCAAAGTGAAAAAGGGAACATTAGATTAGCCACATAGACATAATAGTATAACATGCAGATTTTAGTTAGTTTTCATCAGCTTTAGTTTTCATCAGCTTTATGTTGTGTATTTTAACAATTCTGATGCACTTCTGATGGATAATTACATTTGTTAAGCATTTTGATCTGTCCATTTTTGTATTCCACTTCATTGTATTGATAGAACAAACCTCTCCATTATTTTGGGAAACAGTCTCAGAATAAAAATAATGCAAACATACACAAAACAAGTATACATAATGAATGCTCACACCTCTCATGTGCAAATTGAAACAAAAAAAGCATACCTAACAATATCAACCAATGGCTTTCTCATAATGAAAGACATCTCCTTACAGCTGAGGCCCACTGTTATCAATGTTAAAATAAAAATAATGTGTAATACAATATTTACAGAACCTAACCACTGTACTGTGCTGTTACTTAATGCATTGGCGAACCTATGAAAATATCTACAAGCATTTGTTTTCAAGTCCATGTTATGGGGATAACTACTGCATTATCAAAGTGTGTGAGGAGCCTAAAAGTTT
The DNA here is from genome assembly GCF_020615455.1 of Coregonus clupeaformis. Taxonomy (NCBI): domain Eukaryota; kingdom Metazoa; phylum Chordata; class Actinopteri; order Salmoniformes; family Salmonidae; genus Coregonus; species Coregonus clupeaformis. The sequence goes on from NC_059205.1 coordinate 39,872,961, forward strand.
TTTCAAGAAAACAGTCAGCATTTGGTTTATATTAATTGCAAGTGTGTGCTGCTTTGAAATGCTATTGTTTTAAATGTATGAAAACCTATTATAGTAAAACAGAGGTATCAAACACTGGCATGTTAGTTGAGACATATGTGTTTTTACAGGATCACATCATGTATATCCTTAAGACACATACAGTATGATAGGTTTAAATATATTAACATACTACAGATTAACAATATAAAACATTGATTTGCTGTTATCTTTCATTTTGTAATAGAAATGCTGATTCAAAGATAGCTATGTACGCCATTTGTTGATTTCAGAATGATTAGGAATTCATTGATGTAGAAAATACTGGGTTTGGCAACTTTACCTTTTAACATTTAGAGCCACACTGTACGTGACCTCCCAACCTTCTGAAATGACCACTAATGTATATACTGCCTGTCTACATACAACAGCTTACAAATGAATTTATACTTGAATACTACATTAAACATGTTACAGTAAATAACAGAATCTTCATAATCATAATATATACATTTTGGGGTTCGGGATTGTTGGTGCAACTTCCAAACTTCCAAAAAGTAATGAAAAGTGCTGTCTAAATGCAATTAAGCATTGAGAAAGGTACATGTACACTTTTGGTTACTGTACATGTGCATTATTGTTATACCTTGCTCTAACTGTTTAAATAAACCCTCCTCACCTCTCAAACACACCCTACCTTGAAATCAGGTTCCTATAACAATAAATAATGGTTAGAACACACAATAATAAAAAAGCAGACATGATGATAATCCCAAAAGCACAATTCCACACTTCCAACTCCTCAAGAACCATTATTTGCTGTGTGACATTCAACGTTCTTTGGGCTCCCCATAATCATTGTACATGACAGGCAGGTTCTGTTCGTCGCAGGCCTTTCGCACATCCTGACCCAGGTCTACCCAGTTGAGACCAAAGGCCTTGGTGTCTGTGTAGCGGCAGGACAGGTACTTGAGGGACATCCTGCGCAGGCCAATCTTGGGCTCCTGGAGAAGACCCCTGCACCAGCCACTCAGGTCATCCAGCTGGGAGAGAATCAGACCAGCTTTCCTGCAAAATAACACAACACTCCTCAGCAAACACACACTACCTTGAAATCAGGTTCCAATAATGGTGATTAGGGTTCGAACAGACCTGCTTTCCTGCAAAGGAACACAACACAAAACAACACTCCTCAGCAAACTACTTTAAGTATTGAATGAAAGTATTGAATGGAAGTCTACGGTCCATTGCACCTGCCACAGTGCTACATAGTATAGGCATGAAATGTACAGGTGTCTTACCATGGATAACTATTGGTAATTATGACATAATGATTGTTAACACATTATTAATATACATAATTTACCTCAAATCAAATTGTTTCTAAGGACAAACAGTACATAACACAAAATAAAATGTCTTAAAGCTAGAATCCATAGCGGTGAAACCTATATCTATGGGTGGGTGAAACTTCCACAACAGTTTGCAATATTACAACAACAAAGACGTTACTTCAAACAACAAACACTGTTTTTTCCCGTCTGATATCATTGCACATTACACGCACAGCAGTGTATGTACTACGATTCTTTTTTACCACGATGCTGGATGCTTACAGTGGCTTGCGAAAGTATTCACCCCCTTGGCATTTTTCCTATTTTGTTGCCTTACAACCTGGAATTAAAATTTATTTTTGGGGGGTTTGTATCATTTGATTTACACAACATGCCTACCACTTTGAAGATGCTAAATAAAAAAATTTGTGAAACAAACAAGAAATAAGACAAAAAAATAGAAAACTTGAGCGTGCATAACTATTCACCCCCCCCCCCCCAAAGTCAATACATTGTAGAGCCACCTTTTGCAGCAATTACAGTTGCAAGTCTCTTGGGGTATGTCTCTATAAGCTTGGCACATCTAGCCACTGGGATTTTTGCCAATTCTTCAAGGCAAAACTGCTCCAGCTCCTTCAAGTTGGATGGGTTCCGCTGGTGTACAGCAATCTTTAAGTCATACCACAGAATCTCAATTGGATTGAGGTCTGGGCTTTGACTAGGCCATTCCAAGACATTTAAATATTTCCCCTTAAATCACTTGAGTGTTGCTTTAGCAGTATACTTAGGGTCATTGTCCAGCTGGAAGGTGAACCTAACCTCTGTCCCAGTCTCAAATCTCTGGAAGACTGAAACAGGTTTCCCTCAAGAATTTCCCTGTATTTAGTGCCATCCATCATTCCTTAAATTCTGACCAGTTTCCCAGTCCCTGCCGATGAAAAACATCCCCACAGTGAAGCATGGTGGTGGCAGCATCATGCTGTGAGGATGGTGTTCTCGGGGTGATGAGAGGTGTTGGGTTTGCGACCCGACATAGCGTTTTCCTTGATGGCCAAAAAGCTCAATTTTAGTCTCATCTGACCAGAGTACCTTCTTCCATATGTTTGGGGAGTCTCCCACATGCCTTTTGGCAAACACCAAACGTGTTTGCTTATTTTTTTCTTCAAGCAATGGCTTTTTTCTGGCCACTCTTCCGTAAAGCCCAGCTCTGTGAAGTGTACGGCTTAAAGTGGTCCAATGGACAGATACTCCAATCTACGCTGTGGAGCTTTGCAGCTCCTTCAGGGTTATCTTTGGTCTCTTTGTTGCCTCTCTGATTAATGCCCTCCTTGCCTGGTCCGTGAGTTGTGGTGGGCAGCCCTCTCTTGGCAGGTTTGTTGTGGTGACATATTCTTTCCATTTTTAAATAATGGATTTAATGGTGCTCCGTGGGATGTTCAAAGTTTCTGATATGTTTTTATAACCCAACCCTGATCTGTACTTCTCCCCAACTTTGTCCCTGACCTGTTTGGAGAGCTCCTTGGTCTTCATGGTGCCGCTTGCTTGGTGGTGCCCCTTGCTTAGTGGTGTTGCAGACTCTGGGGCCTTTCAGTATATATACTGAGATCATGTGACACTTAGATTGCACACAGGTGGACTTTATTTAACTAATTATGTGACTTCTGAAGGTAATTGGTTGCACCAGATCTTATTTAGGGTCTTCATAGCAAAGGGGGTGAATACATATGCATGCACCACTTTTCCGTTATTTATTTTGTATAATTTTTGGAAACAAGTTATTTTTTTCATTTCACTTCACCAATTTGGACTATTTTGTGTATGTCCATTACATGAAATCCAAATAAAAATCAATTTAAATTACAGGTTGTAATGCAACAAAATAGGAAAAACGCCAAGGGGGATGAATACTTTTGCAAGGAACTGTATATACTCAAAACAAAAACAATAACAAATGCGCCTGGGGGCGGCCAGTAGCGCTCTTTCGCCTATTGTGGATCTCGAATTTCTTGTAGAATTATCTCAAAAGAACAAGAAGAAAAAGTAAGATTGATGGAAATACCTAATACACAAATTATGGAATTCTGTCTGGGTTGAGTTCAAATCTGAGTATTTGGTGTTCTCACCTTAAACGATGCAAATCAAACGTTGGATAGAGCAGGTCACTCATAAATCACACGTTGCGTCATCACCATTATTTTTACACTACATCACAATACGACAGACTCTAAACCCACATCTTCCCTGCAGGAGGAGACTGGGCATGAGGTGGAATAAATAATTGATTAACTTCTAAGGTCAATAGTTTACTTTTATTCATCCATTTCATAACCTGTACAGGGTCTACCCATGTTCAGATAACAGTGACGACATTGGCTGCATTTACACAGGTGGTCCAACTCTGATATTTCTTTCACAAATTGGTCTTTTGACAAATCAGATCAGCTCTGAAAAATATCTGACGTGAAAGGATCTGATGTGATTGGTCAAAAGACCAATTTGCGTAAAAAATATTTGAATTGGGCTGCCTGTGTAAACGCAGCCACTGAAAGTTATGAAGCTGTCTCCAGGATAAGTGGCTGACAGAAACAGTAACTGTACAGGATGGAAAGAGTGTCTCAATCCTCAGACATGGCTTCACCTCACTCACTGGCCAAACCAGGACCACCAAACTGCAATGTAAATAGTGAGACATTTTTGTCGACACACAAGACGTTTTGGGGTAGACTCATACTCTGTTATTAATGAAAAGCACATTATTCTCTCTTAATACTGTCATCCCTCCCAACTCCTACATTCAAAGCATTCCTAAGAATATCCACAGAATCCAATGTTTTCGGACATACTGTACCTCTTAACTTGCTAATCATTGTGACTCATCTGATTGACTCATTGTGGAATGAGGACAGCTTGTTAGTGTGCTTTAAGTGTCACAGGGTGAGACTTTCCAAAAAAAGGACAATATCACTGTTTCATGGACATACTGTAATGGAGTGTCAGAATTCCATGTATTTGCATTCAATAGGGGAAAGCTAAGCGGTGACTGTATTATTATTCATCCTCATATTTAGATTTTGTATTTCAAAGTAGGGGGAGGTTCATAAGTTATTTCTTGAATATTGGATACTACTATGTCTGTTGCAGAGGAGGGTGGTGGGAGGAGCTATAGGAGGACAGGCTCATTGTAATGGCTGGAATAGAATCAATGGAATGGTACCAAACACATCAAACACATGGAAACAACATTGATTCCATTCCAACCATTGAACCCGTCCTCCTATAGTTCCTCCCACCAGCCTCATCTGGTCTGTAGCCTATGTTATGTTTACATAGAGACACTAAGCAACATCCCATTTGCAGATGCTAGTCAAATAGGGCAGAACAACAGCTTAAATACCCACAATTTATCATCTGCAGAGAACTCTTGAGAAAATAATATAACTTTGAACGATGTAAAAATTCACAGACATATTGAGCCTTTACTAAATAATCAGTGTGTCTGTAGTAGGGATGCTGTCATTTCTATAATTCTTCTAAATGTATTGTAATGACCTCGATAGATCATAAATGAGAGAATGTCAACAACAGTTCCCTAGTTCTCGAAATGAACGGTTGATTAACCCAGAACTCACACAGGCTACTGTCTGGCTGTAGGCTACGGCAAATACATCTGATATAACAATAACAGGTATTCAACTCACTGTCGGGACATGAAAAGAGGGATAACAATGCAAGCATGGCAATATACCAGACATGTAGTGTCCAGCCCCCCGCTGTTCCACCAACCACAAGGACGCCTGGCACTGACACATTCCAGGCATTACCTTGATTGGCAGACAGTAGGGAGACTGGCATGCTGGACCCCGTGAAACCACACAACTGTCCAAGCGTGTCGCTACAGTATTTTTTTTTCTAATACCTTGCCACATTTCAGTGTTTTAAGGAATTTTGATGTTTATTTGCTTAAAACAAAAACCTTGAGGTTTGTTATGCTTACATGTTCCAATAAATAACTATTTGGGCTCCAAATAGCAACGGTTGTCACCATAAATCCCAGCATGAATAGAAGTGGAAAATGGCCTCACATTTCCAAGGTACATTTTGGAGATATCTCACTCTGTCAGGGCCCCTCTTTCAAATCTCCTTGACTTCACTGCTTTTCACTGATCGGAGAGGAAACAATCAGCTGCATTCCTCAGACAGCCACAGTCACAAAGACCAGGGACTGGATCAAGAGAGCCTCCATGATGCTAGGAAACCACCACTATGACGACTCTGTCTCTGTGTTACACAGATACACGATATGATGTGATATGATAACTTTATTGTCCATTTAAATGTATTTTATGAATGCATGCAATTTCATGTGTTGCATGAAAGTAAACTGTTGGACTTTCATGGTACAGTACTAGCACATGCATTGCCGTCCATTCCCAACAACCAGATATCGGTGTAAGGTTCTGTATTTATTTTTCTTAGTCATCCTTGTGTTCTTGAACGTAGCCCTGTTTCTTTGTGTTCTTGAACGTAGCCCTGTTTCTTTGTGTTCTTGAACGTAGCATTGTCTTTCATTTTTGTTCATTGATTTCACCTGTGTTAGTTACTCACCTGGTCTCATCAGCTCCTTATTTAGTTCAGTTCATTCTGTTTGTGCCTTGTGAGGTATTGTTCGTTTTGACTACTAAGCCTTTTCCTAGCTCGTTTGTTAGAACCAGTTATAGCCTTCAGTCCTAGTTTTTGATTCTCCTGCCTGTTTGCCTGCCTGTGACCACGATTCCTGCCTTCTGCGCAGGCTAAATAAACACCAGCCGCGCTCTGCGTGTGAATCTACACCTTTTTTCTCCCTGAGTACTCATTACAATGGGGTATATCTGTTGGTAAGAAAGTCCACAACATGAGCTAATGGAAGAGTAATTGTGGTAATGTCTGAGGAAAATCCCTATATCTTCTAAACAGCCTTGATGAAATTAGGCCCTTTTAAACAGAAAAATGAAAAATCACAACAACATGAGCTCCACTTATCATGTCATCAAGCGAAATCTAACCATAACAATACTTAACATCGCAGGCAATTGCCTGATTAGGATGTGTCATAAAAATAACGGTCTTCTCCTACCAAGCCAACATCTAACATTTCTAAGTCAACAAGCAGCCTCAATAAAGATTTTCTCCTACCAAGCCAACATCTAACATTTCTAAGTCAACAACCAGCCTCATGCCTTTAGCGATGGGTAGTCCTGTAGCGATGACAAGATCGGGACATGGAGAGAAGTGTCGGGCTCGGGAGACAGACTTTGTCAGTTTGTTTGGCTTGAACATCACACGATTATGCAGGAAAAAGAAACAAGAACGTTCTCTGACAGGGGCCAACCTAACTCGTCAGTGAGATATGATACGTACAAAAGCCGGGAGTGGAATATTTCCCATGCTTTATAAAGATAGATCCATTGCTTCACCAGTTTATTTTAACACATTGTTTACTCTGCTGAAACAAGTTTACATTTAGTCAGGGGCCGAGCGGGTGACTATTATCTGTATTTTGACTAGCTAATGAAAATTGCATTTAAATGGTCCACATTGTTTGTGACAGGGTAACCCCAGTGAATTGGAGGATTTCATAACAAGGAAAGTAATTTCTGGAGACAAGCCCTGTTACAGGCGATGTTGTATGCTTTGTATTGGTGTGTGTGGAAACCAAAATCTCATTGTTTTGATTCAAATTGTACATTTTTCCTTTCAGAACTGCTAGAGAGGCAGGGGGTATGGAACAAGCAAACAAGTGATGGGGGATCTCCAATAAAGCTACAAGGGCAACGCACCCAACACATAAGGTCCATTGCAAACTGTGTCTAATCATGTTATTCTTATTCTAATTCTAAAGAATACATTACGAATTCATCTCTTCAGTAGCACCTATAACACAATGACATTTCCTGAGACAGCAGGCTTACACAATCACAACACACCATAACAATATGGAAAATCCTGCCGTACATGCTAACAAGCTAACAATAGTCTTAAAGTATGGAGCAACTTAAAAGGTAGGTATTTATCTACGCGCTCTCCTCCTCTCACCTTTTCTCTTCACTTGTGGACTTCAGCGCACAACACATCACCTGTCTGTGACCTGGCGAAAAAACCTTTCCAAGCCTAACCTTCATATCATGACCGCTAACCGCTACACACAGCCTACATCGTTGTCACGTGATAGTCAACATAGCTACTAGAACTAACGCGTTATTAAACCCGCTACAATCATGCAGTACAGTGTACAGTCAGCAGCAAACAGTTTAGCAGTTACACTGGTGGGCTCTGGTGGCAATAAATTAATAAAACCAAAAGCTTACCTTGACTTGGAAGAGTTCCAGTGTTGGATAGCCATAACCAGCTAGCTAACATAGCATCCCTCTCTGTTTGAACCGGGTTTTTGAGTTGGCCAAACTAGCTAGCTGCATTTGACGTTAGCTCAGTAAGTGAAAGTGAAAAAATATATACTATGACATATAGCTCTCTCGCTCTCTCTCTCGCTCTTGCTTCTCCTTAATTTTGGAAGAAATTAATCTGTTCAAAACTGTTCAACTATTGTTTGAGACAACTACTCACCACATTATATGCACTGCAGTGCTAGCTAGCTGTAGTTTATGCTTTCAGTACTAGAGTCATTCTCTGATACTTTGGTGGACAACATGTCAGTTTATGCTGCAAGAGCTCTGATAGGTTGGAGGATTTCCTCCGGAAGTTGTCATAATTACTGTGTAATTCTATGGAAGGGGGTGAGAACCATCAGCTTCCTAGGTTTTGTATTGAAGTCATTGTACCCAGAGGAGGACAGAAGCTTGCTGTCCTCTGGCTACACCATGGTGTTACCCTACAGAGTACTGTTGAGGGTACTGTAGACCTTCATTGCAAAACAGTGTGTTTTAATGAATTATTTGGTGACATTAATATATTTAGTACTGTTTTATATAAAAAGGATAACTTTTTTAATGCTTCACAATTTTTATTTTTATGAAATTCACTGAGGAGAATGGTCCTCCCCTTCCTCCTCTGAGGAACCTCCACTGGTTGAAATCTTCCTAGAAGTGACACATGGTTGACAGAGAGACATGTGAAAATGATGAAGTGTGGCACTTTAGCAAGTCTTTATTCCATGTGGTCTATATTAAAGGGCACTACATTTAATATAACAGGCTTTTAAAATTCAATATTGGTGCACAATTTCTACTTAAATATCAAAGGGACACAAAAGGCACTCTTTATGTGGAATGACCCAGCCAGTGCAGCCACCCTCCGTAACACTATAATGGTGTTTAGCGAGATAATGTCCAATTGATTACTAGGTTAATCTAAACCCATGTTTATAGTCCCCCGACCCTCACCTCAAATGTAGTTACTTTGGTGCTTCTTGACATGAATCATCCCTCTGAAAATTGGGGGCTGTTAATGTAAGTGTATTTTAATGGAACACTTCAGAAGCAAACCAATTACATCAACCCTTCCAATATGGGCTCGATTAAAAACAACCTTTAATTTGAAACTAAGGCCCTGATTCGGAGTTTGTAGTCAAAGACGTTTTAATCAGTTTCACCTGCTTCACCGTGCATCTACCAGCAACCGTACGTATACATTTTATTTCGGACACATGGGTCTGTTTATAAAACATTTAGCTACAATTTCACATTATAATACTTATCTGCACTGAGTAACCAGTAAGGGGATAGGGGGTCTTCCTGCTTGTGGTAAATTGACAGACGGATGTCAGAGGTAGAATTGGCTCTAATCAGTTTGAATGAATTTCCACTTTACCCAATTTATGCAAACTATGTCTACAATCAAAGCCTGTATTTGGAATCTATTATAGACCAGTCTGTGTTTAAAACATCCAAAATGACTTAAAATGTCAAGAGTCTCATTAACCACCCAGGTAGGGAAGGACTGTGATGCTACTAGACAGTTTGGCGGGCGGTAGTTGTGCTTTCCTAACCAATATGCCATGATATTATTGGACTGAGAGAGAGAGAGTGTAGATACCTGGGCCCCAGTTCGTCCTCGCATCTCCAGGTGAACTCTCCGAAGCTCTCGTAACGCTGGTTGTAGTGATAGAGCACACGGTGCAGGGTGGGAGAGCCCAGTTCCATCAGCGTATTGTAGGCCGTCTGCTGCTCCTTGCCACTTGTGTAACCATTGAACAAGTTGTAGATCTTGTCTGAAATTTCTGCAACAACATAGATCTGATCTCAGTACTGTATGTGGAGACAAGACGTGTGTCTCTACAAGTTTTCAGATGAGTAACTACTGTTAGAATATTAGTCTAAAAACCAAGATACAGATACAGAAACTGTCCATCCATGCATGAGAAAGCCCACCTTGTGCTTTGACGTCATCCACAGCAGGGCAGGGGGTCTTGATGGTGACCTCACTAGGGCTGGAGCGACGGCCTGTATTGTCCACTGCCCAGAGCCTAAACCTGTAGACCAACACATATGACTAGTGTTAGTTCAATGCAATGGGAGTGCATGCTACTGCAATAATGTGTGCAACTGCTAACTAGTGTTTCAGGTTTTGAAAAGACAAATGAAAATGACCCTGAATTAAGTGGTGGATATTAGATCCATTCAATGTTATTGTGACAAAATCATTACATTTTCTGATTGACTGTTGTAATGTGATAGAACTGTTAATAAAAATCTGACAATAGGATACATTTACTAATCAAGTGCGTGGTTGTTAACATTTACTTGAAGTATATCGCCATCTAGTGGAAGGAAAACATGAACAACTACCACCTGCAGTGGTATCTGAGAAATACTGTATTGTGTCTACCCAAATACATTTACTGTATGTATCCATGGTTATGAATACAATACAATACAGCTTGACCAATAAGGCACTGAGGTCATTGTCTGGTGTAAAGACAATAAGATAACTAAAGTAATGTTTAAAATTAGCTTTCCTTTTTGGAACCTACAGAGCTGGTATTTTAAATTCTCAAAGCTGAACTGAAAGATTTTGCGATACACTTGAACAGATATTCTGAAGAAGTAATCAAGTGTTTCACTAACTGTACAGCACAGGCATACAGAGATGTAATGATAAAAGGAAATATTTTGAAAATAACTGAATTTTCGAGTTGTAACAACTGTGCTGAATAGCCTGCCAACAAAGGAGATTGACCAGAAGCTAAATGATGTAAAGATAAAGCGCATATGTTTTAGGTTGGGATATTCCTATTCCTATACATCAGAACCATTCTAAGAGACAACGTGCTAAATCTGAGGGTTTTTTCTCCCTTCCTCCTTTGTGTAATCTTTTCAGTGTGTCTACCCCATTTATGGAGCGTGTGTGAGGTAAGTGGCTGCATGTGTGGAGTTAGGGAGCTGAGTGTGAGTGCCAGAGGAGGGAGGGGGGAGGTGGAGGGGTGCCGGAGGAACTTATAACTCTCAGAGCATGGCCCAATTCATTACACCGACTGACCCTAAACACACAGTCAAGCGTTCCATGCGGTTATTACACACTGGCCACCACGGCAGCACAACATTGACCTCATATGGGACTTCCTCAGGGCTGAGTTTACATCACCACAATATCATCTTGCGTTACTACAACCACCGGAGCAATACAGACTGTAATGTCCAGTAGCACAGAAACAGAATAACCATAAACTGCTTTCATTACACCTGGCAATGACCTCACTTAACTCCACACGTGTCATGATTCTCCCTGGGTGAGGATCAAAGGCCTCACATCAGCTTGGCAAATGGCCGACAACAACCAGACCCTCCTACCCACAGGGGGCTGTGGCGGTCCTGACACCTTAATACTGCCATAAATTAGAGAGGAGGAGAATCTATCTCTGGCATTCTAGTATGGTGAAAGGAATGCCTTTGTTTCAGAGACTTTTTGCTGCCCAAAAACTTCAACATCCAACAATGAACGTTGGGACAATATATTTCAACATCCAAACGTTGAGAATAATGAGAAATGGAATATGGAAAATGTATGTATATTTTGTGATGTCATTAAAAATGGTATAAAGGCGTTATAACGAAAACATTGTGACTTGAAGAGCTTTTACACTGTGTATATCAGGTTTACATCTTTTACGTTGTGTAGAAAATACCAAGGAGGAAGACAATGTTTTCGTGAAGATAGGAATGTGATTTTTTTCATTGTAATACGTTTCTAATCCCTACCTATACTGTGTACGTGTTTGTATCTTGTGTTATCATTTTAAATTAGTTAGTAAATAAATAATTAAATGAATTTGTGTGGTAGGGAATGATCAGTAAGACCCGGGTTTGTGCAGACTTAAAGTGCCTACGAATTTCAGAATGAGACTGATATGAGGTAAATGATTAATAATTGACTGTTAAATGATAAGAGATATCTAGATATCTTTAGAGTTAATTTGGGAAACGTTAACTCGTTAATTCCTAATGAGTTAATTGTTACATGATTAATTTAATCTAGTAACAATTAAACATAGTAGGTAATTATTCAATAAATAATAGTCATCACAATAATGTAAGTGTCACGATCGTCTGACGAATGAACAGAACAAAGCGCAGCGCGTTGAGTGAACATGACTTTATTAACTCAAAGTCTGGAACAAAACAACAAAACAAGAACGATTCGTGAAGTCCTCTGCTAAACTGACAGAACATGGAACAAAAACCCACAACACCCACAGGAAAACATACAGATAAATATGGCTCCCAATCAGAGATAACGAGCCGACAGCTGACACTCGTTACCTCCGATTGGGAGTCATTGAACCCAACAAAGAAATACAACACATAGAACCACCCAACCAAACAAAACACCACGAAAACGAACACACCCTGGCTCAACACACAAAGTCCCGGAGCCAGAGCGTGACAGTACCCCCCCCTAAAGGCGCGGACTGCGACCGCGCCTCAATAAGGCTAAACAAGGGAGGGCTGGGTGGGCATACCTCTTCGGCGGTGGTTCTGGCTCTGGCCGTGGTCCCCACCCCACCAAAGTCACTACCCGCTTACGTAGCCTCCTCCACATGACCACCCCCAACTAAACCCCACTGGATTAAGGGGCGGCACCGGACTAAAGGGCAGCACCGGACTAAGGGGCAGCACCGGACTAAGGGGCAGCACCGGACTAAGGGGCAGTACCGGACTAAGGGGCAGCACCAGGATAAGGGGCAGCACCGGGCTAAGGGACAGCACCGGACTCAATGGCGGATCCTGGCTGGCTGGCTCTGGCGGATCCTGGCTGGACGGCTCATGGCTGGCTGAAGGATCTGGCTGCTCATGGCTGGCTGACGGATCTGGCTGCTCATGGCTGGCTGACGGATCTGGCTGCTCATGGCTGGCCGACGGATCTGGCTGCTCGTGGCTGGCCGACGGATCTGGCTGCTCATGGCTGGCTGACGGATCTGGCTGCTCATGGCCGGCTGACGGATCTGGCTGCTCATGGCTGGCGGAAGGCTCTGGCTGATCCTGTCTGGCGGAAGGCTCTGGCTGATCCTGTCTGGCGGAAGGCTCTGGCTGATCCTGTCTGGCGGAAGGCTCTAGCGGCTCCGGTCTGGCGGACGGCTCTGAAGGCTCATGGCAGACGGGCGGCTTTGCAGGCTCCGTACAGACGGGCAGTTCATGCAGCGCTTGGCAGACGGACAGTTCAGACGGCGTTGGGCAGACAGGCAGTTCAGGCACCGTTGGGCAGACGGGCAGTTCAGGCACCGTTGGGCAGACGGGCAGTTCAGGCGCCGTTGGGCAGACGGCAGACTCTGGCCGTCTGAGGCGCACCGTAGGCCTGGTGCGTGGTGCCGGAACTGGAGGTACCGGGCTGAGGACACGCATCTCAGGGCTAGTGCGGGGAGAAGGAACAGGCCGGACCGGGCTGGCGACGCGCACCGTAGGTTTGGTGCGAGTGGCAGGAACAGGCCGGGTCGGGCTGGCGACGCGCACCGTAGACTTGGTGCGGGTGGCAGGAACAGGCCGGACCGGGCTGGCGACGCGCACCGTAGGTTTGGTGCGAGTGGCAGGAACAGGCCGGGTCGGGCTGGCGACGCGCACCGTAGGTTTGGTGCAGTGGCAGGAACAGGCCGGGCTGGGCTGGCGACGCACACCGTAGGTTCTGTGCGTGGAGCAGGAACAGGCCGGGCTGGGCTGGCGACGCACACCGTAGGTTCTGTGCGTGGAGCAGGAACAGGCCGGGCTGGGCTGGCGACGCACACCGTAGGTTCTGTGCGTGGAGCAGGAACAGGCCGGGCTGGGCTGGCGACGCACACCGTAGGTTCTGTGCGTGGAGCAGGAACAGGCCGGGCTGGGCTGGCGACGCACACCTTAGGTTCTGTGCGTGGAGCAGGAACAGGCCGGGCTGGGCTGGCGACGCACACCGTAGGTTCTGTGCGTGGAGCAGGAACAGGCCGGGCTGGGCTGGCGACGCACACCGTAGGTTCTGTGCGTGGAGCAGGAACAGGCCGGGCTGGGCTGGCGACGCACACCGTGGGCTTGATGCGTGGAGTAGGAACAGGCCGGTCCGTACTGGGAAACACACACCACTGGCTTTAACTGGGGATCAGGAACGGGCCGGACCGGACTGGTAACACACATCAGTCTCTCACGCCGTGCCGCAACAACTTCCCTTCCTCTACTCGCCAATGGCTCCCGTAATCCGATAGCCTTCTCTCCACGTCTCCCTGTGGCAGCCTCCTGCTGCCCAGCCGCTAAGCCATGTGCCCCCAAAAACTTTTTTGGGGTTGCCTCTCGTCCTTCCAACGATGACCCTGCTGACGCCGTTGCTCCTCTCTCGCCAGGGCCTTGATCTTCCCCCAAGGTCCCTTGCCCCCGAGCATGTCCTCCCAGGACCACGATTTGCCCACCTGGGCCATCGCCAGCCTCTCGATCTCCTTACCAGGCGCCTCCTCCCATGTCCAGTCTCTTTGCTCCTGGACACGCTGCTTGGTCCTTTTATGGTGGGTTTTTCTGTCACGATCGTCTGACGAATAAACAGACCAAAGCGCAGCGCGTTGAGTGAACATGACTTTATTAACTCAAAGTCTGGAACAAAACAACAAAACAAGAACGATTCGTGAAGTCCTCTGCTAAACTGACAGAACATGGAACAAAAACCCACAACACCCACAGGAAAACATACAGATAAATATGGCTCCCAATCAGAGATAACGAGCCGACAGCTGACACTCGTTACCTCCGATTGGGAGTCATTGAACCCAACAAAGAAATACAACACATAGAACCACCCAACCAAACAAAACACCACGAAACGAACACACCCTGGCTCAACACACAAAGTCCCGGAGCCAGAGCGTGACAGTAAGTCATGTCACAACACATGTTTCCCGGAAAGTGAATTGATTCTTCCTAATATCGACTTCAACGATATCATTTTCCCCCCTATTTTCAGGTGAAAATGCACAAGACCTCTCAAATAGTTCGTCATAGGGTTTATTATTGAGCTATTTATAAACATTAGAAGTCATTATAATATACAGTGCCTTCGGAAAGTATTCCGACACCTTGACTATTTCCACATTTTGTTACGTTACAGCCTTATTCTAAAATGGATGTAAAAAATAATAATCCTCAGCAATCTACACACAATACCCCATAATGTCAAAGCAAAAACAGGTTTTTAGAAACATTTCCAAATGTATTAAAAACTAAAAACAGAAATACCTTATTTAAGTATTCAGACCCTTTGCTATGAGGCTCGAAATTGAGCTCATCCTTGAGATGTTTCTACAACTTGATTGACACGTGTGGAGTTACCTGTGGTAAATGCAATTGATTGGACATGATTTGGAAAGGCACACACCTGTCTATATAAGGTCCCACAGTTGACAGTGCATGTCAGAACAAAAACAAAGCCATGAGGTCGAAGTAATTGTCCGTAGAGCTCCGAGACAGGATTGTGTCGAGGCACAGATCCGGGGAAGGGTAACAACACATTTCTGCAGCACTGAAGATCCCCAAGAACACAGTGAACACAATGGAAGAAGTTTGGAACGACCCAGACTCTTCCTAGAGCTGGCCGCCCAGCCAAACTGAGCAATCGGGGGAGAAGGGCCTTTGTCAGGGAGGTGACCAAGAACCCGATGGTCACTCTGACAGAGCTCTAGAGTTCCTCTGTGGAGATGGGAGAACCTTCCAGAAGGACAACCATCTCTGCAGCATTCCACCAATCAGTGGCCAGACAGAAGCCACTCCACAGTAAAAGGCACATGACAGCCCGCTTGGAGTTTGCCAAAAGGCACCTAAAGACTCTCAGACCACGAGAAACAAGATTCTCTGGTCTGATGAAAACGAGATTGAACTCTTTGGCCTGAATGCCAAGCGTCACGTCTTCAGGAAACCTGGCACCATCCCTACGGTGAAGCATGGTGGTGGCAGAATCATGCTGTGGGGGTGTTTTTCAGCAGCAGGGACTGGGAGACTAGTCAGGACAGAGGGGAAAGATGAACGGAGCAAAGTCCAGAGAGATCCTTGATGAAAACCTGCTCCAGAGTGCTCAGGACCCTCAGACTGGGGCGAAGGTTCACCTTCCAACAGGACAATGACCCTAAGCACACAGCCAAAACAACGCAGGAGAGATTTCGGGACAAGTCTCTGAATATCCTTGAGTGGCCCAGCCAGAGCCCGGACTTGAACCCGATCGAACATCTCTGGAGAGACCTGAAAAGAGCTGTGCAGCAACACTCCCCATCCAACCTGACAGAGCTTGAGAGGATCTGCAGAGAAGAATGTGAGAAACTCCCCAAATACAGGTGTGCCAAGCTTGTAGCGTCATACCCAAGAAGACTCGAGGCTGTAATTGCTGCCAAAGGTGCGTCAACAAAGTACTGAGTAAAGGGTCTGAATACTTATATAAATGTTATATCAGTTTTTTATTTTTAATAAATTAGCAAACATTTCTAAAAACCTGTTTTTGCTTTGTCATTAAGGGGGATTTATTTAATACATTTTTGAATAAGGCTGTAACCTAACAAAATGTGGAAAAAGTCAAGGGGTCTGAATACTCTCCGAAGGCACTGTAAATCCAGGGTAAATGTTGAATTTTGTGATTAAAAAAAAGAAAAATATGTATATTGAAATAATATCTCAAATAGTGCACATTTTGTCAAGAACAAGGTCTTTCTCTGTCATGTTTGTCTGCACACCTAATCTCTTGAGCTTGTGATTCTTGTTTCTGCTATTAGCATGAAGTGCTCCGTTAATGTACTTTCCAGCTGTTCCAAAGCATGAGCTACTTCCCCAGCTGTCTGAAGCATATTTAAAACACCCCAATTTGAACCTTCACTTGTCTTAAAGAAGTACATACACATGACTGGGGAGTGATTCCACGCTCTACCCTGCACAAACTGGATGTTGTTCATGTAGACTGTGTTTCCATGGGATAACACCGACACGTATGTACACATCCACTGAACATCCAGGGCAGGGCTTCCCTCAGTGCAATGCACAGTAGTGTTGTAACACGGTGTAAAAGTTCAAGGAAATATGCTTTCCCAGGATCTGCATTTACCCTCAGAAGAATTGCTAGATAGTTTGATATTATCCATTAACCAATCTTCATATTGTGCAATTCCTCAAATGAATAAATTTCCCCTTTTCCCTTTTTTGTTGTTGTCTTTTTCTCAGATATCTTAGTTAAGTTAGTTAAGTATATTTTACGTATTTACAGTGAGGGAAAAAAGTATTTGATCCCCTGCTGATTTTGTACATTTGCCCACTGACAAAGACATGATCAGTCTATAATTTTAATGGTAGGTTTATTTGAACAGTGAGAGACAGAATAGCAACAACAAAATCCAGATAAACGCATGTCAAAAATGTTATAAATTGATTTGCATTTTAATGAGGGAAATAAGTATTTGACCCCTCTGCAAAACATGACTTAGTACTTGGTGGCAAAACCCTTGTTGGCAATCACAGAGGTCAGACGTTTCTTGTAGTTGGCCACCAGGTTTGCACACATCTCAGGAGGGATTTTGTCCCACTCCTCTTTGCAGATCTTCTCCAAGTCATAAAGGTTTCGAGCCTAACGTTTGGCAACTCGAACCTTCAGCTCCCTCCACAGATTTTCTATGGGATTAAGGTCTGGAGACTGGCTAGGCCACTCCAGGACCTTAATGTGCTTCTTCTTGAGCCACTCCTTTGTTGCCTTGGCCGTGTGTTTTGGGTCATTGTCATGCTGGAATACCCATCCACGACCCATTTTCAATGCCCTGGCTGAGGGAAGGAGGTTCTCACCCAAGATTTGATGGTACATGGCCCCGTCCATCGTCCCTTTGATGCGGTGAAGTTGCCCTGTCCCCTTAGCAGAAAAACACCCCCATAGCATAATGTTTCCACCTCTATGTTTGACGGTGGAGATGGTGTTCTTGGGGTCATAGGCAGCATTCCTCCTCCTCCAAACACGGCGAGTTGAGTTGATGCCAAAGAGCTCGATTTTGGTCTCATCTGACCACAACACTTTCACCCAGTTCTCCTCTGAATCATTCAGATGTTCATTGGCAAACTTCAGACGGCCCTGTATATGTGCTTTCTTGAGCAGGGGGACCTTGCGGGCGCTGCAGGATTTCAGTCCTTCACGGCGTAGTGTGTTACCAATTGTTTTCTTGGTGACTATGGTCCCAGCTGCCTTGAGATCATTGACAAGATCCTCATGTGTAGTTCAGGGCTGATTCCTCACCGTTCTCATGATCATTGCAACTCCACAAGGTGAGATCTTGCATGGAGCCCCAGGCCAAGGGAGATTGACAGCTATTTTGTGTTTCTTCCATTTGCGAATAATCGCACCAACAGTTGTCACCTTCTCACCAAGCTGCTTGCCGATGGTCTTGTAGCCCATTCCAGCCTTGTGTAGGTCTACAATCTTGTCCCTGACATCCTTGGAGAGCTCTTTGGTCTTGGCCATGGTGGAGAGTTTGGAATCTGATTGATTGATTGCTTCTGTGGACAGGTGTCTTATATACAGGTAACAAGCTGAGATTAGGAGTACTCCCTTTAAGAGTGCTCATAATCTCAGCTCGTTACCTGTATAAAAGACACCTGGGAGCCAGAAATCTTTCTGATTGAGAGGGGGTCAAACACTTATTTCCCTCATTAAAATGCAAATCAATTTATAACATTTTTGACATGCGTTTGTCTGGATTTTTTTGTTGTTATTCTGTCTCTCACTGTTAAAATAAACCTACCATTAAAATTATAGACTGATCATTTCTTTGCCAGTGGGCAAATGTACAAAATCAGTAGGGGATCAAATACTTTTTTCCCTCACTGTATCTGAGTGGTGATAATGATGATAGAGTATTTTCCATTTGAAGTGCTATATCCACCAATTTTTCGCATTTGTGTTTTTTCACCAGAATTGATAGCTTATGGGTACCTTCATGTGTGTGTAAAATATTTATGTTCTCAGATTTTGTATTAACATATTTAGGTGGGGTATTAACATTTCATTCAAGGGTTTTTCTTTATTTTTACTATTTTCTACATTGTAGAATAATAGTGAAGACATCAAAACTGGAGTGCTGCATCAGATGACCTGGCCTCCACAATCCCCAGACCTCAACCCAATTGAGATGGTTTGGGATGAGTTGGACCGCAGAGTGAAGGAAAAACAGCCAACAAGTGCTCAGCATATGTGGGAACTCCTTCAAGACTGTTGGAAAAGCATTCCAGGTGAAGCTGGTTGAGAGAATGCCAAGAGTGTGCAAAGCTGTCATCAAGGCAAAGGGTGGCTATTTGAAGAATCTTAAATCTCCAATATATTTTGATTTGTTTAACACATTTTAGGTTACTACATGATTATATATGTGTTATTTCATAGTTTTGATGTCTTCACTTTTATTCTACAATGTAGAAAATAGTACAAATAAAGAAAAACCCTTGAATGAGTAGGTGTGTCCAAACCTTTGACTGTTAGTGTATATATCCATTGTTTAGCTGGAATGGAATGTTCGTATACTGTATTGACTGTGATATGTGGTTGTCTCACCTAGCTATCTTAAGATGAATGCACTAACTGTAAATCGCTCTGGATAAGAGCATCTGCTAAATGACTAAACTGTAAAATGTAAATGATTTACATACAGATCTCATATTACTGTATTGATTCATTTAAAGAAAGATAATAATATTGATGTCACAAATGTATCATTTGTACAGTTTTTGTTTGTATGTAGTTATTTGTTACATTTGACTGTGTAAAACCTAGCAGTACTACTTATTTCTCTAAGAGTGAGGTGGATATATAGCGCTTTGCAAAAAAACATGATTATTTCTCTCTTGAATTAAACCATCAATTGATAAGATTTCCATGACATGATTAGATAGTGAAAAAACACACCAATCTCTTTCATAAATTCTTTAAAGGGGCAATCTGTAGTTGCTACATATAGTTTTGGACTTATAAATTAATGATATATACCCATTGATTCTTGAAGAATACAACGTATAAATGCCTCATGAGCTTAGTTCAACTGTCACACCCCATCAATAGAAATATTTCAATGTAAGTTTATTTACCGGAGTGCTGTCCTATTTCTGTTCTTTGGATTATATACGGAGGATCCAGCACCCAATTTAAGTTGATATACTGTAAGATGGAGTCAAGCACCTTGTTTATCTTTTCATAAACCCCATGAGACTTCACAATATAAGCTTATTTTTCTCCAATGTTTGTAAACACTGTAAATGTAAACAAATACTGTATAGCCTCAAAACATGGTTAAAACAATACATGTGATATCATGGATGGTCAGTCCTTGCATTCATAGCTGTCTATTAATCTGAGAGTGGTTACATTTCTCCAGGCCCATCCCTCAGCTTTTTATCAGAACAGAGGCGGGGTTCCTACTTTGTTGTTGTTTCAACTGTAAAACAATAAAAGCTAATTTACCAACATTTCTGAAAATGGATATAACGTTTTGGAAATAAACTCTTAATTTCGAACACAATAGATAAACATCCATTGATAATGTTACAGCAACTTACATGTAAGTGGTGTCTGGCTCCAGGCAGCGAATGATCATGCTGATGGAGGAGGTCAAGAGGAAAGGGATATCCCCAAGCATCACACACGGAGACTTGGCCCCAGACAGGATGTCATCCACAAAGCTCAACATCGTCTCTGTACGGGAGGAACACTCATTCATCAAATAATCAGTGACATCATGTGTTGACTACAGAGGATATTTGCACCTGCAAACATCACAAATAGTCATTCATAGCAACAGTTCTTAAAGGAGACAAAACAACGTTTTCATATGCTACTTTGTAATTCTTCTAAGCTATAGGCTAATATCTAAGGCTGTTACATTTTCAGTTTGGGGCACATTAGGAACATCTATGTGTACTGTCAGCCACCAACATAACGTCTCCACAGAAACCCTACTCTGTGAGCTCAAATAATATACCATGCTTGTTCTCATTAAGGAGTGGCAGGAAAGGTGTTTTCCCAGCTGGGTTGCATGCGTCAAAGGGCATTTGCTATGGGGCTATGCATTTCAGCTCACTGGGAAAGACACTCTCTGAGGTAGTCATCCTGTATGTCCTCCCTGAATCCTGCTCAACCCCTATGGGTCACCAACGGGTAAAAACATTGGGTCAGGTAACAGTGAAAACATCAACGAAAAAAGACCGCTGTCACTGAGAAATATTTACCTTGCACAGAGACCTACAGAGGAGCGTGGATTTAAACGCGGAAAGATGGAAATGAAAAGTGACATTGTGAAGGATTGTACCACTTAGCATATTAATTGCTAGAGTTGGAATATCTGTCTAGCGTAAAGAAAGTAATGTTTAGAGCCCATTGGGAAGGGACGGTGGAAATACATTAAGTTGCGCTTAAGTTGTACTCGCATATTTGAGGGTTGGATGCTGTTTTGTTCTAAGAAAACAAAAGTAAAACGTTTTTATTCTTTTATGGGATTAAGAATACAGTAAGAGTTCATATTTGTTTAAATTTGCACTTTATGACAACATACTGTAGATAACCATCTGTCATATACTTTGAGATATAGAACCACTCTAAAACTACTTTTGATGCTTCCTCTGAAGGATTGTCTCTCAAAAAGATACAAATATTGACTAGATTAATCAAATATGGCTATGTGCAGACATCGTAGCCATGACATTTTTCAGATATATGGTCAAATGGAGAAAATAAATATATTTTGGTAATGTACTGTAGATATTTTATGTGAGCTGGACTGGTCTGTTTTGTGAAAGATCTTTCTAGCCTTGGGTACTTCATATTACTAAATGTACTAACCATACTAAATACTATTTAGAACATACTGTTTAGTAAAAATCTTTGCAGTGAGCAACAAATATCAACATACTAGGCTTATCCAAACTGACAAGACGGTTGTTCCCCGCCATTCGTTCATTTTGGTACAGGCCGTCCCCTTATCTGATTTTCAGCTGTTGTCAAACAAAGGTGGGTCTGAAAAGACAATTCTCCTCGATAGATTGGTTGATTGTTTAGCAACAAAACTGACGCATGCGCAACTATGCGGCAAAACAGACAGGGTTGGCTTAGATTGTTGACAACCTGTAAACTATATTTGATAACTAGAAAATGTTTTGACAAAGACGCACAGTTGCCGAAAGCAGTAGGCCTATACAACAGAAGGGAACGTTCACAAAGTAAGATGATGTATCAGTGTTTGCTTGCTAGTGCGTCTCATCTGTTTGTTTGCCTGCTAACTAGCTCAAATTAGCTTCTCACCATCAGCTGTTTAGATGAACAAATACACTATTTATGAATTCAGGAATGTATAAGCTATGTAGACATGTTTTTAAATATTGAATTGGTGACCTTGCTAGCCAGCCAGTGAGAAATGCAGCAAACATTTTTTCAAATAAAAAACTAAAGAAATGCAGCTTGTCACGGTTTCGGCCGAGGCTGCCTCTCTCCCTTGTTCGGGCAGGCTTCGGCGTTCGTCGTCTCCGGAATTCTAGCTGCCACCGCTAGATGTTTCATGTTCGTTTGCTTTTGTCTGTTTGTTTACACACCTGTTTCTGTTTTGACGTAATTAGTGTCCTATAAGTTTCTCGTTGTGTTTGTCTAGTGTTGTGTGTGATTGTTTCGTGTCAGGTGTTTGTGCGTAACCTGTGTTTTCGGTACGCCAGTTCTATTTGCTTCCTCCTCGGTTGAGGAGAGTTTTTGCGCTCTGTATTTTGTGCGCTCGTGTGTGACGCCTGTGTGCGTCTGTTTGGCCTCAGGCCGCCTTTTGGATTATTTTGCTCAAGTAAAGTCTTGTTGGACTGTACATCTGCTTCTGCGCCTGATTCCACACCACACCATTTCAACACCCTTGACAGAATCACACACCACACCAATGGAATCAGCAGGAGCCGAAGCAGCCCAGACGAGACTGGAAGCCCAGGTTCGGGACCCGCAAGAGCAGCTCCTGCAGATGGGGACCGCCCTGCAGGAGGTGATTACCACACTCCGAGGCTGGGGTTCGCCTCCACCGCCGCCCGCCCTGCCAGCACCATCGGCCAGCCCGCCCATTCCAGCGCCGGAACCTCGAGGAGTCCGACTATCTCTCCCGAGGGCCTACGACGGGACCGCGGCTGGGTGTCAGGGATTCCTGCTCCAGGTAGAGCTATACCTGGCCACTGTGCACCCGGCACCTTCAGGGCATGAGAGCGTGTCCGCCTGATCTCCTGCCTGGCCGGAAAAGCGTTGGAGTGGGCCAACGCGGAGTGGAGGAAGATCGACGCTACGACGATTACGTACACCGAGTTCTCCCGCCGCTTCAGGGCGGTGTTTGACCATCCCCGGAGGGGAAAGCGGCGGGGAGCGTCTGGTCTTCCTCCGGCAGGGGAGGAGAAGTGCCCAGGAATTCGCGGCCGAATTCCGTACTCTGGCGGCAGATGCAGGGTGGAATGATCGGGCCCTCATCGATCTATACCGATGCAGCCTACGAGAGGACGTCCGTCGGGAGCTGGCTTGTAGGGACACCAGCCTCACTTTCGACCAGCTGGTTGATATGTCCATCAGGCTGGATACCTTGCTGGCTACCCGCGGACGTCCCTGCGGAGGGTCCGTCCATTCCACCCTCCAGCGTCTCCGAGCCTTGTCCTATGGAGCTCGGGGCGCTGGCGCTAGAGAGAGGAGGAGTCGGCAGGCTAGGGGGTCCATCCACTGCACCAACTGTGGTCGGGGAGGACACACCGCGGCTAGGTGCTGGGGATGGCCTCCTAGGGGAGATGACGACAGGTCCCGCACTGGGGATTCCCTCCAGGTGAGTAGGCGCCCCACTCACCCAGAGCTCACTGTTGCCCATTTTTGTATGCCTGTAAGTTTTCCACAGGTAGCACCTCATTCCCAGCATAAGGCGCTGGTAGATTCAGGCGCAGCTGGGAATTTTATTGATAAAAAGTTTTGTTTAGCGTTAGGGATTCCTCTCATTCCTGTTGATGTTCCTTTTCCCGTTCACGCCCTAGATAGTCGTCCGTTGGGTACGGGCTTAATCAGGAGGTCACGGCGCCACTTAGGATGTGTGCGCAGGGGGATCATCAGGAGATGATTCAGCTGTTCCTGATTGACTCTCCTGCGTATCCGGTGGTGCTGGGCATGCCCTGGTTGAGTACCCATAACCCAGCGATTTCGTGGCAGGAGAGGGCTCTGATGGAGTGGTCTGCTCAGTGTGTGGGTAGGTGTTTGGGCGTTTCCGTAGGGGCTACCTCGGTGGAGAGTCCAAACCAGGTGCCCGCATTGCACGTTCCACCTGAGTATGGGGATTTGGCTATTGCGTTTAGTAAGGCGAGGGCGACGCGGTTGCCACCCCATAGGCAGGGGGATTGTGCGATAAACCTCCAGGCAGGAGCTGCGCTCCCACGGAGCCATGTGTATCCTCTGTCTCAGGAGGAGAAGAAAGCTATGGAGATTTACATAGACGAATCGCTGAGACAAGGATACATACGGCCGTCCCACTTCCCCCGCGTCATCGAGTTTCTTTTTCGTGAAGAAAAAGGATGGTGGTTTGCGTCCGTGCATCGATTACCGTGGTCTCAATCAGATTACGGTGAAGTATAGTTATCCACTCCCGCTGATTGCGACCATGACTGAGTCATTGCATGGGGCGCGTTTCTTCACGAAATTAGATCTCAGGAGCGCGTACAACTTGGTGCGCATCAGGGAGGGTGATGAATGGAAAACAGCCTTTAGTACCACCTCGGGCCATTACGAGTATCTGGTCATGCCATACGGGTTGATGAACGCTCCATCAGTTTTCCAATCATTTGTGGATGAGATCTTCAGGGACATGCAGGGGCAGGGGGTGGTGGTGTACATTGATGACATTCTCGTGTACTCACCTACCCGTGTCGAGCATGTGGCCCTGGTGCGCAGGGTGTTGCGGGGGGCTGGTGGAGCACGACCTGTATGTGAAGGCAGAGAAGTGTCTGTTTTTCCAGGAGTCGGTCTCCTTTTGGGTTATCAGTTGTCTGCGTCAGGGGTGAAGATGGAGGTAGACCGGGTGTCGGCCGTGCGTAATTGGCAAACACCAACCACTGTGAAGGAGGTGCAGCAGTTTTTGGGGTTTGCAAATTACTACAGGAGGTTTATCCGGGGTTTTGGACAGGTGGCAGCTCCCATCACGTCTCTGTTGAAGGGGGTCCGGTGCGTCTGCAGTGGTCGGCCGAGGCGGACAGGGCGTTTGGGAGGCTGAAGGACCTGTTTACCTCGGCCCCGGTGCTGGCGCATCCGGATCCTCTTTGCCGTTCCAAGTAGAGGTGGACGCGTCGGAGGCCGGTTTAGGAGCCGTGCTTTCACAACGGTCTGGCGCGCCACCTAAACTCCGCCCCTGTGCTTTTTATTCTAAGAAGCTCAGTCCGGCGGAGCGGAACTATGACGTAGGGGACAGGGAGCTGTTAGCCGTGGTACAGGCTCTGAAGGTGTGGAGGCACTGGCTTGAGGGGGCTCAACACCCTTTCCTCATTTTGACGGACCACCGTAACCTGGAGTACATCCGGGCGGCGAGGAGGCTGAACCCTCGCCAGGCAAGATGGAGTATGTTCTTGACCAGGTTTACTTTTAAGATCACGTACATCCCTGGTTCACAGAATGGCAAGGCAGATGCGCTGTCTCGAGCGGTATGACGCGGAGGAGAGGTCCGTGGAGCCCACTCCCATACTGCCTGAGTCGTGTCTGGTGGCACCGGTAGTGTGGGAGGTCGATGCTGAACTCGAGCGGGCGGTACGCACCGACCCTAGTCCACCACAGTGCCCGGAGGGTCGGAAGTACGTTCCGCTCGAGGTTCGGGATCGATTGATCTATTGGGCTCACACGTCACCCTCCTCTGGACATCCGGGTATCGGCCGGACAGTGCACTGTCTTAGTGCCAAGTACTGGTGGCCCACGTTGGCAAGGGATGTGAGGGTTTATGTTTCCTCCTGCTCGGTGTGCGCCCAGTGTAAGGCGCCTAGACATCTACCTAGGGGTAAGTTGCTACCCCTGCCCGTTCCACAACGGCCATGGTCCCACCTATCAGTGGACTTTATAACAGACCTTCCCCTCTCCCAAGGGAATACTACCATCCTGGTCGTTGTGGACCGGTTCTCTAAGGCCTGTCGTTTGCTCCCCATGCCGGGTCTTCCTACGGCCCTGCAAACTGCCGAGGCACTGTTTACCCATGTGTTCCGGCACTACGGGGTACCCGAGGACATTGTGGCTGATCGGGGTCCCCAATTCACCTCCAGAGTCTGGAGAGCGTTTATGGAGCGGTTGGGGGTCTCGGTGAGCCTCACCTCGGGTTACCACCCGGAGAGCAATGGGCAGGTGGAACGCGTAAACCAGGATGTGGGTAGGTTTCTCAGAACATACTGCCAGGACCGGCCGGAGGAGTGGTCAAGGTACGTTCCCTGGGCCGAGATGGCCCAGAATTCCCTACGCCATTCCTCCACTAACCTAACTCCATTTCAATGTGTGTTAGGTTACCAGCCGGTTCTGGCACCCTGGCAGCAGAGCCAGATCGAGGCTCCTGCGGTGGATGAGTGGGCGCGGCGCTCGGAGGAGACTTGGAACGCTGCACACGTCCACCTGCAGCGGGCCCTCCGACGTCAGAAGGCGAGCGCTGATCTCCACCGCAGTGAGGCACCGGTGTACGCACCTGGTGATCGAGTCTGGCTCTCTACCAGAAACCTGCCCCTCCGCCTGCCCTGTCGGAAACTGGGTCGGCGGTTTGTAGGGCCATTTAAAGTCCTGAGAAGGTTGAACGAGGTATGTTATAGATTACAGCTACCTGTGGAGTATAAGTGTATTAACCCCTCGTTCCATGTGTCCCTTCTCAGGCCGGTGGTAGCGGGCCCACTCCAAGAAGATGAGATCTTGGAGACTCCTCCGCCCCCGTTGGACATCGAGGGGCACCGGCGTACTCCGTAAGATCCATCTTGGATTCGAGACGTCGGATGGGGGTCTCCAGTATCTAGTGGAGTGGGAGGGGTACGGTCCGGAGGAGCGGTGCTGGGTGCCGAGGAGAGACGTGTTGGACCCGTCGCTCCTGACGGAGTTCCATCGGAGGCATCCGACGCGCCCTGCGCCGCGTCCCCCTGGTCGTCCCCGAGGCCGGAGTCGGCGCACGTCTGGAGCCGCGTCAAGGGGGGTACTGTCACGGTTTCGGCCGAGGCTGCCTCTCTCCCTTGTTCGGGCAGGCTTCGGCGTTCGTCGTCTCCGGAATTCTAGCTGCCACCGCTAGATGTTTCATGTTCGTTTGCTTTTGTCTGTTTGTTTACACACCTGTTTCTGTTTTGACGTAATTAGTGTCCTATAAGTTTCTCGTTGTGTTTGTCTAGTGTTGTGTGTGATTGTTTCGTGTCAGGTGTTTGTGCGTAACCTGTGTTTTCGGTACGCCAGTTCTATTTGCTTCCTCCTCGGTTGAGGAGAGTTTTTGCGCTCTGTATTTTGTGCGCTCGTGTGTGACGCCTGTGTGCGTCTGTTTGGCCTCAGGCCGCCTTTTGGATTATTTTGCTCAAGTAAAGTCTTGTTGGACTGTACATCTGCTTCTGCGCCTGATTCCACACCACACCATTTCAACACCCTTGACACAGCTAGCAGCTGTTGTGTTTGCTAGCCCGCCAATGAACTGTGTGAGGGACCAGGGTTGTTTGATATTCAACCTGAAAGACTTTAAATCCTTCAGTTTTAAAACAGGAGTGGTTGGAAAAGAAAACTATTTTGAGTTGGTAAACGGCTAATACAGCAACTGGAGGTTACAGACAAGTCTGCATCAAAACAGTCAACAGCCTCACACGGCCCCTTACAAAAAAAAGATTGCAGTTTTGAAACATCAGTAAAAGTGCAGTAACTGCAGTCGACTGTGGTATTTTGGACGCAGTAATTGCAGAATAACTGCAGTGTACTGCAGTTATACTGAACTCTAACCGCAATTACACTGCAAAATTACTGCAGTAAACAAACAGTGTTATTTTGGAAGTAGTATTTGCAGCATACTGCAGTTATACTGCACTTTAACTGCAGTATAACTACAATCTGACTGCAATCTTTTTCCCTAAGGGGCATTACAAGCATTACATTACATATTTGCATGGCTATGTAATAATAATGTGATTGTCCATTTAGCAAAAGGAAATACACAAAGGTTCAGATATTGCATTTTACAGTGTAACTTTATACTGTATGATAATGGATACTGCCAACTATTATAACTAATGGTGATTGTAGCGTTCATGTTTTGAGCATCAATCAGGATTCGAGCCTTGAAGGTCACAAAGTATAACTGCATCTTTTTAAAACCTTTTACTGCAGTGGGCTAAAGCAGGGTCACACAGAGTGATTATTGGTAGTCTTAAACAAATCTACTTTGAAACAAAAATATACACCTCACACACATGGTTATGGGCTTAAAAAAATAAGACACCTGTACCATGTCAGATATAGAGTTGAAATGTATAAAATGTTTAGTTTGCATCCCAATATTACACTTTATATAAATCACAGAACACTGAAATATAACAAAACTGTTTGACATAGAAACACCAGATTTTTGTCTTTAAAAATAAATAATCTTTATTAATTATGAAATGATTCCCCATGAGGCCAGTGAGGGTGCTTTTGGTCATTGACTGCAGGAAAGGGTTAAAACATTCATGCTATCTTAATCTAATTACATAGGGCTACACACAACATGCAACTGTACAACATTGTGTGCAGCCCTTTGATAGACATCAGAATTGAAATGCGCTATTGGCTTCCTGATTTTTGACAGACATGGAAAATAAATCGATATGGCGCTATATCAAAGTAAGGCTTTAGTCCTGACTGGTACTTTCTCATACCACTTGGATTGCGCACAATGGCTATAGTGGGATCAACTAAAATCTTCTGGTGTAAACAAAATATTTCCCTGACATTCTTTAGGATCAGGGCAGTTTCATTTATTTTATCACTCTCCAGGATCATCCCCTGCAGATTACCCTCCATTGACATGATCCAGTGATTGAAATAACCATCACTGTTGCAATAGAGAGCAATAGTAATGGTGTATTTTTGTAGGCAATAACTCCGTAAAAGAAAGGTGGAGCAAATAAGTCTCCAAAAACAAGCTGACAGCCAAAATACAAAATAGTAACTATGACTGAAATAATAAAGAAACAGGGAGAACACTTCTTGAGTACCTGTACATACTTCTCTGATCAGACACTGATTAGTACTGCTGAGCATAGAGAAACTAGCAGAGAAAACTGAGGAAGGGAACACAGGGAAGTGAGGGCATAAATACACAGGTGAACAGGTAGACACAGGTGACACCAATAGGATGATGATTAGTTCAGACTGTGAGTAAGGAGGTGCCTAAGGTTGTCGGAGGATGACACCTAGTGGGTCGCTCCGGAACTGCGACCTCCTCCTGTAACAACACTCTCTTGTCTAGATGGTCCATATGGGGAATCCAGTCGTAATTAGGGACCCGATGTTAAAAACGCTCAGCCATCTTCAGCACCTGTCCGATCCATTAACAATTGGAGTGAATTATATTGGCTAGAGGTACCAAGTCTGCAAACTGACTGCAAAACTTCAGAAGCTGAGTCTTTTTGGAACAGTGGTTTCTCCGAGAGATCAGATAATGCTAATGTAAACAACCACAGCTGAATGACAATAATTTTCATGTCTTCAAATTTACTTTAGACAGATGACAATTTGTCATTAGTTAGCAAAGTTTGTCAAAAATAGCAATGCTAATGTTAGCTTGCTAAAATCTGGTGGTCTCCCCTCAATCTTAGCTAGCGAACGTTATACTGCATCTGAAGTCAATCTGGCGACATCACAATGATGGCAAAAGGTTTTCCTAATAATTATCTGAAAGTTTGTCCTTTCCTGGTTGCAAAAATTCTAATAGTTTGCCTAATTTCAGTTTCTGTGACAAAATAAGCAAGCATAGTGTAGAGAATCATTGTACCATATAAACCACTGTGAAATATATTTTCCTTAACCAAAAATATTGTATTTTCAGCTGTTTGAAGCTGGTGTACAAAATCGAAAGTAAAAGATGGAAAACTAAACTTAAGAACGGGAAGCATATAAAATAGCGCACATAGAACCGATCTACCGCTTCTTAGACCTGCATTCAATGGCAATTACAGATCTATAACTCATATTTCTATATGAATTTGGTCGGGTCGCCCCAAAAAGTGACATATTTTGCAGCTTTAAAGGAATAGCTGCCTCAAACATCATGGTTCTGTACATATGTGTCTATCTTTAAAAGTAGCCTAGTAGTTGGAAAGATACTATAAAGCACAATGTACTGCATGTGTGTATTACATATGCAGAGGGATACATGAGGGTATGGGTAATCTAAAATAACTCAACTAAGTTCATATCCATTGTGAGTGGCTAATGATCAGTGTTGTGTTGTCTATGCTCAACTGTGTGGGAACATGCTCCAAATAATGAGCTAACGATGGGTCCACTGTGCTGTCATTGACCAAGGCCTCATTATCTTGTCAACTGGTCTAAATGTAAGAATCCTAAGTGGTATGAAATAATCCTCTCGCAAAAATTATTTGAATTGCTTTAACTAGAGGTTCACATGCAACCTGATCTAGTCACATGCAAGTCTTCTATACAAATCATAAAGTGTTGTGTGATTGTAGATTAATTCAGAGGAAACCAAAGTGCGTTTATCCCTCTCACATCAGCTGAGGCTGGCATCATTCCTTCTGTTGGCCCAGGTCTACCTTGACAATAGATTCTGATAAGCCCATGATGTCTTGCAGACAGAGAGAGTCAGATAGAATGTGGAGAGGTATTCCTGGACATATCATATTTTACTTTTTTACTATCATATGTGATTTGAAACATTTGCCAAATGTCTTTCTTTGCATAAGAAAGTTATAGATGGACCAGGACTATGCCAACCTGCCGTATTTTGTATAAGGGAATACATGTGTAGTTGCTTTCATACCCATTCAACACACATGAACTGTGTGACAGTTTATTTATTTATCAAACAATGTATTATAATGGGAAATAACCACTGAGGAGTAGTGACTAATCCGAGTCCGACAAGGGAATTCCTGGGTTGCACCTCCGTCACTTGGTAGCGTGATGCCAATGTTATGAACGTTCTCAAGTCGCTCTCTGCCATAGTAGTCCCCTGTAGCTCATTTGGTAGAGCATGGCGCTTGCAACGCCAGGGTTGTGGGTTCGTTTCCCACGGGGGGGCAGTATGAAAATGTATGCACTCACTAACTGTAAGTCGCTCTGGATAAGAGCGTCTGCTAAATGACTAAAATGTCAAATGTAGTGCCCAAAAGTTGACTGATGGCCAGTCATTCTGAATGAGGGCTAAGGACTGTTTCATTAGTGGCCTGCAAATACGATGACATTGCTGAAGTAGGAAACAACTTTGCCATTCTTTTTGTGTCGTCAAATTTACTTTAGAGAGATGGCAATGTTGTCATTAGCTGGCAAAATTTAAAAAAAATAGCAAGCAATGCTAACATTAGCTAGCTAAAATCCGCTGGTCTCCCCTCAATTTTAGCTAACGTTTACTGCATCTAAAGTCATTCTGGCGACATCACAAAGGTTTTTCTACTAATTATCTGCCTCCTTTAGATTTCAAAGCCACTGTAATGCACTTTTGATGAAATCTTCATCAGCGTCAATTGACAATACAATACAACTTTATTAATCCCCAAGGGGCAATTCATTTGCATTGAGTAGAACGCTCAGTCAGGCATCAGTCTTAAAAGAATGTTCAAAACAATATTGTGACAAAAGGTGAACAGATAGGCTAGATGATGATGAAGAAGCAACACGAGAGAGAGTTTACTTTGGCACATTAGATATCAGTAGTCTGGTCCTGGAGCATTTTAACAATGTTTCCCACATGTGAATCCACTTGGATTCTGTACTAAAGTGTCACATTTAATCTCCAACTCATGTCTCAATTGTCACTACATGAACATAGACATTGATTCTGCTAAGGTGCAGATTCTGAACTTGTCACTGTCTGCAATTCTTTCATAAAAGAGAGAAAAAGAAAATGAGCGATTTAAAGGGAAAGACAGGGAGTGAAAGAAAGACCTTGTGCCTGAACACACACAGAGACTATTTTGTTTAATAAACAGGTAAACAATTAAACATGAAAATGTCCTAATCCATCACATAGGTTCCCCCCTATCCAAAACGCTGGGAATTTTACCAGTTCTATTAAAACAGCAACTGTTAGGTACCAGCAGACTTGGCAGCACCGTAAAGACTCAACAAATAACATCTGGCTCTTGTTGTCTACTTTGATTAACAAAAGGCAAGAGATGGACAACAACAGTTTGTAGACCATTGCTTCTTGGCACTTCCCGGCTAAAAATTATTAACAGACTTGATCTCCCACATGGAACGTATTGTCTTTATCAGAGCAACAGAGGAAATAAAGCCCTAATTGAAGTAGAGGAGGAGGGGGTGTCATTTTAAAAAGTGAAGTTGCTTGGATAGAGGGAGGAAGAACATTTCAATCTGCGTAGACTTTCTCACAAAAAAGCCTTTGATAAGAACACTGCCTCTGCCATTTACGTCATAGAACCGCTTACGATTTGTACTGTATTGCCTTCGATTATGGCCTTAGAGATGTGCTAAATTGTCTGTTCTTGAAATCCAGCAAAATATTTCAACATTGAACTAAAGCTGATAGCATTTGAACTTGCGTGTGTTCCAAAGCTGAATCTGAAACTGCCAAACCCCAAATATGATGTGAAAAAGCTTTAAAAAAGGCAATTACACTGTTGGAGCGCATAAGATGAGTGTTAGATGAAACCCAGTTGATTTCTGATTAATGACAATGTATAACATTGCCTAATGCATAATGTTTTAGGGTCCCACTTTACGTAAAAGTGAATATGGTCGAGAGAAGACTGAGAGAGGGCAAACGTTCACCTGCTCAAATTGGTTGAATGATTGGTCCGGGATACAATCTGTTTTTGGTCCCGGATTGTGAACTGAATATGTATTGGTCTTCTCAACTGTCTAAAGAGTACCTTACTAATATCATACAGTAGATCATAAATAAGAATCACATTATCACCACTCAATATTAAACATATGTTTATGACAATCCTTTCAATCCTTAAGAGTTCTGTGAACAGTTAGAAATAATTGTATTTCCTCTGGCTCAAACAATTCCTGCCATGCATAGAGCCTCATCACACTTGCATTAATTCTGTTTCTGAGTGGCTTCAACAGCAGTCTACAGCAGTCTGAACCATTTACTAATGGTCTCCCCACATGTTAGCCTGGCGGCCCTGACATCTGTGTGTTTTGCTCATTACTTTTGTTTGCATATAACACATGGAGGTATGATGGTGCGGTCCAAGTCCCCCTCTGTTGTAAAGACGCCCTCGTCTCTTGGCTCTCCTAATATCCCTTCTGGACCACCGACTTTCAACTTCATTTGTAAAGTAAATATTTGTCTGGGATTAGAGTGTGTCGTTGCCACTTGTCAGAGCTGGGCTTGAAAGTGTTTATGAGCTTAAGGGTTGTTTTTGTGGCATTGCTATGTTTGACATCTCTCGCCTCTTCAATGTTTGTTGTTTGTTGTGATTGTCATTTCACTGTAAATCTCCAATGAAGTAAATCACCATGACTAAACTCAAATAGACTAAATCAAAGGTGTTAGCCTCCATCTGTTCTGGAGCCACAACATGGGTTGCAATAGCGGATGGTAGAGGAGAGTTTCATTGAACCAAACAGCAGACACTTCATTTTCCCATGACTATCCATGACATATTATGTTAAATCAAATCAAAAATCGAATTTATTTGTCACATGCGCCGAATACAACTGGTGTAGACTTTACCGTGAAATGCTTAGGAGCCCTTCCCAACGATGCAGTTTAAAAATAATAATAATAAAAAAAGTCAAATAGTAACAAGAGGAATAAAATAAATACACAAAAATGGAGCTATATACAAGGAGTACCAGTACCAGATAAATGTGCAGGGGTACAAGGTATTTGAGGTAGATATGTACAGTGGGGGAAAACAGTATTTAGTCAGCCACCAATTGTGCAAGTTCTCCCACTTAAAAAGATGAGAGAGGCCTGTAATTTTCATCATAGGTACACGTCAACTATGACAGACAAAATGAGGAAAAAAAATCCAGAAAATCACATTGTAGGATTTTTAATGAATTTATTTCCAAATTATGGTGGAAAATAAGTATTTGGTCAATAACAAACGTTTTTCAATACTTTGTTATATACCCTTTGTTGGCAATGACACAGGTCAAACGTTTTCTGTAAGTCTTCACAAGGTTTTCACACACTGTTGCTGGTATTTTGGCCCATTCCTCCATGCAGATCTCCTCTAGAACAGTGATGTTTTGGGGCTGTCGCTGGGCAACACGGACTTTCAACTCCGTCCAAAGATGTTCTATGGGGTTGAGATCTGGAGACTGGCTAGGCCACTCCAGGACCTTGAAATGCTTCTTACGAAGCCACTCCTTCGTTGCCCGGGCGGTGTGTTTGGGATCATTGTCATGCTGAAAGACCCAGCCACGTTTCATCTTCAATGCCCTTGCTGATGGAAGGAGGTTTTCACTCAAAATCTCACGATACATGGCCCCATTCATTCTTTCCTTTACACGGATCAGTCGTCCTGGTCTCTTTGCAGAAAAACAGCCCCAAAGCATGATGTTTCCACCCCCATGCTTCACAGTAGGTATGGTGTTCTTTGGATGCAACTCAGCATTCTTTGTCCTCCAAACACGACGAGTTGAGTTTTTACCAAAAAGTTATATTTTGGTTTCATCTGACCATATGACATTCTCCCAATCCTCTTCTGGATCATCCAAATGTACTCTATCAAACTTCAGACGGGCCTGGACATGTACTGGCTTAAGCAGGGGGACACGTCTTGCACTGCAGGATTTGAGTTCCTGGCGGCATAGTGTGTTACTGATGGTAGGCTTTGTTACTTTGGTCCCAGCTCTCTGCAGGTCATTCACTAGGTCCCCCCGTGGTGTTCTGGGATTTTTGCTCACCGTTCTTGTGATTATTTTGACCCCACGGGGTGAGATCTTGCGTGGAGCCCCAGATCGAGTGAGATTATCAGTGGTCTTGTATGTCTTCCATTTCCTAATAATTGCTCCCACAGTTGATTTCTTCAAACCAAGCTGCTTACCTATTGCAGATTCAGTCTTCCCAGCCTGGTGCAGGTCTACAATTTTGTTTCTGGTGTCCTTTGACAGCTCTTTGGTCTTGGCCATAGTGGAGTTTGGAGTGTGACTGTTTGAGGTTGTGGACAGGTGTCTTTTATACTGATAACAAGTTCAAACAGGTGCCATTAATACAGGTAACGAGTGGAGGACAGAGGAGCCTCTTAAAGAAGAAGTTACAGGTCTGTGAGAGCCAGAAATCTTGCTTGTTTGTAGGTGACCAAATACTTATTTTCCACCATAATTTGCAAATAAATTCATTAAAAATCCTACAATGTGATTTTCTGGAAAAAAAAATCTCAATTTGTCTGTCATAGTTGACGTGTACCTATGATGAAAATTACAGGCCTCTCTCATCTTTTTAAGTGGGAGAACTTGCACAATTGGTGGCTGACTAAATACCTTTTTCCCCACAGTATATAAAGGGAGGGTAAAGTGACTAGGCATCAGGATAGATAATAATAAGAGTAAAATAAAGAACAGAGTAGCAGTAGCAAATGATGAGTGTGAAAGTGTGTGTGTGGTATGTGTGTGTGCGTATGTAGTGTATGTGAATGTGTGTGGGTTTTGTGTGGGAGTGTCAATGTAGTCTTTGTGAGTGAGTGTGTATAAATAGTGTGTATATTTTGTCTAGTGAGTGTGCGTAGGATCAGTGCAAGATAGAGTCAGTACAGATAGCTCGGGAACCATTAATTGACTATTTAGCAGTCTGGCTATTTAGCAGTCTTATGGCTTGGGGGTAGAAGCTGTCTCGGAGCCTGTTGGTCTGAGAGCCGATGCTCCGGTACCGTTTGCCAGACGGTAGCAGAGTGAACAGTCTATGGCTTGGTTCGCTGGAGTCTTTGGCAATTTTTCGGGCCTTCCTCTCACACCGCCTGATATAAAGGTCCTGGATGTCAGGGATAACACTGTCTACTTCAATAAAGACCTTAACCCCTTGACTTCTCATGGTGGATGGAGACAGTGTTTTTATGTTGTTTGAGGAATTCTGTCTGAGTTTGGTCCTGCCCAGGTGAGGGGCTAGTGTCTATGCTACTCACAGCTGGACTTTTGTTCTCTGGGTATGTGTGGGTCTATGAGGCCACCTAGAGAATGTGCCAGCTTCCGTAATGCACCTGCCCTAGCACCTGACCTTGCCCAACAGATGAGGTGAGCTCATCGGACTCCAAAGCGCTCGGTGGAAACATTCCTTGGGTATGAAACCTCGTCTTCCACATTGGGCATGCATCCCTTTCAGGGGCTCTCCTTGCTCTCCTGTCCTGCTGGGGAGGAAGTGTGGCACTCCGGCCCAAGCAGCACATGGGTATGTGTAATCTGTTTACGGATTGGATGTCATGTCCCACTTACCTCTGAGTAAACCCTGTCGTTATTGGGTGATCAAAGCAGTGACATCAGCCTGGCTGGGCCGGCTGTTTGTTTTCACATGGAGTCTGGCCCGGTTGTGATGACTGAAAGCAGACTTCCGATTTAGTCAGCTTCAACATCTGGGAGAGGGCTATGATGTCAAGTTGTGTGCCTGAATCCCATTATGTGTGAGATTAGCACACAACCAGCCTCTGTCCAGAGGGCCAGACTACAATCATTAGCTATGATATATTATATGTATCTAGCTACAATATAGGGTAATGTAATCCGAGGCTATGGGGGACTGAAAGTGACCAGCGTACAGTACAAGGGGGGAACACCCCATTGTTTTGTGTAAATGAAGTAAACGGTTGTCCAGGTTCTCGTTTGAAAAAAGGGAAAAATATGTTTCTTATGAGTCTCTACAAAAAGAGGGGTAAGATTCTGTAATCTCTTTTTACATTCCATGGAATCTGTTCAGATCTTTCCAGTAAACACTGCAAAGAAGCAGTTTTCCCTTCCAGTAAGTCTTAGCCCTTACAATAGCACCTCCTCATCGATCACTTTTTCACAATCCCACATTTGGACTTGATATAACATTGTTCTTTTGGTTTTTTAGCGGCCACAACATGTTTGAAGTTGGGGTTTGGGATGGGCAGTATAGCCTGGAGAGAGGGGAAGCCATAAACAACTGGACTGATGGGAAAAAGGAAAGGAATTATCCCATTTGGACATGGATGAATGATTCCAAAGCCTGAGGGCCGTATAGCACAATCAGACAAGAGGATCTGTGTAAAGACACATTACGTGAAACGTCAATAACTTTAGCTGAAATGTATCACTGTGGCGTTGCATCAACTGGATAACTTGGGATATGCAGCAGGTGCAAAACGAACAACAATCTAACACAGACAAATGTTTCAATCGATAGAAAGAAAACATGCCCATCTGCACATCTTGATGGATTAGTTCTGTTTTGGCTGGTGGCTCCACGCAATCAATGTCACTTTTAATTAATACTAAATGAAACCTGTTAGCATCAAGATAAGCTAGATGATACTATATTGATACCATAATATATTATGGACTTATATTCAAGTCCAATACTTTATTACACAAATAGACCTATAGAGATGGTGAACAACATAAGGGTTTTTCGCCTAACAAAATGCATATGTTAGAATTGTAGCTATAGGTTTCGATCATATTACATTATGAACAATTCCATAGTGCAACATAAGGGTTTTTCGCCTAACAAAATGTATATGTTAAAATTGTAGCTATAGATTTCGATCATATTAAGTTTTGAACAATTCCATAGTACACAGTATGGCCTTGAGCATTAGGCTACAGTATGTGTCTCACATTAGATGCCTGTATAAAAGAAGCCTGGATCTGTGAGATAAAATGGAGAGCATTTCCAGAGAGAAGAGGCCCAGAGAGGATCACTGGAGTTCTAGTACGTTCATCTGAAGGTTATTCACCACATTATTTTGGGGGGGTTTAATCTGACAGGAGACTGAATGCTTAAATCAGAACCACTCCTCCCGACAATGTTCCTTCCAGATATCTTTCCCCTTCTCCTAGGTGGTCCCAGATCTGTACTGTCTGCATAGCTCCATTCCACCACCTATGTTTAACATTCAAGGTGTGTGCTTTAAAGCAATCAATCAATCCACCAATCATTCCACTTCAGTTTCATTGGTAAACATTTTTTCTCATCATATGTTTGTCAGAAAAG
Organism: Coregonus clupeaformis; assembly: GCF_020615455.1. Taxonomy (NCBI): domain Eukaryota; kingdom Metazoa; phylum Chordata; class Actinopteri; order Salmoniformes; family Salmonidae; genus Coregonus; species Coregonus clupeaformis. Next base: position 39,911,082 of record NC_059205.1, read on the forward strand.
CAACCTATTTCAAGCTTAAAAACCTTCAGGAATTGGGTGTTCTAAGTGAATCCAGGGCAGGCTGAAAGGCCATTTATTGGAATACAGGTTGAAACTCCACAGGAGACCCCCAGCCAGACTGGTGGTAAAACAGCCAGTCAATGCCGGTAATTACAGTAGCAAAGCCCATAGGACCTGTGTGGAAGCAGTCCCCTTATCCCTGGCTAGAAAGGCACTCATCCAGAAAGTCCTGCTGGAATGGGACACGATAGTTTACTAACTGGTGGTGGTCCAATCTAGAATGGACATAATTATATGACCACGGTATACTCTGTTCAAGACTGATATACTGTAGGTGAGGCTTAACTCTTTGTGTGATGAAGAGACATTCAGATAAAGATTTAACACTAGAACATGTGTGATGCACTCCATAACTTTGCATTTAGTAATTGTTAACTCTAGAAATCGAAAATGTAGACCACACTACTATTACCTTTGACCACCATCTTGTGGTTACATGCAAAACTACAACAGGAAAAATGTAAATCATTATAAGCATCTGGAATTTGCTGTGGTAACATGTAGTTTGAAGTTGCCTTGCCTTGCCACTACATTAAGTAACCATACACAGCTGTTTGTGAATTTAAACATGGACATGCTGTATGAAATTAACATAAATACCATAATTCCTCAACTGAAACAGAGAAGGAATGTACCTGTCTCCACTTTAGAGTGGTCTGTCCTCTCTGTCACCTTCTCCTGGCTGATGAGGTAATCAACGATCCGCACCCCGATTAGTGGCTCAGTGTGATTCCATTCCATGATGACCAACGAACTGCTGGGCTCATAGGAGTGGGACAACCTGAGCCTGATAGATAAAATAAAGAGAGTGACACCTAACTAACTCATGAGAAGACAAGCTCATCTTTAGATATCGATACATACAATCATATTTGTGTTTATCAAGTTGCGTAAACTGATTGTTTTGCGTGACTAACCTAGGCTGGGGGAGAGGGGCACATGTTGGCAGGCCGTCCGTCCCAAATGCGTTCGAGTCGCAACGGCACCAGTCATCGATGACGTCACCTTTCCCAGAACACCACAGCATGCTCATCATGGCCTCCTGCAGTGCCTGCAAAGAGACAGAAAGATGGAACAAACACTGTCAATATCATACACAACCTGAGCCTTGGCATCAATATCATCTGCCCCTCTAGTGGGTCATGCAGTCATCCCCTAGTTCAGTGATTCTTAACTGGTGGATCAGAGGTTTTGAATGGGTTGCGGTGTCGGTTTTTCTTTAATGAAAAAATACTTAAACGACTAAATCCTGGTAGAAAGTGATGAAATAATATAGTATCTAAAAAAAAAAAAAAATGTATCACAGTATATCAATATAGAGCTATTAGCAGCGCTATTTAGCGGATTTGGTTGATGTTGTGGTCTCAAACCAGTGAGCTTCCTAACATTCTTAATCAAGAGTATGGGCAAAATTGAATTATTTCCTATTTTACATTGTCATATAATTGCTACATTTACTATCAATAAAGCATTAAAAATAGTTTTCCAGATTGTATTTTTGCGGGGGGGTTTCATGATGCGAATATTGGGTTGCGACTGAGACAACCTGGTTCAATTTGGGTCCCGAGGCAAAACCAGTTGAGAACCACTGCTCTAGCTTATCTTATCACAGTCTGACATACTGATGTAGGCATACACCACACAATTTCTCAACATTTTCATGTCGGAGAGCAGCACATTTTGCGACCGCCATTGCCAAACATCTAGCCTATGTGTTTTGCTGTGGTACTCTCACTGCATGATTAAATGTATAAATTGACATCAAATTATTGGTGGTGAATGTTCTTTTATGCTCTAAATAAAAAAATCTGAAAAGCACATCTGAGGTTGTTTGTTGCAGGTGCATGGGAATAATTCGATGATATCTTCAAAGACAAAACAATGTGCACACTGCTCTTGGCAGTATCACTTTCGTTTATTTACGCTTTTAGGAATTCACTCTGATCATGAAGATTTCCCTATGTCTGCAAAAATTTGTGAAAAAGAGAGTAAACCAAGGTTTTCAGTGCCTGGTAGGTCTCGTTGTTGGAGACCAGCTCATAGAGCGGGGTGGCCTTAGTCATCTGGAGCAGGACAGGCTCGGCTGGACGCCCAGGCCCAGGGCTCATGTGGCAGAGGTGGCAGGAATACGGGCACTGGCCCTGGCTGCTGCAGTCCATGCGCACCCCCACCGCCATGCGCTTGGCACCAGAGTCCAGCAGGCTGGCGATGTATGCTGGGTAGGTCAGGGTCCGGGGCTCCTTGTCGCGCTCCTCAGACTCTTCTGATGGGGAATTCCCTGAAAAGGGCATAGTTATAGTTACTGTGGGCTTTGGATATTAGGATTTATCGACATAACTGAATAACACATATTGTTACAAACAACATTTGAAATCTTGTCAGCATTTACAAAATAGAGAAGTTATAGGTGTCAATTTTTAGTAGAAATGTGAGTTATCATCACGGTTCACTTAAACAATAATGCCCGATAGGGTGTGGTATATGGCCAATATACCACGGCTAAGGGCTGTTCTTACGTGGTATATTGGCCATATATCACAAACCCCTGAGGTGCCTTATTGCTATTATAAACTGGTTACCAACATAATTGGAGCAGTAAAATAAATGTTTTGTCATACCCATGGTATACGGTCTGATATACCACGGCTTTCAGCCAATCAGCATTCAGGACTCGAATCACCCAGTTTATAAGTTCGGCTATTTATCGGATATACAGTTGAAGTCGGAAGATTACATACACCTTAGCCAAATACATTTAAACTCAGTTTTTCACCATTCCTGACATTTAATCCTAGTAAGAATTCCCTGTTTTAGGTCAGTTAGGATCACCACTTTATTTTAAGAATGTGAAATGTCAGAATAATAGTAGAGAGAATTATTTATTTCAGCACATTCCCAGTGGGTCAGAAGTTTACATACACTCAATTAGTATTTGGTAGCATTGCCTTTAAATTGTTTAACTTGGGTCATACGTTTTGGGTAGCCTTCCACAAGCTTCCCACAATAAATTGGGTGAATTTTGGCCCATTCCTCCTGACAGAGATGGTGTAACTGAGCCAGGTTTGTAGGCCTCCTTGCTCGCACACGCTTTTTCAGTTCTGCCCACAAATTTTCTATAGGATTGAGGTCAGGGCTTTGTGATGGGCACTCCAATACCTTGACTTTGTTGTCCTTAAGCCATTTTGCCACAACTTTGGAAGTTTGCTTGGGGTCATTGTCCATTTGGAAGACACATTTGCGACCAAGCTTTAACTTCCTGATTGATGTCTTGAGATGTTGCTTCAATATATCCACATAATTTTCCTTCCTCATGATGCCATCTATTTTGTGAAGTGCACCAGTCCCTCCTGCAGCAAAGCACACCCACAGCATGATGCTGCCACCCCCGTGTTTCACGGTTGGGATATTGTGTTCTTCGGCTTGCAAACACCCCCTTTTTCCTCCAAACATAACGATGGTCATTATGGCCAAACTGTTCCATTTTTGTTTCATCAGACCAGAGGACATTTCTCCAAAAAGTACGATCTTTGTCCCCATGTGCAGTTGCAAACCGTAGTCTGGCTTTTTTATGGCGGTTTTGGAGCAGTGGCTTCTTCCTGGCTGAGTGGCCTTTCAGGTAATGTCGATATAGAACTTGTTTTACTGTGGATATAGATACTTTTGTACTTGTTTCCTCCAGCATCTTCAAAAGGTCCTTTGCTGTTGTTCTGGGATTGATTAGCACTTTTCGCACCAAAGTTTGTTCATCTCTAGGAGACAGAACGCGTCTCCTTCCTGAGCGGTATGACGGCTGCGTGGTCCCATGGTGTTTATACTTGCATACTATTGTTTGCACAGATGAACGTGGTACCTTCAGTCGTTTGGAAATTGCTCCCAAGGATGAACCAGACTTGTGGAGGTCTACCATTTTTTTCTGAGGTCTTGGCTGATTTCTTTTGATTTTCCCATGATGTCAAGCAAAGAGGCACTGAGTTTGAAGATAGGCCTTGAAATACATCCACATTTACACCTCCAATTGACTAAAATGATGTCAATTAGCCTATCAGAAGCTTCTAAAGCCATGACATAATTTTCTGGAATTTTCCAAGCTTTTTAAAGGCACAGTCAACTTAGTGTATGTAAACTTCTGACCCACTGGAATTGTGATACAGTGAATTATAAGTGAAATAATCTGTCTGTAAACAATTGTTGTCATGCACAAAGTAGATGTCCTAACCGACTTGCCAAAACTATAGTTTGTTAACAAGAAATTTGTGGAGTGGTTGAAAAACTGGTTTTAATGACTCCAACCTACGTGTATGTAAACTTCCGACTTCAACTGTATCCACATTTGCATTTCCCTCAAAACTGGCACTGCATTCAATTATATTTATTATGCTGTCCTCTCAAATGTACTTTGGGCAGTGCTGGCCTGCTGGCATCTTCCAAGACATCTCTGAAGAGCAAGTTGCATTATTAAATGCAAAGCTTTGCCACTTTTTCTCTTAAAAAGCATTTAAATTACCATTCCTTCATACTGTTGAGTCGTGTGCATACACAGGCAATTTATAAGCTCAACAGGCAACTTGGGAATAGCCAGTTGCTGGGAGCTGGCTTTGATGAAATGAGACATGGCTTTATGAGCCAACCGGGTGAGGGGGTGAAATACACACACAAAGTCACCCTTTACTCTCCCACATAATTTACATCATAATGTAGTCCATACCTTAGATTGGGCTCGAGATATAAAACTAAATCAGAATACACACCTCACTTTGCTTGTATATCAATGAATAAGAGCAGATGGCCATCACTCAAACAAGAGGACAGTAAGGCACATCACTGCACTCAGTTCAAGCTTTCAGTGCCAAGTGAGTTCTAACGTGCTACAACATCATTCAACTTCCATAATAATTAGATACGATCAGAAAGATGGGGTTTGCCCATTGTTATTCATAGATCACATTGTCCTTAAAGTGTGACACACATGACAATGGTGGGCTTGTCATGGGCGTTTGGTCCGGGCCTGGGGGCAGTTTGAGTGACTAAGCTCAGCTAATCATATCACGTATGTACTTTATATGCTGCTGATCAACTAGCAGGGCACGTCGGTCGTCATCAAGTCGTGACAAGCTGGACCTCTGGTGGGTCGCCGGTCGTCCCAAATGGCACCCTATTCCCTATTTAATCTAGAGCCACTATAGAGAATATGGTGCCATTTGGGACGACCATGGTCAGGCCTGAGGGGGTGCGGTGGCCCTGTGTGGCTCGTGACAGGGCTTGATTAATCAAAGAGAGAAGTGGGAAATTAGGGTCTGTGCCTGGCACCATAGCATGTACTCTGTCCATGTCAAACACAGCTGCTGAGATCTCGGGTCACATCTGACCGTTTTCACGAGACATGCAGGATGTTAACGGTGGCAGTTTTATAAGGACAACTTGAGTTAGGAGGATGGCCTTGACTTTTAGGCTCTGGAATAAAATAGTGGAGCAATGCTTAAGGAAATCGACTCACAGAATCACTCTGGATAAATAAATGATGTTTACTGTCCCTCAGGATGGAGAACCAAAAACACATTAATACACAACAATATATACATTTTAAACACTCTCTCTCTTACGTGCACACACACACACTCACATATGTCACGCACGCATGCACACACACGCCATTTTGCTTTGACATACTGCTCCACCTCATCACCCAGACAGTTATGTGGCAAACATAATTAATATCAAGATAAGGCTGCAAAGACAAATCACTTTCAAGGAAAGGAGAAAACATCCCATTAAATTCCATACATTCCATTCAGGGTCTCGGGATGAGAAAGCGGAGGAAAATCCTGTCATCTGCAGCCCACCCAAATGAGAAACTTTTAATCTAAATTGTGTCGGATGCTTCCCGTTTCTGACAGTCAGATTGGTACCAATTACAAGATTTTGGGAAGGTGATGATTTGAAGATTCTTTGACACAGTATAGAACAGACAGAATGTGTCATCACTCCGGAACAGTTGGTGTTCCAGGGATACAATACTTTTCCTCCCACATAGAGAAATACTCTCAGATCAACACTAGGTGATGCTATAGTCAGTGTTTCTAGCAGCATTACAGGATATAAAAAAATAACTACTGATCATATCACTGCAGATTCTTTTGTACACCATATACTAAGGGAGGAAATAATAGGGGAATCTTTTACATTTTGTGGATAATAGACGCTAATAAAAACATTGTTATTATGATTTCCAGCTGATTTACGCATCACAGAATTCAAAAATACTGTACAGTAAAGATACAAAGTCAACACAGAGCACTGGGTGGGAAAATCATATCAAAGGGAGTTTTAAAATGTCATATACTGTTTGAAAAATATCACTAAAATCTGACTACATGCAGTGAGCCATGCGGTACCTACAGAAAGCCGTGCGGTACCTCCAGAAAGCAATACTGCTACACAGTGCAACCCCACCAGGAACAGAATACATTGGAGCTCTTAAACAAATCTCTGTGACGGGCAAATCTTCCCAGGCAGACGTTGCTTGTACTTGATAATATACAGTGGCACACTGTGCTACACCTATACGCAGCTAAGCAAAATGCAATAAAACAGACACCCACTCTGAGTGGCAATCCACTGTGATATTCAACCTGACTGCTAAGACAGTGGATTGTGAATACCTTTTTCCCCACCAGTCAACACCTACCTACCAAGCAGGTGTGGAAGGGTAAAAGCTCTCAATGGGACTACATAGGCCTAAACCATATGGATGGCCTGCATCTGGGATAGTAAAACAGTACAGGGTATTTACATGCTAATGTTAAGCCTATGCCTTCAGTCACTCCAGCCTACTTGGCCAGCGAACCTTTCAAGCTTTCTGAAGTTTGATTCATCTCTGCACTTTAGCTGGCTGGGCTGGCAATGTGCTTAACTAACAGCCTTCTCTGGCCCTTAATAGAAGCTGTAGCCACGGCTCTTTGCAGCGCCGGTGAAAGTGCCTGTGTTTATTTACCGTTGATTGGGCCTGCCCACGGACGCACCACATTATAGTGACATCTTGTTCATGGACTTTGAAGGGGACTAATGCATCTGTCGGTCCTCAAATCCCACCAACACCTCCCTATACGTTGGTCTGTTAGGCAGGCCTGAGTTTGCAATGGTCTGAATTGAAGGCAATTTACTGAGGATTCGCCTCCAGGTGAGACATTATACTGGGGTTGCATCACAGCCGTACAAATGCTCAAAGGGATATGTGCACAGTGGGAGGACTTTTTAGATTTTTTGTATTTTATATGGAAAACATATGATATAATTCTCAATAACAGGCAAGGGTATAGTATCTTCCTATTGCAGAGCTTTGCTAGGAAAATATTTATTTAGCCATCCTGTCTCTATAACCCATTACAAACAAAGGCCTGAAACTTCATAAAACCATTGTTAGAGATGACAGAAACAGCAGTGTACGAGCCACCTCAGAAAGTAAATGCATTACCCATACCGACATTAGTCTATTTGAGTGCCAAGATATTCAGATACCATAGATCCAGAATACTAACAACTCCCACCATGGAACTGAATCTGATTTATGTTGCCATTCCTGATATTTCATTGGGTTTATTTTTCCCGGCTTGTGTTTTACAGGTTCACAGGGGAGAAAATACGGCAAGCAGTAGGAAACATAAGACCATAAAAGTCAAGAATGCAGTGGGGGGTTGATACAGATAAGATCAATTTGACTGGCTCTGACTGACTGTAATATAATATTATATGTTATGGACTTAAATCTATACCAGAGGCATCCATTTCATAGCAAGCTGAGAGAGAATCAAGCTGAGGTGGCCCCATAGCAACAGCGATACAGTATAATCAAATGTTTGCAACTCGGTTTTAGTATCCCTGGGAGCTGCTGTGGATCTCAACAGTGGTGTTTTATTTTTTCCTCACCAGCAAGGTGCAGTCGGAGGCCTTATCAGTCCACATGAGGCTGGCAGCTGGCATTCTTTTCATGGACAGATTACACGGCCACACTACATTCACCCCACAGTATCATTTACACTTTTAGCGGTCGCAGCAACCTTCATGGGTGCTGGCTGGCTGCAGCCATCCAAAAGTTTTAGCTACCTCCACTAATTAACTGAAAGAACACATTGTAAAAAGGCACAAAAAAAAGCTATTCTATGGAATTCCAAACTGTGCATCCTCCCGGAAAACAAATAGAGATGCCTATAAAAGCAATATACTGAGGTAGTACAACAACAGATCAATGTAAAGGTAGATTGCATTTGAGCTGGGTGATATGGACAAAAATCCATATGCGATAAATTGCCTGAATTTATGCGATAACGGTAAATAGAGCGATACGTTTAACAATGTGCACCACATTTTTTTTTTAATTATCCTTTAAACTACTACTACTAGTTTGATGGGTTTAGCCATCAATTGTCCCATTAACAATCACCCATAATAGCAAACTTATTTCATTTCAAACTTCACATTTCTTTAGTATAGACTACTTATCGCAATGAACGATATCAGAAAATTTTCCCCATTCAGCAGAGAAAAATTGATATTGAATTATTTAACCTTTTTTCTACAGCTTAGACAGAGAGAACTGTGCAAAGTTCAGGAAGGAATCTACTCTTATTGTGGAAATGTCTAGATCACTTTTCATTAGAGGTTGTTGGTTCATGTTTCATTACAACGTTGGGTTTTCAGAGGCTGACATTGATGTGCTGTATGAGTATTTATATTGAATCATTCTCATAATTTATTATGGTATCTAAGCGACAGGAAAAAGCTTCACAGGGGAAAACCGAGACATAATATTAACATGAATTATCTTATTTAAATAAGATGGCTACAGTAAACTCCAGTCTGTACAAATCTTACTTGACAAAGGGGTTAGCCTATCCTTTGTTCTGCATAAGACATAAAGTAAGATGAATGAATTATAGGCGTAGAGATTCGATTTAGAGAGGCAGTATGTTTGCTGATGGTCCGGAAGCCCAGTTGTCTCCCTGTTAGTCTTGTCTGTTACTCAGAGGAGGAAGCCATCGCCATCCTCTTTGGGTGAAAAGATTCATTATAAAAAGGAACTCACAAGGGTCCCATCTGTCTGACCTCCAAAATGAGTAATATGGGCCAAGCGATGACTGCTACATCAGGTCCCTGTCTCAAGCCCCTATTCTGTCAAGCACACTCCGAGGTCACCCTGTGTTGACATAGCAACCACCCTGTACAGCTCGTCCTCAATCTTCACCAAAGCTTGACACAAACACACACCACCACCACCCCAGCCCAGTCAGCCCTGTTCTCTACTCCCCTATCTCTCCTGCCTTGGTGGATTTCAGTAAAGTGTTGTTATGTGATAGCTAGCCGGCCGAGATCTCTCTCTCTCTCTTTAGCTGGTGTAAGCTCTGTGAGGTTATAAATAAGTCTCAGGTCACATTCCTAAGTGTTTTAGCTTGGCCACAGAGACAGAGAGCAGAAGAATAATCTCGTTGTGGAGGATGAATCAATATGCAGGAAATATCAGTAATTAAACTGATAAAATAGTATCCCTGTAATTACCATCTGACTTCTGAGAAGCTCGTTAAGCCAAGAGGGAGCACCTGGAAAAAGGTCTATTAATATCTATCAGCAGCAAACTGATAGGATCCAAAATTAGAGAGAGAGAAAGAGAGAGAGAGAGAGAGAGAGAGAGAGAGAGAGAGAGAGAGAGAGAGAGAGAGAGAGAGAGAGAGAGAGAGAGAGAGAGAGAGAGAGAGTTCTCACCCGCCACACATCTGTCTTCCCCCTGAACCTGACCAATCTAAACTAGTGGGTATATCTTACAGATGGTTAAGGTTCCACTTCAGCGCTGTTTTAGTGCCAGGACATGACAAACGAGGCTGATTTTAATTGCTATTACAGAGCCTCATTCACACAGGCCTCTGTAACATTGGAGAAGAATGTACTCTAGACCTGTGCCTTTGCTTGAGGATTGAACACTGGTCCATATGATTAAAGTAATGCCTCATTCAGTATTTAAATGATGTAGAATGCTTTTCTAACTGCTTTAAATGGTCACAGGACATGCCACTGCCACTCTAACACCTGATCACGGCGACACAGTATTAAATCGGAAGGAAGATGGTGGCTTCAATTTCCTGCGCGCAAACATTGCTGCTGTGGTTGTGCACATAGAGGCATGGCTTACAGGACATTCCCAGTGTAAATGTAAAACCGCTTACAATGCAGAGGCAACAGGCTGTCTTAGCCACTTTACATTGAACAGACAAATCAATAGATACAGGGACTGTTTACCACTTGTCAATTGCCACGCTGGCGCTTAATACCTAACTCATATTAATCAGTCTGTATCAGCAGAAAAACAACGAAATGAATCAACAATGGTGTCATAGCTAATTTCCTCAATTTTGGACAATGATGTACTATATCCTGAGTAAAAAAAGTGTTTGGTGTTTCTCCCTGAGATCAGCTGAGTGTTCATTAGAGAGTCTGAATGTGTGAATAAGTTAAGTTGACAACTTTATTTTTCCAATCATGCATCAGTCAGGGTGCAAACAGGCACTCCCAAATTAAAACCTATCCAAATGTCATTACGGCCGTGTAGAAAATTATGAGAAATCATTACTTGTCAGTGAGGATCACAAACAAGGAATCACTACTCCTACTCTGAGATGTTACAGAGTTGAGTTACAAGGGCAATCAGGGCTAATGTTTTCTCAGTCACGAGTTGTGACTCACGACTATGTGAAGAGTATTTATTTGCCGGTAGCGCAAAAGATACATTGTGTTGACAACTCAACCCAACTGTGTTCTTTCAAGAGCTGCCAGTAAAAATCTTTATCAATATCATTACAGAGCACTTGGTGATGGTTCAAGGTTCCTGAGACTCTTTTGATCTGTTTTACCATTACATTTTCCACCACCGCAGGTAAAACAAGGAAAAATATAAAGATATCTAGCAGCCAAACCTCCATTAACACAAAGAGGTATACCGTATGGCAGGTATTTGTTCATTCTTTTTGAGTGTGTAGTGAACATTGAACCACAGAGATTCTAGTGATGTACCTGCTCACTTTCTGCTTGAAATCCACTGGCCTTGGAGGAGGTAGCTACAGTATCTCAGAAACATCTCCAGACTCTGGTTATTCCATCTTTACTCTCCACCGGCCTGCCATCCATTTAGAGAGGCTACTATATTATGCTGCTCTATGGAGCAGAGATATCATAATATTGGTCACTGATCCCTGTGACACTGGCTCATAAAAATGTCCATCTTCCTGAATCCTGTCTTTCTTTTATGCAACTTTCAATCACTCTGGTCCTGGAGAGAATCCATATATCACAGTGTTCTGTTGAAACTTTTCACTTTAGAGAGCCAGAGGTGATGCCACAAGTTCTAGTCATCACGGAGCCATTTAAATGATAGTACGTTTTACTTCAACGCTGAGATAATTCTCTCATTAATCAGGCCCATCACACAGGAGTCTGTTAAAGGCCCAGTGCAGTCAAAACCATGTTTTTCCTGTGTTTTATATATATTTCCACACTATGAGGTTGGAATAATACTGTGAAATCGTGAAAATTATTCATTTTAGTGTAAGAGCTGTGTGAAGAGACCGCATGAAATATCAGCCTGTTTTGGTGGGATGGAGTTTTGGCTTGCCTGGTGTAAATTACACTGAACAAAAATATAAACGCAACATGCAACAATTTCGAAGATTTTACTGAGTTACAGTTCATATAAGGAAATCAGTCAATTGAAATAAATTAATTAGGCCCTAATCTATGGATTTACATGACTGGGAATACAGATATGCATCTGCTGTTCACAGACACTTTTTTAAAAAAGGTAGGGGTGTGGATCAGAAAACCAGTCAGTATCTGGTGTGACCACCATTTGCTTCATACAGTGCGACACATCTCCTTCGCATTGAGTTGATCAGGCTGTTGATTGTGGCCTGTGGAATGTTGTCCCAGTCCGATTCAAAGCCTGTGTGAAGTTGCTGGATATTGGCGGGAACAGGAACAAGCTGTCGTATACATCAATCCAGAGCATCCCAAACATGCTCAATGGGTGATATGTCTGGTGAGTATGCAGGCCATGGAAGAACTGGACCATTTTCAGCTTCCAGGAATTGTGTACAGATCCTTGCGACATGGGGCTGTGCATTATCATACTGTTTATATTTTTGTTCACTGTAGTTACAGTGCCTTGCAAAAGTATTCATCCCCCTTGGCATTTTTCCTATTTTGTTGCATTACAACCTGTAATTGAAATGGATTTTTATTTGGATTTCATGTAATGGACATACACAGAATAGCCCAAATTGGTGAAGTGAAATGAAAAAAATAACTTCTTTCAAAAAATTCTAAAAAATAAATAACGGAAAAGTGGTGTGTGCATATGTATTCACCCCCTTTGCTATGAAGCCCCTAAATAAGATCTGGTGCAACCAATTACCTTCAGAAGTCACATAATTAGTTAAATAAAGCACCTGTGTGCAATATAATTGTCACATGATCTGTCACATGATCTCAGTATATATACAACTGTTCTGAAAGGCCCCAGAGTCTGCAACACCACTAAGCAAGGGGCACCACCAAGCAAGCGTCACCATGAAGACCAAGGAGCTCTCCATACAGGTCAGGGACAAAATTGTACAGATCAGGGTTGGGTTATAAAAAAATATCAGAAACTTTGAACATCCCACGGAGCACCATTAAATCCATTATTAAAAAATTGAAAGAATATGGCACCCCACCTGAGCGACCCATACACCAAAGAGAAGTCCCCATCTGTTTTATGGACCTGCTGTGAGTTGCCTATATGCAGCCAAAACAGAAAAATGAATGCGGTCAGAGACCTACTTGAGCAGCACCGCCCCCTCAAGATTCTGAGCCTGCCTGGCAGGGTTGATCCTACAAAGCCAGAGCCCCCTGATGGGAAAGCATAATATACAAGGAAATTCTCAAAGCTGCTAATGAGAACCTTGACGACCTTGTACCTAGCCGGTGGGGATTCTGGTGGGGTACCCCCACCCAGGTAGTGGCAGTGCTGGCAACACTGGCTGCAGTAACCCATGGGGAGGGGGTCACACTCGGACAATCAGAGAGGGGGCTTATAATTGTGGCCCAGGTGGCACAAAATAATCAAAGGTCTGACTGCACAGAGATACTTGGGAAAAATGGTTACAACGGGGGACCAGAGTGTATGTGTCTCAGGTGAAGAGGGTGGATCTGATCTCCATCACCTAGGACTTGACATAGATTAAATAGATTAATCAAATCTCACATTGTTGTCAATTTTTGCTCAATCTTGCATGCTTTCTCAAACAGCTGTAACTGTATATGCATTCGTAAATCAGGTCCTTTCTTGAGTTGGGCTCTGGGATGTAACACCCGTTGAGCATCTGATCTTATGGTTGATTGTGGAGGAAAGGGGTGGAGTGTGTTTATCCCACATCTGTTGCAAGGGGGTAAGGATGTTAGGGAGAATATAGGATGAACCACAATAATTGTTTGCTAAAATAATAATTGCTTGTCAAAAATGTAATGTAATACAATGGCAATCCGGGTTAAAGGTTAAAATCCTACGCATGAACTGCCGACATTATTACGCATATTAATTGATAATGATGGAAAATAAGATATGCAAGATATTTGAATAGCTATATATATATTGAGGTGAGAGCATTGGAAATGCTTTTGGCGGTTGACCTGCTTCTGTTTTGTGGGTGGCACTGTGTGCTGTTTTTGATGGATGGGTCCTGGCCTCTTGGGGGCCTAGGGATCCGGGGGGACGGGGGTGGTATGCCGATCACAGGGATGACAGCCCAACTTGGGATGGGGAGGGGCTTTAGCGGTAAATGTACAGACATATATAATGATAAATATATTTGAAACTTGTATCTCATTATGGTATGTGGTGAAATAAGTATAGCCAGTTATAATTGTAATGGCTTAGCAGATAATAACAAAAGAAGAACAATATTTACATGGCTCAAAGAGAAGTAATATAATATCTATTGTTTACAGGAAACTCATTCAACAATTCTAGATGAAGTTGCGTGGAAAAAGGAATGGGGGGGGGGTATACTTTTCCCATGGGCAAAGAAACTTAAAAGGGGTGATGATATTAATTAACAGTAATTTCGATCCGAATGTGCAAATTGTCCAAACAGATACGCAAGGTAGATGGATTATTTTAAATATGTTATTGGACCATAAACACTTCTTTGACAATATATATAATAAATTATCAACCCTGCAAGAAATTCAAGACTATATTATCATGGTGGGAGATTATAATACTGTTTTAAATATCTCAATGTACCGTAAAGGAAATCACACTACAAACTATCACCCTCATGCTCTTAAGGAAATCATGAATGTCATGGATACATTAGAACTAGTAGATATATGGAGGCTTAAATATCCTAATCAAGTGAGATATACACGGTGGAGACTCAATCAAGTTAGTCGTCTTGACTTCTTTCTTATGTCATTCTCGTTTGCACCAAAAGTTTAAAAAGTGTTGATAGGGGACAGAATGCGGTCGGACCATCATATAATTGGCATATACTAAAGTATTTAGTCAGCCACCAATTGTGCAAGTTCCGCCACTTAAAAAGATGAGAGAGGCCTGTAATTTTCATCATAGGTACACGTCAACTATGACAGACAAAATGAGAAAAAAATCCTGAAAATCACATTGTAGGATTTTGTAATGAATTTATTTGCAAATTATGGTGGAAAATAAGTATTTGGTAAATTACAAAAGTTTCTCAATACTTTGTTATATACCCTTTGTTGGCAATGACACAGGTCAAACGTTTTCTGTAAGTCTTCACAAGGTTTTCACACACTGTTGTTGGTATTTTGGCCCATTCCTCCATGCAGATCTCCTCTAGAGCAGTGATGTTTTGGGGCTGTCGCTGGGCAACACGAACTTTCAACTCCCTCCAAAGATTTTCTATGGGGTTGAGATCTGGAGACTGGCTAGGCCACTCCAGGACCTTGAAATGCTTCTTACGAAGCCACTCCTTCGTTGCCCGGGCGGTGTGTTTGGGATCATTGTCATGCTGAAAGACCCAGCCACGTTTCATCTTCAATGCCCTTGCTGATGGAAGGAGGTTTTCACTCAAAATCTCACGATACATGGCCCCATTCATTCTTTCCTTTACACGGATCAGTCGTCCTGGTCCCTTTGCAGAAAAACAGCCCCAAAGCATGATGTTTCCACCCCCATGCTTCACAGTAGGTATGGTGTTCTTTGGATGCAACTCAGCATTCTTTGTCCTCCAAACACGACGAGTTGAGTTTTTATCAAAAAGTTATATTTTGCTTTCATCTGACCATATGACATTCTCCCAATCCTCTTCTGGATCATCCAAATGCACTCTATCAAACTTCAGACGGGCCTGGACATGTACTGGCTTAAGCAGGGGGACACGTCTGGCACTGCAGGATTTGAGTCCCTGGCGGCATAGTGTGTTACTGATGGTAGGCTTTGTTACTTAGGTCCCAGCTCTCTGCAGGTCATTCACTAGGTCCCCCTGTGTGGTTCTGGGATTTTTGCTCACCGTTCTTGTGATCATTTTGACCCCACGGGGTGAGATCTTGCGTGGAGCCCCAGATCGAGGGAGATTATCAGTGGTCTTGTATGTCTTCCATTTCCTAATAATTGCTCCCACAGTTGATTTCTTCAAACCAAGCTGCTTACCTATTGCAGATTCAGTCTTCCCAGCCTGGTGCAGGTCTACAATTTTGTTTCTGGTGTCCTTTGACAGCTCTTTGGTCTTGGCCATAGTGGAGTTTGAAGTGTGACTGTTTGAGGTTGTGGACAGGTGTCTTTTATACTGATAAGTTCAAACAGGTGCCATTAATACAGGTAACGAGTGGAGGACAGAGGAGCCTCTTAAAGAAGAAGTTACAGGTCTGTGAGAGCCAGAAATCTTGCTTGTTTGTAGGTGACCAAATACTTATTTTCCACCATAATTTGCAAATAAATTCATTAAAAATCCTACAATGTGATTTTCTGGATTTTTTTTTCTCAATTTGTCTGTCATAGTTGACGTGTACCTATGATGAAAATTACAGGCCTTTCTCATCTTTTTAAGTGGGAGAACTTGCACAATTGGTGGCTGACTAAATACTTTTTTCCCCACTGTAGGTACAGCAAATCCCCTTATTGTATGGGACACCTTTAAATGTGCCTTTAGAGGCCATGCAATTCAGTACTCATCTCGAAAACAAAAGCAATTTAGGTCAAAAGAGTCCATACTAACAAAGGAAATAGAAGGTCTAACAGAACAGATAGATAGCAATAAAAACTGTAACATAGAGGCTCAGAATAAATTAGAGGAAAAACTAAAAGAAATTGAGAAACTTATTCAAGAAAGATGAAGTGTAAAATATTATAAAAATAAAGCAAACTGGATGGAATATGGGGATAAATGCACCAAATTATTTTTTCATCTTCAACATAGGAATGCTACCAAAAATGAATTTACTGAAACTGGTTACAAATGACGGAGTCACCCATGATTCACCAAATGATATTTTGAAGGAGGAAACAAAGTACTTTAAGCATATTTTTTTGTTTCAGTCGCCTCCATCTCCTCTAACTGAAGCTAATTGTAGATATATTTTTTCTATTGATAATGTAAAATTAACAGCCATACAGAAAGACTCATGTGAAGGTGAAATTACAGAGGAGGAACTTCTGGATGCAATTAAAGACTTTAAGTCCGGGAAAACTCCAGGGTTGGATGGCATACCAGTCGAAGTATACCAAACCTTTTTTGATATACTCAGAGGACCGTTATTTGCATGTTTTAACCACTCCTATGTAAATGGTAGATTATCAGACACTCAAGAAGAAGGTCTGATTTCATTATTACTGAAACAGGGTACAAGTGGAAAATATAAAGATCCAGTCCTTTTAAAAAATTGGAGGCCCCTTACATTTCAGTGGTGTGATGCAAAGATTCTAGCAAAATGTATAGCGCATAGAATTAAAATGGTATTGTCGGACATTATTCATTCTAATCAGCCAGGTTTTTTACATGGACGATACATTGGAGATAATATAAGGCAAGTACTGGAAACAATAGAACACTATGAAAAATCTGGGAAACCAGGCCTGCTATTCATAGCAAACTTCGAAAAGGCATTTGATAAAGTACGACTGGGGTTTATATATAAATGCCTGGAGCATTTCAATTTTGGAGAATCTCTTATGAATTGGGTTAAAATCACGTGTAGTAACCCTAGGTGTAAAATAGCAAATAATGGCTATTTCTTCAAAAGTTTTAAAATGTCAAGAGGAGTGAAACAAGGTTGTCCACTATCGGCATATCTATTTATTATGGCTATCGAGATGTTAGCTATTAAAATCAGATCCAACAATAATATCAAGGGATTAGAAATCCAGGGCTTAAAAACAAAGGTGTCATTGTATGCTGATGATTCATGTTTTCTTTTAAATCCACAACTTGAATCCCTCCACAGCCTCATAGAGGATCTAGATACATTTTCTAACATCTCTGGATTACAACCAAATTATGATAAATGTACTATATTACAAATTGGATCACAAAAAAATTAAAAATTTACATTACCATGTAGTTTACCAATACAATGGTCTGATGGTGATGTGGATAAACTCGGAATACATATCCCAAATGAAATAAATGATCTCACTCCAATAAATATTTATAGAAAGTTAGCAAAAATAGATAAGATCTTGCTACCATGGAAAGGTAAATACCTGTCAGTTTGTGGAAAAATCGCCCTGATTAACTCTTTAGTATTATCCCAGTTTACCTATTTGCTTATGGTCTTGCCTACGCCTAGCAAACAGGTTTTTAAATTATATGAGGAAAAAATATTCCATTTTATTTGGAACGGCAAGCCAGACAAAATTAAATGGGCCTATTTATATAATGAATATGAATTCAGAGGACAGAAATTATTAAATATTAAAGCATTAGACCTATCACTAAAAGCTTCAGTCATACAAAAGTTATACTTAAATCCGAACTGGTTCTCTAGCAAATTAGTAAAATTGTCTCACCCAATGTTCAAGAATGGCCTTTTTCCCTTTATTCAGATAAGAACCTCTCACTTTCAGTTATTTGAAAAGGAAATAATCTCCCAAATATCACTATTTCTAAAACAAGCCATAGAAAGTTGGTTGCTATTTCAATTTAATCCTCCAGAAACGACAGAACAAATAATACAAATATTGTGGTTAAACTCAAATATACTAATTGATAAAAAAACGAAATTTTTTGACATAAAAAAAAAAGGTATAATCTTCGTAAATGATATCATAGGTAGGACTGGTGGAGTTATGTCGCACATGCAGCTAACCCAAAATTACAACCAAATAATTGCAGCATTACCGCAAAAATGGAAGAGGAAAGTGGAAGGGGGAAAAAGTATACCAGTTTCATTTAAGGACCAAAGGATTGACAGCCGTCCCATATAGATTGCAAAATAGTTGGGAAGAGATTTTTGACGTACCGATTCCATGGCATAGTGTTTATGAACTGATACACAAAACGACGCCAGATTCAAAATTTAGGATATCTCAATTTAAATTATTATATACAATTCTTGCTACCGATAGAATGTTATTTATATGGGGGATACAATCTTCCCAGCTCTGCAGATTTTGCTGCGAAGAGACAGAATCATTAGATCATTTGTTTTGGTACTGTCCATTTGTAGCTTGTTTTTGGACACAGGTCCAGGAATGGCTAAAGGATTACAATAATTACCTGGAGCTAACCCTGCAGATAGCACTACTGGGTGATCTGAAAAGTCATAGTCAATCGATCAATAATATAATAATAATTTTAGCAGAAATTATTTTTTTCAATTTACAATCTGTAGAATGAGAATAGAAAGGTTCAGAACTTTTGTAAAACATCACAGTACAGTTGAAAAATATATGGCAAATAGAAATCCTATATGGATGGTGTTAAGAGATAGATGGGAGGTGTTGAATGGAGTTGAAGGATGGGACTAATAACAACTAACAACAACTAATATAACTAATGTAAAGCATACTGTGTTCATAATAAGTATATAGGTTATAGGTTGAGAGCTTTTGTGAAAGAGCACAGTTAGAAAGATATGGCATATAGAAGCAAACCGGATGAACATTATGAAAATGATCGGAGAGGTTGAGGGTAGAGAAAGTTCATGAGTAAAAATAAACAAAATATAATTATTGTAAAATTGACGGTGTCCATAAAATGTATGTAGTATGTATAAGCTGGAAGTAGAGGCCTAAGCATTGTTGTTGACTAGTTTACTCAAATTAGGGAAGGGGTGGTGTACATTTTAGTCATTTAGCAGACGCTCTTATCCAGAGCGACTTACAGTGAGTGCATACATCATTTTTTTATTTTTCATACTGGCCCCCCGTGGGAATTGAACCCACAACCCTGGCATTGCAAACGCCATGCTCTACCAACTGAGCTACATCCCTGCCGGCCATTCCCTCCCCTACCCTGGACGACGCTGGGCCAATTGTGCGCCGCCCCATGGGTCTCCTGGTCGCGGCCGGCTACGACAGAGCCTGGATTCGAACCAGGATCTCTAGTGGCGCCACTGCGCCACTCGGGAGCTGTATGTGTATGTATATGTATGTATGTATGTATGTATGTATGTATGTATGTATGTATGTATGTATGTATATTTGCGAGAGAAAAAAACATATGGGGGATTGGAAGTGATGCAGACAATTACATTGATGGAAGTTACAATCTATCTGCAATATTAAAGCTGATCTACCCCCTTAAAAATAATAATAATAATAATAATAATAATGGCACCACAACAAACTTGCCAAGAGAGGGCCGCCCACCAAAACTCACGGACCAGGCAAGGAGGGCATTAATCAGAGAGGCAACAAAGAAACCAAAGATAACCCTGAAGGAGCTGCAAAGCTCCTAAGGTGAGATTGGAGTATCTGTCCATAGGACCACTTTAAGCCGTACACTCCATTGAGCTGGGCTTTAAAAAAATAAATAAGCAAACACGTTTGGTGTTCGCCAAAAGCCATGTGGGAGACTCCCCAAACATATGGAAGAAGGTACTCTGCTCAGATGAGGCTAAAATTGAGCTTTCTGGCCATCAAGGAAAACGCTATGTCTGGCGCAAACCCAACACATCTCATCACCCCGAGAACACCATCCCAACAGTGAAGCATGGTGGTGGCAGCATCATGCTGTGGGGATGTTTTTCATCGGCAGGGACTGGGAAACTGCTCAGAATTGAAGGAATGATGGATGGCGCTAAATACAGGGAAATTCTTGAGGGAAACCTGTTTCAGTCTTCCAGAGATTTGAGACTGGGACGGAGGTTCACCTTCCAGCAGGACAATGACCCTAAGCATACTGCTAAAGCAACACTTGAGTGGTTTAAGGGGAAACATTTAAATGTCTTGGAATGGCCTAGTCAAAGCCCAGACCTCAATCCAATTGAGATTCTGTGGTATGACTTAAAGATTGCTGTACACCAGCAGAACCAATCCAACTTGAAGGAGCTGGAGCAGATTTGCCTTGAAGAATGGGCAAAAATCCCAGTGGCTAGATGTGCCAAGCTTATAGAGACATACCCCAAGAGACTTGCAGCTGTAATTGCTGCAAAAGTTGGCTCTACAAAGTATTGACTTTGGGGGGATGAATAGTTATGCACGCTCAAGTTTTCTGTTTGTTTTTTTTGTCTTATTTCTTGTTTGTTTCACAATTAAAAATATTTTCCATCTTCAAAGTGGTAGGCATGTTTTGTGAATCAAATGATACAAACCCCCCAAAAATTCATTTTAATTCCAGGTTGTAAGGCAACAAAATAGGAAAAATGCCAAGGGGGGTGAAAACTTTTGTAAGCCACTGTAATAGATCAATAAGAAAAGAGTTCCAAACCTCTGCCAATAACAGCTAGTTTTCAGTTTTCCCCTCCCCACTCAGACCACTCCCAGGAAGTCCTAGCAATATTCTTGCTTGAGAAATTGTAAGGTACTTAATTGTTACCTAGAAATGATTTGACATTGAGATAAAAATCGCTGCATTGGACCTTTAACATTATACAATATTACAGGGCATTCAAGACTTCAAGGCTGAAAATCTAAAATTGCTTTTTATCAACTTGTTTCCTGATTCTTGTCTGGCATTTCCATGTCTTGCATTTCCTCCTACTGAAATCAAACTATCTACATTCACTGCTCTTTCCTGCATTTCTTGTCTTGTGTTTTTGTGTGTTTTAGTAGTTACATATGATGATATCAGCAGCCAAGAAGTTAAAAACAGTGTTGCTATGGCATTGGTGGGAGGGGGGTTCTCCTGCCCTGGGAGGGGGTTCTCCTGCACCACACTGGGAGTGTGTGGCGTGTGTGGAGGCTCCACTGTCCCTGGTTCATCCGGGTTCACACCGAACCGGCACTGATCCAGAAGAGCAGCCCACAAGCTCCCTCTGGGCCGGGTTCAGTCATGGGTCATTACACTCTGGAGACAGCAGAGATGTACAGCAGAGATGTGAACAACCTGCACTCCTCTTCCTCTGACATGTCGTCTGCTGCCTTGATGCCAGATGAAACACAGTAACCTTTCCTTTTCTGCCTGCTGCTTCCGTACCACTTTTTAGCACATTTCACTGTTGCTGACGACTAGCTACCTCCTATCACAAAGACTTACATTTGTGACTTATTGATCTTGCTCGCTTTTATGATTAATAAATGTCAGCGTGATGTGTGCAAACAATACATACAAAGGATAGCATGCATATTTATAATTACACATTTATTTGAAAGTATATCTCACATAACAAGAGGGAATTTAATTCCAACATGGATCCTTGCCTATAAGCATGAAAGCCTTACATCTGTTCATCCAACATTCTGAAAAGGAAATGCATGACATTGTCATCAGGTGGCCGTTTCTGATCTATTTGTTAACCCCTACCCCTCTGTGCTCATCAGTGGATCCAGCTTTGAACTGAGGGATAATGCCTCAAATATGTGAAAAATATTTCATATTTTCAATCCCCCTTCCGATGCTTTAAAATGGCTAAACAGCGGTTAAAAAGTGGGACGTTTGCACCTTCCACAGACCTCCATGTCAGCTCATTCTGTCACTGATCAATATCAGCATGCCAGAGCCATTTTGCTTATGCTCTGTTGGCAAAGGCCATAAGAGCCTCTGACTCCTCATTTCCCCCGATGGTGAAAGAAACCTCCAGACATCCATTATTCACCACGGGTAAAAAAAGGGAAGACACCTACTACCTTGCAGCATATTTTCACCTCATGATGGGATCTGTGTGTCTGTTTAAAGATTCCCCGTCCATCTGGTGCTACAAATCAGCATGTGAGCCGCCTGTGAAAAACATATCTGCTTAATGTGCATTTCCTTTATTAGAGAGCGGAGCAGTGTATGAGGAAGCAGGGTGGTGATGAGGCTGCGGTGGAACACTGGAGCAGCCAGCACAGGACAGGGGGGTTGAGAGTAGGTTTGTGTCTCAAATGGCACCCTGTTCCCTATATAGTGCACTACTTTTGTGAGCCCTGGTCAAAAGCAGTGCATTATATAGGGAATAGGCTGCCATTTGGGACGAAAGCTAGGGGAAGCTCAGACATCTCCGGGTAGGGTGGGGCGGGGGGGGGGGGTCTCCTCCTAGAAGTAGGCCAGTGTGTAAGTGTGGCGTCCTGCCCCCGGGCTTCCGTTTCCCCTCCCTCCCCAGAGACGCAATTAACAAAGAAATTACAGTGGAACACATCGCCCAAAGGCTTGTCTCTAACGCCGCCAAAAAGTGCTAATCACTTTTTTCATTACAGTAGAGAGAGAACGAGGGAGAGGGAGAGAACAGGAATGCAAGGTGTACAGTGACGCAAAACTCCAAGCTCACCCAATTTAGAAACGAGATTTGCATTACCATTATTGTTACCTGAGGTATGTAAATGCATCAGGTGCAGGTTTAATTTCTCCTCAGTTTGAACTCTAATGAATGCTTGATGCTAATTCATCATAATAAAGCTGCATCTCTAATTTAGTCATTCATTCTATACATGGATTTGACTCATGATTGGAAGTAAGTCGCTTTTTCTCTCTCTCGCTCTCTCTTCAAAACAAACTGCCATTTTCCATTACACGTCGCAATGGAAATATTCCTTTTAAATGTACCACTTTCCCTATCCCTTGTTTGAAGAATGCCATTGCTTTCCCTTCCCTTTACTTTAACGTTGTGGTCCATTGTACTGCCATTAGTCTCTCGTGGACAGATGAAACGGCGAGAATCTGTCAAGGCTCACATATAATTATTTGAGTACGAGCAGCAGTAGTTCGTGGTTTTGGGTTTTCGTCATTAACTATTTGGACGAATCAGGATTGGGCGAAGGCGGTGCTTAAACTGGTGCAGTGATTTTCAAGCCCGCCTGCCGATGATAAACGGTTTCCACTAGATTCCACGGCCACAAAATAAAAATTGGCTATCGTAAAAATTCATGAAAAAATAAATGTCCTTTTTGGCCATGATAAATGCGGGTGAAACTAGCGGAAGGGAGGGGTTTGGCCAAGAGTTTCCGTTTGCGAGGGAGGAGACTTCGCTTTTTTCCTTTGCACAAAGGTATTCACAATTGTTAACTGCATTCCCCACAGAAGTAAAACAGTAAATTACAAACTTTCGAAATAATTTTACTTCCGGGTAACCGAGATTATACTGCCATTTATTTAGACTGCTTCCAGTGAGAAGAGGAAATACAAATAAAATGGGAGAATATGACTCATGATTACAACAAAAATAAGGACCTATCGCTCCATTGTCAAAGTAGAAACAATGTTTAGCTTCAATTCCCATATTACAGGGTGTGGCTTTAAATGTCTAAAGAGGAGCAGCGACTCTACTGGAGCTAGATTTGCCCAAAGTGTCAGCTGGTTAAACCATATGAGACTGCTGCTCACAATTACTGCAATTCTACGGAGGGACCACTTTATCCCCACTCTTACAAAGCCTTCTGTTCTTAAACAAACCAAAACCCTGATCCAAGGACTGACTAAATGTGGTCGTGGAAGCCAACCATCAACCAGTGCCCATTTTCCCCTCCCGCTCAATGTCCATCCATCTTTGTTAACAGAGGTTTATGTATTCCTCACACACCAGCATTCAACTTCACTTCTGAATCCTGTATTAAGATTGACTCTTCAATCCAGGAGATCGATGCTATCACTTAGGGCCTGACTGCAGCTCCTGATTACATGTCCTCAATTTACAGTGCAGCAATGGTAGCTAAGGAAACAGCCAGATGAACCTTTCCTTCCATTGGCTCTGCATGCTGCTGCAAGCTGCAAGCTCCACAGTTTACTGTGCTCATTGGGATTACTGGTACCTTTACAGTTAGCAAGGGATTATTCAGTCTTGGAAGAGGCTTTGCAAGTCATACTTGTGGAATTTTCTTCTTAGATAATTTGGAAAGGCACTACGATATTCTGAGTTTGTTCCAGGTATTGGATACTGCTGTGGGTGAGCGTATGCTAATGATGGGAAATGACATTTTTAAGAAATCAGTAAGGAGTTCTGATTACTTTATGAGTATGTTTTTCAGCCGAGCTTCTTGGTGAGGGTGGTTAGCGTGAGCCTCCTCTTGGTTTTAATACAGATGTTTCAGCTATACTATAGAGTCCATTGTTGTATCCCAAAATGCATCCTATTCCATTTATAGTGCACTACCTTTGACCAGGGCCCATAGAGCTCTGGTCAAAAGTAGTACACTATTTAGGGAATAGGATGCCATTTTTGTGTATGGGGGCCACCCATACACAAAAATGTATGCACGCATGACTGTAAGTCGCTTTGGATAAAAGCGTCTGCTAAATGGCATATTATATTATTATATTATATTTGGAACGCACAGATAGTGCCCCGTCATGCAGTGAAAATACGATTAAAGAAAACAGAGGAGCAATTGGCATCAAACCAAGTACGTTTAGATATCAGTCAATGCCTTACCTCTGATCCGACATTAAAGGGGAGTTAGCATCTAAGATAGCACACTTTGTTCTGACAGTATTTTGTTGGATAAGTTGCATTTATGGTAACTGAAACACTAGGGCTAGACTTCAAAAACTTGGAAAATACAGTCAGCTAGCGATTGACATTATCTCTGAACCATGGTAAGGAAAAAGTGTTTCTTTTTACATATGCTTCACACCTCCGCCTCCTCCTGATTCTTATCTGATCCGGTGGTGCACCTCAGACAAACGAATGAAAAAAACCTGACAGAAAAATACAGAGGTTGTCTGAGACATCAAGGGCTCTGCCGTTATTTCCGTCCGAATCAGTTCTCTTTTTTTTTCCTACTTGGTTTCTTTATTGTCTGGGCCGATCTTCATCAAACTGGCTAATGAGTTCCAATGGAACTCCTTTCAAGATGTGATTAGATTCCAGTAATAAAATATGTGTGTACTCAGCAGGATAGTATCCTCCGATGGCTGCTCTCCATGGAGCAGCACCACCATGCTCCGAGGATGTCATCTTCATTACCCGCCATTTCACAGTGGGGGGAGGAGGGTGCTCTCATGTTTGGGATGGGAGGGGGGGACCGACCAAAACGCTACCCAAACAAGTGCACATGTGTTGTTCCCTCCATTAACTACTGCTTTATAATACCACAACAACACCAAAAACATGCCCTGACGTGATGAGAATATTTGGCACTTATCACATTAATATTTAATGGCTAAGAAGCTAAACAGTACATTGCACAGCTGGCTATATCTGTTGTTCATGGACAGAACATCAAGAGGTAGGCCTAAGTATATAAATGATAATCTATTCAATTCACCTTCTCTCTCTCTCCATACCTCATTTTTCTGACAAGATGGAAATATGGATTTAATTGTTGTCAGGGAGAATGTCAAATAGCCACACACTCCTGGTTTAGTATCCTCCTTATAGACCTGCTGCTCTAGTCATCTAGATAGTAAATCCTATGATCAGATTCAGTCAGCCCTTCATACTTTGCATTTAACCTTGGTAAATGGAAAGCTGATAGTGGCTCATAGCCTGCATGCGCTGGACCTGCAGTTTATGGCCGAAAATATGGCATGGCAGTTAATACTGCTGAAGCTGAATTTCCCTACTGAATTAAACAACAGAGATCTGTAACAAGCGAGTGTTGGTGTCAAGACACAACAAACCACAACAAGTAATGAACAGAACAACGAACAGAACATGGGTACTGTGGACCAAATGGCAAACTTACAAATAAACAAACACATTAGCAAATGATTTGTGTTTTTGTGGAATCGGTTTGGTGTTATTATTCAAGTGATTTGTTGCCCTTGACAGGAGCAGCTGGACCCCAGGTCCAGGCTTAGCACTGTGTGATATCTTTTGACTGCGAGCAGCGGCAACCCAGAGCGGCAGGACACATCGTTACAGAGCAAGACTTCCTGCCGTTATTTCCTGCATACGGGTGGGAGAGGGGGATTGAGGGAAGGATGGATGGATGAACCGGTGCCAATTACACTTGATGTCCCGCTGCACTTCTCCTGCTTGCATCCTCCCATCCTCCCTTTCTTGAACATCCAGTAACAAAGCATACGTATACAAGACTAAAGCTTAACACAACTAAACCCCTTATTTGGAGAGGAAGCTATGGGGGAAATTAGATTTAATGGTTGAATTGAATCCCCTTGCGTTAAGGAATGGGGAAATTGAGTTATAATTAGGTGAGATTGACGGCTTCTTTGAGGTAATTAAGCACAAGCTGATGAAATTCCCAGGTGGGAGTAAAGCTGTGGCAGCTTGTTTTGCTGGCTGGAATGAAAATAATGATCTCATGGCGAGTGGAGACCGAGACAGAGCAAGTGTCTTTCTTGCTTATTTGTAAGCCTATTTGTTTATGGTGTTGCCACTTGTAATGTGACCTTAGAGCAGGGATGGGCGACTGGCAGCCCAAGGCCTGAGGATAAATTTCCCCCAAAAAGTAAATAAAAATGTATCTTGTTATGTCAGTCATTGACAGTCACTTAATTATTACATGTTAGCAACAAAAAAAAGATTGGTAAGTTAGTCTAAACTTGTAGTAGTCATGGTCGAATTACCAACCGGAGGGCCCCCATTGATTTTGTTAGTCACTCTCACTCAGATATCATATTGAATAATGCAAACATTTCTCTCTACCCTATGACAAAGTGTGTAGAACAGCAGGAAATTAACTGTAAAACTGCAAATTATTCTCTCCGCCCGATGGCAAAATGTGTAGAATTGCAGCAAACTTGCTTTAAAACTGCAACATTTTCTCTACACCCCATGGCAAAATGTGTAGAATGGCTGGAAATTAACTCTCTATTAAGGGGGCCGCTAAAATATTTTGCTCACAAGGTGGGGTTTGGGGGCAACATTTTTCACTTAGACCCCCCAAAAGGCTTGATTGCGTGTGTGTGTATGGATGTGGATACGCAGACCAGTGAGCCACTGCGGCCCCTCATGATGAGTTCAGATTTTTTGTTGCCCCCACCCCAATCAAAGTTGCCCATCCCTGCCTTAGAGCAATGCAACCCTCATCAACTTGGGTTTATGATGGAATAATGGTTAGGCATGACAATATGCATCCAATTATAGGTTTTATGCAATTAGTCAGCCTATCCATTCATCTTGCCTCAGTTTATGACCAAATGGCTTTATAAGGAGATGAAAATACATTAAATCATCACACTAATCCCTAACAAAGAGCTGGGTCATTTCTCTCAACGACAATTTCGGAAATTAACCTGATAGCCATTTGACATTCATTATGGTAGAGATACAAAATAATAAGCCTTTATGATCTGTAAGCACCAAACAACTTCATGGACATTAATCTACAAGGATTGTAAGCAGACACATTCACTATCATGGTCTTCTTTGCTCTTCAAAAAGTATACCGTAATTTTCGGACTATAAGCCGCGTCTTTTTTCCCATTTTTCGACCCTGCGGTTTATATAACGGTGCGGCTAATCTATGGATTTTTACAGCTAACGGCCACTAGAAGACCTCCTAAATCTATGGATTTTACAGGTTACAGTCCACCTACTTTAACTCTATGGGCTCTATGACCGGTCCGCGCCCCCCACCTTTAAGCGGCGGGCTCCAGCAGGAAAAGCTGGAGGCCGGAAAAGAGTGAGACAGGTAGCGCGCAAAAGTAAAAGTGGAACCGAGAGTGGTACGAGAGACAGAACGAGAGACTGAACAAGAGCAAGACAGACAGACATTACGAGAGCGAGACAGTTTGTCTCTTTCCCGACAATCCCCTCTGTACACGAACCCTTACATATGGTAATTAAACATTAAACACCTGCGGCTTATGGTCCAGCGCGGCTTATATATGTACACATCATTCAATATCATTCAATTTAGCTGCTGCGGCTTATACTCCGGTGCGCCTTATAGTGTGGAAAATACGGTACATTAGTAGGCATTTACCCATATAGTCAATATCCCATAAAAAATGGATGAACTGCAAATAAGTGCACGCATTGTTCCCGCCTGTATATCCTATAACTGTGCATTTCCTAAACTTCATTCAATGGCTCTTCCTTCGTGTTGTTTACGAAGCATGTGACAAATACATTTGATTTGAGCACTAGGTTATATCCTGTACACACTATTCTACCTGTTGCCTAAACAACAACCACGTATAACACATGAGGAGTGTTCCTAGGGAGGGTGAAGGGTACATACACTATATTTACAAAAGTATGTGGACACCCCTTCAAATTAGTGGATTCGGCTATTTCAACATCAGTGCCCGACCTCACTAATGCTCTTGTAGCTGAATGGAAGCAAGTCCCCGCAGCAACGTTCCAACATCTAGTGGAAAGCCTTCCCTGAAGAGTGGAGGCTGTTATAGCAGCAAAGGGGGGACCAACTCCATATTAATGCCCATGATTTTGGAATGAGATGTTCGACGAGCAAAGGTCCACATACTTTTGGCCATGTAGTGTACCTACACTACAGTACAGTGGTAGGACTCCTCAGCTGCTGTAGTTCACATGGACTAGATAACCAATGCAAGGAGAAGCCCCTGGGATGACAGTGGAAGTAAAAACATCCCTGGGCAAGGTGAACACGCTCTCTAGCAGAGAGAAAGAGAGACACAGCGCTAAGGGCCATGCAAGATTGTAGTAGTAGGCAATGCCCAAGAGGAGTTGCCGCTGGATAGGTTAGCACTGACCCCTAGCTATAGCTAGACCTCCCTCCCTGAGGCCTGTAGCTCCATCTGCATCCAATTGGAAGAGAGAGATCCCTGCTAAATATTAATGTATCTCCCTGCTTGACTCCTCGGATGCTAATCAATTTCTGAAATAGCATTGGCTTCTTTACATTTTCAAGGCCACTTTCTGAATCTCTGCTCTTGTATCGTGGGATCAAACATTTTCTGACTACTTAGCTTCCAGTGCACAGCCAGATCGGTTTATTGGACAAAGGCATGGACACAACCTAGAAAGATGGAAAGAAGCCTTGGAGGGAATCAATGTTTGTGGGATCAGGTTTGTTCCTATGGGGGGCCCTTATCTCTCTATGGGTCTCTGGGGTCAGGTCCAACATGGTACTGAGGTCCAAGACACGTAGCACATGTTAAACCAGCATCAGGTCATGTTGAACGTCTGGGATTGACCTGACTTTGGTTTGCTGGGTATTGTTACACTCAAAGGCTTAGTCAATATCACACGGGGATGGATCAAATATTAAACATACATTTGCATCTCCGATAATTTTGCATAATTATTCCCACACATCTTGCCCTTGCCATATACAGTAGCTCATCCCAGCCCACACCGCCATGTCTGGGGTGATTAGTAGAGCTCTCCATGCTCTGTTTATTCATGCAAATCAAATCTCATTGCATACACTCAGTAACACATACTGCACACACCAGAAAACAAAGGGCAAAATGAGTTTGTCTAGAATAGTGAAGAGCTGCAGAGCTGCAGATGAATATTCTGAAGCCTTTAGCAGTGCTGTTTGCCCTACACTGGACTGCATGCAGGCATCACGCTTATCTCCTGAAGGACAGAGGGGGAGTCAGTTCTGCTCTCCTCTGCCACTGAACTGAACTCTGCACTTATCTCTGGTGGACACCACTATCCAAACTCAAGTGCATAATTGTAAAATACAAACTTGTTCAACCTAAATGCATATTTTTTCATTTTCTTGTGCTCTCATTTACGTATTCCTCCTCATCAGTATGGAGTCTATAGGTAGGCCAGAACCACAAGCATTAATATTCACAGGACTTCCTTCAGCAGTCATCCAATCTCTCCAACATATGTGATTTGAATCTAATGCAAGCTTCACAAGACAGAATGCAATTAATAACAGGGAGTTCATCCTTTGGACCTGCACCATACAAGGTGAACTTAACCAATGTTTTGTACACCGGAATATAATAAATAGTGTGTTTTTGTGCTGTAGGTTTATTCATGTTTTTTTATTGTATGCTGCTATGAGGGAGTAAAGTGTGAGTGTTAGTTCACAAAAGTGGAGGGGGGGGCTGTCAATGTTTTGACCCCTAGTTGCACCACACTTTCCCAAACCATCTTGCTGTTCAATTTGTAAATGTAAGTTTTTAACTGTACTACTTTGTGTTTTATGTTGTAAACATGTTTCTGAAACTTTGTGTGCTGCTATTTTAGCCAGGTATTTCTTGTAAAATATATTGTTCATCTCAATGAGACTAACCTGTTAAAATGAAGGTAAAAACAATGTATATATATATATATATATATATATATATAATATGTTTGTTTTTTAACAAAGTTTCAGCCTGAAGCCTTTGTGAAGGGTGAGCTGGTGTTACAGGAAGGGGAAACCCAAACATCCAGGGAACAGCCAATTAACATTTAATAGAATAATTGGTGTTTATAGTTTTTAGTTTTTCTTCACTTTTTTAACCAAATGGTTTTCCTAAATATTGAATACATTACGGTAGCTTGTTGATGTACCTTTTAGCGATATCACTGTTGTTTATTTTCACTTGGTAATTATAAATTCAAATACAAGCTGTGCCTCTAAACAACCACAAATAACCTTGAGTGATGAGTGCTTGCTAAATCTTGTCAACTTTCAGCTTTCCTATAAAAGGAATGTCGAGTGATTTTCACATTTTGACACATGAGGAAGGTGCTAACTGAATTCACAGCCAAATCATCAAGCTGTTCAAGAATAATCTTCAGGTTCGCAATTACTCTCATTTGAAAAGCCAAGATAAAATAATCATATGACAGCAGGGATCTCTAAGTGTCAATGTCAACATCTACAAATGTCTTCTAATCCCCATGTAAACTCCTACCATCTCATGATGATACCAGCCAACATACTGTGAGCATGCCATCTTGTATTAGCTTGTTTTACCTTGAGCCCACATCCTCACGATGGCATTTCCGAATTACCAACCACGAGTGCTTAGGAAGGACATGGAGGGCAGCAGTGTTTCCGCTGCAGTCATTTAGCTGTGGCGCTGCGCCATGGCAAAATAATTTCCGCCATGGCAAAAAAATATGGAACACATTTACTTTTCCTCTGCAAACAAAATTAGTAATGAATAGAAAAATCCGACAACCCTATAGTAGAATAGTTTATCTATTGATCTAGTCGGCTT
Source organism: Coregonus clupeaformis (assembly GCF_020615455.1). Taxonomy (NCBI): domain Eukaryota; kingdom Metazoa; phylum Chordata; class Actinopteri; order Salmoniformes; family Salmonidae; genus Coregonus; species Coregonus clupeaformis. The sequence goes on from NC_059205.1 coordinate 39,942,785, forward strand.
GTTGTTGTGTGTTTTATGCTAAATAAATATTCCTCTCGAGGCGCATTCAAGTTACAAGTTACGAGTACGAGTGCACCAAAATCTTTTTTAATCTTCAACATAGAAAGGCTACCAAAAAGAATTGACTGAAACTGGTTACAAATGACGGAGTCACCCATGATTCACCAAATTATATTTTGAAGGAGGAAGAAAAGTACTTTAAGCATATGTTTTCGTTTCAGTCTCCTCCATCTCCTCTAACCAAAGCTAATTGCATGGATTTTTTTCTATTGATAATGTAAAATTAACAGCCATACAGAAAGACTCATGTGAAGACTATCATTTGTTTTTCAACAGGACAATGACCCAACACACCTCCAGGCTGTGTAAGGGCTATTTGACCAAGAAGGAGAGTGATGGAGTGCTGCATCAGATGACCTTGCCTCCACAATCCCCTGAACTCAACCCAATTGAGATGGTTTGGGATGAGTCGGATGGCAGAATGTAGGAAAAGCAGCCAACAAATGCTCAGCATATGTGGGAACTCCTTCAAGACTGTTGGAAAAGCATTCCAGGTGAAGCTGGTTGAGAGAATGCCAAGAGTGTGCAAAGCTGTCATCATGGCAAAGGTAGGCTATTTGAAGAATCTCAAATATAAAATATATTTTGATTTGTTTAACACTTTTTTGGTTACTACATGATTCCATATGTGTTTTTTCATAGTGTTGATGTCTTCACTATTATTCTACAATGTAGAAAATAGTAAAAAATAAAGAAAAACCCTTGAATGAGTAGGTGTGTCCAAACATTTGACTGGTACTGTATATATATATTTGCGAAAACATATACAGTGGGGAGAACAAGTATTTGATACACTGCCGATTTTGCAGGTTTTCCAACTTACAAAGCATGTAGAGGTCTGTAATTTTTATCATAGGTACACTTCAACTGTGAGAGAAGGAATCTAAAACAAAAATCCAGAAAATCACATTGTATGATTTTTAAGTAATTAATTTGCATTTTATTGCATGACATAAGTATTTGATACATCAGAACTTAATATTTGGTACAGAAACCTTTGTTTGCAATTACAGAGATCATACGTTTCCTGTAGGTCTTGACCAGGTTTGCACACACTGCAGCAGGGATTTTGGCCCACTCCTCCATACAGACCTTCTCCAGATCCTTCAGGTTTCGGGGCTGTCGCTGGGCAACACGGACTTTCAGCTCCCTCCAAAGATTTTCTATTGGGTTCAGGTCTGGAGACTGGCTAGGCCACTCCAGGACCTTGAGATGCTTCTTACGGAGCCACTCCTTAGTTGCCCTGGCTGTGTGTTTCGGGTCGTTGTCAAGCTGGAAGACCCAGCCACGACCCATCTTCAATGCTCTTACTGAGGGAAGGAGGTTGTTGGCCAAGATCTCGCGATACATGGCCCCATCCATCCTCCCCTCAATACGGTGCAGTCGTCCTGTCCCCTTTGCAGAAAAGCATCCCCAAAGAATGATTTTTCCACCTCCATGCTTCACGGTTGGGATGGTGTTCTTGGGGTTGTACTCATCCTTCTTCTTCCTCCAAACACGACGAGTGGAGTTTAGACCAAAAAGCTCTATCAGACCACATGACCTTCTTCCATTCCTCCTCTGGATCATCCAGATGGTCATTGGCAAACTTCAGACAGGCCTGGACATGCGCTGGCTTGAGCAGGGGGACCTTGCGTGCGCAGCAGGATTTTAATCCATGACGGCGTAGTGTGTTACTAATGGTTTTCTTTGAGACTGTGGTCCCAGCTCTCTTCAGGTCATTGACCAGGTCCTGCCGTGTAGTTCTGGGCTGATGCCTCACCTTCCTCATGATCATTAATGCCCCACGAGGTGAGATCTTGCATGGAGCCCCAGACCGAGGGTGATTGACCGTCATCTTGAACTTCTTCCATTTTCTAATAATTGCGCCAACAGTTGTTGCCTTCTCACCAAGCTGCTTGCCTATTGTCCTGTAGTCCATCCCAGCCTTGTGCAGGTCTACAATTGTATCCCTGATGTCCTTACACAGCTCTCTGGTCTTGGCCATTGTGGAGAGGTTGGAGTCTGTTTGATTGAGTGTGTGGACAGGTGTCTTTTATACAGGTAACGAGTTCAAACAGGTGTAGTTAATACAGGTAATGAGTGGAGAACAGGAGGGCTTCTTAAAGAAAAACTAACAGGTCTGTGAGAGCCGGAATTCTTACTGATTGGTAGGTGATCAAATACGTATGTCATGCAATAAAATGCAAATTAATTACTTAAAAATCATACAATGTGATTTTCTGGATATTTGTTTTAGATTCCATCTATCACAGTTGAAGTGTACCTATGATAAAAATTACAGACCTCTACATGCTTTGTAAGTAGGAAAACCTGCAAAATCGGCAGTGTATCAAATACTTGTTCTCCCCACTGTATGGGGGATTGGAAGTGATGCAGACAATTACATTGATGGAACCTACAATCTATCTGCAATATTAAAGCTGATCTACCCCCTTAAAAAATAAAATAATAATACATTCACAGAATCTAATATACAGTGCCTTCGAAGGTATTCAGACCCCTTGACTTTTTCCACATTTTGTGTCTAGGCACAGATCTGGGAAAGGGTATAAAAAAATGTATGCAGCATTGAAGGCCCCCAAGAACACAGTGGCCTCCATCATTCTTATAATGGAAGAAGTTTGGAACCACCAAGACTCTTCCTAAAGCTGGCCGTCGGGCCAAACTGAGCAATCGGGGGAGAAAGACCTTGGTCAGGGAGGTGACCAAGAACCCGATGGTCACTCTGAAAGAGCTCCAGAGTTCCTCTGTGGAGATGGGAGAACCTTCCAGAAGGACAATCATCTATGCAGCACTCCACCAATCAGGCCTTTATGGTAGAGTGGCCAGATGGAAGCCACTCCTCAGTAAAAAGGCACATGACAGCCCGCTTGGAGTTTGTCAAAAGGCACCTAAAGAACTCAGACCATGAGAAACAAGATTCTCTGGTCTGATGAAACCAAGATTGAACTCTTTGGCCTGAATGCCAAGCGTTACGTCTGGAGGAAACCTGGCACCATCCCTACGGTGAATCATGGTGGTGGCAGCAGCATGCTGTGGGGAGGTTTTTCAGCTGAAGGGACTGGGAGACTAGTCAGGACAGAGGGAAAGATGAACGGAGAAAAGTACAGAGAGTTCCTTGAAGAAAACCTGCTCCAGAGAAGGTTCACCTTCCAACAGGACAACGACCCTAAGCACACAGCCAAGACAACACAGGAGTGGCTTCGGGACAAGTCTCTGAATGTCCTTGAGTGGCCCAGCCAGAGCCCGGACTTCAACCCGATCTAACATCTCTGGAGAGACCTAAAAATAGCTGTGCAGCAATGCTCCCCATCCAACCTGACAGAGCTTGAGAGGATCTGCAGAGAAGAATGGGAGAAACTCACCAAATACAGGTGTGCCAAGCTTGTAGCGTTATACCCAAGAAGATTTGAGGCTGTAATCGCTGCCAAAGGTGCTTCAACAAAGTACTGAGTAAAGGGTCTGAATACTTATGTAAATGTCAAATTTACATTTCTAAAAACCTGTTTTCGCTTTGTCATTATGGGGTATTGTGTTTAGATTGATGAGGATTTAAAAAAACAAAAACATTTTAGAATAAGACTGTAACGTAACAAAATGCAATGTATGGGCCATGCATAGGATATTGCATGGTCTAATATTTTTAAGTAATTGTAACAAATTATTTTACCAATATGTTATTTGGCTCATTTCTGGAGGTGGAAATTATTTTTTTTGAATTCATTTTGGAGTAGAATGACCCCAGCTTGAACCCCCCCAACCTTTTCCTCCCACTGCTACTAATTTTTTTCCAGATGAAACACTGGAGGGCAAAGAGGCATGCATTATGCAATATTTGCCAATGACTATTCCCTTTACTTCAATAAGGCCAAATGTCTCAGAGTATCTCCCGATAAAGAAAAGAATCTAACAAGTGTGGACGGACTCTGCGGACTTAACCAATCGCTGGTACTCTGCCAGTTGGGAAATACTTATGAACCTTGGAGTGATGCGCATTCAAGACCCCCAGAAACTCCTATGCATGGTTCATGAACTCAAAATGAAAAATAAAAACAGATTCAGGTTTCAACAAGTTTCAACATGTTTTCTTAGCAACTTTCCCAGTAGCTGACCTTACTGACCTGCCCACAGCTATTGGATATGAGCTCAAAGAAAGTTCTGATTTCATGTTGAGAAAACAGCTATGAGTAAGGCTTTCAAAGAATCAGAAACTAAGAATAATGAGATTATTAAATTAATAACCCTGCTAATAACAGGCGCGTAATCAATTTTTGAAGTATCACGGAATACAACTGGTGTAGACTTTACCATGAAATGCTTGCTTACGAGTCCTTCCCAACAATGCAGAGTTAAAAAATACAAACAAAATAGTAACACAAGAGGATTAAATGAAATACACAAGAATGGAGCTATATACAGGGAGTACCAGTACCAGATCAATGTGCAGAGGTACGAGGTACAGTTGAAGTCGGAAGTTTACATACACTTAGGTTGGAGTCATTAAAACTCATTTTTCAACCCCTCCACAAATTTATTTTTAACAAACTATAGTTTTGGCAAGTCGGTTAGGACATCTACTTTGTGCATGACACAAGTAATTTTTCCAACAATTGTTTACAGACAGATTATTTCACTTATAATTCACTGTATCACAATTCCAGTGGGTCAGAAGTTTACATACACTAAGTTGACTGTGCCTTTAAACAGCTTGGAAAATTCCAGAAAATGATGTCATGGCTTTAGAAGCTTCTGATAGGCTAATTGACATCATTTGAGTCAATTGGAGGTGTACCTGTGGATGTATTTCAAGGCCTACCTTCAAACTCAGTGCCTCTTTGCTTGACATCATGGGAAAATCAAAAGAAATCAGCCAAGACCTCAGAAAAATAATTGTAGACCTCCACAAGTCTGGTTCATCATTGGGAGCAATTTCCAAACGCCTGAAGGTACCACGGTCATCTGTACAAACAATAGTACGCAAGTATAAACACCATGGGACCACGCAGCCATAATACCGCTCAGGAAGGAGACGCGTTCTGTCTCCTAGAGATGAACGTACTTTGGTGCGAAAAGTGCAAATCAATCCAAGAACAACAGCAAAGGACCTTGTGAAGATGCTGGAGGAAACAGGTACAAAAGTATCTATATCCACAATAAAACGAGTCTTATATCAACATAACCTGAAAGGCCGCTCAGCAAGGAAGTAGCCACTGCTCCAAAACCGCCATAAAAAAGCCAGACTACGGTTTGCAACTGCACATGTGGACAAAGATCGTACTTTTTGGAGAAATGTCCTCTGGTCTGATGAAACAAAAATATAACTGTTTGGCCATAATGACCATCGTTATGTTTGGAGGAAAAGGGGGTTGATTGCAAGCTGAAGAACCCCATTCCAACTGTGAAGCACGGGGGTGGCAGCATCATACTGTGGGGGTGCTTTGCTGCAGGAGGGACTGGTGCACTTCACAAAATAGATGGCATCATGAGGAAGGAAAATTATGTGGATATATTGAAGCAACATCTCAAGACATCAGTCAGGAAGTTAAAGCTTGGTCGCAAATGGGTCTTCCAAATGGACAATGACCCCAAGCATACTTCCAAAGTTGTGGCAAAATGGCTTAAGGACAACAAAGTCAAGGTATTGGAGTGGCCATCACAAAGCCCTGACCTCAATCCTATAGAAAATGTGTGGGCAGAACTGAAAAAGTGTGTGCGAGCAAGGAGGCCTACAAACCTGACTCAGTTACACCAGCTCTGTCAGGAGAAATGGGCCAAAATTCACCCACCTTATTGTGTAAAGCTTGTGGAAGGCTACCCGAAACGTTTGACCCAAGTTAAACAATTTAAAGGCAATACTACCAAATACTAATTGAGTGTATGTAAACTTCTGACCCACTGGGAATGTGATGAAAGAAATAAAAGCTGAAATAAATCATTCTCTCTACTATTATTCTGACATTTCACATTCTTAAAATAAAGTGGTGATCCTAACTGACCTAAAACAGAGAATTTTTACTAGGATTAAATGTCAGTAATTGTGAAAAACTGAGTTTAAATGTATTTGGCTAAGGTGTATGTAAACTTCTGACTTCATTTGAGGTAGATAATGTACATGAAGGCAGGGTAAAGTGATTAGGCATCAGGATAGATAATAATAAGAGTAAAATAAAGAGCAGAGTAGAAGCAGCAAATGATGAGTGTAAAAGTGTGTGCGTGTGTATGTGTGTTTGTGTTGTGTCTGTATGCGTTTGTGTGTTATGTGTGTGTGCACATGTAGTGTACAGTGAGGGAAAAAAGTATTTGATCCCCTGCTGATTTTGTACGTTTGCCCACTGACAAAGAAATGATCAGTCTATCATTTTAATGGTAGTTTTATTTGAACAGTGAGAGACAGAATAACAACAACAAAATCCAGAAAAACGCATGTCAAAAATGTTATAAATTGATTTGCATTTTAATGAGGGAAATAAGTATTTGACCCCCTCTCAATCAGAAAGATTTCTGGATCCCAGGTGTCTTTTATACAGGTAACGAGCTGAGATTAGGAGCACACTCTTAAAGGGAGTGCTCCTAATCTCAGTTTGTTACCTGTATAAAAGACACCTGTCCACAGAAGCAATCAATCAATCAGATTCCAAACTCTCCACCATGGCCAAGACCAAAGAGCTCTCCAAGGATGTCAGGGACAAGATTATAGACCTACACAAGGCTGGAATGGGCTACAAGACCATCGCCAAGCAACTTGGTGAGAAGGTGACAACAGTTGGTGCGATTATTCGCAAATGGAAGAAACACAAAATAGTTGTCAATCTCCCTCGGCCTGGGGCTCCATGCAAGATCTCACCTCGTGGAGTTGCAATGATCATGAGAACGGTGAGGAATCAGCCCAGAACTACACGGGAGGATCTTGTCAATGATCTCAAGGCAGCTGGGACCATAGTCACCAAGAAAACAATTGGTAACACACTACGCCGTGAAGGACCTGAAATCCTGCAGCGCCCGCAAGGTCCCCCTGCTCAAGAAAGCACATATAAAGGCCCGTCTGAAGTTTGCCAATGAACATCTGAATGATTCAGAGGAAAACTGGGTGAAAGTGTTGTGGTCAGATGAGACCAAAATGGAGCTCTTTGGCATCAACTCAACTCGCCGTGTTTGGAGGAGGAGGAATGCTGCCTATGACTCCAAGAACACCATCCCCACCGTCAAACATGGAGGTGGAAACATTATGCTTTGGGGGTGTTTTTCTGCTAAGGGGACAGGACAACTTCACCGCATCAAAGGGACGATGGACGGGGCCATGTACCGTCAAATCTTGGGTGAGAACCTCCTTCCCTCAGCCAGGGCATTGAAAATGGGTCGTGGATGGGTATTCCAGCATGACAATGACCCAAAACACACGGCCAAGGCAACAAAGGAGTGGTTCAAGAAGAAGCACATTTAGGTCCTGGAGTGGCCTAGCCAGTCTCCAGACCTTAATCCCATAGAAAATCTGTGGAGGGAGCTGAAGGTTCAAGTTGCCAAACGTCAGCCTCGAAACCTTAATGACTTGGAAAAGATCTGCAAAGAGGAGTGGGAAAAAATCCCTGCTGAGATGTGTGCAAACCTGGTGGCCAACTACAAGAAACGTCTGACCTCTGTGATTGCCAACAAGAGTTTTGCAAATCAATTTATAACATTTTTGACATGCGTTTTTCTGGATTTTTTTGTTGTTATTCTGTCTCTCACTGTTCAAATAAAGCTACCATTAAAATTATAGACTGATCATGTCTTTGTCAGTGGGCAAACGTACAAAATCAGCAGGGGATCAAATACTTTTTTCCCTCACTGTATGTGAATTTGTGGGTTTTGTGTGGGAGTGTCAATGTATCATGTGAGTGAGTGTTTGGTGTATATTTTGTCTAGGGAGTGTGCATAGGGTCTGTGCAAGATAGAGTCAGTACAGATAGCTCGGGAACCATTAATTGACTATTTAGCAGTCTGGCTATTTAGCACTCTTATGGCTTGGGGGTAGAAGCTGTCTCGAAGCCTGTTGGTTCGAGAGCCAATGTTCCGGTACCGTTTGCTGGACGGTAGCAGAGTGAACGGTCTATGGCTTGGGTGACTGGAGTCTTTGTAAATTTTTTGGGCCTTCCTCTGACACCGCCTGATATAGAGGTCCTGGATGGCAGGGAGCTTGGCCCCAGTGATGTACTGGGCTGTCCGTATCAACCTCTGTAGCGCTTTGCGGTCAAGGGCGGTGCATTTGCCATACCAGGCGGTGATGCAGCCAGTCAGGATGCTCTCTATAGTGCAGCTGTAGAACTTTTTGAGGAGTTGACAGCTGTTAGTCATTCAATCTCAAGTTTAACATACTATATATATATATATATATATATATATATATATATATATACAGTGGGGAAAAAAAGTATTTAGTCAGCCACCAATTGTGCAAGTTCTCCCACTTAAAAAGATGAGAGAGGCCTGTAATTTTCATCATAGGTACACATCAACTATGACAGACAAATTGAGGGAAAAAAATCCAGAAAATCACATTGTAGGATTTTTAATTAATTTATTTGCAAATTATGGTGGAAAATAAGTATTTGGTCTCCTACAAACAAGCAAGATTTCTGGCTTTCACAGACCTGTAACTTCTTCTTTAAGAGGCTCCTCTGTCCTCCACTCGTTACCTGTATTAATGGCACCTGTTTGAACTTGTTATCAGTATAAAAGACACCTGTCCACAACCTCAAACAGTCACACTCCAAACTCCACTATGGCCAAGACCAAAGAGCTGTCAAAGGACACCAGAAACAAAATTGTAGACCTGCACCAGGCTGGGAAGACTGAATCTGCAATAGGTAAGCAGCTTGGTTTGAAGAAATCAACCGTGGGAGCAATTATTAGGAAATGGAAGACATACAAGACCACTGATAATCTCCCTCGATCTGGGGCTCCACGCAAGATCTCACCCCGTGGGGTCAAAATGATCACAAGAACGGTGAGCAAAAATCCCAGAACCACACAGGGGACCTAGTGAATGACCTGCAGAGAGCTGGGACCAAAGTAACAAAGCCTACCATCAGTAACACACTACGCCGCCAGGGACTCAAATCCTGCAGTGCCAGACGTGTCCCCCTGCTTAAGCCAGTACATGTCCAGGCCCATCTGAAGTTTGCTAGAGTGCATTTGGATGATCCAGAAGAGGATTGGGAGAATGTCATATGGTCAGATGAAACCAAAATATAACTTTTTGGTAAAAACTCAACTCGTCGTGTTTGGAGGACAAAGAATGCTGAGTTGCATCCAAAGAACAACATACCTACTGTGAAGCATGGGGGTGGAAACATCATGCTTTGGGGCTGTTTTTCTGCAAAGGGACCAGGACGACTGATCCATGTAAAGGAAAGAATGAATGGGGCCATGTATCGTGAGATTTTGAGTGAAAACCTCCTTCCATCAGCAAGGGCATTGAAGATGAAACGTGGCTGGGTCTTTCAGCATGACAACGATCCCAAACACACCGCCCAGGCAACGAAGGAGTGGCTTCGTAAGAAGCATTTCAAGGTCCTGGAGTGGCCTAGCCAGTCCCCAGATCTCAACCCCATAGAAAATCTTTGGAGGGAGTTGAAAGTCCGTGTTGCCCAGCGACAGCCCCAAAACATCACTGCTCTAGAGGAGATCTGCATGGAGGAATGGGCCAAAATACCAGCAACAGTGTGTGAAAACCTTGTGAAGACTTACAGAAAACGTTTGACCTGTGTCATTGCCAACAAAGGGTATATTACAAAGTATTGAGAAACTTTTGTTATTGACCAAATACCTATTTTCCACCATAATTTGCAAATAAATTCATAAAAAATCCTACAATGTGATTTTCTGGATTTTTTTTCCTCATTTTGTCTGTCATATTTGATGTGTACCTATGATGAAAATTACAGGCCTCTCTCATCTTTTTAAGTGGGAGAACTTGCACAATTGGTGGCTGACTAAATACTTTTTTTCCCCACTGTATATATATATATTTGGACTATGTGTACACTGTAACGAGTCTCAAAACACGTAATGAACTCAGCTGGCACTGCCAGAAACCTTGACACCTTAGTGACATCATACCACACAGTCTCAGAGAGCTAAAGTTTTACATCTTCCTAAATCTGAGGGTGGTTTTAACCTCCCAGACTTGGAAGTGTATCAACTCGCCACCCAAGGCTTATACTTGCGACATATAGTTAAATGCACTAAAGAGGAACAATGGGTACATAAGGAAGATGCGCATGCTCATCCCCAGAATCTTTTCATGTGTCTATTTTCAAAGGATAAAGCTAAGAACATCGACAACTTCATAGTTAAGAACACTATAACAACATGGAAGAAAATGAAACGTATTCTACAAGAACCAATATCACTCCCTAAAAACACAACCTTATGAAACAATCCTTAGATAGCTTTTCAGAATTCACCAATAAATTGGTCCACATGGAAAACTAAAGGCATAGAAACCGTAAATGACTTGGTAATGGGAAAGAAATATATTTCCATGACAGAATTAAAAAGTAATTTTGGATTGACCAATGTAGATATTTTCAAGTACATGCAACTTAAAAGTTTTATATCACCAAATTTCGATTTGAAATCTTTTGGACATCAGAATAATCTTGAGGGAATCCTATTACAGTCAGAAAATAATATTAATATGATAGGTAAGCTATACAACACCTTGCAGAGAGCCTATCCAACTGACAATCTCTTAAAATATATATGAACTATTGGAACCAAGACTTAAAAATAACTGGTATTGGCACAAGATGGAGGGAATGTTGGAACATAACTAACAAAATTACAGTTAACGTAAATGTATGCTTAATCCAGTATAAACTAATGTATCAAATGTATTATACAAGAGACAAAATTCACAAATTCTACAGCACAACGGTATAGTCATGTCTTAAGTGTAAAACTAACAATGACTCAATAATCCATGCCTTCTGGGAATGTAATAAAGTCCAAAAGTTATTGGCGGAGCTAGAAAGTTGGCTGTCAGAAGTATTACAATGTAAATTTACTTTTAAGCCGTTTGTTTGCATATTTCAAGACATGGCATATGAGGGTGCAGTGAGATACCCGATGGGTTGGACGATACTTTTCTTGTCAATCATCATGAAAAAACGTATACTTAAAAACTGGAAATCAACCAATCCTCCGTCGTTAACACAATGGAAAGATCAAATGCTTTATTATCTAAATGTTGAAAGTGCATGGGTGACTGAGAGAAACAAATTGGTGCGGTTTGAGGCCATGTGGCGTAGAGTGATGCAGGTGCTGGAGATGGGGGTGAGAGCATGTGGGTCTGGGCAGGTGTGATGTATTTGATGTTTGTGTGATGTTGTCATTTGTATGTGTATGTTTTGTATTGTTCAAAAAATAATAAAATCTTACAACAAAAAAAGGACCATTGGGTTCCATATAGGGTTCTATATAGAACCTTTAGGGGTGCCATATATGAAGCAAGCATATAACCCTTTTTGGTTCTATTCAGAACATATTTTTATAAGGGATTCTACAGTTCCTTGTGTGCACAGGTTTTATTAGCATAGTCAAATGAGAAGTATTTATGTATGACTAATAACATATCTATTGATCAATAATGTAAAGGAAGGCATGACATGATGATGGCCCATATCCAAACTGGATTTTGACTCTCAAGAGTTTCTGTTGTGAAGATGGGACACCTTGAGAGGAGAGTTTCTGCTCCTTAAGTCTGCTGCTTTAAGGGATACTAAGATATTATTTCATCTAGTCATCAGATGAACTAGTGGATACCATTTTTATGTCTCTGCGTGCAGTATGAAGAAAGTTAGCGGTAGTTTCACGAGCCAATGCTAACTAGCATTAGCGCAATGACTGGAAGTCTACAGGTACAGTAGCAATGCTACCTAAATTCCAGAATCTCGCAGTATCCCTTTAAGTCTAAAGCTTCTCCTTGTTCTTAGGGAGCATTGACAGAGAAGAAATCACAAAGATAAATCCCCATCTCTGTTAGCAAACATGGTTAATTTCTCCTTTCATCAATTTAGAATTCAATAAAAGGAGCAAAAGAGACTATGCTATGCCCTTTATCCCAAAGGCAAACTGTAAATGAGAAGTCTCCCTCTTCCGCTCGATGACAAAGGATGCAGTGGTCAAATAGGCCTGTAGAGGGCAATTTTGGAGCACTTTCATCACCAAACTGTGGGGCTGGGGGGGAGGGAGGACTCAGGCAGGAAAAATGTGTCTAGATTTATTTGGTCTTTTATTTTTTGGTAACCATTTCCCCCTGAATGAAGAGCCAGTGTTTTTCCTGCCCTCTCCTTCGATTAAGGCATTCATTAGGTAGCCCAACTCAGACAGGAGTTACAATGCCCTCGTTAATTTTGACATGAAAATCAGCTCTGCTCATTATGATCAAATTACTGCAGATTTTCTGGGTGGTGGAAATATGTCGTAAGACAATAGGAACACTTGACATATTCTGAATCTGCAGCAGTTTTATTTTAAGGGAATAATGATGACACACTGTAATCATTTCAATCGTTTCATTTAAACACTAGGCATACTGAGTAAATGTACAAAGAATGTACAGGATATCTTTTGATTTATGAGTGTTATATAACTACTTATATACTACTTCGTATGGCCCAAGCTGTAAAACCCCATGGTTTATCTGACAAAACAGGATTAAAGGGATACTTCGTGATTTTGGCAATGAAGCCCTTTATCTACTTCCCCAGGGTCAAATTAACTCATGGATTCCATTTTTATGTCTCTGCATCCAGTATGAAGGAAGTTAGAGGTCGTTTTGTGAGCCAATGCTAATTAGCGTTAGCGCAATGACTGGAAGTCTATGGTATCTACTAGCATGCTAGCAGTTACCATAGACATCCAGTCATTGCACTAATGCTAGTTAGCAATCACGCTAACGCTAGTTAGCAACTTCCTTCAAACTGCACGCAGAGACATTAAAATGGTATCCACTAATTCACCTGACTCTGGGGAAGTAGATAAAGGGCTTCATTGCCAAAATCACGAAGTATCTCTTTAAGAGTGGGCGCCTAATACTGTTTTATTTCACATGCACAGACACATAGGAATCACTTCAGCATGCGTGAGCTATGTGAAAATCCATGTCACTTCTCATAGAAGGGCTATATTTGAAGCTTTGCAGTTTGTAGCAGTCTGGATCATCCCGGGGTCTGTTTGAGGAAGCAGAAAAACGTATACCCCTAGGACAGGAAGCTTATACTGTCTTTTATGTCAATAATGGTCAATAATGCATTATGCAAGAAGTAGAATATTATTCCCTATGACTTTGTTGAAGCACAACAGTGTGTTGGACTCACTAGCACAGTTACAATTAATCCATCAACTTCTATATTAAACTTTAGAAGGAATCTCCAGGCTAATGAGATAAGATACACTATTAAATGGGTCATACATTCAAATCAAATCAAATCAAATGTTATTGGTCACATACACGTGTTTAGCAGATGTTATTGTGGGTGTAGTGAAATGCTTGTGTTTCTAGCTCCTACAGTGCAGTAATATCTAACAATTTCACAACATATACCTAATACACACAAATCTAAGTAAAGCAATGGAATTAAGAATATATAAATAAATATATGGGCGAGCAATGTCAGAGCAGCATAGACTAAGATAAAGTAGAATAGTACTGATTTGATGCATGACTGTGCTTTAAAAAAACATTTAAATATATGTAAAATCATGTATTTATATCACTTCTCTCTCTTCTTGCCTCAAGACACCGAAGGAAGGAAGAAATCCATACACGATGAGCTAAACCCACAGCTCATATATCAGTGTCAGCCAATCAGAGCCCTGGATTGTGTTGATAACACGTTGCTCAAAGTGCTAGTGGCCTTGATGAAAAGCCTTGAGCAGTGCTCTCATCACTCTTCATTTGCTGTGGCACCAGAACAGTTCAATGGAACTACAGTGAGGGAAAAAAGTATTTGATCCCCTGCTGATTTTGTACGTTTGCCCACTGACAAAGAAATGATCAGTCTATCATTTTAATGGTAGGTTTATTTGAACAGTGAGAGACAGAATAACAACAAAAAAATCCAGAAAAACACATGTCAAAAATGTTCTAAATTGATTTGCATTTTTATAAGGGAAATAAGTATTTGACCCCTTCTCAATCAGAAAGATTTCTGGCTCCCAGGTGTCTTTTATACAGGTAACGAGCTGAGATTAGGAGCACACTCTTAAAGGGTGCTCCTAATCTCAGTTTGTTACCTGTAAAAAATACACCTGTCCACAGAAGCAATCAATCAATCAGATTCCAAACTCTCCACCATGGCCAAGACCAAAGAGCTCTCAAAGGATGTCAGGGACAAGATTGTAGCCCTACACAAGGCTGGAATGTGCTACAAGCACATCGCCATGCAGCTTGGTGAGAAGGTGACAACAGTTGGTGTGATTATTCGCAAATGGAAGAAACACAAAATAGCTGTCAATCTCCCTCGGCCTGGGGCTCCATGCAAGATCTCACCTCGTGGAGTTGCAATGATCATGAGAACGGTGAGGAATCAGCCCAGAACTACACGGGAGGATCTTGTCAATGATCTCAAGGCAGCAGGGACCATAGTCACCAAGAAAACAATTGGTAACACACTACGGCGTGAAGGACTGAAATCCTGCAGCGCCCGCAAGGTCCCCCTGCTCAAGAAAGCACATATACATGCCCGTCTGAAGTTTGCCAATGAACATCTGAATGATTCAGAGGAGAACTGGGTGAAAGTGTTGTGGTCAGATGAGACCAAAATGGAGCTATTTGGCATCAACTCAACACGCCGTGTTTGGAGGAGGAGGAATGCTGCCTATGACCCCAAGAACACCATCCCCACCGTCAAACATGGAGGTGGAAACATTATGCTTTGGGGGTGTTTTTCTGCTAAGGGGACAGGACAACTTCACCGCATCAAAGGGACGATGGACGGGGCCATGTACCATCAAATCTTGGGTGAGAACCTCCTTCCCTCAGCCAGGGCATTGAAAATGGGTCGTGGATGGGTATTCCAGCATGACAATGACCCAAAACACATGGCCAAGGCAACAAAGGAGTGGCACAAGATGAAGCATATTAAGGTCCTGGAGTGGCCTAGCCAGTCTCCAGACCTTAATCCCATAGAAAATCTGTGGAGGGAGCTGAAGGTTCGAGTTGCCAAACGTTAGCCTCGAAACCTTAATGACTTGGAGAAGATCTGCAAAGAGGAGTGGGACAAAATCCCTCCTGAGATGTGTGCAAACCTGGTGGCCAACTACAAGAAACGTCTGACCTCTGTGATTGCCAACAAGGGTTTTGCCACCAAGTACTAAGTCATGTTTTGCAGAGGGGTCAAATACTTATTTCCCTCATTAAAATGCAAATCAATTCATAACATTTTTTACATGCGCTTTTCAGGATTTTTTTGTTGTTATTCTGTCTCTCACTGTTCAAATAAACCTACCATTAAAATTATAGACTGATCATTTCTTTGTCAGTGGGCAAACGTACAAAATCAGCAGGATATCAAATACTTTTTTCCCTCACTGTAGCTGCTCTCCACACACACACACACACACCATTATCAGTAAACAAGGCACGTCCAAGACATTTCCACATAACTATTATTCCCTCTAAAAGACGTTTCAAAATATTTGCAATTCCTCAACCGTGGACTTGATGTGCTTCAGAATACTGTACTCTATGTATTATTTGAGATATGACTTCTAATTAAACCATGTTACGTGTAGGACACACATGATGTACAAGAGCATTATGTTGTGCATGGAGCTTGACTGGCATGATCCCCATTCGCAACATAAAACGCAAGCATTGATTATCAAAGCAGAAAAATCTACTATATTATGAAAAGTGGATTGGAAATGCTGTGTGATTAGATTTTAACACATTTACAGTGTTTTTATCACTCTGGTGCAATTTTCACAAGTTTATGGTACATTTTCACAACTCTTAGTACAAAACTCAAAACAGATAATCAAAAGGCAGTTGTTTCAAAACTCTTAGCACATTTCCAATTGACTAAGTAAAACGCACAAAATTATACAGTCACTTTTTCACCAAACTTAATCAGTCTTTCGTCTAGAAATACATGTTTCACATTGCAATACATGTTCATATAAAGTAATTGCCTTTCACAATGCAATGCTTACATTACTTTTGATTTGATTCTCTTCTCTTTTGTTAAAATATATGTTACTATTACTTAATCCGACTGCTCTTAATTTATGATCACATAAACGTTTGGTAAACCTATAGATTTTACATGTAAACTGGTTTGTTTACTTCAGATTTTGAGAACTACATAATGGAAATATGTCTGTAAAGTAGAAACACAAAAGGTATGATAAATACCGTATTTTCCGCACTATAAGGCGCACCGGAGTATAAGCCGCAGCAGCTAAATTGAATGATATTGAATGATGTGTACATATATAAGCCGCACTGGACTATAAGCCGCAGGTGTTTTAATGTTTAATTACCATATGTAAGGGTTCGTGCACAGAGGGGATTGTCGGGAAAGAGACAAACTGTCTCGCTCTCGTAATGTCTGTCTGTCTTGCTCTCGTTCTGTCTCTCGTTCTGTCTCTCGTACCACTCTCGGTTCCACTTTTACTTTTGCGCGCTACCTGTCTCACTCTTTTCCGGCCTCCAGCTTTTCCTGCTGGAGCCCGCCGCTTAAAGGTGGGGGGCGCGGACCGGTCATAGAGCCCATAGAGTTAAAGTTGGTGGACTGTAACCTGTAAAATCCATAGATTTAGGAGGTCTTCTAGTGGCCGTTAGCTGTAAAAAATCCATAGATTAGCCGCACCGTTATATAAGCCGCAGGGTCGAAAAATGGGAAAAAAGGCGCGGCTTATAGTCCGAAAATTACGGTACTCAAATGTACTACTATGATGATGATAATTATGATTTTACTTCACAGTAAGTTCATATGGCTTTACTAAAATTGCATTGGCCAATACAGTACTGTAATACCGTAATCTATGCCATTTACGTAGCAGACACTTTTATCCAAAGTGACAACAGTCCACACATTTTGGCATCTGACCCCAGTGGGAATCGAACCCACAACTCTGGTGTTGCTAGTGCCATGCTCCTATGAACTGAGCCACGTATAGGACCACTACAATACATGCGTACAATACAACATTGTAAAATAAAATACACGATTACAATACAGGTGGAAGATGTATGATTGCCATCCCCATGAGAGTACCACCCTCCTTCAGGCTTGGATTCGCCATTACAAACGTTTTTTCCCCAGGTGCATAAACAATGAGGGTATTTACTGCGATTTCGATGAGAACCTATGGCCAAATGCTCAAGACATGCTTGATGCAAACTAGTGCCTTCTAAACATTATGTTTCTTTCATTTCCCTTGTTTTATTACATTGATCACACCTTTGATCACACATGGGATAGAAATTATGGAAATGTGATGTTCAGTCAATTTTAATGGGTAGTGCAAGTGTATTTCCTAATGTGAAAACAGTGTAATGTACTGTAATTTACAGTACTGTAGCATACCACATTTAAAGGGCAATTTTGTAACATGTATCTTACAATATTTGCTATTGGCTTAACTGGTTGTTTAAATAACTAAATTGAGAAGATATCATTATGCTGTGTTTTGGTGATTAAACCAATGTACTCATTATATTTCACAGTAAATTTATATTTTGGATCAATGGTTGTGTGGTGAAATATGTCTACAAACGAAATGAATGCACAATGAAAGGTTTTTAATGTAAGACTGGCTGTGTTACAAGTGTTACCAGTTTGGAGTTTTGTACTAAAAGTTTTGAAAATTCACCACAAACTTGTGAAAATAGTACCAAAGCGAGGAGAAAATAAAAATAACTATGACTAGGAAGCAATCAACTATAAGCAGCAATAGCCTGTTAACGGTTGTTTGTGTTAATGTACTACACTAAATCGTATTTACAGTAATCAACACATGTATGCATCTGAGTGCAAAACTACAGTATCAAACGAATCCTGTTGAAATAAATACCAGTTACATGTATTGGGAGTAATTCAAAAAATGTTGCCGGTCGAAAATGGAGCCCCAGTAAATATCTTCAAGGGATTTGTTCCTTACAACTGTTACTTATTAATAAACGCACAAGGACATGCACTTGGATATAAAGTTTCTTATTATACTTGATATTTTTCTGTCCAAATTACTTAATAATCCCGGCTTCTTCGTATAATGCCTGTAAGGGATTTGGCTTGGTCTGTTGATGTGATTGTTTATTAACGATAATACTTAGTCCAAGTCTGCATCCCAAATGGTCCCTACCCTATTCCCTACATAATGTACTACTTTTGGCTGGGCCCTGGAATAAAACATAGTCAAAGTCTGCGTCCCAAATGGTACCTACCCTATTTACTACATAGTGCACTACTTTTGGCCAGGGCCCAGCCAAAAGTAGTACACTATGTAGGGAATAGGGCACCATTTGGGACACAGACTTGGACTAAGTTTTATCATTAATTAACAATCACATCAACAGAACAATCCAAATCCCTTACACGCATTAAACGATTAATATACACAACACTGTCCCTTAGCTCCTCGTAGCAAAAATACAATAATAAGTAATGTGCCTTAGTGATGTGCCTTGATCAGTAATTAAAAGGGACTCAAGAAGTGGGAAGATTGCAAAACATTGCATTTACACAGTTCTGAAGGCATTGTGAACGTGATGAATCCCAGTTGACTTTGTAGATATATGAAAGCTCAGTGGGAACGATATTTTTGTCACACCCTCATTAAATCACATAGCAACGCAGTGTAAATTGAGTAAAGCTCTTTAAAACACATGCTATCTTTCAAAAAGGAAATAAACTCTAGCTCGCAGTCCTCTACAGCCAGACACAGAGTTTGACTTTTAATCAACTGTTAATGAAGTGCAAGAACATCAAGTTATCCAGTTAGCTCTGCATTTGTTAGGCACAAGCACAAGCACTTATATCATTATCCTATATGACTTATAGTTCCAAGATTTGTATAATGAATGTATTCATCAACCAGTCAAATGCTTCTATTTTGATTGAGCTGTATAACATTGAAACAGCAAACTTCAATGATCTGATCGGATGAATTACACCAGCAGCAGGAAAATTGTGATACAGTCAAAGGAAGGGGAAAAAACAAGTCACAATTCTTAAGTGTAAAGGCCACCAAAAGCCATTGTGAAGGTCAAATCTCCTATTTGCTCATTTATGTTAACTCAAAGTCCAGAGGGTGTTGAGAGGTAGTGCCCTTCAGCCGAAGGACAAGCAGAGATGAACATTACTCTGAATTAACTCAAGACAGCCAGGGCAGAAATCCTAAACTGAGTTCCTGTCCAAAACCCCACTCCTCTACTCTGTAGGAGTAACAAGAACAATAGGGAAATGGGAGTTGGGTTGCCAGAAACTCTCCTGTTGGAATCAACATTTTAAATGTATTGTCAAGGGGATGACCTTGAACATGTCTACTAAATGTTTGATGTGGGGTTTAACTTCTCTTAAACCGAGAGTATAGGCTGATGAAACGGATCATGTTAACCAGGATTAAAGCAGACTGGGTTTGGGCAATTACAATACATAATGGATAGGATCTTGTTTTGTGATTGATTCAATGAGATTGCAGCAGGAGGGATTGGAAGGGCCTCCTGGGGTTATAATTCAAACTGGCTGACTTAAACTGGTATTCACATGATATCTTTTAGGCCCATGCTCTTATGGCGATATTACAGCCTTAGATAGTTTTTCTGCTGAGAAAGGAAATTGTGCAGCCTAGACTTGAGATTCAACTTTGTGTGCGCGTGCATTCTAACCTAGTTAAATGTATATGTCGTTCAAACCTTGCAAAATATTTTTTCAACTTTAAAGGCCCAGTGTAGTCAATAATGGGATTTTCCTGTGTTGTATATGTATTTCCACACTATGAGGTTGGAAAGATACAGTGAAATTGTGAAATTATGATAATGCCCTTTTAGTGTAAGAGCTGTTTGAAAAGACCACCTGACATTTTGGTGGGATGGAGTTTTGGCCTGCCTGGTGACATCACCAGGCAATAAATTATGGAATAGACCAATAAGAAAGAGTTCCAAACCTCTCCGCCAATAACAGCTAGTTTTCAGTTTTCCCTCCCCACTCAGACGACTCCCAGACAGTCGTAGCAAAATTCTTGCTTGAGAAATTACCATTTTTATTTAAAACAATCACAGTAAGGTAGATTACATGACCAAAAGTATGTGGACACCTGCTCGTCAAACACGTCATTCCAAAATCATGGGCATTAATATGGAGTTGTTCCCCCCTTTGCTGCTATAACAGCCTCTACTCTTCTGGGAAGGCTTTCCATTAGATGTTGGAATATTGGTGCGGGGACTTGCTTCCATTCAGCCACAAGAGCATTAGTGAGGTCGGGCAATTAGGCATGGCTCGCAGTCGGCGTTCCAATTCATCCCAAAGGTGTTCGATGGGTTTGAGGTCAGGGCTCTATGCAGGCCAGTCAAGTTCTTTCACACTGATCTCGACAAACCATTTCTGTATGAACCTCGCTTTGTGCACAGGGTCATCGTCATGCTGAAACAGGAAAGGGCCCCCAAACTGTTGCCACAAAGTTGGAAGCACAGAATCATCTAGAATGTCATTGTATGCTGTAGCGTTAAGATTTCCCTTCACTGGAACTAAGGGGCCTAGCCCGAGCCATGACAAACAGCCCCAGACCATTATTCCTCCTCCACCAAACATTACAGTTGGCACTATGCATTTGGGCAGGTAGCGTTCTCCTGGCATCCGACAAAACCAGATTCATCCGTCGGACTGCCAGATGGTGAAGCAAGGTCCCGTAAGGGTAGGTAACAACACATCTGCCACGCTGATCCTCAACATGGGGGCACCTCAGGGGTGCGTGCTCAGTCCCCTCCTGTACTCCCTGTTCACTCATGACTGCATGGCCAGGCATGACTCCAACACCATCATTAAGTTTTCCGATGACACAACAGTGGTAGGACTGATCACCAACAACGACGAGACAGCCTATAGGGAGGCGGTCAGAGACCTGGCTGTGTGGTGCCAGGACAACAACCTCTCCCTCAACGTGATCAAGACAAAGGAGATGATTGTGGACTGCAGGAAAAAGAAGAGGACCGAGCACGCCCCCATTCTCATCGACGGGGCTGTAGTGGAGCAGGTTGAGAGCTTCAAGTTCCTTGGTGTCCACATCACCAACAAACTAACATGGTCCAAGCACACCAAGACAGTCGTGAAGAGGGCACGACAAAACCTATTGCCCCTAAGGAGACTGAAAAGATTTGGCATGGGTCCTCAGATCCTCAACAGGTTCTACAGCTGCACCATCGAGAGCATCCTGACAGGTTGCATCACTGCCTGGTATGGCAACTGCTCAGCATCCGATCGCAAGGCATTACAGAGGGTAGTGCGTAGGGCCCAGTACATCACTGGGGCCAAGCTTCCTACCATCCAGGACCTCTATACCAGGCGGTGTCAGAGGAAGTCCCTAAAAATTGTCAAAGACTCCAGCCACCCTAGTCATAGACTGTTCTCTCTGCTACCGCATGGTAAGCGGTACCGGAGCGCCAAATCTAGGTCCAAGAAGCTTCTAAACAGCTTTTACCCCCAAGCCATAAGATTCCTGAACATCTAATCAAATGGCTACCCAGACAATGTGCAAGTTATTTATATTTGACAAGTGAGATTAGCCCTCTTCTTCTGCTCCTGCGAACTGTCTGAAGACAACTTGCTTTAAGTCGAAGACATCTGCTTCATGCTCTCTCTAATTGTCTCGCCACTGAGCATGCAGCACACATTCATCACCCTGCCTGCTCTGCAAGCTGTCTTCCTACAACCTGACACCAACCCAACACTGCACCTGACAGAGAGAGGCCTGCGATGTAGGATGGACTGAGGCCCACAGGCTCTTTCCACCGTACAGCCAGTACTATGGGGAGCACCCCCTTCTTATCGCTTCTACCTCCCTGCTCTTGCCTCAGGCTGCAGACCCTTCAGAGGCACCTGGGCCATGCTTAGCCGTGACCCTCTGACCTGCCTGTCAGCCAGAGCATGTGCAGCATGACGGGAAAAGGAGAGTAAGAGGAGAGAGAGAGAGAGGAAACATGTTGTCCTGGATAAGTGGTAAATGTTCTGGTTCTGTCACCCACAGGAAGAAACACGGTGGAGGGTTGGTGGCTGGTGGGGATGCAGGTGGTTCAGTGACAGTCACACTCCCTAATCACACTCCCTAATCAGTCAACTCTACACTCGGTCAACTCTGTAGTGCATCAACTCCATACTTTTCACTGTTTCTCAACCTCTGATCCTCGCACTGTCTGAGAAGAGTAACACATCATTGTTTTAATGGCTGAGCAGCTCTAAATGGAATAAATAAGGACTGTTGTCTGTTGTCTGTGTTAATCAAAGCCTCGGCTTGACGTTACATAATGACCCTGACACTAGTCTCTGTGGATGAGAGCACAGCTTTGAGCCAGAGAACAGGTGAACTAATTCAAAATGACAGAGGTCCGTAGCCTTTTAAATACAGATGGACCTCGGGTTTAATGGAGGTCATTATTCAGATGTACTGTAGTTGATTTTCAGTTGCTGTCAGGTGCGCTACTTCACTGTCTCCAAGACTTCAGGCCAATGCTAAAATGGGTAAAGATTGTTTACGTTTTTATATGTTTAATTTCTCATTGGTTATTGAGGTTGTAGGTTCTGTCTCATACCAAGTGCTTACCTTATCGCAATCTGTTTTTTATATTATATCCATCTAAAATGTTATGATTAATCATGAGGATTGAATATGATATCCTTCAATGTTTGAAAAATGCACACATATTTATAATGTAATGATAATGTGCCTGTGTTTAGGATTTTCAAGCATCCACACCTACGTTGATACCATTTTTATGACTCTGTGTCCAGTATGAAGGAAATTAGAAGTAGTTTTGAGGGCCAATGCTAACTAGCATTAGCATGGTGTAAGTTCCTTTACATTTTGAATTTGTTTAAATTAAATGGAGGTAAAACCAAAAAGTTTACAAATATAAACGCAACATGCAACAATTTCTAAGATTTTACTGAGTTACAGTTCATATAATGAAATCAGTAACAAAATATTTTTGGCCCTAATCTATGGATTTCACATGACTGGGAATACAGATATGCATATATTGGTCACAGATACCTTAATAAAAAATTTTGGGGTGTGGATCAGAAAACCAGTTAGTATCTGGTGTGACCACCAGTTGCGTCGTGCAGAGCGACACATCTCCTTCGCATAGAGTTGATCAAGCTGTTGATTGTGGCCTGTGGAATGTTGTCCCAATCCTCTTCAATGGCTGTGCGAAGCTGTCTGGTGAGTATGCAGGCCATGGAAGAACTGGGACATTTTCAGCTTCCAGGAATTGTGTACAGGTCCTTGCAACATGGGGCTGTGCATTATCATGCTGAAATATGAGGTGATGGCGGCGGAAGAATGGCACGACAATGGGCCTCAGGATCTCGTCACGGTATCTCTGTGCATTCAAATTGCCATCGATAAAATGCAATTGTGTTTGTTGTCCATAGCTTATGCCTGCCCATACCATAACCCCACCGCCACCATGTTGACACTAGGAAACCACTCGCCCACACGACGCCATACATGTGGTCTGCGGTTGTGAGGCCGGTTGGATGTACTGCCAAATTCTCTAAAACAACGTTGGAGGAGGCTTATGGTAGAGGAATTAACATTAAATGATCTGGCAACAGCTCTGGTGGACATTTCTACAGTCAGCATAGCAATTGCACACTCCCTCAAAACTCGAAACATCTGTGGCAGTGTGATGTGTGACAAAACTGCACATTTTAGAGTGACATTTTATTGTTCCCAGCACAAGGTGCACCTGTGTAATGATCATGCTGTTAATCAGCTTCTTGATATGCCACACCTGTCAGGTGGATGGATTATCTCGGCAAAGGAGAAACGCTCACTAACAGGGATGTAAACAAATTTGTGCAAAACATTTGAGAGAAATAAGCTTTTTGCACATATGGAAAATTTCTGGGATCTTTTATTTCAGCTCATGAAACATGGGACCAACACTTTACATGTTGCGTTTATATTTTTGTACAGTGTATTTCGCCAAATATACCTTTGGACCACATTTTGGATGAATATTTTATCAAAAAGATTACCCTCCAAGTGTGTCTTTACTTTCGCTATTAATTCTCATATATTGCCACATATAAATAAATCTTATTATGTCTGCTGACGGAACTCCCGAAACATGAAGAAATTATTAGCAGACTCACGCCAAATCCAGCAGGGCTCTGATATTTGTAGCAAAGGGTAGAACATGGATCACCATAGTCTCCAGTGAGCTCATTACTCCCACCAAAAGGGCAGGACTTTTATGGAGGCAGAGTGGAGATTAAGAGATGATGATGATTTTTAGAAGTGCATTTTTAGAATTTAGGCCTATATCCCAGGAATCAAAACATTCATTTACAGTAGTACCATTGTTTCAGTGTCATCATTTGCAATTCCCTGCTCTAGAAGAACGAAGATTGTGCTGTGTAAAGTGAATTCACAAAACGGCACTTTTTCAAAAACCATTGCATTTTGTATCTAATCATGTAATAGTGTCTGTACCGGTGTCACAGAGTGAGAAAATGAAGAATAACAGAGTTTTCATGCAGGTGGAAAACTCAATCATTCTGTGACACCGGTACTTTGGCAATGTGGGTGGGGTTATATCCTGCCTGGTTGGCTCTGTCTGGGGGTATCATTGGACGGGGCCACAGTGTCCCCCGATCCCCCCTGTCTCAGTCTCCAGTATCTATGCTGCAATAGTCCATGTGCCGGGGGGCTAGGGTCAGTCTGTCTTATCTGGTGTAATTCTCTTGTCTTATCTGGTGTCCAGTGTGATCTTAAGTATTGTTAGGTTCTAAGTTCTGGTACAAATCCAGGCGGACCCCAAAGGAAGCTCAAACTAGATTTATTACACCCAACAGGATGTATCCCCCCCCAAAGTCAATACTTTGTAGAGCCACCTTTTGCAGCAATTACAGCTGCAAGTCTCTTGGGGTATGTCTCTATAAGCTTGGCACAAACTGGCCACTGGGATTTTTACCCATATTTCAAGGCAAAACTGCTCCAGCTCCTTTAAGTTGGATGGGTTCCGCTGGTGTACAGCAATCTTTAAGTGATACCATAGATTCTCAATTGGATTGAAGTCTGGGCTTTGACTAGGCCATTCCAAGACATTTAAATGTTTCCCCCTAAACCACTCGAGTGTTGCTTTAGCAGTATGCTTAGGGTCATTGTCCTGCTGGAAGGTGAACCTCCGTCCCAGTCTCAAATCGCTGGAAGACTGAAACAGGTTTCCCTCAAGAATGTCCCTGTATTTAGCGCCATCCATCATTCCTTCAATTCTGACCAGTTTCCCAGTCCCTGCCGATGAAAATCATCCCCAAAGCGTGATGCTGCCACCACCATGCTTCACTGTGGGGATGGTGTTCTCGGGGTGATGAGAGGTGTTGGGTTTGCGCCAGACATAGCATTTTCCTTGATGGCCAAAAAGCTAAATTTTAGTCTCATCTGACCAGAGCACCTTCTTCCATATGTTTGGGGAGTCTCCCACATGCCTTTTGGCGAACACCAAACGTGTTTGCTTATTTTTTTCTTTAAGCAATGGCTTTTTTCTGGCCACTCTTCGGTAAAACCCAGCTCTGTGGAGTGTACGGCTTAAAGTGGTCCTATGGACAGATTCTCCAATCTCTGCTGTGGAGCTTTGCAGCTCATTCAGGGTTATCTTTGGTCTCTTTGTTACCTCTCTGATTAATGCCCTCCTTGCCTGGTCCGTGAGTTTTGGTGGGCGGCCTTCTCTTGGCAGGTTTGTTGTGGTGTCATATTCTTTCCATTTTTTAATAATGGATTTAATGGTGCTCCGTGGGATGTTCAAAGTTTCTGATATTTTTTTATAACCCAACCCTGATCTGTACTTCTCCACAACTTTGTCCCTGACCTGTTTGGAGAGCTCCTTGGTCTTCATGGTGCCGCTTGCTTAGTGGTGCCCCTTGCTTAGTGGTGTTGCAGACTCTGGGGCCTTTCAGAACAGGTGTATGTATTCTGAGATCATGTGACAGATCATGTGACACTTAGATTGCACACAGGTGGACTTTATTTAACTAATTATGTGACTTCTGAAGGTAATTGGTTGCACCAGATCTTATTTATGGGCTTCATAGCAAAGTGGGTGAATACATATGCACGCACCACTTTTCCGTTATTAATTTTTTAGAATTTTTTGAAAGAAGTTATTTTTTTCATTTCACTTCACCAATTTGGACTATTTTGTGTATGTCCATTACATGAAATCCAAATAAAAATACATTTAAATTACAGGTTGTAATGCAACAAAATAGGAAAAACGCCAAGGGGGATGAATACTTTTGCAATGCACTGTAGCAGCTGCATAACCCAACATACAAGTCACTTAAGCACATATGTATACCTTCCGACTAGGCTGAGTCAACTCCATGTATGTCTTAAGATAAACAATCTTATTGGTATTGTCGTGGCCCAGCCTGAGCCCGGAAACTTTGTGGGGGGGATGTGTGTGTGTGTGTGTGTGTGTGTGTGTGAGATAACACTTCAGTTAGAGTGTTGTTGGGTAGGCCCCTCTGGCCCCTCTCCCAGAGTTCCACATCTCTCATTACTCTGGTTCCACAGAGACTAGCTTAGCTTATCAGGAACTGAGACTTGACTGTTTCCTTTTATCAACTTCCTAAGAAATATGAACATACAAAAAGGCAAGAACATGTCTGGACAGACAGACACTTACTGTACTTCCCCTTGTCACTGCAATAACACACACACACAAGCTCCAACATCCTAACCAATAACAAGTTGTTACTACTAATAAGCTGATTATGCAGTTATAAACGGGCTCATTATGTAATTAAAACGGGCTCAAGTCAGACAGTCTCCAACAGTATGCTCCCTCTAATTCTCCCATCTCTCTTTCGCTCTCTCTCCCTAGGTCCATGCCTCAGGACTACCTGGTCTGACGACTCCTGGCTGTCCCCGTCCCCAGTCCACCTGGTCGTGCTGCTGATCCAGTTTCTGCTGTTCTGCCTGCGGCTATGAAACCCTGACCTGTTCACCGGACGTGCTACCTTGTCCCAGATCTGCTGTTTTGACACTCTCTCTCCCTCTCTCCCTCTCCTCTCTCTGTCTCTCTACCACACCTGCTGTCTCGACCTCTAAATGCTCGGCTATGAAAAGCCAAATTATATTTACTCCTGAGGTGCTGACCTGTTACACCCTCTATAACCACTGTGATTATTATTTGACTAAAATGTAAATGTAATTTATGAAGGTTTCAACATCTTGAAGAACGATCTGGCCTTAATGACTATGTACTCTGATAATCTCTACCGGGCACAGCCCTCAGAGCCTGGTTCCTCTCTAGGTTTCTTCCTAGGTTCCTACCTTTCTAGAGAGTTTTTCCTAGCTACTGTGCTTCTACATCTGCATTGCTTGCTCTTTGGGATTTTAGGCTGGGTTTCTGTATAACACTTTGTGACATCTGCTGATGTAAAAAGGGCTTTATAAATACATTTCATTGATTGAATTTGATTGAAATCACTCTGTCATATGGTTAAAACTGACAGCTTATATTTTTTCTACAGCAAAATGGGTTATGAATATCTACAGTAACTAATTACTGTGGCACAATGCATCTGTGCACTCTATCAACCTCCTTGGAAAGGTCAAAGCCTTGTTTGAGAGTTCTGTTGTGATTTTCTATTAATTTAAACAGGTCTGAATTTGAAATTTCAGTTGATGTTTCCAACGGTCTTCAGAAGGCCTAGCTTTGTCCACTCTCAGCAAATGACAAATGGCTTTTCAAAAAAGGACATAAATTCTGACCCTTTATTTTTCCCAATTGCATATCCCTAGAACCCCAGAAATAAAACAATAACATTTTTGGAACATGAACCAACAATGGATGCCCTCCAGGAGCTTATTATACTTTACATTTTCTCCAAGTAAGGAATCTCCAATCAATTAGAGGTCTTACCTTTGCTGATGTCCTGGTACTCCAGCCACAGCTGCCTCTGGACCTGCTTGTTGGGGTACCAGATAGTGCAGGCCTCCTCGAAGCCGTACACTGCCTCTTGTACAAAGTGATTACCAAACTCCCTAAGGATGGAGACAAAATCACTGCGGAGGGTGGCACCGTCCAGGGAGTGGATGGCAGAGCTGAATGCTGTTAGAAAACACAGTGAAGGAGTTAGCAATGGATAGGCTATTGACAAATCCATAGTGCCCTGTGTAAAACAGCAAAATTAACATCAAAAAGCTATGAAACAGACATCAATCTGACATACGAAAGATAATTGTTTGTTCGTTTTTAGGTCAAAAGTAAGTAAGACGCAGCTGTCGGTATTATAGAATACAAAACATAAGCATACTGTACACTTATGCTGCATTTCAATTTCAAGTTTTAGGTAAACATGTACAGCTCTATAACTTTTACCATTATCATTCAAGAGACCTAACATTAACATCCCACCACTCACAACAAGCTACATCCCCACCACAATTACATTATGAAGCAACAGCGATGAGGGACACAGAACAGTCCTTGTGAAAGATGGTGCTTTGGTATCAGGTGTAAAAATCTGGATATCCGGATAGTCGAAATACATGTGTTAAATGTTTTAAATAATTAACACTTCAATGGAGACTTGATCGTGTGACTTAAAGGAGAGAGAGCTGGTGCACTGCTCTCTGCTTGTTTCAGCAGAAGGGTTGGGGAGGGGCGAGAGAGGAGCAGGGGCCGGTGTGTGTGACAGTCTATGTGTGTGACACGGAGGGAGAGAAAGAAAGTATGGTGTCAAATCCGATTCAAAAGTCGAACGGGCGCGAGATGGTGCATGTGAGTGAGCATGAAACATCATTGCAGAGCAAATACTTGAGTCGAGCGATCAGAGGATGGGCCCCACGAGCGCAGGCCAGCGTGGTGTGCGCAAATTAAACTTGAGAGCTTGCGAGTGTGACTTTGAGCGAGCAGAACTGCATTTCCACAACCAGTAGATTACTTTGAGATCAGAGATTTTTGTTGCTACATGTCAAGACTCAGAAATTACTGCACTCTCACAAATACGCCGCATCCCCACAGAGATATATTTTCTCCCTCTCACACCAATTTTCCAGTTTGCTCTCCAAAACCCATTTTGCTCTGCTGCTTACTATAATTTCATAACAGGGAGAATTCTAGCCAATGAACATTGGCCTGAAGCAGTCTACTGAAATGCAATTAGTTAGGTTTTTGGACCAATCACGGCTTGACTGCTCTCTAACCGGATTTTTGACCATAGTGATGAAAGGGGACGGTCAAAAGTAATAATAAAGAATAATAAAGAATGTATTTATTATTTATAATAAATAAATTAATAATACATAATGAATAATAATTTATTATAATAATTATAATAAAGATTTTTTCAGTAGAGAAACTAGTTAATCAACTAGCTAGCTAATCAACTATGATTATAATATTGAAATTGAAGTAGGTAGTTATTTGGTCTTCTGTTATTAAAGCAGGCTATTAATGAGGCAAGCTACAGTAGGTTAACGTCAGCTAGCTAGGAAGCTAACTAGCTAACGTTAGCTAGCTAACTAACGTTATTGATTTATTTATTAGGATACCCATTAGCCAACGCCAATGGCGACAGCTAGTCTTACTGGGATCCGACACATAACGAAAAAGACATTACAGACAAAATACTTTACAATTGACATACATTTAAAAACATTAACATGTAGTGTGTGTGTGTGTGGGCATCTATCAGTTACACATACATGTCAGTACATACACACAACAAGTAGGTCACATGGGAGAGAGGCATTGTGCCGTGAGGTGTTGATTTATTTGTTTTTTGAAACCAGGTTGCGCTATATAAGACGGAAGGGAGTTCCATGCACTCATGGCTCTGTATAATACTGTACGTTTCCTTGAATTTGCTAACGTTTAACCATGTGGTTTAATCAAAGCCAAGGTGGTTTCGTTTTCTATACCGTCTCTGGTCTAACTAAGAGCATTGTACCTAGGTCGAGGAGGGGTTTAGTAGAGGATGAGGACTTGGAAGACCAGCATGACTGGGTGGCAGAAAAGGGGGGAGAGGCAGGGTGAGAACAGACAGGGAAGACCCTCACTGGGGAAGAGGTCTGTGATTGAGGAGGGGGAGCCAAGAGAGGTCAGGTTCCGTACCAAATAATAGCCAATATTGTAAACTGTTAACTGCATATTTGGAGATAAAGTTGGATTGAAATATAGATTTCATAACTTTCACCCTGTCAGTTTTTGTGCAGTAAGACTAAATGAGAATGACCTCAAACAATTTCTCTCTCTCCATCCCTCTTTCCATGCAGGTCCACTGGCACTTATATGTGGTGGTGAAGTTGTTCTCTGCTCAGCTGACAGAGACAGGAGATAAAGGAGTCCATTCTGTTCCAAGTAGGTTACCTTGGCTCTCCTCTATGCACAGCACTCTGGGGACTTCCTGCAGGTAACCATGACATCCGCCAATCACCCCTGCAACTTAATTATTAGTGATACTGAGAGTTCATCTAATTTGTGCATAGGACATTTGTGCATAGGATTTTATTTTTAATTTTATCTTTATTTAACTAGGCAAGTCAGTTAAGAACACATTTTTATTTACAATGATGGCCTACACCGGCCAAACCCGGATGACACTGGGCCAATTGTGCGCCGCCCTATGGGACTTCCAATCACGGCCGGTTGTGATACAGCCTGGAATCAAACCAGGGGGTCTGTAGTGACGCCTCAAGCGCTGAGATGCAGTGCCTTAGACCACTGCGCCACTCGGGAGCACAGTGGTGACCAGCTGCTGTCTATTGGTTAGAAAGCTGGTTCTATACTGAATGCATGTGATAGTCATTGCTAAACAATATGAGTAGTGTAGGTAAGTGAGACCATGGGGCGGCACACAATTGGCCCAGCGTCGTCCAGGGTAGGGGAGGGAATGGCCGGCAGGGATGTAGCTCAGTTGGTAGAGCATGGCGTTTGCAACGCCAGGGTTGTGGGTTCGATTCTCCACGGGGGGCCAGTTTGAAAAAAAAAAATAGTATGTATGCACTCACTAACTGTCTGCTAAATGACGTAAATGTAAAATGAAGTGGAAAACTATAGGAGGATAGCTCTCCACGAGGTGGGTTGGGCATGAAATGACAGCTGACTGACAAGCGGCGTGGATTGGTACAGGGCAATTCCTTGATAACAGAGTGATGCTGAGACTCAGATTTTTCACTTTAAAATGATTGCACATTTTTAAAAGTAGTCCTTGTGCATAGAGTTGTATGGTTTGTTTAACTTTTGTTTGACATACATTTTATAGTGAAACATCTGAGCGTCATGATTCCATGATACCATGGAATTGCCCTACAGCTCGGCTCAGTCACACATTGTGTGTTATCACTTATTTGGCTAAAGTACTATCCATAGTTGCTTCATTTGATACAGCCACAGCAGTTTTAAAATTGAATGCAACATTAAGATGCTAAAACATTTCAACTCCAATTGAACTCTGTCTGTAACATTTCCTGACATCTGTTCTCAGGAGATAGGTCAGTGTGTGTAGAGAGAACACATTTGACCAGGTGGAGTCAGGCTTCTACTTCATCAACCTGGACCACTACACCAACGAGGCAGAGGATGCCAAGTTTGCAGACGCTCTTATCCAGAGCAACTTATAGTTAGTGAGTGCATACATTTTCATAAAGGCCCCCTGTGGGAAACGAACCCACAACCCTGGCGTTGCAAGCACCATGCTCTACCAACTGAGCTACAGGGGACTATGCCTTACACAACTCAGCACATATGCATCGCTCCAGTGCTCTAATTTTGTTTACCTTTTTACCAATGTCTATGGATAGTACAAGGATTTTAAGTTGGGACTTCGACTGTCATTGTTATAGGTGGAAACATATGTTGAATGATACATTTATTCTGTTTGCACTTATATATTTGTTCTACTTGTGCCCTTTCCACAGATGACTCTAACTTGCTGATAACATCTGATTTAATTGGACTGCCTATGCGATTTGACTCTGTATTACTGACTATATTCAATCAAATGTCAAATGCCAAATTGAAATAATTTGAGATTCTGTAATTGATAGACAATGGTAGTTCCCAATCAGACAATTACTATATCCTGAGACCCAGCCCATTGACTTATATCCACTGTAGTGGACATTTGAGTTTCATCCCTCTTCTTGGAATCTTTTGTGCAAGTCTCTTAATTCCTGATGTACTGTACAGAGGACATCCTGGGCTTTTCAGTGATATGTCATTTGATTGGCTGGGAGGCCGGGAACCGCCTCTATCTTTCCTTTCAAAATGGACGGCATAGGAACAAGCACATTTTATGGAAAGATGAGAGGTAAGTCAAATATTGTTTGTCTGTGGTTTTGTTACTATGATAATCATATATTTTCTTGTTCATGAAGGTGTTAGGAATCATATATTTAGTTCTGATAGCAACTAAATTATGTATCTTTTGAAAGATTTGCCATTTTATGAATGTCAATTATAGTGGACATCAGGACTATCTTCATGTAAATAATGACTCCACATTGTCGTAGGAAACAGAACTGAAGCAGAAAGAATTCTTTACCGAATAGTCGAGGGAGATTCAGATTTGGAGTTGTCAGATGATGAGAGAGATGAGGATAAGTTTCAACCAGTGATACAAAACGGTGATGAAGAAGAGGAAGACAATGCAGAAGGCTCAGTTGAAGGGACAGATGCAGACACAGACACAGATACAGACAGGGATGAACAGGAAACTCGTCGCCCTCTGTGGGCCAGGAGTAACATGTATGTTTGATGCAGTTCCACAATTTTAAATTCAGCTGCATTGAGTATTTAAACTGTTATTACTTATCATTTATTATTCTTTTTTCCTTCATATCAGATTTGCACCTGTGTTACCTGGGCTTCCTGTGTGTCAAGATGACCCTACAACACGTGCAGACTGGAGTCCAATTGAATACTTTTCACAGTACATTGACAACAAGGTCTTTGAAGATTTGGCAACATACACAAATCAAAGAGAGCTGCAAATCAAAGGAGTGTGCATGAACACCACGCCACCAGAAATAAAAAATTCCTTGGGCATTTCAGTCCACATGGCCTGCCTTGGCTATCCCAGAATTTAAATGTTTTGGGCCAACAAAACTAAAGTGCCAGTCATAAGTAGCAAAATGACTAGGGATAGATTCTTCAGGATAAGAAATTCCCTCAAGATTGTCAATGACCTGGCTGTAACAGAGGAAACAAAGAAGGCAGATATTCTTTGGAAAGTCAGGCCAATACTCGATCGTGTGCGCCAAGGCTGTCTCAGCCTTGCAAAGCCAGAAAGGGTCTGCATTGATGAGCAAATCATCCCATTCACAGGCCGTTGTCCAGTCAGGCAATATGTTCCCGGCAAGCCAAACCCTACTGGCCTAAAGGTCTTTGTCCTTGCATCCCCAAATGGTCTGATGCTTGATTTTGAAGTCTACCAAGGGAAGAATACCTTTACAGTCCAAAGGTTAGGAGTTGGAGCTGCAGCAGTTCTACGCATGGTTGAATCTGTTCCAACAGGAAGCCACATATTCTTTGACAGGTACTTCACAACCATAGATCTATTGGATGCATTGCTGGCAAAGGGCCTTCCTGCAACTGGAACTATAATGAAGAACCGTGTCCCAAAGCTGTGCCAGCTGCCAGTAGACAAACAGTTGAAAAAAGAGGGGAGAGGAACATCAGTGTCAGTGGCCAGAAAGAGTCCTGAGCTGGCCATCACAAAATGGTTCGACAACAAACCAGTGCTCATGGCATCCACTGTACATGGGAAAGACCCAGAAGACATCTGTACCAGATGGTCCCAGAAAGAAAAGCACCTGGTCCAGGTTAAAAGACCAGCAGTAATTAAGCAGTATAATGATAACATGGGTGGCGTAGATCTTTGTGATCGCATGCTTAGCTTCTATCGTATGTCAAGCAGGACCAAGAAGTGGACATCGCGGCGTGATCAGTCACTTCTTTGATGTTGCCATCACCAACTCCTGGATACAATACCAGTCTGACAGCAAAGCTCTGCACAGACCATCCAAGAACACACATCACTACCTGGACTTCAAACTACTCCTAGCTGAGGAGCTGTTGGAGAGTCCGGAACTGGAAAACAGCTGTGAAGAGAGTGAGGATGAGTATGAGCCACCATCTAAAATGAGGATCCCACAACCAGAGCCATCTGTGCGCAGACTAGGAGCCATGCACATGCCTGAGATGATGGATACCAAGCATGCAGAAAGATGCAGAAATAAGGGCTGCAAGAGCAAGACGTACATGAGATGTACCAAATGCAAGATGTTCCTCTGCATTACCAAAAAGAGAAATTGCTTCCAGGACTTTCACCACTAACAAAGAAAATACTAAGAACAAAATGAAGAGTGAAGGAAAAAGCTAGATTGGATTCAGTTTGACAGAAGGAAAAAATCCAAAATAAATCTGTTACACATTAGTTATATGTTCATTGTTCAAATAACACTGAAAGGATTCAAGGGGACCAATCAAAGGATATGGACATAACAAAGTGTTAAGCTTTAATAGTAAAGCTATCCTTGCGAAATGTAAGGAAAAGGATTCAAGAATGATTAATGTGTATTGTATAATCAAAATGTCTGTATTCTTGGATAATAATCAATCTACAGCCCAAAATGTATGTATTCTTAGTTCATAAAAACTCTGTAATCTGTAAGAACTCTGTAAAAATTTGTATCTACCAAATGTGTCTCTTTTCGTACTCAAATGATCCTGTTGTCCACTACAGTGGACATGCTGTAAAATAAAAAATTAAAATTAAAATTAAAATGTGGAAATTGTAGGATGCTTTTTTTGACCCTAAACAGTTATTGAATCACAAAAAATATGATTAGGAAAAACAATATTTTCCTTGGTTCTCAGGAGGATAAAACAAATCTGTTTTCCTCAGTGCAATGTTTGGTGAATGCATGGTGTTGTTTTTTCCTCAGTCTTCCTTTGAATGCTGTGTATACTGATTTAGTTCTAAACGACCATCATACAGTCCATCCTCACCTCCTCGATCACTGCAACGGATTGTCTGGTCTGCTGAGAGGGTCATTGGCTGCCACCTGCCCTCCATTGAGGTCCTGCACGACTCCAGGGCAAGGAAGCGTGCAGGAAAGATCATCGCCGACCCCTTCCACCCCCTCTTCCAAAGAATCCCCTCTGGCAAAAGGTTCAGGTCAATCAAGACCAAAACCTCCATCCACCTGAACAATTTTTTCCCCTGTGCCATGGCCCTCACCAACCGGCCACCTGGTACACAATGATCCTCTCATCCATGGACTTCGCACTTCGCACTATTCATACACAGACTATGCACCCTGCACTATCATCCCAGAACTGCATATTGCTTTTTGCACTCTCTGCACATCTCTTACATGCATAATTTATGTAAGTAGATCTGTGGAAATGTTGCATCTATATATTTTTTGGTCTGTATATTCTGTTTATCGTCCGTCTGTATATTCTGTTTATTGTGGCAGCACCATTTCACAGTCAAATTCCTGTACATGAGAATAAAGCTGATTCTGACATGTTAACTTGAATTTAGCTGGTTTATCATATGTCAGTTTACATTATATTATTTGGGACTGGTTATGTACTGTATGAACTGTAGCAGGTTCTCCCTTTTGCGTCTTCATATAATTAAAAATCCCCATGTGCTGTATGTGTGTGTCCTTGGGCTTAAGAATTATCTTCGGTCATCGTCACACCCGTGTATATTCCCCCTCAAGCCGATACCACGTCGGCTCTCAAGGAACTACACTGGACTTTTTGCAAACTGGAAACCGCATATCCTGAGGCCGCATTTATTGTAGCTGGGGACTTTAATAAAGTAAATCTTAGGAAAACGCTACCAAAGTTTTATCAACACATTGCCTGCGCCACTCGTGCATCAAAAACGTTCGACCGTTGCTACTCTCCATTCCGGGATGGCTACAAGGCCCTCCCCCGCCCTCCCTTCCTGCTCCTCCTTTCCTATAGGCAGAAACTCAAACAGGAAGTACCCGTCGTAAGGATTGTTCAATGCTGGTCTGACCAATCAGAATCCATGCTTCAAGACGGTTTTGATCACACAGACTGGGATATGTTCCGGGTTGCCCCTGAGAATAACATTAATATATACACTGACACGGTGACTGAGTTCATAAAGAAGGGTATAGGGGATGTTGCTCCCACGATTAAAATCTATCCAAACCAAAAACTGTGGATAGATGACAGCATTCGTGCAAAAAACTGAAAGTGTGAACCACCGCATTTAACCACGGCAAGGTGACTGGGAATATAGTCGAGTACAAACAGTCCAGTTATACCCTTCGTAAGGCAATCAAACAGGCAAAACGTCAGTACAGAGACAAAGTTGAGTCGCAATTCAATGGCTCAGACACGAGACGTATGTGGCAGACAATCACGGATTAAAAAGGGAAAACCAGTCACGACGTGGACACCGACGTCTTGCTCCCGAACAAGCTAAACACATTCTTCAACCGCTTTGAGGAAAACACAGTGCCGCCGATGCGGGCCACCACCGTTCCCGTGGAGTGTGAGCTCTCGACATTTAAGCGTGTTAACCCTTGCAACGCTTCCGGCCACGACGGCATCCCTAGCCGCAATCACCATCACACTGCACACTGCCCTATCCCATCTGGACAAGAGGAATACCTATGTAAGAATGCTGTTCATTGACTACAGCTGAGCCTTCAACACCATAGTACCCTCCAAGCTCATCATTAAGCTCGGCGCCCTGGGTCTGAACCCTGCCCTGTGCAACTGGGTCCTAGACTTCCTGACGGGCCGCCCCCAGGTGGGAAAAGTAGGCAACAACACCTCCACTACTCTGATCCTCAACACAGTGGCCCCACAAGGGTGCGCGGACCCCCTCCTGTTCTCCCTGTTCACCCGTGACTGGATTGCCACGCACGTCTCCAACTCAATCATCAAGTTTGCAGATGACACAACAGTGGTAGGCCTGATTACCAACAATGACGAGACAGCCTACAGGGAGGAGGTTAGGGCCCTGGCGGAGTGGTGCCAGGAAAATAACCTCTCACTCAACGTCAACAAAATAAAGGAGCTGATTGGGGACTTCAGGAGACAGCAGAGGGAGCACGCCCCCATCCACATCGACGGGGGCGCAGTGGAGAAGGTGAAAAGCTTCAAGTTCCTCGGCGTACACATCACTGACAATCTGAAATGGTCCACCCACACAGACAGTGTGGTGAAGAAGGCGCAACAGCACCTCTTCAACTTCAGGAGGCTGAAGAAATTCAGCTTGGCCCCTAAGACCCTCACAAACTTCTACAGATGCACCATTGAGAGCATCCTGTCGGGCTGTATCACCAAGACAGGACTGTGTCGAGGCACAGATCTGGGGAAGGGTACCAAAACATTTCTGCAGCATTGAAGGTCCCCAAGAACATAGTGGCCTCCATCACTCCTAAAAGGAAGAAGTTTGGATCCACCAAGAATCTTCCTAGAGCTGGCCGCCCGGCCAAACTGAGCAATCGGGGGAGAAGGGCCTTGGTCAGTGAAGTGACCAAGAACCCGATGGTCACTCTGACAGAGCTACAGAGTTCCTCTGTGGAGATGGGAGAACCTTCCAGAAGGACAGCCATCTCTGCAGCACTCCACCAATCAGGCCAATATGGTAGAGTGGCCAGACGGAAGCCACTCCTCAGTAAAAGGCACATGACAGCCCGTTTGGAGTTTGCCAAAAGGCACCGGAAGGACTCTCAGACCATGAGAAACAAGATTTTCTGGTCTGATGAAACCAAGATTGAACTCTTTGGCCTGAATGCCAAGCGTCACGTCTGGAGGAAACCTGGCACCATCCCTACGGTGAAGTATGGTGGTGGCAGCATCATGCTGTGGGGATGTTTTTCAGCGGCAGGGACTGGGAGACTAGACAGGATCGAGGGAAAGATAAATGGAGCAAAGTACAGAGAGATCCTTGATGAAAACCTGCTCCAGAGCGCTCAGGACCTCAGACTGGGGCGAAGGTTCACCTTCCAACAGGAAAACGACCCTAAGCACACAGCCAAGACAACTCAGGAGTGGCTTCGTGACAAGTCTCTGAATGTCCTTGAGTGGGCCAGCCAGAGCCCGGACTTGAACCCGATCGAACGTCTCTGAAGAGACCTGAAAATAGCTGTGCAGCGACGCTCCCCATCCAACCTGACAGAGTTTGAGAGGATCTGCAGAGAAGAATGGGAGAAACTCCCCCAAATACAGGTGTGCCACGTTTGTAGCGTCATACCCAAGAAGACTTGAGGCTGTAGTCACTGCCAAAGGTGCTTCAACAAAGTACTGAGTAAAGGTTCTGAATACTTATGTAAATGTGATATTTCAGTTTTTCTTTTCTTTTTTATACATTTGCAAAAATGTATAAAAACCTGTTTTTGCTTAGTCATTATGGGGTATTGTGTGTAGATTGTTGAGCTAGATTGATGTAAATTCAAACCGACTCGCACTTGTTAGAGAAACTTGTTGCTGCCATAGTTTATCTATCATACCATCTGGTAGTGCCTGTCTTGACTTCATCAAATCGTTGAAAAGAAGCTAGTTAGCTACAGTAGCCAGCTAAGTTAGCCAGCTAGCTAGCTAAAGTAGCAAGGTTAATTGAGGCTATTTTGCTGCGATCCCCAGTCCTTGTCTACAGGAACTCCATTCATATGAAACAACAGCCTACCTGTTCAATGATCATTGTAGCATACTCCTTCCCATTTAGCCAACTTAATTCTGTAACTTTAATTCAATTTTACATTGATTAGAAATCTCCCACTTAACTTGCTACACATGGAGCCTCTGACTGTAGTGCCACTTTGATTGACCGACAATAACAACAAGCTACACGTGTGAAACGTGTAGGGTACCGGTGCGTCATTTTTATGGGGCGCACTCATATAAACTGTCATAAAACTATTACAATTTTGAATGTAATGGTCTATCATTGTAGGCAATGTTGCAATATAGATAATTGTATTACATTTTAGACAAAGCCTTTAAAAAATATATGTAATAATCAAAAAAATATATACTCTCCCAAGTAATCGAATACTAACATCCGTTCGGATATTTGAATATTCAAATACCATTTCCATCCCTACTAAATAACTATCAGCAGGGCCTGTCAAAATCTTTTGGTTTTGCTCCGATACAAAGCTATGTGGATGATGACAGCTTATCAGACCATGAAGGGAGGCTGTGCTAAAACCATGGCTTAGTGATGCAAATGTGGAATGCTTCAGGTTTAGTTCACATGACCAAAATGTAATGTGCCACATTTTGACTTGACTCCCACTGTTCAAGTGTGTATGTAACTCACTGCATAGAAGATTAAGAGAACCCTGAATTAATAAAATCCTGATTAGATCCATCAATAAAGAACTATGAATAGAACCCTTTAACGATGAGTTGGTTACCTTGAGAGAGTACCCACTGGTTCAGTTTGACATGGTACAGGACAGACCTCAGCCTCCAATGCTGGATGAGTGGGTACCCAGAGACCTCACTGTAGTTCACCATTCCTGTAAGAGACACAACATATCATCAGCTATGATTTTCCAGTCCAGTTAATAGTGCTTTGAAGCATAACATGAAAGAGGTAGATTAACAAAGAAAATAACTCATGTTAAGGACAGATAATAACTTGCACTGCACATTCGCAAATAGCCACTCTCTCTTACGCAACATACAAACAGTGGCTGTCGGTGACAGATCATTAATTCACTCTCTGATGGGTTGAAAAAAAAATGTAATCCACACAAAAGACAAGCATCTAATAATACCAAGCACTTTGACTTGATTACAAAACCACCAGATAGAGAAAAATCATTCACATTCTGCCTGCCTACAGGGGCTTGACGAAAACCTTCATTGGTTAGTCCATCAAAAATGTATTTACAGATGCCTTGCTTCTTATGGTAATGATTAACTTGGTCAGCTTGTTGCGAATAAGAACAAATCATCGATGGCAAGCAAAGCATAACAAATGTGTAAATGAAAATACATTGAGACATGGCGACATTCATCATCCGAATCCTTTCTCCAGATGAGATTAATCATTGCTATTCTACCTCTGGTTACGGTGCGATTTAAGATCCCTCACACATCACCATATGTAGCGTTGGCACAGTGATAAATCATCTCATCTCCTATGGCAACTGTCAGCAACGCTGAGCTGTGAAAGGTATCACACCCATACATCACTGTAACTTTCCCTTCATGTTTTACACATCTGGAAGATATCAAAAGCCACAACATATCCTTGGAGCTTTGGGAGCTGCTACATTGTTGATCAAAACATCTGCGAGACATAAAAGAGTACATTCAGGATGCCATTGAGTAATTCACAACTGTATGAGGTCATTCTGGGCCCATGTCACAAAATACTACATGTTTCGACGCCCAGAGGAGGACAGACACTGAAAGAGACATTTTGTTCTACTGAAAGAGAGCTGTAGTATTGTATTGGCAATGTGGTATCCTATTGGTATTGAGTGATTAATGCCAGAACTTACCAATTCACGACTGTATGAGTACCTTCTGGGCTTGTGTCACAATATATCATGCTTCTGAGAGATACTCAAATATAGACTTTTTGTTTTCAGTACTAGTGAAATGAGAGCTGTGCTGTCCTATTGATATTGAGTGGGTAATTTGTGTTCCCCTGGAAAGAACACAAATACTGTTTAGAGGATCATTGTCTTTCAGTGTAAATAAGGGGTAATGAATGCATTGTATTTGTAATTCAGCTAGAGAGTCAAGTGAAAATTGTGCCGGTAACCGTTCCTTTTTTAAAGCTATTCTCTGAAAATGAATCGCTTGGCAGTGGCTTGACATATCGTATGAACTTGATGAATAAGGCTCTAAATGTGATGTTCACACATTGTCCTCACCTTGAACAACATTCATTTATCCCTTCTTATGGGAAAACGCTCCCCAAACAATAGAATTCCTGGTTGTAGGCGCAGTGCTGCACCGTACCCGTCCCCTTATAAAATTAATAACAAGCCAAAACATATACAGCCCATATTCTTTCTTTTCAAAGGCCTTGTCTCCATTTACCCTTTGGGTGCTCTGCTCTCGTCGTCTGACAGAATGATTCATATGACTGAACTTAACAGTCTCTACCTAGCAAACCAAAATTGGTTCTGTGAAAGTTCCCAGAACATTCGTTAGGTCACGGCAAATGGTCTCATAACACAAAAAGTGTCCAGTCGTGCTGATGATTATAGAACGTTTGTATAATATATTCACCTGATGTTGCAAGAATATTCCTAGAATCTGTTATTTAAAGGTTTCCAGAATGTTTCATTAGGTTGTGGGAACAGTCTGGTGAGAACATTGTGGGGATATCACAAAAGATATGTTCCCATAACACAAAAACTGTCCAGTTGTGCTGATGATTCTACAATATTTTTTTTAGGGTGCAAAAAACATTCATCTGATGTTGCAAGAACGTTCCCAGAACACATTTCAAATCAAATCAAATTATTCGTAACATGCTTCGTAAACAACAGGTGTAGACTAACAGTGAAATGCTTACTTATGGGCCCTTCCCAACAATTCAAGGAGAAAGAAAATAGAGAAATAATAGAAAAGCAAAACAACTAATAATAAATACACACTGAGTAACAATAACTTGGCTATATACACGGGGTACCAGTACCGAGTCGATGTGCAGGGTACGAGGTAATTGAGGTAGATATGTACATATAACTAGGAATAAAGTGACAGATAATATAATATAATAATATGCCATTTAGCAGACACTTTTATCCAAAGCGACTTACAGTCATGTGTGCATAAATTTTTACATATGGGTGGTCCCGGGGATCGAATTCACTACCCTGGGGTTACAAGCGCCATGCTCTACCAATTGAGCTACAGAGGACCACTGTAGCTCTGTCTCTAAACAGTAGCAGCAGCGTATGTGACAAGTCAAAAAAGTTTGTGCAAAAAGGGTAATTGCAGATAGTCCGGGTAGCTATCCTGCAGTCAATGACCAAAAGTGCCCTCTTTGGCCTCATGGGTGGAATGTTAATCTTTTTCATATTTTCATAATTAATCAAATTAAATAAATAACAAAAATCTGGTGTTTCTATGTCAAACAGTTGTGTTATATTTCAGTCTTCTGTGATGTATTTAAAGTGTAATATTGGGATGCAAACTCAAAATTGTATACATTTCAACTCTATATCTGACATGGTAAGGTGCCTTCTATTTTTAAAGCTCATAACCATGTGTGTAAGGTGTATACTTTTGTTTCAAAGTATATACATTTGACCTTGCCTTGGAGGTCCTCAGAACCTTTCAAGAACATTTAGAAAATGTTATATTTAAGTTTTGCTTAATATTACCACAGCATTCTCAGCATGCACATTTAATTTGTAGCTCCTTAAAGCATAAGAAAGCAGATTGGAATACATCCCCACTATGTTTCTCTCCAGATTTAATGGCAATTCACATTTGAAGGTGATATAGAGACACATGGCGTTTCCATTTAATTCATAGGACATTTGAACACCATTTAGTCATACAAACACAACCATATTTTTTACACTTATAATAATGTGCAGTTTGTCAACATATGAAATGTAAAAAAATATGGTTGTGTTTGTTTGATTAAATGCTCTTTAAATGTCCTATGAATGAAATTAAAATGCCATTAGTGTCTACTGTATATAACCTTGTAGTGGGTCTACAATACAGTCCTCAAATGCGAATTTACCATTCAATTCTGGAGAGAAACATATTTTCTAATCTGCTTTCTTATGCTTTAAGGAGCTACACATTTGTGGAACATTATGCAATGTTCTGTGCAACCTAACTTAAATATTGTATGAATGTCATCACAACTAAGCATATTTTGTGTTTTGGGAACATATCTCTTGTAATGTATCCACACTATTCCCACAACCTAGTTAAATGTTCTGGGAACCTTTAAATAACTCAGAAAGGCTGTTCTGCCAGCATTCTTGCAACGTCAAAGGAATGTTTTGTGCACACTGATACAAACATTATCGGAATGTCAGCACAACTGGACAGTTTTAGTGTTTTGGGAACATATCTCTTGTTATATCCCCACAATGTTCCCACAACCTAAATAAATATTCTGGGAACCTTTAATGAACAGACATAATATGTTCAGAGAACATTCTTGTAACACCAGGTGAATGTTTTTTGCACGCTCAAAGAAACAATGTAGAATCATCCTCACAACTAGACTGTTTTTGTGTTTTGGGAACATATCTTGTGTGATGTCCCCACAATGTTCCCACCAGACTGTGCCCACAACCTAATGAAACATTCTGGGAACATTTAAA
Organism: Coregonus clupeaformis; assembly: GCF_020615455.1. Taxonomy (NCBI): domain Eukaryota; kingdom Metazoa; phylum Chordata; class Actinopteri; order Salmoniformes; family Salmonidae; genus Coregonus; species Coregonus clupeaformis. The sequence goes on from NC_059205.1 coordinate 39,986,402, forward strand.
GAACAGACTAAATTCTAGGAACGTTCTTGTAACATCAGGTGAATGTTTTTGCACAGATGTTGTGCACAACATTTTAGTGAATGTTAGGAAAACAATTTTTTTGGTTGAGAAAATACACAAATCAAGGACTAGGAGGCAGAGGACATCTGAATATCAAACCCAATTTGTAACCACGATGGATCTAAGATCTAATACCCTGAGCGCCCTGTAAATCTCTGTGCCACAACGGCCAAATCTTTTTTCGATTTATTTCTAGAATCTTCTCTCAGGAAAATTCATAGCGACAACCACAGGTGGAAGTTATCTTATGGCTCATAGAACCCCATTAACTATGGGACCCCATGTTCCATTTCACTCTTGGAAAAGTCGAGGAATGAATGATTGAGGGAAGATGTGGAACACTGGGAATTACCTGGCTGACACTCCTCCACTAATCTAAATGTGCGTCCCAAATGGAACCCTATTTTCTATATAGTGCACAACTTTTGACCAGATTCCCCATAGGGTGCACTATATATGGAATAGGGTGTCATTTGTGACATATCATAACAGTAATATAGCAGCAGAGCCCATTCTTTCTCAGGATACTGATAAGAGAACTAAAGCCTATAGGAGGAGCAAAATGTTAGCTCTTGAAAATATGTATGGGAATGGCTGTACATAGTGCCTCAATAATCCAATGGTAAAGATAATGGTAGAGAATGATCATATATGTTATTGGACTAAATCACTAGGCCTACCACTCATCTATCCTTGACCAAGTCTTCTCATATAAATCATTTTCACTGCTCCTCAATACATAATATAAGTCTAATGTCATTGGTTGAAGGGCTCTCATACAATATTGCATAAGTGGTGCCCTCTCTTCCATTACCATGTTCATTACAAAGTATACTCTACACCACAGCATCCATAGTACACATAGGTAATATTGAAAACAATATATCCATATTTCTAAAATGTACTCTTTAAAAAGGTACGTGGAGATGCACATTTTGTCTACTAATTGAAACAAGAAAGGATATTTGGATAGTTTGCATAATGGACTGCAGTATGAAAAATGTATGCACTCACTAACTGTAAGTCGCTCTGGATAAGAGCGCCTGCTAAATGACTAAAACTTTTTTTTTAAATGTAAATGTAATCAATTAAAATCATATTGAAAGGAGAAACTCATGTTAATGCATTTGTTACTCAAAAGGTCAGATATTCAGAACAGGTTATGTGATAAGTTCAGGTTAATGGTTACGTTTAAGGTTAAGGTAAAGTTGACCAACATGGAAGGTTATTTGTTAGACCACTGAAACTGAAGATATTCTGAACACTAGCTTTCCATTCTTCACTCAAGTTTTGATTGTAGATGGACCAAATTAACAAACCTGGTAGGAGGCCTTGAAGCCCCATAAAAGGGATGAAACATTGAAACTACAACCGTAGGAACTTCCTACATTTAAAGAATCCAACTGATTGAGGCCATTCATCAATCAGCATCAAATACTTTAATTAATGAGGCAGATGCTGCTCATACTGAGGACAGGTCTCTGGTCAAAAGTAGTGTACTATATAGGGAATAGGGTGCCATTTGGAAATCCAAGGTGACACCCATTCCATTTTAGCATTGCTGAAGGTAATATAGGAACTGTCAATGTCTCAAACTATCTCCCAGATACCTCTGTGCTTTAGCGGTCACTAGGCCATATGCTGCGGCTTTAATTGAGAGGGACATGGGGAGAAGGGACTCTGTGTCGCAGTATGAATCACTGCCATTCTGCTTGCATCAATGATCAAACCACCAACCACCAGTTCAGTTCACACCGAGCCCACCAAAGACTTTCCAAATAAGTATTTGCAGCCTACTATAATCCTGACACTAGAAATAAACAACCGTCTCTAACTAGACTGTAGTGTCAGTCAGTATACACTTCTGAGAAATGATTTCCCTGTGTTCTGTCACGTCTTACAGAGACTGAGATCTCTGCCGGTGTCTCCTCAGAGGAGGCCTGTAGATCCCAGAGGAACAGGTGCTCATCATGATGGCAGTCTTTGTGATGGGCCACCCTTAAGGTCCCTGCTCCCATGCTGGGCCCCCACTATATTAATTATCACATCTAATGCTGTCAGTTAATTAACTGACGCTTACCGCAGGAAGTGAGTTAAGCAATTCTATGCGATTAATCAGTGTCAAATAACAAATTAAACCCCAAATGTGATTAACATTGAGGGATGCATCCAAAAGTGAATTTTAGTGGAGCTTGGCATTTTCATGTACGCCAGAAATTAAGTTTTACTACTCACAGGCGAAGCGTATAATATGTATTTATACAATGCTGTTGTCATGGAAATATATCCATGTAACTATACACCAGGGATCATCAACTAGATTCAGATTTTTTGTTGAGCGGATGGTCGGGGGGCCGGAACATAATTAAAAATAATTTGTAGACTGCAAATACATTGACCGCAAGAAGCCCAAACATATATAATGTTTGACTAAAACATTTTCATTTCAAACCTAGCTTACATATGTATACGATCATTATGCGTGGGAATACTTGGGAACTGATTTATTAAATTAAAATCACTTGGAGCTGATTTCCTGGTGTTTTTACAGACTTTTATGTCCAACAATAACAAATAATTTAAGAAAAGTTTTTTTTTGCTCAGTGTGCAAAGCTGTCATCAAGGCAAATGGTGGCTATTTGAAGAATCTCAAATATAAAATATATTTTGATTTGTTTAACACTCTTTTGGTTACTACATGATTCCATATGTGTTATTTAATAGTTTTGATGTCTTCACTATTATTCTACAATGTAGAAAATAGTAAAAATAATGAAAAACCCTTGAATGAGTAGGTGTTCTAAAACTGGTAGTGTATGTTTGAGGCTTTACTGAGCCGGACAAACTTCTCTCTTCAATGAGAGCCCAAGCACTTCCCCAGTGTTTCCCCAGATCAAGTATCAAGTACGATTTTTCCCAGTCTGAGATTGTTTTTTTACGAGTTCCCAGTTGTCTTGAATGCACTGAAGTCGGAAGTTCCCAGTTCCCAGTTGTTTTGAATGCGGCATCAGATTGTAACTATGGTACCTCAGGGTTGCCAGCTCAGAACCCCCCTTTCCAGGGATGTTATTTTTATTTAGAGTATAAACTTCTCCTGTGTTTGCCCCTCATTTATTGATAAATCCCCCATCATAGTAATATTTCCTGCATCATATCCCCCCACGATACCTTCCCCCATTTCTATCCCCCCACAAATGAAATGAACCCCCCCACAATCCCCCCTAAAATGGTTTCATCCCTGTTTAGCTTTCTCGCTATTGGTTAGGCTAGGCTAGGCAGTAGGCTTTTATTTGGGGTGATGATCTGTGAGGTGATAACATTTTATTTGCTTTGTGTTTTGTCAAAAACGGTAAACGACTTGTCAAGTCATGTGCTCCGGTTTTTGTATACACTGTAACAAGTACATTGAAGATTTGTAATATGCTGAAAAGTTGCCAAACTAAGTTCATATTTTTCAGGCAATGGGCGCAGCCATCTTTACTTTGAGTTTGTTCATTTGCGTCTTATAGTGAATGGCATTCTGGGATTAGGGAGTTTTCGCTTGTCAAACATAAACAAACATGGCTGACATCATAAAGAATTTAGCTGCTATTAGCTTAGCTGACACGCATCTCTTTTCTAAACAATATTACATTTCTCCGTTGTGCTCACCAGAGATGTGGTACATTGTAAACAAGTCTAGCTGTTAGGTCGCTAACTTATGTTTTGTTTTTTGTCAGCACAACCTGTTATTTACACTGGTTTATGGAATGAGTTTGGCTGTGGATGTGTTCCGTGTGATGTTTGGAATGTCACGCCCTGGCTCTGGGGACTCTTATATGTTGAGCCAGGGTGTGGATTTTCTATGTTTTGTTTTCTATGTTTTTGGTTCTAGTTCGTTTTGATCTATGTTGGCCAGGGTGGTTCCCAATCAGAGACAGCTGTAGCTCGTTGTCTCTGATTGGGGACCATACTTAGGCAGCCTTTTGGCATGTTCGTTTTGTGGGATCTTGTCCCGAAAGGTTGTGTTGTAACCTAGGACTTCACATATCGTTTGTTTATTGTTTTGATCGGTTGTTAAGTACAATAAAGAATGTACGCTTATCACGCTGCGCCTTGGTCCGCTTCATCTGTCAGCGATCGTGACAGAAGATCCCACCACCAGAGGACCAAGCAGCGTGCCCAGGAGGAGAAGTTGGCGATGTCCCAGGTGGGCGAATGGTGGTCTTGGGAGGACATATTCGCGGGCAGAGGGCCATGGGCAAAAGTAAATGCCCAGGCAGGGAGGAGAAACGGCGCCAACCGTGCCGACGACGGACACGCGAGAGGCAACCCCAAGAAATTGTTTTGGGGGGGCACACGGCGTGGACGACGGGGCTGCTGGAGGCAGCTACAGGGCGAATCGGCGGACTAGGAGAGGAGGCCATCAGGTTTGGGGGGCTGGAAGGGTGGTTGGCGGAGCCTAGAGGTAGAGCAGAGCCAACTCCCCGTACTCAGGCTAGGCAGCGTGAGACTGAGCAGGTTCCGTGTTATGCGGAGCCACGTACTGTGCCGCGAGTGTTCCGGCACAGTCCTGTACGTCCTGTGCTAGCACCACGCACGTGTCGTGCTAAGGTGGGCATGCAGCCAGGACGGAGAGTGCCGGCTCAACGCTCGTGGCCTCCAGTACCCCTCCTCGGTCCCGGATATCCTGCGCCAGTGCCACGTGCTGTAGTGCCAGTACGAGTGCACAGCCCTGTACGTCCTGTGCTGATGCCTCACACAGATTGTGTGGAAATAGGCATTCAGCCAGGACGGGTTGTGTCAGCTCTCCACTCCAGACCTCCAGTCCGCCTCCACAGTCCAGCCCGGCCTGTTCCTGTCCCTCGCACCAAGCCTGTGGTGCGCGTCGCCAGCCCGGTCCGGCCTGTTCCTGCCCCTCGCACCAAACCAGTGGTGCGCGTCGCCAGCCCAGTCCGGCCTGTTCCTGTCCTTCGCACCAAGCTGTGGTGCGCGTCGACAGCCCGGTCCGGCCTGTTCCTGTCCCTCGCACCAAGCCTGTGGTGCGCGTCGCCAGCCCGGTCCGGCCTGTTCCTGCTCCCCGCACCAAGCCAGTGGTGCGCGTCGCCAGCCCGGTCCGGCCTGTTCCTGTCCCTCGCACCAAGCCTGTGGTGCGCGTCGCCAGCCAGGTCCGGCCTGTTCCTGCTCCCCGCACCAAGCCTGTGGTGCGCGTCGTCAGCCCGGTCCGGCCTGTTCCTGCTCCCCGCACCAAGCCTGTGGTGCGCGTCGTCAGTCCGGCACGGCCTGTGCCTGTTCCACCGGTGCGGCACCGGGCAGCTGCTCCACTCCGGAGCCAGAGCAATCCGCTCCACCGGTGTCCAGTCCAGCTCCGGCCAGTGGGGCCAGACCAGATCAGGGGCGCTACGGGGGGGTGGAGAGAGAGTGGTGGTCACGCCCGGATCCGCCTCCGAGGCGGAATGCCCACCTGGCCCCTACCCTCTTGTGTTTGGTTGGCGCGGTCGCAGTCCGCGCCTTTGGGGGTACTGTCACGCCCTGGCTCTGGGGACTCTTATATGTTGAGCCAGGGTGTGGATTTTCTATGTTTTGTTTTCTATGTTTTTGGTTCTACTTCGTTTTGATCTATGTTGGCCAGGGTGGTTCCCAATCAGAGACAGCTGTAGCTCGTTGTCTCTGATTGGGGACCATACTTAGGCAGCCTTTTGGCATGTTAGTTTTGTGGGATCTTGTTCCCGAAAGGTTGTGTTGTAACCTAGAAATGTATCTTTTGCATAGCCCAACTGCCCCTGAGACACCCTCAGAGAGTTGGGTCACGACCAGCCATTATCAACGGCAACCCTGGAGCAATTACGGTTAAGTGCTCATTGACAGATTGCTCACCTTGTCACCTCAGGTATTCAAACAACATTTTTTTTTACATTTTAGTAATTTATCCATAGCAATTTATAGGAGCAATTAGGGTTAAGTGCCTTGCTCAAGATTTTTCATCTAGTAGTCTTTGGGATTCAAACCAGCACCGTTCAGTTACTGGCCAAACACTCTTAACCACTAGGCTGCCTGCTGCCCTAGTAAAAGGTAGATATGTACTCCATAATGTATATATTTGCTGAACAGGATTGGCTAATTACGTTCATTGTGAAAAGAAAATATATGTTGTAGCATGTGAATGCATGAGCAGCCCTGAGTAGGATTCTGTACTAACATAGCAATTATCTTTGAAGCTAGGGAACAAGCTCAGCTTGTGTAGTAAAACTAGTTAACTTTATATGCCAGTCTGTAAATTCTAATTGCCTTGGCAAGTAAACAATTACTGTAATTATGCAACCAAATGATAGCACACGATTAGAGGAGAGAGAGGAGGACGTTTTTCGAATGTTAAATATGGCTCTCCTAAGTGTGACACAATAAGGTTTGTACATGGAAAACAGACAACAATGTAATGTAGTGGAATGTTAGTATATTTTAACTTAACCTGCTTCTTTTCACATATAATTGCATACATTCAAAAAGAAAAGGGCGTCAGGTAGCCTAGCGGTTAAGAGCGTTGGGCCAGTAACTGAAAGGTAGCTGGTTTGAATAGGTAAAATATCTGTCAATGTGCCCTTGAGCAAGGCACTTCACTCTAATTGCTCCTGTATGTCGCTCTGGATACGAGATTTTGCTAAATACTTAAATGTAATGTAAGAAAACTCACCTATCAACACTCACTTAAATAAAATGACACTGGCTTCAAGGTTTTATACAAATTGCCTGTCAGTCAAAACAACACTTACTGTCACACTCATCATTTCTCAGGCTAATGCAGCTATGATTAGCCACACCATGAACATACAGTTGAAGTCGGAAGTTTACATACACCTTAGCCAAATACATTTACACTCAGTTTTTCACAATTCCTGACATTTAATCCTAGTAAATATTCCCTGTCTTCGGACAGTTAGGATCACCACTTTATTTTAAGAATGTGAAATGTCAGAATGATAGTAGAGAGAATTATTTATTTCAGCTTTTATTTCTTTCATCACATTCCCAGTGGGTCAGAAGTTTACATACACTCAATTAGTATTTGGTAGCATTGCCTTTAAATTGTTTAACTTGGGTCAAACGTTTTGGGTAGCTTTCCACAAGCTTCCCACAATAACTTGGGTGAATTTTGGCCCATTTCTCCTGACAGAGCTGGTGTAACTGAGTCAGGTTTGTAGGCCTCCTTGCTCGCACACACTTTTTCAGTTCTGCCCACAAATGTTCTATAGGATTGAGGTCAGGGCTTTGTGATGGCCACTCCAATACCTTGACTTTGATGTCCTTAAGCCATTTTGTCACAACTTTGGAAGTATGCTTGGGGTCATTGTCCAATTGGAAGACCCATTTGCGACCAAGCCTTAACTTCCTGACTGATGTCTTGAGATGTTGCTTCAATATATCCACATAATTTTCCTTCCTCATGATGCCATCTATTTTGTGAAGTGCACCAGTCCCTCCTGCAGCAAAGCACCCCAACAGCATGATGCTGCCACCCCCGTGCTTCACGGTTGGGATGGTGTTCTTCAGCTTGCAAGCCCCCCCTTTTTCCTCCAAACATAACGATGGTCATTATGGCCAAACAGTTCTATTTCTGTTTCATCAGACCAGAGGACATTTCTCCAAAAAGTACGATCTTTGTCCCCATGTGCAGTTGCAAACCGTAGTCTGGCTTTTTTTATGGCGGTTTTGGAGCAGTGGCTTCTTCCTTGCTGAGCGGCCTTTCAGGTTATGTCGATATAGGACTCCTTTTACTGTGGATATAGATACTTTTGTTCTTGTTTCCTCCATCATCTTCACAAGGTCCTTTGCTGTTGTTCTGGGATTGATTTGCACCAAAGTACGTTCATCTCTAGGAGACAGAACACGTCTCCTTCCTGAGCGGTATGACGGCTGCATGGTCCCATGGTGTTTATACTTGCGTACTATTGTTCATACAGTTGACCGTGGTATCTTCAGGCGTTTGGAAATTGCTCCCAAGGATGAACCAGACTTGTGGAGGTCTACAATTTTTTTTCTGAGGTCTTGGCTGATTTCTTTTGATTTTCCCATGATGTCAAGCAAAGAGGCACTGAGTTTGAAGGTAGGCCTTGAAATATATCCACAGGTACACCTCCAATTGACTCAAATGATGTCAATTAGCCTATCAGAAGCTTCTAAAGCCATGACATCATTTTCTGGAATTTTCCAAGCTGTTTAAAGGCACAGTCAACTTAGTGTATGTAAACATCTGACCCACTGGAATTGTGATACAGTGAATTATAAGTTAAATAATCTGTCTGTAAACAATTGTTGGAAAAATTACTTGTGTCATGCACAAAGTAGATGTCCTAACCGACTTGCCAAAACTATAGTTTGTTAAAAATAAATTTGTGGAGTGGTTGAAAAACGAGTTTTAATTACTCCAACCTAAGAGTATGTAAACTTCTGACTTCAACTGTAGCTCCTATTTCAATTGAAGCCTCAGGCAATATTGAGTACCAGAACATTTTGATCTTAAAGCCAATCTTTAGTTTTTCACTACAACGTCGCCAAAGTACAGCTCAATTAAAGGTTTGTTCAGCACCAACTAGCTAGACAGGAGACAATGAAATTGTGAATAAGCTTCCCAACCTGACTGGAGTGTTACAATGTATAGTATGTTTTAGTGATTTGTAAAAACTTGTTCTACTTAATTATAGAGATGGCATTTATCGGTACATTTAAAAAAAGGACTGATACAAATAAACCGAGCCACAGAAGGGTTCTGTGGGAAAGGAAATAGTCAAAACCTCTACTGAAAACAGGCACAAAACCTGAGACAATGCACTTGTAGTACTAAACGGTAAGTAAGCTGACAGGAGCTGCTCATGGGTCGTGAACCTCCCAGTAGGGAACTGCAGCAGAACAGAAGTCTATTAACACTGCAGGTCAAACCATGGCCAGCCGAGGAATTACCAGATAATATGGAGAAAAAAGGCAGTGGAAACCTACTCCGCCAGCTCAGGAACCCTCTTGACATGGGAGGGGAAAACAGTCAGATTAGAAGCCCAATAGCGGACACTGGACATAAAAAATATATATATATTTAAGGCAGAAATGCAAGGGTCTAAAAACATAAAATCATTCATTAGACCACCTTACTCTGAAGCTATACCCAGACACATAATCATATTCTATAAACTGATACAGTAATAGTTATATGGGGATGTGAAACTGAAATGCATTGAACACCAACAGAAGCCCCTGAAGGCGTCTCAATGCTGACACATTTAAAGGCAACCATCGTCTGGAGACACTGAGGACATTACACCCCTGAGGGATGGCTAGAACAGATAATATGAAAATAATATAACTTCTCTTCAGTTGAGGGTGTAACAACAAACATATGACCTTGACAGCTACAACTTATCTCCTAATTGCTTCATTTTTATAGATCGATTTTCATTCTAATTAAGCCTCTTAATGTTAGACTCGTGGAGGCTGAGTAATTAATTTGGTTGAATGTCATTCCAGATTAATGATCATAGCTATGTATTAATTAATAATGTGTGCTTGATTTGTTGGGGCTGGGATTGACCTGTAGGCTACATTTGTGCTTTTTCTTTCTAAGATATAGGTAAAATCAAGTAATGAGTGAATAATTCAGGAAAGTTACTCAGAACGACAGAATGTGAGCCTAACTAACAAAGTGTGTTACTCTGGTTTACCGTTGCATTTACTGTAATCAACATTGTGTTATTGCATCAAGATGATCTCATCTGTCTGAGATTGATAAACCTTGTGTGATTTAATGTTTACTTATCAGTGGAAGCATGATAGAAATTGGTTCCAGACATGAAAGCAAGAGGATAAGACACACTCAATCACACACACATGCACAAACACACACCTCACCCAAACACACTGAATCACAAAGAAAATAGGTAAGCCAGCAGCAAACCCTCCTCTGAAGCTAACAATTTAGTGGAGGAAGACAAATCTTGTCAATAACAATTGATCTAAGCAATTTGTATGGCTCTGTGTGAAAACTGAAATCACCAGATTGTTATTGGAATATGAAAGCTATTTTTCAGATGCTGGTTGAATCAGCATGTATTACAGCCACTTTTGGGAGAGTTTAGAACAGTGTGTATGAACAACTTTTTATGGCCAGGGGGTCTACTAAATTAGATTGTGGTGACCTGCCTGCACTGCAACTGGAAATGTCGACATTGATGCTATTCAGACTTCTGAGAGATTGTTGATTGGATGTATTGGGTTATTACAAATCTGAACCTGTCACTTTCGCTTTTTCTTCGAGACTTGACTTCCAGAGATTGCCTGTGCGCAACTAATAACACAAAGGAGATAAAAACTCAGTGCGTCAAAACTCCTGTGTCAGCCGTTTTTCCTAACTGGAAACAGTACCCTGTACCCACTCCTTTGATGATCAATGGAATCTAATCTAGTGCTAGAGCATATAAATGATTGACACTGTGGACTTTTTCACCTGTGGTGTTTCTCATTCTGTTCTATCTCTCTGAATTGACACTTTCACTATACTCATTCAGACGCTCATATACATTTAGTCAATCTGAGCATTGAGAACATGACAGCCACTGCCTTTGTGAGAGAGTTCCCTGAAGACAATCACTAAAAACCCAGCTGCCCTCCGAGCCCCCACAATAGGTACCACGACTGCTGGTCATTATTTTTGCTTAAAGAAGCTAAAAATACTGCTCCCTTTCTCCATCTTATGGGAAATCTGCTTAGTGGCAGTGAAAGCATACCTGCTTCCTGCTTTCCAATTAAATCAAGATGTATTTGCCTTTCAAAGCCTCGCCTCCCTCTCTTCCCCATTGGAATCATTGATGGAGCCCTCTGGCCTATGATGAATGACTTCCAACCCAGAGATGAATAGGAAGATGAATGCATTGCCCTGCGAGGGTTGGAGAAGTAGTGCAAGGAGTGCTGACATAGTGACAAATACACTGACCATGGCACCAACCTGCCTAAATCAGCAAGGGAGGGTGGCAACCGCTCAACAGCACCGCCAGGCACTTCCTCATAGCCTCAGTCCCTGTCCCATGAACTATTAGCTAAGTTAGCAATGAAATGCCAGGTCAAATCAAATCAAATGTATTGGTCACATTCACATGGTAAGCAGATGTTATTGCGAGTGTAGCGAGATGCTTGTGTAGATTCAATGTTTCTGACATGAGACAATCAAAGTGGAAGGATGCTTATACCGGTATACACATTCAGGACTGTGTATGTTCAGTAAAATGCTGATAAAGGAGACTAGTCCTTGTAACGATATACATTTCAGGTAATTTGAAAGATCGATACCACTGTGTAGGTTTTTCAGATAGCATAGCATAGGGAATTCGCTCCATTGTAAAACCTAAATGACATCTGCAATGAATCACTCCGACATTGGCATTTACAGTATATATTCCCAGTGGGCAAAACTGGTTCAAATGACGTAATTTCAACCAGTTTCCCCACTGGGATTTTTCTTTATTCACTGGTAAGGCCAATCCTGTTATTTTTCTCTTGACTACTCTGCATTTGACTATGCCATGTTTCAGAGCAGAGCACAAAACACAATAATCACTGTACCTGAAAGGACTTCAGTGCCACCACACCCTGTATGCATAAGAATGTATGCTACACTCTTAAAAAATACAGGTGCAAGTTGGAACCAAATAAGATTCTTGAGAGAGAAGCCATAGGGGATCCATTTTAGGGTCTCTGAAGAACCATAAATGAGATGGTTCTTTGAAGAACCATATAAAAATCCAAAACCAGAACTCTTTCGGCTCTCCAGCACCGGAATTGAATAGCCCTGCTATAGGGTTTTAAGCCTTATTTGCATATTTCCCAGGGTGCCTTTAGAGTTAATTTTAGAGTTACCAGTACCATGACTGTGTTTGCTAGTGACAGAGACATGGTTGTTGCATTCATTCATTTTCAGTCCAGTGGCCTTCACCAAGTGAGATCCTAAGTGAATATGTTGTCATAAATGCTTTATTATTTAAGACAATAGAATACATCATTCATAAGGCATTCTTTTGAGGGCCTAGTTTTACCCTAATATAGTAGCCTGAAACCCATAGTTTACATGCCACATCAACCCTGCAAGTCACATTATGCTGGCTTGCAAAGTGATGTAATAATAATAATAATAATAATATGCCATTTAGCAGACGCTTTTATCCAAAGCGACTTACAGTCATGCGTGCATACATTTTTGTGTATTGGTGATCCCGGGGATCGAACCCACTACCTTGGCGTTACAAGCGCCATGCTCTACCAGCTGAGCTACAGAGGACCACAATGTAATTCCTATTGGATTCCAGCCAGAGTGGGGATATCCAACATTTGCATTTTTATTCACCCGCAACCTGCATTCACCCGCAACCTGCATTCAGAAAGACTAAGATATGAGACTACCTTAAGGGGCTCCCAAGTGGCGCAGTGGTCTAAGGCACTGCATCTCAGTGCTTGAGGCGTCACTACAGACCCCCTGGTTCGATTCCAGGCTGTATCACAACCGGCCGTGATAGGGAGTCCCATAGGGCGGCGCACAATTGGCCCAGCGTCGTCCAGGTTTGGCCGGTGTAGGCTGTCATTGTAAATAAGAATTTGTTCTTAACTGACTTGCCTAGTTAAATAAAGATCAAATAAAAAAAGCTGGAACAACCATTTCAGTAACGGCTGCAATAAGTCCAAGTAACAGATTGGAATAGTTTAGAAAATGTATGTTATTTATATTTGAGTAGCATAAGATTAATCTATCAATCATAGATATTGAAACAAACAATTCAAAAAAATCTACCTACAATAGAGCATGCTGGGAAATATAATAATGATGGACGTGGTTTTGGTTAAACTCTGGTTATTAACGCCAACACTGGGGTTATTTTACCACTGAGTGTTAATTTAACTCTTTACAGTGTTAATTTAACTTTTGAATCAACACTAGATAACACTGGCCAATTTGCGTTGTGCTATGAAAGGGACACATCTGCACGCTTCCATACATTTCAATAACTTTTTAGAATTCAGAAGAACTGTTGATGTCACGTCAAGAACCCCACACTTAACTCAAAGGTTCTTTATCGGGCAAGAGTTCTCCAAGGAACCTTAAGAGCTGAGGAAGAACCATTTAAGAACCTTAATTTTTTTCTGTGTACTGTGTGAGATCAATTCTAATAGAACTGTAGCTATAGGACTATTACACAATTATATTCTGCATCTCAAATGACACCCTATTCCCTACTACTTTTGATCACATCTTTATGGACCCTGGTCAAAAGTAGTGCATTAAATAGGGAATAGGGTGCCATTTGGAGCACAGCCATTGGGCACGGTGAAGTGATGGGATGCTGTGCTGTGGCTCTCCAATTGGATAAAAAGGTTTATACTCCACAGAGGGACAAGGCCCTGGGATGTGATGACAGCAGAAGATCCATTAAGATTATACTTTTTTTTATGTCCTCAGAAGTTTCCAATAAACGTCAAATTTTAACTGATGCCATTCTGTCTTTGTTGATTATCCATTACCTTAGAAATAACCTTGTAAATGTGGTTTGGAGTGAGGCGTCCTATAGTGCCACCTTTATATGGGAGGTCATATAAACCATCCGAATCTGCACATTAGTATGGACTTTGTTTTGTTGCACCACTGGACGCATCGGGCCAGTTGCATCTAAACATAGGTACCATTACCATAGGTATAAGCCATAATACCATAGGTACCATAATAACGCTGAATGGTTTCTCATTAAAGCATAACTATGTGTGGAGATTACAAGATTTCATCTCCACTGTGACAGTTTCTTTGTAATATGCAAGAGTAAATTGTCCCACTGCAAATTCGATAGTGTTTTAATGGCGAAGACAACCTTTATACTGTAATGACTACTGTATGACAGCATTACAACATACTGTATGATAACAGCGTCACAGGTTTCACAGCACATATCTAGCTTTTTTTCTTTCTTCATTATCCAGATAAAATGAAGAAACTAGAAAGTATAGATCAGTCTTTACATTTCCAGGAAATAGGACAGAAATTGATTTCTCTAAAGTTGCATAAGCCTAATCCAAATGTTAAAAATTCTGTTAAGCTCCCCTTGCATTAATGTTGAATTGGCCAGTAAAATGTTGCACAGGCCAACATTGGCAGCAAATGGGAGATGTGAATGGAATGATGAAAGATGCAGCACATTGAAGCCTGAGTCATTTGGTGGAGCAAGGAGGGATATTTTCCTCTGTTAATGAGGGTGGTTTACATTGAACCTCTGTATTCTGTTTAAACGGCACGGCTGGCAGCATGTGCTGTGCTTGTAGTGTGGAGAAGCACCAGACAGATTTCAGATCTGAAGACTAATGAATTCTGACTGCAGTGGCACAATCCAAATCAGCCCCTTTCCTCATGAAAAATGATTTTGTTAATATCTTCCCCTATTTCCTTCCAGTTCATTATTTACTTGGATGATCTGCTTGGGAGCATGGCGTACTCAGTGGATGTGGATTGTGCAGTGTGCTGTAACTTCAAGAGAGAAAATTATGTTTGGATTCAATCACACACGTTTTAAAAAGGTTGTTGAAGGTGGATGTGGATGGCGTGCATTTTTTATGAAAACACAAACAAGGTTATTTAACAATACAGGTGTCAGGAGGAAAACCTGTTCATCGTATACATTTAAATCAAAGACAAACAACATGTTTTTTTAGATGACATTTTCTACAAAATGTCTGATTCTCTTTGTCAGCCATCAGCAATACCTGCACTAGTGACTGAGGTCAGCATTGAAAGGGACAGACGTAACCAAAGTCGTAAAAATTGCTGGTTATAACACCACAGAAAAAACAAGACCATAGCAGCAATGTTGAATATTGGACAATAGCCAATTCAATTTAAACCCACACAAATAATGGGACCCGTTGGCTCTGCTTAAGGCAAAATGTTAGCCTGACATGTTAGTCTTACATTTTGAAATAATCTGGGGTGTTTCTTCTTGGAAATTGAACCCATGGGTTTATAGCCTGTGTTTTCATGGTACTTGCCAATCAAATCAGCTGCACTCTGCTACCTCTGACTTCCCCTCTAGAGAGTTTTCTCCACTTTAAGAAAAACTGATATTGCACAATTTATTAAGCTTTTTTGGTATACTGTATGTCGAAATGACAAAATAAGGGACAAAATCTATAAATTCCAAATTGCAGTGATTCAAAAGCACTGTTATTTTTTGGTGAAAACCTAACTGAAAACAATTGGCCATCTTACAGCAAATCATGCTGCACTTCAGTACATATCTATTTGCAACAAAAACATACAGTATGCTACTAAATGTACATAATTATATCATACATTGATACTGTAAACATCTCCTACCTGTGAGATAGTCTGGGTCAGGGACTGGGTCTGACAGCTCTTCGTGGCATTGCACCTCGGTTGGAACTGATGCCACAACCATGCCATCTGGGAGCTGCTGCTCGATGCCTCGGGCAAAGTTCTTCTGCCTGGATTAAGGATGACAAAACAGCCTATTTAGAGCCCCACAATTATTCACCCATCCAACTAGGCCTTATCAGGGAGAGAAGGAATAAGGCAGAGAAGAGCCAGTGTCAGTCATGAACACATTGCAAAGCAGTATCTTCTGAAGTGAAGAGGAAATTCAGCAACTCTTGGAGAAGAGTGGTAGTTGATAAAAAGTTGTATTTATTGTTAAAACCAACACGTTTCAGCGAGTATCGCTCATCAGGTTTTGTTAAATCCAAACCAGCATCTTCTGGCAGATCATTAAGAAAATCCATAGGAAATACTGTATGTGAGCATGTAGGGAGAATCAGAGACTTCTACATCAAACATATAATTTTTCATTATGTTAAATGTCCTTTTAATTCTGTGATTCTCCTCCAGTTCCTAACCTGATATGCTCATTTTGTTCATGCTTAAGGCCCCCCCTAAAGTGTTTAAGGCCCCCCCACCCGTGTGTCACACTGTGACGTCATTTTGAATATTGAATAGCTCCCGTGTATTTATGCTAGAGACTGACCGTATCTTGTAGTGGCTGCAGCTCAAAAACCTCTTTCCACCGATATAAAGTTTGCGCCTATTCCATAAAATGGGGCTTGTGAAAGCAGCATTTTTCAACACATGAGAGGATCTGGACAAGAAAACCGTCACAAAATCGTCTGTACAACCTGAACTGTGTGAGCTACAAAATAATATGTCACCAATATCGAAAGGGGAGACTCTCACGAACACGACAGTGTTGGTTGTTTGGCTCTATGACATCCACAAGCTTTACGGAAGTCGTCTGAACTCTCTGTCGCGGACGTCCTCATTTCAAAAAGGTCTTCTCACAAAACCGACTCTCCAGACCAAACTGTTGGAGCTACAAACTAATATGTCAAAAGGGGAGACTCTTGTGAACACGAAGGTGTCAGTTGTTCTGCTCTAGGATGCACACAAGCTTTAAGGGAGTCATCTGAAGGTAACCGAGTACCAGGCTGTAAAAATGTCTAACAGTACATAGGGGGTCAAATGTGCCAAAAATAATGAGACCAAACATGGGTCTATATCTCTCAGATATAGGACAGACACTTCAAAACCTTTTTCCTTATGATTTATTTTTTGACTGCCTGTTTTGCCATTTATGAATGTGTTGTTCAATGTGTTTCTATGGGCTTTAACAGTAAAGGCCAAATTCAATGTTTCATCACATAATAAAAAATAAAAAACATTATACCTACAGGGGCTAAATGATACATTTTATGACCATCTTAAAATAATTCCATATGTTAGCTTAGTAGATATTGCGATCTAAGGGCTTAGACCTACAGGTTTTTTTTTTCTCCATTAATCATATCACATTCAACTTTTACCAGTTGAAAGTAGATACAAAATTATACTTTTTTTTGTTTTAAAAACATCTAAAATATTGTATTAAATTATGCAAATGAGATGATATCTCATTAAATATGTGCATATTTGTATATCATACAAATCCATTTTTCAGGACACTGGAATAAGTCAGCCTAAATATTTTGGTTTCATTTTGTTAAGACACTCCAGGACCGAACTTGCTCACAGCAGATTGTGGATAAATACTTTTTTCATCTTTCTATCTGTAAAATACTAAACATGTATGTAAAAAGCATTTTTGGCACATTTTTGTAAAGAAAAATTTTACCTATAATTGTTTATTTTACAACATATCAACAATTACCTCTGGGCAAGTCTGAAGCATATATCTAAGTATAACCAAACACAATTTGCTGAATGTAGATGCTTCTGAAGCTGAGGAAAATAAATTGGCGTGTCGGAAGAGTCTGACTTTGGGAAAATGGCACTCCAAGACAAGTACACTGAATTTAGACTACCAAACGCCAAACACCTATTTAGACACAATCACAATCTCTTCAAAGTCATTTACTACATACAGTATAGTAAAGTTTGTTACATTCTCTTTTAAATGGGCTTTTAAATTATGTGTAATTATGGATGTATGCCCATTTTAAAGTGATTACAATTGCTGACATTTTGATGACGATAGTATGATAAACTAAGGAAAACATACATTTTCATCAATATCTTTACATTTTTAAGTTTACTTTTTGAAAATGCTAATATGAATGGACCAAAATACCAACAAGGTACTGTAGATGCAAAGATGTCATTTCAGCCTGTGGTGCCTGGCATTAATCCTGATCTTCCCGGTATACTCATCCCTGTCTCTGCTCACTGCATTCATTCATTACAATAGTGATCATCTCCACTCCAAAGAGTCCATTTGAAAAGTTAGAAAAATAGTGGATCTTAAAGGGCAAATCACTTTGAATTGAATATGAAAAAAAATGTACTGTCGCTAAAGCTTTCACTTTCTCGATAAAAGGACCAGTGAGGTACCTGAAAGTTATATGAAAGCACTTTCTTCTTTATGCTGACTTTTCTGCATTCATTTTTCTATGTTTCTGGAAAGAGTCGCTGATGAAGAATTGAGTTTGAAAGGTGATCCTTAATCCAAAATCTCGATTTATCCTCAAAAGCCTGAATCATGAATAACCACAAGTATGGGGATACCAGTTACAAAGGTTTTAGAAGAGACAAATAATGAAAGGCAATCCGTACAATAATGATATAACTTGTGGCAACAACTACAGAAACCCCCCCCCACAAAAACCCCACATGTAGCTGAGCAATGGCTCTGTACAGCACATCTACAGTATACATCTACTCATATTAAGTTGTGTTCTTTTGACTTGAAGGTTAACAGCCACAGATGTAAACACAAGAATAAACAGCATTATCTTTAAACACTAAAAACATAACTTTCCAGAATTGGGTTGAAACAGGAAAGGGATGGGATGCAGTTACAAACCCCTCCTATTATTCATCGCTGAGTGAAAAATAACTGCTTCTATGAAAGGATCATTATGTTATTTCCACGTTCCAAACACAAATGCCTGACTTGAAGCAACATTACTCATAGTCAATGATTGAGCATCACACTCCCATTACTTAATATATTCTTACAACCACCTCTGAAATAGTCATTTATCCATTCGAAGTAATTTACATAAGGTTTTCATAACTGTAATCAGCAATAGTCCTATCGATATTTAATATCTATAAGCAGTGTCAAATATACTTTAGCTTTCAGGGACTTAGAACTAGCAGGAACTGGATGTAACTGTAAAATGGCTGTGCATATTAGTTAGAATCGTCCCTTTTAGGGGCATTGTCTGAAAATGAAACCTGACCCTCCATTGGAAACACTGAAATAATGCCATTACATTCATTTGTTCCATGTCCGGGGGTAAGGAACAGGAGCACATTGTTAACAGTCATTAAAAGCATGGAAATTAGACTCATACATATCAAATATGTTGCTTTAGGCATAGTATAACAATGCTTATCTCCTGAAAATGGAGAAAAGGGTTATAATGCACCTTGGGCCTGGAGGGTGAAATGGTTTGAATGTGCCATTGTGATTAATTTGTATTGTCAAGAAGAAGATATTATGCCTGTATGAAATATGCTATTGTTAAACTGACTTAAAGTAAATTCCATATTAACATAGTCAATTGCCAAACTGTATCACAAATTACTCAAAACGTAGAACCAAAAGTTTAATTGAGTGAGTTTTCTTTGGATTTTGGAATCTAACAAAAACAATCATAATGGGGATGAGGTGAGCATAGATGCCCAAAAACTATTTCAGTATTTTTTCAAGATCAGAGCAAACCAAAGTAAAAATCGTATTTAGATAATACGTACATCCTCTGCATATTTTCTTCATTTGAAAGTCTATGTCACTTTGAAAGAGTTTATGCCCATGTGCCTCTTCTTGAGTAATGGCTGGGAAAGGAAAAATTAAACCTCCAACTGTTTCAGGGTTTCAGCCAACTTTATAATTTCAACTATTTTTTGTATTCCCCCTGCTAATATCAGACCACAAGTGATGGAATGGGGCTGGGGTAAGAACTTTACAACGTCCAATAATTGAGGCAATGCCCTCCCGTGTTTAATATAATCAATCTAGCTCACACAGAAATTGTATATTTTAATTAAGCGAGTAGATAAAGGTGTTCCTCCTCTGAGGGGGTGAGAGGAGACACCCCACCAAGTAGTTTGGAAATGTGGTCTAAATCACGATCCCAAGCAGCACTAATGAGAACAAAGGACACTAAAATATTCATTAAAACCTGCTTTAAGCATGTTGTGTGGAGTAGTGTGAGAGAGAGAGAGAGAGAGAGAGAGAGAGAGAGAGAGAGAGATAGAGAGAGTGTGTGAGAGATAGAGAGAGTGTGTGAGAGAGAGAGAGAGAGAGAGAGAGAGAGAGAGAGAGAGAGAGAGAGAGAGAGAGAGAGAGAGAGAGAGAGAGAGAGAGAGAGAGAGAGAGAGAGAGAGAAAGGAGAGAGAAAGGAGAGAGAAAGGAGAGAGAGAGAGAGAGAAAGGAGAGCGAAGGACTTGGAGCCAAAGGGAGGAAATAATGAGAAGAGGTTGCCTTTTTTAACTCACATTATTCTAATGGACTTCACTGCTTCCCTCAGAGACATTGAGATCTACTAGTGGGACATCGCATCACTGCAAAGTCTGTAGACATACAATACAGCTCCAGCCATCTCAGCTAAGATCCCATCACATCTCTCTATACTGAATATTTTTTAAATGTAATATCCCCTTATGTGCTTTTGTTGTCCAGGCCGGTCTCGGCCACATAAAAGCTCTGGCTAAGATTGTGTGACACCTCATATTTACCTCCAATCCTCCACAGAAAACTCTAACTTTTGAAATATTAATTACCAAGCCGACTCTGAAATTCAGCGGGAGCGATTCAGAGAACGACAACTACCTTTTTAAAAAACATGAAAAGTGTTTCAGAGGCTGGTGAGCATGAAAGCAGGGCCCACAGCCCTGTGTGGATAGAATCAGACGCAGCTCTGTGGCACAGCCTGGAGCCTGGCCATCCAGCAGACTCTGCTCCCGCTGAGTGGGTACAGGCTAGCCTCATCTTATTCCAGCAACACCGGCTGTGAAGAGCCAGTGGGCACCTTCTCACTCTGCTAGATGTGTCCTTTAATTTCCTTCCTTTTGTTGTTCCAGCCAGACTAAATAAAAAGGTAGGGGTGGGATGCCTCTTTTTCAAATGAATAAAAGATCAACAGTCAAACTTGACTAGGAGGAAATGTGCACATTTGGTCTAGTTTGTGAAACATTGTGTGTACAGTAGAGTACAGTAGAGGTGAGCTTGGGAGTTTGGAGAACCAAGTTTCCATTTCTATCCAGCAGCTATGGGTGCTTTCTGTACTTTTCAGTTCCCTTACTTTTTTGCACGCTACATTAATGATTAGACAGTGTTAAAATTTGACTTCCTTGCCTTTCATAAGTTTACTGTCAAATAGGGAAACAGATGCTTTGTGACACTCCAGAACCGTTGGGTTGGGCTTTTGAAGAGGCGCCAATGAAACTCCAAGCACCAGGCTGGTATGAAACAGAATAATACAAGTTTTTCTCTCCTTTTTTTCCAGGATGTCTCTCACGGTGATTCTCTTTGTAAACCATGCATGAGTCACACAAGGGCTTTTCCTCTCAATGGGGTGTCAGTCAATGGACAACATTTTATTTCTGCCGTTAAATTATATTTACCTGTATAATGTCAAGACTATACTTCAAGTTAAAATATATTTTGACGTAAGTTTGGCAATTTTCTCCATTAAAATAATCCAATTATAATGTAATAAATTAATTAATAAAACCCAGCATTTAATATCAGTAACATTAGCATTTGTTTTTATCATTGAGAGAATGTTTATTCATAATACTTTTCTAAATTAAGTTTAATGTTCCCTGCACTACTACATCATCAGCAGTAATCTCTACTTCCCAGCACTATTCCTCCTGTGTACCAAAGTTTTGACTATTTTCTTTAGTTTCCAATTAATTGTCACATCAATATGGCATTCTTGTGAGGCTTAATGAACCCAAGGTGGGCACCAGTGCAGCAGCGCAGCAGACCCTTTGTTCATTGCACATTCAAAGTTTCATCTGCTCCAATTACGTTCCATTACACCAAACTGGCTCCTGGTCACTTTTAATTCACTTCTTGCAATCTTGTATAATTAGGGTTTGCATTAACCATGGCTCCCCAATGAGGCTTTCTCCAGCATCATGTCTGGCTGCACTCTGCACAGGAGCATTTTGTACTTTTCAAAGTCTGAAACACAGGCTGTCTCTCCTGGTGCTTTCAAAATGAGTTCAGAGCATTTGAGATTTAGCTACTTGATGATATTAACTTTCCCTTGCTGGCCTTCCTCTAGCATTCACGTGACATATTGTAAGTGGATGCACTGCCTCCGGCTGCGGGATCCATGTGCACCCAAATTACATTTTCAGGACCGTAGATGATTTCCGTGACCTGACTTCCTGACTTCAGCGGAAAGGAAGCATTGTGAGTAATTAAGCAGCCTACAAAGCATGCTGCCACGGAACTCATATTAACAAAACAGGGACTGCTGTGCATTTCTTTAGATATTAAATCTTTAGATCCTCACTCACAAGATACACTATCCGTATATTTACATAATTTTGGTTATTGTCATTGTGGACAGAAGATGCCATACATATTAATCTTCTGAGTTCATTAGTCTCTCACCTTGCTTTAGTCTACTATACATCTCTACACGTTGTATACATTCATTAAAACAAATTATAAATACATTTTATGCTCTACCTGTGGACCAATTAAACAACCATGAATCAACCACAAATCATTCCTATTTTGTACATGAGCTATAACCCATGACACAACTCATTCATTACCTGAAGGTAGCTTTGAGGATCTGCCCAGAGGTGATCTCCTTGGTGTGGTTGTTGTAGCCATAGAAGAGGTCTCCGAAAACGGTTTGGTTGGCTGGGATGTCAGCTGTCTCCCCACAGTCCAGTCCCTCGGTACAGGCTTCAGAGAGGGGCTGGCAGGAACGACCATCTTGACCTTTCTTGTAATCCTCAATACAGCTACAACGGCAGCCATAAAAAAAAGGGAGCAGTGTGAGCTGATGTGCTCTTACATTATATTCAAATAGATTGTGTTTAATCTACATTATACAAGTAGCTTCTAATAAATATTGTTATATTCAGGGTTTAGACTGAATTCTGTTTGAATTCAAGTCAATACAGGGATAAAAACCTTTTTTATTTTTTACATATACTGGAAACCGATTTAATTGAATAGGTCCCTTTGACTGTATTTACACAGGCATCCCAATTCTGATCTTTTTTTCACAAATTCGTCTTTTGACCAATCAGATCAGCTCTGAAAAAAATATAATGTGAAAAGATCTGATGTGATTGGTCAAAAGACCAATTAGCGGAAAAATTATCCGAATTGGGCTCCCTGTTTAAACAAAGCCTTAGTGACTGACTGAAGAGTGCATGAAATTCCATCTTGACATTACGTAAACATCACTATGGCTAGCTGTCCGGATTATTTATTTATTTTACTTGTGTTCATGGTTCACTATTTACTCAGAAGTGCACCCCTTTATGCCAGAGTTCAAGGGGATCCACAAAATAGGCCTCCTCATGATTCTAGTGTGCCAATCAATTCTAGCTTTGTTGTATGGTGCTATTAATTCAATTCAGTAAACACAAAACACCCCATTTCATTATTCAAAAAGGGAATAATCCAAACAGTGAGAGTCCTCTTGACTCTTTCATATTTATGACATTTTGACATTCCAGTGTCTTGTGAGCTCTGTAAAATATATCAAAGGCAATGGGCCTGGGATTAAAGTGAAAGAACCTTTCTTCATGATGACACTTCTTTCTACAGGAAAGTGTCACTAAAGAGGGTTAGATATATCTTGTCCATAATGCAGTCCTAATGCACACCGCATTTAAACTGGTTCACTTTCCCTGTCATATTATCATGTTTCATATGACAGACAATTAAGCACGTTTGTCACCTACAGTCAGAAATACTTTTGTGTCAGGAGCAGACTTGACATTAAAAGAGAGGTCAAGAGATATTTCTCTTTTAAGAGACAACCTCTCCAAGGGGAAGAAACAAATCAATCTGAGTGACACACGCACTGCACATCTGACATTTAAAAGACATACTGGTGCACTTTCCTTTCCTACTAAAACTATGTCGTGACAATGCCATCACCAGGAATCTACTGAAGTGAAAAAGAAGGCAATACCAGTACTACACATTTTAGTAGAATGCATTCAGTTGTGCAACTGATTAGGTATCCCCTTTCCCTTCCCTTCTATAATGGCATTGCTAGAATTTCCTACAATGTAAACTTCTGTCCTTCTTTTTAAACACTCTAGGATATGACAATGTTATATCAGTTCAGTGCCATGGAGACAAGGTCTGCGTACCCAATGGCACCGTATTCGCTACAAAAAAGTAGTGCACTATGTAGAGAATCGGGTGCCATTTGGGATGCATCCAAGTTCAATAGTGTTCTCTCACCCGCAGAACATCTGGATGTTGTAAAGGGTGGGGTCGTCCACCAGGGGGGCGAGCTGCTGGAGGCACAGTTGTTCACAGCCTCCGTTAAAGCCGTCAGAGCAGTCGATGCCGATGTGGTGATCGTAGCAGCCTGTGCCATCCTTCATGGGACTCAGTCCAGGAGGGCACTAGAAGTAATGGGAATAAAGGATACAGGATGTTACAGATTGTCAAAAACAATACACCACGGACGTGATCTGGTTTCATATTGGTCAAATGTAATAATTCTACAAATCTTTAGTTCACACAGAAATAAGTAGAGACCAGACACATCCAGATCCCATGTGTGTGTACGAATGATAGAAAAGTGGGTAAGCAAAATGAGAGAAATTCAAGGTAACGGCTTTGATTATATTTTCCCAAACAACATTCTGAGTGGCGCAGTGGTCTAAGGCACTGCATCGCAGTGCTAACTGTGCCACTAGAGATCCTGGTTCGAATCCAGGCTCTGTCGCAGCCGGCCGCGACCGGGAGACTCATGGGCGGCGCGCAATTGGCCCAGCGTCGTCCAGGGTAGGGGAGGGAATGGCCGGCAGGGATGTAGCTCAGTTGATAGAGCATGGCGTTTGCAACGCCAGGGTTGTGGGTTCGATTCCCACGGGGGGTCAGTATAAAAAAATATGTATTCACTAACTGTAAGTCGCTCTGGATAAGAGCGTCTGCTAAATGACTAAAAAAAAAAAAAAAAAAAAAAAAAAAAAAAATCACGATTTCTGTCAGACATTCCTTCAAAGGGAACTTTGATGGGATGATTCTTAACAAGGCACCCCTGCCTGTAGAAAAGAGGAAAAGGCTATGTTTGCCTTCAAGCAATAAGGAAGCATAAGCAACAATATATTTCTTTATTTACTCTCCCAAGTCTCCAGTGCCCATCGATCCTGGCATCATCCCGCTGGGCACACACTGGTTGAATCAACGTTGTTTCCACGTCATGTCAATGAAATTACATTGAACCAACATGGAACAGGCGTTGAATTGACATTTGTGCCCAGCGGGATGACATCCTAACACTAGTCAGTTGAAAGAGTAGGTTGAATGCCCCGTTGGGGGATTTAACCTATTGCTTTTGGAATTGTTTTAAGATGGTCATACTATGGATCATTTGGCTATTTGATTTAGCCCATTGACTTGTTTTTGGATTTTTTACTAAAGCCCATAGAAACGCATTGAATAATACATTCATAAATGGCAAAAAGGGCAGTCAAAAAATAAATCATAAGAAACAAGGCTTTGAAGTGTCTGTCCTAAATCTAGGAGCTATAAAAAAAACTCTGGAAATATATATATATATATATATATATATATTTTTTTTTACACATATTTAACCCCTTTTTTGGGGTAGTCACAAATCTACCTTCATACTTCCATTTGTTTTTCAAAACCGGGACCGGTTACTTTCAGACGAGTCCTGTGACATTGGGGGTAGTAGAGCAAAACAGACAACACCATCGTGTCTCCCCTTTCCATAGAGTGTTCATAATAGTTTGTAGGTCAAACCGTTTGGACACTACTGACTTTTTCGTGAGAAGACCAATTTTCGGGATGTGTCATGGTCTGACAAACACCGCTCTAACTCTGCCACCTTTCACCGCAGATGCGGAAGTGCGACATATTACAAGTATTTCACTACACCCACAATAACATCTGCTAAATATGTGTATGTGACCAATAAAATTGTATTTGATTTGACAATGGCGGATGCGGTGGATTGAGACACATCCAATGCAAAAAAACAGATATCTCTAGCTTAAATTGACGGATTTTGCTGGGGATTTTTTTGTTATGTAACTTAGATTGACATACCGGGGCTAGGGGGTCAAACATGAATTGGAACTTCATCAGTTGAGTCAGACAGAAGCACTGACAATCCAGAATTGTCCTACATCAGGCCCTGTGGAGTTTTTAGTATTAAAGGTAGACTGACTCAGCGATATGACGTAGATTCAGCATAATGGGTCAATTTCTGCAACAACTAGTGCGAGGCTCAACTTCTCCGCTGTTTTGGTGCTCTGGCTACAACACTCTGAACAGCGTGAAGCAAACCCGTGCACATGCGCAGATACTGTGTGTGACTGTGTGAGAGCGAAGTCTCAATATATGCGGTGCTACTTGTGGCAACGTCATTTTGCTGAGTATTTCTTTAATATAAGATTTCAGATTGTGTGTACCTGTAGATGTTATGTATGTGTTTCCTGACAAAATCCCTCTCTTTAGTGTAGATCATTATGACCCATCCCACCACTAACAACAATCTAGCGAAGGGTAGCTAAAGATACACTTATGTCGTTATGCCAAAGCCTTGTTCACATTGGCAGTTTGACTCAAATCCAATTTATTTGCATTTCCAATTCGAATCTATTCTTTTTTCTGCAGTCTGAACAGCCAAAAAGCATATGGAATTGGATATTTCAAGCCACATTAAAAAACACCTTCGTAGGTGGTTTGAAATCAGATACAAATCTGATTCCAGGCGACTTGTGTCTGAACAGTCAAATCTGATTTATTTGCCTTCAAGTGGTTTTTAGACTGTTATTTGGCATATCTTGTTACTTGCTAGTTCCTCTGTTGACAGTTTAACAAGAACATTGGCAGCTAACTAGCTTGTTAATTGTTTACAAACAAATTAGTGAATGTGCTAGAAAGCTAAACAGCTACCTAGCTAGCTAGTTGACTGCT
Organism: Coregonus clupeaformis; assembly: GCF_020615455.1. NCBI lineage: Eukaryota > Metazoa > Chordata > Actinopteri > Salmoniformes > Salmonidae > Coregonus > Coregonus clupeaformis. The sequence continues at coordinate 40,013,137 of NC_059205.1, forward strand.
GTGGCTAACCAAAAAGGACTCATTTTGAAAGTTGGATCATCTTATCCTTTGAGTCTTTAAAAGTGTATATTACACTATGATTTTGAACATTCAAAGCAACTGGGAAACATCCAAGGCAGGCCTTGTTGTCACCTTAGCTTGCTACATAACTTCTGAGTGATAGGAAGCACGAGCACGTCCACCAATCAGCCTACACCACTGTGCATGTCACCAACTCCAATTTGGTCACTTGTAATTTGCTGTTTGGACAATCAGTATTTCAAAACGGATTTGAAAAACAAAAATGATTTGAGCATTAAGACCTGCAGTGTGAACAAGGCTCAAGAGGTATGGCTGGCCCTCTTACGAAGTGGTTAAGCATTGGGTTAATGGCTAATGTATCAATGACCAGTGGGGCATATGTCGTAACAGGAGTCCCTCGCCTCTGCCCTCCCTGGACACATTGCTATTGATTTTGTCGCTTGGCTACGGGCACTGTGACAACTGATTTATCACCTGTAATGTAAAGAGCATGGTACATTGAATCTCCTAACTCATCTGTAGCAGAGACTTTTTAAATCACTGGGCCTCTTTGCAATCGATGGCAATGGGTTAGTGTGGCAAAGGGAAGTCTGAGAGGAATTAATGTATTGATGGTCCTTGATGGTCCTTTCTTGTGAACCCCACATGTCTCTCCTTATTGACTGCTGTAATAGGCCTCCGTTCACTAAGCCAAATTCTGTGTATGTGTAAATGTACTTGGCGAATAAAGGTGATTCTGACTGACATGCAGAAATAGGAGAACTCAGGAGAATTTCCCCACTGCCAAGAGAATGATTGTCATTAAAGATGGGCTTGCCTTATACTGTTTGAGGATTTTCCATACAGTTCTATTTCCATACAGCTTTTTTGCATAGAGATCTATTGAGAATTTAAAAACTCAACAGTTTAGGAATTCACATTCTATAGGTCAACGGTTGAGTAAAACATATGCTTTGAAACGATTCAGATAAATTGAAAAATGGCAAAGGTCCTCCAAAGATCCATCCCTCCATGAGAGAAACAATAGATCATGTCAACATATGTCTCCTTTCATAGTATCGAAATATGTTAACATAGTTTTTCCATAATGTTTTTGAGTTACTAGGTAGAATAACAAATGTAACGCCACAAAATAAACAACATCCTTCACTGGCAGTTTAAGGAAACGAGACAATTAATGATAGAAGTGTACCGGCTTGTGAAGCTTTTGTATTTAGGCTGAACTGGAAAAACCCTTGAACCACTGTGCCTTTTAATCCCATTTCCTAATGGAGATACATTCCTTCTGCTCCTTCCAGTTTATGGGAATCAGCCATGTGGTGTTGCCACATAGCAATAAATCCTTTCTAGAGAGTTGGATAAGCTTTGCAATTTTCAAATTCGCCAAATAGGCAGATTGGAGAAAGTGAACAATAGAGATTGAATAGGTCTACTTATCCAGCAAGCAGAGTTTCAGGAGGAAAGGGAAGATTTATTCTGTTTCAAATGTCATGGTTGAGGTTATCAAAGTATTTCAGGTAGTCTTAAGAGTTGTTAAATTATCCAGAGTACAGTAATATAATAACCCCTTGGGAATATATATGTAAACTTAAAATTGTACAGTGATTGTTTAGACATTCTATAACGCCCCGTCCAAACCATATATATCTTATCTTCATAAATCACCATTTGTTGGGGGGCTTAGTGTAAAATAACTTTGCCAACATCTCCCCTGGTCCTAGCCAGTCATATTTCATAGGTAGCTTTACGGATTACAGTGGTGCATTAACATGCTCTAGCATCTGTCCACGGAAAGACTGCAGCAGATTCTTCCGAAAGAGGATGAACTATCTTAAATCCCCCTATCGATCCTTAGAGGAAAACATCAGTACTGGCAGGCTGCTGAGCACCTGCTACCCTATAGGAGTACGCTCATAGAATACCTTGGCCAAATATCGACTCAGCTCAGAACTGCTTAGTGCCCAAAATGGGATACAAGTCAGAGCTGGTTGCAGCTGAATGTGGACTACGTCAGTGACAAAGTGCATTGGCTAGCATGAGAAGCATGTTAAGGTGCTTATTCTGAAGTTAAATAAGGTTATGTTCGACCCTGGACAGCTCAGACTTTGGCACAATTGAGCATTCTGTTAAATGTGAGGTATATCTATATGTTTTTGAGGTATATCTATATATATTTTTGAAGGAGTTCACTAGGGGAAAGTATATGTGACTCCCAAACGGCACACCTCATTTTTTAAATGTAAATTTGACAATATGAATAAAGTTAAGTTGTAGTACAGACCAGTAGTACTGTAACTACGTAATGAAATGTCTTCACCAATGGAACATAAAATGAAAGAATACATGTCTATATACCAATTACAAAGGCCAATTAAGACATTGGGGAATATTTCCACCCTGGCAATACTCAGTGCAGGGAGTCTGTAAGTGTGTGATAACAGTCCTAACGTCTGCATCATGTAAATACTAAGGTCTCCTCTGTCGGTAGGTACACATCCCACACCGCAGGCCGACACGCTTTGTTTGGACAGGGCGCAATTTGTTCTGGTGGCAGGCAGGCTGGACAGACAGCCTCACATTTCCCCTGTTCTAGCAGGAGGAGACAAGAGCTAATGAATGGCATAATAATTAGGTGATTATTAGACTTTACTTCCAAACGACTGCACTGTCTCTCCTCAGGAGTGCCATACATCAGCCAAGACAGAGCGGGTCAGGCGGCGTCGGCTCATGCTAGGAGAGATATTAAACATGACGAGACGAGACTGGCAGCATGGACTCAGACAAGGTGTTAATTGATTAGTGGAATCGGCCTCTGGGTCCCAGCCAGTTACCACTATGATTAGACGGATGAAAGCATCATTTATATACCTAGTCACAAGGTAATTGCAAAATGCCAAGTAATATATGCAACAAATGGCACCATCCTGTATATCTTTCCCTAACAAGAATGGACACTTAGTAGGAACTGGTAGGAAAGAAATCTGTCAAAGGCAAAGATTGATTCCTTATTGCGGATTTCGGTGCATGTTAACCATTATTTCTAAGCTTGTAAATGTATTTTTATAAATGGGATGTCCATATTAAACCTTATATTACCATAAAACATAAATCCAGAGCTTCAGGTAGGTCTGGGTGATGCAGACAATAATCCATATCACAATAATAGAAACGGTTATCTCCATAAAAGCATGAGGTATGCTAGGAAATGTTTAGAAATAAAAACCAACATGATGCATATCTATTAATATTCCTTTCAGTATAATCAGTTGCTGAAAATATCAGGGCTTTTGCTCCATGACAGCATTAAGAGAGAAAACAAATAGAAAATGAAAATATGATGCTAATTTGATGATTGAATGTATTTTGCAGCTGCATGAACTGGGGGCACAGGTCTAAGTATTTCATAAAGCTTGAGCATGTTAACAAATACCATCTGAGACTGTTGTCTACTTCAGAGCTCAGTGGTAGAAATGCTATCATTGACTAATTTAATTAACAGGACCTCTGTTAATGTCACACCCTGACCTTTAATGCCTGTTGTTTCTTGTTAGTTTGGTCAGGGTGTGAATGTTGATAGTTTCTAGAATCTGTATTTCTATGTTGGCCGGGTGTGGTTCCCAATCAGAGGCAGCTGTCGATAGCTGTCTCTGATTGGGGATCATACTTAGCTAGCCATGTTGCCTACCTGTTTTGTGGGATCTTGTTTCTGTGTGTTTGGCTTGTTTGATGTTAGCCTTTAGAACTTCACGTTACGTTGCTTTTGTTGTTTTGTTCGGGGTTTATTTAATAAACAAACATGTACGCATACCACGCTGCACCTTGGTCCAATCCTGTACTCAACGAACGTGACAGTTAATTCTGTTCTCATGTCCTCCGGCTCTGACGACACCTGTATACAGCTTTGTTTGTTGTCTGTGTTCTATGTCCTGTGTTTTGCGTTGTTTTTATTTTTATTATATTTTTATTTTTATTTTTTGCGCCTTGGGTGTGAGAAATACGCTTTACAAATTAAATGAATTATTAATATTTATTATTATCCTCATTTAATTTCATATAAGAATAATTTCCACAACATTACATAGATTTATTTAGTGCCCTCTGATATTGCAATGCTCTTACCTGTGTTTAAACATCAAACCCTGCAATATATTTTGTAAAAATCAATACATTTAGTCATGACTTTTAGATACTGGAAACCATTGATACAATAGGTCACAGGTCATGTACATCTATTATAAGAAGTGCAATGTCAGGGAGTCTGCACGCTGTTGGTTGTGAACTCTGTGACAGCTGCATGTAGGTAGGTCTGTCCACCAGCACCATTAGAGCAGAAGGAAAATGTTCTCAACGGGGGCAATACATTGTTTGCTAAATCTAATTGCTTGGCAAGGAAATTACATTTTCTTGAGCAGCAGGATTGTGACATTTACAAGCCGCAAAGAAACAAATGAGGTGATTTTCTACGCATTTGTATCTGAATGAACAGCAAACCAAGTCAGGCCTTCTAACAAACAGGAATCTGAATTGCATTGGTGCAGAAAATTGATGTATTTTCAGATGATGCTAGGGACCCCAAAGCTGTGAAACACTTACATTGATGTTCAAGTATGGCCTCTGTACTCAAATTGCAATTGTTAACTGTGACGGATACAATTATGAATGTCTGTTGTCGATTAAAATAGTGTCTGCTCATATATAATTAATACAGTTCCTACACAAACATCTTGGTCAAAACCGGTTTAGACATTACATACAGCCCACTGCTGAGTCAGAGAATGGTCTTGATAGCCATGTCAAACCAATGTTTTGAGACAGTCTTCTGATTACTAATGTTTTTTTGTTTTTTAAAGTTCACTGCAGTAATACAAATGTGATGTTTTATCAATACAGTGCAGACATTTGAAACTGAAATGCATAGAAAATGTGCCTTAGATCTGTCCTACTCATGCACCAAATTGATATTATCTATCTCATTCTAATATCATGCATTGAGGGTGGGAGGGCATAATATTGGGGAAATGTAAATCAAGAAATGATTATCATTTGATACTTCCGAAAAGTTGATCTTCAAACCTAATGCTACAGAAAGATAATCTGATCAGAAATGCTGGATCATCTCTCATCTGATTCGAAATGCTGGATCACCTGAAACTCATGTCTTGAGTGCATCACATCATAGTACTTGAAAAGCAATTAAATTGTCTTAAAGATGGTTGACAGCTTGAGTTTTTCACATCTTTCACCAAAAATGTGTCGCGAAACACCAACAAACACTAGGAGTACAGATTTTTTGTAGGATATGAACCATGGACAGATGGTGAATGAAATAAAACATGCCTGGTTCATTTCATGGCCGCTAAGCAAACATAAAAAGAGGCAGTACTCTGAAGGTGGCCATCTCCAGGCGGTACAGTGACTCACTCACCACACATCCACTGGAATCAAGCTTGCGGTCAGAGACGCAGCGGAAGTTTCGGCTACAACCACCATTGTCCTTTGAGCAGTCGCGCACCGGGCCAAACGAGTCCAGCAAAACCTCCAGACTGTCAAACGATGAGGAGATCATCAGCTCTTCTCTGGCAAAATAAAACACAAACATAAACATTATAATCTTCCACCTCAGCAAAACACAAAATCATCAGTCACTAGCGATCAAATGGCCCTCTTTGGTTACTGTCTGTTGATTGAAAATTGGTTCATTGTCCTCATCAGAAAACAATGCACCAAATACATCTTTAATTTTGAAACTTTATGATGAACATGCTTCAGTCAGAGCAGCCAAAACCTGAATTTCAAAGCAACCCTGCTTTGCAAAGGGCCTAAGATGTGTTTGATGAATAGCAATGGGTTTACCATATGTGCTTTATTGCTATAACCTTGCTCCAAGCCATCTGTTTTGTCTCTATTATGTGAAATATTTCAAAGACTTCACATTGAAATATGAATAGCAAACGTGGATGAAGAACAAAGCTTGGGCATACATTCTTATTTTCAGGATGCTAAATCACCATGCTATTGAAGTGGAATATATATGATAAACTGAGTACTTTTATAATAACACTGCCATGAACCTTGCCTAGGGGAAAGAAAGAATAGCCTCTATTGTTTTGCAGATAGTATTTATTTGCTCCCTCACCCAATCCCAGAATGCTTCCCCGGAGATTGCCTGAAATAAACATATTTGATATTTCAAGATTTTATCAAACTACCCAATTTTATTTTATAATTGAGTGTGGGCATTGTCTTTATACATTTACGGCGAACTAACCCAACAGGTCACACAGATAATGATGCATTTGTATTAAGTACGGAAAATAACCTTTGTATTTAAATCAAATCAAATAAGGTGTAGACCTTACAGTGAAATGCTTACTTACAAGCCCTTAACCAACAATGACGTTTTAAGAAAGAATACCCAAAAAATCACAAAAGAATAAAATATAAAATAATACGAAATAAAAGTAACAAATATTAAAGAACAGCAGTAAAAATAACAATAGCGAGGCTATATACAGGGGGTACCGGTACCGAGTCAATGTGCGGGGGCACAGGTTAGTCGAGGTAATTGAGGTAATATGTACATGTAGGTAGAGTTATTAAAGTGACTATGCATAGATAATAAACAGAGAGTAGCAGCAGCGTAAAAGGGGGGCATTGCAAATAGTCTGGGTAGCCATTTGATTAGATGTTCAGGAGTCTTATGGCTTGGGGGTAGAAGCTGTTTAGAAGCCTCTTGCACCTAGACTTGGCGCTCCGGTACTGCTTGCCGTGCGATAGCAGAGAGAACAGTCTATGACTAGGGTGGCTGGAGTCTTTGACAATTTTTAAGGCCTTCCTCTGACACCGCCTGGTATAGAGGTCCTGGATGGCAGGAAGCTTGGCCCCAGTGATGTACTGGGCCATATGCACTACCCTCTGTAGTGCCTTGCGGTCGGAGGCCGAGCAGTTGCCAAATCAGGCAGTGATGCAACCAGTCAGGATGCTCTCGATGGTGCAGCTGTATGACATTTTGAGGATCTGAGGACCCATGCCAAATCTTTTCAGTCTCCTTAGGGGGAATATGTTTTGTCGTGCCCTCTTCACAACTGTCTTGGTGTGCTTGGACCATGTTAGTTTGTTGGTGATGTGGACACAAAGGAACTTGAAGCTCTCAACCTGCTACACTACAGCCCCATCGATGAGAATGGGGGCGTGCTCGGTCCTCTTCTTTTTCCTGTAGTCCACAATCATCTCCTTTGTCTTGATCACGTTGAGGGATGTTGTCCTGGCACCACACGGCCAGGTCTCTGACCTCCTCCCTATAGGCTGTCTCGTCGTTGTTGGTGATCAGGCCTACCACTGTTGTGTCATCCGCAAACTTAATGATGGTGTTGGAGTCGTGCCTGGCCATGCAGTCATGAGTGAACAGGGAGTACAGGAGGGGACTGAGCACGCACCCCTGAGGGGCCCCCGTGTTGAGGATCAGCATGGCGGATGTGTTGTTACCTACCCTTACCACCTGGGGGCGGCCCGTCAGGAAGTCCAGGATCCAGATGCAGAGGGAAGTGTTTAGTCCCAGGGTTCATTAACTTAGTGATGAGCTTTGAGGGCACTAAGGTGTTGAACGCTGAGCTGTAGTCAATGAATAGCATTCTCACATACAGTTGAAGTCGGAAGTTTACATACACCTTAGCCAAATACATTTAAACTCAGTTTTTCACAATTCTTGACATTTAATCCTAGTAAGAATTCCCTGTCTTAGGTCAGTTAGGATCACCCCTTTATTTTAAGAATGTGAAATGTCAGAATAATAGTAGAGAGAATGATTTATTTCAGCTTTTATTTATTTCATCACATTGCCAGTGGGTCAGAAGTTTACATACACTCAATTAGTAATTGGTAGCATTGCCTTTAAAATGTTTAACTTGGGTCAAACGTTTCGGGTAGCCTTCCACAAGCTTCCCACAATAAGTTGGGTGAATTTTGGCCCATTCCTCCTGACAGAGCTGGTGTTACTCAATCATGTTTGTAGGCCTCCTTGCTCGCACACGCTTTTTCAGTTCTGCCCACAAATGTTCTATAGGATTGAGGTCAGGGCTTTGTGATGGCCACTCCAATATCTTGACTTTGTTGTCCTTAAGCCATTTTGCCAAAACTTTGGAAGTTTGCTTGGGGTCATTGTCCATTTGGAAGACCCATTTGCGACCAAGCTTTAACTTCCTGACTGATGTCTTGAGATGTTGCTTCAGTATATCCACATCATTTTCCTTCCTCATGATGCCATCTATTTTGTGAAGTGCACCAGTCCCTCCTGCAGCAAAGCACCCCCACAGCATGATGCTGCCTACCCCCCCCCCCCCACCCCCCTTTCGCACCAAAGTACGTTCATCTCTAGGAGACAGAACGCGTCTCCTTCCTGAGCTGTATGACGGCTGCGTGGTCCCATGGTGTTTATACTTGCGTACTATTGTTTGTACAGATGAACGTGGTACCTTCAGACGTTTGGAAATTGCTCCCAAGGATGAACCAGACTTGTGGAGGTCTACAATTATTTTTCTGAGGTCTTGGCTGATTTTTTTTGATTTTCCCATGATGTCAAGCAAAGAGGCACTGAGTTTCAAGATAGGCCTTGAAATACATCCACAGGTACACCTCCAATTGACTCAAATGATGTCAATTAGCATATCAGAAGCTTCTAAAGCCATGACATCATTTTCTGGAATTTTCCAAGCTGTTTAAAGGCACAGTCAACATTTACATTACATTTTAGTCATTTAGCAGACGCTCTTATCCAGAGCGACTTACAGTTAGTGAATACATATATATTTTTATACTGGCCCCCAGTGGGAATCGAACCCACAACCCTGGCGTTGCAAACGCCATGCTCTATCAACTGAGCTACATCCCTGCCGGCCATTCCCTCCCCTACCCTGGACGACGCTGGGCCAATTGTGCGCCGCCCATGAGTCTCCCGGTCGCGGCCGGCGGCGACAGAGCCTGGAGTCAACTTAGTGTATGTAAACTTCTGACCCACTGGAATTGTGATACAGTGAATTATAAGTGAAATAATCTGTCTGTAAACAATTGTTGGAAAAATTACTTGTGTCATGCACAAAGTAGATGTCCTAACCGACTTGCCAAAACTATAGTTTGTTAACAAGAAATTTGTGGAGTGGTTGAAAAACAAGTTTTAATGACTCCAACCTAAGTGTATGTAAACTTCCGACTTCAACTGTATGTACATACATATAACTAGGAATAAAGTGACAGATAGTAAACAGTAGCAGCAGCGTATGTGATGAGTCAAAAAAGTTAGTGCAAAAAGGGTCAATGCAGATAGTCCGGCTAGCTACTTGGTTAACTATTCAATAGACACTATCACTGTAGATTTTAACCTTAAAGCTTTCTATGTAGAAAGATGAGCCCATTTACCCTAATCTTCAATTATATATTTGATTAACAAGAACATTTAAGCAATAGGAAAGTCCTCTCTGCTCATAATGCAGAAAAGGCACAAAGAAGAGACATCCATTCAGGCTATTAGCCGTTGAAAAATACAGGCTGGCTAATTGCTTCTCTTTGCCCTGTAATTTGCCTTGCATTATACTTTACTCTTTATAGGTGAGTCACAGTTAAAATGGAAGGAAACACTGTATGTTGTGAGTATTCTGATTCCAAGTCTGCAGATCATTCTACATGTATCTATGAATACTCTGAGCTCTACATGGCTTAACTAACAAAACGTTCCTCCATCTCATTTCTGTTGCTATATAGGATAACAAGATAACAAGGAGTAGAAGCAAGTAACTAAATCTAACCCTGTAAATGGTTCGTTAAATGAGGAGAGAAAGTTGAACGCTGACTCTTTGAAACACAACTTTAATGAAAACTGGTGCCCAATGCAGTCAAAATACAAATATTGTACAACAGCTGACAAAACTAACACTGTAAAAGTGTGAAAGAATCAGTGTTATTTCATGATAGTTGCTGGTTGTAAAAAAAACTTTTAATCAGCAGGTTTTGCATGGGTGGAGTTTCGGCTTGCCTGGTGGCATCACTAGATTGTAAATTAGGTAATAGACCAATAACAAAGAGAGTTCCCAACCTCTCTGCCAAATAACAGCTAGTTTTCTGTTTCCCCTCCCCACTCAGACAACTCCCAGACAGCCTAAGCAAAATGATTGCTTGAGAAATATGTTTTGGCAAAAAAGCTAGTTTTGTTTCTTTTTGACAATTTTAATGGAAAACTATTACAGTAAGGTACATAATTTTGACCCAAAAATTATTTGATATGGATGTAAAAACGGCTGCATTGGGCCTTTAAGAAAAGTCAAGTTTAAAGATCTTATGTCATCCCTTTTTGTAATTTTTATGAAGTCAATGAATTAAGGCACAGCCACTTTTAGATCAGAGCCTTTTCCTCCTTGTGTTCCTGCCAGAGAGTAAAACGTGGTGACAAATGATTTTCAAACAAGGCCTCAGATGGAGCATGCAGCTCCAAAGCCTAGTAAATTAGCAGCATCTAGAGGTGGTAGGTAGCTGTGGTGTGTGTTACTGCCCTTGGGGGACTCAACGTGAGCGTTCATCACATCATAAATCACAAGACATGGAGTTATTCACTCAGTTTTCAAGAAAGCTGCCAAATGATAAATAGAATATAAAATCCCGGGAAACAAGTAGGGTGTAATGTGATACTGTATAATATGGGAGAATAGTTCGCATTATTGCAGTAAAAAGAGAGATGTGCACACAGAAGGTACACTAGGAGAAAGAGGACTGTGGTAGTCTACTGCTGAGAAAGCAATACTTAAAAGGATACTGATTTTGGCAGAGTCAGATGAACTGGTGGATACCATTTATTTGTCTCTGTGTCCAGTATGAAGGAAGTTATCGGTAGTTTCACGGGGCCATGGCTGGATACCCATAGACCTCCAGCCGCAACTACCTCTAACTTCCTTTATACTGGACACAGAGACATAAAAATGGCATCCACGAGTTCATCTGACTCTGGGGAAGTAGATAAAGGGCCTCATTGCCAAAATGCTGAAGTATCCCTTTGAGGAAAACACATTATCAAAATGATATTCATTGTTTGTGGTTTTACATGACCAGTAATATGTTTTTGTTGTAGCCAGTCACTTGTCTTTGGCCTGTTGTTCAAAAGTGCAGACGTTGTGGGCTACATCATTACTATTCTGAGTTCAGCTGAGAAAAGAGATTCCTAACTATTTTAGTGCTTCACAGAGAAGAATACAAATGTCTAAAGATTAATCAACTTCTGTAAAAGCCAAATGAATCAGAGGAAAATCTGCCCTTTTGTTAATGGTATTCAAGTTTCCAGTAAAAAGCCATCCTCCAACTAATATAGAGCCCGGTTTTCATGATCACCCATTCAAATATTCAGGATCAAATAGATTTGTATACCTACTCCATAATAATCCACTCCATGTTTTCTCTCTTGTAAGGTTGGCTCCCAATTCACCATTGAATTTGGTACAGTGCCTCTAATGACGCTCCAATGGTGAACAGAGAGGTTGTGACTGTAACGAACTGAATGACGATTTGTGACATCCAGTTAACAAGGATCATCATCATCATCATCATCATCATCATCATCTCCGTTCAATATCAGCTGAAAAGGATGATGGATCTTGCTACTCCTGTTCAACTTTGACTCAGTAACCTAACATCATGGTACTGAGAATGATATGTTAATATCAAAGTGAATTCCTCAAAGTCTGCTAGTTTAAAAGCTTTTCAACGTCATTAAGTCTTGGATGTGCTGACATGATTTTGTAATTGTGTTGTTTATGAATAATAAGATATGGATATTTCATTGATGAAATCAAGTGCATGCATATCTTCACTGTTCCCCAAAAGATATCAGGGCTATCTACAGTGCCTTCGGAAAAATGTCAGACCACATTTTTTCCACATTTTGTTACGTTACAGCCTAAAATGGATTCAAAAAGAATAAAAACATCAATCTACACACAATACCCCCTAATGACGAAGAGAAAACAGGTTTTTAGCAATTTTCGTAAATTTCTTTAAAAAATATATAAAAAATACCTTACTTATATAAGTATTCAGACCATTTGCTATGAGATTCGAAATTGAACTCAGGTGCATCCTGTTTCCATTGATCATCCTTGAGATGTTTCTTTACCTGTGGTAAATTCAATTGATTGGATATGATTTGGAAAGGCACACACCTATCTACAGTTGAAGTCGGACGTTTACATACACCTTAGCCATATACATTTAAACTCAGTTTTTCACAACTCCTGACATTTAATCCTAGTAAAAATTCCCTGTCTTAGGTCAGTTAGGATCACCACTTTATTTTAAGAATGTGACATGTCAGAATAATAGTAGAGAGAATTATTTATTTCAGCTTTTATTTCTTTCATCACATTCCCAGTGGGTCAGAAGTTTACATACACTCAATTAGTATTTGGTAGCATTGCCTTTAAATTGTTTAACTTGGGCCAAACGTTTCGGGTAGCCTTCCACAAGCTTCCCACAATAAGTTGGGTGGATTTTGGCCCATTCCTCCTGACAGAGCTGGTGTAACTGAGTCAGGTTTGTAGGCCTCCTTGCTCGCACACGCTTTTTCAGTTCTGCCCACACATTTTCTATAGGATTGAGGACAGGGCTTTGTGATGGCCACTCCAATACCTTGACTTTGTTGTCCTTAAGCCATTTTGCCACAACTTTGGAAGTATGCTTGGGGTCATTGTCCATTTGGAAGACCCATTTGCGACCAAGCTTTAACTTCCTGACTGATGTCTTGAGATGTTGCTTCAATATATCCACATAATTTTCCTTCCTCATGACGCCATCTATTTTGTGAAGTGCACCAGTCCCTCCTGCAGCAAAGGACCCCCACAGCATGATGCTGCCACCCCCGTGCTTCACGGTTGGGATGGTGTTCTTCGGCTTGCAATCAACCCCCTTTTTCCTCCAAACATAACGATGGTCATAATGGCAAAACAGTTCTATTTTTGTTTCATCAGACCAGTGGACATTTCTCCAAAAAGTATGATCTTTGTCCCCATGTGCAGTTGTAAACCGTAGTCTGGCTTTTTTATGGCGGTTTTGGAGCAGTGGCTTCTTCCTTGCTGAGCGGCCTTTCAGGTTATGTCGATATAGGACTCGTTTTACTGTGGATATAGATACTTTTGTACCTGTTTCCTCCAGCATCTTCACAAGGTCCTTTGCTGTTGTTCTGGGATTGATTTGAACTTTTTGCACCAAAGTACGTTAATCTCTAGGAGACAGAACGTGTCTTTGTGTCATGCACAAAGTCCTAACCGACTTGCCAAAACTATAGTTTGTTAACAAGACATTTGTGGAATGGTTGAAAAACTAGTTTTAATGACTCCAACCTAAGTGTATGTAAACTTCCGACTTCAACTGTATCTACAATATAAAAAAACGTTTAATACCACCATACAGCAATATCACAATGTGTGCGTATGCATGTGTCTGTACCTTTGTGTGTGTCTCTTCACAGTCCCCGTTGTTGTATTTTTACCTTTTTCTAAAATCTGTTTATACTGCTTGCATCAGTTACCTGATGTGGAATAGAGTTCCACGTAGTCATGGCTCTATGTAGTACTGTGCGCCTCCCATAGTATGTTCTGGACTTGGGCACTGTGAAGAGACCTCTGGTGGCATGTCTTGTGGGGTATGCATGGGTGTCTGAGCTGTGTGCTAGTATTTTAAACAGACAGCTTGGTACATTCAGCTTGTCAAAACCTCTTACAAAAACAAGTAATGATGAAGTCTATATCTCTTCCACTTTGAGCCATGAGAGATTGACATGCATGTAATTAATGTTAGCGTGTACTTTTAAGGGCCAGCCGTGCTGCCCTGTTCTGAGCCAACTGCAATTTTCCCAAATTCCTCTTTGTGGCACCTGACCACACTACTGAACAGTAGGCTAGGTGTGACAAACCTAGTGCCTGTAGGACCTGCCTTGTTGATAGTGTTGTTAAGAAGGCAGAGAAGCGCTTTATATGGACAGACTTCTCCCCATCTTAGCTACTGTTGCATCAATATTTGTATTTGTATTTGCCAAGGCAACATCTACTCTTCCTGGGGTCCAGCAAAATTAAGGCAGTTATACATTTTAATTAAAATTAAGACAGTTACAGGGTTACTCCAATCAGTTTAGTCACCTCAACTTGCTCAATTTCCACATTATTCATTACGAGATGTAGTTGAGGTTTAGGGTTTAGTGAATGATTTGTCCCAAATACAATGCTTTTAGTTTTGGAAATATTTAGGATTAACTTATTCCTTGCTACCCATTCCGAAACTAACTGCAGCTCTTTGTTAAGTGTTGCAGTTATTAAGTTGCTGTAGTAGCTGACATGTATAGTGTTGAGTCATCCACATACATAGACACACTGGCTTTACTCAAAGTCAGTGGCATGTCGTTAGTAAAGATGGAAAAAAGTAAGGGGCCTAAACAGCTACCCTGGGGAATTCCTGATTCTACTTGGATTATGTTTGAGAGGCTTCCATTAAAGAACACCCTCTGTGTTCTGTTAGACAAGTAACTATTTATCCACATTATAGCAGGGGGTGTAAAGCCATAACACATATGTTTTTCCAACAGCAGACTATGATCGATAATGTCAAAAGCTGCACTGAAGTCTAACAAGATAGCCCCCACAATCATTTTATCATCAATTTCTCTCAGCCAATCATCAGTCATTGGTGTAAGTGCTGTGCTTGATGAGTGTACTTCCCTATAAGCGTGCTGAAAGTCTGTTGTCAGTTTGTTTACTGTGAAATAGCATTGTATCTGGTCAAACACTATTTTTTCCAGAGGTTTACTAAGGGTTGGTAACAGGCTGATTGGTCGGCTATTTGAGCCAGTAAAGGGGGCTTTACTATTCTTGGGTAGCGGAATGACTTTAGCTTCCCTTCAGGCCTGAGGGCACACACTTTTTAGTAGGCTTAAATTGAAGATGTGGCAAATAGGAGTGGCAATATCGTCCACTATTATCCTCAGTAATTTTCTGTCCAGATTGTCAGACCTCGGTGGCTTGTCATTGTTGATAGACAACAATAATTTTTTCACCTCTTCCAAACTGACTTTACGGAATTCAAAATTACGGTGCTTGTCTTTCATAATTTGGTCAGATATACTTGGATGTGTTGTGTCAGCGTTTGTTGCTGGCATGTCATACCCAAGTTTGCTTATCTTGCCAATGAAGAAGTCATTAAAGTAGTTGGCAATATCAGTGGGTTTTGTGATGAATGAGCCATCTGATTCAATGAATGATGGAGACGATTTTGCATTTTACCCAAGATTTCATTTAAGGTCCCCCAAAGCTTTTTACTATCATTCTTTATATCATTTATTTGTGTTTCATAGTATAGTTAATTTTTATTTTTATTTAGTTTAGTCACATGATTTCTTAATTTACAGTACGTTTGCCAATCAGTTGGGCTGCCAGACTTATTTGCCATACATTTTGCCTCATCCCTCTCAACCATACAATTATTCAATTCCTCATCAATCCAAAGGGATTTAACATTTTTTACAGTCATTTTCTTAATGGGTGCGTGCTTATTAGTAACTGGAATCAGCAATTTCATAAATGTGTCAAGTGCAGCGTCTGGTTGCTCCTCATTACACACCAGAGACCAGCAAATATTTTTTACATCGTCAACATATGATTCACTACAAAACGTGATTATACACTAGATTAGGCCCAGCCTTTGGAACTTTGGTTTTCCTAGATATTGCTACTATATTGTGATTACTATATCCTATGGATTTGGATACTGCGTTAAAGCAAACTTCTGAAGCGTTAGTAAAGATGTGATCAATACATGTTGATGATTTCATGCCTGTGCTGTTTGTAAATACCCTGGTAGGTTGACTGACAACCTGAATCAGGTTG
Source organism: Coregonus clupeaformis (assembly GCF_020615455.1). Lineage (NCBI taxonomy): Eukaryota > Metazoa > Chordata > Actinopteri > Salmoniformes > Salmonidae > Coregonus > Coregonus clupeaformis. Next base: position 40,029,063 of record NC_059205.1, read on the forward strand.
CAGGCACTGGTTACAGTTTGACGTTTTTTCATGAGTGGGCAGCTTGATGAGAGCCTGTCAATATTTAAATCACCCAGGAAATATACTTCTCTGTTGATATCACATACATTATCAAGCATTCCACATATATAATCCAGATACTGACTGTTAGCACTTGGTCTATAGCAGCTTCCCACAAGAATGGGCTTTAGGTGAGGCAGGTGAACCTGTAGACATATTACTTCAATAGTATTTAACATTAGATCGTCTATAAGCTTTACAGGAATGTGGTTCTGAATATAGACCGCAACACCGCCCCCGTTGGCATTTCTGTCTTTTCGGTAGATGTTAGAACCATGTATTGCTACCACTGTATCATCAAAGGTATTATCTAAGTGAGTTTCAGAGATGAAATGTTATTTATTTTGGAGCTGATAGTGCAGGGTGAGCTGCACACAATGGTCTTCCTACTAGGGCACACCGCCTCAGTGCTAACAGTGTAACTCTGGTTCATAGGCTCATGATTACTGCATACAATAGCTGTAGGATCAACAGAGGTATTCAGGGCAATTAGGGGGACATAAATTAAGTTATTTACATTGTGTCTGCCAACGCACTTAGGATAATGTACATTTGATGATAACTCATTGTCACAATGGTAGGGATTAACTGAGCTGGTCTTGGGTCATTGATAAGTCATTGTTTCAACACAGCCTTGAAATGCGTGGACAGGGTCAAGGAGCCAAGATGATTTGGATGGACTCCGTCATTCCTGTAGAGTATCTTCTGTTTCCAAAAGGTGTCAAAGTTATCTATAAAAGTGATTCCAGCTGAGCTACAGTAATCTTTTAGCCAGATGTGTAATGCCAGTAGTCTGCTGAATCTTTCACACACGTGGCCCAACGATGGTACTGGACTTGAAATGATTGGCCGTTTTTTGGAGTCTTTTAATGCTAAAATCATTTTCAAATGTTCCGAGCTAGCCCTCCTGATGTCGTTTCACCCCACATAGCACTGAAGGTCCCCAAGAACACAGTGGCCTCCATATTTCTTAAATGGAAGAAGTTTGGAACCACCAAGACTCTTTCTAGAGCAATCGGGGGAGAAGGGCCTTAGTCAAGGAGGTGACCAAGAACCCGATGGTCACTCTGACATAGCTCTAGAGTTCCTCTGTGGAGATGGGATAACCTTCCAGAAGGACAACCATCTCTGCAGCACTCTACCAATCTGGCCTTTATGGTAGAGTGGCCAGACGGAAGCCACTCCTCAGTAAAAGGCACATGACAGCCCGATTGGAGTTTGCCAAAAGGCACCTAAAGGACTCTCTGGTCTGATGAAACCAAGACTGAACTCTTTGGCCTGAATGCCAAGCGTCACGTCTGGAGGAAACCTGGCACCATCCCTACGGTGAAGCATGGTGCTGGCAGCATCAAGCTGTGGGGATGTTTTTCAGCGGCAGGGACTGGGAGACTAGTCAGTTTTGAGGGAAAGATGAACGGAGCAAAGTACAGAGAGATCCTTGATGAAAACCTGCTCCAGAGCACTCAGGACCTTGGACTGGGGCGAAGGTTCACCTTCCAACAGGACAACGACCCTAAGCACACAGCCAAGGCAACACAGGAGTGGCTTCGGGACAAGTCTCTGAATGTCCTTGAGTGGCCCAGCCAGAGCCTGGACTTGAACCCGATCGAATATCTCTGGAGAGACCTGAAAATAGCTGTGCAGCGACGCTCAGGATCAAACCTGACAGAGATTATGAGAATCTGCAGAGAAGAATGGGAGACACTACCCAAACACAGGTGTGCCAAGCTTGTAGCATCATACCCAAGAAGACTCGAGGCTGTAATCACTGCCAAAGGTGCTTCAACAAAGTACTGAGTAAAGGGTCTGAATTAATAAACATGTTGTTGCTTTGTAATTATGGGGTATTTTGTGTAGATTGATGAGTGAAAAAAACAATTTAAGATTCATTTTTAGAATAAAGACTGTAATGTAACAAAATGTGGAAAAAGTCAAGGGGTCTGAATACTTTCCGAATGCACTGTATGTAAAATCATGCCCAGGTGATCGTATAAGGATGAATCTTTAAAAAATGATATTTAAACTGAAATTGACAAGAAAAATATATAGAATAACTCAACAGGACAAGATAGGACATGTCATTATAGGACAAAAAAAGTTACACGATGACTGAGATGGAGGACATTTCATCAAATTAATCTTTAAAATGCTTATATACACAGAGTATATCAAACATTAGGAACACCTTCCTAATATTGAGTTGTATCCCCCCCCTTTTGCCCTCAGAACAGCCTCAATTCGTCGGGGCATGGACTCTACAAGGTGTCGAAAGTGTTCGACAGGGATGCTGGCCCATGTTGACTCCAATGCTTCCCACAGTTGTGTCAAGTTGTCTGGATGTCCTTTGGGTGGTGGACCATTCTTGATACACACGGGAAACTGTTGAGCATGAAAAACCCAACAGCGTTGCAGTTCTTGACACAAACCGGTGCACCTGGCACCTACTACCATACCCTGTTCAAAGGCACTTAAAAATTTGGTCTTGCCCATTCACGCTCTGAATTGCACACATAAACAATCGATTCTCAGTTGTCTCAAGGCTAAAACATCCTTCTTTAACCCGTCTCTTCCCCTTCATCTACACTGATTGAAGTGGATTTAACAAGTGACATCAATAAATGATCATAGCTTTCACCTGGATTCATCTGGTCAGTCTATGTCATAGAAAGAGCAGGTATTCTTAATGTTTTGTACACTCAGTGTAGTGTACCATACCCAGTGCTTAAGTTGTAAATCGGGAGGTACCATAACAAAAACTGAGCGCGAGAGGGGGGTGACCTGGGGGGCTCTGAGGTACGGGAACGGTCGCTTATAGAAGTTGCACACATGGGGGGGAAGAAATAGTACAAACTGAGAATCTGAAATCAATAAAAGCAACCTTGTCTTGAATCCATCAATAGCCTAGGCCTAGGTGTGTATACACATATAGTCAAATATGAGGAGGACATTATAGAAATTATGCGTAGCTCACTCACCGGTGAAGGCCGATAATCTCGTGCCAAAAGCCTATCTCTCTTGTTTTACTTTATAAAACAGTGTTTCCTCAATGGGCATTGGTCTCAAACATAGGCTATAATGTTGCACAAACCATAAGCCTGGGCCAGCCCAACCCAACACTAATTAATTCTTAAAATATCAGGTGCAGGCTGAAAATCTACGTTTTCACATGAAGTTTTTTTAGGGGGTAAGATAATTAATTAATTTTATTTAAATGTTTACATTGCAAACAGTGTTTTTCTTATGTAGAGGTACCGGATCTGGCCAAATAGGTTCCGGAACGAAACAGTCCGAAACAGAGAGGTGCATCGATGACGTCGTCCCCACAGTGACCGTACGTACGTACATACCCCAACCAGAAGCCATGGATTACAGGTAACATCCGCACTGAGCTAAAGGGTAGAGCTGCCGCTTTGAAAGAGTGGGACTCTAAACCGGACGTTTATTAGAAATCCCGCTATGCCCTCCGACGAACCATCAAACAGGCAAAGCGTCAATACAGGACTAAGATTGAATCGTACTACACCGGCTCCAACGCTCGTCAGATGTGGCAGGGCTTGCAAACTATTACAGACTACAAAGGGAAGCACAGCTGCGAGCTGCCCAGTGGCATGAGACTACCAGACAAGCTAAATTACTTCTATGTTCGCTTCTAAGCAACACTGAAGCATGCATGAGAGCCTCAGCTGTTCCGGACGACTGTGTGATCACGCTCTCCGTAGCCGATGTGAGTAAGACCTTTAAACAGGTCAACATTCACAAGGCTGCAGGGCCAGACGGATTACCAGGATGTGTACTCCAAGCATGCGCTGACCAACTGGCAAGTGCCTTCACTGACATTTTCAACCTGTTCCTGACTGAGTCTGTAATACCAATATGTTTCAAGCAGACCACCATAGTCCCTGTTCCCAAGAACACTAAGGTAACCTGCCTAAATGACTACCGACCCGTAGCACTCACGTCTGTAGCCATGAAGCGCTTTGAAAGGCTGGTCATGGCTCACATCAACACCATTATCGCAGAAACCCTAGACCCACTCTAATTTGCATACCGCCCTAACAGATCCACAGATGATGCAATCCCTATTGCACTCCACACTGCCCTTTCCCACCTGGACAAAAGGAACACCTACGTGAGAATCCTATTCATTGACTACAGCTCAGCGTTCAACACCATAGTGCCCTCAAAGCTCATCACTAAGCTAAGGCCCCTGGGACTAAACACCTCCCTCTATAACTGGATAATGGACTTCCTGACGGGCCGCACCCAGGTGGTAAGGGGTAGGTAACAACACATCTGCCACGCTGATTCTCAACACGGGGGCCCCTCAGGGGTGCGTGCTCAGTCCCCTGCTGTACTCCCTGTTCACCCATGACTGCATGGCCAGGCACGACTCCAACACCATCATTAAGTTTGCTGATGACAAAAGTTCTACAGCTGCACCATCGAGAGCATCCTGACTGGTTGCATCACTGCCTGGTATGGCAACTGCTCCGACCGCAAGGCACTACAGATGGTAGTACGCACGGCCCAGTACATCACTGGGGCCAAGCTTCCTGCCATCCAGGACCTCTATACCAGGCAGTGTCAGAGGAAGGCCCTACAAATTGTCAAAAGCTCCAGCCACCCTAGTCATAGACTGTTCTCTCTGCTACCGCACGGCAAGTGGTACCAGAGCGCCAAGTCTAGGTCCAAAAGGCTTCTTAACAGCTTCTACCCCCAAGCCATAAGACTCTTGAACAGCTAATCAAATGGCTACCCGGACTATTTGCATTGTTCCCCCCCACCCCCTCTTTTACGCTGCTGCTACTCTCTGTTTATTATCTATACATAGTCACTTTAACTCTACCTACATGTACATATTACGTCAATTACCTCGACTAACCTGTGCCCCCGCACATTGACTCTGTACCGGTACCCCCTGTATATAGCCTCACTATTGTTATTTTTACTGCTGCTCTTTAATTATTTGTTACTTTTATTTTGTATTATTGTATATTGCATTTTTTGGTGATTTTTTTGGTATTCTTTCTTAAAACTGCATTGTTGGTTAAGGGCTTGTAAGTAAGCATTTTACTGTTGTATTCGGCGCATGTGACAAATAACATTTGATTTGATTTGATTAAGCACTGGGCATACCTGTGCCAGATAAAAAAGCTAAAAACTATAGAACCAAACATCATTAAGCAGCTGTATAATCTCATTGTTGTAGCCTACCTACTGTATTGTATATCTGCTGGTGTTAGTCTCTGTTACAAGAACATGTGACATTTAACCTCTTAAGGATCTGACCCTTTTTTCAATTTTCGCCTAAAATGACATACCCAAATCTAACTGCCTGTAGCTCAGGACCTGAAGCAATGATATGCTTATTCTTGATACCATTTGAAAGGAAACACTTTGAAGGTTGTGGAAATGTGAAATTAATGTAGGAGAATATAACACATTAGATCTGGTAAAAGATAATACAAACAAAAAAACATGCGTTTTCTATCTTTTTTTTTTTTTTTTCATCTTTGAAACGCAAGAGAAAGGCCACAATATAATATTGCAGTTTAGGTGCAATTTCAATTGCAGTGTGTGTGCAAAGTTTCAGATCGATCCAGTGAAGTATTGCAATACTGGACTATTTTGTATCAAGTCTGCCCAAATGTGCCGAATTGGTCAATTGATACATTCTCAAGTACATAACTATAGAGAACATACAAAAATGATATGGTAATACAAAATGTAAGTTTACACACTCCCAGGAATGTCATACATGATTGCTCATTAGCTTATACACTAACTTTCACACATCTAGATTGCCGGGCGGGGTGGGTGTGGAGCCAGAGACAGCAGGGGTTCAAACTGTAGAACACAGTCCTACATTTGAATATAAAATATATCTCTGGGACCCTTAGGATGACAAATCAGAGCAAGATTACTGAATATAAGTACATTATTTACCTTCAGAGTTGAATGTATCAAACCAGTTGCCATGATAAGTTTTTTGTTGCTGTGCACTCTCATCAAACAATAGCATGGTATTTTTTCACTGTAATAGCTATTGTAAATTGGACAGTGCAGTTAGATTAATAAGAATGTAAGCTTTCTGCCCATATAAGACATGTCTATGTCCTGGAAAGTTTGCTGTTACTTACAACAGTCATGCTAATCACATTAGCGCACGTTAGCTCAACCGTCCCATAGAGGTTAAAAACAATGTTTAGCGAAATCAACCAAGGCAGGCCAAGGCATAGCTACGGGAAGTAGGGGTGCTGAGGGTGCTGCAGCACCCCCTGAAAAATCTGAATACCCCAAAAAGTTTCATTAAAACATTTAAAAATCACGAAAGTAGTGCACTGGGCCTTTACTAGTCCTGTATTAGCAGACTGATATAGCCGTCTGTAGCGCGGGCAAAAAAATACATTTCAGCATTGCAGCCGCCGCCCACAAACTACTTCCCGTGGCTATGGGCCAAGGACTCAGTTAGGAGGAATAGGGGTATGAAAGTTTAAACGAAATTGGGATCTTTAACGTTAACAAAAATCCCTAATGAAAAAAATGTTTTTGGGGGGGTTCCCCACAAAATGTTAATCACAGTGCAGCCGGTCTGCCTGCTCTTTCTTTTTGCTAATGATGCGAGTGTGTGTACAGTCTTCGGTCTGTTGCGTGTTGAATATCCTATCCTATTCATTGATGATAGGCCCTGCTGTACTGAAGTTCCGAGACATTGCAAGCCCAAAAATGGCAAAATACAGCATTCCATTGCAAGATACAGCTTTTGATTGCAGATAGATAGGCCTAGTGCACGGTTCTGACTCCATCTGCCTGGTAGCCAACCTGCCTATACTGTGCCCTTCCCCTCTCTTTCCACAAATGTTTGCATTCTCGGAAGTAGAGCAACTATTCAGTCTCCTCCGTTCCAAAAATACTGCATTTTAAGAGTTAATTCCTAGCGGAAGATGTGTTTTCTTTCTACTAAATGTCTTGGTAAGTCACGTATTTAACAAACTGTAAAGCGCCTTTTTAGGAGAGAGTGCTCTGTGCTTAGGCGGCAGGCATTTGATTGACAGTTCAAATGCATTTCACAATTTTGGAAATGTTTCTACTTCATATTCATCATCTTCAGCACCATCAACATCAACTTACGTGAAAATTGTGGTTTTGTAGCACGGGAGGCTGCTGAGGGGAGGATGGCTCATAATAATGGCTGGAATGGAGTAAATGGAATGGGATACCATTCTATATATTCCGTTCCAGCCATTACTATGAGCCTGTCCACCCCAATTAAGGTGTCACCAGCAGCCTGTGTTTTGTACTAAAAAAGATAAGAGGAAGATAAGTGTTTCCAATGACATCATCAACCAATTAGTAAACAATTAGTAGGCAATTAGTAGGCAATGCCTAATCATAATTGGTTAAAATCACACGATGCACACCTATGTCATTGGAAACACTTATCTTCCTCTATCTTTTATACTTTAAAACATAGAAAATTGCAATTTTCACATATGTTGATATTGGGGTGGTGCTGGAGATGATGATTATGAAGTTTAACATTTTTGAAATTTCCCTTTAAGGCTAAGTTGATCCTTAGAACGTTTGTAGGAGCATGGTTAAATCTCTGAGAAAAACTTCAGAACAAAGTTGACTACAAATACAAAGTTGCCAATGTTTCGCAATTGATACAAACAAGTGCCATAAAAAGATGCTTCAAATTAAAACCTATAATGGTATGCAAGCTTCCAGTAAAAAGCCATCCTCCAACTAATATAGAGCCCGATTTTCATGATCACCAGAGTGGCGCAGTGGTCTAAGGCACTGCATCGCAGTGCTAACTGTGCCACTAGAGATCCTGGTTCGAGTCCAGGCTCTGGTGCAGCTGGCCGCAACTGGGAGACCAATGGGCGGCGCACAATTGATGATATGTTAATATCAAAGTGAATTCCTCAAAGTCTGCTTGTTTAAAAGCTATTCAACCTCATTAAGTCTTGGAGATGTTGTCAATCGTAACTGATTTTGAAATTGTGTTGTTTATGAATAATAAGATATGGATATTTCATTGATGAAATCAGGAGCATGCATATCGTCACTGTTCCCCAAAAGATATCAGGGCTATCTATGCCAAATCATGTCCAGGTGATTGTATAAGGTTGAATTTTAAATTGAATTTGACAACAAAAATATATAGAATAACTCAACAGGACAGGACAGGACATTTTATCACAGGACTAAAACAGGATTAATCCGTAAAATGCTTATATACACTGAGTATACCAAACATTAGGAACACCTTCTTAATACTGAGTTGCCAATTTCTTTGCAATTAATACAAACAAACAACGTATAAAAAGACGCTTCATATTGAAACCGAGATGTCTGCATGAAAATATAAAACCAGTAGGCTATATGCCTATTTCAATCATATTTAAATATGTTTCATGTTCAATCAATTGAGTTCTATTTTGTTACTTCTAGGCTACAGTCTATAATTTTCTCAACATATTTCATGATGTGTAGCCTAACGTGTGCAATGATGTGCCAAATCTTGATTTAGTGCATTATTATAGGATAAGGATTAGAATAAGCCACCTCAATATTTGCAGCCATAGGTGCTAATATCTTTCTAGGAGCTGATCCGTCATCAGAATTGTGGAATAATTATAATGTTAAGGTAAGATTTGAATGGAGAAAGCTGATCCGAGAGCAGTGTTGCCTTTCTTTCAATTCTATCAGTATCGACACATGCCTCAATGGCAAGCTAGGTGAACGTTCTCTCTGCATGGTGTTTTGGGAAACATGTTACATCTTTGGCCGTTGTAATAAAGATGCATCGTTAAAACACTCGTAAGCCTAAGTTCAATCACAATCAGGAAATCCGGTCCTGGTCGCCTCCTGATGGACGTTCGTACCACTTTAGAAGTGGCATTCCTTTACAGACAAGTAAAATGCCCGTTCAGTGGTGCTTCGAAACTATCTCCAGAGAAGGTTTCGTGTCGGCATTTAAAAAGCCGTAGTGCACCCTTACAGACAAGCAAACATGCTGTAGCCAAGGCGCTTTCAAGGGTATATGACTGTGGTAGATATAACTTCATTGCCCGGCCCTAGCGGTCATATGTAATAGGACCATTATTCTGCATTGTGAATTGACATGTATTTCTTTTATTTTTTTAATCATTTTAACAAATGGCCCTAATAGGACCATCAACTGGAAGGATTTAAAAGCTCTGATACAAAGGATAACCTTGAACTCAGCAAATGGTGAATGTGTGAAGACTGCAGTCAAGTGTGAGCAGCCAGGTGAAATTACAATAAAAATGCCTTGCATACTCAGTGGACTATAATTTGTGTTTCTCTAAATGTCATAGTTATAATGAAACTACCCGCACATAACGAATGCAATCAGGGATATGGCTAAATAGATGTAGCTTCAAAGTTGCATTTGTTGAAGTGTGTATAATATAAGTTGACATTTTTCCACACTTCAAAAAAGATCTATGTGCAAGCAGTACATTTCCTTTGGAGAGGTTATGAACCATTTAACAATTCAATTCAACTACACTTTTATGGTATTACACTGTCAAATGAATGTAGTTTTTGCTGCTCTCTTATTGATTTTTTGCTCAACTTTAGTGTTATTTACTCTTTGAATCATGATCAATGAAACACTTCCAATGTCTGACATCAACCTTATAACAAGTGTAAAATTCTCCAGAACAGTGTATAGGGAATCAAAATGCTTTGATATAGTGAATATTCAATGGTGATCATGATGGAATGAAAATACTGTAGGCCTATGTAGCCTCAAGATATTACTTTGTTTATAGCTAATATCACTCCTTGTAAAACGTACCTCATGAAACCTATGGAAAAGTTTAATCTCTCACCTCACATCCACAGCATCCTCCATGACAGTCATATCAGTCTTGCACTTGGCTGAAGGGTTGATTGCCAGCTCAGCAGGTGGAATGACAAAGCTTTTACTTAATGGTAACCACATCCCTTCCCCCAATGTGTATGTGAACCTGAGGAGGAAAAAGACACCGATTTTGACACGGTATGGTACTAATGGAACAACATCACTGGAAACAAAGTGAAAAGAACATTGCCTACTTTGTCCACTGAATGTAGTATTTGTAATGTAGTATATACGTAAAAATGTATGCGCACATGACTGTAAGTCGCTTTGGATAAAAGCGTCTGCTAAATGGCATATTATATTATTATATTATTATATTATAAAAAAGCTGGGGTTACTACCGCTTTGCTAATGCTTGTTTGTCTGAAATATGCTGAATTCCAGGTCTTCTGGTGCCTTGTTGAGTGGTAGCTCAGAAGATCAGTATGGAGAACATCAGTGGTTGTTTTAATTTCCCACAGAGAAATACAATAAAACCCATGGCCTGCCTGCTGCCCATATAGCCTTGGAGACTTTGGTGCCTTTGAGCATTTGTTTGTATGTCTTTCTCTGGATAATCACAAGCATATCCACAGTTGTCTTCAAAAACCTTTTACTCTCACTTAAACTAAAGGCTGACTCGACTGACACATTATGTTTTTTTCTGGCACATCATCTATTACAAGTTCAATAGTTTTAGAAATCTATCTCTGGCAATGGTTCATGGCATTCAATCAACAGTTCTCAAACTACACTGAACAAAAATATAAACGCAACATGTAAAGTGTTGGTCCCATGTGTCATGAGCTGAAATAAAAGATCCCAGAAATTATCCATACGCACAAAAAGCTTATTTCTCTAAAATGTTATGCACAAATTTGTTTACATCCCTGTTAGTGAGCATTTCTCCTTTGCCAAGATAATCCATCCACATGACAGGTATGACATATCAAGATGCTGATTAAACAGTATGCTCATTACACAGCTGCACCTTTTGCTGGGGACAATAAAAGCAAATGTGCAGTTTTGTCACACAACACAATGCCACAGATGTATCAAGTTGTGACGGAGAATGCAATTGGCATGCTGACTGCAGGAATGTCCACCAGAGCTGTTGCCAGAGAATTGATTGTTCATTTCTCTACCATAAGCCGTCTCCAACGTCATTTTAGAGAATTTGGCAGTATGTCCAACCGGCCTTACAAACGCAGACCACGTGTAACCACGCCAGCCCAGGACTTCCACATCCGGCTTCTTCACCTGCGGGATCATCTGAGACCAGCCACCCGGACAGCTGATGAAACTGAGGAGTATTTTTGTCTGTAATAAAGCCCTTTTGTGGGGAAAAACTTATTCTGATTGGCCCAGGCCCACCCATGGCTGCACCCCTGCCCAGTCATGTGAATTCCATAGATTAGGGCCTAATGAATTTATTTAAATTGACTGAATTCCTTATATGAACTGTAACTCAGTAAAATCTTTGAAATTGTTGCATGTTGCGTTTATATTTTTTGTTTAGTATATTATCATTATGTTATGTCTCTTGGTGAACATAGATACAGCACATACAGACCTACAACTCACTTTAATTATAAATTATTACAGAACAATGCACAGCAACACGTACAACAACATCCAAGCCAAGTTACCTACTTTTTGTGTGTATGTACTGTGTAATTGATAGATGCACACACACACACACACGCACATTACATGTTCATGTTTTTAAATGTATGTAACTTGTAAAGTACTTTGTCTGTAATGTAATGTGTCTGACCCCAGTAGGACTAGCAGTCGCCATTGGTGTCAGATAATGGGGATCCTAGTAAAAATTAAATAAAGCCTAATAAGAGCTAGGCATTAGTCAATTACAAGTCTCACAACACAGAAGACCAGACCAGATAAAATAAAACAATTAAAGTCTGGAGAGCAATTGAAGCCTGAAGTCCAAGCATTCAAGATGGATTATTGATATGCCCTTGAATTTACTATAGAAAGGCTTCAAAATTAATCTCAAAGTCAAACTGTTCATGAGTCGATGGACACCAGCAAATTCGATGTTCTGCATAAGAAATGTATGTATTTCTCAAACAGGTTGTTCTTCTATTTGACACCAAATGTAGTAGTATCATTTTGTAGCACAAAAAAGGGACTTGTTGATAAAAATGGGTTTTTTGCAGACTTAACATATTTAGCATTTCACATTGTACCATTTGCATCTAATAAAATGCTAACTTAGCATAAGAAAAGGGCACCTGATCACAAGTGCTGCATGCATTACTAGTCACTTTAGGAAGAGAGCATTCATTATCTCACTCCAATTACCTCCCCTTTTTCCAACTGGAGTGTTATATGAATCAAACTCCCTCAGTCCTACCATTTAATATCATGCACTGGATTCTTCAAAGTGATTATGAGCAGGCAGGCAAGTCTACTAAAACTGTATTTTTCTCCTATTATTTCCCTGGAAGTCATTGCTACCAGCCCCATAAGTCTCTCTCCTTATCCAGAGGTGGGTTGTATGGGTTTCCAGGAAATATGCATATTCGTTGTGGTATGGGATGATGCCAATCTGAAACTGAAGGCTATCAACAAGAAATCCCTTCAGCAACAGAAGTTTATGGAACAGTAGCAATGGAACACTCCTCACTGGAGTTGATGAGCACAGGAAGGAATAACAAGAGAAAACAGCCTTTGAGGGTGAACCCCTTCCACCCATTCAGGGCAGGTGTTTTAAGTGATAGCAAGACTCTTTTATTCCGGTACTTAATCTGGTTTCTGCCCAAGCCATGCCCTGGCACTGTGACAGCTTGCAAATGGCTTCACCTAATTGAACTCTAACAAGTTTCCTATCTAGATGCTAGACTCTTCTTTGTCCAAGGGACACACGATTACGGATCCCCATGTTATCAGATATTGTTGACTGACGTATGGGATCAGATTTTTTATTAACATGCTGTTCCTGATTCATATTATCCCCAAGCTCAGCAAACAACAAAACATTGTAATTTTGTATTCTATTTATGAGTGCAATACTGTTTTGTTCAATTGTAATACACGGATGTGTGACTTGGCAAATGGGCAGCCTCTAAAAACGTTCATTATGTCTGCACAATTTGAACATAACTGTCTGAGCGGGGGTTCAAAGAGGAGCCTGAGACGTTTGAATTTTGATGGATGTTGGTGTGAAATGCTTGAGCACAAAGTTACTTTAAACCTGATGCTGGGCAAAATATTGAGACAGGCCCCCTGCAGATTAAGATTCCAAAGAGGAAACAAATGTATCAAAGAGCCTCACAGAGATGTTTATATGATGGCTGCTCCCAATGATTAACAAAGACAGTGCTTACAACCATGAGAGGACTTAAATAATCTGTGTGAAAATATGGTCAATGTCCCAAATGGCACCCTATTCCCTATGGGCCCTGGTCAAAAGCAGTGTACTACATAGGGAATATGGTGCCATTTGGAACACAGCCTATAGTCCCCTGTAGCTCAGTTGGTAGAGCATGGCACTTGCAACGCCAGGGTTGTGGGTTTGTTTCCCACGGGGGGCCAGTATGAAAATGTATGCACTCACTAACTGTAAGTCGCTCTGGATAAGAGCGTCTGCTAAATGACTAAAATGTGAAATGTAATGTTCTTTGTTGAGAGCAGTGGTAAGCAGCGTAATCGTTGTTGTGTCGTTGGCTTTTGAAGAGGTATGTCTTATACAAAGGAGGCATATACTGTATCATTGGTAAGGATTTTCCCTCCCCAGTCTTTCTCAGTATCCAATTGTAAAATAAATTAGAAAACAACGGTGATGGTGAATATCATAGAACGCAAATGCTGACTTTCTGTTGACAAAGAACATTGTGTGATATAACTTTTTTCTGTGGTTTCGTGAGGTTGCATGTTTTCTACAAAAAGCACGTTCTCATTAATTTCACTGGGCATACAACATCAGTACAAGAACAGAAATATTTTATTTCAAATTGATTACACATTTTTAATGCAAGGCTCAAATGTATGTACACCAAAGCAATATTTACATTTGACATTTTAGTCATTTAGCAGACACTCTTATCCAGAGCGACTTACAGTTAGTGAGTGCATACATTTTCATTTTCTAATTAGAACTAGAGAACTAAACTGAAACTCTTATTTCAGAGTGGTGTGTGCATGTAGTTCAACTCTTAAAATCTATTTTATGCCTGACACATAAAACATAATTAATTGTATTACAGATCAGATCTCTTGGTAAACATACCCCCAGTAGATCTCAAATGGTAAAAAGTGAAATGCTGATTTGTTGTGATTTTCATGCTGTAAAGAGTGATGAAATTCAATGATGCTAGCTGTCCTTCATTTCACTAAAACAGCTCAACAACATGACTCAGCTTTAACTATGAACAGCTTCAAGATGATAACTTTTTAGTTTGATCATGGAACATCCAGATTTCAAAACATTGAAAGTCTGTCCTGAAAGGTTGGTTGGAAAGAATAGGAACACAGTCTTTTTTTCCTAGTTTAAAATCTACAGCTCTCACTCCTTTCTATGCCATCTTTAAAAGTGTCAATCTGTCGTGCTATTATGATCAAACATTTTCCTATTGTAAAAAAAACCTTCCAATGGGTCAACGTCATATAAAATCTCAGAAAAAAGCATTTGAAACATCATTTCATGCTGTTTCAAAAAGTGTTACCCATAGAAACGTGTTCATATTAATAGGTGTGTGCCGTGAGTTCTTACCTGAAAATGCGATCAGATGGTTGTTCTCCCATCACCAGATCAAAACCACGCTGGAAAATAGTGTAAGGCCAGGGTCTGGTGACAAATAAGAGCGGAGAGAGTTAGACTTATATTCAGTCAAAACCAGTAAGCTGGTTTCCGAGACAAGAATGAAATGACTGATTAAAGAAAGAAGCATGTTTTACTACTTTAAGTACAGTGTAACAATGAGTAATCACAACACGTTACACTGCAACACACAAGTAAAGTTTTTGTTTTTCTTCAGTTTTCCCAAAAATATTTATTATCTATTCTGCTCAAATAGTAAATACGTTTGGAATCTTTTCAGCACTGCATCTCCCGACAACATTTCAACCAATCCCAAAAAATGTGGCAGATCAAAAGTAGCGCTATGACAGATGCTGTGGGTAAACACACTGACAGAAAAATGTGTTCCTCAGTCGCCTGAGATGGAATGTGACTTAGGCTCGTGTCTATTTTCCCAAGCTGGGAGAGGAGAGGGGAAGAATGATGGAGATTAATAGACACAGGCAGCTTGGGGACTTGAATCTGCTACAGTGTGAGAGAAAATGTGACAAGGAGCTGCTGCCTCTCTGAGTAAGCTGTTACTATAGGCAAAAGAGCAGCTAAAACCTGATAACGGCCTCACGCCAGAGGGGCCAGTCATTAAACATTTAAATGACCCCTGTAGGCTTTCCCTGTCAAAGATTGACTGCACGTGAGAGAGAAATCACTTGGGGAGGGAGGGAGATAGGGAGGAAGAGAAATGTGTGACAAAATTCAGATGTACACTACCGGTCAAACGTTTTAGAACACCTACTCATTCAAGGGTTTTTCTTTATTTTTATTTTTTTTAAATTACATTGTAGAATAATAGTGAAGTCATCAAAACTATGAAAATACACATATGGAATCATTTAGTAACCAAAAAAGTGTTAAACAAATCTAAATATATTTTATATTTGAGATTCTTCAAATAGCCACCATTTGCCTTGATGACAGCTTTGCATACCCTTGGCATTCTATCAACCAGCTTCACCTGGAATGCTTTTCCAACAGTCCTGAAGGAGTTGCCACATATGCTGAGCACTTGTTGGCTGCTTTTCCTTCACTCTGCGGTCCAACTCATCCCAAACCATCTCAATTTGGTTGAGGTCGGGGGATTGTGGAGGCCAGGTAATCTGATGCAGCACTCCATCACTCTCCTTCTTGGTCAAATAGCCCTTACACAGCTTGGAGGTGTATTGGGTCATTGTTCTGTTGAAAAACAAATGATAGTCCCACTAAGCCCAAACCAGATGGGATGGCGTATTGCTGCCGAATGCTGTGGTAGCCATGCTGGTTAAGTGTGCCTTGAATTCTAAATAAATCACAGACAGTGTCACCAGCAAAGCACCCACACCATAACACCTCCTCCTCCATGCTTCACGTGGGAAATGCACATGCAGAGATCATCCGTTCACCCACACCACGTCTCACAAAGACACGGCGGTTGGAACCAAAAATCTCAAATTTGGACTCTAGACCAAAGGACAAATTTCCACCGGTCTAATGTCCATTGCTCGTGTTTCTTGGCCCAAGCAAGTCTCTTCTTCCTATTGGTGTCCTTTAGTAGTGGTTTCTTTGCAGCAATTCGACCATGAAGGCCTGATTCACACAGTCTCCTCTGAACAGTTGATGTTGAGATGTGTCTGTAATTGAACTCTGTGAAGAATTTAGTTGGGCTGCAATTTCTGAGGCTGGTAACTCTAATGAACTTATCCTCTGCAGCAGAGGTAACTCTGGGTCTTCCATTCCTGTGGCGGTGAAAGCCCGTTTCATCATAGCGCTTGATGGTCTTTGTGACTGCACTTGAAGAAACTTTAAAAGTTCTTGAAATGTTCTGTATTGACTGACCTTCATGTCTTAAAGTAATGATGGACTGTCATTTCTCTTTGCTTATTTGAGCTGTTCTTGCCATAATATGGACTTGGCCTTTTACCAAATAAGCCTATCTTCTGTATACCCCCCTACCTTGTCACAACACAGCTGATTGGCTCAAACGCATTAAGAAGGAAATAAATTCCACAAATTAACTTTTAACAAGGCACACCTGTTAATTGAAATGCATTCCAGGTGACTACCTGATGAAGCTGGTTGAGAGAATGCCAAGAGTGTGCAAAGCTGTCATCAAGGCAAAGGGTGGCTATTTGAAGAATCTCAAATATAAAATATATTTTGATTTGTTTAACACTTTTGTGGTTAGTACATAATTCCATATGAGTTATTTCATAGTTTTGATGTCTTCACTATTATTCTACAATGTAGAAAATAGTAAAAAATAAAGAAAAACCCTTGAATGAGAAGGTGTTCTAAAACCTTGACCGGCAGTGTATAGTGAAAAAAAACATATTAACATATCAGAACTGCGATGGCCCTATAGCAGCAGGCAGATTATTTTCAAGTGATATATATGGGTAATAAAGGTGGGTAGCATTCTGGAATTCTGGGAAGGATTTAAAACTTTCATCTGCTTGTACTCCACATCTCATGTTAGACCCAGCTATATTTTTCACAGTTCCTCTGTTTGACACAAAGCTATTTAACTAGGAGTCGGCATGTTAATATACACTGCTCAAAAAAATAAAGGGAACACTTAAACAACATATCCTAGATCTGAATGAATGAAATAATCTCATTAAATACTTTTTTCTTTACATAGTTGAATGTGCTGACAACAAAATCACACAAAAATGATCAATGGAAATCAAATTTATCAACCCATGGAGGTCTGGATTTGGAGTCACCCTCAAAATTAAAGTGGAAAACCACACTACAGGCTGATCCAACTTTGATGTAATGTCCGTAAAACAAGTCAAAATGAGGCTCAGTAGTGTGTGTGGCCTCCACGTGCCTGTATGACCTCCCTACATCGCCTGGGCATGCTCCTGATGAGGTGGCGGATGGTCTCCTGAGGGATCTCCTCCCAGACCTGGACTAAAGCATCCGCCAACTCCTGGACAGTCTGTGGTGCAACGTGGCGTTGGTGGATGGAGCGAGACATGATGTCCCAGATGTGCTCAATTGGATTCAGGTCTGGGGAACGGGCGGGCCAGTCCATAGCATCAATGCCTTCCTCTTGCAGGAACTGCTGACACACTCCAGCCACATGAGGTCTAGCATTGTCTTGCATTAGGAGGAACCCAGGGCCAACCGCACCAGCATATGGTCTCACAAGGGGTCTGAGGATCTCATCTCGGTACCTAATGGCAGACAGGCTACCTCTGGCGAGCACATGGAGGGCTGTGCGGCCCCCCAAAGAAATGCCACCCCACACCATGACTGACCCACCGCCAAACCGGTCATGTTGGAGGATGTTGCAGGCAGCAGAACGTTCTCCACGGCGTCTCCAGACTCTGTCACGTCTGTCACATGTGCTCAGTGTGAACCTGCTTTCATCTGTGAAGACCACAGGGCGCCAGTGGCGAATTTGCCAATCTTGGTGTGCTCTGGCAAATGCCAAACGTCCTGCACGGTTTTGGGCTGTAAGCACAACCCCCACCTGTGGACGTCGGGCCCTCATACCACCCTCATGGAGTCTGTTTCTGACCGTTTGAGCAGACACATGCACATTTGTGGCCTGCTGGAGGTCATTTTGCAGGGCTCTGGCAGTGCTCCTCCTGCTCCTCCTTGCACAAAGGTGGAGGTAGCGGTCCTGCTGCTGGGTTGTTTCCCTCCTACGGCCTCCTCCACATCTCCTGATGTACTGGCCTGTCTCCTGGTAGCGCCTCCATGCTCTGGACACTATGCTGACAGACACAGCAAACCTTCTTGCCACAGCTCGCATTGATGTGCCATCCTGGATGAGCTGCACTACCTGAGCCACTTGTGTGGGTTGTAGACTGCGTCTCATGCTACCACTAGAGTGAAAGCACTGCCAGCATTCAAAAGTGACCAAAACATCAGCCAGGACGCATAGGAACTGAGAAGTGGTCTGTGGTCACCACCTGCAGAACCACTTCTTTATTGGGGGTGTCTTGCTAATTGCCTATAATTTCCACCTGTTGTCTATTCCATTTGCACAACAGCATGTGAAATGTATTGTCAATCAGTGTTGCTTCCTAAGTGGACAGTTTGATTTCACAGAAGTGTGATTGACTTGGAGTTACATTGTGTTGTTTATTTTTTTGAGCAGTGTATTATCTAGCAGGCAGGACCATTAGAGGCCATATTGTCACTTACCCTTGATTTGGACCCCACTCGTTACGAATACAGAGATGCTTGTGGACAGGGTCCTTCATGTAGCCATCTAAGCAGAGACAGTCACCTGCAATGGAGTATAATAAAACAATGGCATTGTTAAAAAAATAAGTGATGTAACGACGCACTGAGATCCTCCTGGCGTGAGGCGAGTATTGTGTTTCCACTATCCCATAAACCCTATAAGCATACTGCTTAAACCCTGTAAGCGTACTGCCACAGAGCTGCAGGATCTGACACAGTCTGTTGCAGAGATATCCATTTACCTGTCTCCCTAATAGGAGATTACTTTCTACTTACCATCAGAATGAACAGACCAAGGCTGTGTTCCAAAATGGCACCCTTTATAGTGCACTACTATTCTTGCACTATAAAATAAATAGGGTGACATTGCGGACGCAGCCCAAGAACTGTGCAGCATGGCCAGCCAGGCTAGTTCCTCTCCAGCAGCCTCCTGATCAGTGCTGCTTATTACAGCCATTAGAAACAGGGGAGCTGCTATTTTCTGCTGATGCCTTCTGTCAGCACACAGGAGGAGGGATATCGCCCTAACCTGATTCAGCCAGATTGATGGGGATGCATCTTGAGAGCAGGGACTAGCTATTCTACCAATGACAGACATGCCCCAAATGTGTTGTACAGGGGATGGGGGAGGGGTGCTCCTGGTTCTCAAATGTTAGTGCAAAGGTTAACTGTCAGAGAATGCCAGGCTGAGGGTAATCATATCTAGTGTAGCTGAGCATTTATTGTACACAACTTGATGAATAACTTATATATTGAATAACTTATGATATATTGAATAACTTATGATATATTGAATAACTCATGGTGGGCCTAGCATGTAAACCAGCAGTTGTTTTAGGGGTTTAAACAAGTCTAAGCATCAGGTATTGTCACAACTCCCTCCGAAGCTGCCTCATCTCCTTGTTCGGGCAGGCTTCGGCGTTCGTCGTCACCAGTCTTCTAGCCACTGCCGCTCCTCTTTTCATCATTCCATTTGTTTTGTCTTGTTTTTCACACACACCTGGTACATATCCCCTCATCAGTCTCTGTATAATTATTCCCTCTGCTCCCCCATGTCTTTGTGTGTTATAGTTCCATGTGGAAGTGTCGCTAGCTCGTGTTGAGCATTATGTTACTTTTATCGCCGGGATATTCACCCGTGTGTTTTGTTTTCCCAGTACCCATTTAAGTCGCACTGTATTTGGTTTACACATTGCTGTGGACTGATGTATTGGCCCTATTCTATTCTATGTATAAACCCTATTCTATCATTCACACCTCCTGCGCCTAGCTCCGTCCTACTCACCTTGTTACAGAATAACACACCCAAACAGCATGGAGTCAGCAGGAGCGGGGAATATGCCTGGAGTCATTGAGCGGGTCTGGGAGCATTCCACCAGGTTAGCAAGCTTGGGCGAAGCAATGGATCGGGTTCTCCAGTCCATCCAGCGCCTGGAGAAGAGAGGATCCGACCCTGCGGAACCAGCTGAGCGACCGGATCCAGCCACCCACACACCAGCAACCAGGGGTATTCACCTGTCTCTACAGAGGGAATACGACAGGACAGCTGCCCGCTGCCAGGGTTTCCTCCTGCAGCTGGACGTCTACTTCAACACAATCAGCCCTGCTCCATCAGATTGGGAGAAGGTGTCCGCCCTCGTCTCCTGCCTCTCAGGGAAAGCCCTGGAGTGGGCCAACGCGGTCTGGACTGAAGGAGGAGACGCGTTTGACAGCTACGGAGAGTAGCGTCTGTTCCATCTGAGGCAGGGGACGAGGACCACGCAAGACTTTGCCCTGGAGTTTAGAACCCTAGCGGCTGGGTCCGGGTGGAACGAGCGGTCCCTCATCGACCATTTACGATGCAGCCTGCGTGAGGACGTCCGAAGGGAGCTAGCCTGCCGGGATACCCCTCTGACCTTCGACCAACTGGTGGACATGGCCATCCGGTAGGGCAACCTGCTGGCTTCGAGAGCACGTCCTGGAAGGGGCCTGGCCGTTTCACCCCGGCTCACGTTCCGATGGAGCTGGGTGGTGCAGCGTTCCGGGAGAACGACAGATCCAGTGTCACTCTTGTGGCAGAAGAAGACA
The DNA here is from genome assembly GCF_020615455.1 of Coregonus clupeaformis. NCBI lineage: Eukaryota > Metazoa > Chordata > Actinopteri > Salmoniformes > Salmonidae > Coregonus > Coregonus clupeaformis. The sequence continues at coordinate 40,050,068 of NC_059205.1, forward strand.
TTCTGCTGCATGATGTCGTCAGAGTCCTTCTGGTTCTGGAGGCGGTAAGCAGGGCACTCTCACGTCACCCCAGGTAGCACAAACCCACACTCGTTCAGAGCCCTCTGCTGCGCATTTAACCATCCACGTCAACTTCCCTGATTACACGGTAGTCCCCCAGTGTAAGGCACTGGTAGATTCAGGCGCAGCTGGGAACTTTATGGACAGGTCTTTAGCTCTTAGTCTACATATTACATTGGTTCCCCTGTCTATTTCATTGCCTGTCAAAGCACTTGACAATCAACCATTAGGGTCAGGTTTTGTTAGGGAGGTTACAGCACCAGTCACTATGATTATGCAGGAGACCCATGATGAGCAAATCACGTTTCATATTATTTAGTCCCTTGATTTCCCTGTTGTGTTGGGCCTTCCCTGGCTAGCACTACACGACCCCACCTTTTCATGGCTGCAGAGGGCTCTCACGGGGTGGTCGCGAGAGTGTCAGGTTAGGTGTCTAGCTGTTTCCGTTGGTGCGACAACAGTGGAAAGTCCAGACAATGCCTCCACCGCGCGCATTCCCCCCGAATACTTCGATTTGGCGCACGCCTTTTCCAAATTGCAGGCGACCAAATTACCACCCCATCGCTTCGGAGGATTGCGCGATAAACCTCCGGTTATGACGCTGTTCCGTCCAGGAGTCATGTATATCCCTTGTCACAGGCTGAAACAGAGGCTATGGAAACATACGTCTCCGAGTCCATGCGTCAGGGGTTCATACGTCCCTCCACTTCACCTGCCTCCTCAAGTTTATTTTTCGTGAAGAAGAAAGACGGGGTTCTGTGCCCTTGCATTGATTACCGTGCACTTAATAAAATTTAAATGGTATTATAGTTATCCTCTACCCCTAATTTCCTCTGTGATCGAATCAATGCATGGGGCACACTTCTTCACGAAATTAGATCTCAGGAGTGCGTACAACCTGGTGCGTGTCCGGGAAGGGGACGAATGGAAGACAGCATTTAGCACCACCACGGGGCATTATGAATACCTGGTGATGCCGTAAGGGTTGATGAATGCTCCATCAGTCTTCCAGTCCTTTGTGAACGAGGTGTTTCGGGACATATTTGGTCGCGGTGTGGTGGTCTACATCGATGACATCCTGGTGTATTCCGCTATGCGCGCCGAGCATGTGTCCCTGGTTCGCAGAGTGCTTGGGAGACTGTTGGTGAATGACCTGTATGCCAAGGCAGAAAAATGTCTGTTTTTCCAACAATCCGTCTCCTTCCTCGGATACCACATCACCACCTCAGGTGTGGAGATGGAGGGAGACCGCATTTCAGCCGTGCGTAATTGGCCAACTCCAACCACGGTTAAGGAGGTGCAGCGCTTCATTTGGCTTTGCCAATTACTATCGGAGGTTTATCCGGGGCTTTGGCAAGGTCGCTGTTAGGCCTACTGCTGATAGGTAGCTCTCTCTGCTCTCTCCCTCCCCTCTGTCTGTCCTTGATTGCAGGAGTGAAGTCTGGTGTGCGGGAGTCAGGGTTCCAGCTGCAGCTCATTCACCATATCACCTCAGCCTTTAAGACCCGGTCAAACTTACCACTCATCGTCAGATCATAGTCAAGACGACCATGTTAGTCTCGCTGCCGACTCAACCTGGTTATTTTTGCTCTTTGTGTTTTTGGTCTATTCTATTTACTTTTTCTCCTGTGCCACAGATATTTGGAACCTGACTCCTGCCTCCGCTTCACTCCTGCCACCACCACCCTGCTCTCCATTACCGGACCTCTCTTTTGGACTCACCACGGACACTAGGACATTACGGTACCACACCTGCCCTGATCTGGATCTGTTACCCTCCCTGTACCTGGACTTGCTCTTCCCATATATTTGGAAACCTGGACTTTGAACATTGTAAATAAACCTGTTAAAACTTCTCTGGCTTGGTGTACTTGTCTGCATTTGGGTTCTTATCCAGTTAAATCATAACAGTATGATCTGACCAACATGAACCCAGCAGACAGTAGCTCGGATACCACCCCAGAGTGCACTCAAATTTGGACTGCCATAGCCAATCAGGGCATTTTACTTGGCCAACATGATACCCTGTTTAAAACGATTGCTGAGGACAGTCAGGTGCTGCTTAATCAGGTTCAATTACTCTCCAATCAAGTATCTGCCCTTACTACCCCTTCAGCCCAGATCAGAGAGCCTTTTGTTCCTGCTCCAGAGCGCTATGACGGGAACATGGGAACCTGTGGCGATTTTTTGACTCAATGCTCGTTAGTGTTTGAACAACAGCCCCTCACCTACGCCTCAGAAAGAGCCCGTATTGCCTACCTTATCAACTCTACTAGCGGTTCCGCTCGTGCCTGGGGATCCGCGGTCTGGGAGAGTCAGTCGGACATTTGCAACGCTTACGTTGCCTTCACCACGGAGATGAGGAAGGTTTTGACCACCCCGTACGAGGCAAGGAGGCTGCGAAACGGCTGTTTTCTCTTCGGCAGGGGGCTCGTAGTGTGGCGGAGATGGCAGTGGAGTTTCGGACTTTAGCAGCAGTGAGTGGTTGGAATGACGAGGCATTACAAGGAGTGTTCATCAATGCTTTGTCTGAGACCTTAAAAGATGAATTGGTGTCATATGATGAATCGCCTACGCTGGATAATCTTATTTCACTCACTATCAGGTTGGATAATCGGATTCGGGAGCGCCGCCGGGAGAGGAGTGTTAGTTCCAAGCAACCTGTCTGTCATCAACAAACTCCTCCCTGCATCGTCCCTACGGAGAGAGCCGTGTCTTCCCCGAGTCGATACGAGGAGCACTGAACCCGAAGCCATGGAGGTGGGTCGGTGCACGGTTGTCCTCAGAGGAGCGTGCACGTCGTATTCAGGCTCGGGTCTGCCTGTATTGTGGAGAAGCTGGTCATTTCGTTCCTTCCTGCCCAGTTCGTCCGGGGAAAAGGGCCGGCTCATCATTAATGGGAGAAGTTTTGGTGAGCCGAGCAGCGGATTCTTCCTCTTCTCCCCGCATTCTGCTCCAGGCATCCCTCCAGTGGCAGTCCCAGAATTTCTCTGTTAGTGCGCTGATTGACTCTGGTGCCGACGAAAGCTTTTTGGATAGAGAGTGGGCTCAACAAATGGATTTGGAGACTGTTCCTATGGACTGTCCGCTGCAGGCTAAGGGTCTAAATGGACAATTGTTGACCCGCATTACCCATCAGACTGTTCCTGTTTGTCTTAGAGTGTCGGGAAATCATCAGGAGAACATTCAATTCCATATTATCGACTGCCCACAGACTCCCCCTGGTCCTTGGTATCCCCTGGCTCATAAAACACAATCCACACATTGATTGGGTGACAGGTAGCATTGTTTCATGGAGCACATTTTGTCATGTGAATTGTTTGTGTTCTGCTCAGACTCCTGCCAGTACTGTGCCTCAACCTCCACTGGAGTCCATGGATCTTTCTGCTGTTCCTGACGTGTATCATGACCTGGCATCCGTTTTCTGCAAACACAGAGCTACTTCTCTTCCTCCTCACCGGCCTTACGACTGCGCCATTGACCTCCAGCCAGGAGCCCCGCTCCCCCAGCAGTCGCCTGTACAATCTCTCCCGGCCGGAGACGGAGGCTATGGAGAACTACATTCGGGGACTCCTTGGCGGCAGGTATTATGCGTCCTTCCTCGTCACCTGTAGGAGCGGGATTCTTTTTTGTCGCTAAGAAGGATAAGACCCTCAGACCCTGTATTGATTACCGTGGACTTAACAACATCACCATTAAGAACAAGTATTCTCTGCCTTTGATTAATTCTGCTTTTCCCCTCCTTCATGGTGCTACCATCTTTACGAAACTGGATCTACGAAATGCGTATCACCTGGTGCGCATTCGTAAGGGTGATGAATGGAAGACTGCCTTCAACACACCCTTGGGACATTTTGAGTATCGGGTTATGCCTTTTGGGTTGTCTAATGCCCCTGCTGTTTTTCAGGCACTAGTCAATGATGTCCTTCGGGACATGTTGAATCGGTTTGTTTTTGTCTATCTGGATGATATCTTGATTTTCTCAGAGTCCTCCCAGGAACATGAACTGCATGTGCGCCAGGTGTTGCAAAGGTTGTTGGAGAACAAACTGTTTGTGAAGATGGAGAAATGTGAATTTCATGTGTCTGAGACCTCTTTTTGGGTTACATCATAGCTCAGGGGGAGCTGCGGATGGACCCAGCTAAGATCTCTGCTGTCACGGACTGGCCAGCTCCCTCTACCCGCAAAACAACTTCAACGATTCCTGGGGTTTGCGAACTTCTATAGGAGGTTCATCAAGGACTACAGCCGCATTGCGGCGCCACTCACCGCTCTCACCTCCATCTCACGACCGTTCGCTTGGAATGAAGGGGCCGAATCAGCGTTCGAAGAACTGAAACATCGCTCGCCTCGGCTCCCATTCTGATGCAGCCGGACCCCGACCGCCAGTTTGTCGTGGAGGTGGATGCATCCGACACTGGGGTAGGTGCAGTGTTGTCACAACGTTCTCCTGAAGATAACAAACTGCATCCCTGTGCTTTTCTCTCAAGGAAACTTTCTCAGGCAGAGAGGAATTATGATGTTGGAAATCGTGAACTGCTCGCCGTTAAGCTGGCTCTCGAGGAGTGGCGACATTGGTTGGAGGGGGGCGGAACAACCCTTCATCGTTTGGACGGATCATAAGAATCTGGCTTACCTCCAGTCAGCGAAGCAGCTCAACCCCCCGTCAAGCCAGGTGGGCACTATTTTTTGGGAGATTCAATTTTTCTCTGTCTTACCGTCCTGGGTCACGCAACGTCAAGCCTGACGCCCTGTCTCGTGTTCATTCGGCTGTTGATACTGGTAGTAACCCTGAACCCATTTTGCCTCCTACCTGCAGTATTGCAGTCATCACATGTGACATCGAGGGGATTGTTAGACAGGCTCAACATCATCAAGCTGACCCTGGGAGGGGTTCTCCTAACCGGATGTTTGTCCCTGAGTCTGCTCGCTCCCAGGTACTTCAGTGGGCTCACTCGTCTCCCCTTACCTGTCACCCTGGAGTTTCGCGGACCCTTGACTTTGTGCGACGGAAGTTCTGGTGGGCCACGATGGAGGCGGACACTCGAGCCTTCATTGCTGCTTGTACGGTATGTGCACGAAGTAAAAACTCCACCCAGGCCAGCGCTGGTCATCTACGACCTCTACCTATACCCAGCCGGCCCTGGTCGCATATCGCTATGGATTTTGTCACTGGACTTCCCCCCTCATCTGGTAAGACTGTCATTCTTACGGTGATTGATCGTTTTTCTAAGTTCGCTCATTTTTTGGCCCTACCTAAACTGCCCACTGCCAGAGAGACGGCTGATATTTTGGTTGAACATGTGTTCCGCTCTCATGGTCTACCCACGGATATTGTCTCTGACAGGGGTCCCCAGTTTGTCTCCCAGGTGTGGAAAGCTTTCTGTAAAGCTTTGGGCATTACATCCAGCCTGTCCTCTGGATATCACCCTCAGACCAACGGGCAAGCCGAGAGAGCGAACCAGGAGATGGAGACCGCTCTTCGCTGTGTCACTGGGTCTAACCCTGGGTCATGGAGCTCCATGCTCCCCTGGGTGGAATATGCTCATAACACCTTGACTAACGCTTCCTCTGGTTTGTCTCCTTTTCTGTGTGCTCTGGGTTATCAACCTCCCCTGTTCCCTTCCCAAGAGAGGGAACTTGCGGTACCCTCGGTGCAGTCCCACATGCGCCGCTGCTTCAAGGTCTGGAGGAAGGCCAGGGTAGCTCTGTCCCGAGCTTCGGGCGTACATGCAGAGGCAAGCCAACCGTCACCGGTCCCAGGCTCCCGGTTACTCTCCTGGTCAAGAGGTATGGCTGAAGTCACGGGACCTTCCATTGAAGGTGGAGTCTAAGAAGATGGCGCCTCGCTTTTATAGGACCGTTCAAGATACTGTCTATTGTTAATCCCCTGCGCGGTTAAGCTACAGCTTCCTGCCTCCCTACGGGTTCATTCCACCTTTCATGTTTCCCAGATTAAGCCTGTGTCGGTTAGCCCTTTGTGCCCGCCCTCTCGTCCCCCTCCTCCGCCCAAGATCGTGGGTGGGGGTCCGGTCTACACTGTCCGGCGACTTCTGGATGTTCGCCGCCGAGGTCGTGGTTTCCAGTACCTGGTGGATTGGGAGGGTTATGGTCCCGAGGAACGTTCCTGGGTGCCCAGGAGCTTCATTGTGGATCCTGATCTGGTCCGAGAGTTTCATAGGTTACATCCCGATAAACCCCGTCGGCCGCCAGGTGGCGTCCGTAGAGGGGGGTACTGTTAGGCCTACTGCTGATAGGTAGCTCTCTCTGCTCTCTCCCTCCCCTCTGTCTGTCCTTGATTGCAGGAGTGAAGTCTGGTGTGCGGGAGTCAGGGTTCCAGCTGCAGCTCATTCACCATATCACCTCAGCCTTTAAGACCCGGTCAAACTTACCACTCATCGTCAGATCATAGTCAAGACGACCATGTTAGTCTCGCTGCCGACTCAACCTGGTTATTTTTGCTCTTTGTGTTTTTGGTCTATTCTATTTACTTTTTCTCCTGTGCCACAGATATTTGGAACCTGACTCCTGCCTCCGCTTCACTCCTGCCACCACCACCCTGCTCTCCATTACCGGACCTCTCTTTTGGACTCACCACGGACACTAGGACATTACGGTACCACACCTGCCCTGATCTGGATCTGTTACCCTCCCTGTACCTGGACTTGCTCTTCCCATATATTTGGAAACCTGGACTTTGAACATTGTAAATAAACCTGTTAAAACTTCTCTGGCTTGGTGTACTTGTCTGCATTTGGGTTCTTATCCAGTTAAATCATAACAGTCGCAGCCCTCATCACCTCTATATTGAAGGGTGAGCTGTCCTGGCTCAGCTGGTCTGCTGAGGCTGACAGGGCTTTCAGTACCCTGATGGCTCTGTTCACCTCAGCTCCGGTACTGGTCCATCCCGATCCCTCATTGCCGTTCGCAGTGGAGGTGGATGCGTCCGAGGTAGGGGTAGGCGCTGTCCTATCCCAACGCTCGGGCACGCCACCCAAGCTCCACCCCTGTACCTTCTTCTCTAAGAAGCTCAGCCCGGCGGAGCAGAACTATGACGTTGGTGATCGGGAGCTGTTGGCTGTTGTCAGAGCCCTGACAGTGTGGAGGCACAGGCTCGAGTGGGCTTAACACCTTTTCCTTGTCTGGAATGACCACCGTAACCTGGAGTACATCCGGGCAGCGAGGAGGCTGAACCCTCGCCAGGCCAGGTGGGCCTTGTTCTTCACCCGGTTTGATTTCACGCTGTCCTATATACCAGGCACTAAGAACGTGAAGGCAGACGCACTGTCACGGCTGTACGACACATAGGAGAGGCCCATTGATAACACCCCCATACTCCCGGCCTCCTGCATTGTGACGCCGGTGGTGTGGGCGGTGGACGCAGACATAGAGCGGGTGTTACGCACAGAGCCATCTCCACCTCAGTGCCCAGCTGGGCTTCGGTACGTGCCGTCTAGTGTCCGTGGTCGTCTTATCTATTGGGCACACACGTCCCCCTCCTATGGTCACCCAGGCAATTGGCCGTATAGTGCGCTGCCTTACCAGGAAGTACTAGTGGCCTACCTTGGCTAAGGACTTGAGGGTGTATGTCTCAACCTGCTCGGTGTGCGCACAGAGTAAAGCACATAGGCACCTTCCAGCGGGTAAGTTACAGCCCTTACCAGTTCCACAACGGCCATGGTCCCACTTTTTTAACACCACCATCCTGGTCGTTGTGGACCGTTTTTCTAAAGCCTGCCGCCTCCTTCCTCTGCCCGGTCTCCCCACGGCCCTGCAAACTGTGGAAGCCCTTATTACTCACGTCTTCCGGCACTACGGGGTGCCAGAGGACATAGTGTCTGACCGGGGTCCCCAGTTTACGTCTAGGGTCTGGAAAGCGTTCATGGAACGTCTGGGGGTCTCGGTCAGCCTGACCTCTGGGTTTCCACCCCGAATCTAATGGGCAGGTGGAACGGGTGAATCAGGATGTGGGTAGGTTTCTGCGGTCCTACTGCCAGGACCGGCCGGGGGAGTGGTCGGTGTTCTTGCCATGGGTCGAATATGCCCAGAAATCTCTCCGCCACTCCTCCACTAACATGTCACTATTTCAATGTGTTTTAGGGTATCATCTGGTCCTGGCACCGTGGCATCAGAGTCAGACCGAGGCTCCTGCAGTGGACGACTGGTTTCGGCGCGCGGAGGAGACGTGGAACACCGCCCACGCCCACCTCCAGCGCGCTGTGCGTCGCCAGAAGTCCAACGCTGACCGACACCGCAGTGAGGCCCGGTCTTTGTACCGGGTGATCGGGTCTGGCTCTCGACCCGGAACCTGCCCCTCCACCTGCCCTGCCGGAAGCTGGGCCCGCGGTTTGTGGGGCCGCTCAAAGTCCTGAGGAGAGTGAACAAGGTTACGTATAGGTTGCTGCTCCCTCCTGATTACCGTATTAACCCTTAGTTTTACGTATCTCTCCTCAGGCCAGTGGTGGCTGGTCCGCTCCAGGAGTCTGAGGTGCGGGAGGTCCCTCCGCCCCGGCGTACTCCGTCCGTTCCATCCTGGATTCGAGGCGTCGGGCGGGGGGCCTTCAGTACCTCGTGGAGTGGGAGGGGTACGGTCCGGAGGAGCGGTGCTGGGTCCCGGTGGAGGATGTCCTCGATCCCTCCCTGTTGCGGGACTTCCACCGTCGCCATCCGGATCGCCCTGCTCCGCGTCCCCCTGGCCATCCCCAGGGCCGGTGTCGGCGCGCTGCTGGAGCTACGCGTCAAGGGGGGGCTAATGTCACGACTCCCTCCGAAGCTGCCTCATCTCCTTGTTCGGGCAGGCTTAGGCGTTCTTCGTCACCGGCCTTCCAGCCACTGCCACTCCTCTTTTCATCATTCCATTTGTTTTGTCTTATTTTTCACACACACCTGGTACATATCCCCTTATCAGTCTCTGAATAATTATTCCCTCTGCTCCCCCATTTCTTTGTTTGTTATTGTTCCATGTGGAGGTGTCGCTAGCTCGTGTTGAGCATTATGTTACTTTATCGCCGGGATATTCACCTGTGTGTTTTGTTTTCCCAGTACACATTTAAGTCGCACTGTATTTGGTTTACGCATTGCTGCAGACTGCTGTATTGGCTAATAAACCCTATTCTTTGATTCACACCTCCTGCGCCTGGCTCCGTCCTACTCACCTTGTTACAGGTATTCAGAGTATGAATTCCAAATGGGATTCTTTTAGAGCTCTTCCATCAGATTGTGTGGTAATTTACTCCCTTGATAGCTGGTGGGTTTATACAAATATGGATTAAGTGAAAGGATGAGTCCTACCAATTCGAACTTTCACCAGAGTTAGCTTTAAAATTCGAACAAGTACACTCTTAGAATTATTAGGGGTGACTCGAGGAACCCTGCAGATCCTCAAGGAACCAGTGCAGTCAATGGGTTCATATTTGCACATTTGATTAGTTGGGGGGGTTCTATGATTTACCTTTAATGTTCCAATGTAGCAAAGGGTTCCTGGAGGAACCTTTTTGCTGGTGCATACGGAGCAATTTAAATGTATTTCGCTGTTGAATTTGTTGCACTGCCAGACTCAAAAGATGAAAATATGTGGTTCTCTGCGATGGCTTTATGGGATAGCTAGCAACTTGTAAACAATTACCCATTCCTATATGAGTACTATTGAATAATACAACATTGGCTGCTGTCAATCCAATTATATTATATGACTGTAGCCTCCCTCCGAAAAGTTTATTGTGATGGTAATGATTATAATATTATGATGACAATTATTAGGTGTTGGCTTAGGTCGCTCGTTAACTACAGAATCTTCAACCTAGCCTAGCTTTTAGCTAGCTAGCTCCTCTGTGTAAGAGTAACATTCATAATATTTGAGAGGCGGCAGCCTATCAGAAGATTGGAGGTGTGGCTTTCAGATAGTTGTTTTTGGCCACCTGTGAGAGTAAATGTCATGCATGTTCATCTGTTCTGTTGCATTGTCATTAAAGATTAAGCTTGTACACTGGCAGTTTTGAAGCCTTGATAAAGGCTTACATAAGTGCATGTGATACTAAAGAGACAAATAGCATTTCATTGTTCAGATGGTCACCATTCCATTACACTGGTGTCAGAAGTGGCATAGCAATGCATCCAAGCATTTGTGACGAAATGGTGACTATCTGGACAATAGAATGTGATTTAGCTCTTTAGTATCATATGCACATACACTGACTGCACAAAACAGTAAGAACACCTTCCTAACATTGAGTTGCAACCCCCCTTTTGCCCTCAGAACAGCCTCAATTCGTCGGGGCATGGACTCTACAAGGTGTCGAAAGCGTTCCACAGGGATTCTGGCCCATGTTGACTCCAATGCTTCCCACAGTTGTGTCAAGTTGGCTGGATGTGGGTGGTGGACCATTCTTGATACACACAGGAAACTGTTGAGTGTGAAAAACCCAGCAGCGTTGCAGTTCTTGACACAAACCGGTGCACCTCGCACCTACTACCATACCCCGTTCAAATGCACTTAAATATTTTGTCATGCCCATTGACCCTCTGAAAGGCACACATACACAATCCATGTATCAATTGTCAAAATAATAAAAACATCCTTCTTTAACCCGGCTCCTCCCCTTAATCTACACTGATTGAAGTGGATTTAACAAGTGCCATCAATAAGGGATCATAGCTTTCACCTGGATTCACCAGGTCAGCCTATGTCATGAAAAGAGCAGGCGTCCTTCATGTTTTGTACACTCAGTGTATGTAAAAGGTTATTTTATTACAGGTAGGTAAAACAAAAAGTTTAAAAATATAATAATTTAAATAAATCATGTACAAGCTTAACCTTAATGGCAATACAACAGAACACATGAACAGGCATGACATTTACTCTCACGGGTGTCCAAAAAGAACCATCTGAAAGCCACGCTTCTAATCTTCTGATAGGCTACCAGGTTAGACAGGTTAGATTTTGTAAATTGTCCCAATACATTCATATTTCAAACGCTCCAGTTATGACTGAATAACTTACACTATATATACAAAAGTATGTGGACGCCCCTCCAAATGAGTGGATTCGGCTATTTCAGCCACACCCGTTGCTGACAGGTGTATAAAATCGAGCACACAGCCATGAAATCTCCATAGACAAACATTGGCAGTAGAATGGCCCGTACTGAAGAGCTCAGTGATTTTCAGCGTGGCACCGTCATAGGATGCCACCTTTCCAACAAGTCAGTTCATCAAATTCCAAATTGCCTCTGGAAGTAACGTCAGCACAATAAGGTTTCCATGGCCGAGCAACCGCACACAAGCCTAATATCACCATGCGTAATGCCAAGCGTCGGCTTGAGTGGTGTAAAGCTCGCCGCCATTGGACTCTGGAGCAGTGGAAACGCGTTCTCTGGAGTGATGAATAACGCTTCACCATCTGGCAGTCCGATGGACGAATCTGGGTTCGACGGATGCCAGGAGAACACTACCTGCCAGAATGCATAGTGCCAACTGTAAAGTTTGGTGGAGGAGGAATAATGGTCTGGGGATGTTTTTCATGATTTGGGCTATGCCCCTTAGTTCCAGTGAAGGGAAATCTTAACGCTACACCATAAAATTACATTTTAGACGATTCTGTGCTTACAACGTTGTGGCTACAGTTTGGGGAAGGCCCTTTTCTGTTTCAGCATGACAATGCCCCCGTGCACCAAGCGAGGTCCATACAGAAATGGTTTGTCAAGATCGGTGTGGAAGAACTTGACTGGCCTGCACAGAGCTCTGACCTCAACTCCATCGAACACCTTTGGGATTAATTGGAACGCTGACTGCGAGCCAGGCCTAATCGCCCAACATCAGTGCCCGAACTCACTAATGCTCGTGGCTGAATGGAAGCAAGTCCCCACAGCAATGTTCCAACATCTAGTGGAAAGCCTTCCCAGAAGAGTGGAGGCTGCTATAGCAGAAAAGGGGTGATCAACTCCATATTAATGCCCATGATTTTGGAATGAGATGTTCGACGAGCAGGTGTCCACATACTTTTGGTCATGTAGTGTATCTATGATGTTTATCCATTATCCAGTCAAATTTATCAAACTAAAATGTTCAGGTCTGGGGAACATACAGTACCAGTATAAAGGTTGGATACACCTACTCATTCAAGGGTTTTTCTTTATTTTTTACTATTTTCTACATTGTAAAATAATAATGAAGACATCAAAACTATGAAATAACATATATGGAATCATGCAGTAACCAAAAAAGTGTTAAACAAATACAAATATATTAAAATAGCCACCCTTTGCCTTGATGACAGCTTTGCATATTCTTGGCATTCTCTCAACCAGCTTCACCTGGAATACTTTTCCAACAGTCTTGAAGGAGTTCCCACATATGCTGAGCACTTGTTGGCTGCTTTTCCTTCACTCTGGCGTCCTACTCATCCCAAACTATCTCAATTGGGTTGAGGTCAGGGTATTGTGGAGGCCAGGTCATCTGATGCAGCACTCCATCACGCTCCTTCTTGGTCAAATAGCCCTTACACAGCCTGGAGGTGTGTTGGGTCATTGTCCTGTTGAAAAACAAATGATAGTCCCACTAAGCCCAAACCAGATGGGATGGCGTATCGCTGCAGAATGCTGTGGTAGCCATGCTGGTTAAGTGTGCCTTGAATTCTAAATAAATCACAGACAGTGTCATCAGCAAAGCACCCCTACACCATAACACCTCCTCCTCCATTCTTTACGGTGGGAAATACACATGCAGAGATCATCCGTTCACCCACACAGCGTCTCACAAAGACACGGCGGTTGAAACCAAAAATCTCAAATTTGGACTCCAGACCAAAGGACACATTTCCACCAGTCCTTTGCTCGTGTTTCTTGGCCCAAGCAAGTCTCTTCTTCTTATTGGTGTACTTTCGTAGTGGTTTCTTTGCAGCAATTCGACCACGAAGGCCTGATTCACACAGTCTCCTCTGAACAGTTGATGTTGAGATGTGTCTGTTACTTGAACTCTGTGAAGCATTTATTTGGGCTGCAATTTCTGAGGCTGGTAACTCTAATGAACTTTTACTCCTCAGCAGAGGTAACTCTGGGTCTTCCATTCCTGTGGCAGTCCTCATGACAGCCAGTTTCATCATAGCGCTTGATGGTTTTTGCGACTGCACTTGAAGAAACTTGAAAAGTTCCTGAAATGTTCCGTATCGACTGACCTTCATCTCTTAAAGTAATGATGGACTGTCGTTTCTCTTTGCTTGTTTGAGCTATTCTTGCCATAATATGGACTTGGTCTTTTACCAAATAGGGCTATCTTCAGTATACCCCCCTACCTTGTCACAACACAGCTGATTGGCTCAAATGCATTAAGAAGGAAAGAAATTCCACAAATTAACTTTTAACAAGGCACACCTGTTAATTGAAATGCATTCCAGGTGACTACCTCATTAAGCTGGTGGAGAGGATGCCAAGAGTGTGCAACACTATCATTAAGGCAAAAGGTGGCTATTTGAAGAATCTCAAATATAAAATATATTTGGACTTGTTTAACACTTTTTTGGTTACTACATGATTCCATATATGTCATTTCATAATTTTGATGTCTTCATTATTATTCTACAATTTAAAAAACAGTAAAAATAAAGACAACCCCTTGAATGAGTACGTGTGTCCAAACGTTTGACTGGTAGTGTACGTAAACCAGATATAACACAATATGTTTATATGTAATAAATGTCTCATATCCTTCAAGGGGAAGCAGAATTTGTCAGTAAGATGAGCCATAAACAACAGCCTATAGCACCTCCAGCACTCTCCTCACACAGTTATGTTTAAAATTCACAAACTTTTGAAATGTTTGCAGAACCACAGTTATTGTCACAACCCATCCCTCTTTTCATCAGTATCTTCTCCCTGAGAAGGATTGAGCCCGTCTTGTAGCTAGCTGGTATCTAGAACCCTGCAAGAGGGGGTTGCAGTAGAGGGGGTTGCATTAAGAATTCATCATATGAAAAACACAATGCCATTATTGAAGCATTGCACCAGGCCTCCTATTCTATATTTAATTTTAATGAGAGGGGCTGAAATTATATATTCAATTTCAAGGAATCCAGGCAGTGTGTGTCCCAGTGGTCCAACTTTTGATTCATTTAGGTCTGACAATTCACACAGTATACCGGAGACACCAGTCCGTCTTAAATTATGGATGCAAACATGGAGAGAACTCCTTTTCCCAAAAGTCATTAACATGAGATATGCTTTCTATACTGATCAGTAGCATGGTACACACGTTCTATATTATACTGATAATTAGAGAGATTCAATGACATTCTGCCAGCATTCTGTGTATTGATACAAGTTAACCCTTTAAACCCCAAAATAATTATAGAACACGGCTACGGATTACTGAGTTTTTGCCTAAACAAAGATTATTTTTTAATGTCTACAACAGAGGTGAAAAACAAAACATCTAAAGACAAATGTAAATTACAAGTTTATTTGTTTGTAAATATGAGAGGCTGTACTTTGTTGATATCAGTTTCCCCTCATTCCCCTCAGTTTGTTGTTATAGCATTACAATATAGCAGGCTTCATTGGTGAAAACCAACCCAGTATAATGAAATATCTAGCTGTGGTGAATGATGGACGGAGTCAGGCGCAGGAGTAAAATAACCGGATGCAAATGTATTCCTTCCAGACATACAATGCGCCTACAATGGCATTCGAAACAGGTATAGGGGAAACAATCATCCCTGACCAAACACAGTCTCAGAAAATACAATAAATGTAATGACACAGGGGAAAATCAACCCTGGCAAAATAAATGAGAGTGTATCTCAACCGAGCTACTCTCCTCCCACATAGAACAATCACTCACAAAGACAAGGGGGCAGAGGGAACACTTATACACAGACTAATTAGGGGATGAGCACCAGGTATGTGTGATTGACAAGACAAGACAAGTGGAGTGATGAGAATGGCAGTAGCTAGTAAGCCGGTGACGACGAACGCCGAAACCTGCCCGAACAAGGAGGGGAGGCAGCCTCGGCAGAAGTCGTGACAGTACCCGCCCCCTTGACGCGCGGCTCCAGCAGCGCGCCGACGCGGAGCAGGGCGCGCCGGATGGCAAAGGTGGAAATCCCGCAACAGGGAGGGATCGAGGATGTCCCTCTCCGGGACCCAGCAACGTTTCTCTGGACATTTACATTACATTTACGTCATTTAGCAGACGCTCTTATCCAGAGCGACTTACAGTTAGTGAGTGCATACATTTTTATTTTTTATACTGGAATCGAACCCACAACCCTGGCGTTGCAAATGCCATGCTCTACCAACTGAGCTACATCCCTGGACCGTACCCCTCCCACTCCACGAGGTACTGAAGGCCCCCAACCCGACGCCTCGAATCCAGGAGGGAACGGACCGAGTACGCCGGGGCCCCCTCAATGTCCAGAGGAGGTGGAGGGACCTCCCGCACCTCAGACTCCTGGAGCGAACCAACCACCACCGCCCTGAGGAGAGACACATGAAATGAGGGGTTAATACGGTAATGAGGGGGAAGTAATAACCTGTATGTGACCTCGTTTATCCTCCTCAGGACTATAAACGGCCCCACAAACCGCGGGCTCAGCTTCCGACAGGGCAGGCGGGGGGGCAGATTCCGGGTCGAGAGCCAAACCCGATCACCCGGTACGAAGACCGAGGCCTCTCTGCGGTGTTGGTCAGCGTTGGCCTTCTGACGATGCACGGCGCACTGGAGGTGAACGTGGGCAGCGTCCCAAGTCTCCTCCGCGCGCCGAAACCAGTCATCCACCGCAGGAGCCTCGGTCTGGCTCTGGTGCAACGGTGCCAGAACCGGTTGGTAACCTAAAACACATTGGAAAGGTGTTAGGTTAGTGGAGGAGTGACTGCCTGTCCTGGCAGTAGGTCCGCAGGAACCTACCCACATCTTGATTAACCCTTTCCACCTGCCCATTACTCTCGGGGTGGAATCCAGAGGTCAGGCTGACCGAGATCCCCAGACGTTCCATGAACGACTTCCAGACCCTAGACGTGAACTGGGGACCTCGGTCGGACACTATATCCTCTGGTACCCCGTAGTGCCGGAAGACGTGAGTAAACAGGGCCTCCGCAGTTTGTAGGGCCGTGGGGTGACTGGGCAGAGGAAGGAGGCGGCAGGACTTCGAAAAGCAGTCCAAAACGACCAGGATGGTGGTGTTACCTTGGGAGAGGGGAAGATCAGTAAGAAAATCAATACTTAAATGAGACCATGGTCGTTGTGGAACTGGTAATGGTTGCAACTTACCCGCTGGGAGGTGCCTAGGTGCCTTACTCTGGGCACACACCGAGCAGGAGGAGACGTACACCCTCACGTCCTTAGCCAAGGTAGGCCACCAGTATTTATCGGTCAGGCAGCGCACTGTACGACCGATACCTGGGTGACCAGAGGAGGGTGACGTGTGTGCCCAATAGATCAAACGATCACGGATAAGAGCAGGCACGTACTGCAGCCCAGCTGGACAGTGAGGTGGAGATGGATCTGTGGCGTAATGCCCGCTCTATATCCGCGTCCATTGCCCACACTACCGTCGCCACGATGCAGGAGGCCGGGAGTATGGGGGTGTTGTCTCTGGGCCTCTCCTCTGTGTCATACAGCAGGGACAGTGCGTCTGCATTCACGTTCTTCTTACCCGGAATGTATGATAGTGTGAAATCAAACCGGGTGAAGAAGAGGGCCCACCTGGCCTGGCGAGGATTCAGCCTCCTCGCTACCCGGATGTACTCCAGGTTACGGTGGTCTGTCCAGATGAGGAAAGGCTGTTTCGCACCTTCGAGCCAATGCCTCCACACGGTCAAAGCTCGGACAACAGCCAGCAGCTCCCGATCACCAACGGCGTAGTTCTGCTCCGCCGAGCTGAGCTACTTAGAGAAGAAGGCACAGGGGTGGAGCTTGGGTGGCGTGCCCGAGCGTTGAGACAGGACAGCGCCTATCCCTACATCGGACGCATCCACCTCCACTACGAATGGTAGTGATGGATCGGGGTGGGCCAGTACCGGGGCTGAGGTGAACAGACCCCGCAGTCTACTGAAGGCCAGGTCAGCCTCAGCAGACCAGCGGAGCTGGGACAGCCCACCCTTCAACTCGGAGGTAATGGGAGCTGCGACCTTGCCAAAGCCCCGGATAAACCTCAGATAGTAGTTGGCAAAGCAAAGGAAGCGCTGCACCTCCTTAACCGTGGTTGGAGATGGCCAATTACGCACGGTTGAAATGCGATCTCCCTCCATCTCCACACCTGAGGTAGTAATGCGGTATCTGAGGAAGGAGACTGAATGCTGGAAAAACTCACACTTTTCTGCCTTGGCATAAAGGTAATTCTCCAGCAGTCGGACCAGTACCTTGTGAATCAGGGACACATGCTCGGCGCACGTAGTGGAATACACCAGGATGTCATCGATGTAGACCACCACACCGCGACCAAGCATGTCCCGAAACACCTCGTTCACAAATGACTGGAAGACGGATTGAGAATTCATCAAACCGTAGGGCATCACCAGGTATTCATAATGCCCCGAGGTTGTGATGAATGCTGTTTTCCACTCATCCCCTTCCCGAATACGCACAAGGTTGTAGGCACTCCTGAGATCTAATTTGGTGAAGAAGCAGGCCCCATGCATTGATTCAATCACTGAAGGAATGAGGGGAAGAGGATAACTAAATCGTATCGTCACCTTGTTCAGTGGTCGATAATCAATGCACGGGCGTAAACAGCCATCTTTCTTCTCCACAAAGTATAAACTCGAGGAAGCAGGTGTAGTGGAGGGACGTATATAACCCTGGCCCAGGGACTCTGTGAAGTATGTCTCCATAGCCTCCGTTTCAGCCTGCGACAGGGGAAGGTTTGTTGCGCAATCCCCCTCCCGATGAGGTGGTAATTTAATCGCTTGCATCTTGGAAAATGCGAGCGCCAGATCATGGTATTCGGGGGGAATGCGCACGGTGGGGGTACCGTCTGGACTTTCCACCGTGGTTGCACCAACAGAAACACCTAGACACCTACCCGGACACTCTCGCGACCACCCCGTAAGAACCCTCTGCGGCCATGAGAAATTGCGGTTGTGAAGGGCTAACCACGGGACACCTAATACTACAGGGTAAGCAGGAGATTCAATAATCAAAAAGGTGATCTGCTCAAAATGAGTCTCCTGGGTGATCATGGTGACTGGTACAGTAACCTCCTTAACTAACCCTGACCCTAATGGTCGACTATCAAGGGCTCTGATGGGGATAGGGGAACCAATGAAATGCCTTGACGGCGTGCAAATGCCCATAAAGTTCCCAGCTGCGCCTGAATCGACTAGCGCCTTACACTGGGGAACTACCATGTGATTGGGAAAGGAGATAGATAGGGTACAGTGCGCCGCAAAGGGTTCTGAACAAGTGTGGGTGTTCGATACCTGGGGTGATGCGTGAGTGCCCTGCCTACCACCTCCAGACCCAAAAGAACGTTGACTGCGACGTGAGGTGTATTGTCCCTTCGTGCCACCAGAGTGGCACTGTCGCTGTCCTCCTCCGCTCTCTCGACCGGCGGCTCCACCCAGCTGCATCTGCTCGGGATCCGAGTCGTCCGGTGTGGGAACGGGCAGACCCCTACCAGGATGTCCTCTGGCTGCCAGCAGATTGTCCAGCCGGATGGCCATGTCCACCAGTTGGGAGAACGATAGCATGGCATCCCGGCAGGCTAGCTCCCGTCGGACGTCCTCCCGTAGGTGAAACCGGAAATGGTCGATCAGGGCCCGCTCGTTCCACCCGGACCACGCCGCCAGCATCCGGAACTCCAGCGCGTAGTCCTGTGTGGTCCTCGTCCCCTGCCTCAGCTGGACCAGCCACTCGCCTACCTCTCGACCCTCGGGAGGGTGATCGAAAACCACCCGAAAGAGGCGAGCGCACTCCCTGTAGTCCTCCAACGCGGCTCCTCCTTCGTTCCACACCGCGCTGGCCCACTCCAGGGCCTTCCCACAGATGCAGGAAACGAGGACGGATACCTTGTCCCGCTCCAATGACGCCGGCCTGATGCTGGAGAAATACAGCTCCAGTTGGAGAAGGAATCCTTTACAGCGCGCTGCCGTCCCATCAAATGCCGGTGGCCAGGATATCTGGATCCCTCCGGGTGCTGGGATGTAGGTGGTTGGATCCGGTTGGCCAGCTGGTCTCGACAGATCGGGTCCTCTCCTCTCCAGGCGTTGGACGACCTGAAGAACACGATCCATCGATTCCCCCAAGCTGGCCAGCATTGTGGAATGCTCCTGGACCCTTGCCACGACTCCAGGCATGCGGTCTTCTCCTGCTGACTCCATTTCAACAAGGTGAGTGATTCTGTGGTGAATGATAGACGGAGTCAGACGCAGGAGTAAAATAACCAGATGCAGATGTATTCCTTCCAGACATACAATGCGCCTACAACGGCAATCGAAACAGGTACAGGGGAAACAATCCTCCCTGACCAAACACAGTCTCAGAAAATACAATAAATGTAATGACACAGGGGAAAATCAACCCTGGCAAAATAAATGAGAGAGTATCTCAACCGAGCTACTCTCCTCCCACATAGAACAATCACTCACAAAGACAAGGGGGCAGAGGGAACACTTATACACAGACTAATTAGGGGATGAGCACCAGGTGTGAGTGACTGACAAGACAAGACAAGTGGAGTGATGAGAATGGGAGCGGCAGTAGCTAGTAAGCCGGTGACGACGAACGCCGAAACCTGCCCGAACAAGGAGGGGAGGCAGCCTCGGCGGAAGTCGTGACACTAGCTGAAAATCAACAACAAAACCTGGCAGTATTAATGAAAATAAATTAAAGAATATATACACTACCAGTCATAAGTTTGGACACACCTACTCATACAAGGGTTTTTCTTTATTTTTACTATTTTTTAAATTGTAGAATAATAGTGAAGACATAAAATAACAAACTATGAAATAACTCATATGGAATTATGTACTAACCAAAAAAGTGTTAAACAAATCAAAATATATTTTATATTTGAGATTCTTCAAATAGCCACCCTTTGCCTTGATGACAGCTTTGCACACTCTTGGCATTCTCTCAACCAGCTTCATGAGGTAGTCACCTGGAATGCATTTCAATTAACAGGTGTGCCTTGTTAAAAGTTAATTTGTGGAATTTATTTCCTTCTTAATGCGTTTGAGCCAATCAGCTGTGTTGTGACAAGGTAGGGGGGTATACAGAAGATAGCCCTATTTGGTAAAAGACCAAATCCATATTATGGCAAGAACAGCTCAAATAATCAAAGAGAAATGACAATCCATCATTACTTTAAGATGTGAAGGTCAGTCAATATCGACAATTTCAAGAACTTTGAAAGTTTCTTAAAATGCAGTCGCAAAAACCATCAAGCGCTATGATGAAACGGGCTCTCATGAGGACCACCACAGGAATGGGAGACCCAGATGTAGTTCATTAGAGTTAACAGCCTCAGAAATTGCAGCCCAAATAAATGCTTCACAGAGTTCAATTACAGACACATCTCAACATCAACTGTTCAGAGGGGACTGTGTGAATCAGGCCTTCATAGTCGAATTGTGCAAAGAGACCACTACTTAAGGACACAAATAAGAAGAAGAGATCTGCTTGGGCCAAGAAACACGAGCAATGGACTTTAGACCGGTGGAAATGTGTCCTTTGGTCTGGAGTCCAAATTGGAGATTTTTGGTTCCAACCGCCGTGTTGTTGTGAGACGCGGCGTGGGTGAACGGATGATCTCTGCATGTGTAGTTCCCACCGTAAAGCATGGAGGAGGTGGTGTTATGGTGTGGGGGTGCTTTGCTGGTGACACTGTCTGTGATTTATTTAGAATTCAAGGCACACTTAACCAGCATGGCTACCACAGCATTCTGCAGTGATATGTCATCCCATCTGGTTTGAGCATAGTGGGACTATCATTTGTTTTCAACAGGACAATGACCCAACACACCTCCGGGCTGTGTAAGGGCTATTTGACCAAGAAGGAGAGTGATGGAGTGCTGCATCAGATGACCTGGCCTCCACAATCCCCCGACCTCAACCCAATTGAGATGGTTTGGGATGAGTCGGACGGCAGAGTGAAGGAAAAGCAGCCAACAAGTGCTCAGCATATGTGGGAACTCCTTCAAGACTGTTGGAAAAGAATTCCAGGTGAAGCTGGTTGAGAGAATGTCAAGAGTGCACAAAGCTGTTATCAAGGCAAATGGTGGCTATTTGAAGAATCTCAAATATAAAATATATTTTGATTTGTTTAACACTTTTTTGGTTACTACATGATTCCATATGTGTTATTTAATAGTTTTGATGTCTTCACTATTATTCTACAATGTAGAAAATAGTAAAAATAAAGAAAAACCCTTGAATGAGTAGGTGTGTCCAAACTTTTGACTGGTACTGTATATACAGTGAATCCGGAAAGTATTCAGACCCGTTGACTTTTTCCACATTTTGTTACGTTACAGCCTTATTCTAAAATTGATTAAATGTTTTTTTCCCTCATCAATCAACACATAATACCCCATAATGACAAAGCAAAAACAGGTTTTCAGGAATTTTTGCAAATGTATTACAAATAAAAAACGGAAATATCACATTTACATAGGTATTCAGACCCTTTACTCAGTACTTTGTTGAAGCATCTTTTGCAGCGATTACAGCCACGAGTCTTCTTGGGTATGACGCACAAGCTTGGCACACCTGTATTTGGGGAGTTTCTCCCATTCTTCTCTTCTCAAGCTCTGTCAGGTTGGATGGGGAGAGTTGCTGCACAGCTATTTTCAGGTCTCTCCAGAGATGTTCGATCAGGTTCAAGTCCGGGCTCTGGCTGGGCCACTCAAGGACATTCAGAGACTTTTCCCGAAGCCACACCTGCGTTGTCTTGGCTGTGTGCTTAGGGTCGTTGTCCTGTTGGAAGGTGAACCTTTGCCCCAGTCTGAGGTCCTGAGCACTCTGGAGCAGGTTTTCATCAAGAATCTCTCTGTACTTTGCTACATTCATCTTTCCCTTGATCCTGACTAGTCTCCCAGTCCCTGCCGCTGAAAAACATCCCCACAGCATGATGCTGCCACCACCATGCTTCACCGTAGGGATGGTATCAGGTTTCCTCCAGATGTGATGCTTGGCATTCAGGCCAAAGAGTTCAATCTTGGTTTCATCAGACCAGAGAATCTTGTTTCTCATGGTCTGAGAGTCCTTTAGGTGCCTTTTGGCAAACTCCAAGCGGGCTGTCATGTGCCTTTTACTGAGGAGTGGCTTCCGTCTGGCCACTCTTCCATAAAGGCCTGATTGGTGGAGTGCTGCAGAGATGGTTGTCCTTCTTGAAGTTCTCCCATCTCCACCGGAGAACTCTGGAGCTCTGTCAGAGTGACCATCGGGTTCTTGGTCACCTCCCTGACCAAGGCCCTTCTCCCACGATTGCTCAGTTTGGCTGGGCGGCCAGCTCTAGGAAGAGAACTGTGTTCTTGGGGACCTTCAATGCTGCAGAAATTTTTTGGTACCCTTCGCCGGATTTGTACCTCGACACAATCCTGTCTCGGAGCTCTACGGACAATTCCTTCAACCTCATGGTTTGGTTTTTGCTCTGACATGCACTGTCAACTGTGGGACCACAGGTGGACTCTAAATTGTCTAACTATTGTATGTTGGACAGGGGAATTTAAAGGTATTTTAACAATTATGGTCTCCTACTTGTAGGTATAGTATCATACAGGTAACTGCCAAAATAATGGAAACACTTAAGTAAATTTTACATTTACATTTAAGTCATTTAGCAGACGCTCTTATCCAGAGCGACTTACAAAGTGGTGCATTCAACTTAGGATAGGCAGTGGGACAACTACATCTCGATCACAATAAGTACATTTCTTTAAACAAGTCAGTGCTAGCAGGTGAAATAAGTCAGGTGTTAGTTTAGACAAAAGACAGTGGTAGTAAAGGGGGGGGGGTAGAGGATTACTATTATACTATTCCAGGTATTCCTTAAAGAGGTAGGGTTTCAAGTGTCTCCGGAAGGTGGTCAGTGACTCCGCTGTCCTGGCATCATGGGGGAGCTTGTTCCACCATTGGGGTGCCAGAGCAGCGAATAGCTTTGACTGGGCTGAGCGGGAACTGTGCTTCCATAGAGGTAGGGGGGCTAGCAGGCCAGAGGTGGATGAACGTAGTGCCCTCGTTTGGGTGTAGGATCAGAGCCTGAAGGTAAGGAGGTGCCGTTCCCCTCACAGCTCCGTAGGCAAGCACTGTGTAAATGAGGGATACTCAGGTGTGGTTCCTGAGTTACTGTAATTAAGCAATTGACATCTCATCATGCTTAGGGTCATGTACTGTATATGGCTGCCATGGCTATGCCCCCGTAGGATGACACAATGCCCCCATCCACAGGGCTTTGAGTGGTCACTGAATGGTTTGATGAGCATGAAAACAATGTAAACCATATGCCATGGCCGTCTCAGTCACCAGATCTCAACCCAATTGAACACTTATGGGAGATTCTGGAGCAGCGCCTGAAACTGTGTTTTCCACCACCATCAACAAAACACCAAATGATGGAATTTATTGTGGAAGAATGGTGTCGCATCCCTCCAATGGAGTTCCAGACACTTGCAGAATCTATGACAAGGTGCATTGAAGCTGTTCTGGCTCGTGGTGGCCCAACGCCCTATTAAGACACTTTATGTTGGTGTCTCCTTTATTTTGGCAGTTACCTGTACTTGCTCAAATAATTGTCCAATGTCTATCATTATTATCTTGTATCTATAACTTCAGTTAGAGTTTTTTTTTAACAGTATGCAAACTCAATTCTTGAACATAATTACATTTAATTTTACATTTCATAATTGCAAGCTATTTCAAAAGACAGAGAATCACTTTTCAATCTCATCTCTCGTACCCAGCTGTGTTTCAAAAGAGCTCATTTTACTGTGACTGGCTTTAGATGTAGCTTAATAAAAGTATGACTGTGTCAACACAAACTAGTTGGTGTGGGTGGGGAGGGACAAACTGTTTTGCTGGCGAATCAGAGCTCTATTGTCAACAACTGGCTGTGGGAGGAAGGTTATTGTTAGGAATAATTATACAACTGTGAATGCTCATCAATTGTTGACAAGTGATGCTAAATCATTTTAATGAACTAATCAATGGACATTCAACCCAATTGAGGATCAAGATACTGGTCCTTACAGTATGGCTATACTGTATACTGTATCTAGGCTTTGCTGCAAAAAACGTTTACATTTTACATTTTAGTCATTTAGTTTACTTTAGTTTACTTTCTTTCTATTTAGCTAGCCACTCTGTCACTCACCTGTGATACAACAACAAATACATTATTCCATTCTGTTTTGCATCTTTCTTGTTTTCTGTACATAAACATTTGAGGGCCACTTTGGTAACAAGTGTTTGAATTAATGCATTTAAGTGCTATCCTCTGTGGATCCAATGCATATCTTGTTATATTATCCACCCCCCCCCAAAAAAAAAAAAAAAAATTCAATTCAATATTGAATTTCAGTGAATGCACACAGATCCAGTATAATTGTTAGAGTGTGAGAATCGGTGATTATGCAGTATAGTACCTGTCTCTGGATCACACTGGTGTTCACAGGGGTCCAGAATGCGGCGGCCACACAGCTCATTGATCCAAGGCCCGCTGGCATTCTGCTGGTAGTATAGCAACACCTGGGCCGGGTTCAGCCAGTCAGATGCATCCAGTTGACTGCCCTGCAGCAAAATGAACCTTGACCCTGAGGACAAGGGAAGGGAGTGTTGGTTGTTGGAAAACACTGTTTAGGTACCTACCTGGTCAATTAAAGTTTCAGTACATCAGTAGTTCTATAAACTTTTCTATTCAACAGTCCATAGAGTACAGACAGTTATGACAACGCAAAAAAAGAATACTTTTTCTGAGTATTACTTTTCCTCAGATGAAAAAAAGATGGATAGGACACAATGTTCTGGCAACTCATTTCAATATTTTTGAAGGCGCATAGCATACACAGCTGTGGCATAGATATAAGGTTCTCCCAGGAAAAAACCTGGATTGTTATCAACTTAACCATGACATTACATTAAGTCAGATAAGATTGTGTAGACATTTATGGACACGTTCTAAATCGATCTGAGTTCCTGCGATTCAAAAGGAAAGTCCACAATATTTCATCTCTTTTCAAAGTTGCTTCCCCTGGATGTCTTTTGGAATGATAATTCCACCCAGAGTATCAGTGGAATACAGTGGCGGGTATGAATCAAATCAAGGCCTGGAATGATAGATGAGTAAGGCAAGTCACACTCCATAATATATCTGGACTGCCAGCTCCCATGATGGCTGAAAAAATGCCAATGAGCCAAGAGTGAATACTTGGCCTGTAGTGCTTTTCTGCAGGTGCTAGCTACCCTGAAATTCATTAGCGAGTCAACCCAAGCACAGAGAAAGTGGAGAGAGAAAGAGTGATGATACAGTGGGTGGTCACCACAACCTGGCCTGATTGTGCTTTGATGCTTTGAGGGCACATCTGTTGTGGTCTCACAAGGGAAGAGAGAGAGGTGGAATCAGCCTAGTGACTTTTCCTCATTTCTGTTTGTCTGGGAGTGGGTTAGCTGGGAGGCATACAGTTATACCCCTGTGGGTTTCAGGAGGGCAGGTGCCCGCCCCTTACCGTCTGCGATGAGGTGCTCGGGCACATGAAGGATGACCCTGACGTTGACACCACAGGAGAGGTGTGAGGAGTACACCAGGCCTATCACACAGCTGACAACGCTGATCAAAGTCAGTGTGGTCTTATTGATGGGGCTTCGTGGTGAACCTGCTGGTAAAGAGAAGGACACAGACATTAAAAAGGAAGCACGTGAAGCTATGACCACACTGTGGCTATGCACCAAATGGCTCCCCATTCCCTTTATAGTGCACTACTTCTGACCAGGGCTCATAGGGCTCTCGTCAGAAGTAGTGCACTATAAAGGGAATATAGTGCCATAATAGGGAGTGGGGATGCACCCTTTATTCCCTCCAGCACCTCCACCAAGGGAGTCGCTTACAAACAAGGCATCACTGGGCTTACTGCCCATGAAAGGGACCTCTGTATTAAACCGGTAGCTTTGGGAGATATGGCTTGCCAAGTCTCGCTGGTGGGGTGATAAGAGTGTACCTTTGAAGGGTGCCACTGCCACCAGACACCAGCCAACTGAAGAAATAAGAAGAAGAACATAGCCCAAATGAGAGCATTTCAGAGGTTGCGTTCTTTTCCTTTCCTGCCAACTGCTTGGGTGCAGCCCCACCAGAGTTCATCATTCATTCCTTTTAATCAAGAGTGGGTAGTCTCCTACATATAGCATGCACAAACACACACAAACACACGCAGACACACCCCAACCCACAACAATCTGACCTCTAATATAGGAAGCCAATAACAGCCTCCAGCTCTGCTAGAAGTGATTATTTATCCCTATCCAATGTTACTTGATTAATGTCCCTTTTAGCATTTTTAAAATAACTCAGGCAGAACTTCCTAATTAAGAATATTTCTTAGGGCAATCCTTAAAAACAAAATACTACAGAGTAATACCATGACCTAACTTGTAAAAGAAATCCACCCACATATTGAACTTATTACAGGAAAATAATATCATAACTCCTATTGCCTTCTTTGTAATTTGACACAAAGCCCCAAACTTGATCCATTCTCATTTTTAAACAAAAATAGAAGGATTGAAAAACACATCCCATCATTATGACACTCTCTCTGCACATCTTTTTTTCAAATCTATAGATCGGTGGTCACCAACCTTTTCTCAGTCAAGATCACTTTCTGGGTCAAAACGCAAGCCGAGATCTACTGCTCAGATTTATTTTTACAACATGACTTAAAACAAGGAAGACTATGCAACATTAACCAATTAAAAAACTGTTCTGTAGCAATGAGGTTTGTGCAGTAGGCTATAGGCCCAATACATTATGACTGCATATTGGCTATGCTTGAGTTGCCCTGCCAATGTTGTTCTTCTCAGACCAATTTGAGGTATATAATCACACTGGTAATAGATCATTTGTTGTAGTACTTGTGATGCACAGCTGAGTGAGCATAATTATTTGATTTTTTTCTTGACTGGGCTGATGGCCTGCATCTGATGGTCACTCTGAGAGGAGGGAGGGAAGGAGGGAGAGAGCAGTGGTGAGGCTCCCCATCCCTTTACTGAGAAAAGGGGACACAGTCTTCCAGCTGATGGCCAAACTCAAATCGCACTGCATTATTTTTGCTTCATGCACCAATTCACGCTGTTACTCCTATGACCAGAGAAAGTGAAACATTCCTCGATGTTAAAAAAGCCGCAAGCCGCTAATAATAACAACGCAAGCTTATCGGAACACTTTGCTATACTCATTCATTGCAGCTGCAGTGCTGGTTGTAGCACGAGTCGAAGTAGGCCTAGGGAGAACACACATTTTATGGCTTATAAAAGTGTTGAACAAAGGGTTGACAGTGCTGAATAACAACTTAAACATGAACTAACTCATAAAAACAGCAGCTCATTGCTGTATTCGTTGAGTCTCTAGTCATGGTTTTAAAAGTATTGAAATCTCACAATATCAACTTCGCTGTGTGCTCGAGGCTTAAGGCTCGAGGAAACTGTGCGGACACGGCGATCTGAGCTATCTGATTGGCCAGCGGTAGGCCTGTAGGTGCACTTGATTTGCTAGACCGGTTGGTGACCACTGCTATAGATGGTATTGCGTTTCGGTAACATCATTTCAGGTATCCGGATAACAACCCACTAACTACCAGCCCTCCAGGACACCTACAGCACCCGATGTCACAGGAAGGCCAAAAAGATAATCAAGGACAACAACCACCCGAGCCACTGCCTGTTCAGCCCGCTATCATCCAGAAGACGAGGTCAGTACAGGTGCATCAAAGCTGAGACCAAGATACTGAAAAACAGCTTCTATCTCAAGGCCATCAGACTGTTAAATAAACTTAACTAGCACATTAGAGGCTGCTGCCTATATACATAGATTAGAAATCACTGGCCACTTTAATAAATGGAACACTAGTCACTTTAATAATGTTTATATATCTTGCATTACTCATCTCATATGTATATACTGTATTCTATACTATTCTACTGTATCTTAGTCTATGCCGCTCTGACATTTATATATTCCTAATGCCATTGCTTTACTTAGATTTGTGTGTATTGGGTATATGTTGTGAAATTGTTAGATATTACTTGTTAGATATTACTGCACTGTCGGAGCTAGAAACACAAATATTTCGCTACACCCGCTATAACATCTGCTAAACACGTGTATGTGACCAATACATTTGGATTTGACTTGATTTGATAACAAAAAATAAACAATGTACTGTCTGATCAAATCAACATTTATTTTGATCAGCTTCGCTGTTCAAGTAATATGCGAGGAATGTATAGAAACACACCTTCTATTATATATATATATATATATATATATATATATATATATATATATATATATATATATATATATATATATATATATATATACACTTTTACTAATTAAAGGTGTTGGTTACTTGCTGTGTTTGTGACACCTATGCAGATAACAAAAGCTTAATTGGTTGAAGGTGCTTTTGAGGACGTTGAGACAGGCATGCTATGTTTGTTCGTTCAGATGCTTGTAGGCTGACAGCTCAGTGTTAGGGGCATTCAGTTCCCCCACATCATTACTGTACATCACAGCACCAAGGATATATAGCATGCTCACAAACATACTGTTGACCCCATGCTGTATTTACTGTCACACAACAACCAGCCAATCGCTTCCTTTACTTCAAACATTACAATGCTAGACACACTATTGTCTTTAGTTAGACAGACAGCAAAACCGCACACATACTCACATGGGTTAGAACACAGCACATTGTTTGCAACAACCATGATTACTAGCAAAGAGAGAATGTTTGAATGCATGTGTATTAGTTTTGCGCGGTTTGACTCTAAACCCACAGTCATGCGGTTATATCTACGGGGCGGACGGGTTTAGGGTCATAAATTATTGTGTGGTTGAAGGGTGGTTGGGCAGTTGGGCGGCGGGCGGGTTGAATAAAGAGAAAACAATCCCTTAGGAAATCCATCAATCTATCATTCTAGTGCAATTTATATCTATAGGCTACATTTAGGTTTTTCTTAAATTATTTTAGGCTATCTGGCATTAGTGCACAAGCCTAAGCTTAAGGCCCTAACTCTACGCGCGCCAAATAGCCTACACGTCAATCGCCAAATGCTTTTGGGAATAGGCAGAAAATGTTAACATCAATCCACGGAGGCAAAAAGGACAATGTCGGAGTTTATTTAATTCAATAAGAGAAAAGCTGTGAAAGGAGAGTTGAAAATAAAGAGAAGGGAGGGCCAGAAAAGTCATGTTTGGGAAAGATTTGGTGAAGTGGTAAAAGAGGATGATAGCAGTGCCGGCTATGTTATGTGTGGTGATTGTGAGGCGCTATAGGCCTACAAATTCTACAGTCACAAGACAGGGACTTCAAATAGGCCAATGGCACATCAAGGGAACTGTAGCCTACTGGTCAAATGGGTTAAATGGAAACTGAAATCTGGACACTCCTGTTCCCAGCAGAATTGAGCAATTATTGCAGTAAAATACACCAAATATAGGCAACATTTTGACTCGGGAACAGGAGTGGAGAAATTTGATTTATTTTTTTCAGCATCTTGAGAGAATGCGAATGCTCGATTAGATACCATCTGTAGAGGCGCTATCTTTATCAGCATCATAAAAGCTCATAGTATTTTACCAATATTGAATATGCATCCGAGCCAAACTGAAATCTTATCAGAAACATGTTGGGTCGTTTTCACAGCTTTCTATTTCCTTACAACCGGTCAAACTGATATCATTTGCACAGAAAATCTTTCCAGTTTTTGAGTTATTGCATTTTCTTCCGCAAAAGATGACAAAGAACTTTACCGATGTCAACTAGATTGAAGCATTCATTCTACCGATTTATTCTGTTGAGCAAGAGTTTATTTAGTCTTCTAGGGCAACATACACTGAGTGTTCAAAACAATAAGAACACCTGCTCTTTCCAAGGCATAGACTGACCAGGTGAACCCAGGTGAACGTTATGATCCCTTATTGATGTCACTTGTTAAATCCACTTCAATCAGTGTAGATTTTTAAGCCTTTAGACAATTGAGACATGGATTGTGTATGTGTGCCATTCAGAGGGTGAATGTGCAAGACAAAATATTTAAGTGCCGTTTTCCGTGTGTATCAAGAATGGTCCACCACCCAAAGGACATCCAGCCAACTTGACACAACTATGGGAAGCATTGGAGTCAACATGGGCCAACATCCCTGTGGAACGCTTTCAACACCTTCTAGAGTCCATGCCCCGATGAATTGAGGCTGTTCTGAGTGCAAAGGGTCGGGGAGGGGTGGTTTAACTCAATATTAGGAAGGTGTTCTTAATGTTTTGTACAGTCAGTGTATAATGGCAGAAGAGAAGCTGCATGTATCTAATTATAGACAAGTTGACTAACAAATAGCCTACCAAAATGTCGGAAATTATAAGCAGAAACATTTCTAAATCAGGCAAAAAAAAATCCTGCACCCACTGTCAAAATAATTCTGCTGTCTTTGACTGTAGCTTACAGCACATTTTCTAAATTTGCGGGTTAGGGTCAGGTGTGGGCCTCAGATTTTCACTTTATTACGTATAGTCAGGCGGTTGTGGATGGGTTATTAGCAATTGCGGGTGGGTGTGGGTGAACAAACAGCTGACCCGCACAACACTAATGTGAATGTGTACAGTATGTGTCTCAAGCACTGTAAGCACATACATTTGTTGTCCATTCATCTACTCTGATGTATGTATTTTTAATTGTCATCATGCAAGTATGAAATCAGATGATGTATGTACAGTATAATATTCCTTCCTTACCCCCTGAGCCCCACGCGCTGTTGGCGTGACCATTTCTCATACCTCGACTGCGGCGCCTGCTGCGATTGGGATCAGTGTAAAAGGTCAGCTGAGGTTCGCTGTCGGCCTCCGTGCCGGAGTCCCCGTCCGGGTTCAAGAAGGTTGAACCCGCTGCAGAATTCACAACAAAAACCTCTCATCATAATAATTATGTCTCCGCTGTTCTGTTTGTATGGCAATGCATGGAATGTCCATCTACACATTCTGCACTTGATTTTGAGCAATTTATACAGCAAGGCTGTTCAGTCTTTTTTTTCTACATCACCATATTAATTGCCATATGTAATCATTACAGTAAAATGACAAGTAGAACCTTGCCTGAAAATGAAAATGTGTTGCTGTATCAAAATGTTGATAGTGAAACTGAGAACTTGAGGCATCTGTCCTAATAGCCACGTTCCTGTACCACTAAATGTGACCTTTAATTAGTGCTGAGCGATTAGTGCTTTTTGAAGGCAGTTCGGTTTCGGATCGATTATTAAAAAACGAATCACGATTTTCGATTTAGATTATTTTTTTAAACATTAAATGCATTGTGTATTATGTGGGTTGAATGCTGTAACAACACAGAATAAAACAATTAATACAATTCCCATGATGGTAGTGTCTGCCCATTACTACTTATCACTTATTAACCATCATTTATTTACATTACTTTAATAAAATATTTCAGTTGTTGTGTATATTACATTTGTTTTATTTGATTACTTTATTATTTAATTCCAAGTAATCTCATCTCAATAGAGCTGCTGCCTATGCTGTCTGCCAAAATCACTATTTTGTAGTTCTTCAATGTAAATAAGGCATACTTTAATGACTGCTAAATACCAACTATACATTTTCAGGTAGAGATACCTCACGAACCAACAGCTTCCCTCTATATCACCTCACGATCGTGCATTTGTCTCTCTTCAGTAGCAGGCGTAAAAGAAACACAGACCAGACAAGTAGATGCACAATGGATTATGGTCATTGTAGTTAATTACCACGTTTTATGCACTAAACTATGTAGAATATTGGCCTGTTGGCAAACTACAACTCCATACTACATCGCACAGTTCAGGCTGGATCTGATTTATCTTTAGAGAAACTGTGCATTGAGCTCACAGAAAAAATCTTTCAGTCAATTAGTTGTTTAAAAACTGAAAAATAACAGAAATCGTTAATCGCTCAGCACTACCTTTAATTCATGTTTCAAAATATGTCTGCCAGGGGGTTGATTGGAGCTGTGAGTTACACAATATATTGTTCTGCTTGTAGCAGTGTTAGCCATATTGTACATGCAAAAGATAATGGCATGTTTTGGAGTCTGTTAAACAGCAAATTGTTGTTACATTTTCATATTTTGATCATGCTCTGGTACCAATGGAAAATAATAACTGGAACAGTGGGCTAAATTTACTTCAGCTTTTATAAAACATGTCTATCTTCAGTATATTCTATATATGACATACAGCTAGCTATACCCTCTCTCAGGAAGTAATGAATAAATGGATTCATGAGGTGGAAGGGTGGAAATTATGAAAGTCACAATAACACCAGCATACATCTAATGGTATTCTGTCGCAATAAATGAAACCAACATGACTCTAGCTTGCGTCCCAAATGGCACCCTATTCTCTATACAGTGCAGTACTTTTGAGCAGAGTCAAAAAGTAGTGCGCTAAATAGTCAATATGGTGCCATTTGGGACGCAAGCTCTGTTTACCCTGCCCAGCGCAGAACAGGACAAATGCTTTGATTATGTTGCATGAGGAAGAGAGATGCATGATAAGACCGGGCCGTGGAGTGGGTATCCTTAGTAGGGGGATAATACAGTTTGTGTCAGTCCATATTTTGACTTTAAATCCACTATCCGTTACAGAGATGGACGATGGTCCTGTTCTGGTACAACGCAGGGGACAATACACTGATAAATGTTGACAATCATCTCATTGAAGCCATTAGATTAAAAGATTTTGGCATTGTGAACAAAATATATCTAACAGGGTATTGTTTTGAATAGCCTATACAGGCTACATTGGAATGACTGTATTTTGTTAGAAGCATGATCATTATAATAATAATAATAATATGCCATTTAGCAGACGCTTTTATCCAAAGCGACTTACAGTCATGCGTGCATACATTTTTGTGTATGGGTGGTCCCGGGGATCGAACCCACTACCTTGGCGTTACAAGCGCCTTGCTCTACCAGCTGAGCTACAGAGGACCACTGAAACCTATAATTTAATGAGGATGTGATATAGCTCCTCTTACAAGTTTTAGTAGTCTTGCTATCACAAAGTAAGCAGACAAATCCAATCCATCAAAGATTAAAGCTATGCTGGCTCAGCTTGAAATCATAGCACCACTTACTTAATTTCGAATTGACAATAGCATTAAAAATCCAAACCAAGACATTGCATTTAATTAATCCACAAAAGTTTTCTCCAAAACAAAGGGTGAATAAAAATGTCTCTGGCAAACATACAAATCGGACAAAGTGGAAGCACTGTCTTGAAAATAACTGTAAAGAACAAGGTGTTTCATGTACAAGATGGCATTACTACGGCATTGTTTCAGCAGAATGACATTGACTTGATAACAATATGCAAAGGCAAACACAATTTGACAACTATAAACTACAAAAACAATATGCCTTATAACAATTCCTGACAAAACAACATTTAAATAATTATTTTCATCAAGGACAAAAACTATAATTGTGAAAGAAGGTGAAACAAATATCCAAATGACACTTAAGATACAATGTGTTTTTGTCTAGGTTACAAAGAAGAATTAAAGCACCTTCAATTAATTAACGACAAATCACATGCAGCAGTTTGAAGAGAATGTGTTCGCCTCAACAATTAGGCAAGGGGCCAAAGGTCCAAAGCACTATGGCAACAAATAAAAGATGGGCTCTTTTAAATATTTAACATATAATGTAGCTTAGCACTCAGTGTGCACTGCAGGTGCAAACACGTCTTACAACAAAGTTATTTTGTTCTGAGCTTTCAAGGGGCCGGAACTCAATAAATATAGAGTACTTTTGGCAGCAGCGACAATGATACTGGAATGACAATTGCTCATGAA
Organism: Coregonus clupeaformis; assembly: GCF_020615455.1. Lineage (NCBI taxonomy): Eukaryota > Metazoa > Chordata > Actinopteri > Salmoniformes > Salmonidae > Coregonus > Coregonus clupeaformis. Next base: position 40,084,180 of record NC_059205.1, read on the forward strand.
GAGAGCTGCAAGAACCCACAGGAGTACTACCTAAAGAAATCTGACAAAAGGCTTGTAACCACAACAACTGTAGAGAGAAGTGACTCCAAAATGTGTAAATAGAGCAGGTGATTGCATGAGAATTACCGCTGGGACACAGATGAGAATCTTGAACAGCGTTAACATCCAAAAACGATTGTGACTTCTGACTCCAAATTCAGACACAGCTTCACCTTTGGGCTTGTTGTTTCAAATATTTTGTGGAAGAATTTTATGGCAGGATCCCTATTGTATGCTACAATTAAAACGATAGAGTAAGGATGCTTTGAGTCTAAAACTTCAATTTACCGTTAGGAACAACAGACTGAAGGGTTCTGTATAAAAAGGGTTCCTCGAAGCAGACAACAAACACCAAACAGACAACAGCTGTGACAAAGACTCTGCCCTCCCTCCAACTTCGCTGTTTGGCTTGCCATACACTTTTCTGCAGCACATTTGAAGGAGGCATCAACATTTGAGGCGTAAAAGCTTCCTCCCAGTCCTTACCGCTGTCAAATGTCCACTGAGAATAGCAAAAGGACCTTACATGTGTATGTGCATGTGCATATTTTATCACTCGGATTAAAATGCAAGTCCAAACAAAAACAATAGATGAAGCAAACATAATCTCGGGCTTAGTCATTCAGATGTACTGGCCTGTGTACACTTTGTACATAGAACCACAGAGGATTTTGTTATGGAGAAAAAAGCTGTCACAAGGGGATCCGCTGTTTCACCGTTTTAAACATCAAGAGCAGAGAAACCGATAGTGAATTTACAGTTTTCCTCCATTGTGCTTTGTCCTCTAATGTACCAAATAAACAAATTGAACTAAATACATATGCAAATTGTGTATGTTGAATTCTGAAGGCGGCAATCTCTTTCAGAGTGGGCCGTAGGGCTGTCAGAGATTCCTTTCAGAGAGCAGAAGACCAAAGGCTGCTCACAACTCTTGAGAGGCTTTTTTGCAGACATGGTATGCTTTTATTTTGTCATTGAATTAAGACCTAACAGATTGGATCTTTAGCATGTTCTGTCCTGAAAGTGATCAGCTCATTTATCTTCTGTTTTGCCTAAGAAGCTTCCTGGAATACCAAGTGAAAATGTCATTATTGTGCTGTGTTAAGTACACTGCTCTCTCTGTTCTCAGTCTATTATTGATAAAAGGTTTTGTTGGGTTTGTTTTTTTCTTCCTCAGCGAGCTTTGATTTAAGTTCTTATTATGGAGCAAAAGCCATTGCAGGTGCATATTCACTATACAGGTTTTCAACCAAGGTCAGAAAAGGGAACATTCTCCTAGACTCACTGAGAATCACAAAGTACATGAGGATAAGAATGCAAAGGAACAGTGTCTGAAACCAGAGTCGTGTTTGTTTCTCACAATTCACAAAATGAGATGGAAATGATATAATGGTAGACACTATATAACTGTAAAATTACTACACAACATCTCTTTAGTTCACTAGCTACCACTGAATGCTCAGTTAGTTGGTTAGCGTGACATTGCCATTTGTACCTCCCCATAACATCCCACACAACTATAATTGCTTTTCTAACCTGAAAATAAACCATTCACACTAGTCAGTCATGGAGCAAAGTGGATTATGATCAGGGTCAACTGAACGAACTGGTGTCTCATTTCAGAATGACATGCCCCCTTTTTTCAGTCTTTTTCTCTTTCATGATCTGTATCCCAAATGGCACCCTATTCCCTATATAGTGCAATACTTTTGACTAGAGCCTTATGAGCCCTGGTCAAAAGAATCGCACTTTAAACGGAATATAGGGTGCCATTGGGACGCAGATATAGTATTTTACTGGTACACGTGACAATGATCAAAAATGAGAGTGGATATGGATCAAATAGATGGATGACTCACCTCGAGTTTTACTGGACAGACGTTGTTTGCGTTGGCCAGTGGAGGTGTTGTGGGGGAGGAGAGTATTCTGCTGCAGGTGATTGCTGTCGATGGGGCTGGTGGCGATGATGTTGTCCTTGTACTTGTTCATTAGGGACAACTTTGTATTGTCACTCCCTGATGATGACAGAACAATCATAATTAGGGAGAGAAATGAGACAGATGAAAATAAACCCAATAAAACAAGACTAACGTGAAAAAGAAGCATGTCTGACAAGAAGGAATATATTTAATACAGAATGGCTGAGGCAATAACAAGTCAGTGTTCTTATAATGGTATAGGTCTTGAAACGGGGTATAATCTATCATTTCCTGTCACAACTAGAGAACATTTTATTGGCTGGTGGGCTGGTATTTCTTAAATGACTAAAACCAGATATAAAGTGTGTAGAAAATATAATGGACCTATATACACTGAGTTAACCAAACATTAGAAACACCTTCCTAATATTGAGTTGCACCCCCCAACTCCTTTTACTCTCAAAACAGCCTCAATTCGTCGGGGCATGGACTCTACAAGGTGTCGAAAGCATTTCACAGGGATGCTGGCCCATGTTGACTCCAATGCTTCCCACATTTGTGTCAATATGGCTGAATGTCCTTTGGGTGGTGGACCATTCTTGATACACACGGGAAACTGTTGAGCATGAAAAACCCATCAGTGTTGCAGTTCTTGACACAAACCGGTGCGCCTGGCACCTACTACCATACTTCGTTCAAAGGCACTTAAATCTTTCTACACTGATTAAAGTGGATTTAATAAGTGACATCAACAAGGGATCATAGCTTTCACCAGGTCAGTCTATGTCTTATTGTTGTGTACACTCAGCTTTAAAACTGCACATTTTCTCTCAGCCCCATGGCAAAATGTGTAGAATTGCAGGAAATTAGCTTTAAAACTGTAACATTTTCTCTCCGCCCTATGGCGAAATGTGTAGAATTGCAGGAAATAAGCTTTAAAACAGCAACATTTTGTCTCTGCAGCCAACAGGAGGGCCTCATAAAATTGGGTCGGCAACCGCACCATTGACCATGCCCACTGCCACACCACCTTAACCCCATTTTGATGTTGAGAGGTTTTTACTGGGGTATTTTATTGCATTATTGAAATTAGTTTCGCATTTAATGTAAAATGCATGAAATTATTCAACTGTAATATCATCCTGGATGTTTTATTTTGTCTTCGAAACAACATGCTATCTCAACAATCAGCTAAATCTAGAATGTAATTTCCTACATTTGGAAAAGTATGTCTTGTGCTGATTGAAATTATATGGGTGTTCCAAATCATTGCTGTTCCACATAATATTGTGGGGGTGTTCTCAATTCTAAGGTCCACTGATTACAAATAAGGATATTTCCAAATGATTGGGAATGAATGAGTACAGTACATTCGAAATAGCCAATAAGCCCCACTTGAGTATGATATTTGACTTAGAGAACATTGAATGCTACTGAATACTTTCTATCTGATGCATTGTTTGTATTGTAACCCTCATATTGGAGGCAGACAGTCAAAGCCTACTGTAGGAAGTGTGATAAATATACAAAATTGAACATTTGAGGAGACGTATCCTTTATCAAGGTCAGGTAGATGATTAAGCAGTTTAGTAAAACACACATGCTCAGACCATAGCCAGAGTCTTCACACGATTAGCACTTCGGTCCTATGTAATATGTTTTGTTTTATCCCATGTGTAACTCTGTGTTGTTGTTTTTATCGCACTGCTTTGCTTTATCTTGGCCAGGTCGCAGTTGTAAATGAGAACTTGTTCTCAACTGGCTTACCTGGTTAAAAAAAGGTTAAAAAATAAAATACAAATATCCATTACACTATTACTGTAGCAGTTACTGCATGAGAGAATAACACCATTCCTACACTGCCAAAAATACATTTCATTTCTCAAAGTGATTTTAATTGAGGAAATCCGTTCCCAAGTATTCCCACACATAAATATAGAGGCATATGTGACCCGTTTCAGGAAGCTAGGCATATGTCGCACGTCACTACTTCACAAGAGAGGCATTTGAACGTCTTTTTATTTTATTTATCAAAATGCGTTATTTTTTGCAGAAATGACTTCTGGAACATGTGATCTTACATGTGTCTTAATAACAAACTTCTATTCCATCTGTAAATATGAATACAATTGTTAAATTACACGCCTAGTTGGTTTAGCCATGGAAAAAGACAGGAACCTTCCCGCTAGTCATGATTGGCTGAGATAATGGATGGGCTGGACATGCCGGGAGATGAGTTTGGATTGGTCTGCCATATAGCATGCTTCTGTCTATAACGTGAGCTGCTCAGTATGTGTTGATAGTCCTTTCTACCACAACGTTTTTTGAACGATATAACGTTAGCCATCGAGAACTACAAAAGTTTTGCTACTTTTCTCAGCAACACTGATGCCCTGAATTTAGCAGGCGCTATCGACAGATCAGTTGGAAAAAGTTGTGATGGGCTACTTTCTAAACATGCCACGGTCAGTGTGAACCGGAGTGACTTGACAAAATGCTGGCCAAACAAGTGATAAACAAACAAAATGGAGTTAAATGGTTCCAGCCTACCATGAAGCGTTCATCCATGTATACGGGTAAGAGTCTAGCTACAATTTTTAGATATTATAAGTTTCTAATTTTGTCAGAAAGTCGTTTTCATTGCAAGTTAAAGCGAACGTTAGCTTGCTGGCTCACTAGCTAACGTTAAGTGTATGATCTGAGTAATAATATTATTTGAATCAGAAACTCATTTGCATTGCTAGTTATAGCCTAATGTTAGCTAGCTAGCTAACATTGAACCTACCGTATTTTCCGCACTATAAGGCGCACCGGATAATAAGGCGCACCTTCAATGAATGGCCTATTTTAGAACTGTTTTCATATATAGGGCGCACCGGATTATAAGGCGCATAGAATAGAAGATACTGTAGTCAAACGAATTGACTGGGGTTGCGTTATGCATCCACTAGATGGAGCTGTGCTAAAAGGAATGTCAACAAAACAGTCAGATAAAGTCAAACTTTATTAAGCGTTCTGACAACTCCGTTCACTCCCATGGTAATGTTGTTCAAACGTTAATGTGCATATTAACAATATCTCCCAGCCTTGCTCACTCTTCTCCCAAACGTGGAGGGGAACCTTTCCCTGATTCAGTAAACACGTAGTAAAAGAAACAGTCTGATACCACTAAATCAAACGTTAGTGCATAACTCAACATTGTTCAGTTACATATAACACGTAAAGCTCACTTTTTCAGTTCATTCCCCATCCACGAACCCCTCGAATTCTTCTTCTTCAGTGTCCGAATTGAACAGTTGGGCGACTACGGCATCCAACCTGCCCGGCTCCCTCTCGTCATTATCCGAGTCAGTGTCGCTGCTGTTGCCTGGCAGTTCAGAGATTATTCCTGCCTTCGTGAAAGCTTTGACCACAGTTGAGACCGATATATCAGCCCAGGCATCCACGATCCATTGGCAGATAGTGGCGTAAGTCGCCCGGCGCTGTCTCCCCGTCTTGGTGAACGTGTGTTCGCCTTCTGTCATCCACTGCTCCCACGCAGCTCGCAGTCTAGCTTTGAACGCCCTGTTGACACCAATATCTAGCGGCTGGAGTTCTTTAGTTAATCCACCCGGAATGACGGCAAGCTCCGAATTAGTTTGCTTCACTTGTTTTTTTGACAGCATCGGTGATATGGGCGCGCATTGAGTCGTAGATCAATAGGGACGGAGCTGTGTGGAAAAAAGCCACCCGGTCTCTTGACGTAAATTTCTCTCAGCCACTCACTCATCTTTTCCTCATCCATCCATCCCTTCGGGCTAGCTTTGATGACGACGCCGGCTGGAAAGTTCTCTTTTGGCAAGGTCTTCCTCTTGAAAATAATCATGGGTGGAAGTTTCTGGCCATTAGCCTGGCAGGCGAGAACTACAGTGAAGGATGACTTCTCATTCCCTGTGGTACGTACAGACACCGTACTGGTCCCCGTTTTCTCCACAGTGCGGTTCACGGGAATATCAAAGGTGAGTGGAACCTCGTCCATGTTGGTGATGTGCTCTGGCCGGATCTTCTTTTCAGTGATCTTCTTTTTGCAGTATGCGCGGAAAGTGACCAGCTTTTCTTGGTAATCTTTTGGCAGTTGCTGCGAGACGGTAGTTCGTGTGCGGATGGAGAGATTACGTCTTTTCATAAAACGAAAGCACCAAGAAGGACCGCCTCGAAATTCATCGATTGTCATGTCCCGTGCTAGCGCTGTTGCCTTCATTCGAATAGTGACTGTAGAGACGCTTCTACTTGCTGCTCTCTGTTCAACAACCCACTGTTCGAGTTTGTCCTCTAACTGTGGCCATCTCGCTTTGTTCCCGCGGAAACTCTGTTTAGTCTTCTTTACTTGGCGCAGGTCATCTTCTTTCTTCCTCCACTTCCGTACCATTGATTCATTAATGTTGAATTCTCTCACTGCTGCTCTATTCCCATATTCTACTGCATGACCGCCTTGAGCTTGAACTCTGCGTCGTAAGCGTGTCTCTTGAAAGGTGCCATTTTGGGGTCTTTATACACACACAAGTGGTGTGGGACTGTGAGTAAGCACAATACCGGTGTGTACTGGCTACCGTAATGCTGCAAGTGGTGCGGCTTTGTAGTTTACCAGTCGTACTGAAACATTTCATTATTATTAAATTGTTTTTATTGGTTTTTCATACTGAAACATTTTGACAGAGCACCTTGAGCGCCGTGTACAACCAGTATGGATCAACCAATTAACCAATTGATCCATATATAAGGCGCTCCGGATTATAAGGCGCACTGTCGTTTTTTGAGAAAATTAAAGGCTTTTAAGTGCGCCTTATAGTGCGGAAAATACGGTAGTTGGTTAGTTTTAGCTACCTGCAGATTCATACTACAGCTGTGACAATCAGTTTGTATTGGTGTTAGTAGTATGAGTTGGGATTATGCCGGTCCATTGTTTCTAAACAAAAGACATGACCCCTCAAGTTAGCCAGGTGTGTCTGGGGGTGATTACGGCCATCTATTGTATTTCATGAACATGTGTACATGTTTCGACAATAGTGACCCATCCACTTAGCTAGATGTGGCTATGGGGGGGGGTGGTTATAGCATTTCTTTCACATGACCCATCAATTTAGACAAGAGTGTCTGGATAAGCGTCATCTAATAATTATAAAAGATTTATATCTGGACACTTTCTGTTTTTGATATTGCTACTATGCAAGTAACCATTTCACTTTACCGTTTACACCTTCTGTAAACTGTCCATGTGACAAATAAACGTAGATTTTATTTGATATAGTGTGTATTTACCAGAGACGCTAATGTGAAAAACAACCTGACCTGCACCAAAATCAGATTAGGATATAGGCCAAGGACTAGATCAAGTGTAGTTTTACCTGGAGTTTTTCCTTATTGTAGGCTGCTACCACTTCTACCACTTTTAGTCTTGAAATCTTTGCTGTTTACTACACAACTCACTCTGTTTAGCACATGGCCTCACATGTGAACCCTTAAAGATATGGGTGGGGCTAAAGCTTAAGAGGGTGTATACAATGCTGAATGGGTGTAGACAAAGAAGAGCTCTCCAGTAGGTGTACCAAAACATTCAAGGGCCATTTTCTCAAAAGTGGGGTTACAAGTTTATCAACTTTCAAAGCAGAATTACTTTCCCATTGTTCCTCAACTGCAGTGTATGATATACCATTTTCTAGCTCTGAGTCTTTACTTTTATCCAATGTAAAAAACACTATTTCAAATGTTGCTACATAGGACCGAATGCAGGTGATGGGTCACATATAGTATGTAATCAAGGTTTGAAATTATTCTGTTTTTGTCAAATACTATATCTGTTTGGGATTCTTGCTGTTCATTTGCAGTGTACAAATTATTTAAATCTATGTTCCGGCTCCCCAACCATCCGCTCAAGAAAAAAAATTGTCCCGCAGCTGAATGTAATTAGGGACCCTTGCTCTCACAAGAACAGTAAACCAACAAAAATTCTGAGAAGTGAGGACATTTTGCTGGTCCTCACTTGTAAAAAGGTTATTTTAGGCTTAGGGGTTAGGGTTACAATTAGGGTTAGGGGTTAAGGTTAGGGGTTAGGATTATGCTTAGGGTTAGGGTCAGGTGTTAGGGAAAATAGGATTTTTAATGGGAATCAATTGTTGGTCCCCAAAAAGTCCTCACAAGTATAGTAAGACATAGCTGTGTGTGTGTGTGTGTGTGTGTGTGTGTGTGTGTGTATGTGTGTGTGCTTGTACCTACACTCACCAGGTGTCAGGTCCATGCTGGCCTTGTCATTGCAACCCTGAAGGGAGTCCAGGGTGCGTGTGACCTGGCTGGCAAAGTCCTCTCCTCCGTTCATGCACTCTCTCTGAAGGTGGTGTCTCAGGTCAGTGATGTCATACTCGTAGCCATCCAGGATGGGAGTCTCTCGGATACTGAGCGTGCCGCTGGAATTGTGGCCCTGGCCCCTGGAGTTTCTCAGGCTCTCCCTGGCCTGGCCCCCCATCAGCACCGAAGGGATGTAGTGGATCTCATTGGCCGCCTCTGCACTGGCGCTCTTCTGGGGCTGGGGCACACGGCGGCGTTTGCACCACCGCCTGCGCGTGTAGAGGATGAGGACCAGGCAGAGGATGGAGAGGAGCAAGGCGATCATGCCTCCCTGTGAACAAACACAAGGGGAAGGATGAATGATGGCCGCTCTCAACTAGAACTCCCCAAAGTCTCCAACCCACGTTGCTAGATTTGTAAAAACACCACTAGTGCATAGCAGAGATCCTTGAGGAAAAAACAATAGATCTTAACAACAGCGTCAAGAAAACATCAAACAAACTCAAAATCCATATAATCACAGAGCACATCATGCAAAAAGATGTAGATAATCTCCAAAGCATGGTGTATGAGAACAGCAGTGCTCTAGGAAGCGTCATAGAAGAATAAAAACTGAAACCATTTGGAAAATATACCCTATACCAAGAGAGCATCTATTAAAGCTGCTATCAGACTATCTATCAATAAAGACTACTCTTGGGTTCAGTGTGTTCAGCGCTAGTAACGGTCTGATGAAATCTTCCACTTTGTTGCACATTTTAGATCTCAGCTCAACTATCTAATGAATGATGAAAAGATCAACAAAATGCGAGGACGGTGACAGAGATGACTCAACCGGAAATTGAAATTGAGAAACCCTGTTCAGATGCAGACTGATATCCGAGGATCATAGAGAGAGTGCTTCACCTGCTCACATAAATTTGAAATGGCAAATGTAAAGACAATTTGCATAAGTTGCTTTCCTATTCTGCATAGTCAAGGACATTAACAAATGAAGCCTTAATATAGGTCACTTATGCAGCAAATCTGTATGCAGTGTTGGGGGGAAATGAAAGTTAAAATAATTTATTTCATATTGATTACCTTTTAGTACTTTCAAAGTCATTGAGCTATTCCAAACTCGAATGAAGCAGAAAAATAACTAGGCCAGAGAGTTACTAGGAGATATACCCAGCAGAGTTCCCACTCTAGTGCATAGCACACAGCAACTCAATCAATGGGCTGGTACATAGGCCAACACATTCTTCAGAGGTCAATTGAAAATCTGCCACCAAATGCAATTAGGCCCATCCATTTGCATTAGCCACAATGCAAAGCTTTAGGTAGGGGAAACTTGTGTAATGTTGTACATTAAGAGGGCCTGTCTCTTTGTATAGAGCCAATAAAGCCAAACCAAACATCAAAGGATGCAAGTATTTCACTTATGTAAGGGTGGAAATTATGCTTTAATGGAATACTATAGTTTTAATAACGTATCATTCTGTAATGTAACTCATCCTGAATAAGCATGGCATTTTATATCCAGAAGACAATATACAGTATATAGAGCCAAAACAAACATTGTTTGACTTTGCAATATTGATGAAACAGGAGTAGTCATCATAGCATAGACAACCTGGTCTCATGACTTTTTCATGAGATATACCTTCGGAACCATATTAACATAAACATAACCCTAACCTTTAACCATAACCCTTAAACTGAACTCAAAATGTAGCCATAAAACCCCAAGGAACTTTAACCGTAACCAGTAGGACCCTAACTATAACCCTTAAAAGTGCTAACATTGATTTAAAAAGAGGGTTTGACATAAACACAACATAAATACGTGACATTTTAAAATATAATTTGAGTTCATCCAAATCATCTAACCTGTCAGTGAAATATTCAGTGTTAAATGCTTACAAAGCATATTTAATGACAACAATGAAATCAACTGTGACAATTATGAGTAGGATTTTTTAATGGTTTATGATCCATTTCTGATTTTGACATTGAACATCTTTGAAAGTTAAACCCCCATTAAACACACAGCACAATGGGGTTTCATTGGAATGGGTTATTAATGACATGAACTTAAATAATTTAATTCAATTTAGAATATTTAATAAAAGCTAATATCGCATGAAGGCTGACATTTTTCTTATTAAGGACACATTCAAGTCTCCTGTTGTATTGCAAGGCATGATCATTAAAGAAGATATGTTCTTGAGAGATTCAGAATGTACAAATTGTATCTCATGAAAACGAAATGAATTAGTAATCCATTCATAATATATAGAAAAACTCTCAATTTGATAAAATAAAACATTTACTAGTTTAAGAGTTTTGATTCTCGGCAAGACTGTCTACTTTTTTCTCAACTCTGACTAGCTAGCTTCTAGTCTAGTTTAATTTGATTATGTGAGAATTACAGTGGTTTGATTGACAGACAACACTGTGCCATTGGCTGCTAATGTAGGCTAGCTGATACAACTGAGTTTACAGCATACTTTTGAAAAATCCCCATAACCTCTTCAATTGAAAACCCACATCCATCCAGGCTTTTCCTACACATACAGTACATAAAGAGATCAATTGATAAGGTGTGATAAAAAAGTTAGCTGTGATTTTTAGCAAGACCTTCATCTTTTCTATGGCTGTTCCTTTGGAGAAAAAAAATGTAATGTGGTTACTACCCAACGGAACAGCCGGAAGAGAGACACGGAAAAAAAACTTTAGCCTTCAAAACTATAAACCCAATATTTTATTCAATATTTTGGTTTAGATTACTTTAACTGAATGTCCTCTTCCTACTTTCCTCCCGGGTGGATATGTGTGGTCCCCTTAAATTGTATATCAATACAAACTTAAGTTTTAGGATCTTTTATCATTAATCTTTATTATGTAGCCAGTAAATCTTCAAGTTCAGGGGCTTGTGCTTGCATTAATGAATGGGTCACTGCATGTCTGCTTGCCTTATCTGATCTGGATGGCATTTGTGGAGTAAATGAGAGTGGAAAGAGGAAATAGTATTTCCTTTCAAGGGTGTGAGTGGCCATAAAACAAAGTATTATCAGGCACTTAAACCAAAAGTGCAAGGGTCTGAGGGGGTGCCCAAAGGAAAACCGTTGGTAATATTGTAAAGAACGTCTTGAGTCCAGGCCCCAGCCTGGACTCAATTTCTTATGTGATATTTTTTCATTGAAAGTATGAAATATTTGTTGTTGGAGTTATTCCTTCTGATCACCTTGCTATACCGTATCAAACAGCAAATGATGAGTTATAGTCACACTGTTTAGAGTTCTTCTGATCAATTACATTTTATGTATTGTGAGTGAGTCTTTTTTGCACATTTCAGTGCTGTTTAGTGGACAGAAAAAATCATCCATAATCTCTGCCTGCTCTTTCTTAATGCCATGCCATCGCCATGTCGCCATTTCCCCAGAAACTCGGTCAACCTAAGTGTTATTTATGTATTTGCTTGTTATGTCAAATCTCCAATAAAATTCAATAGATTTTATGTATTCCCCAGACTTAAAAATATATATATTTGTGATATCTTCTTATTTCAATACGTTGTAAATTATTTTCCTCTCTCTCTCTGTATAATGTAAATGAGATTACAATATTTAGGGAACTTTGAAATGTACTGCAATGACGCACTTTGCTGCTTTACCAGTGATCTGGAGAATTTGTAAACATACAAAAGTTTTCCAATGCTGTGACTCCTCTCCTTTAGCATTAAATGGGCAGTAGAGGTCTTCCTGCAGCTGGAATGTATGTCTCTCTAAAAGGGTGGCTCCATGGGTGGTGGTGGTTCACGGTGTTAGAGGTTGCTTGTTGTTTCCTCTGCCTCTGGGCCAAAAAGAGAGCAGAGGACATGTGTCTCGACTTGCAGGAGCTCACCTGCGGCTGAACATGGAACACAAGGTAACTCATCCATTATGGATGATGTTCAGGCAGAGAAGCAAAGGGCACTGTGGTCACCTTGTGGCAAACGGAGCACACCAGTAACTTGAAACTTTGAAACACAATTGCAAAACAACTATGTAATATATTAAATAATATTTGCTGGAGGAAAAAAACAAGTCTTTCCATCACATTTAGCCCCTTATCACTTCAGCTGGAGTGGCCACTAGGCAAGGGAAATCCCTCGTTTGGTGACAAAACCGAGTTTGGTGCAGTTCAGTGAATTTGTGTCTCCATGAGATTAAGACCCAGTTATAGCTGGCCTCTTTTCAAGCCTCAGGTTGGACTGCATTCATCCAAGAGCTTTAAACTGTCCCATGGTGGGCCTGGTGGCCAGGCATTGAACTGTGCATGACAGGCCGCGCTGCTGTGTAGAATCCTGGCTAGAATCGTTGGCCATCGAGCCATCCTGGTGGCTGCGGCGTATGGCGGAACAATGGAAATGGCTCAATGACAGGTGTGGTGTGGGGAGAGAGTGGCAGTTGGTGGGAGAGAGAGTGGTGGGGCTGCCCGTATCCACAAGAAGCTAATGAAGTGATGCGACGCTGGATTTATAAGGCCGCCCTCCAACCGAGCCACAAGCTGCAGCGAGCGAGGCCGGAGCGGGATCACCTCACAGCAGCCATCTGTTGCTACAGTAGGTCTGTCCTGTCTGCATGCTAATCCTTTCACACCTCCACAAGAGCTTTGTGACTGTATTGTCAAGCAGCTTTTAGCATGAGGAGATAGCAAGGGGATGTTACATATAGATATGGAGGAAAATATGAGATGGTAAAAACAAGGTTACCGGCAGACCACTGTCGCACAGAAAAAATTTACTGAAAATAAATATGAAAATGTTGTCCTCTTTCAGTCTACTTTTTCATTGTGTACTAATGCATGCAAACCATGAAGAGGAGACTCAAGGTCAGTATATTATTTGACATTCAACAAGTGTCTGTGCAATGTACCTAGTAGCTACTAGAATAATTTTTCTAAAGCTGAATAATTTGTTCAAATGTCTAGATGTCTACTTTGCATTGAATGTCTGTCATCCATCTATGTAGCTATTCAGCCCAAACCTTTCTTTGTACCATGTCCACATGTACCAAGAAATGCACCAAGTTCTAATACTTATATTAGAGCAGTGTAAATAATTTGAAAGTAACATCCTTGTTAATTAAACATCATGATCAAACATCACAATAAACCCCCCCCCCATTCCAACCCTAGCCAGCACAGTACCATACCATGACAGAGATGTGGAGGATGCGTAGCTCCTCCTCTGCAGAGTCGCTGGCAGGGTCATCTGTGGCGGAGAGGCCGGGGAGGTTCTGGCTGCCATCTTGGTGGTGGACATGAAAGAGCAGCGTGCCGTTCTCCAGCCACTGTTGCCGCCATCGCACCAGAGGAATGTCCTCAGAGTTTCCCGTGATCTCTGTCAGTCAAACAGGACACACAGATAAAGGAGTCAGTGACAATGCTTTTTCAACAATACATTTCACAAGCTTATCATATGAGTGAGCGAGGTGTATGAGACCTGGGTTAGGAAGCATATTATGCGGAATTATCAATGCATAGCATTTTCTGAAATCGTATGCCCTTTTACGAAGACCCATTACATTCTTTGCCAGCAGAGTAATAACTATTACCCTAGTATCTATTACCTGTGTAACTATACACTGAAACGTTCAGTTCCTTAATTGTGATCTAACTGAATGCTTTTAATTGCGTGAGTGTACTGTAACTAGGTTTATCTGACACTGATTACTGATGGTACTGTGCCGCAGCAGAATGGGACCTCCCGGTAAATAAAATTTAGGTGCTAGCTTTAACCTAAATGCAAATTATCTGACAAAGTGACAGGGCACTTTTTACAGCAGAGAGTTCCCTCCAGGGTCTGGTTCAGCATGAGAGTGTTATTAATGAGCCCATCGCCTCCCTCTCTGCATGGGACCACCAACCAACCAGCACAAAAAAATTATCTAAGTAATTTGATTACTGCACACAATTAGTGTACCACTATTATTAGTGTACCTACTCTTAATGTACCATAATAATAATAATAATAATAATAATAATAATAATAACTAGATGGTAACTTTACAGGTAAAGTTGTGGGGCTTGCTTTAGCTCTTTACATTTATTTTTGTTGTAGTGGAAGAAGTTACAAAAGTTTTACTTCACTATTTAAAGCAAAGCAGTTACATATAGTCAGTTAAATGTAGTACAATAATTAGTCTGATTAGTTTGATAGACTACTATATCAACCTTATTACTTTGGATTGTGGGGCAGTTAGATCACAAAATGTCTAAACTACAGTTGTTGTGTGTGAAAACTGAAAGAAGAAAGACATACAGTGCCCCACAATAAAAAATATTTTGCATCTTCAAAGTGGTAGGCATGTTGTGTAAATCAAATGATACAAACCCCCAAAATATCAATTTTAATTCCAGGTTGTAAGGCAACAAAATAGGAAAAATACCAAGGGAAGTGAATACCACTGTAGGACAAAGAGATCTTCCATCAGAAGATGGGAATAAAAGGCAGGATCATGTGGACAACACTCTTAGGAAAGCAAAGCAACTCATTCATGCTGTGGGTTTCAGGTAAATAGATGCATGATTTACTTTTGTAAAACTTTCAGTGTAAATGAAATTTGATTTTAGTTGAATGATGATGTGATGATTAGAAAGTTTTAAGCTATTATTTGGGGAGAAAAATATGATGGTGAATCTATTGATAACAGCTCTTTAAAAAAAATTTGTGGTAGTTGAAGAACTATGTAGAATAGGTTCATTATGTAGACCTACTGATAGCTAGCTGTATTTCTGTTTAATAAATAAACTCTTTAGGCTAACAGTGATCGCTGAAAAGTACATTTCCTGAAGAAAATGTGGTGCTTGCTAGCTTGTAAGTATGTATGGTTTTAAAATAAGTTATAGTAGTGGTAGTGACTGCAGTAGTAATGGTGGTGACTGGTTATAGTTTAAAAAGTAGGCAGATGAAAGATATATTTATTGATTGGTTGGTTGATAGCCTGAACATGTGAAAGTTGGTTTGGTGTCTCTAGCTTGAACGGTTCAACAGTTACAATTATTGTTGGTATTATATTTAAGTAGTTATAATTTATAGTGCAGACTAGAGCTAGACCAGAGTTAGTGAGTACCAGAGCTAGCTAACTATGCCTAGGACCAGAGCTGGACCAGAGCTAGTGCAGACCAGAGCAGTAGTTGTGGTCAGTAGTTGTGGTCAATAGTTATGGTCTGTAGTTGTGTAGTTGTGGTCAGTAGTTGTGTGGTTCAGTAGTTGTGTGGTCAGTAATTGTGGTCAGTAGGGGTCAGTAGTTTTGTGATTGTGGTCAGTAGTTGTGGTCAGTGTCTAAATTACAGTTGTTACGTGTGAAAACTGAAAGAAGTGCGATGAGAAGTGATCGGGTGAAATATGAAGCGAGTGAATGGAGACAGCTTCGCTATATCCAATAAGAGCAGCACGATCAACATACAGCCCGCCCTTCTCTTTACAGACAGGCAAACTAGCCAGTTGAGTTATTTAGAGCACAGGGCACAATCCTGAGAAGGAGGATGATGTGCTGTTGCCTTGGCTGCCTCACCCTCATCATAATTTATGCCTACTCTGCCACATGTGCTCCTCTGCGTCTGTGAGCATCCATTGCAATGGCTCTATTTAGGCTGCTTAATGATGAGATATTAGAGAGCTGTTAGCTGACGATAGCTAGCTACTTTTCATCACTCTAAACTTTGATAAACAGATATTTCTGTTCTGATTTTTTATTTAAATAGTAGAGAAGTAGACAAAGATTTAACATGCTTTAAGTTTTAGTCTAACTTGTTGGGGGAGTGGTCAAAACGACAGTTGTTTCTAAGAGTTCATAGAAAAATGTTCTTGATGCGGTTACTAAAACAGCTGTTTGATCGGTAAAATATATTTTTGTTCCGATGTCAGATTTGAATAGCAGAGAAGTAGACCAACGTCATACCCTCTTACATTTGTATAACTTGTTGAGAAAGTGGTAAAAATGTCAAAAGTTTGAGGACACGGTTAGTTAAACAGCTGTATCGTTTGATCGGTGTTCCGAGTTCAGATTTGAAAAGTAGAAGAAGATTTCATACGCTCTAACTTTTTAAAGTTGTTGGCAAAGTGGTCAAAGTAGCTGATTTGTGTCAAAAGTTGCACTGTTGTATTTACAGTGAATGGAATGTTGGAAGTGATGATGTACAGTCAAATGTAGTCAATTCTAGAATATGATCTAAGTCGAGCAGAGTAAAACGAGTAAGCTTTCACCTGGCCATTACGAATCCGCCATAGGTCTATTCAATTCAGTTCTGCAATAAATGTTATCAGAGCAAGGGAAGAGGCAGGGAGAGAATCCTGACTACTTGAGGATCTAACTGACGCTGGGTTAATCGTTGCATTAAAATCTCCCCCCGCTATGAGATGACTGTCATGGAACTGTAGCAAAGAGTCACTGATGGAAGCCAAGAGCATGTTGTTATACTCATTTGGGGGGTGTAAATTCAAGCAAAAATAAGTTCAGCATGATTAACGGTCACCATTAGATAACAAATCGCCCACAATAATTATTCCCTGCGACATCAACAGAGATCTGGAGTTTTCTATACACCAAGATCAATACTCCCTTTGACTTGTTTGCAGAGCATGAATGGGCGATTACGTTATAGCATCTGTTTTCGAATCTGTGCACATCTTTATCCAACAAATGAGTTTCCTGAATCAATGCAATGAATACTTGCTTGCGGTGTAAATATTCTAAACATCGAGTATGTTTGATTGGCACATTCAAACCCCTTAAATTCAAGCTCATAACATTCAAATCAGTCATTAGAATATGTACAGTAGATTGACATCAGTAAGTAGCGGACATGGTTGTGCAAACAAAGGGAAGTGGAATGGTAGCTGACCAAAACAAAAGCCAAACAAAAATATGTATTGGCTGTAAAGATTAAAGGGATACTTCGGAATTTTGGCAATGAGGCCCTTTATCTACTTCTCGGATCTGTGAAGCACAGAGCTGTAGCTAGCTTAATTTGCGAGCTTATAGTTCTCCAAACAATAGCCAAACAAATTGGGCACATAACTAGTTAGCTAGCTAGCCGCAAGCCAGTGGCTACCATTCCATCCCGGGGTGAAGAGTCTTCTCCACGATCCAACCCGGGACCGGTGGTGCGGCCTGAGCTGGAACCCCCACTAGCCTCTAATGTTTATCGAAGGAAGTCCTCTGCCTCCCTGGGTGAGTTGGAGATAAGCCTACTGCCTCCATGCGTTAACTTAAGCAGTTTAGGATACTGCAGAAATGGCTGTAGATCAAGTGCCGTCATCTTCTTCTTTATCAGAGTGAATGCAGTCCTCTGCACTGTAATCTGGGAAAGTACTAAAGATCTTGGTGTTTGTGCTTGATGAGAAAAAATGGCCCTCGTCCCTTGCAGGATAGCCTGGTGGTCGGTGTAATCCAGCAGTTTAAAGGTCAGGGTGCGAGGCCACTCAAGCCCAGGGTTCTTGCTGAATTGGCGGTGACCCGCTCGATGCGGATATCCCGGCCTATCAATAAAGGGATCCAAATTGGCACACTTCTTTTTAGGAACCCAATGGCATCCAACCCTTCCTCAGAATTGTTTAGTCCCACCAATCACAAATTTGACATGCGATTTCTGTCCTCCATTTCTGTCACGTTTAGGGACATGTCCTCGATCTTCTTATCGTATTCTGTCATCTTTCATTTGTTCTTGCGCACCTTAGAGTGAAGCTGGTCATACTTCCCCTCTGTCTGTTTAAGCGATTTGCTCATCCCTTCCATGCCCACGGCCAAGGCATTGACTGAATCATTGGTTTTAGTCACCTGGACCTGCAAAGCTGCAATATTTGGTGTCAGAATGTTATCCACAGCCTTTTCCACGGCTGTGGTAAATAATAGGGTCCAGGCTGCAATGTTGTTCCTCCATAGCCTGTCTAGAGGCCTGCAAAATGGCGTCATTGAGCTCTTCTTTAGAGAGGCCCTCAGTTTCCCTGAATTTCTTCTTCACCGGAGAGCTTGCTTCTTTTCTTTGGAGCCACCTTTGTACATTAACATGTTACAAGGTTGTTAGTAGTACTTTAAATCCCAACACTTATCAAAACAATGAATTTAGAGGGAATTGGGGACGAGCCAAAAAATCTAGCTTGAATTGTTGTCAAAGGTCACGTGACACTCCCCGCAAAGACTTGGTTTGAGCTTTGTTCATTTCACACCGTTTGTGGTTGCTATGGCAAAGACACATTCAAAATTATTTTTTGAAGGTTTTCTCAGAAATATCACCAGGCAATCGCAGGTAACACGGGTTTGGTTGAGGGAAATTTTCTGGAGCTGCATGTGTAATAGGAGGCCTGTTTCCCAGTGTGAGGGAGCGCCATAGAGAGGGCTATAGTACTGAGTTTAAGCAGCAGTGACGTAGCTGCTGGAGAGGCCAGAGTGATTCAGCTCACATCCTCCTGCAGTGTCAGAAGCTGCCCTCTTACTTTCATAGCTCGTGGTTTCACTGGGAAAAGGGACTGAAATACATTTCAGCTTCTGGCCAAATAGATTTTTTTTTACTCCCTACGTTGGAAAGTGAGGATACTAAACTTACAATTGCAAACTGGATGGACCTCCTTAGCTGTAAATATGCCAAAAGTCCTTCACGGCAAAGCTCCTATAAAGCCTTAATGTATAATAACTATTAGACATATTTCAATATGTATTATTAGAGAGTTTTTGTCTACGATTTGAACATGAAACGTGAAAATGCACAGTAGTGCTTTCTGATTACAGTAAAAACAGATGTTCTAGCACTGCATTCGGAGCAATTTATTTTGTTGTTCTACATAGACATTCACGTAATCAGATACTTAAAGTATGAGAAAGTTGTTGCAGGAGAACATTCATGCAATGCAGGAAATGTAAAAAAAATAATCTATGGAAAATCAAGTCTGGAATTTCGAAGTGGAAACTTCAGAAGCCTTTTAAAACCTCAACTACACTACAGTATTTGAGGTTTAAAAGGCTTCAACCCCTAAAAAAAAGTATATTCATTATAATCCACATAATAGTTCACATTTCATGTTGCTGCAGGATTATTGTCCTGCTGTAGCAAACTGGCTCAAATTAAGATCCTACGTCTTTACTATAGACTGGGAGTATGGCTCACCCCTCACAGTGCTGGGTGACTTTAACCTCCCTACGTCTACCTTTGACTCATTTCAATCTGCCTCCTTCTTTCCACTCCTCTCCTCTTTTGACCTCACCCTCTCACCGTC
Organism: Coregonus clupeaformis; assembly: GCF_020615455.1. Taxonomy (NCBI): domain Eukaryota; kingdom Metazoa; phylum Chordata; class Actinopteri; order Salmoniformes; family Salmonidae; genus Coregonus; species Coregonus clupeaformis. The sequence continues at coordinate 40,103,701 of NC_059205.1, forward strand.
CCACCCTACTCACAAGGCAGGCAATACGCTAGACCTCATCTTTACTAGATGCTGTTCTTCTACTAATCTCACTGCAACTCCCCTCCAAGTCTCCGACCACTACTTTGTATCCTTTTCTCTCTCGCTCTCCTCCAACACTACTCACTCTGCCCCTACTCAGATGGTAATGCGCCGTCGCAACCTTCGCTCTCTCTCGCCCGCTACTCTCTCCTCTTCCATCCTATCATCTCTTCCCTCTGAACAATCCTTCTCCCTCCAATCTCCTGATTCTGCCTCCTCAACCCTCCTCTCCTCCCTTTCTGCATCCTTTGACTCTCTATGTCCTCTATCCTCCCGGCCGGCTCGGTCCTGCCCTCCTGCTCCGTGGCTTGACGACTCATTGCGAGCTCACAGAACAGGGCTCCGGGCAGCCGAGCGGAAATGGAGGAAAACTAGACTCCCTGCGGACTTGGCATCTTTTCACTCCCTCCTCTCTACATTTTCTTCCTCTGTTTCTGCTGCTAAAGCCACTTTCTACCACTCTAAATTCCCCTAACCCTAGGAAGCTCTTTGCCACCTTCTCCTCCCTGCTGAATCCTCCTCCTCCACCCCCCACCCCCCCACCCCCCCTCTCTCTGTGGATGACTTCGTCAACCATTTTGAAAAGAAGGTTGACAACATCCGATCCTCGTTTGTTAAGTCAAATGACACCACTGGTCCTGCTCACACTGCCCTACCCTATGCTTTTACTTCTTTCTCCCCTCTCTCTCCAGATGAAATCTTGCGACTTGTGAAATCCCCTCCTCTCTTCTCCAGACCATTTCCGGAGACCTTCTCCCTTACCTCACCTCGCTCATCAACTCATCCTTGACCGCTGGCTATGTCCCTTCTGTCTTCAAGAGAGCGAGAGTTGCACCCCTTCTCAAAAAACCTACACTCGATCCCTCCGATGTCAACAACTACAGACCAGTATCCCTTCTTTCTTTTTTCTCCAAAACTCTTGAGTGTGCCGTCTCTAGCCAACTCTCCTCCTATCTCTCTCAGAATGACCTTCTTGATCCAAACCAGTCAGGTTTCAAGACTGGTCATTCAACTGAGACTGCTCTTCTCTGTGTCACGGAGGCTTTCCGCACTGCTAAAGCTAACTCTCTCTCCTCTGCTCTCGTCCTTCTAGACCTATCTGCTGCCTTTGATACTGTGAACCATCAGATCCTCCTCTCCACTCTCCGAGTTGGGTATCTCCGGCGCGGCTCACTCTTGGATTGCGTCCTACCTGACAGGTCGCTCCTACCAGGTGGCGTGGCAAGAATCTGTTTCCGCACCACGTGCTCTCACCACTGGTGTCCCCCAGGGCTCAGTTCTAGGCCCTCTCCTATTCTCACTATACACCAAGTCACTTGGCTCTGTCATATCCTCACATGGCCTCTCCTATCATTGCTACGCAGACGACACACAATTAATCTTCTCCTTTCCCCCTTCTGATAACCAGGTGGCGAATCGCATCTCTGCATGTCTGGCAGACATATCAGTGTGGATGACGGATCACCACCTCAAGCTGAACCTCGGCAAGACGGAGCTGCTCTTCCTCCCGGGGAAGGACTGCCCGTTCCATGATCTCGCCATCACGGTTGTGTCCTCCTCCCAGAGTGCAAAGAGCCTTGGCGTGACCCTGGACAACACCCTGTCGTTCATCGCTAACATCAAGGCGGTGACCCGATCCTGTAGGTTCATGCTCTACAACATTCGCAGAGTACGACCCTGCCTTACACAGGAAGCGGCACAGGTCCTAATCCAGGCACTTGTCATCTCCCGTCTGGATTACTGCAACTCGCTGTTGGCTGGGCTCCCTGCCTGTGCCATTAAAACCCTGAACTCATCCAGAACGCCGCAGCCCGTCTGGTGTTCAACCTTCCCAAGTTCTCTCACGTCACCCCGCTCCTCCGCACACTCCACTGGCTTCCAGTTGAAGCTGGCATCTGCTACAAGACCATGGTGCTTGCCTACGTAGCTGTGAGGGGAACGGCACCTCCGTACCTTCAGGCTCTGATCAGTCCCTACACCCAAACGAGGGCATTGCGTTCATCCACCTCTGCTGGCCCCCCTACCTCTGCGGAAGTACAGTTCCCGCTCAGCCCAGTCAAAACTGTTCGCCTCTCTGGCACCCCAATGGTGGAACATGCTCCCTCACGACGCCAGGACAGCGGAGTCACTCACCACCTTCCATAGACACTTGAAACCCCACCTCTTTGAGGAATACCTGGGATAGGATAAAGTAATCCTTCTACCCCCCCTTACCCCACCCCCCAAAAAATAAAAAATAAAATATTGTAAAGTGGTTGTCCCACTGGCTATCATAAGGTGAATGCACCAATTTGTAAGTTGCTCTGGATAAGAGCGTCTGCTAAATGATGAAAATGAAAATGTAAATGAGTAGACAGAGACCTTGAGGTTACCAAAAAGAGTTTGTCTGGTTAATCAGGCCAAAAGTATGTGAAAACAATACGCTCGTGGAAAAACGAAAGAAAGCAAACATTCTTTACAAAAATAAGATACGGTTGCAGTTCTAGATTTTTACAGCTCAATGCCCTTGACGGTATGTGGGAAGCAGGAACAACATTTACACATCCAAAGGATCGTTTCAATGTATGTGTCTTTTGACTATGCCAATTTTCTACATGAATAGGATTAAGAAACTGAGTGATCAATCAAAGTCAGTCTTATTTGAACAAGCTATCCAACACTCGCCGTATTGAACATGATTTCTGGCAAATGGTCATTGGTTAGAGTTTTAAAGCCATGTATTAAATCATACACACTCAAGTAAACACACCCTTAATCTCTAGAGAGAATGGTTCATGTTTCTCAGGTTCAATGACTGTGAATAAAAGGCATTTGAACCATAATCCTTTTAGTAAGAGGTACAGGGAACTAATGTCATTTCAAACATGCTATTTTTCCATAACCCTGAGCACTTCAAAATGCTTGGTATCATGTTCAACGGTAGGTGGTAACATATTCCAGGTTATCACTCAAGTGGAATAGAACAAACATTCCATAACATCTACATGAGGATACACTGATGTCAAGCTGCGAGAAACGTAAAGGAAAAAATCCCCAATATCCTCACTGAAATAGACCTGTGCCAATAGAGTCCAACTACAGCAATTAGACATGGTCAGCCATTTGACGACTTGGACCCGGCAAGAGATCAATAGTATGGATAGTATGGACAGAAACTGGAATATTGGGCAGGGAAATCTATATGTAGCCATCTTTTAAAAAATGCAGGGTGTTCCCTGTAATCAGGGAGAACATTAGAGACACCCTCAGAGGTCCAAATGACAATATGTCACAGTCCAGCTGTTTGTCCATGCAGAACCAGGCTACAGAACTACTGTGGACACAGACGGAGGACTCGGTCGCAGGTCCTTATCAGAGACACGCAGAAGGCACAACAATGAACTTATCATCAGCCAGTTACTTCGCATGATGTAGGATGTAGAATCACTGCTGCTCTCCGCTGACTGCAAGCTTGCTCGGTTCATTGATCATATACAGCAACAGAAACTAATCTGAGGACATTGCTTTCAACTCCAGGCTCTTGCAAAATGTAGTTTTGCCAGGTAATCTAAAAAGCAGGCACTGTTACAATAATTCAATAACAGAGACCTTTACCACCTGCATGTCAACTAGTTCCTGGGTTTCAATTCACAGCCTGTGAGAAATCAGCAGGACGCAGAATGTCTGGGTAAATGGTAGGTTTGCAGCACATCAGGGTTTGGATAGAAGGTTTCACCAATGGTATGACAGGGTTCAGACAGGCATATGCAGAGGATAGAACGTACATGTACACTGACAAAAGGATTCTAAGGATTCTCTGTCCATGTGGCACAAAGTCAGAAATCAGGGCACAGAGAAAAAGCCTATAATAGTCTTTGGATCAATCCTTCAAAACCCAGGAGGACAAACATGAAGACAAGAGAATAAGGCAGGAAACACAGAGAATTATGCTTTTAACTATAGAGCAAACATCTGTCTTGCTTTCAGCAATGAATATCAAATAGTTGAATCATTAAAGAAAATTATCACAGAAATGTACTGGTGTTTTCAGCATTAATTGCACCCTATAAGAGATTAGGAGATAGCTAGGCCTACATCACGAAAAGCTGTTTGTTTTAGTTTAATTCCTTAGTTTGGAAAATTGTGACTTGCCAAATAAATTAGAATTTACACTAGGGCTGGCACAATTACCATATAATTGTGTAACCGACGGATATGGATGAAGACCGTCATGAAAATAAAATAACCGGCATAACTGTAATGTTTTATTTATAATTTTTTACGAACAGCTGACTGAAGGCCAGGAATTTGTGTGGTTGAGTCCATTTCTGCAGTAACAACAAATGAGTCTTTAATTGCCTAGACAACACCCCCCACAATGCAGCAGCAGCACATATGAATAGAACAGGCATGGAACCTCTAACCAATGATTTATATTTACACTAGATGATTGATGGGGGGCGCAGTGTTGAAGCCAACATGCCTCCATCTTGGCACACCCCCACTATTGTAAAACATTTTTGAAGCTATAGAAATGCATTTATTAATGTCTACACTCATTTTTGGCACATTTATTATATTACAGACACCTTAATGCATACATTGAAATTATATTATGTGAGCTAAACATTTAAAAAAGGATGAAAAAAGACATACAAATGTTTTCCTTTCAGTATCACTGCTACACCTGGCTATCAGCGGAGCCTTGTCTGGCAGCGAAACAGTTCATTCAGCCTCATTTACTGCCTTTTAAAAAACATAGCTGATATGGCTGACTTGCTTAAACAAATGTGGTTTCTACTGACAATTGAGATGTACAAACTATGGCATAAGGGGACGACGAGCGGATAAGAAGCAATCCGTAATTTTGATTAAGACATTAATGATCAAGCTAGGACGGGCGTGGTCAATATAACTATTTGTTCAGCTCTTTTGAAATGTACAGCAACAGAATTCAGAACATGGGCCGTTCTTACAGTATTCAGAACCATATGATAACTAAAGGGGGGCCTCCCGAGTGGCGCAGTGGTCTAAGGCACTGCATCGCAGTGCTAGCTGTGCCACTAGAGCTCCTGGTTTGAGTCCAGGCTCTGTCGCAGCTGGCCGCGACCGGGAGACCCATGGGGCGGCGCACAATTGGCCCAGCGCCGTCCAGGGTAGGGGAGGGTTTGGCCGGCATGTTCTTGTCCCATCGCACACTAGCGACTCCTGTGGCAGGCCGGGCACAGTGCACGCTGACTCGGTCGCCAGGTGTACAGTGTTTCCTCCGGCACATTGGTGCGGCTGGCTTCCGGGTTAAGCGGGCAGTGCGACTCAGTTGGGTTGTGTTTCGGAGGACGCCTCTCGACCTTTGCCTCTCCCGTGTCCGTACGGGAGTTGCAGCGATGGGACAAGACTGTAACTATGATTATGATTAAATTTCTCTAAAACAGGCTATAGGCTACATGTGCACCACCAAGTCCGAACAGTAGGCTAAATTATTAGGGTGAGGCACATGGGCTACTAACAGCTTACTACCCAACATACACTTAGTATTACTTTCTTTTTTTGGAGGGGGGGTATTTTCTCCCCTTTTTCGTGGTATCCAATTGGTACTAGTTACAGTCCCCGTCCCATCGCTGCAACCCCCGTACGGACACGGGAGAGGCAAAGGTCGAGAGTCGTGCATCCTCCGAAACACAACCAACCGAGCCACACTGCTTCTTGACACAGCGCCCGCTTAACCCGGAAGCCAGCCGCACCAATGTGTTGGAGGAAACACCGTGCACTTGGCGACCGAGTCAGCGTGCACTGCGCCCGGCCCGCCACAGGGGTTGCTAGAGCGCGATGGGACAAGGACATCCCTGCCAGCCAAACCCTCCCCTACCCTGGATGACGCTGGGCCAATTGTGCGCCGCCCCATGGGTCTCCCGGTCGCGGCCGGCTACGACAGAGCCTGGACTCAAACCAGGATCTCTAGAGGCACAGCTAGCACTGCGATGCAGTGCCTTAGACCACTGCGCCACTCGGGAGGCAGAGTATTACTTTCTTAGCTACAGTATACATATCTCACTTTCATATTACATAATTTATGCAGCAGCATACAATACATTTTTGGACTCACCTTTTTGTGCTGTGCTCACTTGAACAGGAATATGGCGCGGCGGTCCTTCGTGGGCAAATTTTGACATCAAACTTCGTCATCAAAGTCTGTCATTCTCTGGATTTATGGTGCTTTCAAGACAACTGGGCACCCCGAAAAAATCATGATGTCAGTGATCTTCAGGTCGGAGCTCTAGAAAGAGGCCAGAGTTCCCGACTTGGAATTCCGAGTTGGATGACCGTATTTTCCCAGTCGGAGCTAGTTTTTTCCCCAGTTCCGAGTTTCCAGTTGTTTTGAACGCGGCAGAAGTCATGCTGGATTGACATGCTGGATGGCGTTGAATATTTATCCTTTTAAGCTTGGAAAAGAGACCCTTAAACCCAGACTTGGACCACATACCCACTCGACTGCATAGCAGGCTAGTGATTTTTTGCAACGCTTGCAGTTAGCCACTGATTCCTTCCGAACCACTCCTTGTTGAATTTGTGCGATTTCCAACTTGTTGTGTAATGTTTATGTCCAATGGCCGATGAGCACCGATACGTTTTATCTATAATTTCTCTCCATAATTTCTCTTCATATGACAAGGATTGAAAAGGATTTGTCAGTAGATTGTCGACTTGACTCATGATGATGACTGCTATCTTCCTACGGTAGATATAACATGATTTGACGTTATTTTGTCTGTGGCCAATGACCTTGAGCCTTCTTGGATGGGCACTTCTAATGGCAGCACCGAAGGGGCTTGAATTTTCGAGCTCTACCCGTAGATTTTGCGTGACAGAACACTGAGCCAATCACGGCGCAACTAGAGAACATTACCAACCCCTACGCTCCATATTTTTCGCTGGCTGCCCCACCACCACAGAAAGTATTGAGCTGCCTTACTCAAGAAAGCAAAAAAGAGACCATATTTGTATACGGCTTTATTAACTCAATGATATATATATATTTTTTTGCAAACTGATATGTGACACGTATTAATGCCAAAATAACATGCAAAAGAGGCAAAATATATACATAATAATAATAATAATAATAATAATATTTGTATTAGCTAAACAGGTGGGGCTCAAAACAGGTGGGGCTCTGGGGAGTGCCAAAATGGCCGACTTGTGGCTTCAAAGCCTCTCAAGGGCCAATACATAGCATCAGCAATCCAGGGATTATATACAGTACATCATTGGCTCTAACCCTGGCAATTTGACTGGTAAACTCATGGGTACACTCGCAATGACTGCCTGGCATTGTGATGCAATCATTTCCATGGTAATGTAGAATGTTCATTGAAATTATGTTAACTGATGTAGCTCATAAATGGAATGTATTTTTTTACGTCAGTTGAGTTGAATCAACAAATCACAGCACATATAGAGCCCCACAGTGGAGGTGTCATAATACCCATAAAACCTAGCGGTCAAGCAGGGAAATGGTTCCAATCGTTTTCCACCATTCTTTTTTCCAATAGGGGATTTTAGAGAAACTTCAAATAAGGGCTTTGTTTTGTGTAGGCTTACCCTGGCGTGATGTTTTGATAACCATGTAAATCTCTCTCGGACAAGGTGACTTTTATCAATATATTCGGCTCTATTTACGCTCAGATTCGAAAATTCTAATTAGTATGAAAAATGTATGCACTCACTAACTGTAAGTCGCTCTGGATAAGAGCGTCTGCTAAATGACAAAACATTAAAAAATTTAAACAATTTACCAAAGTAGACATCATGCAAAACTACAAATCCCTGCAAGCTCATGCATGTCATCTCTAACTGACACCTTTGCTAACATGTATTATGTCAATTTAAAACTTGCACAAAATAGTCAATTTAAAGAAATTTAGCCAATTTATTCATTACTACATTTAACTAACATTAGATAGTTAATCCAGAGATTCTTACCTTTGCCTCAATTCAGCAGTCTCGTCTTGATCATCATGGCATTTGTAGTAATTTATGATAGCCACATTAGCAGTTAATTAGCATTTCATTTTGGGGGGTAAATACAGGCAAATATATTGATAAAAGTCACCTTGTCCTAGAGAGATTTACACGGTTATCAAAACGTCATGCCAGGGTAAGCCTACACGAAACACAGCCCTTATTTGAAGTGTTTCTAAAATCCCCTATGGGAAAAATGAATGGTGGAAAAACGATTGGAACCATTTCCCAGTTTGACCGCTAGGTTTTATGGGTATTATGACTCATACTGTGTTACTCTATTGATGGGTACACTTCCTGCTTTTACTTCCTGCTTTGATCCTAGGTTGAAGATGGGATCAAAGCAGGAAGCAAAAGCATGAAGTGTTCCCATCAATATGTGCCGTGATTTGTAGATATTTTTTTACCTAGCTTTGATCCTATGGATACACTGGCAATGGCCGCCAGTACACCCATTATGCCATCATTGACTTGAATGGGGACGCACATTCCATTAATTCTATTTCTATGGCAGCATATGAAGTCAGGAGCGGAGGAGATGAGAAAAAGTGCGTAAAAAAAGTATACGAATGACCGCTGTCATTTGGCTGGCCAATTACCGTCATCCAAAATTCCATGACCGTGACAGCCCTAATTTACACATTAAATCATGGAAAAGTTATTCTTTGTTACCTGTTTTTTGGTTCATCCCAATTCTTTGAGGGTATTTTTCAAATGTAGTAAGACAGAAGAGGATTTTGATACTATTCCATTCCATGTCTGCTGGAAAGAGTTGAGTGATCCTACTTCAAATCGTAAAAAAACAGCATGTTCCTTTTGAGACAATCTACACTGAACAAAAATATTAACGCAACATGTAATGTGTTGGTCCCATGTTTCATGAGCTGAAATAAAAAATCCCAGAAATGTTCCATATGCACAAGGCCACTTTAAAATGTGCAGTTTTTGTCACAATGCCGCAGATGTCTCAAGTTTTCAGGGAGCGTGCAATTGGCATGCTGACTGCAGGAATGTCCACCAGAGCTGTTGCCAGAGAATTGAATGTTCATTTCTCTACCATAACTTGCCTCCAACGTCGTTTTAGAGAATTTGGCAGTACGTCCAACCGGCCTCACAACCGCAGACCACGTGTAACCATGCCAGCCCAGGACCTCCACATCCAGCTTCTTCACCTGTGGGATCGTCTGAGGGGGGGTGGGGGGGGGGTGCTGAGGAGTATTTCCCCTTTGGTGGGAGAAAACTCATTCTGATTGGCTGGGCCTGGCTCCCCAGTGGCTGGGCCTGGCTGCCAAGTGGGTGGGCCTATGCCCTCCAAGGCCCACCCATGGCTGCACCCCTGCCCAGTCATGTGAAATGGGGCCTAATGAATGTATTTCAATTGACTGATTTCCTTAAATGAACTGTAATTCAGTAAAATCTTTTAAATTGTTGCGTGTTGCGTTCATATTTTTGTTCAGTATAGATTTCAGCAGCCATTTTTCAATTCATGCTGAACCACCCAAAATAGGCATATCAGTGTTCCTCAGTCTGACAGGGAGTAATGCCTGGAGTGATCTGAGTGGTTCTGATCTCCGACAAGCTCAAGGGGATGTACAGTTGTTTTTCCCCAGAGCAGCCAGGTTTAGTATTTTTTAAAATTTAATCCAGGGGAGGGTTATGTAATTTGTAATCGATGATATTTCAATATTGCCCGATGCTGCCCCTCATCCCTGATTCTCTGATGGACGCACAATATCAGGTGCGCCTGTGGTCTCAATCAAAGTATCCATAGCCTATAGCTATACTACAGGCCTAGGCCAGGGTTTCCCAAACTCCCTTCTTGGGACCCTAACGGGTGCACATTTTGGCTTTTGCCCTAGCAGCTGGCCAAAATATCATATCACGGTATTTTCCAATTTTTTTACAGTATGATTGTATTTTATGTTTTTTAATAATAATGTTATACATTTGCTTTATGAGTAGTGCTTGACCATACTGTGGCAACACATACATTCTACGTGATTTCAATGGGTCTTTCTCCATTCAGATTGTTTTATACTGTTCAATTCAACTTCAACCTAAAATAATTTCCTGCATTTCCATCAATTTCTGCATTTCCTGCACTAATTTGAGATAATTTCCACACTGCCACTAGGGCTGCACGATATGGGCAAAAAAACTAGAACTTATATTTAACCAAATGTTACAATTGCGATTTGACCTGCGATTTAGATCAGAACACTTGGGTGAACTGTTAGAATAATGGAAATAGAATGTTTATTCTAATCCTATAGTTAGAATATAAATAATAGTAGGCACTTTGAATACAGTGTTTGACATGACAACAAATGAAAATGCCAGGGAGGAGTTATTGTGACAGGGTAAGAACCAAAGTGATGGTCAGTGTTTCCTAGGGAACCCTATAATCTTTGGCTACATTGAATGTTTCTTCATGTAGTCAACATATTCATGCTTCGCCTATTCCTCTTTGATTTAGAAGATACTGTTGCACAAACAACATGCTGATTTAGGCCTACACCAGCACTGGTAACAGGCTGTATTAGCTAGCTGGCTAGCTAGCCAGCTAACTAGCGATTAGCATTAGCGGCTAACACGATTTAGATAAAACCTGCTAAGAAAGACAAACTAGCTGTTTGCAGATGTAAGAAACACAAACTAATAGCGTAATTATAGAACGCTTGTGGATTTACATTAAGAACAAAGTGGAAACAACATCGTTGTCATCAACATTGTTGCATGTGCTGCATCGACCATGCAGACTGAATGCAAGAGTCTCATGGTCAAGCAACAACAAATGTGCTCGAGTGACAGAGGGCGAGGCTAGGTCTGTGTGGAAAGTGGCATGGAGAGAGAGAGCGGAGACGGATGACTCTAGGAGCGTGTAAACTATAAAAATGGACGTTACACACGGCATATCACATTTAACAAACCAAACATTCAAATACCATTGTAGAAGGTAAAGTAAAAACCAAAACCGGTCCGTGCATCAATACCGATATACAGTACCAGTCAAAAGTTTGAACACACCTACTCAGGCAAGGGTTTTTCTTTATTTTTACTATTTTCTACATTGTAGAATAATAGTGAAGACATCAAAACTATGAAATAACACATATGGAATCATGTAGTAACCAAAAAAGTTTTAAACAAATCAAATTATATTTTATATTTGAGATTCTTCAAATAGCCACCCTTTGCCTTGATGACAGCTTTGCACACTCTTGGCATTCTCTCAACCAGCTTCAATTGGAATGCTTTTCCAACAGTCTTGAAGGAGTTCCCACATATGCTTAGCATTTGTTGGCTGCTTTTCCTTCACTCTGCCATCCGACCCATCCCAAACCATCTCAATTGGGTTGAGGTCGGAGGATTGTGGAGGCCAGGTCATCTGATGCAGCACTCCATCACTCTCCTTCTTGGTAAAATAGCCCTTACACAGCCTGGAGATGTGTTGGGTCATTGTCCTGTTGAAAAACAAATGATAGTCCTACTAAGCCCAAACCAGATGGGATGGCTTATCGCTGCAGAATGCTGTGGTAGCCATGTTGGTTAAGTGTGCCTTGAATTCTAAATAAATCACAGACAGTGTCACCAGCAAAGCACCCCCACACCATAACACCTCCACCTCCATGCTTTACGGTGGGAACTACACATGCGGAGAACATCCGTTAACCCACACCGCGTCTCACAAAAACACGGCGGTTGGAAAGAAAAATCTCCAATTTGGACTCCAGACCAAAGGACACATTTCCACCGGTCTAATGTCCATTGCTCGTGTTTCTTGGCCCAAGCAGGTCTCTCCTTCTTATTGGTGTCCTTTAGTAGTGCTTTCTTTGCAGCAATTCGACCATGAAGGCCTAATTCACACAGTCCCCTCTGAACAGTTGATGTTGAGATGTGTCTGTGACTTAAACTCTGTGAAGCATTTATTTGGGCTGCAATTTCTGAGGCTGGTAACTCTAATGAACTTATCCTCTGCAGCAGAGGTAACTCTGGGTCTTCCATTCCTGTGGTGGTCCTCATGAGAGCCAGTTTCATCATAGCGCTTGATGGTTTTTACGACTGCACTTGAAGAAACTTGAAATGTTCTTGAAATGTTCCATATTGACTGACCTTCATGTCTTAAAGTTATGATGGACTGTCATTTCACTTTGCTTATTTGAGCTGTTCTTGCCATAATATAGACTTGGTCTTTTACCAAATAGGGCTAACTTCTGTATACCTTGTCACAACATAACTGATTGGCTCAAACGCATTAAGAAGGAAAGAAATTCCACAAATTAACTTTTAAAAAGGCACACCTGCTAATTGAAATGCATTCCAGGTGACTACCTCATGAAGCTGGTTGAGAGAATGCCAAGAGTGTGCAAAGCTGTCATCAAGGCAAAGGGTGGCTATTTGAAGAATCTCAAATCTCAAATATATTTTTATTTGTTTAACACTTTTTTGGTTACTACATGATTCCATATGTGTTATTTCATAGTTTTGATGTCTTCACTATTATTCTACAATGTAAAAAATTGTAAAAATAAAGAAAAACCCTTGAATGAGTAGGTGTGTCCAAACTTTTGAATGGTAGTGTATAGTAAAATATGGTATACCGCCCAGCCCTACTACACAGCTGATTAAAATAATCAACTAATCATAAAGCTTTGATAATTTGAATCAGCTGTGTAGTGTTAGGGCAAAAAACAACCTTGGGGTCCCGAGGACTGAGTTTGGGAAATGCTGGCCTAGGCTATACAAAGTGCATGTATGCTCGGAGAAGCACAGGGCAGAGTTATATTTCTATGAAAATGTACTTCCTTCTCCAGTTTTTGCACTGCTGGGATGGTGTAAATAAAGGCTAGACTGTATACACATTGTAATGGATCTGTTCTTGCTGATGTAAACCCTTTTGTGCTGCCTAACTAATGGCTTTGCTGTGTAGCCTACGGGGGCACTTCAGGAGCGGAGTCAAAGGATTGTCCCAAAAATTATATATCTGTGCTTGCGGACTACTGATGTCCTGTTCTGTTTGAGAGGAAGAGCGCTAAGGTAAACTTTGATATCTTGCTACTGCTATAATTGATTTGAATAAAAACAATATGTTTCGTTGCCCATGATGAAGCTTTTTATCAGAGTTATTGACCTCATAATAAGCCAGATTCAACAAACTTAAATAACTTACATTACACTGAAGTGGCAGCTGCGGCACAATCAATCATAGATGGACAGCGCATGGATGCTAAAGGTAGGCTAATTCGAAAAGGCCTAATTCATTTAAACAGTCTTCATTTTAATTTGACTTTACTAACAACTGGGCTTTTTAAAAAGAAATAACAGGTAGGCCTACTTGTTTGACACACTAAATTATAAGCTACTATCCATAGATTTTGTTAGCCAATTCCTCCAGTCACCATGCACTCCTTTAAAAATGAATAGCTTTTTCTTGGTCGACTCATATCAACATCTCTGCGCGTTACTAGGGTGGCTAAATACATACAACAGAAGAATAGGCCTAATTAAAAGATGAGTGATAAAGGAACCGAAATATGCTGGGTAGAGCATGCCCAGAGCTCATTGCTGAGCGGTACCGGAGCAAAGTTGGAGCAGGAGAGTGGGCCAAGGCTCCAAAAAGTTTTAAATCCGCTCCACACTCCAGCCAAATTATGCACATGTGGCTCCTCGCTCCACTCCGCTCACATGCTCTGGTGTGTGGATTTAAAACTGCTTGTCTGCTTGTCTCCAGTCATGTAACATGACGTAGAATTGCATGAAATGTGTTTATAAAAGGAAAAATTTTCTCACACCCGCAAATACAATGATAGATTAATGCAATGCTTTTATTATAAAGGAGATATTTTCACCCCTACCCTTGTCTGAGGCAGTCTGTGAACCCACAACCTTCTGGCCCGCAGTCCTGCGCTCTATCAAAATTGCTACGTTGCCATGTAATACTTACAGGACGAAGAACAGTTTGTAAAACTGCATATCTAAGGCTCTGGTCTGTCCAAGAAGTGAGGGTAAACGGTAGACATGTTCTCTGCTATCCACTTTGTGTTTGAATTATTATTTTGAGTATAGGGGAGGGTCACTTGTTTTTTTTAAGCGTTCAGGGAGGGTCAGGCAAAAATATAGGGAGGGCAATCTATTTTCATTTCAGTCCCTAATATACTTTCACGCAGCATGTTAGGGACTGTATTTATTTGGACAGTGAAGTTAACAGTAAAACAGATATGTTTGAAAATACCCTCAAATAAAAGGTGACATTCTGTACTCTCATATGAAACACTTGATCTCAAATCCAAAATGCTGGAGTATAGATCCAAATTAAATGTTTTTGCTTCACTGTCCAAATAAATACATAGGGGAGTGTATGTGCGAGGAGACAATCAAGACGGGTTCGATGTCTAGCACATCTAGCATTGATTTTGAAGGAAGGAACATATTTCTGCTCCCTTATCATTAGCAGCATTTCCTTCCTTCCTGATTATTTTCAACCTTTCATCGATAACCTTGGTTTTCTTTGCTAATGGTCTAACAGAGATACTTACTGTTGAATATACACTGAGTGTACAAAACATCAGTCTATGTCTTTCCATGACATAGACTGACCAGGTGAATCCAGGTGAAAGCTATGATCCCTTATTGATGTCACTTGTTAAATCTACTTCAGGAGACAGGTTAAAGAAGGATTTTTAAGCCTTGAGAGACATGGATTGTGTATGTGTGCCATTCAGATGGTGAATGGGCAAGACAAAATATTTAAGTTCCTTTGAACGGTGTATAGTAGTAGGTGACAGGCACACTAGTTTGAGTCTGTCAAGAACTGCAACACTGCTGGGTTTATCACGCTCAACAGTTTCCCGTGTGTATCAAGAATGGTCGGCCACCCAAAGGACATCCAGCCAACTTGACACAATTGTGGGAAGCATTGGAGTCAACATGGGCCAGCTTCCCTGTGGAATGCTTTCGACACCTTGTAGAGGACATGCCCCGACAAATTGAGGCTGTTCTGATGGCAAAAGGGTGTGCAACTCAATATTAGGAAGGTTCTCCTAATGTTTTGTGCACTCAGTGTATATCATGGCAACAACATTTGCAAAGCAAATACTTCAGTATTTTGTCAATGCTGGTATTAGTCAAATATGTGATGATGCCTTAGTACACATTGTATTGCATGCTCTACAACAAATTGCTAACAAGCTAGCATTATGTTTGCCTCCTGGCTCCCCTGCCTGTTGTTGACCAAACATGTGGCAGTGACAAAGGCTACACAGCAGGTAATGGCTATAGTGATGTCACATGGAGCTGCCTCCTACTGTGTCAAAGTCACACAGTTACAGCAAGCAACAATGTGTGTAAACTGGACATTTTATGAACATTTTGTACTGAAAGTTCATTGTTTTAAATAGTAACTGTGACATTTCCAAGCATTCCTTTGAATTACAAAAAAACATACTCAAACTCTCTTTTATAGTAACATAATAATGAAGTACAAAATGTATGTTCATTCAACTATATATCAGTCTAATGACAACAGAACAAAACAAATGTATTGTTTCTGATACATGCACAAGAGAACAGAAGCACAACAATGAGAACTCAACTCAACAGCTGCAGTGTAGGGGGAAACCAATCATTGTGACAAAAGGATAACACTGAAGCAGCGAACTTTGTGAAGACCAATACTTGTGTCATTCTCAAAACTTTTGACCACGACTGTACAGGTAGACTGATTTACTTGTTACCAATAATGACGCTGATCCATCTACCAATCAAGATGGCGATAAATTATGCAAATAGAATAGGTGTTTTCAGATAAATTAATCCCCGTGGAAAATAGTGCTGTCATCTTAATGTGAGACCCATCACCAGGTGTCACTGCTACTGGAGCCATAGAAGGAATTGAACCTGTATTACCCTATTCATTCTAACCAGTCAGCTATGTTCGCTACTTAGCTAAATGTCTGTCAAGAAGCTGGTGGCTGGATAGAGGTTTCAGATAATTTCACTCCCAGGTCATCTTACAAAACTAATGTCATTGGTTCTTTGGTTTATCGATTCCTGACACTAAACACCTTTGAACTAAATGTCACGTACATCTACACAGTCCAGAATTGCACACGGGTCAAGGTGAATGTTAATTAATGCGACAGCAAATAGACTTAAAGTGCAGAGATTGTTTTCATTAACTAAAACATGCATCACCTTGACTAGGGGCTGGGGACACCATGTCAGAGGACAGCACAACCTTAGTGACTCAAACCTTGGCACTGGCATATTTCATAACAATCTTAGCTTGTGTCCCAAATGGAATGGCATCCTATTCCCTACATAGTAGAGACGGACTGTTAATCGACCGAGCAATTAAATTTGGGCCGATATTGGCCTTTTCTAGTCTATCACCTATCGGCCCTTCTCTATCAGCTTTGCCGATAGTCCCTCCACATAGCAAAGCTGCTGCTATGCCAGCCGCCACTCACTGCCTGAGTCACGAGCACTGCTCAATGCAGAGGAATGTCTAGCTGGGAAAATCTCAGCAGCAAGCAGCAAGCTAGCTCATACTCCTGAGTGTTGGAGCATGCCCCTGGCTATCTGTATAAATGGACAGTCCCAATCTAACCAAATTCCTCTGTGAATGTGTCCACTCTAATGCTAAGTAAATACATTAGCTTACCTCCAACAACATGAACCCAGGTCTGACTCCACTCAACAACCAACACAAGGTAGTACCCTCGCCACTTCACTTGGCTAATCTTAATAGATACTAATAGAAGGAAATAACAGCAATGAGCTTTAAGTGCTAACCATTAAAATATACAAACACCACTGGTGATAACATTTACGTCATTTAGCAGACGCTCTAATCCAGAGCAATTTACAGTTAGTGAGTGCATACATTTTGTAATATATATATATATATTTTGTAATACCAAATGAGCTACACGGGGCCAGGCACTATACCGAGGAGATTTCATTTAGAGGAGATTTCATGTGAGTGATTCTCTTTTCAAAGTGTGCATAGGCCTATATCTGGGCTAGGCTTCATCTAAATTCACATTGGCTATGCCTGCTCTTGTCCTACTGCATTTATTCACCACTTTCTAATTTTATTCCAGTCCTTCTAGATTACCTTCATCTACTTAATGGCTTCCTGATTGCGTGGCGAGTCCTTCTGTTAACATTATTAAAATGTCATTTCTGAAGTAATTAAGTAAAGCACTTATGTTCTTGAGGTTACTTTGCCACTTAATTCGTTCTTCATTAATGATATGTAATGGTCTTGTAAATAAATGAATCATTGTTTCATAGCATGGGTGCAGTGTCCTGGAATAATGGTAAAGTTTGTCTCATACTGTGTAAAGTAATCTGATAAAGTAAAACAGAATGATGGGGACAGTGTTTGAAAGAAATCCACTAAAGCAAATGCTGTAATATTTTTTGACTATTGCTGTCTATATAATAACATGTGGTGAGCATTTAGATGTATCTTTTTTTTGGAATATTTGTATTGTAAAGAAAACACTGTTCATACTGCGCTAAAGTGCTAGAAACTTTCAGATTCATTTAACCATAACAGTTAACTGCCGTCTCGAAAAATGTATGAGCATCAGTGAATCTCCAGCGTTGTAGTTGAGCAGAGGTGTCAAACATACGGCCTGCGAGGGGGTCCAATCCGGCCACTGGGTGGTTTGAGTAAAAAAACGTGTGGGGGGAAATGAACTTAATATACTTTAAAATGACTAAAACCAAATCGAAACTGTGTAGAAATGATAATGGATCTACATTCATGCAGTTTCTTGAATGTGTCCAGCTCGCTAAAAATCACCAAAATGAAAGCTAGCATAAACAATTCCAAAAACGATGGATAGAGGAAACATTTTTGCAAATTTTGACAGCAAGGGAATACTGTATAACAAGTCGTTGACGACAGAATGCGGCACCTGGGGCAAAATGAGTTTGACACCCCTGTATTAGAGGATGGAGCTGGAATGGAATCATGAGGGGAATGCAAATGCTCTGAACATTCCCAAAAATACAATTTCTCAGCTTCAGCTATGGAGACAGGTTGTCTGCCTTCTCTCCTCTGGGGCTTGTTGATAACATCTGTCAACACATATGCCAGTCAGAAAAGTGTTTGTTTGTAAATCTAACAAAATAATAACAGCCAGATTCTGTAAGTGGAAAAATCATATGCTGATTAGAATGGAACTATACATTTTCCACTGTTCTGTGTATGCATGGAAAATCTGATTACAATGGTTGCGTAACTTGCGAAGAACGAAGACTGCATGGTAGAATAGTAATGATGTGTGTATAAATTAAGGATGGGTTGTCCTGCATCTGATGAGGTGCTCTTGAATCAATACACAAATCGATGAATTATGGCAAAAACTGAGCAGAGGTGTTGTCAAACAAGCTATACAAACATGGTTCTGAAAGACTAAGAGACGTGATTGTGATCGTGATTGCTTCAACCTCACGAGCTGTAGTGGGGTTGTGGGAGCATATAATGACTATGTTCAGAGATCTATGGGCACCTATTTAACCTTCTGGCAATGTTGCAGGGGCCTCTGCCCATTAAACCCATTGCCATGATGAAAAGGGAGCTCTAATGGAAGAGCCAGGTCTGAATGGAAGCACTAGAGGACATCCAGCAAACTGTAAACCTTGTAAAACCGCTGTCCATTTGTCAAAATGGTTTCATCTGTTAGAAATTGTTTTATTTATCTCATTTTCAGTCCCTAGCATGTCCATTAAAACACTTTCCCTCTTCAATAATTTTTTTTTTTAAGCATTGTTCTGTCAGGGGAAAACGATGAATCACAAGCAAATGAATGCAGATGATAAATGCAAATTAGTCTGTCATATCAATGTTCGGTGAATCCTACGCAAAATCTTGTCACGGTTAGCATAATCCTCAAGAACAGCTTTGGTACAGTAGAAAGTCAGAGTTAGTAACAATATGATATAGGGTTTAACTTGATTTATTCTTGTAACTACGGGAACAACCCAGCCCACGCATGTATACAGAACTGACCCACTGGGCAGCCTATCATCTAGCAAGCTCAAGCAAGTTCTTTGAGAGTCCAGCCATGGCAACTGAGAAAGTTACTGTTTCTTATCAAACAAAACAACATAATGTTACATAACATAATGCTGCGAATCCATGGCTCATTTACCATTGCTTCAGTCATCAGAGCTTACAGTAAATAGTACACAGCGACGTTCAAGATTTGTGATATGCTTTCTCACATAATATTACCCCTCATTGAGTCAAGTGTGTATTGTAATAGGTGAGTGTGAAGGAGACACAACAGTCTGCTGTAGTAGACACTGCAGTAAGTTCAGGAGGTCTTCATCATTCCAGCAGAATAGCAAGTGATGTACTTCATCAAAGGTTATAGAGCTGGTAAAGTCAGGGTATAAATGGAGAGCCAGAGCCACTATTGAGAAACAAACAGTTGAATATGGATGTGCCAGGTATGCTGAAAAACGCCTAAACTCAAGCCAACTAAATAAATCATACATCATGACTCATACTGCATTATGTTTCTGATCCTTGCCAACTCCCAAGTAAGCATAGTGAACCAGCCATGCTGTATGTCCTTCATACCTTCAGGCTGCCCATCAGTAAACAAACAAGCCCCATGAAGCATTTTCTCAACAGGACAGTTTCATTACATTTTACATTTTAGTCATTTAGCAGACGCTCTTATCCAGAGCGACTTACAGATAGTGAGTGCATAAATTTTTCATACTGGCCCCCCGTGGGAAACTAACCCACAACCCTGGCGTTGCAAGCACCATGCTTTACCAACTGAGCTACAGGACAGCCTTCATCATGTTGCTTCACCTTTAATTTAAGTTTGGACATAACGACTTACTAACAAGCCTAACTGTTCTTTCCCTCGACTAGCATTGTTATTTCCCTCGACTAGCATAGACAACAACTTAGTATATAGCTTGGTTGTGTCTTGCATTAGAAGAGGCAAAAAGTGCAATCTGACAGACCCCAGTCAGTATCAGCCACCCACAGCCAAAGTTCAGCCAAGACTCACTGACAATATGTTACCACTTATCTGACAAAGTAGTTCTTGCTATCACTCCCTCACAGTTCTCCCCTGGTGCTTAATTGTCAGTCTTGCACACTACAGCCTAGTGACAGACAGACAACCCTAGGAAGCTAACCTGTGTACACTTCTATGTAAAACTCACTCACTTCACCTCTAGTTAGAGAAGGTTGATAAATGGGTAGATAAACATTGCTTTACATTCTGGAAGAAGGACTTATTAATCAAATGACAAACTTTTGATTATGATTAAAATAAAACAAATTTGTAATCCAAATAGAATAAATCACATTGAAGGCAGTGTGGAAACACATTGTTTACTACCATCAAAGATTCTGGGAATGAGGTAAACAACTGAATTGTGTTTTCAGCTTAATTGTGTTGGCACCACATTGCCATTCATTACTGTACAAATCAACTCATAATTTCTCACCAACCATCCGATCCCACTACCATTCTTATTTTGTATGGAAGATAACTGGCAGTAACTGGATCCAGGATGTCTAAGCAGTACAATACATACTGTATTATTTCACTGTGTGTGAACACTGTGTACATTAGGTGGAGTACTTGGCAATGGGTATTGGCTGTTAGCCTTCCTAAAGCTAATCTCACAGAGGGTCTCCTTGTCATAAAGATGGTATCATTGTCAAACAAAGTATCCTAACTGTTTGCCATTAAAGTCTAAGCATTACAGTAGATCAAAGGGAATTGTACTGCCTTTCTATTGGGTTTACAGAATTACTTGTTAGCCCAATTTATTCACTATAAGAGAATTCAAACACAGTTCGAACTTTGTGTGTGTTTTCCGGCAAACTTGCCATATGTCTGCATTTGGAATTATCAATGTTTTACTCCTTATTCTACAGATATTATTATTATTGCTAAAATGTATAGGGTGATAAGTTGGTGGTCTGTTGATATCCCTTTGGTGGTGTGGGGGCTGTGCTTTCGCAATGTGGGTGGGGTTATATCCTGCCTGGTTGGCCCTGTCCTGGGAGTAACTTTGGACAGGGCCACAGTGTCCCCCGAACCCTCTCCCCATCCCATCTCAGTCCCCATTATCTATGCTGCAATAGTCTATGTGTAGGATGGGCCAGGGTCTGGTGTAATTCTCATGTCTTAAAAATGTAAATGTTATCTGGTGTCCTGTGTGATCTTAGGTATGCTCCCTCTAATTCTCCTCTCTCTCTCGCTCTCGCTTTCTTTCTTTCTCTCTCTCCCCTTCCAGAGGACCTGAGCCCTAAGACCATGAATTCAGGACTACCTGGTCTGACGACTCCTGGCTGTCCCCGTCCCCAGTTCACCTGGTCGTGCTGCTGATCCAGTTTCTGCTGTTCTGCCTGCGGCTATGGAACCCTGAGCTGTTCACCGGACGTGCTACCTTGTCCCAGACCTGCTGTTTCGACCCGCTGTCTCTCCCTCTCTCTCTCTCCCTCTCTCGCTCTCTCTTTCTCTCTCTACCGCACCTGCTGTCTTGACCTCTAAATGCTGGGCTATGAAATGCCAACTGACATTAACTCCTGAGGTGTTGACCTGTTGCACCTTATATAACTCATGGGGCGGCGCACAATTGGCCCAGCGTCGTCCAGGGTAGAGGAGGGAATGGCCGGCAGGGATGTAGCTCAGTTGGTAGAGCATGGCGTTTGCAACGCCAGGGTTGTGGGTTTGTTTACCACAGGGCGACAGTTTGAAAAAAATAAAAAGAATGTATGCACTCACTAACTGTAAGTCGCTCTGGATAAGAGAATCTGCTAAATGACTAAAATGTAAATGTAAATAACCACTGTGATTATTATTTGACCCTGCTGGTCATCTATGAACATTTGAATATCCTGAAGAACGATCTAGCCTTAATGACCATGTACCCTTATAATCTCCATCTGGCACAGCCAGAAGAGGGTTTAGCCACCCCCCAGAACCTGGTTCCTCTCTAGGTTTCTTCCTAGGTTCTTGCCTTTCTAGGGAGTTTTTCCTAGCCACCATGCTTCTACATCTGCATTGCTTGCTGTTTGGGGTCTTTGGGGTTTTAGGATGGGTGTCTTTATAAGCACTGTGACAACTGCTGATGTAAAAAGGGCTTGATAAATACATTTGTTTAATTGATTGATATTGCTGTACGGTTTCTAAGATACTCCTGACAGCAATTACTGGCCAAGAAGATGGCATATTATATAATTGAAAAACTACCGCCTTGTAAATATTGAACTAACATGCCATGGCTGACATACATTACATTTACCATTCTATAGCGATAACCCTGGTGTGCTATGGTGGAAAGGTCACCTTAAACTTCCTCCATACTATCTTTACGACTGTGACACGGTCAGACAAGTGCCCCAGTAGTGTCGAAAAAAGGAACTCCATGATTAGCACTGCAGTGCAAAAATGTGAATTCCATACAGAACATTTCTGTCAGCCCTCAAAGTAGCTTAAGTGGATGGAAATTGAAAAAGTATCCGCCTGAAAAAGATAGACCTGTGTCCTATAGAGAGACTTCAAGATCAGCTTCCAGACAGAGTGAACAGAGCCCTGAAATTAGTGATCCTTTGGAGAGTGCAAGAAAATACATTGTGTTCCCCACTACCGGTATTAAAAGGGTCACTCCCATTGCGCCAAACTCAGGTGTCACTCAAAAGTTTTTGCTCCCAAGTCACCAACTTGTGCGTGCTACTTTCAAAAGTACAAAATTCAGTATTGGCAAAAAGTATGAATTACTAATACATTACTCTTTAAGTTGATGTTAAAATGGTTTGCCATTAGGCTGTTTAAATTAAACGTAATTGAGTAACTCCACTGAATGTAACTGAGTGTCATGTTCAAATAAATGTCAGAACCTCTCTAATCGTTCATAATCTGGGGAACATTACCCTACTTGGGGCATTAAGCCAATCAGGTCCATAATCCCATTACACAGTAGACTGCATGTGGATTAGACTTCCACAGTTTATGAGAATGGTGTCTCACATTGGAACCCTTTTATGCCCTGATTGACATTTTGGTACCAGAAATAACAAAACTCAGTGCTTCGTTCCTATTGATGTCTTGGAATTACATTAATGTCTTCTTCAAGGGTTGTAAGATCACTGTGAATGTCCAGGTCAGTACAGAAGATTGACTTATACTGTATGAAGAGATGGTGTAATAAAGGATGGGGGAGCAGTATCTTACCCTCAATACCCTGGAAACCTCTGGATACTGGTTCTAAGTGAAGAGATGAGCCAAAGAACCCTTTCTACATTTCATCTTATAACCTCTTTAAATAAATAAAAATATATATATTTTTTGCCTTAAGAACTCTGAAGGCTACTGTTCGTGAAGTGCCATAAATTACAAGACTGCCTAACTCTTTCCAAGGGACAAAAATATTCCTAACCACTGCTGCTCTGTTTGGTTGTCCAGAATTATGTCCCAGAAGTACAGCGCATGTGAGCCTGCATATAGATTTCATTTTCTTTCATTGCACCCAGTTGAGCCTTTCTAACCCAAGAGTCAAATAAAAGCAGTAATATCGTTTGGCAACTATATCGACAAACTACTGAGACACTGCAGTCTGCAGACACAAAACGTATTTGCTAATGACAGCACAATATTATTTCACATGCTGTGCTTGACTGGGATAATTTCCAACATATGAATACAACACCGCCAATGCATTTCGAATAGATAAACAATTTGAATATTGCTTTAGAAATATAGCTAATATTAAATTAGGCTTGATTTTGATCATTTTCAGGTAGTCATAAAGACACCAGAAACCATGCAAGATCTACAGCTAATGAATGGAGTTCCACACACAGTAGTTAGCATTCGATTTTCAACAAAGGTGCTCCTATAGCTACTGCTGCTACCCCTCTCCTAGTGGGGAGATAAACGTCACCTCTCTTCAAGGGACTAGTCTAAGCACCAGCTCACGTTGTCATGGAAACCATTAACTGGCACACAATCTCTCTGTGCTCTCTCTCTCTATCTCTGTAGAAATGCCTGACAAACAAACCAACCAGCCCTGTGCAGGATAGATTTCACAGGAGAAAACTGGTGGAGAATTTTGGGCAGAAGATTAATACCTAGATCTAGATACCTAGGCTACCTAAGGTACCCTGGACTTGAACTCAGCTTTGCTGCTTCTTTATATCAGATATAATTATTTTTTTATATTTTATTTTTTTATCCAACAAAAAATATAAATCAGAGATTGGTATGTGCAAGGAAACCTATGTGGTATTTTGTTTGGGTGGATTGGTGAGGGGGTGTACATATGTACGATCTTAATTTGATCACTCTTTTGTTGCTGAGAATTTTCTTGCACCGTAAATAAATAAATTCACAGAAAAGCCACACTAACACGTTTCATGTAGCCTACTTTTGGCCAGCTCATAGCTTAACCACCGATCAAGCAACATTATGGACTAAAAGTTAAAATCATGTTGCTGTAGGATTATTTTGCTGTGACAATATACTGTAGGTCAAATTAAGATCCTGCATCTGTATGTACTGTATTATGCATGCGTGCCAGTACTTGTCAGTGTGTGTGAGTGTATGGTGGATTTTGTGTGCACCGGGCAATACTCAAAGGGAACCCATTATATCCAATAAAAAATAGCTTCAAACCCTTGCATGTGTTCTGTTAACGCTGCATTAGTAATAAGGACACATTAAGTATTAATAGAGTGTGGAGATGGAGGTGTAAATACCTGAAGCAGCGTGCATCGTGAAATTTACTAATTACCTTTAAATCTGTGTAAAACCCAGTAATGGTAAGATGGATATCACATTTCTATTGCTACTCATAATCTGAATGCCAACTAATAGGGAAAATAAACTAAAATGATCTGCTGCTTTTTTCAACATTTGGAATTAAAACAATACATTGGCTAGCCTGGGCAGGGATGGACATTCTGCCTACTGTACAGAGCTGCAAACGCACACAGAGGAGTGGGTTACTACTAATTTATGGAGCAGGTAGGTAAGAATGACAAAGAATTTCAATAATCCTCAAATACCAACTGGCTTATTACGACAACTTTGGGATGGTGATTGAACTCTGGACTAAGCATTTATTATTGATATCAGGGTGCACACATAACTTGCAAATGCTCTCAGTTACGTGTGTATATGCGAATATGTATAAATAAAAAATCCCCATGCATGTTCATAATGATGGGATCGTGTGAACCAACGTTAATTCAACCAGAGGTAGGTTATCCCACATGATTCCATTATTTCATATTAGGACTTGTAATTCATCTGCATGTGATGCCTTCCAGCATATGGGGATGATCAGCGGCTGCCAGAGGAAATACAGAGAAATCTCTCTCCCAAAGGGAGACTTTATTAGCTCATCTGAGGACAAAGTTACATTACAGCTCTATCCGCTATAAGGTGAAGTTGATATACAGTGCCTGGTGAAAGTCTACACCACTTGCACAGTCTTCACAGTTTGCTGCCTTAAAATTACATCTAAAAAGTGAAAGAATTAATTACATATGTCCCCACACCCTAGAGGCAATACTTGGTGGAAGCACCTTTGGCAGATATTGCAGCTGTGAAAATGTTTTTATACAATTCTACCAACTTTTCACAACCCTTAGGGCAACATACAGCTGTATATCCATTGTTTTTGTCAAAAAAGCTCAGTAAATTTGGTTGGGAATTATTGATGGACAGCAATATTCAAACCTTCTCTCTGATTTAAGGCAGGACTGAGACTGAACCATTCAGGAACACTCAACACCTCTTGGAAAGCCATTCTGGTGTGTCTTTGGCATTAACATTTGTGTAATTGTCCCTTTGAAAAATAAAACTCTATCCCAGGGTTAGGTTTTCAGAAGACTGCGGTGGGATTTCCACTAACTTTTTACCTGGGCTTTGCTCCTTTTATATTTATTTTGATCCTGACAAACTCCCCAGTCCCTGCCGGTGACAAGCATAACCATAACATGATGCTGCCACCACAATAATTTTTTAACACAGGCTTCCTTCTTTTCACTTTATCATACAGGCCAGTAATGTCAAGTGAATGCAATGTTGTTGATCCTCTGTATTTGAAAGTGTTGTTGTGGCAGCATCATGTTATGGGTATGCTTGTCACCAGCAGGAAATTGGGAGTTTGTCATTATGGGTTATAAAATAAATAGGATATTGTACATTTTCCAGCAAATATTGTCTCAAGAAAACTAAAGTGAGGCATACTACCGTCAGACTCATTACTACAGTACATGATACTGACAATCACACATACTTGCTAAGCCTACTAAATAGCATGGAGATATTGTATGTAATTGCAAACACAGCAATGATATAGCACACATGCCTTGTTTTGAGTAGGATATGTTAGGGCTAACAAAGCTGGTACATGGCCCCTCCCACAAATTTGCTGCAATGTGACTTACAGAGAAAACTCCAATAATGTGTGGATCACAGGAGGTTGGTGGCACCTTAATTGGGGAGGACAGGCTTGTGGTAATGTCTGGAGCGGAATTAGTGGAATGATATCAAATACATCAAACTCATGGTTTCCATGTGTTTGATACCATTCCATCTACTCCTTTCCAGCCATTATTATGAGCCGTCGTCCCCTCAGAAGCCTCCACTGATGTGGATTTATTGTCTCTCTCTTTTGGCCATGCGTTCTGAACAGATACAATTTGTGTAATGTA
This sequence comes from Coregonus clupeaformis, assembly GCF_020615455.1. Classification (NCBI taxonomy): domain Eukaryota; kingdom Metazoa; phylum Chordata; class Actinopteri; order Salmoniformes; family Salmonidae; genus Coregonus; species Coregonus clupeaformis. The sequence continues at coordinate 40,130,477 of NC_059205.1, forward strand.
TTTTGTTCCCCAATGGCTTCGCTTTAAAGTATCACACTATATACAAAGTATACAGTATAAAGAGTACAACAAAGTATAAGAAGAGAAATGTGTTATTGTATTCTACTGTACTGTACGTGCAGTCATGATTAGTGTGAAATAAAATAAATACTGTACAGTCATAAAACAAATATACTATTGCAACAGCTCTAGTAACATCTCATTTATCACGGAAACAGAAATATCACATTTACATAAGTATTCAGACCCTTTACTCAGTACTTTGTTGAAAAACCTTTGGCAGCGATTACAGCCTCGAGTCTTCTTGGGTATGAAGCTACAAGCTTGGCACACCTGTTTTTGGTGAGTTTCTCCCATTCCTCTCTGCAGAGCCTCTCAACCTCTGTCAGGTTGGATGGGGAGCGTTGCTGCACAGATATTTTCAGGTCTTTCCAGAGATGTTCGATTGGGTTCAAGTCCGGGCTCTGGCTGGGCCACTCAAAGACATTCAGAGATTTGTCCCGATGCCACTCCTGCGTTGTCTTGGCTGTGTGCTTAGGGTCATTGTCCTGTTGGAAGGTAAACCTTCGCCCCCAGTCTGAGGTCCTGAGCGCTCTGGAGCAGGTTTTCATCAAGGATCTCTCTGTACTTTGCTCCGTTCATCTTTGCCTCGATCCTGACTAGTCTCCCAGTCACTGCCACTGAAAAACATCCCCACAGCATGATGCTGCTACCACCATGCTTCACCGTAGGGATTGCGCCAGGTTTCCTCCAGACGTGACACTTGGCATTCAGGCCAAAGAGTTCAATCTTGGTTTAATCAGACCAGAGAATCTTGTTTCTTATGGTCTGAGTGTCTTTAGGTGTCTTTTGGCAAACTCCAAGCGGGCTGACGTGCCATTTACTGAGGAGTGGCTTCCATCTGGCCACTCTACCAGAAAGGCCTGATTGGTGAAATGCTGCAGAGATGGTTGCCCTTCTGGATGGTTCTCCCATCTCCACAGAGAAACTCTAGAGCTCTGTCAGAGTGACCATCGGGTTCTTGGTCACCTCCCTGACCAAAACCCTTCTCCCCCGATTGCTCAGTTTGGCCGGGCGGCCAGCTTTAGGAAGAGTCTTGGTGGTTCCAAACTTCTTCCATTTAAGAATGATGGAGGCCACTGTGTTCTTGGCGACCTTCAATGCTGCAGAATTGTTTTGGTACCCTTACCCAGATCTGTGCTCGGAGCTCTACGGACAATTCCTTTGACCTCATGGCTTGGTTTTTGCTCTGAAATGCACTGTCAACTGTCGGACCTTATATAGACAGGTGTGTGCCTTTCCAAATCATGTCCAATCAATTGAATTTACCACAGGTGGACCCCAAACAAGTTGTAGAAACATCTCAAGGATGATCAATGGAAACAAGATGCACCTGAGCTCAATTTCGAATCTCATAGCAAAGGGTCTGAATACTTATGTAAATAAGGTATTTCTGTTTTTAATTTTTAATACATTTGCAAAAATGTCTTATAACCTGTTTTCGCTTTGTCATTATGGGGTATTGTGTGTAGATTGCTGAGGATTTATTTTTACTTCAACCGTTTTAGAATAAGGCTGTAACATAACAAAATGTGGAAAAAGTCAAGGGGTCTGAATACTTTCCAAAGGCAATGCAAATGGTAATTGCTCTCACATGCTGACCAGGCTTAGAAGTGAACATCCTAGCTAGCAATGCATTCTGACACTTCTTATTTGACTCTGGAGGTTTGTAAAAATATGCAGGTTCACAAGCATGTTTGTTTCAAAGGAAAGGTTACTTGCATGAGGAATATCCTGTGTAGCTCAGTTGTTAGAGCATGTCGCTTGCAACGTCAGGGTTGTGGGTTCGATTCCCACGGGGGACCAGTATGCACTCATTACTGTAAGTCGCTCTGGATAAGAGTGTCTGCTAAATTACCAAAATGTCCAAATGAATATGGAATTGTGTTTAATTCCCAAGCGGAACATTCTTTCAAAGTTTGCTTTACTGGTTTAAGTTAAATGGTGATTGAAATATCAGATAAACGTGCTATGTTAATATCAGATAAAAGTGCTATGTTAGTTGCATTATTCTAACCACTGGTGGATGTGTGCTGCTAAAATACAATAACATTTGGAATGCATGTGTATTCATGCATGTGTATGAAAAATGTATGCACTCACTAACTGTAAGTCTCTGGATAAGAGCGTCTGCTAAATGACTAAAATGTAAAATGTAAAATGTGTATGTTGTTGCTGTATGTGTCTTGCTGGAGACAAATCCAATTTCCCCTTGTGGGATTAATACAGTTTATTCAATTTAATTCAAATTGTCTAGGAAGTTCTTATGTTACAGAAAAGTAATAGAAAAGCAATTGAATGGTATTGCTATAGCTACATATGTAGGATTAATTTGAGCCAGTTTGCTATAGCAGGAAAATAATCCTGCAGCCACAGGAAATGTGAATTATTATGTGGATTATAATTAATGGACATTTTTTGTAGGGGTTGATACATTTTTCATTAGGGCAAATCAAGTCTGACATTTTAAAGTCGAAATTACAAACTTTAGAAGCATTTTTATACCTAAAATACACCACAAGTTTGCATTTCCTGCGGTGCAGGAAAATTCTCAACAAAAGAGTGATCAAATTAAGATCCTACATCTGTATACTTATAGCTACTGTAATCACAGAAGAAGCGCTGATACAGCACTATGTACAGTATGTTTGTCACAGCTAGCATGCATCCTAAATGGCACCCTATTCCCTATGTAGTGCACTACCTATGAGCAGGGTCCCTAAAAGTAGTGCCTTCAGAAAGTATTCACTCCCCTTGACTTTTTCCACATTTTGTTGTGTTACAGCCTGAATTGAAAATGGATTAAAGTGGGATTTTATTGTCACTGGTCTACACACAACAGCCCATAATGTCAAAGTGGAATTATGTTTTTTGAAATGTTTACAAATTGCATGGAGTCACTCGGTGTGCAATAATAGTGTTCAACATAATTTTTGAATGACGACCTCATCTCTGTACCCCACACATACAATTATCTGTAAGGTCCCTCAGTCGAGCAGTGAATTTCAAACACAGATTCAACCACAAAGACCAGGGAGGTTTCCTAATGCATCGCAAAGAAGGACACCTATTGGTAGATGGGTAAAAATGTAAAAAAGCAGACATTGAAATACCCTTTGAGCATGGTGAAGTTATTAATTACACTTTGGATGGTTACACTTTGGACACCCAGTCACTACAAAGATACAGGTGTCCTTTCTAACTCAGTTGCCGGAGAGGAAGGAAACTGCTCAGGGGTTTCACCATGAGGCCAATGGTGACTTTAAAACAGTTACAGAGTGTAATGGCTGTGATAGGAAAAAACTGAGGATGGATCAACAACATTGTAGTTACTCCTCAACCCTAACCTAATTGACAGAGTGAAAAGAAGGAAGACTGTACTGAAAAAAAATATTCCAAAACATGCATTCTGTTTGCAACAAGGCACTAAAGTAATACTGCAAATATGTGGCAAAGAAATTAACTTTTGTCCCCAATACAAAGTGTTTGGCGCAAATCCAATACAAGCTTGCCTTAGGCAAAATCGAATAGGAAAACCTGATTCAGTCTGCTTATCACTAGACACTGGGAGATTAATTTACCCTTCAGCTGGACAATAACCTAAAACACAAGACCAAATCTACATGGGAGTTGCTTACCATGAAGACAGTGAATGTTCCTGAGTGGTCAAGTTACAGTTTCGACTTAAATCTACTTGAAAATCTTTGGCAATACTTGAAAATTATTGTATAGCAATGATTAACAACCATTTTTAAAAGAATAATGGGCAAATGTTGCACAATCCAGGTGTGCAAAGCTCTTAGAGACTTACCCAGAAAGACTCACAACTGTAATCACTGCCAAAGCTGCTTCTACAAAGTATTGACTCAGGGGTGTGAATACTTATGTAAATGAGATATTTCTGTATTTAATTTTCAATACATTTGCACAAATAAAATCTAAACATGCTTTCACTTTGTCATTATGGGGTATTGTTTGTAGATGGGGGAGAAATAAAAATCTATTTAATAAATTTTGAATTCAGGCTGTAACACAAAATGTGGAATAAGTCAAGGGGCATGAATACTTTCTGAAGGCACTGGATATTGAATAGGGTGCCATTTGGGATGCATACCTAGACCCATAATCACACTCCCTCACTGCACAGTCCTGCCATGTGAAAGGACAGTCCCCATTCAAAGAGTCCCATAGAACTATAGCAGTTGTGCTCTTGTCTAATCAGCACCATGGACAGCAGCCAGAGTTCTGAAGTGAACGCCACTCACTCTGCTTATGTTCTTTCCCTCTCAAAGCATTCTTGAGTTTGCTCTAAAAAACATTGCCAACATTTTGAACATGTAAAAAGGACATTGCTTAAACGTATGTATTGTTGTATATATTCTTGTTGGAGTGGGTATCAATAAAGGCTCCTCTATTGAGTTGAGTCTACCATCTGAAAAAAGTGAAACTATGGAGAATATGTACAGTAGGCCAGTCTATACATTGTAAACAACACAGGTTGTAGTGATATAGCGCTACACCTGTTAACACCACCAGCATGTAAACACATTTAATATGTCTATTAATCTCAGTGAGGTAATAGGATCCGTAAATATTGAATATTTTCACATTTAAATTTACTTTAGTGGATATAGTAGGCTATAGCATTATTATCAATAGGCTTGCGTCCTGCACTTTCAGCCATCAATGCTAGTGATTGGTAGCACATAACCTTGAAACCAGCAAAGTTTTTGTAAAATGCCAATGTAATTTCAGTATTACTAGTCATTATGCTCGATTATGTTTGCCATGCATAGGTCTACAGTTCTGATTAGCATTTGAAGTAGGTAACTATCGTCATGTTTACCTCGACATGTAGCCTACTCAATGTACACTGTGGAAATTATTATAGCATATAACGTTAGCAATCTTAGCCAGGCCTAGTGTGTATTTTATTGCACAAACTCATCTCACGTGTAATAATGGACATGGCAGATATATAGTCTTCTAATAACAATAATATACCGTTTATGAAGCATGGGCATGGCAGGTGGGGATGCTGAACATTAAGAATGTAGCCTATCATCCGAACTCACCTAGGACGAAAAAGGGGAGTTCAGTGTTTTCTAGATCGTCCACGACGACTATTTCTCCCGGGAAATCATTTCTGACCGAGAACAGAAGCTTGGGCTCGGAGGCCGATGAACTATGCATGATGGTCAGGTCGTTTTCTCTCAAAAACGGCAACGCAGACACGGTGACGCTTTTCATTTTGCATTCCATGTCTTGGGACTGATCCTCGTCGGCATTCACACCTTGAATATTAGCAGCTTTGAAGGCAAGAATCCATGCGAGCGAGACAAGCAATCTCAGACCCATCATGCCCGGCATCACCGCTACTTCGTATCCCCGTCTCCTCTCTGTTCGAGGGCTTCACTTCAATACTGGGAGGAAGAGGAGCGAGAGGGAATGCGCTGGCAAAGCACACATTTCCGGGTTGTTTTGTTCGGGAAATAAACTGCTCTTATTTCGCATAAATCTCCATAGCCTATGCTATGTCACATGGTTAAAGATTATTTTTGATCATTTCAATGCAGCGTGGGAGTTGTATGATAGCGGGAAAGGCAAAAATGCGCAGTACCACTGACCCCTTTATTGGAAATGCTCAAATCAAGCTATTGAAGATGCTGCTCAACTCGGAGCCCACTAGTGCAATATGGGATAGCCGACTGTAATTGCGCGCCAATACGTTTATAGGTGTTTATTATAGGCTACAGTAATAACCTGTATTCAGTCGCCATCTGCCCACATATTGTGAGGATTTGCAATGTTCCAAACAAACTGTCAGTATTAATCTAAAAAAAAAACATCAGCCCTGTGTTTTATTACAGCATCTGCCCTGTCAAAACAGAGGTAACTCCAGTACTGTCAAAACAAAGGTAACTCCAGTACTGTCAAAACAAAGGTAACTCCAGTACACTAGGTCACTCAACTTGAAAATACATTATGGATTACCCTACCCCTTACTGTCTTTGAAACATTAAAAGTAAACAATCAATGAATATCAGGAGGACTGAATATAATAGACAAAGCATAACTCAAGCTATCACAGACACCATGCATATATTAATGGGAAGGTTGCATGAGACTTGCAAGAGAGTGGAGTCATCAATATTAAAAGAAAATAAAGTTTGCATGGGGTTTTGCACAGCCTCTATTCTGATAACCATGGGAGTAGAAAGAAAGAGAGCAACTGGGTGCATCTGGTGGTGAGGCAAGTGGCAGGTGCAGAGAGGGAGAGAGGGCACAAAGTCTGGTTCTAAGAATGATCTCTCTGTGTAATCTTGAGCTCCTTCCAGCAGTCGAGCAAGGCTTTAGCAAACGGTATAGCGGTTCTGTGATTAAAGGCCACACAATTCATTTCCAGCACTGACCTGCACCATAATTGAGCTCTGGGGGTGGGAGAGAGCGAGACAGCAACATCACTATCACCATCTCCGGTTTTTGATATCCCTTCTTTTTGGGTGATCTTTCAGCAACACGTGTCAAATCAAATCAAATCAAATTGTATTTGTCACATACACGTGTTTAGCAGATGTTATAGCGGGTGTAGCGAAATGCTTGTGCTTCTAGCTCCAACAGTGCAGTATTTAACAATTACACAACATATACCCAATACACACAAAAAAGTAAGGAATGGGATTTAAGAATATATACATATATGGACAAGCAATGACAGAGCGGCATGAACTAAGATACAGAAGAATAATATAGAATAGAATGCAGTATATACATATGAGATGAGTAGTGCAAGATATGTAAACATTATTAAAGTGACTAGTGTTCCATTTCTTAAAGTGGACAGTGATTTCAATAGGCAGCAGCAGCCTCTAATGTGCTAGTGATGGCTATTTAACAGTCTGATGGCCTTGAGAAAGAAGCTGTTTTTCATTCTCTCGGTCCCAGCTTTGATGCACCTGTACTGACCTCGCCTTCTGGGCATGTTATTGCGGTATGCATTCGGAAAGTATTCAGACCCCTTGACTTTTTCCACATTTTGTTACGTTACAGCCTTATTCTAAAATAAATTAAATTGTTTTTTCCCCCTCATCAATCTACACACAATACCCCATAATGACAAAGCAAAAACAGGTTTTTATAAATGTTTGCAAATGTATAAAAAAATTAACGTAAATATCACATTTACTTAAGTATTCAGACCCTTTACTCAGTACTTAGTTGAAGCACCTTTGGCAGCGATTACAGCCTTGAGTCTTCTTGGGTATGACGCTACAAGCTTGGCACACCTGTATTTGGGGAGTTTCTCCCATTCTTCTCTGCAGATCTTCTCAACCTCTGTCAGGTTGGATGGGGGAACGTCACTGCACAGCTATTTTCAGGTCTCTCCAGAGATTCTTACCTACTGACTAGGCCACTCAAGGACATTCAGAGACTCGTCCTGAAGCCACTCCTGCATTGTCTTGGCTGTGTGTTTAGGGTCGTTGTCCTGTTGGAAGGTGAACCTTCACCCCAGTCTGAGATCCTGAGTGCTCTGGAGCAGGTTTTCATCAAGGATCTCTCTGTAATTTGCTCCGTTCATCTTTCCTTCGGTCCTGACTAGTCTCCCAGTCGCTGCTGCTGAAAAACTTCCCCACAGCATGATGCTGCCACCACCATGCTTCACCGTAGGGATGGTGCCAGGTTTCCTCCAGACGTGATGCTTGGCATTCAGGCCAAAGAGTTCAATCTTGGTTTCATCAGACCAGAGAATCTTGTTTCTCATGGTCTGAGAGTCATTTAGGTGCCTTTTGGCAAACTCCAAGCGGGTTGTCATGTGCCTTTTACTGAGGAGTGGCTTCCGTCTGGCCACTCTAGCATAAAGGCCTGATTAGTGGAGTCCTGCAGAGATGGTTGTCCTTCTGGAAGGTTCTCCCATCTCCGCAGATGAACTCTGGAGCTCTGTCAGAGTGACCATCGGGTTCTTGGTCACCTCCCTGACGAAGGCCCTTCTCCCCCGATTGCTCAGTTTGGCCGGGCGGACAGCTCTATGAAGAGTCTTGGTGGTTCCAAACTTCTTCCATTTAAGAATGATGGAGGCCGCTGTGTTCCTGGGGACCTTCAATGCCCTAGATCTGTGCTTCGACACAATCCTGTCTCTGCGCTCTACGGACAATTCCTTCGACCTCATGGATTGGTTTTTACTCTGACATGCACTGTCAATTGTGGGACCTTAATCAATTGAATTTACCACAGGTGGACTCCAATCAAGTTGTAGAAACATCTCAAGGATGATCAATGGAAACAGGATGCACCTGAGCTCAATTTCGAGTCTCATAGCAAAGGGTCTGAATACTTATGTAAATAAGGTATTTCTGGTTTTTAATTGTAATACATTTGCAAAAAAGTCTAAAAACCTGTTTTTGCTTTGTCGTTATGGGGTAGTGTGTGTAGATTGATGAGGACATTTTTTTATTTAATCCATTTTAGAATAAGCCTGTAAAGTAACAAAATGTGGGGAAAGGGAAGGGGTCTGAATACTTTCTGAATGCCTATGGGCCCTTGTCAAAAGTAGTGCACTATTAAGGGAAAAGGGTGCCGTTTGGGATATAATCCGTTTGTGGATTATTGTTGTCCTTTTATTGCACACTCCTAGAGATGAGCAGCACCAGCATCAACTATTGAGGTTTTTATTTCCTCCAGTAACACTCTGGAGTATCATTGATCTGGTTATTAAGAGGGATTTAGTTATTGAAATGAAAACTCTTTCATCAGTGAAAATGAATCTGGGAGATGAAAGTGTTTTTTTTATATCTAGGAAGTACTCATTTGTGTGCTTGCTATAATGAGCTAATTTGATTTTGTTCTCAAACCTTCACCAATACAGTAGCTACTCTGTTCTCGTAGAAATCCTATTGTTTACATGGTTCATTTTGACTGCCAAATAAATTGGATGTTTCATTTGCTATCAAACCCACATCTACACCTCAACTTCTTCACAAAGCTACTGCCACTGGGTATGTAAGATGTGTGGCCAGCAGCAAGTGTATTTTGCTGAAAAAGTACATATAACCACTATGTCTTACGGGTCTTAAACTATTGTGGCGTAAAAAAAAGCAAAATCCTTGAAATACATACAAATAAGGATAGAACTGAATTAGGTATTTCAGATCGTTAACCAAATCACTGCATTTTCATAAAACCTAGTGGTAATATGTGAATATGTTATGGGCATTAATATTTCATCCAGATATATAATGAGGTTTTCTTCACGAGAACATGTTGAAGTTTTATGAGACTGACATGCCATTCCCCTTCAGAATAACTCTCACTTTGAGTAGCAAACTGGAAAAATACCATATGGACGGTACAGCAATGACTAAGATGGTTATAATTGGGTGACCTGAGAGACCTGCCTTAAACAATAAAACCACAAAGATAACATGCAATATTAAAAGCAATTTGAGTGAACTCTACAACCATTTAAAGTTCTAGTCAATATTGTTGATTTAGAGAGTGGCTAGATTGGCCTATTGTGGCAGAGCCTGTAGCAAATATAATGAAAGCCTGTAGTTACAGTAATTCTTGGCCCATGACTGCTTAACGAATACCAAATTTGAGGCAACTAGCCCTTTAAACAGTGTCCTCATTCCAAATGGAAGCTTGCCAGCTCCCTCTCAAGAGATTTTACCCTTAAAAAATTTTATATGTCAACTTCAGAAGACGAATTGCAATGGGATACATCTGCCACATGGCCTCCCCGGATGGATTACCTGAGTCTCCAAGCAGCCCACGCTCAGAGTGTAGAGGGGGTGGCAAGAGCTCCCTTAAACGTACCACAAAGGCCTGACCTTCTAGTTATGGGCATGATCACCCCCTTGGGCCAATAGCATCTGGCAAGGTAATGTATTGTTGGCATGTAAAACGATGCCACAAGGAGCAGAAAGATCAGAAGGCTTGTGTACCCTGGAGTTTGACCATCTGTGGCTTATTGGTTGTCATTAAGGTTTCTAATTTGGGGGTGACTTGGGGATTAGCCAAATGAGGGCAGAAAATGTCATTCCTTCTGAGATGTTGTGGACATATTTACATATTTATACACCTTAATTGTCTTTGCCTTATTGCCATGACATTGGGAGGACGATAGACCAAGAAGACAGAGGTATTGACACAAGCTTGTTTCTTAGTCATTTAGCAGACGCTCTTATCCAGAGCGACTTATAAGAGCAATCAGGGTTAAGTGCCTTGCTCGAGGGCACATCAGTAGATTTTCCACCTAGGGATTCTAACCAGCGACCCCTTTTGGTTACTGGCACAATGCTCTTAATCGCTAGGCTACCTGCCACCTTTTATTTGATACATTATTTATTAGAAGAAATAGCCCTACAGCCACTCTTACCGTGCTGTGTTTATCGACTAAATTCTGAGATAAAATGCAAATACCTGTATTTATGTTAATTTAAATGACTATGTCATATGGGACTCATATCACTTCAGAAATGTATGTGAAATATCACACATTTACGAAACTAGCACAGACAATTCAGGGCAACAGTACAGTTTAAAAAATATATTGGAGACATTTATTTAACAAAAATACAACAGAAATGCTCCAAGCCCAAACTGAGCTTGAGCTTATTCTATCAAGGCCGAGAAGGAAAGACAATTGACATTCTGGAAATATTCTTAAAATATAACTAGAGCCAACACTCTTCGCCCAAGGAGAAGCTTGTTCAGTTGGTATGCCAACTGTCATCAGAGAATAAGGGATATCATACGAAACATGAATATTATTCGGCTGGCATTAGTATTTTATGCTTGGGAAAGGCTCTTGCTGTCCAATACACAAAAAAGCCTAACAGTTCTAAATATATAGATAACATGTGGGTGGATACTTCTCAGCTTTGAGACAAAAGACAAATACATCCCTTGGATTTCAATGTGTTGCTGTCAACAGCTCACTTTCTCCTATCAACCCTCTAATGTACTACAGATCTCTGCTTTAATCCCTAATTTGTTCAGGGGACAAGTAGTGTTCGTTTCAAAAGAAGCACTGATCCAACACTGTCTATATTGGGTGGTTGAAATAGAATCCTCCTGTTGTCTCCTTATAGAGCCCACACAAGACTTACTGTATAATAATTTTCTTCCCTTTCAATTATTCGTTACGACATCTCAGAGTGGGATTTACCAGAATCTCCTAAGTAGCTCGAAGGACCAATCATACATGCCTGTCGGAGACAGACAGGTCAAGTGGCGAATGAGGGAGCTCCTTCCCTCATACTAATGCCGCGTTCAAAACAACTGGGAACTTGGAAGTCGGAAATTTGACTTCCGACTTCAGTGCATTCAAGAAAACTGGGAACTCTGGAAAAAATACCTCCGACTGGGAAAAATAGTTTTGAACGGTCATCAAACTCGGAATTCCAAGTCGGAAACTCTGGCATCTTTCTAGAGCTCCGACTTTCAGACCTGAAGATCACTGACCTCATTCTTTTCAGAGTTCCCAGTTGTCTTGACAGCACCATAAAGAGCCACTTGCCTGCCGTCTGATCATTCTCACCTCTCTTCCTCACAGAAAAGTTATACTTAGCTCGACTTGATCTGTTCCTGTTTAACTGTTCACAGTGTGACATTAAGGTTACGCTGCCAAGCGCAGGGTTATCAGCTCTCGTCTTTTGTGTTGGGTGACTTTACCGAAAGGAACGTTTTCACTTCAGTTAAGAATTTGCTTCACACTTTTCTTCTTTCTTTTCCTGTTGTAGCTAGCATCACACGGCTAGCTGCAGAGACTTGGCTAGCTTAGCTGCAAGGCTTAGCTAACCTGGCTAGCTTGCCGCAAGGCTAGCTATCCTACCGAATAGCTTTTCTACCTGGAAGGGTATAATTATTAGTTCGCACTCTCATTTAGTTCAACCCACTACCGGCATTGACTAGACCTTCTAGCTTGGCCCAGGGGGTACCGAACTCTCTCTCTCGCTCTGCTGTGTGTGATTCTTGCTAGCGGTTACTCAAATGGCGAGGGGCTGAATCTCATTGGCTGGAACTCAAATTGCTAGGGGGCTGGTCCACGTGGGGGGAAATGTACGGTTAATGGTGCAGCACAGCTTCCAGAAAACTGTCGCTTTCAAACTAGGGATTTCGTGGCTAATTGAGGTAAAACAGTAACTCTGCTCATAGATTATGCATGTATGAACTACACATTGACACATTCAGCCTAAAGGGGGAGGTCTAAAAAATACTTACTAGTCGCTAAAGTACTGGAGCATGTCTTTAACTTGAGCAGGGAGACTGCCTCACAGACCCAGCCCTCATGGGCCGATGGATGGCTACCCTGAGGACATTCAACCACTTTTCCAGGGCTTGGCGCCGGAGGAGGGGGAAGGGGAAGGGGACCTCATCACCTTTGACTGGCATGATCCAAACCTGACTTCTTGCCAACATGAATGCCAAGGACATGGAGGAGCTTGGCCTCAACAAGCCACCGGTAGTCGGCCGTCACTGGCCAACCATCGTCAATGACAGGCACTTCTCTCCCTGGTAAGACGGACTGCTTCTTCGCGTCTATCTGCCAAAAGTTCTACATATGTCTACATATCTGCTGTTCTGTCCAGGTGATGAACGTTACGTCCCTACTACTGGCTTACCAGGTCAATTTGATGCTAGAGATACACAATCCTCTATCGATTGACAAGCTTAACCCAGACCTTTGGGATGACATCTATGTCATCACAGACCTCAACCTCCAAGCCTCCAGGAGCGCCATTCAAGGCTGTGGCCGTGCCATGCGTCTTGCAGTGGTAGGGGAGAGAGCCTTGTGGCTCAACCTGTCCAACCTGTTGGACAAGAAGAAAGCAGATTCCCTTGACGCTCCTGTCGAGCCAAAGGAACTGTTGGTTGTCGCTGACATGTGGCAGAAGTGCGAACTTCAAAAGAAGGAGGGCGAAGCGTTCAACTTCTGTCTGCCACGTAGATCTGGGAATCATGGCTACCTGGCCTACCCTTCCACAAGCCAAAGCTTTGTGGCAGGTAGAGGGCAATTCCCCTGCAGGGAGGAAGGGGGTGCCCGACCTAGGGGTACGCCCCCTGCGGCAGAGCTGCCAACAGTTCAACCCGTGTTCTGGCCTGCCACCTCTCCGGTAGAGAACATACCCCCCTATGGGGGAAGGGCACATCTGTGCTCTCAAGGGAATCCACCCTATCCCAGAGTGCTCTCTGTGCCATGGATCTCCCCCTGGCTCTAGTTCAAGCAGCTGGGGCAGGAAGAGCAATTGTCAGTCGCCACCATGCATTGTCCCCATGTTCCAGTGTGTCAACACTGCTCTTTTCTGTACACCTAAGTGGAGAAGGGGTACAGACTGCAGTTTGCTCTGAGACAACCCGTTTTCAAAGGACTTTTGGAATCAGTAACGACTGGCGACTCGTCACGCATACTAGAGCAGGAAATCTCCTCTCTATTAGACAAAGGGGCTATCAAGACGATACCAGCGGCAAAGAGCCACCTCGGCTTCTACTCCAGGTACTTCCTGGTTCCCAAAAAGGGGGAGGTGTTTGCCCCATTCTGGACCTACGGGCCCTCAACGGCTTATCCCTCATCTTGGTATGCCCTTGAGGGAATGCAAGCTCTAGATAGCGGAGGTCATTCTCCTGCTATACGGCGAGGATTGCAACTCCCGTTACGCAGGGATCTGCTGACCCAAGTGAACAGAAAGATTTTCCACCCTCACCCGGAAGCCATGGCCTTCTGGGCCTGGCCCGTGAGAGGTTACATCTGGATGTGACAGGCTTGCCTCTCAGAGTCATTGCGACTATCCAGTGTTAGGGCCCCTTCTGCATGCTCACTGTGTCGAAATAAGTGGTGCACTTTTGAGGAGCGGTGTGACCGAAAACAGATAATTCCTTACCAATGCTCTGTATCCAAGGTTTTACGCTTCCTGCAGGACCTTTTGGACAGAGGGAAGACTTTTTCCACTGTTAACGCCTATCTAGCCGCTATCTCGGCCTGTCATATAGGCTTTGACAAGAGCACGGTGGGAAAATGCTTCTTGTTATGTCATTTCATGAAGGGGGCACGTCGCTTACTTCTAGTTCCCAAGCCTTTAGACCTGTCATGGGATTTGTCTATTGGGTAGTTCCATTTGATTGCAATCACTTTTTGACCGCACCCCTTTTGATTCGAACAAACTTTCTATACATACAGTTGAAGTCGGAAGTTTACATACACTTAGGTTGGAGTCATTAAAACTAATTTTTCAACCACTCCACAAATTTCTTGTTAACAAACTATAGTTTTGGCAAGTCGGTTAGGACATCTACTTTGTGCATGACACAAGTAATTTCTCCAACAATTGTTTACAGACAGATTATTTCACTTATAATTCACTGTATCACAATTCCAGTGGGTCAGAAGTTTACATACACTAAGTTGACTGTGCCTTTAAACAGCTTGGAAAATTCCAGAAAATGATGTCATGGCTTTAGAAGCATCTGATAGGCTAATTTACATCATTTGAGTCAATTGGAGGTGTACCTGTGGATGTATTTCAAGGCCTACCTTCAAACTTAGTGCCTCTTTGCTTGACATCATGGGAAAATCAAAAGAAATCAGCCAAGACCTCTGAAAAAAATGTGTAGACCTCCACAAGTCTGGTTCATCCTTGGGAGCAATTTCCAAATGCCTGAAGGTACCACGTTAATCTGTACAAACAATAGTACGGAAGTATAAACACCATGGGACCACGCAGACGTCATACCGCTCAGGAAGGAGACGCGTTCTGTCTCCTAGAGATGAACGGACTTTGGTGCGAAAAGTGCAAATCAATCCCAGAACAACAGCAAAGGACCTTGTGAAGATGCTTGAGGAAACAGGTACAAAAGTATCTATATCCACAGTAAAACGAGTCTTATATCGACATAACCTGAAAGGCCGCTCAGCAAGGAAGAAGCCACTGCTCCAAAACCGCCATAAAAAAGCCAGACTACGGTCTGCAACTGCACATGGGGACAAAGATCGTACTTTTTGGAGAAATGTCCTCTGGTCTGATGAAACAAAAATTTGGCCATAATGACCATCGTTATGTTTGGAGGAAAAAGGGGGAAGCATGCAAGCTGAAGAACACTATCCCAACCGTGAAGCACGGGGGTGGCAGCATCATGCTGTGGGGGTGCTTTGCTGCAGGAGGGACTGGTGCACTTCACAAAATTGATGGCATCATGAGGAAGGAAAATGATGTGGATATACTGAAGCAACATCTCAAGACATCAGTCAGGAAGTTAAAGCTTGGTCGCAAATGGGTCTTCCAAATGGAAAGGTTCCAAAGTTTTGGCAAAATGGCTTAAGGACAACAAAGTCAAGGTATTGGAGTGGCCATCACAAAGCCCTGACCTCAATCCTATAGAAAATGTGTGGGCAGAACTGAAAAAGCGTGTGCGAGAAAGGAGGCCTACAAACCTGACTCAGTTACACCAGCTCTGTCAGGACGAATGGGCCAAAATTCACCCAACTTATTGTGGGAAGTTTGTGGAAGGCTACCCGTAACGTTTGACCCAAGTTAAACAATTTAAAGGCAATGCTACCAATTACTAATTGAGTGTATGTAAACTTCTGACCCACTGGGAATGTGATGAAAGAAATAAAAGCTGCAATAAATCATTCTCTCTACTATTATTCTGACATTTCACATTTTTAAAATAAAGGGATGATCCTAACTGACCTAAGACAGGGAATTTGTACTAAGATTATATGTCAGGAATTGTGAAAAACTGAGTTTAAATGTATTTGGCTAAGGTGTATGTAAACTTCCGACTTCAACTGTATTTGCCCATGGTAGAAGTAGAATGCCAAAACATTTAGGAGATTGATGTGGTCAAAGTTTACCCATTTTGCATACCCCACCATACCATGAGCCTTCCATTCCTTCATCAATGGAAAATATAAACGGTTGAGTTTGATATAATTTAACGGCTTACAAACCGGGTTGTCAAATTTTTACAAATTATGGACTCTATTCAATCAGAGCCGCTTTAGCCAACATCCGCATAGCTGTTGTTTTGGCGGTGTCGAAGTTGGAACTGCATTAGAGCTGTCAAATCCACAAGTGGCTCCTGGCATTATACCTAAAACGGACATTGCCATTGGCCGCACTGAGACACATTAACTGAAATCCCATGCAGCCTTGTTTACAAGTTCGAACACTGGAATGTGAGATGTAATCTACAACTCGATTAAGATGATAGAAATCTTCATTATTTCATTTAATGATTTTTCAATTTGAGTGTAATTATTTGTATATAACCTACATTTTCTCGTTCTGAACTTCTAACATGAGTGGGGCGGGTGTGGCTTCGTGACAATGATCGCAAGAGCAGCTGCTCACCAATTTGATGGCTCTAACGCAGTTCCACCTCCGACACCGCCAAAACATCTGCTATGCGGGTGTCTGCTATCGCTGGTTAACAATTGATCTGATTGAATCTAGGCCTTTTTTTACCTTTCAAGGTCAATTGGCAGATATTTTTTATTTTCACATATGTTTTATCTTAGACCCTATTTAACATAATCTGAGGTGTTTGTGTTGTGCCCGCCATCAGTTGAGACCAATTATTTATACATACACTAGATGACTATTAGGGGGCACTGTGTTGAAGCCACCGTGCCTCCATCTTGGCATTCCCCCACATTGTAAAAATTATTTTGGAAGCTATAGAAATTCATTTATTAATGTCTACATAAATTTTTGCCACATTTATTCTATTACAAACACCTTAATGCATACTTTAAAATTATGTTATGTGAGATAAACATTCAAATAAAACATTACAAAAAAATATGACAACATTTTACTTAAAGTATCATTTTTAGAGATGACTAATGTTACTGTCCCCACTACAACAAAAAATACTTCAAAACATGTTATTTTGTCCTTGAAACATTTAATTGATATACTGTAGAATTCCATTAATTCCTATGGAGGACTGCTCCTACTGGGGAGTGCCAATATGGCCGACCAGTGGCTTCGAAACCTCTCAAAGGCCAACACATAGCATCAGCCATCCAGGGTTTATATACATCATTACTTGAGACAGTGTGCTCTTGAATACAGGGTGGGTGTCATGTTTTGGCTGATAGATGTACTAAAATGGGAATAAAATACACTGAACAAAAATATAAACGCAACATGCAACAATTTTTCAAGAAGTTATAGAATAGTTTGACAACCCTGTTTGTAAGCTTTTAAATGATATCAAACTCAACCCTTTATCTTTTTCAGTGATGAAGACATGGATGTCTCATGGTAGGGTGGGGTATGCAAAATGGGTAATCTTTGAGCACATCTTTCTCCTAAATGTTTTGGTATTCATGTTGAAAAAGTAACTTTCTGACCACAGGCAAATATGTATAGAAAGTTTCGTTCAAATCAAAAGGAGTGCTGTCAAAATGTGATTGAAATCAAATGGAACGACCCTACCCACTGTGCAAGAACTGGTTGAATCAACATTGTTTCCACAGGCGGCAGGTAGCCTGGTGGGTAGGAGTGTTGGGCCAGTAACCGAAAAGTTGCTGGATCGACTCCAAAAATCTGTCGTTCTGCCCCTGAGCAAGGTAGTTAACCCCCAACAACAGAGGGGTTGGGTTAAATGCGGAAGATACATTTAAGTTGAATGCATTCAGTTGTACAACTGACTAGGTATCCCCCTTTCCCCACATCATTTCAACCCAAAAAATCTATGCGATGTTGTTGAATCAATGTGGAAAACTGATTGGATTTGCAAAAAGTCATCAACAGACAGGCATTTTGTCATTTTTTTACCCAACTTTTAACTTAGATGACAACTCAACCAAATATAAATCAAAACTATACTTTTAATTGAGTCTGTGCCCAGTGGGTATTGTGCTTCAGGATATTTTGTGCTGCTGGAAAGAGTGGAGATTAAATATCTCTCCTTTTAAGACAGTTTTACTGGTCACCCTTATGTCTGCAAAGCCAGTGAGTGAGCTACATGCACTCAGTTTACCATTTGTGCCAACAGTTTGCCTGGGGATTTTCCAAGGTCACTTTGTTGCCCAACCCAGATTTTATGCCCAAGGTTAGTGGCAATTACAATTGTCTCGCCTTGAAGCTTGTAGCTTTTCACCCACCTCCTTTCCCTTCTATGGAAGAGGAAAGGATAGACTGTCACTACTTCCGCCGAGGCTGCCTCCCCTCCTTGTTCGGGCAGGTTTCGGCGTTCGTCGTCACCGGCTTACTAGCTACTGCCGATCCCATTCTCATCACTCCACTTGTCATATCTTGTCTTGTCAATCACACACACCTGGTGCTCATTCCCCTAATTAGTATGTGTATAAGTGTTCCCTCTGTTCCCCTTGTCTTTGTGAGTGATTGTTGAGCTACTCTTCTATTTGTACTTGCCAAGGTAGATTATTTTCCCTTGTATTAGTTTCGTTTTCACGCTGCGAGCGTTTGATTTATGTAAACGGAATAAACTCTGGACTTCGGTGTTTTACCTCCTGCGGCTGACTCCTTCATTGACACCTCATCACAGAATCACTCACCCGCTGAATGGAGTCAGCAGGAGAAGACCGCATGCCTGGAGTTGTGGCAAGGGTCCAGGAGCATTCCTCGATGCTGGCCAGCTTGGGGGAAGCGATGGATCGGGTTCTTCAGGTAGTAGAACGCCTGGAGAGGAGAGGACCCGATCTATTGAGACCAGCTGGTCAACCGGATCCAGCCACCTACACCCCAGCCCCTGGAGGGATCCAGATATCCCGGCCACCGGCGTTTGATGGGATGGCAGCGCGATGTAAGGGATTTATGCTCAAACTCGAGCTGTATTTCTCCAGCATCAGGCCGGCGCCACTGGAGCGGGAGAAGGTATCCGTCCTAGTTTCCTGCCTCTGTGGGAGAGCCCTGGAGTGGGCCAACGTGGTGTGGAACGAGAGAGGTGCTGCGTTGGAGGACTATGGGAAGTTTGCTCGCCTCTTTCGGACCGTTTTCAATCACCCGCCTGAGGGTCGAGAGGCGGGCGAACGACTGGTCCATCTGAGGCAGGGGACGAGGTCTGCACAGGACTACGCGCTGGAGTTCCAGACGCTGGCAGCGGGGTCCGGGTGGAACGAGCGGGCCCTGATCGACCATTTCCAGTGCCACCTAAGGGAGGATGTCCGACGGGAGCTAGCCTGCCGTGATGCCATGCTATCGTTCTCCCAACTGGTGGACATGGCCATCCGGCTGGACAATCTGCTAGCAGCCAGAGGACGTCCTGGTAGGGGTCTGCCTGTTCCCACTCCGGACGACTCTGACCCCGAGAAGATGGAGCTGGGGGGAGCTGCCGGTCGAGAGAGCGCAGGAGGACAGCGACAGTGCCACTCTGGTGGCACGAAGGGACAATCCACCTCATGTTGCAGTCAACGTTCTTTTGGGTCTGAAGGTGGTAGGCAGGGTACTCACGCATCACCCCAGGTAACAAACACCCAAACTTGTTCAGAGCCCTTTGCGGCACACTGTACCCTATCTATCTCCTTTCCCGATCACCTGGAAGTTTCCCAGTGTAACGCGCTAATCGATTCGGGCGCAGCTGGGAACTTTATGGACAGGGCGTTTGCACGCCGTCAAGGCATTTCATTGGTTCCCCTATCCATTCCACTCCCCATCAGAGCACTTGATAGTCGACCATTAGGGTCCCGGTTGGTTAAGGAGGTTACTGTACCAGTCACCATGATTACACAGGAGACTCATGTTGAGCAGATCACCTTTTTGATTATTGAGTCTCCTGCTTACCCTGTAGTCTTAGGTATTCCGTGGTTAGCCCTTCACAACCCCAATTTTTCATGGCCGCAGAGGGTTCTTACGGGGTGGTCGCGTGAGTGCCCGGGTAGGTGTCTAGGTGTTTCCGTTGGTGCAACCACGGTGGAAAGTACTCCCACCGTGCGCATTCACCCCGAATACCATGATCTGGCGCTCCCGTTTTCCAAGACGCAAGCGACTAAATTACGACCTCATCGGGAGGGGGATTGCGCGATAAACCTTCGGGTAGACGCTGTACCTCCCAGGAGTCATGTGTATCCCCTGTCGCAGGCTGCAACGGAGGCTATGGAAACAAACGTCACCGAGTCCCTGCGCCAGGGGTATATACGTCCCACCACTTCACCTGCTTCCTCAAGTTTCTTCTTTGTGAAGAAGAAAGATGGCGGTTTACGCCCGTGCATTGATTATCGACCACTGAATAAGGTGACGGTACGATTTAGTTATCCTCTTCCCCTCATTCCTTCAGTGATTGAGTCAATGCATGGAGCCCGTTTTTCACCAAATTAGACCTCAGGAGTGCCTACAACCTGGTGCGTATTCGGGAAGGGGATGAGTGGAAAACAGCATTCAGCACAACCTCTGGTCATTATGAATACCTGGTGATGCCCTACGGTTTAATGAATGCTCCATCCGTTTTCCAGTCCTTTGTGAACGAGGTGTTTCGGGACATGCTTGGTCGCGGTGTGGTGGTCTACATCGATGACATCCTGGTGTATTCCTCTAGGCGCGCCGAGCATGTGTCCCTGGTTGGCAAGGTACTGGTCCGACTGCTGGAAAATTATCTTTATATCAAAGCAGAGAAGTATGAGTTTTTCCAGCAGTCAATCTCCTTCCTCAGATACCGCATTACTACCACAGGTGTGGAGATGGATGGAGATCGCATTTCAGCCGTGCGTAATTGGCCGACTCCAACCACGGTGAAGGAGGTGCAGCGCTTCCTTGGCTTTGCCAACTACTATCGGAGGTTTATTCGGGGCTTTGGCAAAGTCGCAGCTCCCATTACCTCCTTGTTGAAGGGTGGGCTGTCCCGGCTCCGCTGGTCTGCTGAGGCTGATTTGGCCTTCAGTAGATTGCGGGATCTGTTCACCTCCGCCCCGGTACTGGCTCACCCCTATCCATCACTACCGTTCGTAGTGGAGGTGGATGCGTCCGAGGTAGGGATAGGCGCTGTCTTATCCCAACGCTCGGGCATGCCACCCAAGCTCCACCCCTGTGCCTTCTTTTTGAAGAAGCTCAGCTCGGCAGAGCAGAACTACGACGTTGGTGATCGGGAGCTGCTGGCTGTTGTCCGAGCTTTGACGGTGTGGAGGCATTGGCTCAAAGGGGCAAAACACCCTTTCCTCGTCTGGACAGACCACCGTAACCTGGAGTTCATTCGGGCAGCGAGGAGGCTGAATCCTCGCCAGGCCAGGTGGGCCCTCTTCTTCACCCTGTTTGATTTCACACTCTCATACATTCCGGGTATGAAGAACGTGAAGGCAGACGCACTGTCTCGGCTGTATGACACAGAGGAGAGGCCCAGAGACAACACCCCCATACTCCCGGCCTCATGCATTGTGGCGCCAGAAGTATGGGCGATGGACGCGGATATAGCGCAGGCATTACGCACAGATGCATCTCCACCGCAGTGTCCAGCTGGGCTGCAGTACGTGCCTGCGCTTATCCGTGATCGTCTGATCTACTGGGCACACATGTCACCCTCCTCTGGTCATCCAGGTATCGGTCGTACAATGCGCTGCCTGACCGAGAAGTACTGGTGGCCTACCTTGGCTAAGGACGTGAGGGTGTATGTTTCCTCCTGCTCAGTGTGCGCCCAGAGTAAGGCACCTAGGCACCTCCCAGCGCGTAAGCTATAACCTTTACCAGTTCCACAACGACCATGGTCTCACCTTAGTGTTGATTTTCTTACTGACCTTCCCCTCTCCCAAGGTAACACCACTATCCTGGTCGTTGTGGATCGCTTTTCAAAGTCCTGCCGCCTCCTTCCTCTGCCCGGTCTCCCCACGGCCCTACAAACTGCGGAGGCTCTGTTTACTCATGTCTTCCGGCACTACGGGGTACCAGAGGATATAGTGTCCGACCGAGGTCCCCAGTTCACTTCTAGAGTCTGGAAGGCGTTCATGGAACGTCTGGGGGTCTCGGTCAGCCTGACCTCTGGATTTCACCCCAAGAGTAATGGGCAGGTGGAAAGGGTGAATCAAGATGTGGGTAGGTTCCTGCGGACCTACTGTCAGGACTGGCCGGGAGAGTGGTCGGTGTTCCTGCCATGGGCAGAATATGCTCAGAACTCTCTCCGCCACTCCTCCACTAACCTAACACCCTTCCAATGTTTTTTGGGTTACCAACCGGACCTGGCACCATGGCACCAGAGGCAGACCGAGGCTCCTGCGGTGGATGACTGGTTTCGGTGCGCGGAGGAGACTTGGGACGCTGCCCACGTTCGCCTCCAGCGCGCCGTGCGTCGTCAGAAGGCGAACGTTGACCGCCACCGCAGGGAGGCCCCGGTTTTCGTAACGGGGGATCGGGTGT
The DNA here is from genome assembly GCF_020615455.1 of Coregonus clupeaformis. Classification (NCBI taxonomy): domain Eukaryota; kingdom Metazoa; phylum Chordata; class Actinopteri; order Salmoniformes; family Salmonidae; genus Coregonus; species Coregonus clupeaformis. The sequence goes on from NC_059205.1 coordinate 40,152,847, forward strand.
GGCTCTCGACCCGGAATCTACCCCTCTGCCTGCCCTGCCGGAAGTTTAAAGTCCTGAGGAGGATAAACGAGGTTACTTACAGGTTGTTACTCCCCCCTGATTACCGTATTAACCCCTCGTTTCATGTGTCTCTCCTCAGGCCGGTGATAGCTGGTCCACTCCAGGAGTCTGAGGTGCGGGAGGTTCCTCCACTTCCTCTGGACATTGAGGGGGCCCCGGCATACTCGGTCCATTCCATACTGGATTCGAGACATCGGGTGGGGGCCTTCAGTATCTCGTGGAGTGAGAGGGGTACGGTCCGGAGGAACGGTGCTGCGTCCCAAGGAGGGACATCCTTGATCCCTCCCTGTTGAGGGATTTCCACCGTCGCCATCCGACTCGCCCTGCTCCGCCTCCTCCTGGCCATCCCCGAGGCCGGGGTCGGCACACTGCTGGAGCCGCGCGTCTAGGGGGGGGGGGTACTGTCACGACTTCCGCCGAGGCTGCCTCCCCTCCTTGTTCGGGCAGGTTTCGGCATTCGTCGTCACCGGCTTACTTGCTACTGCCGATCCCATTCTCATCACTTCACTTGTCATGTCTTGTCTTGTCAATCACACACACCTGGTGGTCATTCCCCTAATTAGTATGTGTATAAGTGTTCCCTCTGTTCCCCTTGTCTTTGTGAGTGAGTACTCTTCTATTTGTACTTACCAAGGTGGATTATTTTCCCTTGTATTAGTTTCGTTTTCACGCTGGGAGCGTTTGATTTATGTAAACGGAATAAACTCTGGACTTCGGTGTTTTACCTCCTGCACCTGACTCCTTCATTCACACCTCATCACATAGATGTTTGTGTCCAGTACGCACGTTGCGCATACTTATATACTATAGGACGAGAGCTTTGCGCAAGAGCGAGCAACTCTTTGTGTCCTGGGCGCCTCCCTGCAAGCCCTCAGGCCCCTTTCTCGTTGATGGTTGTCTCATTGGATTATGGAAGCTATTATATTGTCCTATAATAGCAAGGGGTTACAACCTCCGGAGGGCATGAGGGCTCACTCCACCAGAGGTATAGCTACCTCTTGGGCACTGTTCAAGGGCATCTCCTTACAGGAGATTTGCGATGTTGCTTGTTGGGCATCCCCTCATACTTTTATGAGGTTCTACCGACTAGACGTCACTGCCCCTTCATTGGCGCATACTGTCGTCAGTGTTGGGCCTCTGAGGGTTGATATTGAGAATGCCTGGCTTTAGAGAGCATGTGCGATACAGGAATTGGTCATATCCCACTGTGAGATGTCGAAACGAATAATTGAAAGAGAACTTACTTGCGTAACCCTGGTTGAGTGTGAGGAATGCTCAAGAATGATCAGAAGGCAGGCGAGTGGCTCTAGGTATGAGGGGAGGGGCTCCCTCAATCACCACTCAACTTGCCTGTCTCCGCCAGACGTGTATGATTGGTCCTTCGAGCTACTTAGAAGATTCTGGTGAATCCCACTGTGAGATGTGTCACTCACAATATCAGAGAACCGGGGTTATGCAAGTGACCTTGAGTTATCTATCAAACCATCTCCCAGAAGCTAGCTGGATGTCGTTTTTCATCTGTGTGTGTGTGTGTGTGTGTGTGTGTGTGTGTGTGTGTGTGTGTGTGTGTGTGTGTGTCAGTCACAAGATCTCAACCCAATTGAACACTTATGGGAGATTCTGGAGCGGCGCCTGAGACAGCGTTTTCTACCACCATCAACAAAACACCAAATGATGGAAATTCTCGTGGAAGAATGGTATCACATCCCTCCAATAGAGTTCCAGACCAAGGGTTGGAATTGGTTCAGGGAACAGAACCGAAAAACAGAAAATAACAAATTATTTGAGGAACAGAACCAGAACCGGAAACGAAAGGGATCTATACTGTTCTGGAACAGAACCGCTATTTTCAAAACATGTGAACCGGCTAATAACGTTATTTTACAATCCGGGCATTTTATTTTTTTGTTCCACAAAAATCGCAACAAAGTGCCTATGCAAAGCCCTCACTCTGTCACTCAGAAACGTATTCCAACGTCTGCCTGCCAGTTGGAAATCTTTACCAGTGGGTGTGCATGTGTGTGTAGGCTACCTGCCCCTCAAAAGTAATCCTATTAGACCCTTTAGGATTCTCGCAATCCTATAGGATTTTGTGTCACCTCTATCAGAATCCTATTGGAATCCCATTGGACTACTTTTTTTCCTATTGTAAATCAAAAGTAATCTGATTGGATCCTATAGGTTTTGGCTAAATCTTGTAGGATTTTGTCTCACCAATCAGAATCCTATTAGAACTTATTTTTCCTTAACTGAACCCAATAAATTATAGTTTGTTGTCATAAGTTCCAGTACAATACAACAACATTAAATACAACATTTCGTTGATCAGAAACAACAGTTCTATATACATTTCTGTTTTATTCACCTACAAGAAAGCCTGTCCCTTTAAGAGTGACTGGTGACGTCACAGCTAGCGAAGGCTTGCAGTGTAAATTAACTACCAAGTGAGCTCGCCACCTGTGGCTGTGCAGAGAATCTAACTGTTTATCCTTCATTGTGCGTGAATGCAAGAACTGTGAGTAACGTTACAGTATTCGTTTCCTGACAAAGTTTTTGTCAATTGTGCAGCATTTTATGCACTTGTTTTTATGCTAGCTAAGAAGCTACTGTTAACCACATTTTGCCTGTCAGCTGACTAGCTAGCTAGCTAAATTGTAGCCATTTGCATCTCGTTTTTGAGTCACTGTGTTATAGCAGATGATACATGTTTATCTTGCTTGTTATTGCTAAATATATGTGCCATATTATAGGCAAATCAAACCCGTTTTCTGGTAGATCATCAAAATAAATATATCACATAACTTTTTTGGACTCATTCAGCAGTTTTTACATAATTAAGTAGTATACTATTTGAAATTAATGTTGAAAGTCCATTTATATTCCTAAAACATAAATTGAAAATGATGCTGTCGCTGCTTCCCGTTGACAATAACTAGGTAAAAAGTTAAACAACTATTTTGTTAATCACTCATATCGATATCAATTTGAAATCAATAGAGTAAGGAGAGAACGGTTTGTATGCAGTGTTTAAACTAACACTATTCAAAGGCCACACTGAATCTGAAAAGTATTTGTATATCACTCGTTAGAAGAGAATTTGCTGAAGAAAGTCATCAAAATTCTAGAATGTCGCGAAACAGCAAAGGAAACAAATCAGTTGCTTTGTTATTTAACTTCAACGAATCACTACCCGCCATAGGATATCAACAGTGACAAGGGTTGGCTGTTATTTGAGTGATAGTTTGACTCGCAAATCTATATATTGGTGTGAGACCAGCGACTTTTATACAGAGAGCCCCGAATATTCACTGCCATTTGACTTTGAAAATGATAGTATAATTTTAAATCGTAAAACCGCTGGCGCGTATGACAAAATCAAGAGTACAAAACCAATGATATTGATCTGTTTTAAGCAATCGATTTTGTGTCATTGTGATTACTATACACGTTTATTCTAACATCACTAATCTGAGTTTAAAAGGATGTGTAATTACCCTCAATTCGATGTGGTCAAAACGTGAGGTTGTGTAATTTAGTAACATATGCTGTCCATGTGCAGGAAATTAGCGCAAATAATCAGATGTAGCTTTATTGGACAATCTCACAGCTAAATATGGTTAAATACCAGTAAACTGAGAAAGTCTTTCTCTTATGTATCCATCTCTTTGCCTACTCACACCAGTGGTATTTCCCTGAGATTCTCAACCTCTTCAACACACCACCACAATATGGGAGTGATTCAATCCAATCAGATTTTGGAACCAGTCCTATTGGAGAGTCATATAGGATTCCAGTACAAGAATCCAATAGAAAAACCCTATCAGATTTTGGAACCAGTTTTATAGGATAAAGTCCCTATATGATAGGTCCTATAGGATGATATCCCCTAGGATAAAATCCTATAGGATAGGTTCTAAAATCTGATAGGATTTTCTATTGGATTTCTTATAGGATTTTTTTTATTGCAATCCTACAGGATTTTTTGACTAGGGATTTCAGAGGTTTAAAAAGGAACAGAAAGGAACGATATAAACCGGCACTTTCTGGGGGGTTCGAACCGGTTCAGAACTTTGAAAATCATTTTGTTTCCAACCCCTTTTCCAGACACTTGTAGAATCTATGCCAGGGTGCAATGAAGCTGTTCTGGCAGCTCCTGGTGGCCCAACGCCCTACTTTATGTTGGTGTTTCCTTTATTTTGGCAGTTACCTGTATCTCTCTTCAGAAACTAGGGACTTTGTCAGTATGAATTCAGTTTGCCGGGAGTCACAACAAATTTGCAACACACAAATTTGGCTAAAGTATTGGGAGAAGTATTTCTCATTCATTAGCCAGGCTGTCCCTTCAGGCTTGCAGAGCTCCGTATATCCTCTCCTCTGCTTGCCCAACCCCCAACCCCCAGCCTACCAACTCCCCACTCTCTCTCCTCTTCTCTTGTCCCTCTCCTTCCCTCCACATAGCATTATCGTCCCCTCCTCCCTGTACTTTGCACTGGGCTCAGCTCAACCAATCACGGGCTGGGAGGCGTGGCAACAAGAGTCCGTCTGACAGAGCAAAGAGATGTGTTCCTGAAAGACTTCGAGCAAGAGCAATCGTCAGTCCAGGGCTCAACCGAAGTGCTGGGTTTGAGAGTGAGTGATGACTGTAACAGGGGCAGCTGAGGCTTAGCTTTGTGGCTCACAGAAAAAGGTGTAAATTGTATGTCTCTGCTTTGGTAGCAGGTGCAGGCACTTTACTGAAGGGAGAGTTGCCTAAAAGGAAAACAAGATATATTTTGTGTGGATTTTATTCTGGTTCTTCTGACTACTCCACTATATCTTATCATTAAGACCTGGAGGCATGGGGGACGCTGGCACCTTTTGACTTTTATCTTGCTGTTTCCTATTTCTGAAATCCAAGATGGGTCCTTAGTTTAGAAATATTTTTTGGGTGTGACTATTTTTGGTCTCAGCTGATTATCTCAAGCTAAATATACACTGCATTGTTGTGGACTTGACAGTGTTATAGGGGCACCTTTGGACCCCAACTTGCAACCAACATTGACTAACTTGGCTATAGGAGTGAGAGGACAATGCCTGGATTATCCTATAATAAGCGACTCTGTAACTTGCCTGTTGGAAGCTGCAAGTGAATCAGGGACTGGAGGCTGTAGGTTAGCTGCTGGCTGAATTCCACCAGTTTGTCTGAAGACTGTAAACATCCTGACAACCTTCACTAGCTGGTAGGATACACGCACAACGAAAGAGACAACAGGATCACCCTTCACACTCTGGGTGAGATGCCTTTGCTATTGCTTGCCTTGCTGCTATAACAATTTGTCTGTGCATTAGAGTGCCTGAGTATTGATGTTATTATTGGCACAGTGACCTGGCTGGTGTGTATTATTGATAATGTTGGGTGGAGTTAGTCTGATTTTGTATTTTTATCCAAAGAAGTTGTACATTCATTATCAACCTGTCATTTTTTAACTTCAGATGTTCACTTAGTTTACTCTTAAATTATCTCCTTAAATTATTACTGTGGTGTTATGATGCTGAATTATTGTCTTGTTTTATTTGTGTGCAGTTTTATGGTTATTTAAAACAGCTCATATCAATGGGGTGTCCCCTGTAGACTGTGACGCATGAATTTTGATGTGCATAGGCTACTATATTCAGCAGAGGATTTGTGAATATTATGTTTTATACATGCTCCTCTGTGAATTTGCATTCAGTTCGTAAGCATCTCCAACTAGGTTTACTCAGTCCAGATCTCACCATGCATAAGCCTTAGGGTACGATAATGGAGCAGAGAGGGAAGAGATTCAGGAGATCGCTGCAAAATCATTGAAAGTGCCTTCAAAACTTGAGATGCCCAGTGCTTTAACTTTCTGGCCAAGTGAGAATTCTTCAGCCAGTCATTTAAAAATAGCACCTCGAGAACAAAGCTTGAGAGATGAAACAAAACCACCCCACAGCCTTTGTTGTTCACCGCATGGGTTTGCTTCCTCGCTGTGCGAACCTTGGATAACTGCCTGGGCATGGTGGGAGGAAAGTAAGAGGCAGTGTGTAGGACAGTGCTTCCTCCTTGATATGGCCATGTGTCTCAAAGTATTTGTACTCGTCAAAGGCCACAGGCAGCACTACCACTGTAGGAGGAAATAACTGGGCACTAGTGTGAGCAATCAGTCTATTGTTTCACATATGTTAATGAATCCTCTTTGCAGAATGTGATATTGGCAGACTAGAATCATGCTGACATTTCAATCAGAGGGGGTATTTAATGCTATTTTTCACCAAATATAAAGCAGCTTTCTTTTTATCTAATCCGTTGAGGAAAATGTGTAAGCTGCTTCAGTGTATTTTTTAAGCTGTTGGTTCTCGGCAATTTGTATTTGAGGAGCGGATTCCTGGTGTTTGATTGTTATAAGTATATGTAAACAGTGATGAAATAAGTCTCTCTCCAATTACTTTTATTTAGACTTTTATTCACAAAGGGGTGGGAGATGGGCATTGTTGAGAACATAAATATACCATGTTATCAAAATGACAAAATTTACTAGAACAAGATTCCTTGTTTCTTTATAACAATGTGTCTCTGAGGGTTGTCTCTTGTACTCTATTTCCAGCCTGCTTTTATTGGACATCAAATGTACACGAATATCAGGGGCTTGCTACAGTTAGCAGTTACAACTAGTCTGTTTAAAAAAATTCCCTGTGGAGAGAGAGAGACTTTTAGCTGCTCACCACCCACGTCTTCCAGCAGTTGGGAAGGGAGAGGCAGGTTCTTTACAGTTTTCTACTGCTTTTTCTCACCTACAGAGGGAGCATAGTACCACACATCGTTGAGCTGAACTGCCTCCAGCACTAAGCTATTCTTGAGCTCACTCTTTTTTTAAATGCGGTTTGAAACATGTTTAATGCTTGGCTGAACTCTCTTTATAGAATGATAAAGATGATTTTTAGAACAGGACGTGTGCAATGTTTAAGTAAAAGCATTGATCTCAATTATTGAACATTATCACAGCAGAGATTCATTTGACTTGACATCCAAACCAAATTCATTGATTTTTCACTGTTACTGTCAAGGGAGATTTAATCCCTCTGAGCCGTACAGGTTATGCTGCAGAAATGTACCATTTGTACAATCTTGACCCAGTTTAATGTTATTTTTTATTTGCAGCACTCTTTGGTGCACCATGAAGAAAGTTAGCAAACTACTGTAGGCTATGTGAGTAGATGGGAAACCACATGACGTGTGTGTGTGTGCACGCGTGTGTGTGCTAAAAATGTGCTGCTCCAAAAGGAATAAAACATTGATCAGTAGTCAAGGCAAACTCAATACAGTATATGCCTAGGCCTAGCAGTAGTACAGCTGGATTTTCATTTGGACTCTATGTTTTTGGTAAACAGAAAGGAAAGTATAGACTATGCAGATCTTATTTCCCAGATTGAAGCTGCTGATTCAAAGTGGACTGGAATGGAACCAGTCTCTTAATGCGTCCCAAATGGCACCCTATTCCCTTTATAGTGCACTACATTAGACCTGGTCAAAAGTAGTGTACTATAAAGGGAATAGGGTGCCATTTCTCTCAGTAGTAGAACCATATCAGCACAGCAAAATCATCTGTGTGGACATGATAATAGTCTCCCCCACCTTTTAGCCATCATTTGTGCCCACGGAAGTTTGGGTCATTGATTGCATTTCCATAATGGAGATTGAAGGATGGAGAGCTGGAGAAAATGAGATGGACAGAAGAGAGGAGAAACCTGGGCTGATCTCAAAGAATAGGGCCATTGTACACCAACTCTGTTCCACAAAAAAAGAAAAATATACTATCTTATACCCAAATATATGGCACAGTTAGGAGAGTGTCAATCATTCTAATTTATTCATTGATGAGGAATTTTTCCATCTGAATTTTTTTCTCTTATTATTGCTTATGCAGCCTGCTAACTTAAAAAGCATAATTTGTTTGGCTGGTTTGCATGTTTAATTAAATGTTTAAATTCACAAGTCGATTACCAAGACTTCCCCTAATAACCTCTAGCTCCATTTCCTGACTTTCACAGAGAAAGCCCCCTTTGAACATTCTCATGCATGCAGTGTAGAAAGCATGCATGTCAATATGAGTTCAGAGCTGAGTGAGGACTTTGGAGTAGAATATATATGCATTTTTACCCGTAGATAAAATGGTGTGCAGTTAGTATAAAACTCAAGTGTGTTTTAATCATTTCAGGGTGAAAATGGCTGACAGGCTTTTGATCTCGAACAATCAATGTTGATTAATTATTAAAGCACTCAAAAAAAAAAACAATGCCAGGCTGATACAACAGAAAATCTAATTGAAATTCATTTTTCAAGGACTGGAATATGCAATGGATGTAGTAGCACTGCATATTCTATCCCAGGGGTCTCCAACAGGTCGATCGCGAGCTACCTCGCAGCCCACATATGAGTAGCTCGCCAAACAATTCTAAAAGTACATGCAATTGTTCATGTTTTCCACCGCAAACTGTCATAAACAAATCTAAAAGTATCAGAAACTCCCAGCTACTGTCTAATCAACACAACATTGACATTATCCCACCCTGGTTAGCCACTATTGGCTCAAAAAGCTAAACCTAACACAATATCTGCCAATTAATTTCCGGCATATATTGCCCCTGTCTGTGTGTGTGGTGTGCGTGTTTGTCTATCACTCTATGTGTAGCCAGTTGATGTGATAACCGCCTTATGGGTTGACAGAAATACTTTCCCCAAAACCTTAATTAAATGTTAATTGCAAAGTAGGCTTACCTCGCAGAAGTATATCATGAGTAAGTAAATTATTTATATCTATTATTTGTTATTTGCTAACTTTGCCATGAAATGAGCAGCATCAGTACAGAACCATCATAGACGGCACATTAGACAGCACATTCCTCACCAGCTAGATGCACAATTAAAGGGCCAGATGCACAATTAAAGGGGAATCTAAATTTGTTTTCTTCCAGACTGTGACACTCTGGCTCCACGGACCTTGATATTTGAGCCAGGGTTGTTTAGTTTCATTGTTTGGGTGTATTTCTATGTTGGGGATTTCTGGTTGTGCATTTTCTATGTTTGGTTAATTGTTCTTGATTAGTCGTATGACTCCCAATCGGAGGTAACGAGTGTCAGCTGTCGGCTCGTTATCTCTGATTGGGAGCCATATTTATACTGTGTGAGTTCACTTTGTGTTGTGGGTTATTGTTTCTTTGTTGCTGTTAGTAGTATGCAGTATAGAACCTCACGGATCGTCATTTGTTGTTTTCTTCGTGGGTTGCTTTAAGTTAATAAAGTCATCATGTTCACTCTGCAACGCTGCTGCATTGGTCTCCTCCTTCAGACGAGCGTGACAGAATAACCCACCAAAAAAGGACCAAGCAGCGCGTCCAGGAGCAAGGGGTCTGGACACAGGAGTTATGGATGCCTCCTAAGGACTTTTGGACATGGGAGGAGATTCGGGCTGGAAAGGGTCCTTGGGCACAACCGGAGGAACATCATCGCCCTCGTGAAGAGCTGGAGGCAGCTGCAGCCGAGAGGAGGTGGTCTGAGGAGGAATATCACCGCCCTCGTGAAGAGCTGGAGGCAGCTGCAGCCGAGAGGAGGTGGTATGAAGAGGAAGCGCGGAGTCGAGGCTGGAAGCCCGTGGTTACTCCCAAAAAATTTTTGGGGGGCACATGGCTTAGGCGCCTGGGCAGCAGGGAGGCTGCCACAGGGAGAAAAGGAGAGAAGGCTATCGGATTACGGGAGCCATTGGCGAGTAGAGGGAGGGAAGTTGTTGTGGCACGGCATGAGAGACTGAAGTGTGTTCCCAGTCTGGTCCGGTCCGTTCTTGATCCCCAGTTAAGGCCAGTGGTGGGTGTTCCCGGTACGGTCCGGCCTGTTCTACTCCACGCACCAGGTCCACGATGTGCGTCGCCAGCCGGCCTGAACTGGCCGTCTGCCCAACGCCCGTCTGAACTGCCCGTCTGCCCAACGCCCGTCTGAACTGGCCGTCTGCCCAACGCCGTCTGAACTGCCCGTCTGCCCAACGCCCGTCTGAACTGCCCGTCTGCCCAACGCCGTCTGAACTGGCCGTCTGCCCAACGGCGCCTGAACTGCCCGTCTGCCCAACGCCGTCTGAACTGCCCGTCTGCCCAACGCCGTCTGAACTGTCCGTCTGCCCAACGCCGTCTGAACTGCCCGTCTGTACTGAGCCTGCAAAGCCGCCCCGTCTGCCATGAGCCTTCAGAGCCGTCCGCCAGACCGGAGCCGCTAGAGCTCTCCGCCAGACAGGATCAGCCAGAGCCTTCCGCCAGACAGGATCAGCCAGAGCCTTCCGCCAGACAGGATCAGCCAGAGCCTTCCGCCAGACAGGAGCAGCCAGAGCCTTCCGTCAGACCGGATCAGCCAGAGCCTTCCGCCAGACAGGATCAGCCAGAGCCTTCCGCCAGACAGGATCAGCCAGAGCCTTCCGTCAGACCGGATCAGCCAGAGCCTTCCGCCAGACCGGATCAGCCAGAGCCTTCCGCCAGACCGGATCAGCCAGAGCTTTCCGCCAGACAGGATCAGCCAGAGCCTTCCGCCAGCCATGAGCAGCCAGACCCGTCAGCCAGCCATGAGCAGCCAGATCCGTCAGCCAGCTATGAGCAGCCAGATCCGTCAGCCAGCCATGAGCAGCCAGATCCGTCAGCCAGCCACGAGCAGCCAGACCCGTCCAGCCAGCCATGAGCAGCCAGATCCGTCAGCCAGCCATGAGCAGCCAGATCCGTCAGCCAGCCGCGAGCAGCCAGATCCGTCAGCCAGCCGCGAGCAGCCAGATCCGTCAGCCCGCCAGGATCCGCGCCCAGAGCCGTCCCGCCAGGATCCGCCAGAGCCAGCCAGCCAGGATCCGCCATCTAGTCAGGTACTGCCCCTTAGTCCGGTACTGCCCCGTAGTCCGGTGCCGCCCCTATAATCCAGTGGGGTTTAGTTGGGGGGTGGTCATGAGGAAGGGAATACGGAAGCGGATAGTGACTAAGGTGGGGTGGGGACCACGACCTGGGCCAGAGCCGCCACCAGGGACAGACGCCCACCCAGACCCTCCCGAGACTGGATGCTGGTGCGCCCGGGAGGTCGCACCTTTAGGGGGTAATGTGACACTCTGGCTCCACGGACCTTGATATTTGAGCCAGGGTTGTTTAGTTTCATTGTTTGGGTGTATTTCTATGTTGGGGATTTCTGGTTGTGCATTTTCTATGTTTGGTTAATTGTTCTTGATTAGTCGTATGACTCCCAATCGGAGGTAACGAGTGTCAGCTGTCGGCTCGTTATCTCTGATTGGGAGCCATATTTATACTGTGTGAGTTCACTTTGTGTTGTGGGTTATTGTTTCTTTGTTGCTGTTAGTAGTATGCAGTATAGAACTTCGCGGATCGTCATTTGTTGTTTTCTTCGTGGTTGCTTTAAGTTAATAAAGTCATCATGTTCACTCGCAACGCTGCGCATTGGTCTCCTCCTTCAGACGAGCGTGACACAGACCTACAAAAATTGCCTTCTGATTGAAGCATTGACATGGACTCTCGGAACATCCAATTTCCTTTTTTCTCTATGAACAATTGTAATTTTGAGAGTGAAAAACAATAAAGCTAAAACCAGTAAAAATGAAACCGAGAACATAATTTAGGAAAATATCAAACAGAATTTTTGGGGGAAAATCACATATTTTATTGAGTTGTTTATTAACCATTATTCTCCAAGGTATATTGACAGAAAACATAGTGCACTACTTTCTCCTGCACACTAAAGACCTGGGGAAGACTTGCAGGGGAGAGGAGAAGAGAAGAATGTGCCTGTTTGAAAACTAGAAAGAATTTTGTAGCTGGCGACATGTTTCTTTTTTTAAAAGGTTGGAGATGTTCCAGGCCTTGAAAAATGAATAAAATATTTTTTTCCAAACGAGTGAAACAAAGGAACGTTTTTTTGGGTGAGAAATTGGAAACGGAAATTAATCAGCACTCTATAACACAGGCTTCTTATAAAGGATGCCTTTGTAATTGGGCCAACAACTTGGATTTGTCTGTGCGTGTTGGAACATACTGTACACCCAATGGTTGACTGTTTCATAGCTGAGGCTCATCAATAGAGCCGCTGTTTGCGTCCCAAATGGCACCCTATTCCCTAGATAGTGCACTACTTTTGACCAAAGCCCTATGGACCCTGGTCAAAAGTATTGCACTATATAGGGAATAGGGTGCCATTTGAGACGCAGTCACTGAGTCGTGACAGCAGGCTGGTCTGGATACACAGTACGCTATCTGTGTGTGTGTGTGTGTGTATATACTGTACATACAGATGTAGGATCTTTATTTGAGACAGTTTGCCACAGCAGGAAAATATTCCTGCAGCAACAGGAAATGTGGATTATAATTAATGGACATTTTTGTAGGGTTGATATATTTTTTAATCATAAGTGAAAATCAAGTCTGACATTTCTAAGTGGAAATTACAAACTTCAGAAGCCTTTTAAAATTCAAATATACTACAAGTTTTAAATGTCCTGCATTGCTGAAAAGTTATCCTGCAACACAGGGTGATCAAATTAAGATCCTACATCAGGATGTTTCAGGGTCACTGAAGAGACTAGCTAAGCATCCTTAGCTCCATGACAAGAAAAAAACAATTGAGATGATTTTACTGTATAAAGGCTAACCCTGGCAAAGCCTTAAAGTCAAGTTACAGTATGGTTCAAGTAGGAAATTCATATTTATATAATTTTATACTAGGTGCACTCATTAGACACGCTTCAGCAGTCAACAATCTTATTTAAAAGAGGGGAATTTCCAGCTCAAGAGGAGTTCTCATTCATGTGGAAAAGGGTTGTAGCAGTAATAGTTAAATTAGAGACAGTGTGATAACAAATGCCATGAACTTGTGTCTAGATTATGTAATAATGCAGTACATTATGTGAAAGCCCTTTGATCGTGTGATGGTGGTAGTACCTTGTCCTTTAATGCAGGGCTAGGCAACTAGATTCAGCCGCGAGACAAACATTTTTCGGAGCGGATGGTCAGGGGGCCGGAAAATAATTATAGTGATTTGTACACTTTTTAAATTGACCACAAGAAATTGTATTTGAAAAGAACAATAATTTCATACCTTGATTACATTGAGACACGATCACTTCTATTTTTTTTTTTTAATTATTAGTGGGAAAATATTTCCTAAATTAAACTAATTTTTAGCTGAATTCCTTGTGATTTTACAGTATTTTATTGACCAAAAGCAAAAATCTCAATATTGTTTTTTACTAACAACTTTTTGGGGCCAAAAAATATAATTTATGGGCCGATTTTTGGCCCGCGGCCCACCTGTAGACGACCATTGCTTTAATGAGTCAAACCTCAAACCGCAAGGTTTTCTTCTCTTCTTATTATGAATTATAGAAAGGAAAAGTTCTCAATGTTATTGCAACCAGCATATAAAGGTTGATCTAATTTTCACAGCATAATGTATGCCCCAAGATCATTTTTGATGTCAACAAATAGTGGCTGTGTTATGTTGTGTAGATCCTTAGGCCATATACAAAAGTATTTGCCCCCTTTCTAATTTTCTCTTCTTTTGCATATTTGTGATACTGAATGTTATCAGATCTTCAACCAAAACCTAATATTAGATAAAGGGAACATAAGTGAACAAATAACACAACAATTACATATTTATTTCATAAACAAAGTTATGCAACACCCAATTCCCCTGTATGAAAAAGTAATTGCCCCCTTACACTCAATAACTGGTTGTGCCACCTTTAGCTGCAATGACTCCAACCAAATGCTTCCTGTAGTTGTTAATCAGTCTCGCCAGGCATAATGGGACCCATCTCGTCCAAAAACTTGACTCAAGTTTGCCAAAAAGCACCTGGATGATCATCAAGACTCTTGGAAGAACGTTCTATGGACAGATGACATGGTTCCAGTAATGCCTGGCGAAAACCAAACTCTGCATTCCACAGTAAGAACATCATACCAAAGGTCAAGCATGGTGGTAGTGGTGTGATGGTTTGGGGATGCTTTGCTGCCTCAGGACCTAGATGACTTTCCTTAATAGAAGGAACCATGAATTCTGCTCTGTATCAGAGAATTCTACAGGAGAATATCAGACCATCCGTCTGTGAGCTGAAGCTGAAGCGCAGCTGGGTCATGCAGCAAGACAATGATCCAAAACACACACTCAAGTCTACATGAAAATTGCTAAAAAGCAACAAATTTGAAGTTTTGGAATGGCCTAGTCAAAATCCAGACCTAATCCCAATTGAGATGTTGTGGCAGGACTTGAAACAAGCAGTTCATGCTTGAAAACCCACACGTCACTGAGTTAAAGCAGTTCTGCATGGAAGAGTGGGCCAAAATTCCTCCACAGCGACGTGAGAGACTGATCAACAACTACAGGAAGCATTTGGTTGGAGTCATTGCAGCTAAAGGTGGCACAACCAGTTATTGAGTGTAAGGGGGCAATTACTTTTTCACACAGGGGAATTGGGTGTTGCATATGCTTTGTTTATGAAATAAATGAAATAAATATGTAATTGTTGTTATTTGTTCACTTATGTTCCCTTTATCTAATATTAGGTTTTGGTTGAAGATCTGATATCATTCAGTATCACAAATATGCAAAAGTAGAGAAAATTAGAAAGGGGGCAAATACTTTTTCATAGCACTGTAGTTTGTATCCAAACACTGTGGCGGTGGATCCTAGTTTTAGTGGGTTCTAGTAAAGCCTATAAAATGACTGCCGTTGGACGATAGACAAGATGTGTATAATATAAACAGGCTACACTGCTGATAAAGATAGCACGCTTAGTGTCTTAAAAAACTGTTTAAATACCACCAATAACTTTTTTGTCAGCCTTTAATGTTTAATGGTGAGATTCACCATGGCATAAATCATCAAAACGTGGAAACTAGATTATCCTGGTCAAGGGTCCGTGGCGAAAAATGATTTATTGGACAAGGAGTCAAGGATCAAACGAGACCAGGCAGCAACCAGGGATGGATCCCAAATGGCACCCTGTTCCCTACATAGTGCCCTACTTTTGACCAGAACCCTATGGGCCCTTGTCAAAGTCGTGCACCATATAGAGAATATGGTGTCATTTGGGACACAGCCTTAGGCGGCGACCCGGGATACAGTTGATTCATGCTGCAGCTGGGCACAGGTGGAGGTTCCACCAATCAGCCCCAACAGCAGGCTTCTTTCACTGCATTTTAATTGAGCACTAAGAGGATGCCAGCCATCAGAGACCACAAGCTGTAAGCCATTACACTTGGCGGCAGGGTATGATGGCCCACAGATTGACTTAATATTGATTGTCCAAGCGAGTGAGGAGGATCTGTTCCAAGCGGAATTTACAGAATTTTATGATTTCCAGTAGATAATAACGAATAACTGTAATTCTGAGTAAATGCTTGAAAGTATGTGGACCAGAATGCTAGGTCCAAAAATGTATCTTCATTATTTGACCTAGCCAGAATGTGGCCATTCTCCACTTCGGCCTTCAAAGTTCTCGTTTGAATATTTGCTACTACCACCATTTCCACATATGTTCATATTGGGGTGATGTAGGAGATGATGAATATGAAGTTTTAAAATGTTGAAGTTTCCCTTTTAAGTATTTTGTTGTAGTGGGAACAGTAACATTCATTATATCTAAAAATGATACTTTAAGTTATGTGTGTGTGTGTATACACTACATGACAAAAGTATATGGACACCTGCTCATCGAACATCTCATTCCAAAATCATGGGCAATAATATGGAGTTGGTCCCCCCTTTGCTGCTATAACAGCCTCCACTCTTCAGGGAAGGCTTTCCACTAGATGTTGGAACATTGCTGCGGGGACTTGCTTCCATTTAGCCACAAGCATTAGTGAGGTCGGTCACTGAATTTGGGCGATTAGGCCTGGCTCGCAGTCGGCGTTCCAATTCATCCCAAAGGTGTTCGATGGGGTTGAGGTCAGGGCTCTATGCAGGCCAGTCAAGTTCTTCCACACCGATCTCGACAAACCATTTCTGTATGGACCTCGCTTTATGCACGGGGGCATTTTCATGCTTTAACAGGAAAGGGCCTTCCCTAAACTGTTGCCACAAAGTTGGAGGCACAGAATAATCTAAAATGTAATTGTATGCTGTAGCGTTAAGATTTCCCTTCACTGGAACTAAGGGGCTTAGCCCAAACCATGAAAAACCCAGATTCGTCAGTCGGACTGCCAGATGGTGAAGTGTGATTCATCACTCCAGAGAACGCTTATTCACTGCTCCAGAGTCCAATGGCGGCGAGCATTACACCACTCCAGCCGAAGCTTGGCATTGCGCATGGTGATCTTAGGTTTGTGTGAGGCTGCTCGGCCATGGAAACCCAACAAACCGTTATTGTGCTGACGTCGGTAGTGAGTGTTGCAACCGAGGACAGATGATTGAGCACTCTGTGGTCCTGTTCTGTGAATTTGTGTGGCCTACCACTTCATGGCTGAGCTGTTGTTGCTCCTAGACGTTTCCACTTCACAATAACAGCTCTTAAAGTTGACTGGGGCATCTCTAGCAGGGCATACATTTGACGAACTGACTTGTTGGAAAGGTGGCATCCTATGAAAGTGCCACGATGAAAGTCACTGAGCTCTTCAGTAAGGCCATTCTAATGCCAATGTTTGTCTTTGGAGATTGCATGGCTGTGTGCTTGATTTTTATACACCTGTCAGCAACAGGTGTGACTGAAATAGACGATTCCACTAATTTGAAGGGGTGTCCACATACTTTTGTGTGTATGTATGTACAGTTGAAGTCGGAAGTTTACATACACCTTAGCCAAATACATTTAAACTCAGTTTTTCACAATTCCTGACATTTAATCCTAGTAAACATTCCCTGTCCTAGGTCAGTTAGGATCACCACTTTATTTTAAGAATGTGAAATGTCAGAATACTAGTAGAGAGTGATTTATTTCAGCTTTTATTCCTTTCATTACATTCCCAGTGGGTCAGAAGTTTACATACACTCAATTAGTATTTGGTAGCATTGCCTTTAAATTGTTTAACTTGGATCAAACGTTTCGGGTAGCCTTCCACAAGCTTCACACAATAAGTTGGGTGAATTTTGGCCCATTCCTCCTGACAGAGCTGGTGTAACTGAGTCAGGTTTGTAGGCCTCCTTGCTTGCACACGCTTTTTCAGTTCTGCCCACAAATTTTCTATAGGATTGAGGTCAGGGCTTTGTGATGGCCACTCCAATACCTTGACTTTGTTGTCCTTAAGCCATTTTGCCACACATTTGGAAGTATGCTTGGGGTCATTGTCCATTTGGAAGACCCATTTGCGACCAAGCTTTAACTTCTTGACTGATGTCTTGAGATGTTGCTTCAATACAGTGAGGGAAAAAAGTATTTGATCCCCTGCTGATTTTGTACGTTTTCCCACTGACAAAGACATGATCAGTCTATAATTTTAATGGTAGGTTTATTTGAACAGTGAGAGACAGAATAACAACAAAAAAATCCAGAAAAACGCATGTCAAAATGTTATAAATTGATTTGCATTTTAATGAGGGAAATAAGTATTTGACCCCTCTGCAAAACATGACTTAGTACTTGGGTGGCAAAACCCTTGTTGGCAATCACAGAGGTCAGACGTTTCTTGTAGTTGGCCACCAGGTTTGCACACATCTCAGGAGGGATTTTGTTCCACTCCTCTTTGCAGATCTTCTCCAAGTCATTAAGGTTTCGAGGCTGACGTTTGGCAACTCGAACCTTCAGCTCCCTCCACAGATTTTCTATGGGATTAAGGTCTGGAGACTAGCTAAGCCACTCTAGGACCTTATTGTGCCTCTTCTTGAGCCACTCCTTTGTTGCCTTGCAACCCCCAAAGCATAATGTTTCCACCTCCATGTTTGACGGTGGGGATATGGTGTTCTTGGGGTCATAGGCAGCATTCCTCCTCCTCCAAACACGACGAGTTGAGTTGATGCCAAAGAGCTCCATTTTGGTCTCATCTGACCACAACACTTTCACCCAGTTCTCCTCTGAATCATTCAGATGTTCATTGGCAAACTTCAGACGGGCCTGTATATGTGCTTTCTTGAGCAGGGGGACCTTGCGGGCGCTGCAGGATTTCAGTCCTTCACAGCGTAGTGTGTTACCAATTGTTTTCTTGGTGACTATGGTCCCAGCTGCCTTGAGATCATTGACAAGATCCTCCCGTGTAGTTCTGGGCTGATTCCTCACCGTTCTCATGATCATTGCATCTCCACGAGGTGAGATCTTGCATGGAGCCCCAGGCTGATGGAGATTTACAGTTATTTTGTGTTACTTCCATTTGCAAATAATCGCACCAACTGTTGTCACCTTCTCACCAAGCTGCTTGGCAATGGTCTTGTAGCCCATTCAAACCTTGTGTAGGTCTACAATCTTGTCCCTAACATCCTTGGAGAGCTCTTTGGTCTTGGCCATGGTGGAGAGTTTGGAATCTGATTGATTGATTGTTTCTGTGGACAGGTGTCTTTTTATACAGGTAACAAACTGAGATTAGGAGCACTCCCTTTAAGAGTGTGCTCCTAATCTCAGCTCGTTACCCGTATAAAAGACACCTGGGAGCCAGAAATCTTTCTGATTTAGAGGGGGTCATACTTATTTCCCTCATTAAAATGCAAATATATTTATAACATTTTTGATATGCGTTTTTCTGGATTGTTTTGTTGTTATTCTGTGTCTCACTGTTCAAATAAACCTACCATTAAAATTATAGACTGATCATTTCTTTGTCAGTGGGCAAATGTTTCTTAAATCAACATGTATGACAGCCATTCCATTCAAGTGTCTGTTGAATTCCAACACAGGCACACCTCATTCTACTGAATTAGTTACTGATTAGGTGATGTCCTGAACCAAATCTTATTTAATGAGAAAAAGTATAAAACCACTGCTGTGGTCATCACTATCCTCTTGCAATAGGACCAGCTGGATGGCAAAAACAGTGCTAATAGTACCTCAAAAGTAATATTAATCAAAAAATAACTATTGACCATGCCAAAAGAGTTGAAAAGGAAAGTTTTGAGTGAGGAAAAGAAGGGTTCAATTCTGTCTTTACTGGCAGAGGGATACAGTGAGCATCAGGTTGCTTCCATCCTTATAATTTCAAAGACGGCGGTTCATAAGAACAAGGTCAAGCAGCAGACATTGGGGGCAACAAAGCTACAGACCGGCAGAGGGTGAAAACGACTCTCTACTGACCGGGATGACCGCCAACTCATTCGAATGTCACACAACAACCGTAGGATGACATCAAGTGACCTTCAAAAAGAATGGCAAACGGCAGCTGGGGTGAAGTGCACGGCGAGGACAGTTCGAAACAGTCTCCTAGGGGCAGGGCTGAAGTCGTGCAAAGCTAGAAAAAAGCCCTTCATCAATGAGAAGCAAAGAAGAGCCAGGCTGAAGTTTGCAAAAGACCATAAGGATTGGACCGTAGAGGACTGGAGTAAGGTAATCTTCTCTGATGAGTCCAATTTTCAGCCTTGCCCAACACCTGGTCGTCTAATGGTTAGATGGAGACCTGGAGAAGCCTACAAGCCACAGTGTCTCGCACCCACTGTGAAATTTGGTGGAGTATCGATGATGATCTGGGGGTGCTACAGCAAGGCTGGAATCGGGCAGATTTGTCTTTGTGAAGGACGCATGAATCAAGCCATGTACAAGGTTGTCCTGGAAGAAAACCTGCTTCCTTTTGCTCTGACATTGTTCCCCAACTCTGAGGATTGGTTTTTCCAGCAGGACAATGCGCCATGCCACACAGCCAGGTCAATCAGGGTGTGGATGGAGGACCAACAGATCAAGACCCTGTCACGGCCAGCCCAATCTCCAGACCTGAACCCCATTGAAAACTTCTGAAACGTGATCAAGAGGAAGATGGATGATCACAAGCCATCAAACAAAGCCGAGCTGCTTGAATTTTTGCGCAAGCAGTGGCATAAAGTCACTCAACATCAATGTGAAAGACTGGTTGAGAGCATTCCAAGACGCATGAAAGCTGTGATTGAAAATCAGGGTTATTCCATCAAATATTGATTTCTGAACTCTTCCTAAGTTAAAACATTAGTATTGTGTTGTTTAAAAATGAACATGAACTTATTTTCTTTGCATTATTTGAGGTCTGACAACACTGCATCGTTTTTGTTATTTTGACCAGTTGTCATTTTCTGCAAATAAATGCTCTAAATTAAAATATTTGTATTTGGAATTTGGGAGAAATGTTGTCAGTAGTTTATAGAATAAAACTTAAATGTTATTTTTACCCAAACACATACCTATAAATAGTAAAACCAGAGAAACTGATCATTTTGCAGTGGTCTCTTACTTTTTTCCAGAGCTGTATATACAGTTGAAGTCGGAAGTTTACATACACTTTTCAACCACTCCACAAATGTATTGTTAACAAACTATAGTTTTGGCAAGTTGGTTAGGACATCTACTTTGTGCATGACACAAGTAATTTTTCCAACAATTGTTTACAGGCAGATTATTTCACTTATAATTCACTTTATCACAATTCCAGTGGGTCAAAAGTTTACATACACTAAGTTGACTGTGCCTTTAAACAGCTTGGAAAATTGCAGAAAATGATGGCATGGCTTTAGAAGCTTCTGATAGGCTAATTGACATCATTTGAGTCAATTGGAGGTGTACCTGTGGATGTATTTCAAGGCCTACCTTCAAACTCAGTGCCTCTTTGCTTGACATCATGTGAAAATCAAAAGAAATTCAGCCAAGACCTCAGAAAAAAAATTGTAGACCTCCACAAGTCTGGTTCATCCTTGGGAGCAATTTCAAAATGCCTGAAGGTACCGCGTTCATCTGTACAATCAATAGTACGCAAGTATAAACACCATGGTACCACGCAGCTGTCATACCGCTCAGGAAGGAGACGCGTTCTGTCTCCTAGAGATGAACGGACTTTGGTGCGAAAAGTGCAAATCAATCCCAGAACAACAGCAAAGGACCTTGTGAAGATGCTGGAGGAAATGGGTACAAAAGTATCTATATCCACAGTAAAACCGGTCATATATCGACATAACCTGAAAGGCTGCTCAACAAGGAAGAAGCCACTGCTCCAAAACCGCCATAAAAAAGCCAGACTACGGTTTGTGTGTGCGAAAAAGTGTGTGCGAGCAAGGTGGCCTACAAACCTGACTCAGTTACACCAGCTCTGTCAGGACGAATGGGCCAAAATTCACCCAACTTATTGTGGAAGCTTGTGGAAGGCTACCCGAAACGTTAGACCCAAGTTAATCAAATTAAAGGCAATGCTACCAAATACTAATTGAGTGAATGTAATCTTCTGACCCACTGGGAATGTGATGAAAAAAATAAAAGCTGATATAAATCATTCTCTCTACTATTATTCTGACATTTCACATTCTTAAAATAAAGTGGTGATCCTAACTGACCTAAAACAGGGATTTGTGAAAAACTGAGTTTAAATGTATTTGGCTAAGTTGTATGTAAACTTCCGACTTTAACTCTGTGTGAGTGTGTGTGTTTTTTCACAGTTAACCAGATTATGCCACCCACACGTTTATATATGTTCTCTTATAGACCTTATAGAGGAGAGAAGTGGCCCTTGTTGGTCAACCATTAGCACTTGGCAGATTTGGAAATCTCTCATCACGATTATTATTAAGCCAAGTCTTTCCCTTTTGAAGCTCATGCAGCAGTTGGTGTGAAAACGATGCAGAGTGGATGGTTTTCACTATCTCCCTGATGCATTGGTGCCAAGGGAACAGTTTTTATATTGTACACATGTCGTAATTAGATTAGTATTCGCATGCTCTTGGAAAATTGGAGAGTTGTGATAAGATGCCCAGTTGTGTACTGTATAGATAGACCTCTTGAGGCACTGTACTGCTGATGACACAGTATTTACCCAATTATAATGGATAAGACAACACATTATACACAAGTAGATGTATTTATTATTTCATACCTGTTTTTCCAATCGAAGAAACCTCTTTCATTGGGCTCTCAAAGAATTGATATTTACTGCCTCTTTACTTCTATAAAGGCCTATGTAGTGCATGGAGCTGTTTTGCTGAAAAGAGGACACCGTATGTTTGGATGGGTAATTAATTAATGCTGACTGTACTTTCATTCATGGTGCGGCCACACTTCTCACAACAGGCTGGATGTCTTCAGATCCAGCTGTATATTACTGTTTCTTTTATTATTCCTATTGCTTCCGTTTCTGACTTCATGACATAAGATAGGCCTATGTATCAATCATTGAAATACGTGGATTGATTTATGCATTTTTTTCATGTTTGTGGCTTTCAATTTACAATTGCTCTTGGGCTGCCAGAGAGGTGTACCAAATATTTAAGATCACTTCCTGTAGATAGCTTTTTCAGTACATTTTGACAACTTCCGCATAAACAATAGCTGAAATGGCATTGTACAGTCATCAATTAATTTCATATAGGGATAAGACAAACAAAAATACATCCCGCAGTTTTAGATAAGCCCTGCACTGCAAGGGGGAAAGAATCCTGTATTGAACATTTGACATTTAGTGTTACTCCTCTCTAGTATGTGACGTGAGGAAGATCTTTGGAGGATATACCCTTGGACTTTGTTTTCATGAATTATACATTGTGCAGAGAGAGACAAGTAGATATGCTCTTGCTATTCCTTTCACTTCTTGATACTGACTGCTTTTGCCAGTCCTTCATCTTTTCTCTTGTGCCCACGCTACTTAGACCTGGCTGCACTTTTGGATTAGAGAGATTGTCATCACTGTCACTTGCTTATCTATTTCTTCCCTCTTGAAATAAAGCTTAGCCAGACGTGTGATGCTCTCAAGATTACCAGCAGGCAGGTATGGAAATCCTTGACCGATTTTAGATGTCCTTTGTCTGAGCTTCATCTGTGCTGCTCCTTAGCCTATCCAGAAAATGTTGTTCGTATCTTATGCCTTTAGAAGGCGTTCGCCACCAGATCAAGAAGCATATATTAAAACTGTCATCTCCCTTATGTAATTAAAACCACAACGTTGTGTACACTCACTTTCGCGTGACAGACATCCTTTACTCACAGAATACTTGATATCCATTGCCCTCATTCTGCCCACTCTAACTTCCTGCCTTACCTGTCAATCATGAGAATTCATGCTTCTGGTTCCCTCGTCGTCGTTTCTAACGTTCCTAAAAGTCCACATAGGATTTATTCAGCCTTTTTGCATGCCAATGATGGCAAGTGACACACGGGGAGAAAAATAGACCTCTGAGAGACGGAGCAGTGAGGTGACAGAGCGATTTGATGTCTAAATATAGGATCCCTGTCTTTGCACATATTTCATTCAGACACACCACAAAAGTTTTTTTCATCTCGGGTTCAAAAGACTGTGCGCCTGCATTTCACGTCTTCACTATTCCCTCTGTGCAGTGGTTTGCTAAATGACTCATGTTTCCTCTCTTGCAATACCTACAGGCATACATCAGCCACAGCAGGATTAAGCTGAATGTGAGCACGATTTAAAGGCTTTAGCAACTGTCTTCCCATACATCTTAATAGAATTCACATGGCCTTCTGTTTGGGCTAAATATGGTCCTGTCTTGGTATTTCTTCTCCCGTTTATACGAAGTGAATGGGTTTAAGTCGACAACTGGCTTACTTGCTTATGGGCAGGAAGAGATTAGTCAATTAAATAGTTGGTTTGGCTCAGTAATATTTCTACCGTCTTTTATTCTGTCTCTGAAAAAATATATAAAATTAAAATCAAACTGACATATTTCTGAACCCATAGAATACATTATATACATTTTATAAGCACTAAAATCCATTGAGTTGTACAACAATTCAAAGAGGACAAGCCCTCATAGCCTCATAGTCACAGACAATGTAGAACATCTATGCAAATCTATGGAAATGCAAGCAATTTGCAATCTGAATGATGAAATATAATTTTGCGCTGGGCAGAAGAATAAAAGCAGTGTAGCGTAAAACGCATTAAAAGAATAATGCCCCCATGATTGAATGTGGAGATGAACCACCATGTTGTTGTGAGGATTTTAAACACTGTCTGTGCGCCGAATGCTAAAAGGTCAAACCATTGTGTGAAATTAGTCCAGATTGAAAGGTCATTGAGATACTTTGTTTCTTAATAGATAAGGCTGGAACCATAATGGCTTCTTGTTTCTCTTATTATCGAAGGTAATAATACAGACTGCCAGCTCTTTTAGTTCTTTATCCAGTGGACACATTCTGTAATCACTCTGTGAATTTGGAGAGAGGACGGTATACCCTTACAAAAAAACACATGAAAAAATCACGTGAAATGTTCATGTCACACATGTGGTTTTCGGTCACGTGTGACTTTTCCCATGTGAACAAATCACGTGAAAACACACGTGAGTCAGACACATGGTTTTCGTACACGTGGGAAGTTTCACATAGATTTTTCACATGACTCACACGTGGTTTCCCAACATTTCACGTGATATTCTAAGTTTCACATGTGCTTTTGTAAGTGGCGGTATTAGAACCCAGGTTTCCCTGCGGAGAAGCCAACGTCTTGACCATTTGACCAAGAGGGCAAACACTCATTTTGAAGTCGCAGGTGGGTCACATGACCGATTCATGTCCGCTACACTTTCACATGTGCATTGTCACATTTTAATGTCAAGTAGGGCTGTCAAATTTTATTTTATTGCGTTTATCGCAGGATTTGCTGTGATTAATCACGATTAATTGCAAATTCATACTTTGTTCAAATTGAGCTGTAATTTAAGATTTTTTTTTTATACAAAAAGCATTACAAGAATATTGCCGTTTTTGATTTTGTCCAAAGTAACAGTTAGCAAAATTGACAAACACTTTCTTTAACCTCAAACTCAACTTGTTTTGACATCGCATTGTTGTTTTTAGCTGTATAGATGATGTATTTCTTATGTTTTCAGTTTATTTTGAACGCTTTCAGACAATGCGATAATCAAAAATGTTGCACTAAAATTACAAAAAGTTAACTTGTTAACTGAGTAACTCTGGCATCACTAATGTCAACATGTTAAAAAGGATAAATAAGGAGACATGGAGCGCTAGCTTCTCTGTTCTTTTCACTGGGCTTCTTCCAACGGTCACTGACCAACGTATGAAGAAGAGGCATGTGCCTGCAGCAGTAACACTTCGAATGGATGGCTCAGAAATAAGAAATCATTATTTTTAACATACGTAAATTATTATACTCAGGTAAGCTGTTACCTTTTTACAGAATGGCATTAAAGAATTTACAATCCCATATGTGGAAACATTGCTATTGCAACATGTTAACACAACCTTTTCACATGTGAGGAGAATAACACTTTCACCACCACATATGAACTTGTAATTACACATGTGAATGTGAGATTGTCACATGTGGAGTTGTCTTACATGTGAAACTACAGATTTGATTTTCACATTATTGTTTTTCACATGGGAACTTGCAATTCCACATGTCAAAGTGAGATTTTTTGATGTGGAGTTTTGATATGTTATTGATTTTTCATGTGATTTTGATTTTTACATGTGAACTTGCAATTCCACATGTGAACATGCAATATAATGGGATAAGCTATGCATGAAGGAATGATAATGAATAGAACAACTAGAGCAAAGGACTGTCTCTAATAACCATGTATTACATAGTAACACGAGTCACAACTAGCACTCATGCTAACAATAACAGGAATAAGAACAAATAATGAACTTACATTCTTTCACACACCCCAAAGCCATAATTCCAACCACACTCTCACAAGGAGTTACACTGGGAAGGAAGAAGACCATCTGAGAGAGGATTTACTTATACCCTTGTGAGAGCATGGGCTGGCTGTTCAATCACAACCCAGAAGCCCTGCATCCTCAGGGCATGGGCAGGGGTAAGGCACATGGCTACTCCCTGATTGGCTGGGCCGCAATCTAACGATATCTCATGTGAAGGGGGAGAAAAGGTAAGTACAGGTGAAACCCAGCAACAGGTAAACAAGTTGTAATGTCTGTAACATCCAGGAGGGGGAATTCTATTTTTCACATGTGAAACTGCATATCCGAATTTCACATGTGCAACTGCAATTCACATGTGAAGTGAAAACATGTTTTTCTTTTCACGTGTGAAAAGGTGGTGTTAACATGTGAACTCTAAATGTAATACATGTGAAAATATGGTTTCACATGTGACATTTTAAGCTGAACATGTGAAAACTGTTATTTCACATCTGAAAATGTGACGTGTTTTTTTGGTAACACTGACACCTAGCGTCATAATACGTTATAACGCGGTCATAACCATGTCATATGTCATAGCAGCTGACATAACCTGTCATGACATATTTAGAGGTGCTGTGACATACATTGTAATATTTTATGGCTGGTTATGACAACTACATAAGAGTGTCAAAGCCCACAAATCCTACCACACAAGGCAAACAATTCCATTATGCTTGTAAATAGTATGTTATATAACATTTCCTAAAATGTGCCATTTTATTACTATTGTAATTGTACACACATTGATGTCAAACGGGCTTAGCCCAATGCTCTGTCACTAATGCCTGGGATGAATGCAGGGGCAGGACAAAACACCCTCTTTGGGACTTATGAATGACATGGTCATGTACATGATAGGCCTATCTGTCTTATATTATTACCCTTACAACACCAAAAAAATGTTTTGTTTGTTCACAACATTATGATTGTAGTCCTCCATGGTTTTGCTTTAATATACATGTTTTAAGATACATGTATACTTAACGCTACCGCTAGGGGGAGACATTCGAACTGTTAGCTGTATATGAGTGTAGCCAATCTGATGGCGTCTCGGATTACAAGTATTTTTGTTATAAACGTTTTCCAAACGATGGCTCGTATTAAGTGTATTTACATGAATACATATGAACCACGCTAATTATATGTATTTTAGAAGGTTACTTTTTATGAAATGTGTATCTAACAGTCACATGCTAAAGGCTAACGTTAGCTAGCCGACCATAACTAGCTAGTTGTTGTTAGCTATCCATGGGTTTTTGTTACATTTAATACACAGACCTATTCTATAATTTGTTTGTACAATTAGCACTATATATAGAGTGAGTCCTGTTGTTGCCTCAACAATGCATGGGTGTATTTAGTTGTTTTGCACACCACCATCTTTTGTGATAGGGTAGCTAAGGTTATCTTAACAAACACTAACTAGATGGTAGCTAACTGTTAGCTAGCTAGCTACATGAATAGTTGAGCGCTAGATTTTACTTATGTTAATTTCTTATGTTATGAAAACATTAAGAAAGTGTGATTGTAATGTATTTGAGAATGTGTGAAAGTGTTTGCTATTGCCATAATATTATAGGGTGTCCAACCACTCTACCCAGAGTGGGTGAAAACGTGCTTTGGTGATGAAATTTCAATTCCTTATGTAATAAAAAGCATATACTGAAATATCATGTCTCAAAATCAATATCCATTTATGTCCTGCAGATTTGAGACGATGAGTTCAACAGGAAAGTGAGCCTGTCAGGTAGCCATGTAGACTTCCTTCTTGCACAGAATCCAGCCCAGCTGACGGGATGCAATTTTCCATTTTTGATCCCTTATCTTCTCTGGCCTCCATTGATTTAGTTACCCTAATTCTGTCCATCTACAAGGGTAAAAACTCCAATAACCTTTGAACAGATTATGATAAGAGACATGAGGTTTGGCATTCGTGTCCGTTAGACACGGACACGAATGATCTGTTTGGCGTGTTAACACACTGTTGGTGGTTTGTTGTAACCGAGTATTGGTGCTAAACCGCTAGTTGGCTATGGCTATGGCGTCATAGGATTCGGTGCCCTGGGCGGTTTTCACGGAAGAATACTGTACCAAGTTAGCTAGCTGAATAAACTAAGTTGGAGTCTGTTCCTAGAAAACATTGAACCGCTGTAGTTTACAACAATTATAATTTCTAAAGTGGATGTTGGGAGAGTTATATTTGAGTGTTTCAATGAAACGTAAGTGAGGGAGGCCCCGCTCTCTCGCTTTCCCAGATGTTTAGTTAATTTCATTCTGATCTCCTTTGCAATATTGTAGCCTTTTCTGTAGCCTGTCAACTATGTGTCTGTCTATCCCTGTTCTCTCCTCTCTGCACAGGCCATACAAACGCTTCACACCGCGTGGCTGCTGCCACTCTAATCTGGTGGTCCCTGCGCGCACGACCCACGTGGAGTTCCAGGTCTCTGGCAGCCTCTGGAACTGCCGTTCTGCGGCCAACAAGGCAGAGTCATTTCAGCCTATGCTACCCTCCAGTCCCTCGACTTTTTGGCGCTGACGGAAACATGGATTACACAGAAAACACTGCTACTCCTACTGCTCTTTCCTTGTCTGATCATGTGTTCTCGCATACCCCGAGAGCATCTGGTCAGCGCGGCGGTGGCACAGGAATCCTCATCTCTCCCAAGTGGAAATTCTCTCTTTTT
The DNA here is from genome assembly GCF_020615455.1 of Coregonus clupeaformis. Taxonomy (NCBI): domain Eukaryota; kingdom Metazoa; phylum Chordata; class Actinopteri; order Salmoniformes; family Salmonidae; genus Coregonus; species Coregonus clupeaformis. The sequence continues at coordinate 40,181,390 of NC_059205.1, forward strand.
CCCCTGACCCATCTGTCTATCTCCTCATTTGAATTCCATGCTGTCACAGTCACTAGCCCATTCAAGCTTAACATCCTTGTCATTTATCGCCCTCCAGGTTCCCTTGGAGAGTTCATCATTGAGCTTGACGCCTTGATACAGTGAGGGAAAAAAGTATTTGATCCCCTGCTGATTTTGTACGTTTGCCCACTGACAAAGAAATGATCTGTCTATAATTTTAATGGTAGGTTTATTTGAACAGTGAGACACAGAATAACAACAAAAAAATCCAGAAAAACGCATGTCAAAAATGTTATAAATTGATTTGCATTTTAATGAGGGAAATAAGTATTTGACCCCCTCTCAATCAGAAAGATTTCTGGCTTCCAGGTGTCTTTTATACAGGTAACGAGCTGAGATTAGGAGCACACTCTTAAAGGGAGTGCTCCTAATCTCAGTTTGTTACCTGTATAAAAGACACCTGTCCACAGAAGCAATCAATCAATCAGATTCCAAACTCTCCACCATGGCCAAGACCAAAGAGCTCTCCAAGGATGTCAGGGACCAGATTGTAGACCTACACAAGGCTGGAATGGGCTACAAGACCATCGCCAAGCAGCTTGGTGAGAAGGTGACAACAGTTGGTGCGATTATTCGCAAATGGAAGAAACACAAAAGAACTGTCAATCTCCCTCGGCCTGGGGCTCCATGTAAGATCTCACCTCGTGGAGTTGCAATGATCATGAGAACGGTGAGGAATCAGCCCAGAACTACACGGGAGGATCTTGTCAATGATCTCAAGGCAGCTGGGACCATAGTCACCAAGAAAACAATTGGTAACACACTACGCCGTGAAGGACTGAAACCCTGCTCAAGAAAGCACATATACATGCCCGTCTGAAATTTGCCAATGAACATCTGAATGATTCAGAGGAGAACTGGGTGAAAGTGTTGTGGTCAGATGAGACCAAAATCGAGCTCTTTGGCATCAACTCAACTCGCCGTGTTTGGAGGAGGAGGAATGCTGCCTATGACCCCAAGAACACCATCCCCACCGTCAAACATGGAGGTGGAAACATTATGCTTTGGGGGTGTTTTTCTGCTAAGGGGACAGGACAACTCCACCGCATCAAAGGGACGATGGACGGGGCCATGTACTGTCAAATCTAGGATGAGAACCTCCTTCCCTCAGCCAGGGCATTGAAAATGGGTCGTGGATGGGTATTCCAGCATGACAATGACCCAAAACACACGGCCAAGGCAACAAAGGAGTGGCTCAAGAAGAAGCACATTAAGGTCCTGGAGTGGCCTAGCCAGTCTCCAGACCTTAATCCCATAGAAAATCTGTGGAGGGAGCTGAAGGTTCGAGTTGCCAAACGTCAGCCTCGAAACCTTAATGACTTGGAGAAGATCTGAAAGAGGAGTGGGACAAAATCCCTCCTGAGATGTGTGCAAACCTGGTGGCCAACTACAAGAAATGTCTGACCTCTGTGATTGCCAACAAGGGTTTTGCCACCAAGTACTAAGTCATGTTTTGCAGAGGGGTCAAATACTTATTTCCCTCATTAAAATGCAAATCAATTTATAACATTTTTGACATGCGTTTTTCTGGATTTTTTTGTTGTTATTCTGTCTCTCACTGTTCAAATAAACCTACCATTAAAATTATAGGCCGATTAATTCTTTGTCATTGGGCAAACGTACAAAATCAGCAGGGGATCAAATACTTTTTTCCCTCACTGTAAGTTCCTTTCCTGAGGATGACTCACCCCTCACAGTTCTGGGTGACTTTAACGTCCCTACGTCTGCCTTTGACTCATTTCTCTCTGCCTCCTTCTTTCCACTCCTTTCCTCTTTTGACCTCACCCTCTCACCGTCCCCCCCTACTCACAAGGCAGGCAATACGCTTGACCTCATCTTTACTAGATGCTGTTCTTCTACTAATCTCACTGCAACTCCCCTCCAAGTCTCCAACCACTACTTTGTATCCTTTTCTCTCTCGCTCTCCTCCAACACTACTCACTCTGCCCCTACTCAGATGGTAATGTGCCGTCGCAACCTTCACTCTCTCTCTCCCGCTACTCTCTCCTCTTCCATCCTATCATCTCTTCCCTCTGCTAAATCCTTCTCCCTCCGATCTCCTTATTCTGCCTCCTCTCCTCCCTTTCTGCATCTTTTGACTCTATGTCCCCTATCCTCCCAGCTGGCTCGGTCCTCCCCTCCTGCTCCGTGGCTTGACGACTCATTGCGAGCTCACAGAAGAGGGCTCCGGGCAGCCAAGCGGAAATGGAGGAAAACTAGACTCCCTGCGGACCTGTCATCTTTTCACTCCCTCCTCTCTACATTGTCTTCCCCTGTTTCCGCTGCTAAAGCCACTTTCTACCACTCTAAATTTCAAGCCTCTGCCTCTAACCGTAGGAAGCTCTTTGCCACCTTCTCCTCCCTGCTGAATCCTCCTCCTCCTCCCTCTCTGTGGATGACTTCGTCAACCATTTTGAAAAGAAGGTTGACGACATCCGATCCTCATTTATTAAGTCAAATGACACCGCTGGTCCTGCTCACACTGCCCTACCCTATGCTTTGACTTCTTTCTCCACTCTCTCTCCAGATCAAATCTTGCGACTTGTGACGGCCGGCTGCCCAACAACCTGCCCACTTGACCCTATCCCCTCCTCTCTTCTCCAGACCATTTCCGGAGACATTCTCCCTTACCTCACCTCGCTCATCAACTCATCCTTGACCGCTGGCCATGTCCCTTCCGTCTTCAAGAGAGCGAGAGTTGCACCCCTCCTCAAAAAACCTATACTCGATCCCTCCAATGTCAACAACTACAGACCAGTATCCCTTCTTTCTTTTCTCTCCAAAACTCTTGAGCGTGCCGTCTCTAGCCAACTCTCCTATCTCTCTCAGAATGACCTTCTTGATCCAAATATCCTCACATAGTCTCTCATATCATTGCTACGCAGACGACACACAATTAATTTTCTCCTTTCCCCCTTCTGATAACCAGGTGGCTAATCGCATCTCTGCATGTCTGGCAGACATATCAGTGTGGATGTCGGATCACCACCTCAAGCTGAACCTCGGCAAGACGGAGCTGCTCTTCCTCCCGGGGAAGGACTGTCCGCTCCATGATCTCGCCATCACGGTTGACAACTCCTCCCAGAGTGCAAAGAACCTTGGCGTGACCCTGGACAACACCCTGTCATTCTCCGCTAACATCAAAGCACTGACCCGATCCTACAACATTCGCAGAGTACGACCCTACCTTACACAGAAAGCGGCACAGGTCCTAATCCAGGCACTTGTCATCTCCCGTCTGGATTACTGCAACTCGCTGTTGGCTGGGCTCCCTGCCTGTGCCATTAAACCCCTAAAATGTATCCAGAACGCTGCAGCCCGTCAGGTGTTCAACCTTCCCAAGTTCTCTCATGTCACCCCGCTCCTCTGCACACTCCACTGGCTTCCAGTTGAGGCTCGCATCTACTACAAGACCATGGTGCTTGCCTACGGAGCTGTGAGGGGAACGGCACCTCCTTAACTGCAGGCTCTGATCAGACCCTACACCCAAACGAGGGCACTACGTTCATCCACCTCTGGCCTGCTAGCCCCATACCTCTACGGAAGCACAGTTCCCGCTCAGCCCAGTCAAAGCTATTCGCTGCTATGGCACCCCAATGGTGGAACAAGCTCCCCCACAACGCCATGACAGCGGAGTCACTGACAACCTTCCGGAGACACTTGAAACCCTACCTCTTTAAGGAATACCTGGAATAGTATAAAAGTAATCCTTCTACCCCCCCACACAAAATAAAAGTGGTTGTCCCACTGGCCATCATAAGTTGAATGCACCAATTTGTAAGTCGCTCTGGATAAGAGCGTCTGCTAAATGATGTAAATGCAATGTAAATGTTTGGGCCATTGGTTTTCTTAGAGGATTATCTACAAGTTGACCCATTGGTCAAATGATATGTTTTTGATCGGACACCCTACATAATATATTTGGTATGAAGTTTTAGTCGTCAGCTTTCTTTAGCTGTGTCCCTGCATTGTAGCATACTCTATTATGATTTCTGTTCTTTGCTTACAGTGCCTTCAGAAAGTATTCATACCCCCTGACTTATTCCACATTTTGTTGTCTTACAGCCTGAATTCAAAATGGATTAAATGGAGAGAAAAAATCTCACCCGTCTACACACAATACCTCATAATAATTAAGTGAAAACATGTTTTTAGAATGGTTTGGCAAATATATAGAAAATGAAATACAGAAATATCTCGTTTACGTAAGTATTCACACCCCTTTGCTATGACACTCCAAATTGAGCTCACGTCCATCCAATTTCCTTTGATCATCCTTGAAATGTCACTACAACTTGATTGGAGTCCACCTGTGGCCAATTCAATTGTTTGGGCATGATTTAGAAAGAAACACACACGTCTATATAAAGTCCCACAGTTGACAGTGCATGTCAGTGCAGAAACTATACCATGAAGTCCAAGGAACTGTCCGTAGATCTCCGAGATAGAATTGTGATGAGGCATGTATCTGGGGAAGGGTGTAAAACAATTTCTAGAGTGTTGAACGTTTCCAAGAGCACCGTGGTCTCCATCATTGGGAAATTGAAAAAATATGGAACTACCCAGACTCTGCTTAGAGCTGGCCATCCGACCAAACTGAGCAACCGAGCAAGAAGGACCTTCGTCAGGGAGGTGACCAAGAACCCAATGAGACACTGACAGAACTAAAGAGTTTCTTGGCTGAGATGGGAGAACCTGCCAGAAGGACAAGTCTCTCTCTACAGCACTTCACCAATCTGGGCTTAATGGGAGAGTGGCCAGATGGAAGCCACTCCTGAGAAAAAGGCACATGACAGCACGCCTGGAGTTTGCAAAAAAGTCACGTGAAAGACACTGAGAGCAGAAGGCAAAAGATTCTGTGGTCTGATGAGACAAAAATGTTACTCTTTGGCCTGAATGCAAAGCGCTATGTCTGGAGAAAACCATCTAACACCATCCATACCGTGAAGCTTGGTGGTGGCAGCATCATGCTATGGGGATGCTTTTCAGCGTCAGGGACTGGGAGACTGGTAAGGATCCAGGGAACGGAGCCAAATACAGGCAAATCCTTGATGAGAAACGACATTAGATTTACGTTCCAATAGGACAATGACACCAAGCATACAGCCAAAGCAACACTGGAATGGCTTCAGAACAAGAAAGTCCTTGAGTGGCCCAGCCAAAGCCCAGACTTGAATCCCATTGAAACTCTGTGGAAAGACTTGAAGATTGCTGTTCACCGCCACTCCCCATCTAACTTAACAGAGCTTGAGAAAATCTGCAAGGAAGAATGGGAGAAAATCCCCAAATCCAGATGTGTAAAGCTGGTACAGACATACCCAAGACGACTCAAAGCTGTAATCGCCGCCAAAAGTGCTTCTACAAAGTATTGACTCGGGTGTGAATACTTATGTAAATTATATTTCTGTATTTCATTTTCAATACATTTAGAAAAATGTATACATGTTTTCTTTTACTTTGTCATTATGGGGTATTGTGTGTAGATTGCTGATAAAAAAAAAAAAAAAAAAAAAAATGATTTAATCCATTTTGAATTCAGGCTGTAACACAACAAAATGTGAAATAAGTCAAGGTATATGAATACTTTCTGAGGGCACTGTATACTTTTCAGAAAAAGTAAAGCACCTGCTGTATTCAGGGGTGGGGGTGAAGACCTTGAGGTAGGCTGCAGAAACACTTTCAAATGAAGGAAACTTCTTGGCAGGGACAAACACATTTGAATATATAGTACGATTTAGAGTTAAATCAGTTGTTGTAATGAATTCTTTAGTAATTTTTTTGTTTTCATCGAATTTTGAATAACTTGAAAATGCACTTAATGACACTGTCGAGCAGCATTATGACTATACTGTTTCACTTTACTTGGACTAAGAAGCATTATGACCATCATAATCATATAAGCCAGATAGGCCTATCATGTACATGCCCTTATGTCAGTCATCAGTCACAAAGAGGGTGTCTTGTCCTGCTCCTGAAATCTATAGTGTAATGGAATGGTTTGCCTTGTGTGGTAGGTTTTGTGGGTTTTGACACTCTTATGTAGTTGACATAACCAGCTATAAAATAATGCAATATATGTCACAGCAGATCTAAATATACAGTATGTGTCATGACATATATTCATATATATTATGATGAGTTATGTCAGCTGTTATGACATGGTTATGACCGTGTCTTAAAAATATTAAATTCCCTTACGTTGATGACTTTTTGCAAATCCAATCAGTTTTCCACAATGAGTCAACGTCATCACATTGAATTTTCTGGTTGAAATGACGTGGAAACGGTTGTTTCAACCAGTTTTTACCCAGTGGGTTTCTTCTATTTAATAGGCAGCAATAAACAGGGGTTCTTGTCTAATATTAGTGAGCCAACATCAATGTCAAGGCATTGCATGTGTGTAACCTCTTTAGCTCAATGAGTTCGAACCCTGGTTGGCAACTCATATCACGCAAGGGCAATCCCAGCAGCATCGGTGAAGGACATGCCACTGTTGCTATGAGAGTCGAAATTGAGCTCAGGTGCATCCTGTTTCCATTGATCATCCTTAAGATGAAGAAACAACTTGATTGGAGTCCACCTGTGGTAAATTCAATTGATTGGACATGATTTGGAAAGGCACACACCTGTATAAATAAGGTCCCACAGTTGACAGTGCATGTCAGAGCAAAAACCAAGACATGAGGTCGAAGGAATTGTCCGTAGAGCTCCGAGACAGGATTGTGTCGAGGCACAGATCTGGGAAAGAGTACCGAAGAATGTCTGCAGCATTGAAAGGTCCCCAAGAACACAGTGGCGCCTTCATTCTTAAATGGAAGAAGTTTGGAACCACCAAGACTCTTCCTAGAGCTGGCCGCCCGGCCAAACTGAGCAATCGGGGGAGAGGGGCCTTGGTCAGGGAGGTGACCAAGAAACCGATGGTCACTCTAACAGAGCTCCAGAGTTCCTTCCATAAGGACAACCATCTCTGCAGCACTCCACCAATCAAGCCTTTATGGTAGAGTGGCCAGAAGGAAGCCACTCCTCAGTAAAAGGCACATGACAGCCCGCTTGGAGTTTGCCAAAAGGCACCTAAAGGAAACAAGAGTCTGGTCTGATGAAACCAAGATTGAACTCTTTGGCCAATACCATCCCTACGGTGAAGCATGGTGGTGGTAGCATCATGATGTGGGGATGTTTTTCTGCGGCAGGGACTGGGAGACTAGTCAGGACAGAGGGAAAGATGAACGGAGCAAAGTACAGATCCTTGATTTAAACCTGCTCCAGACCTCTGGGGCGAATGTTCACCTTCCAACAGGGCAACGACCCTAAGCACATAGCCAAGACAATGCAGGAGTGGCTTCGGGACAAGTTTCTGAATGTCCTTGAGTGGCCCAGCCAGAGCCCGGACTTCAATCTGATTGAACATCTCTGGAGAGACCTGATATACCTGACCAAATAGCTGACCAACCTGACAGAGCTTGAGAGGCTCTGCAGAGAAGAATGGGAGAAACTCCCCAAATACAGGTGTGCCAAGCTTGTAGCGTCATACCCAAGAAGACTCGAGGCTGTAATCGCTTCCAAAGGTGCTTCAGCAAAGTACTGAGTAAAGGGTCTGAATACTTATGTAAATGTCATTTCTGTTTTTTTTATTTTGAATAAATGTTTCTAAAAACCTGTTTTTGAGTTGGCATTATGGGGTATTGTGTGTAGATTTGATGAGGGGTAAAACAAATGTTTTTTAAAATACATTTTAGAATAAGGCTGTAACGTAACAAAATGTGGAAAAAGTGAAGGGCTCTAAATACTTTCCGAATGCACTGTATGCATTGACCCAACACCCAGTAGCAGCGTCTAAAGTGGGTAAACACATTTAATTTCCCTGCTCTTTTATCCAAAGAAGCATCAACTGGTAGAGGCAGTAGCCAGTCATACATTTACAGTATAGTACTTCAGTTACTGTATGTTGTAGGGCTGTGTCTGCATGATGTTCTGTGAGGGAGATGGATGCAGTGTTCCAGTATTGCGGTATGGACTTTTCCCTTGCCCCAGGGTACTCTGTCAGCAGAGGTTCCTCATTGCCCCTCCCGGTCAATTCCTTTACCTTCTACGACTGCTGAACATGCTCTTTCACCTTAAATAAGTAACCTTTTACTGCAGTGGGCTAAATCAGGGTCACACAGTGTTTCTTGGTAGTCTTAAACAAATCTACTTTGAAACACAAGTATACACCTCACACACATGGTTATGGGTTTACAAAAAAGAAGACACCTGTACCATGTCAGCTATAGAGTTGAAATGTATTCCATTTTGAGTTTGCATCCCAATATTACACTTTATATACATCAAAGAAGACTGAAATATAACAACGCTTTTTGACATAGAAACATTTTAAAATATTTTAAAATAATGTTTATTAATTATGAAAAATATTAACATTCCACCCATGAGGCCACTAGGTAATTTGACTGCAGGAATGCGCTACTATAGACCCTCACTTCAATCCCCATTTAAGGCGTATAAAATATATTCAGGAGCGTTCCCAAAGGAACTCCGGCAACAGCAATTTAGCCAGGGAGGGAGGGATGTAGTTGTTTGCATTCTCCTCATGGTGGGTGGTTGTAATCACATACCATGAATAAATCAAAGGGTGCAGCCAATGCTCCCTCTAAACTGCTTGCATGTGCGGCACGCAGTAGCCCAAGACTGCCGCACAGCTCTCCTGGAATGCAGCGCAGAATAAATATTAGCCCACAGAGAGAAGCACGAGATTTAACTTCACTCAACTTTCTAGAGCAGTGGGCACCAACCGGTCAATCGCGAAAGGCATTCCTAGTCGATTGCCAAACATTTCTGTAAAAAAGCCAATGATAAAGCCTTGTGTTCCAAAAAAATATATATTTGTCTTGGGCTGTTGGGGTAGATGCACCTGATTTCAGCTGCCCTGCGCGCTTGGTAGGCAACTGTTGCCATTTTGAACCATTTAATGTGTCTGAATGTACCGGGAGAGCAAATCAAGTGCACTATCGGCCTACCGCTGGCCAATTGGATGGCACAGATTACCGTGTCTGCTGTAATGTAGCAGGCATAAAAGAAAGCTACAGCAAAATTCATACTGTCAGATTTCAAAACGTTTAAAACCATGACTAGAGAGAGACTGTTAACGAATACACCAAAGAGCTGCTGTTTTAATGAGTGAGTCCATGTTTAAGTTCTTACTCAGCACTGACAATACGTTGTATTCAACACTTTTTTTATAAACCATAAAATGCACATTATTCCTATTTCCACTCAGCGCTACAACAAGCACTGCAGCAGTAATGAATGAGTAGGAAAGTGTATCTATAGGCTTGCGTTGTTATTAATAATGGCTTGGGTCTTTTTTTATATTGAGGAATATTTCACTTTCTCTGTTCATAGGCGTAACAACCTGAATTTGTGCATGAGGCAGAAATAATGCGGTACGACTTGAGTTTCGCCATTAGCTGGAAGACGGTGACTATTTCTGCAGTGGAGGAAAGGGAGAGTGGAGGGATGTTGAGGTGGACCCTCAGTCTGCTCTCTCCCTCCACTGAGACTGACCATCAGATGCAGGCAACATCAGCCCAGTAAAATAAAAAGCTAATTATTTAAATGTATGCTCACTCAGCTGTGCTTCACAAGTAATATAACAACGGATCTATTACCGGTGTGATCATATAGCCTACCTCAAATTTTTAAATATAATTTTAAAAAATGTGGGGAACAACAATGCATTGGCAGGGCAATTCAAGCAAAGCCAATATGCAGTGATAATGTATTGGGCCTATAGCTTACTGCACCAACCTCAATGCTACAGGCTTACGTTTTTTAAGTAATGTAAAAAATAAAATCTGAGTGGTAGATCTTGAAAGTGATCTTGACTCAGAAAAGGTTGTTGACCACTGTTCTAGAGTTTTCCCTGTTAACACTATCAACATTTCTCTTTACTGTGGCAATTGTGATCTAGTCAATACAATATTAGCCACTTCCAATGCAACATACCGAAACAAAATAAACTATGCAAGAGATTTTGTTTTAGGCAGAACGCATCGGAGTAGGATTCTATTGCATTGACAAGCACAACTCAGCCTGTACTCTACATAGACCGATGCGGCATAAACAATCAGCGCTGCAGTAGGCCTTTATGAAAATAGACCATTGCCATATATGGATCTGTGCCATTTACTTTGAACTGGACTGTGTTTACAGCATGAGCGGTCGTGAGTAGATGCACTTGTTTTGAGATCAAAGCGAGAGCTGCATGTAGCCACGTGTGCACATTTTGTTCATATTCTTTGCTAGTTAGTGAGTTATTAGCCCAGTTATAGATAATTTGTAGTCAGCAATAGGGGTGGGATTGCTTCCTACAAGAACACAAAACGTGTACATTTCTAGATCTCTTTGAAAAACGAGTCAGGTAAAGAGCTTTTATTTGGCTTAAAAGGGCAGTGAGACAGGCTTGAATAAGCTAAGTAGCCAATAGGCAGAGGGTAGCATAATTTGTCTGATTCTCTGTAATAATGGTATGGGAATAATAATGCATTTTATTTTGTTAAGTGGTTTCTTGCATCAAACAACACAAAAACATTTTGTCACCTCCTTGTCTGAAGGACAAGTGGATAAACAGGTTAATGTCAAGCCCTGCATGTTTTTTTCAAAGGTCTAATGGAATGTAGGCCTACATTGAACACCACACATTGGCTGCTTCTGGGGGCTGAATGATACAGCAGCTATTTCCATGTTAAAATGTTATGGGATGCATTTTCTCCATTGGTTTTGATGGTGGGCCACTCTGGTAGGCGTACATTATGATCAAATCTAGCCTACTTGGCTACTGTTAAACTGTAATTTAAAGTGGGTACAGCCTCAGTGTTCACAGTAAATGCGTGCTGGAAGTTGCACAGAATTTTCACAATGTTCAAGTTTGCGCTCGGCAGACCTGAAATTTGCTCAGTGCTGAAAATGTTTTGAGGGAACATTGGGTGCAGCTAATTCTTAAAGGTGGGGTTGAGGGGTGGTTGATTAAATAAGGAAGAGAATAGCGATGTGTTTTTGTGTGTGTTTTTCTTTGCTACTAGTTAGCATCTTCTGTCCTTGGCTATAGAGTAGCTACATGTATACCCACCCTGGCATGCGTAAATTAATCGAAGCTGTTTGCTACCCCATGACAGACCAGGCAGAAATAATGAAATGCGAGTCTGGGAGGCAGTCCACAAACTCAACCCATTGAAGACATGCCAGTGTCACCTCAGTTGTTTGTTGTCCAGAGTGGAAAAACAATGCAGAATACATTTGTTAGCTCATGAAATATAATCCAGTTTCACATGTTGTAACGTGTTTGCATAATGTGAAGTTACATTTTCATCCACCTATGATAATAGCAATTATCATACTGTAAATGCAGCACCGCCGTTTCAGTAGAACACAGTCTAGCTTCAGAGTGGTCGTGTGTTTTGAACGTTGCATAAAGAAATAAAGGGTAAAGGCATTATTTCTAAAATCCCATCATCCACTGCTATATCCCAACACATGAGTTGGGTTTTCCACAGTGAGTAAAAAAATCAGATGGACCTAAAATAAGATAATATCAAAAGCTACTGTAGATGCAAAACCCTCCAAAGGAGCAGAATCTGATAAGGAAAAGGGGAGACATCTTCAAACATTAGGTTACTACACAAGTCTCATATTAGTCACTGCTGTGTCTACCTTGGTGGAATCATTTTAAAGGCATGGCTATGCAGGTTTGATCTGAAGATAAGTGAGCGATCTCCAGATAAATTCTGACCGGTGCAATGATTTTAGTATGTTAATTCGAGTTTCATTTGCCAATCTACAGTATTGAAGTCTTGAACTATAGATGACTGACTTTGTTACAATGTAGGAGGAAAAAACTGTTCCATAGAATTTTGACATGAGCATTCTGAGACATTATTGTAAAACGATAGTTAATGACTTTCAATTTAGTGTTGAACTATTTATGTAATGCTGTGTCAGCAATCCACCCTGAAAATGTTCCCTGGTGGCCCTACTATATTGCAAATGCCCATCTTGACTCATCACTTATATCAACCACCATACACACACTGTAGAGTTATTGGCAATATAAGCCACTTCATACAGCTTCAATATTTTGAATAAAACCTGCTACACTAAATGCATTACTTAGACAGAGAGCGATTTGTATTTGCTTGAATTTAGCTGGTAACAACATATTTTGTGCAAGTTTGTTGGTTGTGAATATTCACTTAACTTTTACATGTATTATGGACTGCATCACTCCTACAAAAGAAATAGGGCTCCTCTGAAGATATTCTCAAACTTTATCAATGTTAAGTGTTTTATTTGAGTGGGAGAGGTAAGGTTAATATTGTGCAGTGAACTACACTCTTAGAAGTAAAGGAGCCTCTAATAATATTTTTATGTTCAAAAGATTGCCACTGTGGGGTCAAAAAGGAACCTTTGACAAGGTTCTTCGAGGAACGTTTTTGTGATGGGAGGGGTTCAACTTTGAACCTTTTTAGTAATATATTGTAGCGGTGGCAGCCTATCAGAAGATTAGAGGTGTGGCTTATTGGAAGCATGGCTTTCATATAGTTATTTTTGGTCACCCATGAGAGTAAATGTCATTCCTGTTAATGTTAAGTTTGTACACTGCAAATTAAAATTGTATTTCAATAGTTATGCAGATTACATATTCTAATATAATATTTACATTGCTGAATACATATAGTAATAAAATATTAACTATTGCAACATTGGGATTTGCATAGGCCCTTGAGAAACTCCTACATCTCTGTAAGCCTCATTGAAGCTACAAAACTGTCAGTGTTCAACCTTAACATGTGATGACGATACAACAGAACAGATTAACAATAATGACATTACTATCACGGGTGGCCAAAAATAACTATCTCAAAGCCATGCCCCTAAGCCACGCCTCCAATCTTCTGATCTGAACTGCTGGGTCATATCTTAAAGTAATTATCCAGTGTTTTCAGATTTCTATGAAATATGACCTATAATTACTTGGTTTCCATCCAATTGGCGACAGTTTTATATGAATATAAAAAAATCTGTATGAAAACTATATTTTCACACCAGAGATGTTTCCATCAAATTGACCTGTCGCGGATAAAAGGCTCTGCTTGAGATGTGACATAGTTCACATAAAAATTACTTTTGCGGTTTATAAATTCCCATGTACCAAATAAAGGCGCATAAAGGCATTTTCATTGTTTTGTTGACATTTGTAAAGTTACCGACAAATTTGCTGTTTCCATCAGGCCTGTTGTGACATTTTTTTATCCAATGTACTTTACTCGCATAAAAAGGTTGGATAGAAACATGGTGAATATCAGTGAAATAGTTCCCCTTTAAAAAAATGGTAATTAAGTATGTTAAAAAGCTGCTTTTCAGTGTTGGAATGGTGTGGGCGTACCCCAACAATAGAATGGTGTGGGCGTATACCGGGATATAAAAAATATTAATGCGAGTAGACTGCTGATTGGCCAGCTCATCCTCTTCTAGACCGCTGATTAGGATATATTTTTTTTAAGTGTTTTTTTTCCCCCTCTAATTTATGCGTTGGGCACATACGAGAATAGGGCGAGTCAACAACATTATTTGGGTTAACACTATTAACTTTTGAAAATGAGATTTACTTTAACCCAGTTACTTTAACCCAGCATCAATAATCCAGAATCAACAACCCAACCTGGCTCTTTTTAAAGAAAACAACCCAACTAAGTGACCAAATGCCTGCAACCCAGGAGTTGGGTCATCCAAACAACCCAGCATTTTTAAGAGTGTAGGTTAGGTTCAAGATACTGTAGCTACCTAGCGGCCTAAGACAACACCTAATAATTATCATCATAAGCAAACATCATTACCATCACAAGAAACGTTTCAGAATTAAAACAGGTTGTTACAGGAACTCAACATTGCTATTAAAATAGCACTCATAGGAAATGGGTAATTGTTTACAAGTTGCTAGTTATCTGGTAAAGCCATTGCCGAAAACCTTCTTCTGATTCTGGCAGCGCAACAAATCCATCGGCAAAATCAATTCAAAGTGCTCCACACGCACCAGCAAAAGGGTTCCTCCAGGAACTCTTTGCTACATTGAAACATTAAAGGTTCCTCCAAGAACCCCTCAACTAACCAAAGGTGCAAATTATAACCCATTGACTGCAATGGTTTCTTGAGGAACTCCAGGGTTCAGATCACAGATGTGTGCCTTAAATTGAGTCGGAGCTGAACATGCAAAGCTGAAAGAAGTTCAGAAAATGCCTGTGGATACAGGGTTTTACTCATAACGAGGAAGCAGCATCTTTATCTCTTGATTCATTTTTTATAGACTTTGGAATTCTGAAAGTTAATATCCACCGTGGGGCACGGTGGTACATCGGCTATAGGAGCGTGACAAATGTTCCCAATGTGCCAAATTAGACTAATGCAATTATCTTCTGGAAAGTGTTGAGGGAGAGCTGCCACAGCAGACCAGAAAATGGAATGATAACCTGTTCCTGTGTCTGGAACTATCTTGGTCAGACAGAGTGGGTTTGAGCCACTATAGAGTATGGCCTGTCAAAACAGAATTCAATAGCCAAGTCACATAAACTGAGGAAGGAACTACATTTTTTCAATTATGGCCGGATGAATGTTGACTGGCACACAATATGAGGGGTTGCTGAGATAGAGAGAGAGCGAGAGAGAGTGAGACAGAGAGGTGTTTGTTTTTGGTTGCTGAAGTCTACAGGGGAATGGCTGGTTTATAGAGAGAGGCACATGAGAGGAGTTGGCATGGTACCATTGCCGTTGGCCCTGAGCTGTGTACTGAACACTGAACGCGTTGGTGGGTCGGACCTCCCTTGGGCTGGATATTGGATCAGTCCTGCCCTGGCATATTGATCTCTCACCATTATGCAGCTTTAAAAGATTTCCATCCATTTCCCTAAGAATTATACGAGGGGAGTTATACTCATCATAGACATCTAGGCTAGGGTTTCCAATTGCACAATATCACTTCATGCCATGCTGGTAAAAGCAACTGGAAAATATCAACAAACTTTCAAGTTCCTAAAGATTTTTGTTTTAGTAAAGATACCTCTGCATTTTATGAAAACAAGTCTTAGGCCAATATGTTCAATAAAAGCAAACTGATTATCTTTGATAATTTTTTATACAAATCATTTCTATATTGTACGTAAATTTAACAGGGTAGTTTTGGCATACCAGAACCTCCCAAAATGATATTGCATGAAGCATTATGTTGAGTTTTTCTCAATTAGTGTTCATTGACCCTGATAAATGCATTTTTCTGCAGGATGAATCACTCTATCTAAAAACAACGATGACAAGCCCTGCTGCAGTCTGCTCATATTATTAGAGTGAGAAAACACACAACCACTTTAAACCATCACTCAGAGAAAATGATGTGTTGAATGACTATAGCAATTCTAATGAGCCTCAGGACACATTTCAAATGCATTCAGTGTACCGGAAAACAACCTTCTATAAACTTTCATCCTCTCTAAAGCTTTGTGTTGGGAATATCTATGATATGAGGATTCTTTAACTTTAACATTAACTTTTTCCATGGAGAGTTTTGCGCTTTTTATCCCCACCTAGGCTCTAATAGATTCCACCTGTCTATGGCTGTAGCCTATAGCTGACGATCACGATCACTTCCCTAAAATAAATCGTTACTTTCTTCTCGCCAAAACATGCTGGAAGGATATATGTCCTTTTACTCCAGAAGTATCACGAGATACGTGTGAATAAAATTCATGACCAAACTGACCATAAATGTTTTAGCAGGGTGTGTCCACAGGAGAGCTGGAATCAGTCACTACCCATGGGAATCATGAGATAGTCTTCCATGCCTGTTGGAATATAAAGAGTAACAATGTCTGCGGAATTGGGAAGATGATAAGCAGAGCTCTGGGCTCCATATTCTGCATGAATTCCCAGGTTGAGTATGAGATATCAGACGAGATGCATATTTTATGTATTGCATGCTGCTCACTCAGTCTACAGCAGCAGGGGTGGGGTGAGCATGCAAGCTGGGGGCAAGAATTACTTCACAAACACCTAAACTCAACAGTTTTGAAGCATGATAAACAACCATGGTAACAGAGCAAAATGAATCAATCAAAACTGTGTACTTACATGTCATCATGTAAGTTGATGATAAAAAGATTTTGGGGGCTGTTTTGTTAGACTTTGTTAGACTGCTGCTGGAAAAACGTATGTGTTATGGCTTTACATCCCCTGCTATATTTTGGATAAAGAGTTACCTGTCTAACAGAACACAGAGGGTGTTCTTTAATGGAAGCCTCCAACATAATCCAGGTAGAATCAGGGCAGCCCCTTATTTTTTCAATCTTTACTAACGACATGCCACTGGCTTTGAGTAAAGCCAGTGTGTCTATGTATGCAGATGACTCAACACTATACACCTCAGCTACTATAGTGACTGAAATGACTGCAACAGCACAGCTGGCCCTTGGATGTACACAGAGAGCAAACAATAATATGCATGTCAATCTCTCCTGGCTCAAAGTGGAGGAGAGATTGACTTCATCACTACTTGTATTTGTGAGAGGTATTGACATGTTGAAAGCACCGAGCTGTCTGTTTTAAACGATTAGCACACAGCACAGATACCCATGCATACCCCACATGACATGCCACCAGAGGTCTCTTCACAGTCCCGAAGTCCAGAACAGACTATGGGAGGTGCACAGTACTACATAGAGCCTTGACTACATGGAACTCTATTCCACATCAGGTAACTGATACAAGCAGTAGAATCAGATTTAAAGAACAGATAGAAATACACCTTATGGAACAGCGGGGACTGTGAAGCAACACAAACATAGGCACAGACACATGCATACACACACACGATAACATGTGCACTATACACACAGATTTTGTGTTGTAGATATGTGGTAGTGGAGTGAGGCTATATACAGCAGGTACCGGTACAGACTCAATGTGCGGGGGCACAGGTTAGTCGAGGTAATATGTACATTCATTTTTTAGTAATTTTTATTTTTTTTGTAATTTAGCAGACGCTCTTATCCAGAGCGACTTACAGTCCATGGGAATCGAACCCACAACCCTGGCATTGCAAACGCCCTGCTCTACCAACTGAGCTACATCCCTGCCGGCCATTCCCTCCCCTACCCTGGACAACTCTGGGCCAATTGTGCGCCGCCCCATGGGTCTCCCGGTCGCGGCCGGCTACGACAGAGCCTGGATTCGAACCAGGATCTCTAGTGGCACAGCTAGCACTGTGATGCAATGCCTTAGACCACTGCGCCACTCAGGAGGACCAAGTACATGTAGGTAGAGTTAAAGTGACTATGCATAGATAATAAACAGAGAGTAGCAGCAGCGTAAAAGAGGGGGTGGGGGCCAATGCAAATAGTCCGGGTAGCCATTTGATTAGCTGTTCAGGAGTCTTATTGCTTGGGGGTAGAAGCTGTTCAGAAGCCTTTTGGACCTAGACTTGGCACTCCGGTACAACTTGCCGTGCGGTAGCAGAGAGAACAGTTTATGACTAGGGTGGCTGAAGTCTTTGACAATTTGTAGGGCCTTCCTCTGACACCGCCTGGTATAGAGGTCCTGGATGGCAGGAAGCTTGGCCCCAGTGATGTACTGGGCTGTACGCACTACCCTCTGTAGTGCCTTGCGGTCGGAGGCTGAGCTGTTGCCATACCAGGCAGTGATGCAACCAGTCAGGATGCTCTCGATGGTGCAGCTGTATAACTTTTTGAGGATCTGAGGACCCATGCCAAATATTTTCTGTCTCCTGAGGAATAGGCTTTGTCGTGCCCTCTTCATGACTGTCTTGGTGTGTTTGGACCATGATAGTTTGTTAGGGATGTGGACACCAAGGAACTTGAAGCGCTCAACCTGCTCCACTACGGCCCTGTCGATGAGAATGGGGTCGTGCTCGGTCCTCTTCTTTTTCCTGAGGTCCACAATCATCTCCTTTGTCTTGGTCACGTTGAGGGAGAGGTTGTTATCCTGGCACCACACGGCCAGGTCTCTGACCTCCTCCCTATAGGCTGTCTCATCATTGTCGGTGATCAGGCCTACCACTGTTGTGTCGTCGGCAAACTTAATGATGGTGTTGGAGTCGTGCCTGGCCATGCAGTCATGGGTGAACAGGGAGTACAGAAGGGGACTGAGCACGCACCCCTGAGGGGCCCCCGTGTTGAGGATCAGCGTGGCAGATGTGTTGTTACCTACCCTTACCACCTGGGGGCGGCCCGTCAGGAAGTCCAGGATCCAGTTGCAGAGGGAGGTGTTTAGTCCCAGGGTCCTTAGCTTAGTGATGAGCTTTGAGGGCACTATGGTGTTGAACGCTGAGCTGTAGTCAATGAATAGCATTCTCACATAGGTGTTCCTTTTGTCCAGGTGGGAAAGGGCAGTGTGGAGCGCAATAGAGATTGTATCATCTGTGGATCTGTTGGGGCGGTATGCAAATTGGAGTGGGTCTAGGGTTTCTGGGATAATGGTGTTGATGTGAGCCATGACCAGCCTTTCAAAGCACTTCATGGCTGCAGATGTGAGTGCTACGGGTCGAATGTATTGTAATATTTTTTTTTATAGTGTAACTGCCTTAATTTTGACCAGGAAGAGTAGCTGCTGCCTTTGCAGCAGCTAATGGGGATCCATAACAAATACAAATCAGTTTCAAAAGCAACCAAAAATTATTTTGCTTCATAACAATCCACCCCACACAGTGAAAAGTGATTAATATTAGCCAAAAATATTTATATGATAAAGTAGCTCTAATCTACTTTTACTTCTTGCTCTAGATTGCTTCAGGCTTTAGAGATCAGTAAAATGATCTGGTATTGATGAGCCGTGGCACTGATTCATGGTCATGGATTTATTGAAAAGAGAAACACCTTAAATGACCTGCCTCTGCATTTCTGCATTCTCTCTCTCTCTCTAACGCAAGCACCACATGCCACACACAAACAAACACAAAGAGGAGCCAGCCAGTCAATACTTGCTGGCCTTAAGGCACATCGTGGGTACTTTTGCTAAAATAGTGGAACACTTTCTGCTTTTGTGTGACATTTTAACCTTCAGAGTCAACCTTTCAAATCTCCCCTCTGTTCCCATTCAGAATCAACAAGACTGGAGTGCAAAGTTGTGTGGAGAGTTTTACAAAGGTTTAAAAAGTGTTTACAATAAATGTAAGGCAGTGAATGACAGTTTTGTGGAAATAGTGGTTCACTTTACTTTCTGAAGTTTTCTGAAGAGTTGACAATCCAACTGTTATGGTGCTTGGTGCTGTGCTTTGTGGAAATGTAACTAAAAAGTATGTATAGAAGGGGGAAAAAATTGAGAAGGTCTGGCAGAGATGTTTATCCCAAATGTGGAAGCAAATTTGAAAGTAAGATCCTTTTCCCCTTACAGTTGAATCTAACCAAATAATAATTTTTGACAAAGGACTGTAGTTTGGGTTTTTTCAAACCTAGCTCAGTCGTCCCCCTCTGTACAGGACATATAATTGCTGAACATGTTAATTCTGCATTAATATGGGCATTAACTTTGTTACAATTAATTAACAATTAGATGTTTCTGGTTGGCTTGACACAATTTAGTATTCCTCTGCCACACTGAAAATTCTAATGAATGCCGCCGTAATATAATTACAGTTTCAGTTGCTATCAACAGAGAAGCACGAACTCCTCGTGGCTTTTCTTGAAAATAAGGTCTCATCAACCCTTTCAAAGCCAGCCATCAACCCATCGCTCATGGCTTTTCTGAAATGGATTCAGTATAAGCACAACTGACACCCACATCCGTGTCTTTCTAAATCAAGATGATTGTGGCCTGGCAATTGGTCTTGATTAACTATTACCACTGAAATCAATTACCATGACAATGCACAGCACATGTATGGATGACAGACATTTACATTTTACATTTTAGTCATTTAGCAGACGCTCTTATCCAGAGCGACTTACAGTTAGTGAGTGCATACATTTTTCATACAGACAATACGGTTTGCTACATGTTTTCAGCATACTAATGAGACCAGGTTTACAGTTGCATCATGAAAATGGGAAATTTTACACTGTGAAATTGTGGAATGCATTACGATTGAATTTAGCTTTTGATTGATGTTTTGCGTTTTTTTTTAAATGAAAACATGTATCCCACCTTTGGATATTTCCTTCAATACTTCAGTAGATACTGTATATAATTAAAGTTTACAGAGGCGATTCAAACTGAGGCCCTGCTGTGCTCTCAATTACCGAATGTGGGTGTATTGTTCTTGGCAGGAATTCTACAAACTCCCAAGTCAGTGTGGACCTATTGGGGGATTAGTCAACAAACTAATAGAGTTGTTGCAATATGCAGATGGGATTCTTTTGGAGGCAGTGTTACCCACAGTAAGCAGCTTGGGTAATTATCTGGGCTATGTATTTTCAGAGTGATGTATAGGCAATTACGTGGCGTTGTGTTTATGGAGAAACGACGGCAGCTGGACAGGTGAAGCAATAACACATCATCGATCCTTTGGTACTTTGGGATTTTCTTAAAATCAAACCACTGGAAAATATGAGACCTAAAGACAGAATGGTGTTCCTTAATTATCAAGTGCTATAGAAATTTAGCGTGTACTGATGGTCCTAATTGCCCGTATGGTTGTTTGCTTAATTTTGGCTCCATCGGAACCCCGATGTAGATCTAATAGTGATATTCCGCTTGACTCGTCTCTGGCTAGCTTTTAAGCCTTATCTCTGGAGACCATCTGCCCTGTGTAATGCTGACTGTACTCTTTATTAATGTGCAGTAAAGAGGTAAGCACCTGCTTTCCTGTTTGAAATATGTGTGGCATCTCACTTTTTAAGTGCCCTGAACAATGAGGTGTGGCTGAGAATCAGATTATTTTTACATTAATGCTTTTTCACACCCTCCTAATTGTTTTAGCTGATTAACTTGGCATGCTTCCAGTATTTAATTAAGACTCTTTTTCATTTTCAGGATTATGGCTTTTATTTATTTATCTTACATCTTGCAAAACAGTTACCTGGGGGCAAACTGTTACTGGAAGGACGAGATTTGAATCATCTTCATAAATTATTATCATATAGAAGTTACTGAGCAAGATGATTGACCTTTAATCAAATCAAATCAAGCTTTATTTATAAAGCACATTTCAGACATGGAATGCAACGCAATGTGCTTTACAGGAAAAAACTAATAAAAAACATTGAAAATAAAAGCTGAAATATTTACTACACAACAAACTTAAGATTAAAAAAACTAAAGAATGACACAAACTGAACAACTAAAACGCACCCTAAGGAAAAGCAAAGCTAAAAATATGTGTTTTAAGATCTCTTTTATATATGTCCACAGTTTCAGCCCCCCTCAGGTTGTCTGGCAGGCTATTCCAGAGGCTGGGGACATAGTAACTAAAGGCTGCCTCTCCCTGCCTCTTGGTCCTAGGAAGTTTAATCAGGAAGTTCTGTGCTGTTTCGCTGCTTGGCAACATCCAACCAGCAACTCTGATATAAAAAAATAAAAATAAACATCCCACAGCTTGATGCACGGGATGTTTATTTGGCAATGGTAGATTCTTATTTTTGAGGAAAATAAAATGTGCATCTCAGGGACCTGGTCTGCCTTTGCTTCTCTTTGAATGAGTGGGAAGCCTCGCATGTTTAAACACATACAGTATAGTTTTTGGGTTGGAATCACGAGGCTATCGGTGTGATGCAGCTCGACGCATAAGGACACAAATCTTGCTGAACCAAGATATATAACAGCTGTTTGGCTTACCATAGCGTAGGAGGTGTACTCCTCATAATTGCTCTCATCCTTTCATCAAACCACGCTTAAGCAAATTGCTAGGCTGAAACTGATGGAAAGTTCTGCCTTGGCTGACAGTTTTCATAATAGAGCCATAGTACAAACCCACTAACCTGGTACAATACATACACTTTTTCTTGCATAAAGCAATCCACCCTCAGCATGCAGTGATACAGAAATATTGTGGGACAGCTGGCGGGGTTGCTGAGTAGTTAAAACACTGAGTATGAGTACCTGAGTTCAAGAGGACATCTGGCATTCTGGTAATGGGACTACACCTGCTCTGCTGGGCCTGGCCATGAGGCAGGTGTCTGCCTACACTCACAAACAAACCCTTATTAAGTCAGACCCAATAAGGACTCACAGCTGCACTCATGCACACATTACTGGGCAGAACTTACAGGTATAGCATATACTATGTGCTCATTAAGCCACTGACCTGCCTGATACTGTGCCTTATGATATCCAATATAAAGCAGTGGAGAAACACACTATTTTTATGCTTTCTCCTAATGTATGGTCATTGCCGAAGTGCAGGTGTGAGACAAGTTAATTGTGTTTTTAAAGAGCAGTGTATGCCTGTGGGCCTTTGTTGGCCTTTGTTGGCCTTTGTGGGCCTGTGTGTATGTCTGAGTGTGCGTGCACGCGGAGTTGAGTGTGTGCGTATGTGGTATTCAGGGGTGTTAGGCACTGTGAACAATAACCACCTGCAAAACTTGGTGAATGCTACAAATGTGAATGGCACAAAAGGCACATAGTTCCCCAGACCATACTTGTCTGAAATGTTATTTCTAAGTGCGAGGCGGCCGGTAAAATGGTTTTCTATTCCACCCACCCTCGTACCTCCATACTGAATTCAAGACGTGTGTCTTCTCCTTGGTTTTCCTCTTGGGTAGAAAGGGGAAATAGGAAGGTACCTGAATTATGCAAGATGAACATTAAATGTCAAGGCTAAATTCAGTTTTGCCTTCATTGTCTCTCTGACATTTCTAGGATGTTCTATGCATTGTATAATTAGGAAGAACCTCTCGAGAGGAGCAATAAGCCCTGGTATGGAGATCTCAGTAAGAGGTGTTGCTCTTAGAACAGACTCATTTGAAAGGCAAATTTCAAGCAAGATTGGAAAGTCAGCACTATAATGTTTATGAATCAGTTGAGGCTCATTTTCCCCTCTAGCGTCATGAGATGACAACCATCATATAGGAAAAACTTTCATTGTGAGAAAAACTACACCACAAGTCATATTTTATTTATGCTAAAGTAGAATTTACACTTGAATTCAGCATGATGAAATAGCATTATAATCTCATCTCCTGTTTACAACTGCAAAGCCCAACTGTGAAAAGGTAAGTTATAATAGAGTCTTGGCTGTATGGGATACAGGCAATACAGGGGTACAGGGAGGGAGGGAGGGAGGGATTATACAGAATGAAAGGAGATGTGAAAGCAGCAGCAGCTGCCACACAGTTTCTCCTCTTTACTGTATTTCTCCCAAATTGCACCCTATTCCCTATATAGTGCACTACTTTTGACAAGAACCCTATGGAGCCCTGGTCAAAAGTGCACCAAATAGCGAATAGGGTACAATTTGGGACGCAAATGGGTTTTCCTCCCCAGTGGAGTGTGCAGTGTGCAATAGGAGAGAGATAGTGTTTTAGACAGGCCCTATCTTGATGAGTGGGCAGGCAGATGATAGGTAGAATTAACTACTGTGATGCACAAAGGTTAAATAAAGTATTCATTATTATTTCATAGTGATTTAATTCTCTACATAATGTATATTTTGTCTTAGCTTTTGAAATAATGTATGGAATTCGGATAAGTTGGAATGCCAGGTGCTTCAAGACAGGATCACACTACATCACATTTTACAATTCTACAGACAGACTTATCTTTCACATTGTGAAACAAGAGTGAGCGACTTGTGAGGTGTTCACTTCACAGAAGATGGTGGTTGGTGTTCTATGTAATGCACAATACGGACTAGGAGGCTTCATTTGTATGTGAGATACAATAAATCAAAAATGATTCCTGAGCAGTATTGAAGGATGCACATTGTACTTACTGTATGTAATTACTATACAAAGTCATTACTAAATTAACATTGTTAATACAATACTGTGACTCAAGTAATTATAACGTTACCACACAGGTATTAGAACAACTTTTTGTAAAATGTTACCTTTTATACTGTATAGCTGTAGTCTAATATAAAGTGGAGATGATAATGTTATCTTTTTCAAAGCTTTATCCTGCATACTTTCTCCAAGTGATTTGCCTATTAAAATGGTTAATTAGATAAATGACCTAACTAATTGCCTATTAAAACAACATAATCCCATGGTACTACAAGTGTAAATTAAAGAATGGTAATTTACTGTCTGAACATGCATTTTGTTCTCTCAAATTAATTTGCATTGTGTTCTTGATCAAAATAGAAGACCAACAGGGAATACTATTGGTCCCATATCACTTGTACAGTTTGTTCTAGCTTGTTCTATTCTTGGGCCTAAACGTTTGATTGTGCACTGCAGATTCAACACTACAGTAACTTATTCATAAATAACAAAAACAAAAACCCTCTTTTTTTAAGGATGTTTCAGACATGATAGCAATTCTTGTTTTGTCATAACAGCTTAGGATAATTGAGTGTGTCCTTACTTTTGTCAGCCTAAACAATCCAACAACGACAACTTAGACCTACAGTAGATCAATACTTGGCGTAAAGCTAGGTCCTCTTTTCAAGAGCAAGGTCCTTACAATTATGTTTTCATGTGATTTTGTCCACCGACACAAACTTGAAAGCAAAACTTAAAGAATCTACCTATGAGTGGATTCTACCTAGCAGTAGGTTTTTGACCATGGTAAAGAGCGCTACCGCATAAAATAACAGTGTGTTCTATTGAATTGAGACCTAAAATCTGTATTTTCTTTTCATTCTTTCACACGTCTAGACTATTACTTGGTGTATAGCTTTCCAACACTAGCCAAAGAAAGGCTCTTGCAGTGTTGTTAGTACAGGCCAAGATTGAAAGCCTCGACCTGGGAGGGAAGTCTAGCCAGTTGTACTATTAAGTTTTTGGCTATGGAAAAAGTTATAAAGTTATTGCATGTGTGTTTGATTGAATTGATCCCTAAGGGAAGCTAAGGCTGTGAGGCGGATACGTAAGTTAAATCAACACAAGTGTCAAGCGTAGTGTCTGTGATTTTCTATTCTTTCAAGTTGTCCTCTGAATTGAGCCCTAAAACATGTCCTCTCTCTTTTCCTTCATAGGTCAGGAGGGATTAGTTGAAGAATGCTGGTCCCAAGTGCCCAACAGGAAGATGGTGATGCGTTGGCCGAGCGCAACAGCTGTTAGATGGTTGCTGTTGATGCTCGTATGGCAGTGGACAGTGCTGGGCCACCTCGGCTGGGTTCTGGCCCTGGCTGAGGGGCAGCAGAGTAACAACCCCTCGCTCACTGCTGCCATCACCGGATGCCAGAGTGGCGACCAATTGGATTGGCTGCTGTCCGAGAAGGGACCTTTCCACCGTTGTCCAGAATACACAGAGTTCAAAGAACGCTTCCAGCAAGGCTTCTCCACACGCTATAAGATCTACAGGTGAGAATCTAGAGGCAAAGTGAGTGTGTTGCTGTACTGTATGTACTGTACTGTACCAAGCAAGAGCCAATATGATCTCCCATCAAGTTATTTTTCAACATCATTACCTTTATTCTAAATGTAATACCAAATGTGATGTACTCTATCTGATAAGCCTTCAATTTACATTTGAATATCCTCAGCTTAGAATATATATTTTACTTTGACCCTTTCATGCATTTTACTTTCCTCCATCACACAGCCAGGCCTATTTTATTTTGTTGTTGCTGCATGCTCCCCATGGTGCTTCATTCACCTCAGTCAAATTATAGCTCCAGTTTACTGGCAACATATTTTCTGCTGTGATGCTAATGCTACTTCAGTGTGGGCATGTTGAAGGGGTGTAGGTGAATTTCTTTACTGTAAGAAACCAATTCATTCAGAAATCTGCTTGTCACATAAGTTTTCTACTCGTACAACTTGAAATGATAGCTTCATTGCAGATGGTCTGAGTATAGCTAGACATGATAGGTGTAGTTTTCTGACAGAAGTTGGATGGATCATGCTTGCTTCTCTTTCATGCTCTGGGACAGTGTTAGAAATGACTAGGACAAGGAACTGAAATGCAGATTCTTACGGATGGATATCTTTTCAGGGGAGACATGTCATCAACTTTTGCAGTTGCAATATTGCTTTAGTTTTCAGAAATATCTGCAGTTTGTTTATTTCTAGTCTGCTGAATGCTTTCAGAGAGACCTAGGAAAAGAGCCAATCAAATGTAACTCATAAGATCAAAACTTGTCTTTATCATATTACTTAAAAATGCATTTTGGTGAAGTGTCTAGCTTAGTTTTTACCCCTGCAATTTGTGTTTGAATGAATCCCAGCATGCTGTTCTGCTGTTTTCCATTATCATGGATTGTATCTACTCTGTTGGTCAAGTTTGGCCTCTTTCTCTGCCGTCTTTGCCTCCTCTGCCCCCTACCCACATGTAGCTGACATTGACCAACTCCCCCCTGCATGCCAGATCCAAAACCCAGCACAGGGAGAGAAGCTGGGCAGAAAAAGGCCTGCAGATCTGTGACGGTATCAGGCAGAGAGCACATCCAGTACTGTTTGAAAGGTAGCTTAGCAGTGTGTGTATTGTGTGAGAGCGCAATGTTGTCCGAACAACACCTCAGTCGTCGATGGACATCAATGAGGTTTCCCCCACAAGCCGTTTGTGCTGCTAAGGCCTTTTGATATGTTAACTGATCTTATTAAAGGACACCCAGAGAGAAAGTAGGTGTGTACATTATGAGTAGGGAACACCAACTGGGTTATACAGAGGAAGGCTGATTTTATTCCCCCTCTCTGCCTGGTCACAGCTGCCCTACGGGTGGTGCACTGAAATATTTCTGCCAAAGCAAACTCAGTCATCCTTTCTGTTACCTTCTGGAGTGAAGGGGCTTTGTACTATTTGAAAAGCAAGCCTAACATTGTGTAATCTTTCAGTGTTGTGCAGGGAGAATCCGATTCTGTAAGTGCCATTGACATTGTAACTACACTGAACAAAAATATAAACGTGACATGTAAAGTGTTGGTCCAATGTTTCATGAGCTAAAATAAAAGATCCCAGAACTTTTCCATACGCACAAAAAGCTTATTTCGCTCAAATGTTGTACACTAATTTGTTTACATCCGTGTTAGTGAGCATTTCTCCTTTGCCAAGATAATCCATCCACCTGACTGGTGTGGCATATCAAGAAGCTGATTAAACAGCATGATCATTACACAGGTGCACCTTGTGCTGGGGACAATAAAAGGCCACTATAAAATGTGCAGTTTTGTCACACAACACAATGCCACAGATGTCTCAAGTTTTGAGGAAGCATGCAATTGGCATGCTGACTGCAGGAATGTCCACCAGAGCTGTTGCCAGAGAATTGAATGTTCATTTCTCTACCATAAGCCAACGTCGTTTTAGAGAATTTGGCAGTACGTCCAACCGGCCTCACAACCGCAGACCACGTGTATGGCGTTGTGTGGGCGAGTGGTTTGCTGATGTCAACATTGTGAACAGAGTACCCCATGGTGGCGGTGGGGTTATGGTATGGGCAGGCATAAGCTACAGACAACGAACACAATTGCATTTTATCGATGGCAATTTGAATGCACAGAGATACCGTGTCGAGATCCTGAGGCCCATTATCGTGGCATTCATCCACCGCCAGCACCTCATGTTTCAGCATGATAATGCACCGCCCAATGTCGCAAGGATCTGTACACAATTCCTGGAAGCTGAAAATGTCCCAATTCTTCCATGGCCTGCATACTCACCAGACATGTCACCCATTGAGCATGTTTAGGATGCTCTGGATCGATGGTACGACAGCGTGTTACCGTTCCCGCAAATATCCAGCAACTTCACACAGCCATTGAAGAGGAGTGGGATAACATTCCACAGGCCACAATCAACAGCCTGATCAACTCTATGCGAAGGAGATGTGTCGCGCTGCATGAGGCAAATAGTGGTCACACCAGATACTGACTGGTTTTCTGATCCACGCCCCCACCTTTAAAAAAAAAAAAGGTATCTGTAACCAACAGATGCATATCTGTATTCCAAGTCATGTGAAATCCATAGATTAGGGCCTAATTTATTTATTTCAATTGACTGATTTCCTTATATGAACTCTAACTCAGTAAAATCTTTGAAATTGTTGCATGTTGCATTTATATTTTTGTTCAGTATACGTAGCATGTATTTACTATGCATGTGAAATGTGTAAAGATGCAGTGGGGAGAACAAGTATTTGATACACTTCCGATTTTGCAGGTTTTCCTACTTACAAAGCATGTAGAGGTCTGTAATTTTTATCATAGGTACACTTCAACGGTGAGAGACGGAATCTAAAACAAAAATCCAGAAAATCACATTGTATGATTTTTAAGTAATTAATTTCCATTTTATTGCATGACATAAGTATTTGATCACCTACCAACCAGTACGAATTCTGGCTCTCACAGACCTGTTAGTTTTTCTTTAAGAAGCCCTCCTGTTCTCCACTAATTACCTGTATTAACTGCACCTGTTTGAACTCGTTACCTGTATAAAAGACACCTGTCCACACACTCAATCAAACAGACTCCAACCTCTCCACAATGGCCAAGACCAGAGAGCTGTGTAAGGACATCAGGGATAAAATTGTAGACCTGCACAAGGCTGGGATGGGCTACAGGACAATAGGCAAGAAGCTTGGTGAGAAGGCAACAACTGTTGCCGCAATTATTAGAAATTGGAAGAAGTTGAAGATGACGGTCAATCACCCTCGGTCTGGGGCTCCATGCAAGATCTCACCTCATGGGGCATCAATGATCATGAGGAAGGTGAGGGATCAGCCCAGAACTACACGGCGAGACCTGGTCAATGACCTGAAGCGAGCTGGGACCACAGTCTCAAAGAAAACCATTAGTAACACACTATGCCGTCATGGATTAAAATCCTGCAGCGCACGCAAGGTCCCCCTGTTCAAGCCAGCGCATGTCCAGGCCCGTCTGAAGTTTGCCAATGACCATGTGGTCTGATGAGACAAAAATATAGCTTTTTGGTCTAAACTCCACTCGCCGTGTTTGGAGGAAGAAGAAGGATGAGTACAACCCCAAGAACACCATCCCAACCGTGAAGCATGGAGGTGGAAACATCATTCTTTGGGGATGCTTTTCTGCAAAGGGGACAGGACGACTGCACCGTATTGAGGGGAGGATGGATGGGGCCATGTATCGCGAGATCTTGGCCAACAACCTCCTTCCCTCAGTAAGAACATTGAAGATGGGTCGTGGCTGGGTCTTCCTGCATGACAACGACCCGAAACACACAGCCAGGGCAACTAAGGAGTGGCTCCGTAAGAAGCATCTCAAGGTCCTGGAGTGGCCTAGCCAGTCTCCAGACCTGAACCCAATAGAAAATCTTTGGTGGGAGCTGAAAATCCATATTGCCCAGCGACAGCCCCGAAACCTGAAGGATCTGGAGAAGGTCTGTATGGAGGAGTGGGCCAAAATCCCTGCTGCAGTGTGTGCAAACCTGGTCAAGACCTACAGGAAACGTATGATCTCTGTAATTGCAAACAAAGGTTTCTGTACCAAATATTAAGTTCTGCTTTTCTGATGTATCAAATACTTATGTCATGCAATAAAATGCAAATTAATTACTTAAAAATCATACAATGTGATTTTCTGGATATTTTTTTAGATTCCGTCTCTCACAGTTGAAGTGTACCTATGATAAAAATTACATACCTCTACATGCTTTGTAAGTAGGAAAACCTGCAAAATCGGCAATGTATCAAATACTTGTACACTGTATATGTGATTTGAGTTTCGAGGAGCCCCCATGCCTATGAATAAATTGAATGTGTGGGTCACAGGGGGAAGGATGCTTAAATTCCCTGCAGAATCTAGCTATGGTGATTGTCAAACAAAGAGCTTCTGCTGCTGGCTGTGGTCTTGCCAGGTTTCTCTCACAGACAAGGTTTGCAACACAATAGATATCCCTTTGAAATAATGGTGACATGAATAAATACAATTGTATTTCATGTGGTCTGTACATAATGAACCACTTTGAATAAATACAATTGTATTTCATGTGGTCTGTACATAATGAACCACTTTGAATAAATACAATTGTATTTCATGTGGTCTGTACATAATGAACCACTTTGAATAAATACAATTGTATTTCATGTGGTCTGTACGTAATGAACCACTTTGAATAAATACAATTGTATTTCATGTGGTCTGTACGTAATGAACCACTTTGAATAAATACAATTGTATTTCATGTGGTCTGTACATAATGAACCACTTTGAATAAATACAATTGTATTTCATGTGGTCTGTACATAATGAACCACTTTGAATAAATACAATTGAATTTCATGTGGTCTGTACATAATGAACCACTTTGAAACAAGGTAGAGAAGCAGCCCTTTTTGCAGCTTGGGTATTCTTCTTTCATTGGCCTTCATTTGGTAGGAAATAGGAAAGAAAGGGAAGGATGTTTACAATATCCAGACAGGAAAATACTCTCCCAGGAGGTGTTTTGGGATGATAGATGCGTTCCCTTAAGAAACATTACTGCTGGCTCATTGTGCTTTTGGTGCCATGAGAGGTGGCAGCACTGACAGCCTATAGAGACCATACTGAGCGCATCCAGGCCCCTACGGCTCTTGTAACTGGTAACAGCTCATTCTGGAGGCAACAAGAGCTGTCAAGACAATAAAACAAGAAATGAGACATTGTCACAAATGATTACGTTAGGAGTTACAATGCTAGTAGAGAAATCTGAAACAATTCTGATGAAGAAGAGCATTTTCTTAATAAAGGGAAGATGATTAATGAGTGAAATGTCTGGCAGCTATAGATTTTTCAGGCCCTGAAATGTGATCTGTGAGAGATTGGTGTAGGGTTCTGAGGCGCTCCGGCTTTGTGTAGATGACTTGATGTAATTTCCACCTCTCTACACTAACCAAAATCTAATTTCATATTATGAATTGAATTTATGTTTTGCCTTCAGGAATATGAGTTTTGCTGACTAGTATTTCTTTTTTGGCATTGTGTTGTAATGTTTACGTTTTTGCTGAAAGCGTTATTTTGTTATTTTGTATTGGCTTAACGTTAGTTTTTTGTTGTAATCTTTCTTTAAAAATTAATGGGTAAAGCTTTCAAAATACAATAAAGCCCTTCAGTACGAACTGATCTTTAAAAGGACTCTTTCAAAAAGCAGACATCAGTTGTTCAATTTAGGTTCAGTAAAGGGACTGTTGGTTTCAGGGTGAATATAAAAACATTAACTAGAAATTAAAGGGACAAGCTGCCTGTCTCACATTAGGTCAGACAGGAGGGACAATTGATTACATTTCCTATTTTCTTATCAGCCATTTTCCATAATGTTAATTATTGATGGAATTGTCTGAGGGAAAAATTTAAATTATTTGCTGTTTTCATTTTCTAGCTTTTTATGCTATTGACTCCGGTTACACAGTTGAGAAATCTAATTACTCTGTTGAATGCTGTGACTCCCCATGTACAATTAACAAGATTAATTTGAATTCTAATGGAGAATCAGAATGTGCTATTCAACTTGTGGAAATGTATGTTTTTAGCCATTGGTGCACTCGCACAATACATTATCCAATTTAGTAGAAATGTTACAATTACTGAAAAGGAAGATCTTTGAGGTCAGAATTATTCTTCATTCAGCTAGACAATTTGAGTTCTCTGAGAGGAAATGTTTAACTGACTCAAATTAGATGGACAGTGTTCCAAGACACACCTATTCTGCTGAGCATAAACAGTCTAGTGGAATGTGCTATGCCAGCACATGATAGGGATACACAAGGGAGAAAGGGAAGAGCCACTAATTGCCGTTTGCATTTTTAGCTCTAAAGACCCTGTGAATCTCAAAGAGATGTGTGCAGTAAAGTATACTCCTATTGTCTAAACCTGTACTATTTCAGTAATGTATTTTGAGAAAGTCTTTGTATCTCTGCATCAGAGGTTTCTGCAAGTTACAACATACTTTTGTCCAGACCAGACCAGCCCTGTCTGGCCCTGAAAAATTTAGAGAATCAATATCAAAAGTGTACTTGAAAAGTCTTCCAAGAAATTGCTACAATACTTCACAAAAACACATTGAAATGATAGACCGCCTCCTCAGTTAATGAGGGCCAAATATTAATAAGCTGGAAACCCAGTTTTCAGCTTCCAGAGGAAATGGGGCAGATCAACCATTCCCCTCTTGCTTCTCAAAATAGCTCACAGAAATCTAACACGGAAAGAGAGGCATTCAACGCCTTGATTTGCCGGTGTGTGGCTAATATATACGGCAAGCAGCTGTTGTGATCCAGGTTAAACCCATACCTACTGTACAGTAGGTGATATTTTGCATGGCTTTAGGCTGCTTTATCCAAGCATGCTTTATGAAGAAAAAAATCTAAATCAACGCAGGTGTGGAATAAAGCCTCACCTGCAAGATCTAATAAAAAAGTGAGCTCCAAAAGTAAAAAAGTGACACATGTTGTGTTGTTTTGGCTCTGTACTCCAGCACTTTGAATTTGAAATGATACAATTACTATGAGGTTAACGTGCAGACTATCATCTTTAATTTGAGGGTATTTTCATCCATATCGGGTGAACCATTTAGAAATTACTTTTTGTACATAGTCCCCCCATTTTAGGGGACCAAAAGTATTGGGACAAATTCACTTATGTGTATTAAAGTAGTCCAAAGTTTAGTATTTCGTCCCATATTTCTAGCACGCAATGATTATATCAAGCTTGTGACTCTACAAACTTGTTGGATGCATTTGCTGTTTGTTTTATGCCCAATAGAAATGAATGGTAAAAATGTATTGTGTCATTTTGGAGTCACTTTTATTGTAAATAAGAATATAATATTTTTTTTAACACTTCTCCATTAATGTGGATGCTACCATGATTACGAATAGTCTTGAATTAATATGAATAAAGATGAGTGAGAAAGTTACAGACGCACAAATATCATACCCCCCCAAAAAAAAACACCAAAAAAAACATGCTAACCTCCCCTGTTATTGTAATGGTGAGAGGTTAGCATGTCTTGGGGTTATGATATTTATGCGTCTAACTTTCTCACTCATCAGTATTCACGATTCATTCAGGACTATCCGTAATCATAGCAGCATCCACATTAATGTAGAAGTGTTTAGAAACGTATTATATTCTTATTTACAATAAAAGTGACTCCAAAATACATTATTTACCATTCATTTCTATTAGGCACAAAATAATCTGAAACACAACCAAAACAAACAGCAAATGCATCCAACAAGTTTGAAGCTTCACAAGCTTGATGAAATCATTGCGTGCTAGGAATATGGGACCAAATACTACACTTTGGACTACTTTAATACACATATACATTACCAGTCAAAAGTTTGGACACACCTACTCATTCCAGGGTTTTTCTTTATTTTTACTATTTTCTACAGTAGAATAATAGTGAAGACATCAAAACTATGAAATAGCACATATGGAATCATGTAATAACCCAAAAAAGTGTTAAACAAATCAAATAATATTTTTTATTTGAGATTCTTCAAAGTTGCCACCCTTTGACTTGATGATAGCTTTGCACACTATTGGCATTCTCTCAACCAGCTTCATGAGGTAGTCACCTGGAATGCGTTTCAATTAACAGGTGTGCTTTGTGGAATTTCTTTACTTCTTAATGCATTTGAGCCAATCAGTTGTGTTGTGACAAGGTAGGGGTGGTATACAGAAGATAGCCCTATTTGGTAAAAGACCAAGTACATATTATACCAACAATGGAATATTTTTTAGTAGGCAAGACCATAAGCAAATAGGTAAACTGGGATATGACTAAAGAGTTGGACTGTAACTTTGTTCTTACAGTCTTTGAAATTGTACAAGTACCAAGTAACAGTATGCAATTACAGTTTAATTACATTGTCCTGTGGCATAATGCCTATGTAGTGTTAGGTTGGACTAAATATGTTTTGTATACTTTCTTTCATTGAATCATGATCAAACACTTTCCATGTTGTATATGTTGTCATGTAAGTGCAAATGTCTTTGATGTCTGACAATCATACATAACTAATGTAACAGCTGGTTGTGACAATATTGTAATGCTGACTTCAAATAATCTGCAAAATATGTGTTGATGTGGAATGTGAAGTTCTATTTTTCCCCTTGGGACAATAGCATTTTATTGTCGCTGTTTTGTTCTTTTTTTGTTCTGAAGGAATACATAGATATACTAATATTCAAATTGAATAATAGTTTTTATTGTAAATGTATGCACTCAAGCTATATTTTCTGCTGATATTTGTATTCTCTCACATATGCAAGTATCAACCTATGAAATAACCCAAACACCATGAATCAGATGGATTTCCAAATTCTACAATGGTTCACTTGCAGGGAATTCAGCCATTGGAAAGTGAACAGCTTGGCTACAGAGAAGAGGGACGTTTTTAAGGCCCCCTTGCCACTGGCGCCAGAGTTTTTACGCAACCTGAGGCTACTGGGTCGAAGGCCAAGTCTGCAACAGATCCACGAGAACTTGATCAAAAAATATGGGACT
The DNA here is from genome assembly GCF_020615455.1 of Coregonus clupeaformis. Taxonomy (NCBI): domain Eukaryota; kingdom Metazoa; phylum Chordata; class Actinopteri; order Salmoniformes; family Salmonidae; genus Coregonus; species Coregonus clupeaformis. The sequence goes on from NC_059205.1 coordinate 40,216,013, forward strand.
CACTTTTTGGTGTCTGCTACTCTAGGAGGTAAGCAGCTACACATACACTCTAGGCTAAGGGATGTTGTTGCTCATCGCAGTTTGTTCTCAAAATAACTTCAGTTTAACGTCATCTCCTCAGATATTGATCATGTTGACTGCCTCAAAACAAGCCAAAGGCTACACTGTGCTCATGATATCACTGTTGACAGTGTCATACTGGTAATTTATGTCAACAGAAACTTTATTTTTACTATTCAACATAAATTAACGTTAAAGCTAGAATCCTTAGTTGCTACATCCATTTTTGAATTTATAAAGAGATATACCCATTGTTATTGAAGAATATAACTTATAAATGCCTAATGAGCTTAGTTCAACTGTCATTTATAACCCAAAATATAAGCTTGTTTTACTCCAATGTTTGTAAACAAAGTAAATGTAAACAAACACTGTATAGCCTCAAAACATATTATGGATGTTCCTGCATTCATAGCTCTGTCTATGAATTTGAGAGTGGTTACATTTCTCCAGCCACATCTTTTAGCTTTTTAGCGAAACAGGGTAGGGTAGAACGCTTTGTAATTATTTATATTAAGGATTCTAGCTTCAATACATATTGTCAGTCATTCTCTGTTAGTATGGACAGAATCTACTTGGTGTTGATTAGACAATCCATGAAATTCCAATATTTCTATTTTGAGATGTGGAATGCATTACTCTGCCTAGCATCTAAATAATCGATTGAACAAACAGTCATGGTCCTGGTCTCTAAACATTTGCTGTGACATCAACCAGAATATTATGTCTGATGAGATGTAGGCACTAATTATGATGTCACTTAATGGTGGATTGATGAAGTGAAGTTACAGAGTTTAAATGACAGGAGAGATAAATGCAGTAGCAAAGCCATAGTGAGCTCTCATAATCAACGGCTCAAATCAAAAGGGATGGGACCACACTGCATGCTAATGAGATGATCGCAAATAGCAATGCACACATTCTTCTGCTGGGTGCTGATGGTATCTCATAGCCTCAAGGTAGATGAGAGCTAAGCACACTGTCTGGTCTAGCAGAATCATGTGAATACTATGGTGTTATTTAGAAAAGTCTGGGGTTTCATACAAGACAGAGATATACCTTTATAATCTGTCTGCAGTCTATAAACTTTTGTCTGAATTCCTCCGTTAATTCCTCTCGTGGAGGATAATGTCACCCATTACTCTCAACAAGTATTAAAAAATGTAGTGTCATTATGATTCAAGTGACCCAGTTGTTCTAGTTGTTCGTTATTATTAAGGACTATGGGCATCTTTGACTGAAGTTCCCTCTTGGAAAAATAGTTATTCTGTTCTTCTATTCTATCTTTCTACAGGAGAAGAATCGTTGACAATCTTCCTGGATAAGCAGAAGCTCAGTAAGAAATCGGAGGGACAGGGAAACAGCTCGGTGGTCTCCCTGGAAGTATTGCATCAGTTGGCTGCCTCTTATTTCACAGACCGCGAGAGCACCTTGAGAAGACTTCACCACCTACAGATAGCCACCTCCGCCATAAAGGTAAATCTACTGCTACTCTCAAGGACACTCAGTCATTGAAGCATCCCATTTCTTTTTCTGAATATATTTGATTCGTTTGCTAGAGTATATCCAATTTGTCAGTGGGTTATACATGGAAGTTGTATTTGGCCGGTTAGTTTTCATTTGAATGTGAAATGGAATGATGGTAGGCTACTGAGACCTTTGGCATTGAGAAATCGTTCCGTGTGTCTGTAATACAATGCTCAACTACAGTAAAGAAAGGATGCATGGGGTAATGTTTTGTTGCTTAGCAGCTAACTACTCAGCATACATTTGAGTTCTACACACACACTAAAAGGCAGTATTCTCATCTGCATGCATCGAGTACTGATGTATCATGATGACAGGAGGTGAGTGGGTGGACAGGGTTGGCTTTCAACATTTATTCAAATAATGGCTGTAAGATTTTCCAACTTTTCACCTCGGATAAAATAACTTAATCTGAACATTTCGGACTTGATCGTGATTTTAGATAAGTGCTTGCCCAACATGTTGTGCTGTGACTCTTAAAAAGCTTTTCAGATGTTATTTTACACCAAGCAGAAAGAGCTATACAGCCTGTACTGTAGTGCATTGCAACTGGTGATTTTCCATTTAGCCTATTAGATTCAAGTGGGGTATTTTTTGCTTTTTAATTATCAGACTTTCCCTTATTTAGACAACATCCTGGTCAGCTAGTCATTCATATTGTACCTTAAATTGACAAATGGGTTACAGTTTATTTTCTGGGTATTTACCAGCACAGCTACATACCATTTGGTCTCTATTGTTCTCTGGTTGCATCTAGAGGACAAATGTCCCATTTGACCTATGGTACACTTCACTGTCATCATGACCACATACAGTACAATGTCATTATTTGTTATGACACTCAATTGTCCTGGGGATATTGCGAGTAGGTTTGAGCTTAGACTACACCGACAGCAAAATATAACGATAATGATAGCAATATGACATCATCCCAGTAACAGTCCTATACTGTATGCTCCAGCTTGATCTACTTTAAACTGCATTTAACTCAATCTACTTCAATAGCTCTGTTTGGACTGTAAGATTATTTGTCAAAGTCTATAGAGCTACCATTACCATTTTACAGAGTACTGGTACCTTCATGTTTGTCAGAAAGTTTCACAATGGGCTCTACTAGCTATATGTATCCAAGCTAACTGGCAGACAGCAGGACCATCTAAATAACATTAGCTGTCAGGTCTGATGAAGCACCAGGACTCAGTGAAAGGATAGACAGTTAAACACTCACATTAAGAAGGCTTCAGCCCTGCAGTGCTTCAAGACGAGAAGCTGCTGGTTACATTTTTGCTAAATTATCATCTCTAGTATGTGAGCCACCTGCTCCTCAATGCTCTGCCAACTCAGGTAATCATCCAGGAGAGAGTGGGTTTTGCTTGACCTGTCTGCGTACATGCCTTTAGGCTTTGTGTTTGCAATGAAACCGCTGGAGGAGGAATTAAATATATTATCTTATGTTAGTGCAGGGCGACCATGAAGTACTTCAACTTAGTCTGAATATATTGCAGTCTTGTAGTTGAAACAGATTCACAGACACAACTGTAGTTGAAACATATTCACAGACACCTTCACAGACACAACAGTAAGACGAATGCAGTATAGTCCACAATGCATAGCATGTATTGTTGCACTGACTTGGTATTGTTTGACGGGTCGATTGAAAAACAATAATATCCAATTAATAATTTGTAAAATACCTTATTAATTGAGTCTATTGTAGCTTACTGGCAGCATTTCTTTGACAATAAATACAATTTTACTCCTACATAACTGCAAGGGAGATTTGGAAGGAGATTTGCAAGGGAGGTTTATATTGATGGGTGAGATTTTATGAGGACAAAGTGGCACCACATCATTTGTAAAACATCATTTACTGGTCAAAATTGCTCAGCCAGAGGCATATCGTTCGTATTATTGCTAATTGTCCCATCATTAGCTTATACTCAGAAACCAACATTTGTATTTTTTCATCTCTTTCACTATTGTGTTCTTGTACATTCTTCTCATCCAATAACTAACTGCACTCTTAGGAAAAAAAGATGCTATCTAGAACCTAAAAGGGTTCATCAGCTGTCCCCATAGGAGAACCCTTTGAATAATACTTTTTGGTTCCAGGTAGAACTCTTTTGGGTTCCATGTAGAACCCTTTCCACAGAGAGTTCTACATGGAACCCAAAAGGGTTCTACCTGGAACCCAAAAGGGTTATCCTATGGGTAGTACAGCTGAAGAACCCTTTTGGAACCTTTTTTTCTAAATGTGTGGAAAGTCTCATATGTACAGGATCTTGCTTTTTCACGGTTGCCTTTTCAATATTCGAGCTCCTTACTACTGTATATTATTCATATTTCAATGACAGGAGTTGCAGGGGCATCATTTCATTTTTTCTGATTTCTCCTGGCTTTTGGCAAGATAGCATTTTTTGACAGATGTGACATCTGAAAAATAGTACAGATGATAGTTCTCTGACTATCAGCTCAGATGAATGCAGAAGTATTTTGGTATGGTTAGACAACCGCCCATACTGTTTACTTTACTGCCAGAAACGGGAACAAACAGGTGCATGATTCACCAGTAATAAGGCATTAAAATATCTCCTTGTTTCCTAGGTAACAGAAACTAGGACTGGGCCCCTTGGATGCAGTAACTATGACAGCCTTGATTCTGTTAGCTCTGTCTTGGTACACAGTCCTGAAAATAAAATACATCTAAAAGGTAAGCTCTTTTACTGTGTTCTACAATATTTGTGTATAATCATAGAAATAGAATGAATAGAACGGTCTTGGAAGCTCCAACCCTGGCAATTTGACTGGTAAGGGCTGTTCTTTGGCCCGAGTCAAAGCCAAGGGCCGGGAAACAGCCCTTAGGAGGGAGTTATCACATGATAATCCATGGGTTCAAGGGTCTTATAGCTTTTATAAAACGTTTGCCAACATATTTTTAAAAAAGTTTAACGACATTTTACAAAAATGAGGAAATTAGTTTTATTACATCCTTCCACCAGACAATATAGTTCGGGCAAAAGCCAGTTGTTAGTTCTGAAGTTGCTAACCTAAGAGGCTGGTTGTTAATTCTATTCTTATGTTTTGACCCAGTCGTTCATTCTATTAATTCCACGTTGCTATGCTAAACAAATAATTGGCATGTAGCTAGCTAGCAGAGGTTCAATGATTACAAGAGAGACAGTATGAAAAATGTATGCTCTCACTAACTGTAAGTCGCTCTGGATAAGAGCGTCTGCTAAATGACTAAAATGTAAAATGTAGACAAGAACTTCAATAAATAATGATTTAATAAATGACTTATAAATAGGCAACAACCAGCTAGCTGATTGTTGAGTCAATAAGATCGTTATGGATGATTGCTAGGCTAACATTACTTTTCATTTGCCAGCTAGCTAGCCAAGTACAGCTAACACACAATCACATCAAGCAGTTGAAGTGACAGCAAAGTATGTGCATTTCCGTTTCTATTGCCAATTCTTTGGATATATCCATTACAATGATCCTGATAAATGAATTCACCTGGATCAGAGAAGCTGTCAGTCACGTTCATATGCATGGCACGGTGGAGATCGCAAAACAAACCAAATGATAGGCTAGTAGAATGGGGAAATATTGTCTAGACACTTTTTTCCATGAAGTTTATAAATTGACTGGCTGGGCTATGGGACAGTGGATGCACATTGATACATCTAATGGAACTGATAACAGGCATTACCCGTGGAATGCGGGAATTGTGGTGCTCTAACTCCCTGCTATCAACCAATCAACATCCAGGATCCAAACAACCCGTTTTATAAGATGCACAAATTTCCATGGTGTTTTGGAATGTTCTATCAACTGATGCTGGATTGCCATGGTAAAGTAGAATGTTCATTCAAATGATGCTAACTGATGTGGCTCATGCAATGGAACACATTTTTTGTAATGTCAGTTGAGTTGACTCAACAAATCACAGCACAGATTTAAGGGTACATGTTCTGCTTTTACTTAGGGTGTGTTCGTAAATTCAATCTGGAGTGCCAGAGTGTGCTCAGAGGGTGCTCTGGGCGTTCGTAAATTCAGAGCGTTGTCAGATTGTCCATTCGTAAATTCAGAGCATTTCGCTCTCGGAGCGTTCAGAGCGCACACCTCTCAACGGCAGTCAAGCACCCAAGCTAACTGGCTAACATTGGCTAGCTTGCTAGTTACTTCCAGACACAAATGAGAGAACACCTCACTCTGACCATTTTACTCGCCCTAGCAGGGCTGGTTAGGCTGTTCATGTTATCTAGAGCGTTGGTGACTGTAACTGTGCTGCTGGCAACAATTTAATTATGTTTTTTTTGCCTACGTTTACTGACACCCGTCATATTCAACGGGTTTGCAATTTTTTTTATTTGTGAGTTATTCTGTCCTCTGGCACATTCAGACGAGAGTGCTCTGAAATCGGATTAGATAGCCAGAGTGCATTTAGGAACGCACCCTTAGTGGTGCACGACTCCAACTCCTGTGGTTGGTGTCGACTCTTGCTCGACTCCCAAAACACGCTGAAACGGATGTACACTCACATACACACTACCTCTTTATTGCAGAGTCCTACTAGAAAGACTACATTTACGTTCTAGAGGACTGACATGAGTATGATGCTGCCCATTTGCTCATCAATTTAGCCTATAATACCTATTTTGTTTGAATATAGAAGGTGATGTGTAGGTACTAGAATATTTCAGTGATATTTCTGCTGTGTTCGGCCTTGACTGATCCCATGGGATGATGCGGCACACTCTACGCTGATAAGCCTATTCTTTGCCATGTTATAGCCCTATTCAGACGGGTATTACTAGAGACGTTGGTTTTGTAATTATTACCCAAGCATGTGCGTTATTCCAGGGGACGATTCACACAGGATTCTTTTTTCAAAACTGCCCCCTGTAATTCCACATTTTTTCAAATTTAATTTTACTCTTGTGACGGAAGCCTGGAGGTTTTAATTGTAGGTGTGAAGATATCTCAACGTCATGTTTAGACGATAATAGGCTAGCTACACTGATAACTGGTGCTTGGCTGCCAAATGTATAGGTCTCCCCATAATTAAAAAATTTATGAAGTGTGATTATAATCATTATTTTAACGATCCATGGTAGACATCCTTCCTAATAACAATGCCTCAACATCCTGCTGATTTGAGCTGCTCAACCGTATTTGCACTTGACTATGCTTATGGATGAGAAAGTGAACTTGCCATTTCCAAACAGTTTAGCGGGGATGCTTTGCGATCTATTGCCTAGGACAGGGCTCTCCAACCCTGTTCGTGGATAGCTACCTTCCTGTAGGTTTTCATTCCAACTTTAATCTAGCGTGTCTGATTCAATAATTAGCTGGTTGCACAGGAGGTTGGTGACACCTTAATTGGGGAGGACAGGCTCGTGGTAATGGCTGGAGTGGTATGGGGGAAATGGTATCAAATACATTAAACACATGGTTTGATGCCATTCCATTAACTCCGTTCCAGCCATTATTATGAGCCGTCTTCCCCTCAGCAGCCTCCACTGGCTGGTTGATAAACTGAATCAGGTTAGTTATAACTGGGGTTGGAGCAAAAACCTACAGGAAGGTAGCTCTCCAAGAACAGGGTTGGAGAGACCTGACCTAGGACACCAACAGCCAGCCAGGTTTTCATTAAATAACCTATAGGCACAATACCTTTTATTGCACATTTAGGCCTAATTAAACTGATGCATTTGGCGATGTTCAACTTCAATTCACTGGCACTATGAAGAATAGCTTAACCATACTCATTTATAGCATAATATACAGTCATGGTCAAAAGCTTTGAGAATGACACAAGTATTGGTCTTCACAAAGTTTGCTGCTTCAGTGTTTTTAGATATTTTTGTCAGATGTTACTATGGTATACTGAAGTATAATTATAAGCATTCCATAAGTTTCAAAGGCTTTTATTGACAATTACATTACGTTTATGCAAAGAGTCAATATTTGCAGTGTTGACCCTTCTTTTTCAAGACCTCTGCAATCCGCCCTGGCATGCTGTCAATTAACTTCTGGGCCACATCCTGACAGATGGCAGCCAATTCTTGCATAATCAATGCTTGGAGTTTGTCAGAATTTGTGGGGTTTTGTTTGTCCACCCGCCTCTTGAGGATTGACCACAAGTTCTCAATGGGATTAAGGTCGTGGGAGTTTCCTGGCCATGGACCCAAAATGTCGATGTTTCGTTCCCCGAGCCATTTAGTTATCACTTTTGCCTTATGGCAAGGTGCTCCATCATGCTGGAAAAGGCATTGTTCGTCACCAAACTGTTCTTGGATGGTTGGGAGAAGTTGCTCTCGGAGGATGTGTTGGTACCATTCTTTATTCATGGCTGTGTTCTTAGGCAAAATTGTGAGTGAGCCCACTCCCTTGGCTGAGAAGCAACCCCACACATGAATGGTCTCAGGATGCTTTACTGTTGGCATGACACAGGACACAGGACCAGAGGGGAAAAAACTCTAGACCACCTTTACTCCACACACAGAGACGCATACAAAGCTCTCCCTCGCCCTCCATTTGGCAAATCTGACCATAACTCTATCCTCCTGATTCCTGCTTATAAGCAAAAACTGAAGCAGGAAGCACCAGTGATTCGGCTAATAAAAAAGTGGTCAGATGACGCAGATGCTAAGCTACAGGACTGTTTTGCTAGCACAGACTGGAACATGTTCCGGGATTCTTCAGACAGCATTGAGGAGTACACCACATCAGTCACTGGCTTCATCAATAAGTGCATCGATGATGTCGTCCCCACAGTGACCGTACGTACATACCCCAACCAGAAGCCATGGATTACAGGAAACATCCGCACTGAGCTAAAGGGTAGAGCTGCCGCTTTCAAGGAACGGGACTCTAACCCGGACGCTTATAAGAAATCCCGCTATGACCTCCGACGAACCATCAAACAGGCAAAGAGTCAATACAGGTCTAAGATTGAATCATACTACACTGGCTCTGACGCTCGTAGGGTGTGGCAGGGCTTGAAAACTATTACAGACTACAAAGGGAAGCACAGCCGCGAGCTGCCCAGTGACACAAGCCTACCAGACGAGCTAAACCACTTCTATGCTCGCTTCGAGGCAAGCAACACTGAAGCATGCATGAGAGCACCAGCTGTTCCGGACGACTATGTGATCACGCTCTCCGTAGCCGATGTGAGTAAGACTTTTAAGCAGGTCAACATTCACAAGGCCGCAGGGCCAGACGGATTACCAGGACGTGTACTCCGAGCATGTGCTGACCAACTGGCAAGTGTCTTCACTGACATTTTCAACATGTCCCTGACTGAGTCTGTAATACCAACATGTTTCAAGCAGACCACCATAGTCCCCGTGCCCAAGAACTCTAAGATAACCTGCCTAAATGACTACCGACCCGTGGCACTGACGTCTGTAGCCATGAAGTGCTTTGAAAGACTGGTCATGGCTCACATCAACAGCATAATCCCAGAAACCCTAGACCCACTCCAATTTGCATACCGCCCCAACAGATCCACAGATGATGCAATCTCTATCGCACTCCACACTGCCCTTTCCCACCTGGACAAGAGGAACACCTACGTGAGAATGCTATTCATTGACTACAGCTCAGCATTCAACACCATAGTGCCCTCAAAGCTCATCACTAAGCTAAGGATCCTGGGACTAAACACCTCCCTCTGCAACTGGATCCTGGACTTCCTGACGGGCCGCCCCCAGGTGGTAAGGGTAGGTAACAACACATCTGCCACACTGATCCTCAACACGGGGGCCCCTCAGGGGTGCGTGCTCAGTCCCCTCCTGTACTCTCTGTTCACCCATGACTGCATGGCCAGGCACGACTCCAACACCATCATTAAGTTTGCCGACGACACAACAGTGGTAGGCCTGATCACCGACAACGATGAGACAGCCTATAGGGAGGAGGTCAGAGATCTGGCCGTGTGGTGCCAGGACAACAACCTCTCCCTCAACGTGACCAAGACAAAGGAGATGATTGTGGACTACAGGAAAAAAAAGAGGACTGAGCACGCCCCCATTCTCATCGACGGGGCTGTAGTGGAACAGGTTGAGAGCTTCAAGTTCCTTGGTGTCCACATCACCAACGAACTATCATGGTCCAAACACACCAAGACAGTCGTGAAGAGGGCACGACAAAGCCTATTCCCCCTCAGGAGACTAAAAAGATTTGGCATGGGTCCTCAGATCCTCAAAAAATTCTACAGCTGCACCATCGAGAGCATCCTGACTGGTTGCATCACCGCCTGGTATGGCAACTGCTTGGCCTCTGACCGCAAGGCACTACAGAGGGTAGTGCGTACGGCCCAGTACATCACAGGGGCAAAGCTCCCTGCCATCCAGGACCTCTATACCAGGCGGTGTCAGAGGAAGGCCCTCAAAATTGTCAAAGACTCCAGTCACCCTAGTCATAGACTGTTCTCTCTGCTACCGCACGGCAAGCGGTACCGGAGTGCCAAGTCTAGGTCCAAAAGACTTCTCAACAGCTTCTACCCCCAAGCCATAAGACTCCTGAACAGCTAATCATGGCTACCCGGACTATTTGCACTGCCCCCCACCCCATACTTTTTTACGCTGCTGCTACTCTGTTAAGTATTTATGCATAGTCACTTTAACTCTACCCACATGTACATATTACCTCAACTACCTCAACTAGCCGGTGCCCCCCGCACATTGACTATGCAACGGTACCCCCCTGTATATATAGCCTCCCTACTGTCACTTTATTCTATTGTATATATAGCCTCCCCTACTGTCACTTTATTTTTACTTCTGCTCTTTTTTCTCAACACTTTTTTGTTGTTGTTTTATTCTTACTTTTTTGTTTAAAATAAATGCACTGTTGGTTAAGGGCTGTAAGTAAGCATTTCACTGTAATGTCTGCACCTGTTGTATTCGGCGCATGTGACCAATAAAATTTGATTTGATTTGATTTGATTTGATTTGATGGTAGCGCTCACCTTGTCTTCTCCGGAAAAGTTTTTTTCCAGATGCCCCAAACAATCGGAAAGGGGATTCATCAGAGAAAATGACTTTACCCCAGTCCTCAGTAGTCCAATCCCTGTACCTTTTGCAGAATATCAGTCTGTCCCTGATGTTTTTCCTGGAGAGAAGTGGCTTCCTCGCTGCCCTTCACACCAGGCCATCCTCCAAAAGTATTCGCCTCACTGTGCATGCAGATGCACTCACACCTGCCTGCTGCCATTCCTGAGCAAGCTCTGCACTGGTGGTGCCCCGATCCCACAGCTGAATCAACTTTAGGAGATGGTCCTGGCGCTTGCTGGACTTTCTTGGGTGCCCTGAAGCCTTCTTCACAACAATTGAACCTCTCTCCTTGAAGTTCTTGATGATCCGATAAATGGTTGATTTAGGTGCAATCTTACTAGCAGCAATATCCTTGCCTGTGAAGCCCTTTTTGTGCAAAGCAATGATGACGGCACGTGTTTCCTTGCAGGTAACCATGGTTAACAGAGGAACAACGATGATTTCAAGCACCACCCTCCTTTTAAAGCTTCCAAGTCTGTTATTCTAACTCAATCAGCATGACAGAGTGATCTCCAGCATTGTCCTCGTCAACACTCTTACCTGTGTTAACGAGAGAATCACTGACATGATGTCAGCTGGTCCTTTTGTGGCAGGGCTGAAATGCAGTGGAAATGTTTTGGGGGGATTAAGTTAATTTTCATGGCAAAGAGGGACTTTGCAATTAATTGCAATTCATCTGATCACGCTTCATAACATTCTGGAGTATATGCAAATAGCCATAAAAAAATGGAGGCAGCAGACTTTGTAAAAATTAATATTTGTGTCATTCTCAAAACGTTTGACCACGACTATATACTTTAATATACTTTTGGTATTGCTAGACAAGACATTGCCAGATACAGATTACCAAGAAATAGTCTATTCGCACGGTGTGAGAGTGTGATTTGAAGGAGTCAGGTGCAGGAGGGTAAATCACTGAATACAGAGTTTATTCCGTAGTACACAGTTACGCTGGATAGAGTCAACAGCACAGGGCGTAATACAGGCGCACTGGAACACAATACAGGCACACAGGGAGAAATAACCTCGGCAATACAAAGTACGGGTAGCTCAACCGAGCTACACTCATCTTCACAAAACAATCACCCACAAGGACAAGGGGGCAGAGGGAACACATATACACAGACTAATGAGGGGATATGAACCAGGTGTGTGTAATTGACAAGACAAGACCAATGGAATGATGATATACAGTGAGGGAAAAAAGTATTTGATCCACTGCTGATTTTGTACGTTTGCCCACTGACAAAGAAATGATCAGTCTATAATTTTAATGGTAGGTTTATTTGAACAGTGAGAGACAGAATAACAACAAAAATATCCAGAAAAACGCATGTCAAAAATGTTATAAATTGATTTGCATTTTAATGAGGGAAATAAGTATTTGACCCCCTCTCAATCAGAAATATTTCTGGCTCCCAGGTGTCTTTTATACAGGTAAGGAGCTGAGATTAGGAGCACACTCTTAAAGGGAGTGCTCCTAATCTCAGCTTGTTACCTGTATAAAATACACCTGTCCACAGAAGCAATTAATCAATCAGATTCCAAACTCTCCACCATGGCCAAGACCAAAGAGCTCTCCAAGGATGTCAGGGACAAGATTGTAGACCTACACAAGGCTGGAATGGGCTACAAGACCATCGCCAAGCAGCTTGGTGAGAAGGTGACAACAGTTGGTGCGATTATTCGCAAATGGAAGAAACACAAAAGCACTGTCAATCTCCCTCGGCCTGGGGCTCCATGCAAGATCTCACCTCGTGGCGTTGCAATGATCATGAGAACGGTGAGGAATCAGCCCAGAACTACACGGGAGGATCTTGTCAATGATCTCAAGGCAGCTGGGACCATAGTCACCAAGAAAACAATTGGTAACACACTATGCCGTGAAGGACTGAAATCCTGCAGCGCCCGCAAGGTCCCCCTGCTCAAGAAAGCACATATACATGCCCTTCTGAAGTTTGCCAATGAACATCTGAATGATTCAGAGGAGAACTGGGTAAAAGTGTTGTGGTCAGATGAGACCAAAATGGAGCTCTTTGGCATCAACTCAACTCGCCGTGTTTGGAGGAGGAGGAATGCTGCCTATGACCCCAAGAACACCATATCCCCACCGTCAAACATGGAGGTGGAAACATTATGCTTTGGGGGTGTTTTTCTGCTAAGGGGACAGGACAACTTCACCGCATCAAAGGGACGATGGACAGGGCCATGTACCGTCAAATCTTGGGTGAGAACCTCCTTCCCTCAGCCAGGACATTGAAAATGGGTCGTGGATGGGTATTCCAGCATGACAATGACCCAAAACACACAGCCAAGGCAACAAAGGAGTGGCTCAAGAAGAAGCACATTAAGGTCCTGAAGTTGCCTAGCCAGTCTCCAGACCTTAATCCCATAGAAAATCTGTGGAGGGAGCTGAATGTTTGAGTTGCCAAATGTCAGCCTCGAAACCTTAATGACTTGGAAAAGATCTGCAAAGAGGAGTGGGACAAAATCCCTCCTGAAATGTGTGCAAACCTGGTGGTCAACTACAAGAAACGTCTGACCTCTGTGATTGCCAACAAGTGTTTTGCCACATTCTGTCTCTCACTGTTCAAATAAACCTACCATTAAAATTATAGACTGATCATTTCTTTGTCAGTGGGCAAACGTACAAAATCAGCAGGGGATCAAATACTTTTTTCCCTTACTGTATGGAGCGGCAGTAGCTAGTAACCCGGTGACGACGAACGCCGAAATCTGCCCGAACAAGGAGGGGAGGCAGCCTCCCTTGCGGTTGCCCTTGCTGGCTCGCCTGCTCGTCTTTCACTTTGCTATGAAAAACGCTAGTGTGTGTTTGGTCTTCGGTCTGTTGCATGTAGAATAGCTCAGCCTACTCATTGGTAGCCCCTACTTTAGGCTACTGAGCTTGTTAGACATTGCAAGCCAAGAAATTGAGAAATACAGCATTAAGATAGCCTATAGCTTACATCTTTTGATTACCGATGCACGGTTCTAACTGTTTGCCTGGTGGCCGACATGCCTAACTATGCCTGGCTGTGCCCATCCCATCTCTCTCTCTCTCCCTCGCTAGCTCGTGCTTTCTTTGCTGTGAGAGATATGATAGTTTGTGTTCTCAAAGTAGACTACGGCAAATAGTTTCCTCTGTTGCAAAAATACTGAATCTTAGGAGCTTGACACACAGAAATAATACGTCTAGGTTGAAGATGGGAAGGTTAACACAACGTTATAATTCCATGAGGAAGCGTTAGAAAAAAATTAACAAATTCATGGGACCAGCACCGTTGCTGATTATACAGGATTAGCATTGAAAACATGACCAACGGTCCGGAAATCCAGTAATGAAGTGGCTGTAGATTATTTTCAAAACATGTACAGTAAATCTACAGTAACACTCAAAATGGCTGCCAGTCCACCCATTATGCCATCATTGACTTGAATGAAGACGCCCTTTCTATTCATTCTGTTTTTATGTGTATAATATACTCATTATATTATTTGCACTTCATCTCATTTCCTGGTACAGTGTGTTTATGCTGCAAGACAAATGACTTGGAATCCACAAAAATAATTTTGTTGCCAAGAAGAGAGAATTACTTTAGTTTCAAATGATCATAACTCTTCAACGGGATGTAAGGGATTATTTAGGTGGAGAAACTTTCTTGCAAACAGTACACTCTCCAGGCAAAGGCTTTGTATTCCCCTTGTGTTCTTCACTGTTCTTGACAGCTCTGATCTATACAACCAATGCCCTATGATTTAGATAAGTGTAGATCAGTGCTTCTAAGCTAGCAGTGGACTCTCATTATTCATTCCTCAAGACTATTCAAGACATTCATTCAGACTCCTGCATGATCAAATCTCAGATCATAAATCTTATCTGTGAAACAAGGTTTTTTAAAATCCTTGTGTTTGGGATTTTTTTGGTGATGGATTCATCCATCTACTTGGGACTAGTGCTTTAACGAGGTAGAAGAGAAGCTTTGGTGACGTCCCAAATGGTACCCTATATTCCATACACGGTGCACTACTTTTGACCAGAGGTCCCTGCACTATATAGGGAATAGCGTGCCATTTGGGATTCAGCCTTTGAGTGCTGCTTCCATAACCTGGAGAGGCCCTTAGGAGCCCTGGCTCCCAGCAGGTCCAACCAACAGGTCCAACATGGCCCCACCGGTCCAGAAAGAGAGGCTAGACAATAGGGGATTGGGCAAAGAGCAGACATAATGAGGCCCAGATGGCCAGGACACAGTCCAAGGATGGAGGAACAACATCTCACTAGCCAAGCTGGCATTCCCATGGACACCACAGGGACAGCTAGCAACAAGGAATGGTTTAAAGAACATCTGATAGGCCAAAACGGAAACCAGGCTAAAGCTTTGGTTAGGTGGAGACTGAGAGTAGTAAAATATCACACAATAATGTTTTCTGTGGCTTAATGTTCTACTGACAGAAAAGAGGATGAAGAGAGGCTATTATGAATACTTTTTTTACAATCCAGTTATTTGCAGCTAATTAAAAATACCATAAAAACACTGGATATTGGTCAATATAACAAAATGAATCTGGTGGTCTACAATCCGAAAGGTGTTTTACAGCAATAGCAAAATCCTTAAGGATAATAACCCTTTTCAAATAGGCCTACATGTGAAGTTGAAGTAGATAAACATTGTAGTAGGGTTACTAGAAAACAAACAAGAACAGTTCATCCCATTTCAGTACATCTATTATTATTTGCAACTCAAAGTCCATGTGGTCTATAATAATATTAAATGGCAGAGGTTAATGCCAGTCTAATAAATGTTATTTTCCAATTCTTTAAAAGCAGGCTGTAGGGTCATCTGCAGACAAGCATTTCAGCTAACACTAATTTGCTTTGAACACCCACGGCAGGAATGTCACCACAAGTCAAAGGTGAAACCAGCACAAAGTACAGTGTGAGGAGAGGAATGAGACCTGAGCATTATTTTCCTTCAGCCATCACCAATTATAAACACAGCTTGTGCCAATTTCCAGCGCCTTCCTCAGGTTTGACATTTAAATTGTCAACCCGCTACATACCGCCGTCTCCTGAAGGAAGCCCCTGCTGACAGAGACCCGGTAACTACTGAGAGGTGGTTAGAAATCTGCAACATCATATGAGCTCTTTTTTTAAATAGAGAGAGTGTGTGTGTGTGTGTTTTGGTGTGTGTGTCTTGGTGTGTGTGTGTGTGTGTGTGCGCGCGTCTTGGTGTGTGTCTTTGTGTGTGTGTCTTGACATGTGTCTTGGCGTGTGTGTGCGTGTGCATGTTTCATTATATTCTTCTAATGTGTAGAATTTGGTACGTTTATTTTGCAAAAGCGTCTCTGAAGTCCCCACAAGAGATCAGTCATTAGCACATGAAGATAAATAATATATGGGAAAGTGTTGTTCTTGACAACTGAAGCTTACAATTCCACAGAAAAGTACTAGTTGCACTGTCTCCAAAAAGAGGCAGAGATGGAGGGTCTGGGGTGCAGTCTGTTATTTAGCTGTCTCCCAAATTAAAGCCATCTCTGCCAGCTAGCTCTCCTATTGGCTCACAGAACCTGACAGCCGCCAAGGCAGGGAAGGAAGACTGTGACTAATTGTGTCTGCTCTACACTATCCAAAAAGTAAATACCAAGGAACACATATAAATACTCATAATAAGGCATACAGATTGACTCCCGCTCTAGAAAAATGTCCAAAGTGGTACAACTGACTTTGTCACAGGATAACATGATCATTAGATTCCAAACACCCACAGCTTCTGACTAAACAAAAACATTTAAAGAGAAAAAAAGCACACAATTGAATGCATATTAATATTAATATGTATTGATCAGAAAAATATACAACATCTATGTTTTAAACACTACAGAAGATAATGGGTTTTCAAATGACTTGTGATTTTAAAATTTTATGGTGTCCTTATCAACATTGCATATCACCTATTTTAGGTGCATGTATAACAACTGTAGACCTATCTCATGCAGGAAAGGAGATTTGTGCAGGTGTAGATCCAAAGGGGAGGCATGTTCTGATGGGTGGCATTGTTTAATAGAACTGTTCCATCAAAACAATGTTTGCGTCTCAAATAGCACACTATTCCCTAAGTAGTGTAGTATCGTAAGTGCATAGTTCCATAACCTTGATCACATACATTCTGGATTTTGTTTTTGCAGTCTCTGCCGTATCTCTGAGATTATTGGTCTTTATACCTAATGCCCAGTTACTAGCAACCAGGTTCCCTTGTCTTACAGTGGCTACACTAACCCAATTACAGTAATTCCCATCTCATTTTTAGACTTACACTCTCACTATGGAGGCTCTTTTAGGAATAAACGTGACATATATTGCATAAGTGACAAGATGCTATAATATTCTCCTCTGTACTCAGGTTTACAGGATGTCCTTCCAGAATTCCTTCGGAACCGTTTTGTGGAGGCTGCTCTCAGCTACGTGGCATGCAACTCTGAGGGGGAGCTTTTGTGTCGTAACAATGACTGCTGGTGCCGCTGCTCTGCCAAGTTCCCTGATTGTAACTGCCCCTTGGCTGATATCAAAGTCATGGAGGAAAATCTGCACAAAAGCAAGGAATCCTGGACCAACTTCAATACTGAATTCATGGAATCAGGTGGGCTATTTGTTCCAGTTATTTGTTATTCATTTCCGTCAAGCTGCATTTGAAAGCTATTGGGAGGAGCAGGACACAGGTGTGCTATAAAATGCGCAAGATCAATTAAAAAAACTAACCAGTTTTCTCAAAATGTCTACAACCATTTTGCTCAATATCAACAAACAGGTAGCTAATGCCCTGAATATGTACAACTAGATGTACTGGTGCCTCTCAGGCAGTTCAAGTTATTGATTGGGGACCTCTTTACTGAGAAATGTGATTGTTTCTCTTGAGCGTGTTTGTAATCTTGTATATTTGTATAATGTTGTATTTGTAAATTGTGCATATGCAGTCTCAATGGGACTTAAAGGTAAAAAATAAAGACAGAAGAAGAAGAAGTGTAGTTTGACATTGGAGGTAGGTAGTGTTCCCCATTGCAATGTTTTCTCTAATGTCTATCTGCGAGAGGGCTTCTTTCCATCTGTTGGATTCTGTATGATTTGGAAAGTGCATTCTAAGTGATGTTTTGAAGGCACAGGCACGCTCCCTTAATTCCCTGAACATCATTTTGACAATACCTGACTTAGCAATAGCAGAGCACCTCTCACATTAAATCGTTATAAGATGCTGCGTTGTTGACAGACTACTGAAAAGGAGGAATAAGTTCCTCATAATTGCAGCACATTCCTGTTCTGCTGACATTGTTGTTTTTGTCTGAAGCCTAACTTGAGCAATTTGTCATGAAAATGAGCACATAGCCCCTTTCATTCTTTTAGGTGGTTGAGTGTCAAAATAAGTAATGTGCTAAAAATATCATAAAAGGTACACACACACACACTCAAACACCTTAACCCAAGCTGGAAAATGTATGATGTACAATACAGAGGGAGGAAGTGATCTAAGCATTTTTAATGGGGCAGAGTGTTTGTCTTTTCATGGATCTCTACTTGCCACAGAGAGCAAAGCATCCAAGGCTCAGTGCTGCTGGCAAGAGTCTGCATGCGAGGTTGAGCTGCAGCAGTTCTGGTGAGATTAGTTGATAAATAATGTGGCAAGGAATTGGTGGAGAGTGCTGGCACATCATGTACCCTCGGACCAAGTATTTCGCCCAGCCAAGGAATGATCCAGAGAGATAAATCCTGCCTCTTCTGTCCCACGATGGGGCTTTAATGAAAGCACCCCCAAATCTCTTTAACTGTAGCCCTTCACTCATCAAAATGTATGTGGGTCTTTCTATAAACTAGGGTACCAGTGAGGTTTTCCTACACTGGACAACTTGTTACAGCTGTTGCTAAGTCAGAAGATAATGATCAGCAAAAAAAATTGAATGTCATTACATTAAGATATAAGGGAGGATCATAGCTATATTCAAAAAAAATCATGTTTAACCCTTTATCATGGTTGGTGTCTTGACAGATTTGTCCAAAATCGTGTGACATAAAACATTACTTTTCTGTCCTTGCATTTCTGGCTGTGTAAGTTGTCGTTATATCATATATTAAGTATTAATCAGTTAAATTATACATTGGATTTGAACCCTGTAAGAATCCTGGATCTAGCTGTCCAATAGTTTTTTGTATAGAGATCTCAGAAATGCAATGTGTCTCTTTATGTTATTTGGTGAAAACCGTTTTCAAATTGATACACTCATTAACGTGGTTCTTCAATAATTATAGATAATACTTGTTGGATGCGCATTTGGTGTCCAGCTGATTTTAGTTACGCCGCAATATTTTGTGCTGTTTGCAATTGTGTAGGCAAGACTATTGCGCAACACCCAATGCTATTTCTATTACTTATTCTGAATAACAAAAAAACTGCAAGAAATTACTTTTACTATGCACAATACGATCTGGTATTGAAATAACATGACAAAAACATTTAGTTTTCCATGTTACACCTGCAATTTTAACAATACATAGGGCTTTAAATAGCTTACTTGAATTTGGAGCCCAGAAATTCAAGTACTTGTATAGGCCTACCTTATAAATCTGAAATTTCCTCAATTTGGTGCTTGAAAAGTCCTTGTAATTATTGTAGCCAATGTATAAGTTCTCCTGCTCCCTTACATTTATCCAGGATTTCATTTTTTCTCTGTTTTTGTGAGTTGTGGCCACTTTGGTTTGTTTGCCGCCACTTCAATTGAAGGGTGTTGTGCTATTCTGTTGCAGTAAAACCACGTGTGGTTATTATGAGGACTACAACATCTTAATGTTGGCTTCAACTTGGCTTTCCACACAAATCCTTTCATTAAAAATGGATCTGGTTTTTGGTAACTTTCTCATTATAAAAACAGCGATGATGAGATTCAAATGGTGAGATTAATGCTACCACTATACATGGATTTATGCATGGCGCTTGTAACGCCAGGGTAGTGGGTTCGATCCCCGGGACCACCCATACGTAAAAATGTATGCACACATGACTGTAAGTCGCTTTGGATAAAAGCGTCTGCTAAATGGCATATTATTATTATTATTATTATTATTATTATTATTATTATTATTATTATTATTATTATGTGTGCCTGTGTCGGTCACATAGGCTACAGAAAAACTGTAGTGCATGCATCCAATCTATTTAGTCAGGCAATGTCCACATTATTCTCACATATTTTAGAATGTAATACAAATTTGAATATCAATGCATTGGCAAGGTCTAAAAAAAGCATTATTCTTAAAGTGGTTATGGTCTACTTTTTTGACACTTTTTGCATGCTTTTTTGAGGTCCTTGAAAATTACAATTAAGTGCTTGAAGTCCCTGAAAGTCCTTGAATTTGACTTGCCAATGTCTGTATGAACCCTGCTTAAAGGATGTATACAGTGGGGAAAACAAGTATTTAGTCAGCCACCAATTGTGCAAGTTCTCCCACTTAAAAAGATGAGAGAGGCCTGTAATTTTCATCATAGGTACACGTCAACTATGACAGACAAATTGAGGAAAAAAAATCCAGAAAATCACATTGTAGGATTTTTAATGAATTTATTTGCAAATTATGGTGGAAAATAAGTATTTGGTCACCTACAAACAAGCAAGATTTCTGGCTCTCACAGACCTGTAACTTCTTCTTTAAGAGGCTCCTCTGTCCTCCACTCGTTACCTGTATTAATGGCACCTGTTTGAACTTGTTATCAGTATAAAAGACACCTGTCCACAACCTCAAACAGTCACACTCCAAACTCCACTATGGCCAAGACCAAAGAGCTGTCAAAGGACACTAGAAACAAAATTGTAGACCTGCACCAGGCTGGGAAGACTGAATCTGCAATAGGTAAGCAGCTTGGTTTGAAGAAATCAACTGTGGGAGCAATTATTAGGAAATGGAAGACATACAAGACCACTGATAATCTCCCTCGATCTGGGGCTCCACGCAAGATCTCACCCCGTGGGGGTCAAAATGATCACAAGAACGGTGAGCAAAAATCCCAGAACCACACGGGGGGACCTAGTGAATGACCTGCAGAGAGCTGGGACCAAAGTAACAAAGCCTACCATCAGTAACACACTAAGCTGCCAGGGACTCAAATCCTGCAGTGTCAGACGTGTCCCCCTGCTTAAGCCAGTACATGTCCAGGCCCGTCTGAAGTTTGCTAGAGTGCATTTGGATGATCCAGAAGAGGATTGGGAGAATGTCATATGGTCAGATGAAACCAAAATATAACTTTTTGGTAAAAACTCAACTCGTCGTGTTTGGAGGACAAAGAATGCTGAGTTGCATCCAAAGAACACCATACCTACTGTGAAGCATGGGGGTGGAAACATCATGCTTTGGGGCTGTATTTCTGCAAAGGGACCAGGACGACTGATCCGTGTAAAGGAAAGAATGAATGGGGCCATGTATCGTGAGATTTTGAGTGAAAACCTCCTTCCATCAGCAAGGGCATTGAAGATGAAACGTGGCTGGGTCTTTCAGCATGACAATGATCCCAAACACACCGCCCGGGCAACGAAGGAGTGGCTTCGTAAGAAGCATTTCAAGGTCCTGGAGTGGCCTAGCCAGTCTCCAGATCTCAACCCCATAGAAAATCTTTGGAGGGAGTTGAAAGTCCGTGTTGCCCAGCGACAGCCCCAAAACATCACTGCTCTAGAGGAGATCTGCATGGAGGAATGGGCCAAAGACTTACAGAAAACGTTTGACCTGTGTCATAGCCAACAAAGGGTATATAACAAAGTATTGATAAACTTTTGTTATTGACCAAATACTTATTTTCCACCATAATTTGCAAATAAATTCATTAAAAATCCTACAATGTGATTTTCTGGATTTTTTTCTCATTTTGTCTGTCATAGTTGACGTGTACCTATGATGAAAATTACAGGACTCTCTCATCTTTTTAAGTGGGAGAACTTGCACAATTGGTGGCTGACTAATTACTTTTTTTCCCCACTGTAGATCTAAACCTATATTGTTATAGGTGGAGTTACTGTACTTTTATTCCTCTATTTATGTTTAAAAACATTTTGAAATGTTGATCCCAATGTTACACATTGGCCCAATTATTTATAGAAAGACCCATATCTGCTTTGAGCAGATGAAGTGGCTAGCTCCAGAGGACTAGTCCAGCCAAGGCAAAGCCTGACTAGATTTATATTTACTCCAGTCATTAATCTGTTTTCATTGTCAGAAAGCTAGATGGCTTGGGAGTCTGGTAATAATAGGACCTTTAATATAAACTGTTATTGCAACTTAAGGCTCAGGCAGTACAACAAATACTTCTGATTGTTTACGTTAAAAAATGCATTGATTGTGGTGACATAATGTTTACACTTCATACTATATGGACCTTTTTAAGGTTGAGTTATACTTATGAACACACAATACTAATTCAAGTAGGAATAGCAAGACAGTAGCCTAATACTGATGTACCACTGCGGACAGTAGTTATTTTCCAAATTAGTTCCTGCTGTCTTTGTTGAGCACGGTCATTCTAATGGCTCAGAAAGCCACTATCAGAGGACATCAGGTTGTAGTGCATGCATTCGTCAAGTTGAATGAACCTCCAAAGTAAACAAAGGTAGCAAACAAAGCTATGTCGATAAAAATAAAATAAAGACGTTTCTCTTTTTTTTACGACATTTTGTTGTACTGAAGGCCTTTCCCAGCAGGGTTAATAAATAAGTTCCAAATGGTGCCCTATTCCCTATGTAGTGCACTACTTTTGACCAGAGCCCTATAGAAATAGGGTGCTATTTGGGACAGAAGTTATGTCCTCCTTGGGAACAAGGAATTAAATAATTGAAAGACTCCACCTAATGTTTTGTATATGATCCCTCTCATTAATTTCTACACAGATTTATATGACTGACAAAGCAAAACCAATTTCTCACGCTGGCACCCAGGCTAACCTAATATTAGTTGTATAGTCAAATGGGCTACACTTGACTGTATGTAAATCTGCAATGTACAAGCATTACATAAATCTTAACAGGTTTACCTTATTGGGTGGATTTTTTTAATCCGTCAAAAATAATCTGTCAACACATTTTTAACTACCGTGATAAACGATGTCCAGAGCTGTAAAATCCGCCCATAAAAGTCAAGTATTCTCTCAGTGTTGGACTCACTTTTCTTTCGTAAACAGTGCAAATTGCCTAATTGTCACAATGGTTCCATTATGTTAATTAAAAACATGCCTTCAAGTAACAGTGAGTTGTTTGATACATGGTACCACCTACAAATAGTCTTGGCACTGCTTCACCATCAATGCCTGCCAGTTGAAATTCCACTGATGTCTTGCCCATTTCTGCTTTTATTACCTCAATAAAGCATTGACTGGGAGTGCTTAGATGTGGCACATACACATTTTGAATGTGACAGATTTGTACAAACAAGAAAAATACTTATCCAGAAATCGATTGCTTTGGTTCAATAGCTGGCAACATCTCCCAACCGTTTTTTGTTATTTTCTTTTATTTATTCATAGGATTACATTTGGCAGTTAATTCATCCTGTCAGACGAACAAAACATCACTTTAACCCTAAAGGCACCAACATATTTTTATCTTAAATGCGCCCACGGAGGTCATTTTTGACCCGAAATTGGTAGTGATTGCAAAGAGACACGGTCTGTCAAGCAATGACACATTTAAATGTGTTAACCTTTTGTAACACAAGCTATTGGTTTTCATTCCCCAAAATAAGCATATTTTTCAAGATTTTCACACATTTATAGTCAAATGTAATGTTTAAAATATTTTCCATGTTTTGAACAGTTAATTTTATAAATGTCACCCATAGCAACCTGTCATGGACATCTGTCTGTTATTCATTCAAAGTGTTGTGTTTCTGTGAAAATGTAGCACATTAGAAGTACCGGTACGACCTAGCCATCGATGGGGCATTATAGGTGAGATTATTTTTGCTCTAACTTTGGAACGCTATGGGCTATCAACTCAGTTCCAATTGCATCTGAAAGATAATACTCTCAACTTGGTATAGAGCCATGGATTGGAATCTAAATATGTATCTTAATGTTTTATTTATTTGTAATTTTGGCTGCCATGCCCTCCAGGGGCCAAATCTGGGGTGGCTCCATAGATCTACATCTATATCTTTTTCATCTACCTTTGTGTCAACATTTTAAACTTAGCACCACTTGTATACAAAACAGATATTATTTTTCATTCCTCCATATTAACACATAAATCATCGTAAATTGTGTTTTTTTGTTGGTAACTTGACAAAGTCCTATAATTTCAGAAGGATAAAAGAAGGTTTTGAAATTATGACATTTTTGACCGCTGTTGGCGCTTTTAGGGTTAAATTGCCAAGGACATCCATGCATCTTCAATATCTTAGCATTTTGTACATGTCTTAGTGGTCGACTGATTCGTATTGCTTTTTTATCCCTACATTTTGACTGAGTTAGATTAGAATGTGACGTGTATTGCACACACTGATTGGACGAAAGCACCGTCATAACGAAGATCAAGCATCATGTGGCAACCTGTGTATTCAGGGACAAATGAAGGTAGATGCAGAAAGAAGGCAAAATGAAAGCATTCTGCTTAGCCCCAGCAACGTTTTCTCTGAGGGGATTATAATGTAGAGTACATGGCAGATTCTCCCTACAAATCCTGCAGAAATGCTGCTGTTAGCCTAAAGCAAAACTCCATACATAGCTCAATAGTGCTTCTCCAGCAGCCAATGTAATGCATACAGCTACAGAAGAGAGAGACATAGCCTATGTATTGGTACAGTGCTTTCGGAAAGTACTTTTTTCACATTTTGTTACGTTACAGCCTTATTCTGAAATGTATTTAAAAATATATATATCATCAATCTACACACAATACCCCATAATGACAAAGCGAAAACTGGTTTTTTGATTTTTTGCAAATGTATTAAAAATATAAAACAGAAATACCTTATTTACATAAGTATTCAGACCCTTTACTATGAGACTCGAAATTGAGCTCAGGTGCATCCTGTTTCCATTGATCATCCTTGAGATGTTTCTACAACTTGAGTGGAGTCCACTTTTTTTAATTCAATTGATTGGGCATGATTTGGAAAGGCACACACCTGTCTGTATAAGGTCCCACAGTTGACAGTGCATGTCAGAGCAAAAACCAAGCCATGAGGTCTAAAGAATTGTCCGTAGAGCTCCAAGACAGGATTGTGTTGAGGCACAGATCTGGGGAAGGGTACAAAAAAACGTCTGCAGCATTGAAGGTCCCCAAGAACACAGTGGCCTCCATCAATCTTAAATGGAAGAAGTTTAGAACCACCAAGACTCTTCCTAGAGCTGGCCGCCCGGCCAAACTGAGCAATACGGGGAGAAGGGCCTTGGTCAGGGAGGTGACCAAGAACCCGATTGTCATTCTGACAGAGCTCCAGAGTTCCTCTGTGGAGATGGGAGAACCTTCCAGAAGAACAACCATCTCTGCAGCACTCCACCAATCAGGCCTTTATGGTAGAGTGGCCAGATGGACGCCACTCCTCAGTAAAAGGCACATGACAGACTGCTTGGAGTTTGCCAAAAGGCACCTAAAGGACTCTCAGACCATGAGAAACAATATTCTCTGGAAGAAACCAGGCACCGCTCATCACCTGGCCAATACCATCCCTAGGGTGAAGCATGGTGGTGGCAGCATCATGCTGTGGGGATGTTTTTCAGCGGCAGGGACTAGGAGACTAGTCAAGATTGAGGGAAAGATGAACGGAGCAATGTACAGAGAGATCCTTGATGAAAACCTGCTCCAGAGCGCTCAGGACCTCAGACTGGGGAGAAGGTTCACCTTCCAACAGAACAACGACCCTAAGCACACAGCCAAGACAACGCAGGAGTGGCATCGGGACAAGTCTCTGAATGTCCTTGAGTGGCCCAGCCAGAGCCGTCACTGGAGTGACCTGAAAATAGCTGTGCAGCAATGCTCCCCATCAAATCAGACAGAGCTTGAGAGGATCTGCAGAGAAGAATGGGAGAAACTCCCCAAATACAGGTGTGCCAAGCTTGTAGTGTCCTACCCAAGAAGACTCGAGGCTGCAATCGCTGCCAAAGTTGCTTCAACAAAGTACTTAGTAAAGGGTCTGAATACGTATGTAAATGTGATATTAACGTTTTTTGTTTTGTCATTACGGGGTATTGTGTGTAGATTGATGAGGGACATAAAAAATAAAAATAAAAAATGGAATAAGGCTGTAACGTAACAAAATGTCGAATAAGTGAAGGGGTCTGAATACTTTCCGAATGCACTGTAGATGTTGCAGGTTGCACATGTCAGTAATATGATTGGAGCTATAATTCTACCGTGAACTTATGCTGATACAGTGCCACACAGATCAACACTTTCTAATTGTTAGTATACAGACTAAGAAATCTAGTCAAGCTTCACACAAACACTACGCACAAGGAACTCGATTGAATACATCTTCTGGTAAAAGATTAGGTTTCCCAAAAGTTGAAATTCAAAGTGTATTATACAGCTCTGGAAATCTACACCCATTGTAGTAATAGTTTTGTGATGCTTTGGGATACTTAGATCCCTGTGATTTTGCATTCTGTGTAGACTTCACATGTCGATGCCGGAGGCACGTAAGTTAGCTCAGGTGATCAGAGACCACGCAGCACACGCCTGCCTTAACTCAAGCAGCAGTAGCAGCAAAATAATAACGTGCTATATTTCAAACGAGTCAAGAAACCATTTTGAAATGAAATACAACAAAAACATGGAGGAACATGGATTAAGGCGCAGGGGTAGAGACGAACAGTTAGTTCCTTGAGAATAAGTATTTGAAGCACTGTCAGCTCACCATTGGTGGTCCTCTGTAGCTCAGCTGGTAGAGCACAGCGCTTGTAACGCCAAGGTAGTGGCGACTCAGTCAGGGACTGTGACGGTTGTTTTTCTCGTGTGCTGCTGACCCCTAAAGCTCTCTCTGATCCCTGGAGACCACTAGCCCACCATGCGCTCGGACTGGAGGACAACTTACTCTGCTGAGTTAGACTCAACAGTGCTCAACATCTCACCAGGGGTTCAGGAGTGTTGGCCTAGGTCCAGCAGCATTTCAAACACCAGTTGAACCTCTCTACTCTTTCAGACTTTCACTGTTTTTTTCTGTCATTTGCCAAACTTTTTTGTTCACTTTAATACATGAACAATGTGAGCAAAACTTTCCCTGGCTCTATTTCTGGCATGAAAGTGATTCATCGTCAAACTTGACCAGTAGCTCAGCTCAGCGAAGTAGCACAGATACTTGCGGAGGAGGTGTTGTATACTGAAAATAACGTTTTTTTTCCCTAGGGAGAAAAACATAATCAGCGCTGTTCAATATCTGACTGCTTGCCACAAAGACAATGAGCTATAAATAGAATAGCAGACCGAGGCCTCTCCTCCCTCTCCTGCTGACAAATGGATGAGACAATGGCAGTTCATCTTCTACTATTGTTCATTCTGTGTGCCTGTTGAGATAGAGATGCATCAAATCCACATGGGGTAATTGAGTGTGGTTAGGGATCCTTCAGCTCAGGCTCCATTTCTCACCAGGATCGCCTGCAGAGAGCCTTTGTAATGAAAAATGTAGTGTGTACGTCCAAAATGGCACCCTGTTCCCTATATAAATGCACTACGTTTGACCAGAGCCCTATGGATCCTGGTCAAAAGTATTGCACTATATAGGGAATAGGATGCCATTTGGGATGCATGCTTAAAGTGGTCGGGGGAAAGGACCACATGCCCCCTGTACAAAGGTAGCTGGGAGAGGTGCATTACATGTCTCTGGGGGGTGGCTCGTGTAACGTATACTCTCCCTTCCTACGGTCTCATTTCCTAGAATCTTTGCACCCCAGGGGATACTATCTGAGAATGTAGTCATGGGGATGGTATTAATCCTTCCTCTCCCCTCTAAAGAGTTAAAATTCACTGCCTACAGGTGAAGGTATAGCTTACATTACTACCTCCCTGCGAAATAAGTGGACTTTGCCAAACAGGAAATAATGCTACAGTATGTTGTAATATGAGCGTGTTTTACTTATTCGTTGGTTTGCGTCACAATATCGATATGAAGATTCTCTTGAGCACAGGTGTCCAACTGAACGTTCTGCTTAATTGGCACTGATGAAGACTTCATCTAAAGTACATTAGAGTGACTTGGGAAGACTATGACATTTCAAAAGGAGACAAATATTTAGTAGGGGAAACCTTTTGTCATCATTTTGATGTCACCAATTGACTTTAGATTAAATATAACTTTAGCTAGCTAGCTAAGATTGAGGGAAGAGCACGACATTTTAGCTAGCTTATGTTAGCAATGCTAGCTATTTTCTGACAAACTTTGCTAGCTAATGGCAACATTGCTATCTCTCTAAAGTATATTTGATTGCATCAAAATGATGACAGTTGTTTCCTACTAATTATTTGCCTACTTTAGCAATGTCATCGTATTTCCAAGCCACTATACTCTAATTTAGGCGTAACAATCATTAGCCCCCGTTAAGAATGACTGGACTCCACTCAACTTTCGGCATCAGTACTGTATGTCTGAGAGCGGCTTGAGAACGTAGATCAAATTAAATCAAATTTTATTTGCCACATGCGCCGAATACAACAGGTGTAGACATTACCGTGAAATGCTTACTTACAGCCCTTAACCAACAATGCATTTATTTCTTAATAAAAAAGTAAAATAAAACAACAACAAAAAGGTGTTGAGAAAAAAAGAGCAGAAGTAAAAGATAATAACAGTAGGGAGGCTATGGACAGGGGGGTACCGGTGCAGAGTCAATGTGCAGGGGCACCGGCTAGTTGAGGTAGTTGAGGTAATATGTACATGTGGGTAGAGTTAAAGTGACTATGCATAAATAATTAACAGAGTAGCAGCAGCGTAAAAAGATGGGGTGGGGGTGCAAGTAATCTGGGTAGCCATGATTAGCTGTTCAGGAGTCTTATGGCTTGGGGATAGAAGCTGTTGAGAAGCATTTTGGACCTAGACTTGGCGCTCCGGTACCGCTTGCCGTGCGGTAGCAGAGAGAACAGTCTATGACTAGGGTGGCTGGAGTCTTTGACAATTTTGAGGGCCTTCCTCTGACACCGCCTGGTATAGAGGTCCTGGATGGCAGGAAGCTTGGCCCCAGTGATGTACTGGGTCGTACGCACTACCCTCTGTAGTGCCTTGCGGTCGGAGGCCAAGCAGTTGCCATACCAGGCGGTGATGCAACCAGTCAGGATGCTCTCGATGGTGCAGCTGTAGAGCTTTTTGAGGATCTGAGGACCCATGCCAAATCTTTTCAGTCTCCTGAGGGGGAATAGGCTTTGTCGTGCGCTCTTCATGACTGTCTTGGTGTGTTTGGACCATGATTGTTCGTTGGTGATGTGGACCCCAAGGAACTTGAAGCTCTCAAGCTGTTCCACTACAGCCCCGTCGATGAGAATGGGGGCGTGCTCAGTCCTCTTTATTTTCCTGTAGTCCACAATCATCTCCTTTGTCTTGGTCACGTTGAGGGAGAGGTTGTGATCCTGGCACCACACGGCCAGGTCTCTGACCTCCTCCCTATAGGCTGTCTCATCGTTGTCGGTGATCAGGCCTACCACTGTTGTGTCGTCGGCAAACTTAATGATGGTGTTGGAGTCGTGCCTGGCCATGCAGTCATGGGTGAACAGGGAGTACAGGAGTGGACTGAGCACGCACCCCTGAGGGGCCCCCGTGTTGAGGATCAGCGTGGCAGATGTGTTGTTACCTACCCTTACCACCTGGGGGCGGCCCATCAGGAATTCCAGGATCCAGTTGCAGAGGGAGGTGTTTAGTCCCAGGATCCTTAGCTTAGTGATGAGCGTTGAGGGCACTATGGTGTTGAACGCTGAGCTGTAGTCAATGAATAGCATTCTCACATAGGTGTTCCTCTTGTCCAGATGGGAAAGGGCAGTGTGGAGTGCAATAGAGATTGCATAATCTGTGGATCTGTTGGGGTGGTATGCAAATTGAAGTGGGTCTAGGGTTTCTGGGATAATGGTGATAACAATGGTGTGACGCGACTGATTGACGGAGGTGCAACCCATTAATACTTTTGTAGACTGTATTGGTGTTTTTGTTGTTGCAAATTGAGCTAGTTGTAAACTTTAAATGTTTTTTTGTCAAAACAATGTAATTGAAAAACATGAAACTGATGTCAGGGATTATTTGTGAGTACATCTCAACTCAGTAGCTAATGACAATGAACTGCCTTCTGTCTGTTTGTAAGTGTATGCATTCAACATGGACAGTTCGTGAGGCCAGGGGTAGTCTCCACTGGCTTAATTAAATTGTGACTCACACTGTCGAATCTAGCTAATCAAATGTCAAAGTGCTAGAATCACTACAGCTAATGAGGATCTCATTAACAGCTTTAAGCACAGTCGTTTTTTCAGGGCTTTGTAAAGGCTGTTTTATAAATACTAGCTAAATCTGTGTTGTTGTACTGTATGTGTGAGTATTGTGTGGGCTGGACCACCACAAGATTAAAAAGGCTACATGTTACTTATTAATTCAAATAACTTGGGTGATTATTATGTCATAAGAATTTTTTTTAACGCAATTTCTATTTTTATAGCAAACAACGATGGAGCTGTCTGTGTGTGTATGTCTATCAGCATAGAAAGTTATATGTGAATGTAGTGCAGTATAGTTGTGTAAGTTCAGCGGGACGGTTACCCATCAGGACAATAGAAATGCCCTTCATATACTAAAGGTGAAGAGGTATTTATAGTCCTTCATTACTCATGTGAACTCAGAATTTTATTTAAACAAAATGTGTTATTCATAAATTCACAATACCCTATTAATGACATTGAGCTTTTAATTATTTTTCTATGTTTAAAGGTTAAGCAACAAAAACTACAGTCAACTCCCAATGCCTCAAAGGTATACAGTGCTAGCCACGTTACAGCAAGTATCTCCCAGGTTGGCCCATCGCTGAATGTACTGTGCAACATAAGCCTTACAAACATTTCTATCTTTACTTTGCCCAAGGCAACAAACATTTTCTAGTGTGAGGGGAGATGAAACTCCCTCATATTTCCTACTATGAGAGCAAAGAGTTATAGTTTGCTACAAGCTCTTCATTGTCAGTGAAGTTTTACCTATAATTGCTACTACATCGCCATAGGACACTACCTCGGAGCTAGGTACTCTCATATTCCTGCACTGCTGAAATACAAGTAAATGTACTGTGATCGATAAATAAAGGCAAACATTAGCACAGGTGGTTCATATGTGAAGACTGAGGAGCAAGGTCACTGCTTCCCCCTCTTCCTGCATGAAGAGAAAATAAAGATTATAAGGGTTCTATTCAATCAGATCCGCTTTAGCCGACATCCGCATAGCGGTTGTTTTGGCGGTGTCTGAGGTGTAACTGGTTAGAGCTCTCAAATCCACAATGGCTCCCGGCATTATACCTAAAGTAGACATTGCCATTGGCTGCACGGAGCCACATTAACAGAAATCCCATGCAGCCTGGTTTACAAGTTCGAACACTGGAATGTGTATGTCATCTACACCTCGACTAGGATGATAGAAATCCTCATTATTTCATTTTATGATTTTTCAATTTGAGCCTAAATATTTCTATATAGCCTACACTTTCTCGCTCTGAACTGCTAACGTGAGTGGGGCGGGTGTGGCTTTATGACAATGATCAGAAGAGCAGCTGCTCACTGATTTGATGGCTCCAACGCAGTTCCACCTCCAACACGCCAAAACATCCGCAATGCGGGTGTCTGCTATCGTCGGTTAATGTTTGATCTGATTGAATCTAGGCCTTCCTATTAGAAAAATTGTTTTGCGAACGGTATGTCAGAGGCAGTCTCCTGATCAGAGCAGTGACTATGACTTCCAAGGCTCCGTCCCAAATGGCACCCTATTCCCAATATAGTACACTACTTTTGACCAGAGCCCTTTGTGCCCTGATCAAAAGTAGTGCACTAAATCAGGAATAGGGTGCTATTTGGGATGCAGCCCTTCTCTCCATTGTTAATTCCCATAGGCCTTTCGACCTGCCCATTTTACTGTTGCCCAGTAACTGTCCCAGTCTAGTTTAAAAGTGTGAGTTCAATGCAGTTCAAACTTAGTGTTACAGCATAAATTAATAAGTAATACTCTTTTTGAAAGATCAATCAAAACCCAGATACGACTTAATAAAAGTCACAAGATAAGCTGTGGGTCAGCAATTTAAAAGCACCAGAAAATTAGCTTGTACTGTAATACAAGGTGAACGTTCTGTGGAATGACAACCTACGTATTGTGTGTATGCATTGACATGTACACTACCAGTCAAAAGTTTGAACACACCTACTCATTCAAGGGTTTTTCTTTATTTTTACAATTTGTTACATTGTAGAATAATAGTGAAGACATCAAAACTATGAAATAACACATATGGAATCATGTAGGAACCAAAAAAGTTTATTCAAATAGCCACCCTTTGGTGACAGCTTTGCACACTCTTGGCATTCTCTCAACCAGCTTCATGAGGTAGTCACCTGGAATGCATTTCAATTAACAGGTGTGCCTTCTTAAAAGTTAATTTGTGGAATGTATTTCTTTCTTAATGCGTTTGAGCCAATCAGTTGTGTTGTGACAAGGTGGGGGGTATACAGAAGATAGCACTATTTGGTAAAAGACCAAGTCCATATTATGGCAAGAACAGCTCAAATAAGCAAAGAGAAATGACAGTCCATCATTACTTTAAGACATGAAGGTCAGTCAATACTGAAAATGTCAAGAACTTTGAAAGTTTCTTCAAGTGCAGTCGCAAAAACGATCAAGCGCTCTGATGAAACTGGCTCTCATGAGGACCGCCACAGGAATGGAAGACCCGGAGTTACCTCTGCTGCAGAGGACAAGTTCTTTAGAGTTACCAGTCTCAGAAATTGCAGCCCAAATAAATGCTTCACAGAGTTCAAATAACAGACACATCTCAACATCATCTGTTCAGAGGGGACTGTGTGAATCAGGCCTTCATGGTCGAATTGCTGCAAAGAAACCACTACTAAAGGACACCAATAAGAAGAAGAAACCTGCTTGGGCCAAGAAACACGAGCAATGGACATTAGACCGGTGGAAATGTGTCCTTTGGTCTGGAGTCCAAATTTGAGATTTATGGTTCCAACCGCTGTGTCTTTGTGAGACGCGGTGTGGGTGAACTGATTATCTCCGCATGTGTAGTTCCCACCGTAAA
Source organism: Coregonus clupeaformis (assembly GCF_020615455.1). Classification (NCBI taxonomy): domain Eukaryota; kingdom Metazoa; phylum Chordata; class Actinopteri; order Salmoniformes; family Salmonidae; genus Coregonus; species Coregonus clupeaformis. Next base: position 40,248,939 of record NC_059205.1, read on the forward strand.
GCATGGAGGAGGAGGTGTTATGGTGTAGGGGTGTTTTGCTGGTGACACTGTCTGTGATTTATTTAGAATTCAAGACACACTTAACCAGCATGGCTACCACAGCATTCTGCAGCGATACGCCATCCCATCTGGTTTGGGCTTAGTGGGACTATCATTTGTTTTTCAACAGGACAATGACCCAACACACCTCCAGGCTGTGTAAGGGCTATTTGACCAAGAAGGAGAGTGATTGAGTGCTGCGTCAGATGACCTTGCCTCCACAATCACCCAACCTCAACCCAATTGAGATGATTTCGGATGAGTTGGACTGCAGAGTGAAGGAAAAGCAGCCAACAAGTGCTCAGCATATGTGGGAACTCCTTCAAGACTGTTGGAAAAGCATTCCAGGTGACTACCTCATGAAGCTGGTTGAGAGAATGCCAAGAGTGTGCAAAGCTGTCATCAAGGCAAAGAGTGGCTACTTAAAATATATTTCGATTTGTTTAACACTTTTTTGGTTACTACATGATTCCATGTGTGTTATTTCATAGTTTTGATGTCTTCACGATTATTCTACAATGTAGAAAATAGTAAAAATAAACTTTTGACTGGTACTGTATGTAAATTGTATTTTGTCTGTGATGGCTTTTTCGTTATGTGTCAGACCCCAGTGAGACTACCTGTTGCCATTGGCGTCGGCTAATGGGGATCCTAATAAAATCACATTTAAAAAAAAGAAACTAAAGCAAGTGCATACCTAAAAGGTGTTTTGAGGGAGAGGAGGAAAGGTGTTGTGATTTTCCCCTTGTCTCCCATGGAGGGGAAGCAGTGGAATCGAGGATTAAGAGAGGGAGGTGCTGAGACACATAGGCTATCTTTGTCATGCACAAGATGTATAACTCTAAGTCTATTGACACAATTCACAGTACTGCATGTCCACCTCACAAAAATTCCATCTTCCATAAAGGGAATTTAAAGGTCATGTTCGGTATATAAAACAAATACGTTTAAACAATAGAATAACTGTGAGTGGAAACATAGTTAAATCCCATCTGTCTTCATCCAACTAGGCCACCTGGCTTCCTTTTATACACACAACCTTGATAATGCCCAAGGTTAATACATTTTATTATCCAGAACCATCAAATACAAAAAAAAATGTATTTTAATGAATGAGGATTCTAATGGTTACCTGGACCTCATTTAGCATTTAATCATAACGGCTGGCAGACCATGTATATTGTGTCTTAAGGATTAAGAATCAGTGTACCGTTTTGTTAAAGATTAGAGCTAATTTAAAATAATAGACAGCAAGTAAACTATTATAACAGAGAGCCAAACAACATCCTAGTGTACATTTAGAATCTAAAAGGGTTCTTCGTCTGTCCCCATAGAAGAACCCCCTTTGAAGAACCCTTGTTGGTTCAAGGCAGAACCCTTTTGGCTCCAAGTAGAACCGTTTTGGGTTCCATGTAGAACCGGATCCCAAAATGGTTCTGCCTAGAACCAAAAAGGATTTTACCTGGAACCAAGAAGGGTTCTCCTATGGGGACAGCCAAGGAACCCTTTTGGAACCCTTTTTTCTAAGAGTGTACCTGTCATATACTGTTCTTGGAAGACATTACAGGGTTTTGAAAAAATGTATTCTCTGACAGAGTGATAGCTGATGATGATAGCTAAGCTGGTAGCAATGTTGATACTATTTATGGAGTCAAAAGGCTAAATAGTAGGGCTGGGAATTGACAGGGACCTCACAATACGATATTATTACGATACTTAGGTGCCGATACGATATGTATTTCTATATGAATTGCGATCCAATACTGTGATTTTATTGTGATTCGATGTTCCAAACATATTGCTCACCATATGTCTGCTGCAGAGGGACAAGAGAAAGCCATGAGAAAACGAGTTTTGATCAATCATGGAAATAAAAGGTTTACTTAATAATGAGAAAGAGAATAACAAAGAGAGAGTAAATGACACGACGCTAACAATTACACACAACAATGACTGAACAGTCCAGGGCTATATAGTGGTGGTGATGAGATGATGAGGTGCAGGTGCGCTGGAGGTGATTAGGGTGCGTTGGGTTTCCATTCCTGTGTTTGCCGAGGTGGTGCGCTCAGACCGGTGGCTCAGTAGACCGGCGAATCAGAGCGCCCGGAGGGGAGCAACGGGAGGAGACGTGACAGCTCCCTTGGTAAGGTTAGAGAAACAGGGGGTGCTCAACTACAAGAACTGGGCTAGATCCAATACATGACTCAGCTCAACAAAATGTCCTTAGAAATATTCCCAAAGCATCTGCTTTAGTCAATGGCACTGAAATTACATATTTTGGGGCAATATCTCACTAAATGCATTACTCACTAAGTGTAAAAAAACATTCTCCTCAAGCAAGTATTCTGAGAAATAGCTGCTGGGGAAAGCCTGATTGATTGACCCCCTCCTGTTCACTAAATCTATTATCCAGGTCGGATCTCACCGCATGACTCGGAGAAATATTCCAACAGCCAATGCAAAATAACCTGTGGGCTTACTCAAGCTTCTGGTGTTACCCTCTCTGTTGTCAATGTTGATCTGGCAGGAGTAATGAAATAATTTGTCATGTTTATTAATAATACCCAAAAGGGGTTTGATCTGTATAACATGAGGGAAAAGGGAATTGTCTAATGGTATTCTAAAGAAACTGTATTTCTCTATAAATTATGACAGAAGGAGTACTACTGTGCTTCACATCCCTGCGACGGATGGTTCTTCTGGGTTATAAATTGTAGCTAAGTGATACTATAACACGGTGATCACCAACAAGGGCAAAAGTGTGTACGACATTAGCTAGAATGAGTGTGTTAATTCCAAGACATATTTTATGATGATGTTATATTGAATGTCAGATTTGGTTTAATATGAAACATTTCAGTATAGCTCCTTATTCATAGTATGCAACATCAATCCTTAAATGGCAACAATAAAAAGCCAGATTCCGAACATAGCCAAATTGATAGTTTGTTTTAGCTCATGTTTATAGCCATCCATGATCAAAGGAAACAGTCATCAAGAATCTGTAGATGTTTCATAAGAAATCATAAGGCTATCATGAGGTTGTGACGTCTTGCTCCGCACGTTAGCCCTAAATACTGACATATCTGAGCCTTGCAGATCAAGAGCAAGAGTTGGTGTCAGGTTTTTATGTTTCAGCACCAACCTTGGAAGGAGGAATCATTGTAGTAGTGGAAATCGATCTCCTTTATGAGTTTGTGGAACCTTAGAGCACATAGTGGTGTTTTTCCATGCTAAAATCACCCACCAGGGTGCAATAAGCATAAACCTGATAGCATTGCTTTCCCATGTGTGTGCAAAGGCTGAATGTATTTATTGTTCAGGCTTTACCAGCTCTGACAGAAAGTGAGGTGCATTTCTCATATGAACAATGTTCATATGTTCAAGGCAAAATACCAAGACACTTGATTTCTTGAAGAAAAGCTCTTGAAAATATAGGAATACTACAATATTCCTTGAGCCTACAGTAGGTGAAATACTTATTTGTCTGATGGAAAAGTTGCTAGTCTCACATTAACAAAGAATGCTGATCAGACAGCATTGTTACTTTGTGAGTAATCTCGGTTAACCCATACATGTTAAGAGATGCTAGAACGAGGAGCTGACTGAGAATGAGGAGCTCTCTCTCTCTCTCTTTCTCTCTCCCCTCCTCTCTCTCTCCTCCTCTCTCTCTCCCCTCCTCTCTCTCTCTGTCTCTCTGTCTATCTGTCTCTGTCTCTGTCTCTGTCTCTGTCTCTGTCTCTCTCTCTCTCTCTCTCTCTCTGTCTCCCTGTCTCTGTGTGTGTGTGTGTGTGTGTGTGTGTGTGTGTGTGCAAGTCTATGGGCCGAATGTCCCCCCCCATCCAAAATTCTTAAGATGCTAACACCTGTGAAATCATGATTTGTCCAAACAACCGGAACTTTGTTTGGAGTTATCCAAAGGGGGAAAGAGTTATAAGCCATTTACAAGGCAATAGAGCTCAACCCTCAATGCAAATCAGAACCTGCAGTTTACTGTGTGCTATAGTATGTCAATGGGTCAGATCATATGTCTTGCTTCTTTCCACTGTCCAATCGAACACAGTGCTTCTGCTCATCATTATTTGGCTGTCGTCTGGGAGTAATACATATGTGATCTATGGTTTTTCATAGTGAGTCTTAGAATTTACATTGGTTAATAATATAATCTAGAAACATTCTTAACAAAAATAAATGTTCAGTCTAGTCTAATAACTGCAACAGCAGCCATATTTGATCCCATGGCAGTGCCTTTAGTTTGATGATTTTAAAGAAGATACCTGATGAGTCATTGAAGTTCATATATGGTGTCTTAGTGTACTAATTTTACAGCATATCTCAAGTGGTACGATCTCATTCTGAAGGGAGTTATTAGTGTTTTGAAAATTGAAGGAGTCTTGAAGTGACTTGAGTAATCTCTAAACAAAATGATATATTAAGATATTCATGTAATTAGTCCAGTTCCTGATCACATTATATGCCACCAGAAAGCCTAGTAACCATCAACTAGTTTATTTGTGCTGTTTGCATGATGTCTTTCCTATCTGATACAGGTTGCATTTTCTATATGCTCAGTCTAAGCCCAACAAGATTCCCCTCAATATCTGATATTTCAAAATTTGATACACAGAGAAAGTGAAAGTGTTGTTTGTAGTCCTGTCTCTGGAATATAAAGTGTTGAAAGATGTAATAGGAGAATAGGAACCTTGTTCATAAAGACCTAGCATCAACTGCAGTAGTTCCTACAGATAGTTTACCAATCCCGACAAGTTTTACCTCGAAACAAGTGCTGTCTTTATGTCAGTGCACCATATAGTGCACTGTAACTATAATGTCAAATACGGTGGAGGCACTTGTTGCCGTCAAAGTGCCACAAGCAACCATTTGATATCTTTGCGATGATGGCTTGACAGCCATGTCTCACTGTGTTTTCCACTTGAAGGATTCCAGTAGAGGAGTAGAATACCCATGGAAAGAAAAAAGGAGACATACGTTTGAAAGAAGGATGGTAAACTTAGATCTCTCTTAAAGGGCCAATGCAACCATTTTTATCTCAAATCAAATAATTTCTAAGTAACAATTAAGTACCTTACTGTGATTGTTTTCAATTAAAATGGTTAAAAAGAAACAAAAATTGCTTCTTAGCAAAGAGCAATTTCTCATGCAAGAATTTTGCTAGGTCTGTCTGGGAGTGGTCTGAGTGGGGAGGGGAAACTGAAAACTAGCTGTTATTGGCAGAGAGGTTTGGAACTCTTGCTCTTATTGGTTTATTAACCAAAAACAGGCTGGAATTTCAGGCGGTCTTTTCAAACAGCTCTTACACTAAAAGGGCATTTTCACAATTTTACAGTATTATTTCAACCTCAGTGTGGAAATATATATATACAACACAAGAAAATCTAAATTTTTACTGCACTGGGCCTTTAAGCTATATGTTAATAACTTGTTCAATCAAAGTAATGGAAGAGATATGAGGATTCCTAAATAATTAAATCCTGACAGGTGCAGGATTCAGTAATAACAACATTGTTGGGAAGATATTATCTCACTGTACTCCAGGCAAAAAATGACATCACAAAAGCATCGGCTCTGTAATTCATTTCAGAATTACAACATACAACTCAACGACACAAGCTTTATGGAAAGGCATTGTCCTCAGTTAAAATAATGGCTTCACCCTGCCTAATATCAAATTATAGTTGCAGTGCTGCCATGCAAAACCATGATTCAAAATCCTTGTTTTTGAGCTAAATAAACAAGCCCAGCTTGCTGTCTGTTCTGTTCATGGTTACATGAATCACTAATACGCCCATCAGAATGAGAGTGGGCTGTGTCCATTATGGAAAATAACCACATCCCTTTTCTGACACATTTTTAAAGGCCTATAGTTTCCATAAATGTGAACATAAAGTCATAAATGCCAGAAAAAGGGGAATAGACACACAATCCTTTTGTGTTCTGTGAATCCCAATGATCATTCAAATGGCCTGGGTTATACAGAGCATGTGGAGGGAAGCAGAGGCATTGATCACTCCAGTTAATGGTTAAAAAAAAGAGACTCAATGGCTGCGTCCCAAATGGCACCCTATTCCCGCCCCTATGGGCCCTGGTCAAAAGTAGTACACTAAAAAGGGAATAGGGTACCATTTGGGACGCAGGCAATATGTTTCACCTGGTGGGTGAGCCTGCCAAGCAGCAAGTCGATGCTCCCTGATTTTCAGCTATAGGGTGCAAGGTGAAAGATCTGTTTTTTATTAGATGATATTACCACTCTATGGCCTTGGCTTGGCTTGTGGGTGGTTAGAATGCGTAAGTACATGCTAAGAAAATGTGTTATTTGATGAGGGCATAATGTAGTGTCTAACCACATATGAAATCAGTAAGTACATTGTTACTCTGCCTCCTCGTGTCAAAGGAGACCACATTTTCTGAAGTAAGTAACCATAAGGGAATAACATCTCTGATTGTCTTGTACCAGATATGTAAGTACAGGAAGTTACATAGTGGGCTACTTATCACTGCTTATTCTGTTTTCCAAGAAAAAGGGAAGTAGCGTATGTAAGAGCGTGAAAGGGGAGGCCTACAGTTAGTGTTCCATTAATGCATGTGAACGCATGCCGACAACAGTCATTTAGTAAGGTTTTTTCAGTAGTAGTTCCTCTAGTATAATGCCCATGTCAACAAATAATCATACCTATCGAGAGAGATTGCAATCAAATAATTTACTATTACCATTAAACAAAGCACTGAACACATTCATGGATCCATCAATCTAAATACCAATTGCTACATCGCATGCATTTGAGACTGGAATAGAAGTGACACCTCGAGTCTGATGTGTAACACAATTGAGCCGTTGAATGTGCTACACCAAAACTGTAATGCCAAAGTTCATGTTATCAAACTAATTTGGTGTTGGCTCTGGGAGCCAGAGGTAGCTCACTCAGGATCATTGAGCACTGTAATGACCTGAGCCTGTCAGTTAACTACAAATGTACTCACTACAGTCTTGCCGAGAGTAGCATACAGGAGTATAAAAGCTCCAGCCCCCATAACAATTGCAGGTATCACTCAGTTGGGCTTTGTAAAAAAAGTACTGTGTGTCTTCATTGCAGTGATTTGATAGGATACTTCATGGCAGCTGCATGGGTAGACAACTTGCCTAGGGCATAAGTAGGAAGTCTCTGGATGGTTTAAATTGGCACTGTAGTCAAATAATATAAATACCAGGAGGTGTCCATGGTAGATTAGGGATATGAACCATAATTGCACGTTAAAAGGTATAAACCATAATTTAAATATCTGGTAAAAATGAAGAAAAGTGAAGAAAATAAAAAATGTATTGATGGATGTGAAATTATTTACTTTCTTAGGATAAAAAATGAATCTTGTTTTTCTTGTGATTGTTTCTCCATTTCTTAGATGAATTCATGGCCTTCATGAAAAAACTACCAACAGACCGTTTTTTAAACACATCCATGGTATTCAAGTTTTGGGCAACAGATGCAGCTCTCCAGAAGCGTTACAGCCAATTGGAGATCAGCACCAATTTGGTTCTTGGGAAAGCCCAGAAGATTGTGAGGAAACTCTTCACTCTGAGCAAGCGCTGTCCCAAACTGCCAAGGATCAGCCTCCCAAGAGAAAGGTACGAAAATGGGAATATCACGTGCTCTTAAATGATTCCTCAAATATATTGTAATATCTGCCAAATCAGATGAAAACGTGTTTATATTGGCTTTTGAACATCTTACACCTACTTTATTGGTAAATTACATAAATTAATTATTACATAGAACCACTTCATGGCATTTTATCATCATTGTTTCCTCTTTTAAATCAAGTTATGTTGTTTGGGTCAGGTCTTCATGCTTTTCCCTGTAGTTAAAATAGTACACCCCTAATCACAAAAAGTATTCACAACCCTTGACTTTTTCCACATTTTGTGGTGTTACAGCCTGAATTTAAAATTGATTAAATTGAGATTTGTGGGTCTCTGGCCTACACACGATACTCCATAATGTAAAAGTAGAATTATGTTTTTCGAAATGTTGTCTTGAGTCAGTAAGTATTCAACCCATTTGTTATGGCAAGCCTAAATAAGTTTAGGAGTAACAATTTGCTTAGCATGTCACATAATAAGTTGCATGGACTCAATAATAGTGATTAACATGATTTTTGAATGACTACCTCATCTCTGTACCCCACACATACAATTATCTGTAAGGTCCCTCAGTCGAGCAGTGCATTTCAAACAGATTCAACCACAAAGACCTGGTAGGTTTTCCAATGCCTCGCAAAGGGCACCTATTGGTAGATGGGTAAAAATAAAAGCAGACATTGAATATCCCTTTGAGCATTGTGAAGTTATTAATTAAACTTTGGATGGTGTATCAATACACCCATTCACTACAAGATACAGGCGTCCTTCCTAACTCAGTTGCCGGAGTGGAAGGAAACTGCTCAGGGATTTCACCATGAGGCCAATGGTGACTTTAAAACAGAGTTTAATGGCTGTGAAAGGAGAAAAGTGAGGATGGCTCAACAACATTGTAGTTACTCCACAATACTAACCCAATTGACAGAGTGAAAAGAAGGAAGCTTGTAAAGAATAAAAATATTCCAAAACATGCATCATGTTAGCAACAAGGCACTAAAGTAAAACTGCAAAAAATGTGGCAAAGCAATTCACATTTTGTCCTGAATAAAACGTCTTATGTTTGGGGCAAATCCAATACAGCACATTACTGAATACCACTCTCCGTATTTTCAAGCATAGTGTTGGCTGCATCATGTTATGGGTATGCTTGTAATCGTTAAAGGCTGGGGAGTTTTTAAGGATAAAAAATGAACAGAATGGAGCTTAGCACAGGCAAAATCCTAGAGGAAAACCTTGTTCAGTGTGCTTTCCACCAGACACTGGGAGATTAATTCACCTTTCAGCAAAACAATAACCTAAAACACAAGATAAAATCTACACTGGAGTTGCTTACCAAGAAGACAGTGAATGTTCCAGAGTGGCCAAGTTAGAGTTTTTAATTAAATCTGTTTGAAAATCTATGGCAAGACTTGAAAATGGTTGTCTAGCAATGATCAACAACCAATTTGACAGAGCTTGAAGAATTTTGAAAAGAATAATGGGCAAATATTGCACAATCCAAGTGTGGAAAGCTCTTAGAGACTTACCCAGAAAGACACAGCTGTAATCGCTGTCAAAGGTGATTGTAACATGAATTGACTCAGGGGGTTGAATACTTATCTAATCAAGATATATTAGTGTTTTATTTTTCATAAATGTTTTACAGATGTTAGATTTTTTCTTCCACTTTGACATTATAGAGTATTTTGTGTAGATTGTTGACAAAATAAATTATATTAAATCCATTTTGATCCCACTTTGAAACACAGCAAAATGTGGAAAAAGTCAAGGGGTGTGAATACTTTCTGAAGGCACTGAGTTGGCTGAGTTGTCTGTCATTAAGACGCAATTTGTTATCTGATGCTGTGAGAACCAGGGCAAGCGTCTGAAATGAAAGAGCGGGCAAGAGAGAGCTGTTTATGTCTCTGCCCCGATTGAAGGGGTCTGTATGATGTGAGGTCTATGGTGGCACGTCTGTAATCAAGTGCTCTTAGAGACAACAGGTTGGTGTTAATGTCTTGCCCACTGAACACTTCAATTTCCTTGACAGGCGCTACCTCTGGCTGTCATTCACTTCCTTAACTCTGTTCAAACAAATAAAAACAATCTATTCAGCTCAGCTGAGCCAGAAGATTTATTCTACATCATCATGTGCTATGTAATCCCTCATTTTGATATGCATGCCTGCGGCAAGGAAAAAGTTTCAGATTTGAGCTTTATGTTGTGCAATTCCCAATAAATCAAATCAAATGTTATTTGTCACATACACGTGTTTAGCAGATGTTATAGGGGGTGTAGCGAAATGCTTGTGCTTCTAGCTCCAACAGTGCAGTAATATCTAACAAGTAATATCTAACAATTTCATAACATATACCCAATACACACAAAACTAGTAAGGAATGGGATTTAAGAATACATACATATATGGACAACCAATGACAGAGCGGCATGGACTAAGATACAGTAGAATATTATAGAATAGAATGCAGTATATACATATGAGATGAGTAGTGCAAGATATGTAAACATTATTAAAGTGACTAGTGTTCCGGTTGAGGAAAACTCCTCTTTGCAGATTCAACTACAAAATAGTGCTTAGTAGAAAGTTACAGCAAAGTACAACATTTTTAATTCATGTACAATATTTGGGTTATTTTCCCCCCAAATGTGGTTGCACCAAAAATATATCATCCTACCAAAGCTTGTACATAAATAATGAACACAGACTTAATAGCAAATTCACTTTATAGTGAGCATTATGTATAATACATCGACAAATAGATACAATCTAATAATGAATTAGCAATAACATATTGGTATTTAAAAGAACAATCCTTCATTAGTATATTCTGCAGGTTCTGGAACACATGTTCTGCATAATTCAATAGGGCTGAGAAATAGTGTGAAATGGACTCTGGAAGACACTACACTCCAGAGTAAACTGAACAGTTGGGAGAAGGATCTTGTATTCTTCTGAATCCCAAAGACGGGCGATAAGCCTTTTAAAGGCCACATCAATCATTATTTGAAACTTACTAAATGGGATGATGTTAAGTGAACGTTAAGGGCTCTATTCAATCTGTAACGTTGAAGCTGAAGCGTTACAGATTCCGCAATAGAAATGTAAAGGTTATTTCCGATTGAGCCGACATATGCAGCGTTTACCGTGAATGCAGTCTTCGCTAAAGCGGGATCATTGCCTTTAAATTTCAATCACGCTGTAAAGCTGAATTTACGAGATGCGCATTGAATAGAGCCCTAAAACATTGTCATCACTTGTGTCCTTTATGCACTCTTTCTCTATCCTTTCTATAGGGTTCAATAGTGTTAGTCAAAGGAAAAATAATTTGAGTAATTCATTTATTGATAATAGGTAAAGATGATCTCAAAGTCAAATTATGTTTTTGAAAATAATGCTATTTTCTCTTTAGGACACCAGGATTTTGGCTGAGCAAGGCCCAGTCACTCCTGTACTGCAACGAGCATGGAGACCTGGGCATGTTTTCAGAGGAGGTGCAGAGCTGCACCTGCACTACTGAGCACAGTAGTGCCTGCCAGGGGACAGTGCCCTGTGAGGTCGGAGAGGGGTCAGCCTGCCTCTCATGTGCCCCGGACAACATCACCCGCTGTGGCTCATGCCACCCTGGCAACATCCTGCACCTGGGCTCGTGTCGGCCCAACATAGCAAACTCTCTGGACCACTACCTGAACATTGACTTTGACATGCCGGACACAGAGGTCAAGTACCTGCTCCAGCAGCTGGACAGTCGCATGGAGGTCCATGCCATCTACATCAGCAATGATGTGCGTCTGGGCAGCTGGTTCAACCCGGCCTGGAGGAAACGTATGCTCCTCACTCTAAAGAGCAACAAAAACAAATCCAACCTCATTCATATGCTAATGGGAATCTCATTCCAGATCTGCTCCACTAAAAACAGTACCCTGGAGCCTGTGCCTGCTATATATGTCAACCCATTTGGGGGCAGTCACTCTGAGAGTTGGTTCATGCCTGTCAACCAGCAGGACTTCCCAGACTGGGAGAGAACTAAATTGGATGCCTCTCTGCAGTGCTACAACTGGACGCTGATGCTGGGCAACAAGTGGAAGTCCTTCTTCGAGACGGTTCACATTTACCTGCGCAGCCGCATCCTGACCGACGACCCCACTGTCAACGAGACCCTTTTCTATGAGCCCCTGGACCTGGACGACCACACGACCGACCTGGGCTACATGAAAATCAACAGTCTCAAGGTGTTCGGCTACAGCATGCACTTTGACCCAGAGGGCATCAAAGACCTGATTTTGCAGCTGGACTACCCATACACCCAAGGAACCCAGGATGCAGCCTTTCATATGCTTCTGGAGATGAGAGACCGCATCAACCGGCTTTCCCCGCCCGGAGTGCAGCCATTGGACATCTTTTCATGTCTGCTCCGCCACAGGCTCAAGCTCTCCACCAGCGAGGTGGTGCGCATCCGAGACTCCCTCCAGATTTTCAACTCCAAGCTGCCCAATTCCTCTGAGGCAGAGCTGGGCCAGTTGTGCAGCTAGCTCAGTCTAAATTAGAGTCCAGAGAGTGCTGCACCGCTGGGTACTCTTCAGACAGCCACACATTTATCCATCTGGTTTGGAAAACATGTACATATATTTCTGACATGTCTAGAACATTCCTATACCCTGGCTGAAAGACCGTGGCGTGTGTTGAATCTGGAGTGATGTCATGACAACAGATAGAGTTTTTAATATAGAAAGCAAGGAGCTCCAATGAGTTTTCTAAAGGATCACTCTGGCTGTTCATCTGTTGGCATGAAGTTAAGGAAATGGAACAGGATTTCCCTTTCTAACCCTTTTTTTATTTGGTTACAGAATGATTTAATTTAAAAGGGAAAATATGACGTGCTGAATGAGTTGTTGATTATGCTTAACGGTTTATTTTGATAATCATCCATATTTTTTTAATCCTTGCCTTTCCATTTGATCTGCCGTTCAAAACCATACAAGATATGTATTTGTGCTTAACATTTGGTTGACAAGCCCATGACTGAATCTTTCTATTCTATTCAGCAACATTACTTCACCAAAAGAAGGTGAACGTTGTGGCAAACTGAGTGGCAAAAATGTCTTAAATGTTGAGTTTAATTTTTTTGCTGACTTCAAAATTAATTATTCTGACATGGTTACAAAAGGTCTGTGGATACAGCTCTGTAAATATTGTTCCATCTAAATCAAGATGTGGAAAGTGCACATAGCTTCTTTTTTTTGATAACCAAGTGCAAACACCCAAAAAATATTTGTAACAAAAAAAATCATGCCTTATAATGGTGAATCAATGTTCAGATAAAAAGCACATTTAGTTCAGTTTCATTTCCAAGCTATCTAGATCTTTTGAATATATTTTGCAAACATAACACCACATTTTTGGAATAGGCTAACTATATTTGCATTCTAATGAGTACACTGTATTGTGGATCTTACCTGTAAATGCCAGTTACAATTCCAGTTGAAACGTATTGCGGAATGTTATAATTTTTTTAACTAGTTCTTTAACTCAAATGTTTATTAATTGTATTCACGGTAGGCCTAGATTGGAACTCAAATAAATATGAGCTGATAAACTGGAGACCATGCATTTGTCTTGGTATATTCCATCTGGATATGTTTCATACCTTTTACACGGATTGTGATGGTTCAACAATTTACCATACTGCCATTTCCGTTTCATATGTTAAAGTACTATTTGGCCTTTCATTATCTGCAAAACCTACATCTTGAGTAAAAAATTACTGTCATAGATCTACTGCTGGAATAGCTGTGTTTCTAGGATTTATCAATTGTACCATTGGACAATAGAGTAAACAAGGAACATTTGATCTCGACAAAGAACACATATTTAAATGGACAAACACATATCTTCACTGTACGAATCCTCTTTGTTACCATGAAATGGAATTACCCTGGGTCCTTCCTGATAAGATGAATGTTCTCTAATATATGAAGTGCAGCATTTGCAAGGTAAAAACCAATTTCCAAGGTTGTCACAGAGCACGGGAACCAAGCACACATTGTCACATTGCATCAAACTCACTGTGCCTCTGAACGACCTGGGAAAAACGTAAATATATTTTAATAAGATGGGAGTCACAAACACAGAGTTTGTAAATAAAGGTTATTTATCTTGATGTCATCTAGAAATCAGCACTTGCCCTTCAGCTAATCGTCAGGACAGTGGAGGACACCCAATCAATCAAGGAGGGTCTATTATGCTGTGTGAACATTTTAAACATTCCCACAAGAAAATGAGGGAAATGGGGTTGGCAATTTTTCTCCAATGATTTATTATGTTTTGAGAGTCCAAGAATGTAATTGATGTTGTGGTATTGGTCAAATAAAATGTGGTCCTTGTGCTTGGGTTCTTTCTTGCCTGTACCTGTGTAGTTCATGTAGTACAGTCATCAATTACAATTTGGATTATAGGTTCAGGGAAATGTTAGAAATACAAAGTGTCTGGAGAATAGATTCCTATTAGCACACAGAGAAAGAGAGAGGGGGAGAGCAAGCAAGCGAACAAGAGAGCAACTATGAACATTATCAACAACAAATAAATAAATGTACTATTCCAATTTCATTACTATGGACATTATCACATAATAGAAACATTCAAACATTCCACTCCAAATCCACATCCACTTGCATATCAGTCTAAAATCTAAGCATACAAATGAATGCATTAACTCTCCTTGACTTGATTGGCTAGCCTCTCGTTACATGATAGACCGTACACTGAGTACAGCAGATGATTTCATAGAGCATTTATTTGCCATTTTGTTTATTCCTTTCTGTTTGTTTGTTGCCTTTGGCTGCCTCGGACTGCCTCAGTCCATAGGACAGTAACTGACGGTTAGCATGGCTGCCAGCACACAGCACTTATCATACCACCCAGATGTTCTTCTTTCAAACTCTGTATTCTTTTATGTCAATCAGTGGTGTGCTTTTCTTCCATTACTTCCAATTCTGCCACATTGCACTTATTTTCACATTTGCTGCACTTTATTGTTAACGGCGGTCGTCCTTGAGCTTTTTATGGCCACCATGTTCAAGGCTGGACAGCTCTTTTCATGTGTGCTCTATCCATTTTCCATTGGTGAGAGGACGCCTGACATGTAAATATCCCTGTGGAAGTAAAGGGCCTTCTACAATGCCAACACTGTCACTTAGCAGTGGCCTGTTTGTCTGGTGTGCAAGTCCTGGGACTGGTGCCAATGTCCTTAGGCCTCAGAGAGGCATGACCTCACTATTATGGTTTATAACTTATTTGATATGTGGGGGACATCGTTCTTTCCACAGGGAGCCCAACCTTAGCTTTTCAATGGGTAATGATATGAGAGAATGGCACCACTATAAGAGGTTTAATCATTACAGTTTGATTTGAATATCATCTTTAGCTGCCTTTATTTAATAAAATGTTGAATGTCATCAGTATTGCTATCATCAAAATCAAACTATATATAAAGGTGGTAGTAACATGGTTAAAAGATTTGAACAAGTTGTAAACACAATTATCAATTATATACATTTATCTCTGATATAATTGTAGTTATAACTTGTTCCTATATTTCTACCACGTTAGTACCTATGCTGTAAAGTACACTACTTATGCGAGCCATTCAAGAAATAAGCAACAAACTCTCTGTATGTCAAACCTAAATTAACAGTTTGTACTATTCCTGACAGAATTAACCCAAGCAGTTTTTCCATACAGTATGAAAGGTAATGGTCGTTGGAAAAATGAACAAATATTTCCTAAACGCCTTCAACTTCTGTATGTTTATAGAATGAAATGTTGTTTTGACCCTAAAAGCTACAAATGTCCAGAACCAAAGTGCTGAATGTAAATATTCTTAGGTTGACTCCATCCACTTTGATCAGACACTACTTCACACAGCTCAATCAAGAATATTAAATATCAGCTCAGTATCCGGCTGAAAGAATTCTATTTGATTATATGATCATGTTTTACGTATTTGTATCTGTACATACTGAATGAGGCGCTACATACACAAACATACTGATATGCCTACTGGTTGGCTCTGTAAAGAACGGTTTAACTTTTTATTCTTGTTGTTTGATCAAAAATATTTGTTTCTCAATGTTTTAACAGGATGTAAATGTTCTTATATTAAATAATAAAAAAGAACAACTAAGTTTGCATTACTTTGTATTCTCTCCATATAAAAAACATTTAATTGGATGCACAGTATTTCAGATATGCATTCGAAAGACATTGGAGGATGTTACCTTTTTGTAGTTGCGTATGTGTTCTGATAACGATATTATTCAATTCTGACTACTATCGATGTCAGTGGAGGCTGGTGGGAGGAGCTATAGGAGGACAGGCTCATTGTAATGGCTGGAATGGAGTGAAAGGAACAGAGTCAAACGTGGTTTCCATATGTTTGTGTTTGATACCGTTCCATTGATTCCATTCCAGCCATTACAATGAGCCCGTCCTCCTACAGCTCCTCTCACCAGCCTTCACTGATCGATGTGTTGTTATTGCAATGTTACTCTGCAGTGAGGTGCAAACTTTACTTTGGACTGTCGTCGTGGATACAACCGCAAATCAATACATACAGTGGGGAAAAAAACTATTTAGTCAGCCACCAATTGTGCAAGTTCTCCCACTTAAAAAGATGAGAGAGGCCTGTAATTTTCATCATAGGTACACGTCAACTATGACAGACAAATTTAGAAAAAAAATCCAGAAAATCACATTGTAGGATTTTTAATGAATTTATTTGCAAATTATGGTGGAAAATAAGTATTTGGTCACCTACAAACAAGCAAGATTTCTGGCTCTCACAGACCTGTAACTTCTTCTTTAAGATGCTCCTCTGTCCTCCACTCTTAATGGCACCTGTTTGAACTTGTTATCAGTATAAAATACACCTGTCCACAACCTCAAACAGTCACACTCCAAACTCCACTATGGCCAAGACCAAAGAGCTGTCAAAGGACACCAGAAACAAAATTGTAGACCTGCACCAGGCTGGGAAGACTGAATCTGCAATAGGTTAAGCAGCTTGGTTTGAAGAAATCAACTGTGGGAGCAATTATTAGGAAATGGAAGACATACAAGACCACTGATAATCTCCCTCGATCTGGGGCTCCACGCAAGATCTCACCCCGTGGGGTCAAAATGATCACAAGAACGGTGAGCAAAAATCCCAGAACCACACGGGGGGACCCAGTGAATGACCTGCAGAAAGCTGGGACCAAAGTAACAAAGCCTACCATCAGTAACACACTACGCCGCCAGGGACTCAAATCCTGCAGTGCCAGACGTGTCCCCCTGCTTAAGCCAGTACATGTCCAGGCCCGTCTGAAGTTTGCTAGTGTGCATTTGGATGATCCAGAAGAGGATTGGGAGAATGTCATATGGTCAGATGAAACCAAAATAGAACCTTTTGGTAAAAACTCAACTCCGTCGTGTTTGGAGGACAAAGAATGCTGAGTTGCATCCAAAGAACACCATACCTACTGTGAAGCATGGGGGTGGAAACATCATGCTTTGGGGCTGTTTTTCTGCAAAGGGACCAGGACGACTGATCTGTGTAAAGGAAAGAATGAATGGGGTCATGTATCGTGAGATTTTGAGTGAAAACCTCCTTCCATCAGCAAGGGCATTGAAGATGAAACGTGGCTGGGTCTTTCAGCATGACAATGATCCCAAACACACCGCCCGGGCAACGAAGGAGTGGCTTCGTAAGAAGCATTTCAAGGTCCTGGAGTGGCCTAGCCAGTCTCCAGATCTCAACCCCATAGAAAATCTTTGGAGGGAGTTGAAAGTCCGTGTTGCCCAGCGACAGCCCCAAAACATCACTGCTCTAGAGGAGATCTGCATGGAGGAATGGGCCAAAATACCAGCAACAGTGTGTGAAAACCTTGTGAAGACTTACAGAAAACGTTTGACCTGTGTCATTGCCAACAAAGGGTATATAACAAAGTATTGAGAAACTTTTGTTATTGACCAAATACTTATTTTCCACCATAATTTGCAAATAAATTCATTAAAAATCCTACAATGTGATTTTCTGGATTTTCTTTTCTCATTTTGTCTGTCATAGTTGACGTGTACCTATGATGAAAATTACAGGCCTCTCTCATCTTTTTAAGTGGGAGAACTTGCACAATTGGTGGCTGACTAAATACTTTTTTTCCCCACTGTATTAGTACCTGACAAATGTCTGGTCTGGATGAGAAGAAGAGTAATATTTAAATTGAATAAAGTTCATGGTGGTTTATTTATCCCTGCCAAAAACTCTTAAAGAAATAAAGGTCAGCCCAGAAAAGAGGGAGAGAGAAATTTGCATGCAAGCATTCTATGCTCGGGTAAAGACCTGTGAATCGATAGGCTGACTGAGGGCTGACAGAATGACAGGTGCTGGGATTGCTGAAGGACATCTGGGGAGGGAGGGGGAGACAGAGAATCTGACAGCTAGCTTTAATGAATAGTAATTATTTCCCAAGTAGAAGTGTGTCTGTGCAGCATTGGGTGGTAAAACTCACACCAAGCAGTCAACACATCTGTTTCAGCTACATGTCATGACTGTTGGAGGCTGTGATTGTATATAATGCAGATGTATTATTTGATGCCTTACATCGAATCGTGGCATGATGCCAATGCTGAAACTCTATCCTTTTGTGTGAACATGTTTTGAAGAAATGCCTTTATAATGACAAATTCTCAATAGCTTAAAGTTATTCAGCATCATGCACAGGAAGTAAGGGTGAAGTACTGTGTGAGCAGAAAAGAGGACCAGTGATAATCCACTTAATTCTAAATTGACATGATGAGGTGAAAATGAGGTGGCATTTAAATGATGTCTGACTGCAAACGAACTTCATGATGAGACACAACAACACAGTATTTCACAATAAATCATAGATTTATAAAAGACAAGTGAGTTTCCTCACCACAGTGCTCTTAATCTTCTCAGTCTTCAAGACCGTCAAGTTAAGTTACATTTTGAGACCGAAACAAGTATGGAAAGTGAGAATTGACTCACAGTATCCTCAGGGCTGAGAAACTGTGAAGGCTGTCCAAAAATAAAGAAATAAAAAAAGACTGGCCTTCTTGATCTCTTCTCAATGCTCTAGGCCATGAAACAATAAGAGGGCAGAAGAGGGTTTCTTATTGGCTATGAGGCCCTTTGCCTACTTCCCCAGTCAGATCAACTTGTTGATACCATTGTTGTGTATCTGCGTCCAGTATGAAGGGCCTTATTGCCAAAATCCCAAACTATCCCTTTAAAAGTTGATTTTTGGGGTTCCCAACGTTTGAAGATGACGGGGATACAACCACGTTATTAAGTAATTACAAGGGGGTTAGATACGATACAAGGTTGCTACAAAAATCTTGTTGCTGAAGCCTCATTGATGGAGTATGAGTGGCCAACTAGTATAATGGTATTGAACTTGGCAAACAATCAATAGCAATACTAAAGGCTCAATGAATACCTTGAAGAGTGTGGAGGGGAGGGGAGGGGAGGGGAGGGGAGGGGAGAGATGTGTGTCAGTCTTTCTCAAGTGGGCTGTACTTCAAAGTAGCTGTTTGATATACTGTATTTTTGTCAAAGAAAATAATTACATAATCTAAAATGGCCAGTACAGTAAATAGTCACTTTAACTTCACTTTTAATCTTCAATAAAAGGTTTACGTAGGTAGGCATTCATATTTGATTTGCGCTGAAGTGAACGGTTTCATTTATTACATTTTGTTTTATTTCTCGACTCTCGTGTACAACCATTTGATTAAATTATATGATAACAATGTGTAATGTGAATGGGAATCAGATCTTGGGACTCTAATCGTACCAATGTCTACAGCAATATGGGAAGAGAAAAACCAGTGCAGAAAAGATGCATGCACTGTATCTTGCAAAGAAATCCAATAGCCTTGAATACTGAGTATAAAACCACATGATACTATGCAAAGCATCCACCAGGTCCTCTTGGATAAACATTGGAAGCCAGTGAGGAGAGCGAATGGGCAGAGAGGAGAGGAGGAGAAGAGAGGGGGACAAACAATTATCTGAATCGTCAGGGGGAGTGAAAGATGAGTTTGAGGGAGATCAGTGATGTGCGAAAAAACATATGCCACTTCTGGGGTTCGGGCTTTGTGAGTAAGAGCATGTGAGAACGGTTTTGAAAGAGAGAAGCTTTGAGGAGTTGTCAAGGTCAGGTGGCATATATGGACGTTTGAAGTGTCCTTGATGCCATCAAAGGGGTATTCTCTTCAAGTGGTGACAAGAACAGGTCCAGTATTCCAAGAAGTCTCCCAGGGGACAAGGACACTAGACAAGAACAGCAGATGTATTTGCCACCACCATGTTCAGAGGGACACCACGAGAGCAAGAGAGGGAAAATGCACATGACAATCCAACAGGGACAGGGATGATGGTTTATCGTTGTCTCCTTGAACACAGGGGAATCTATGGAGAAATGAGGGTCAAACCCAGAGGAAGTTGGAATTGTAAAAAGTTGTGGAGTGTCCACATGACAGAAAACATGTTTTCAGGCAGCAATATAAAGTTGGAGAGAAAGTTAGATAGGGAGTTAGCTAGAGTTGAGCCAGATGGCTATATGACAGATTATGGGACTAGACTTCACAAAAACAAAAGAACAAGGACCAAGACACTATTTAAGTAAAACTAACTCAATAGCCACTTATGTTGCTTGCTAGCAGTTTTCTGTTTGGCACAATGTGATATACTGGGCACATTGGAGATTCCTGTAAAACTCACAATGTAACATTTTGGGTTTGTATAGTTCTTGTCCACACCAAAACTGTGTTTAAATAGAGTGTCTGTCTGCCACATCTTCCTTCCTATTTTCCACTGTCTTGTCTCCAAGACACTGTCAAGCTTTCATAGCGTTCCAAATATAAAAAATTATGGCAAATATTTTGATACGGCTGAGGTTATTTTTGTTTTGAGAAACAGTGTAGCAAAAACCCCAACTTTAATTACACTCCAAATACAAAACGTATTGACTACACTACAATTAGAACGGCTGTAGTAGCTTATATATTCTCAAATAAGAATGATCATCAATGTTATCTCCTTTGATCATACAGTTAAAATAGTTTTGTGTAAGATAAAGCAATGCAATGCATTTTTTATACTTGATCAGTACCAGTGGAGGCTGCTGAGGGGAAGACGGCTCATAATAATGGCTGGAACGGAGTGAATGGAATGGCATCAAACCATGTGTTTGATGTATTTGATACCATTCCGTCCATACCACTCCAGCCATTACCACGAGCCCGTCCTCCCCAATTAAGGTGTCACCAACCTCCTGTGATCAGTACACAAAATATACGAAACAGCGAAACACCACATCTTGTGATATCCTGAGGGCTTCAATAATCTGTGTGTGCCCAGTATATTAGTAATACATACTTAATATGGTGGTGGTGTATTCTGCAAGACTGAGTACTACACAGAATGCTCAAATGAATTGATATGAAAGTAAGTTATCTTTGTGAACAGGAGACGGTTGGAATGGCAACGAATCAGTGCCTGCGTGAAATCTTTCCCCTGGAGATCAGATTAAAGTTAGCTTGGAGACAAATTTGCAGTGCATTGTGGCTGCTTACTAGCATGATGGGAGGGCTGGAATGAGTATGGCAGGAATATCTCATAAGGTACCCCACGGGGTGTTAGCAAGTGTCTCTTCACAGGCACCCCTGACTGTTTGGCAGTATAATCATTTAAAGGGCAGGTTGGGAGGGAGAATGAATATAAACAAATGAATACAATGTCTTCTACATTAATATTTTATCGCGCTTTGCTCATATCTATTACTTTTAATGGTGTTAAGAATTGTTTTTTAAATCAGGAGAGAGGACCAGACTTGAATGCAACACTTTAAATAGATTCCTTGAAC
Organism: Coregonus clupeaformis; assembly: GCF_020615455.1. Taxonomy (NCBI): domain Eukaryota; kingdom Metazoa; phylum Chordata; class Actinopteri; order Salmoniformes; family Salmonidae; genus Coregonus; species Coregonus clupeaformis. The sequence continues at coordinate 40,270,558 of NC_059205.1, forward strand.
GCAGCTCCCTAGCAACTCAACAAGCACCAGCTGCTTCTAATTGCCAATCAGCCAATCACACCTGTCCTCAATCTCCTTAAGCACCACTGCCACCCTACTTAAATCTGACCAAATTTACGTTCCTCCTCTCTGTTCTGCTGTGCATGTTGAGTGACACTGTGTGTTACTAGCGTTATCAAGTTTTTATCACACCACCTTCCAGCCAGTATCGCTTAAGTTCTTCCAAGGATCTTTGGGGTGGTGGTGGTGGTGATGATGATGATGATGATGATTGCCATCATCACAACCACCACAGCAGCCTAACTACCATGGCCTGACGATGATGTCTCCCTGAGACTCCAAGCCAAATGCTACCACAGTGTTCGACCAACCTGCGGAATGAATTTGGCCCACGGGTGATGTTTTTTGGGCCACCCAAGTTTTCTGAGCCCCCCAAAAAAGTATTTTTGTTGGACATAAAATAATGTAAAAACAAGAGTATATCAGCTCCAAGTGTTATTTTTTTGTTGGGGGGGAAATCTGTTCCAAAGTATTTCCATGCATAAGAGATATACAGTATGTGATCATATACAAATATAAGCAAGGTTTGAAATGACTGTTTCAGTCATACCTGTTTGGGCTTCTTGTGGTCAATTTGCAGTCTACAAATGTATTTGTAATTAGGTTCTGGCCCCCTGACCATCCGCTCAAGAAAAAAGTCATCCTGTGGCTTAATCTACATAATTGATGATCCCGTGGCTAAATCTACATAGTTGATGATCCCGTGGCTTAATCTACATAATTGAGGATCCCGTGGCGTAATCTACATAGTTGATGGTCCCGTGGGTTAATCTACATAATTGATGATCCCGTGGCTTAATCTACATAGTTGATGATCCCGTGGCTTAATCTACATAGTTGATGATCCCGTGGCTTAATCTACATAGTTGATGATCCCTGCTCTACAGAGTCCACACCCCGGATCCTTGCCCTCAGCTTCATCCTGTCTCATTCCCCTTCTGAATCCTCATTCTCACCTCCATTCCAAGCCTCTACCTTCTCTCCCCCTCTCAGGTCCCGCTGGCCCCATGACCGCAGCTCACCCCCTCTCTCTGCCAGTGACCGCTGCTCCCATGGTGACACACCCTCCCTCTCCACCAGTGACGCCGTTAAGGATTAACAAAAATTCAGGAGAAAAGACCAGACTTGAATGTAACCCTTAACTAGTTGCCTTGAACACAATGCTGTATCAACTCAACAAGCACCAGCTGCTAACCATTGGCAATCAGCCTCAACTATTTTTTGCAACACTCAACTAGTTGCCTTGACCGCAGCTCCTCAACAAGCATCTGCTGCTACTCCTTGCTCATCAGCCTCCACACCTGTCCTCACTTTCCTTAATCACCACTGTCACCCTACTGAAACCTGACCAAACTAACATTCCTCTTCTCTGTTCTGCAGTGCATGTCGCATTCCATGACACTACTAGCCTTATTTAGTTTTTGTGCATCCCTCCACCTCCGCTTCTCCACCTTTTATCTACACTGAACAAAAATATAAACGCAACATGCAACAATTTCAAAGATTTTACTGAGTCACAGTTCATATATAGGACCTAATCAATGGATTTCACATGACTGGGAATACAGATATGCATCTGTTGGTCACAGATACCTTAAAAAAAATAAGCTAGATAGATCAGAAAACCAGTAAGTATCTGGTGTGACCACCATTTGCCTCATTAGGCATGGCACATCTCCTTCGCATAGAGTTGATCAGGCTGTTAATTATGGCCTGTGGAATGCTGTCCCACTTCTCTTCCATGGCTGTGCAAAGTTGTTGGATATTGGCGGGAACTGGAACACGCTGTCGTACACGTTGATCCAGAGCATCCCTAACATGCTCAATGGGTGACATGCTGGTGAATATGCAGGCCATGGAAAAACTGGGAAATGTTCAGCTTCCAGGAATTGGGTACAGATCCTTGTGACATGGGGCCGTGCATTATCATGCTGAAACATGAGGTGTTGGCGGCGGATGAATGGTACGACAATGGGCCTCAGGATCTCGCCACGTTATCTCTGTGCATTTAAATTGTCTGTAGCTTATTCCTGCCCATATTCCTTATTACTAACCCCACTACCACCATGGGGCACTCTGTTCACAACGTTGACATCAGCAAACCACTCACCCACATGACGCCATAAGCACTGTCTGCCGTCTGCCCGGTACAGTTGAAATCGGGATTAATCCGTGAAGAGCACACTTCTCCAGCGTGCCAATGGCCATCGAAGGTGAGCATTTGCCCACTGAAGTCGGTTACAACACCGAACTACAGTCAGGTCAAGACCCTGGTGAGGACGACGAGCACGCAGATGAGCTTCCCTGAGACGGTTTCTGACAGTTTGTTCAGAAATTCTTATGTTGTGCAGACCCACAGTTTCATCAGCTGTCCGGGTGGCTGGTCTCAGATGATCCCGCAGGTGAAGACGCTGGATGTGGAGGTCCTGGGCTGGCGTGGTTCCACGTGGTCTGCGGTTGTGAGGCCGGTTGGACGTACTACCAAATAGTCTAAAACAACGTTGGAGGTGGCTTATGGTAGAGAAATTAACATTCAATTATCTGGCAACAGCTCTAGTGGACATTCCTGCAGTCAGCATGCCAATTGCATGTTCCCTCAAAACTTCAGACATCTGTGGCGTTGTGTGACAAAACTACACATTTTAGTGTCCGTTTCTTGTCCCCAGCATAAGGTGCACCTGTGTAATGATCATGCTTCTTGACATGCCACACCTGTCAGTTGGATGGATTATCTTGGCAAAGGAGAAATGCTCACAAAAAAATTGTGCAGAAAATGAGAGAAATATGCTTTTTGTGCATATGGAAAATTTCTGGGATCTTTTATTTTAGCTCATGAAACATGGGACCAACAATTTACATGTTGCATTTATATTTTTGTTCAGTATAGTATCTCATAGGTTTTTCCAAAGATGTCTTGGTGGGGATTGCCATTGCCACAGCAGCCTAACGACCACAGCCTGATGTCTACCTGAGACTCCAAGCCAAACTCTACAGAGTCCACCCTTCGGATCCTTCATCTGCAGCCATCAGCTTCATCCGGTCCATTCTCATTCCCTCCTAAATCCTCATTCTTGCATCCATTCCATTTTCTTTAAATATTCTAAACCCATTTCAATGTCTGGTCCTTAAACTTGTGAAATTCCATTGAAAGCTTTCAGTTTAGCATACTACCCAATTCAATCACCTGCATGGATTCCACAATAACACTTACCAACACAGAATATATTAACATTATATGGGACTTAAAGGTAATTCTAAATTACCCAGAACCAATTTGCTTAACTCATTTGTAAAATAGGAACAGTAACTTTTATATTGCTTAAAATTATACATGCAACTGTAAATCTGCTCTGAAAATAAGTTATACGTCATCCCTGTGTATAGTTGTTAGACAAATACTTGTCCACTAAACTTAACATTCACCAAGTGTATTATATTCTCAAACCAGACAGCATTAACAAGGGAAAGAGAGCAAAAGGTCACCTATTCCAACAGAAAGGTGGAATACAAGTACTGTATGGCCATATTCTAGCGATATTCAGAGAAACGGATACATTTACATTTCCTACGTATTTATTTGGATAGTGAAGCTAAAACTTTTAATTTGGCTCTATACTCCTGCATTTTTGATTTTCTGAACACTTCTACACTATAAGTGAATTTGTCCAAATACTTGACACCTTCAAATGGGGGGACTTGATACATAAAGTGCTTTAATTTCTAAACGGTGAAACAGATATGTATGAAAATACCCTCAAGTAAAAAGTGACATTATGTGCTGTTGCCTCATATAAAACATTTGATCTCAAAACCAAAATGCTGGAGTATAGAGACAAATTAAAAGTTTTAGCTTCACTGTCCAAATAAATACGTAGAGGAGTGTATGTGGGCGTTTTGGGCAATTATTACTCATACGAACTGTCCTTTATATCATCCTACACACTATCACCTCTCCAGTGGAAAGTAGCACAATCCCAAAGAATTACTTGCTAAAATGTGAACTGGCAGAGCACATTGTGATTGTCTCACAGAAATGATAATGTGATGTAGAAGACAATGGTATGCCATCCAAACTCTGAGCTATATTTACACGACACTCAATATAGAGATGACTAACGTTTTCTTTCCTACCCTAGTATGATGTGCTTCGCATCATCATTGTGCATATACTGTAGATTGCTTGATACCAATCAACTTATCAAAGAGATGCAATCTGCACGCTCAAACGATCACAAGCGCCGACATTCAATTCTGGGATTACGATAGGTGTTTAAGGTAGAGTGAGTAAACCCAAAATGTTTCGGAACATAAGCTGATTGCTTTCATTCTAGAGTATTATCCACTCAGAGAGCTTGGTATTCCCTGTACATTAATACAAGGAGGACGACAGACGGAAACAAGAGGAGCTGACATCTGCCACCGTACTATTGCGATAACGGAGCTGTAATTCACAGTACAGTTCAAAGGGGGGTTGTAGTGGCAGGAGAGAAGCCAAGACTGAGGAGCTATGGTGCTGGGGTACAAACACATGACACGTTACTGGGAATTATATCTACAGTTAAAGTTGGAAGTTTACATACACTTAGGTTGGAGTCATTAAAACTCGTTTTTCAACCACTCCACAAATTTCTTGTTAACAAACTATAGTTTTGGCAAGTCCGTTGGGACATCTACTTTGTGCATGACACAAGTAATTTTTCCAACAATTGTTTACAGACAGATTATTTCACTTATAATTCACTGTATCACAATTCCAGTGGGTCAGAAGTTTAGATACACTAAGTTGACTGTGCCTTTAAACAGCTTGGAAAATTCCAGAAAATGATGTCATGGCTTTAGAAGCTTCTGATAGGCTAATTGACATAATTTGAGTCAATTGGAGGTGTACCTGTGGATGTATTTCAAGGCCTACCTTCAAAATCAGTGCCTCTTTGCTTGACATCATGGGAAAATCCAAAGAAATCAGCCAAGACCTCAGAAAGAAATGTATAGACCTCCACAAGTCTGGTTCATCCTTGGGAGCATTTCCCAAACGCCTGAAGGTACCACGTTCATCTGTACAAACAATAGTACGCAAGTATAAACACCATGGGACCACGCAGCTATCATACCGCTCAGGAAGGAGATGCGTTCTGTCTCCTAGAGATGAACATACTTTGGTGCGAAAAGTGCAAATCAATCCCAGAACAACAGCAAAGGACCTTGTGAAGATGCTGGAGGAAACAGGTACAAAAGTATATATATCTACAGTAAAACGAGTCCTATATTTACATTTACATTTGAGTCATTTAGCAGACGCTCTTATCCAGAGCAACTTACAGTTAGTAAGTGCATACATTTTTCATACTGCTATATCAACATAACCTGAAAGGCCGCTCAGCAAGGAAGAAGCCACTGCTCCAAAACCGCCATAAAAAAGCCAGACTACGGTTTGCAACTACACATGGGGACAAAGATCTTACTTTTTGGAGAAATGTCCTCTGGTCTGATGAAACAAAATTTGAACTGTTTGGCCATAATGACCATCGTTATGTTTGGAGGAAAAGGGAGGTGCTTGCAAGCCGAAGAACACCATCCTAACTGTGAAGCACGGGGGTGGCAGCATCATGCTGTGGGGGTGCTTTGCTGCAGGAGGGACTGGTGCACTTCACAAAATAGATGGCATCATGAGGAAGGAAGATTATGTGGATATATTGAAGCAACATCTCAAGACATCAGTCAGGAAGTTAAAGCTTGGTCGCAAATGGGTCTTCCAAATGTACAATGACCCCAAGCATACTTCCAAAGTTGTAGAAAAATGGCTTAAGGACAACAAAGTCAAGGTATTGGAGTGGCCATCACAAAGCCTTGACCTCAATCCAATGGAAAATGTGTGGGCAGAACTGAAAAAGCATGTGCGAGCAAGGAGGCCTACAAACCTGACTCAGTTACACCAGCTCTGTCAGGAGGAATGGGCCAAAATTCACCCAACTTATTGTGGGAAGCTTGTGGGAGTCTACCGGAAATGTTTGACCCAAGTTAAACAATTTAAAGGCAATGCTACCAAATACTAATTGAGTGCATGTAAACTTCTGACCCACTGGAAATGTGATGAAAGAAATAAAAGCTGAAATAAATCATTCTCTCTACTATTATTCGGACATTTCACATTCTTAAAATAAAGTGGTGATCCTAACTGACCTAAGACAGGGAATTCTTACTAGGATTAAATGTCAGGAATTGTGAAAAACTAGTTTAAATGTATTTGGCTAAGGCGTATGTAAACTTCCGTCTTCAACTGTATATAGGAAACTAAGAAAAGGATATCTGGGATATCATCACTCCAGAGAACGCGTTTCCACTTCTCCAGAGTCCAATGGCGGCGAGCTTTACACCACTCCAGCCGACTCTTGGCATTGCGCATGGTGATCTTAGGCTTGTGTGCGGCTGCTCGGCCATGGAAACCCATTTATGAAGCTCCTGATGAACAGTTATTGTGCTGACGTTGCTTCCAGAGGCAGTTTGGAAGCTGCCCCGGTCAACAATAACAGCACTTACAGTTGACCGGGGCAGCTTTAGCAGGGCAGAAATTTTACGAACTGACTTGTTGGAAAAGTGCCATCCTATGACGGTGCCACGTTGAAAGTCACTGAGCTCTTCAGTACAGGCCATTCTACTGCCAATGTTTGTCTATGGAGATTGCATGGCTGTGTGATCGATTTTACACACCTGTCAGCAATGAGTGTGAAGGGGTCTCCACATACTTTTGGCCATGTAGTGTATAGATTGGATATTCTGCATTGAACACCAGAAAATATCATTGTGTACACATTTTCTCTTACAAAATGGATGCACTTGTGCTGATGCTAAAAAGTGAACTAAAGTACTTGTATTTTTTCCTGACAATTTCACATTACTATTGTTGCTCTACATTTGCTCCACAGTTCCACACACAGGAGGACATGAATGGTCAATACCCTGCCAATTGAGAAAAAAAACTATAGGACAATTCTTTCATAGTTTCTCTCTCTTTCAGACACTTTGATACATTGGCTGCCTTTAAAACAGTTGCTCAAGCCCTTCTAGAAAATACAACACTTTATTTGAAAAATCCTGTATATTCTACATAGAGATACTGTATAACAACACAATTCAAATCCCGCTGCATATCTCCCAGTCTCATCGATAAACTTTCTCTCAGCATGCTTCAGCTGAAAAAACTGCTCTTTGACCCCAGAGACTGAAATTGACATGAAGTAGCTGTGGGGAAGCCGCTGCCTGCCTAGTGAGGATTGAAGGAGGGGATTGCAATTGCAGACCCCCAGGGTAATTACCATTGGCCCGTGAGATAGCTGAAGTGCAACAGGTGATGACATATACCTTAATTGGATCACACTCAAATATCTCAAAGTCTTTTGCAGACCCATGGTTGTGGTTGTCGAGGTAAAATAACTCAGGAGCGAGAGAATGATAGAGATACACATGCTTGTAAATATTTGAATTCCTCTAAAAAATTGTCCGTTGGAATACAGTAACAATGATGTAAAGTATTGTATTGCACATATTCATTTGGAAGGCGACCTCCATGTACAGAATGATACAAATACTCTATGACAAACAAAGCAAATTAACCTCCCAGAGCACTAGGTTGAAGTAAGCATTTGCTTTCTATAGTACATTGTTCAACTTATAGTGAGATCAGTGGAGGCTGCTGAGGGGAGAACGGCTCATAATAAAAGCTGGAAGGGAACATGTGTTTGATGTAATTGATGCCATTCCACCGATTCCGCTCCAACCATTACCACGAGCCCGTCCTTCAAATTAAGGTGCCACCAACCTCCTGTGAGTGAGATGGCTTGGCTAACTGTAGCATCCATCTACCCACTGGGAACAGACGTCAGTTCATTGTCTAGTTGACAACTCAACCAAATTAAAATCTAAACTAATGTGAATTCAATGTGAAATCAATGTAACTGGATTTAGGTTAAAGGTTGGGTGAAAACAATATGAAATTCCCTTACGTAGATTACTTTTTTCTAATCTTATCAGATTTCCACATTGATTCAACATCATCACTTTGAATTTTTTAGTTGAAATGACGTGGAAACAACGTTGATTTCATACATTGTTGCCCAGTGGGAACTCTCTAAAAAGCAGAATTGACAGGATGAGCCACACCATGTTGACATGGACCCTGACATGGATCCTCTACTCTGCAATGACCTGTTCTTACACTCACCCTGGTGAATATCAAGTAGCCATTTCTCTGAGCAGCAATATATAATGTATATACATATACAAGAAAAACAACAATTAAAATAGACACATTAATTGTGTGATGTGTTGACCCTTTTTGTATTTCTAAAGCCTTTTTATATTTAGTCTTTCAACCACCCACATTGATGCCCTTTGTGGTTTCAGATTTGAAAACGATAGTTCATTTCATGACAAAAGATGCATAACAGTATCACATTGAGTCAGCCGGCCTTATATTTGATGTGATCAAAATAGCAGAGTATACTGCATCTCACAACAGCACAACCCAAAGAAACTGATTCTGGAAACTGGATTAGTGCAGATCCACTTGGTTTATCAACTGACAGGCAATCAGAGGCGTTTGAAAAGGTAAAAAAGACATGGGAATCAATAAAGTAATCTTTTCTCATAGGTACAGTTGAGGAGGATAACACAGCATGAGGCCATTATACACTATCGAGGAAAGCAATTATGAGTCTTGGGAGAAATTGTCAAGCCCCATGGGGGAAATGATAGCTGCTAAAAGGATGAAAAGGGCAAGGGAGAGCGCCAACCAATACCACTGCCTACCCCCCACTCCCCCCCCCCTCCAAAACCTTCCTCTCACCCCAGACTCCCTTAGCCTCATCCAGTTGACATTCACCCCCTTTGATGTAAGCCTATTACTGACTCAGGCCACATGTCCCCATAAGTCCCATTATTTGGACACTTCTAGCTTGCCTTGCATTAAGCCCCAGCAAAACCTTGGTATTAAACTAACCCCAGTTTCCAGAACTCACACTAGTGCAATTGGACTAAGTTAATGCCATTTCCTAATTGTCTGCCCTCTCTCTCTTTCTTTGCCAGTTGATTGAGTTCCTAGTTCTACTGTGAGAATTGTTATCTTGACATTTTAATGGACACATAACGTGCTCTTGTCAGATTACGTTTGTGATTTAATAAATAATATAAGTCATTGTCTAGGTAGGCTGCTATTCATTTAAGTCCCATTGTAAATGCAGCTAAAACCATGCATTTACTGTTTAAGAGATAAGACCTTTGCAATTGTACTCCTGGAGTTTTTCCTTACTGTGTGACCTGACCAGGGGTGTATTCATTAGTCAGATTCCGTTGGAAAACGTTTTGTCTGTTTCAAAACGTTTTGCAACGGAAACTGTTTACCGTTTCCTCTAGGAACCAAACAGAACCAAACAGAGCAAATGAAACACATCGGGGAAGGACCTACCTGAATTTGTCCAATAGAAACTCACGTTTTCCGTTTGGAGTAAATGGTTTCCATTGCAAAACGATTCGCAACAAACCAAAACATTTTGCAATGGAATCCGATTACTGAATACACCCTAGGTGTGATGATGTGCACTGACGACTCATTCTGAATTTAATTCCACTGCTCAATAAATTGCTCCATACATTCATGCTGAAGCTGCCATCCTAGAAGTCATTTGTGCTGATGTCAAAATAAGGGGCATTGTACAAAACTAATTAATCAGCGATTGGATCGTATCAAAGCCAATGACGGCTCTGGTCCTGGCTCTGGTCCAACCCAATCAGAGAAGTCAGAATGTGTTCGCATTCTACAAGACGTCAGGGAGGAAAGCAAATCCAGTCTTATTGTGGAGAAGAAATGCTAGTGGGCATGGCGTTTGGCCGGAGCGATGCGGATGGGTAATGAGAAATGTGCTTTACAAATTAAATTAAATATTATTATTATTATTATAGGGGTCCACTATCTTACACCAAGAAAAATGACTTGCCCTACTCATCACATGCATCCATCCACCTGTTCTCATCAGGTAATGAATCGCTGTATGATGGTATTGACAGTGAACACTGTACTCCACACACTTCACATAGTACAAATTATTTAATACAAGAACCATTTGGAAAATCTTAAGATAAATTGAACGCAACATGACTGATGTGAACACAGAGAATAACAATGGGTTGTGGAAAAGACAGGCAGCTGTATGTCACTAAGAGTTTGCATTATTCATTTGCCAGAGGAGTCATATGATCCACACAGCAACATTATGTATTTTGAACATCAGAACCATGCCTCACCTCCTGACCTGTGGTCTGCTCACACATAGATAAGCATTTCCCCCTGATCCTCATTGGAATAATGAAAGTAGATATTAGGTACATCTCAAATGGCACCCTATTCCCTGTTTAGAGCTCTACTTTTGACCAGAAGCCATAAAGTGGTGCACTATATAGGGAATACAGTGCCATTTTGGACACATCCATTATATTCAACACAGGTAGTTATTTGTTATGCTACACACTAAAAACAAATGGTTCTCTATAGTGCCAAATAAGGGTTCTTTGGCTTATAACCACGTCACAACTTCTGCCGAGGCTGCCTCCCCTCCTTGTTCGGGCAGGCTTCGGCGTTCGTCGCCACCAGAGTACTAACCACTGCCGCCCCAATCATCATCACAGTTGTCTTGTCAATCACGCACACCTGGTTCTATTCCCCTAATTAGTCTGTGTATAAGTGTTCCCTCTGCCCCCTTGTCCTTGTGGGTGATTGTATGTTGTGGAGGTTAGTGAAGCTCGGTGGAGCTCTTGTATTTGGTATCGACGGGAGTATTTTTCCCGTGTGCCTTGTATTTTTCAGTGCATCTGTTTTGTGCCCTGGAGTGTGTTTGACGCATTTCTGCGTAAACCTGTATATTTTCGCATTAAAGCCTGTTTCTGTGATTTACCCTCCTGCGCCTGACTCCTTCAGCACCACCTTATCACAGAATCACCCACCCGCAATATGGAGTCAGCGGGAGAAGAGCACATGCCTGGAGTCGTGGCACGGGTCCAGGAGCATTCCACAATGCTGGTCAGCTTGGGGGAAGCGATGGATCGGGTTCTTCAGGTCGTCCAACGCCTGGAGAGGAGAGGACCCGATATGTCGAGACCAGCTGGCCAATCGGATCCAGCCACCTACACACCAGCACCCGGAGGGATCCAAATATCTCAACCACGGGCATTTGATGGGACGACGGCACTGTGCCAGGGATTCCTCCTCCAATTGGAGCTTTACTTCGCCAGCATCAGGCCGGAACCCTAGGAGCGGGAGAAGGTGTCTGTCCTTGTTTCCTGCCTCTGTGGGAAAGCCCTGGAGTGGGCCTACGCGGTGTGGAACGAAGGAGGAGCCGCGTTGGAGGACTACAGGGAGTTCGCTCGCCTCTTTTGGGCGGTCTTTGATCACCCGCCCGAGGGTAGAGAGGCGGGTGAGCGACTGGTCCATCTGAGGCAGGGGACGAGGACCACGCAGGACTTCGCGTTGGAGTTTCGGACGCTGGCAGCGGGGTCCGGGTGGAACGAGCGGGCCCTAATCAACCATTTCCAGTGCCATCTACGGGAGGACGTCCGACGGGAGCTAGCCTGCTGAGACACCATGTTGTCCTTCAACAAACTGGTGGACATGGCCATTCGTTTGGACAACCTGCTGGCAGCCAGAGGAAGTCCTGGTAGGGTTCTGCCCGTTTCCACCCTGGACGACTCGGATCCCGAGCCGATGGAGCTGGGTGGAGCTGGGTGGAGCCGCCGGCCGAGAAAGCGGAGGAGGACAGCGACAGTGCCACTCTGGTGGCACGAAGGGACAATACACCACACGTCATAGTCAACGTTCTTTTGGGCCGGGAGGAGGCAGGCAGGGCACTCACGCATCACCCCAGGTATCAAACACCCACACTGGTTCAGAGCCCTCTGCTGCGCACTGTACCCTACCTATCCACTTTCCCGATATCATGGTAGTTCCTCAGTGTAAGGCGCTAGTCGATTCAGGCGCAGCTGGGAACTTTATGGACAGGGCATTCGCACGCCGTCAAGGCATAACATTGGTTCCCCTATCCATTCCACTCCCCATCAGAGCACTCGATAGTCGACCAATAGGGTCCGGGTTTGTTACGGAAGTCACGATACCAGTCACCATGATCACCCAGGAGACTAATTTTGAGCAGGTTATTTTTTTCGATTATTGAATCTCCTGCTTTCCCTGTGGTATTAGGTATCCCTTGGCTAGCACTTCACAACCCCACCTTCTCATGGCCGCAGAGGGCTCTCACGGGGTGGTCGCGAGAGTGTCAGGGTAGGTGTCTAGGTGTTTCCGTTGGTGCAAACACGGTGGAAAGTCCAAACGGTACCTCCACCGTGCGCATTCCCCCTGAATACCTCGATCTGGCGCAAGCATTCTCTAAAACGCAGGCGACTAAATTACTACCTCATCGAGCGGGGGATTGCGCGATAAACCTCCAGGTAGACGCTGTACCTCCCAGGAGTCATATATACCCCCTGTCACAGGCTGAAACGGTGGCTAAGGAAACCTATGTCACCGAGTCCCTGCGCCAGGGGTATATACGTCCCTCCACTTCACCCGCCTCCTTGAGTTTCTTCTTTGTGAAGAAAAAGGACTGAGGTCTGCGCCCGTGCATTGATTATCGACCACTGAACAGGGAGACGATAAGATTTAGTTGTCCTCTCCCCCTCATTCCTTTGGTGATTGAATCAATACATAGGGCGCGCTTCTTCACCAAATTAGATCTCAGGAGTGCATACAACCTGGTGCGTATCCGAGAGGGAGATGAGTGGAAGGCAGCATTCAGCACAACCACGGGGCATTATGAATACCTGGTGATGCCCTATGGTTTGATGAATGCTCCCTCAGTTTTCCAGTCATTTGTGAACGAGGTGTTTCGGAACATTCTTAGTCGCAGTGTAGTGGTCTATATCGATGACATCCTGGTGTATTCCGCTACGCGCGCCGAGCATGTGTCCCTGGTTGGCAAGGTGCTGACCCGACTGTTGGAAAATGACCTTTATGCTAAGGCAGAGAAGTGTATGTTTTTCCAGCAGTCCGTCTCCTTCCTTGGATACTGCATTTCCACCTCAGGTGTGGAGATGGAGGGAGATCGCATTTCAGCCGTGCGTAATTGGCCGACTCCAACCACGGTTAAGGAGGTGCAGCGCTTCCTTGGCTTTGCCAACTACTATCGGAGGTTTATCCGGGGCTTTGGCAAGGTGGCAGCTCCCATTACATCCCTGTTGAAGGGTGGGCTGTCCCGGCTCCGCTGGTCTGCTGAGGCTGACCTGGCCTTCAGGAGACTGCGGGGTCTGTTCACCTCAGCTCCGGTACTGGTCCATCCCGATCCATCACTACCGTTCGTAGTGGAGGTGGATGCGTCCGAGGTAGGGATAGGCGCTGTCTTGTCCCAACGCTCGGGCACGCCACCCAAGCTCCGCCCCTGTGCTTTCTTCTCTAAGAAGCTCAGCCCGGCGGAGCAGAACTACGACGTTGGTGATCGGGAGCTGTTGGCTGTTGTCCGAGCCTTGACCGTGTGGAGGCATTGGCTCGAAGGGGCAAAACACCCTTTCCTCGTCTGGACGGACCACCGTAACCTGGAGTACATCCGGCCAGCGAGGAGGCTGAATCCTCGCCAGGCCAGGTGGGCCTTATTCTTCACCCGGTTTGATTTTACATTGTCATACATTCCGGGTACGAAGAACGTGAAGGCAGATGCACTGTCCTGGCTGTATGACAAAGAGGCGAGGCCCAGAGACAACACCCTCATACTCCCGGCCTCCCGCATTGTGGCGCCGGTAGTATGGACACAGATGTAGAGCCGGCATTACGCATAGATCCATCTCCACCGCAGTGTCCAGCTGGGCTGCGGTACGTGCCTGCTCTTATCCGTGATCATCTGATCTTCTGGGCACACACGTCACCCTCCACTGGTCATCCAGGTATCGGCCGTACAGTGTGCTGCTTGAGCGGAATGTACTGGTGGCCTACCTTGGCTAAGGACGTGAGGGTGTACGTCTCCTCCTGCTCGGTGTGCGCCCAGAATAAGGCACCTAGGCACCTCCCAGCGGGTAAGCTACAACCATTACCAGTTCCACAACAACCATGGTCTCATCTTAGTATTGATTTTCTGACTGATCTTCCCCTCTCCCAAGGTAACACCACCATCGTTGTGGACCGCTTCTCCAAGTCCTGCCGCCTCCTTCCTCTGCCAGGTCTCCCCACGGCCCTGCAGACTGCGGAGGCCCTGTTTACTCACGTCTTCCGGCACTACGGGGTGCCAGAGGATATAGTGTCCGACCAAGGTCCCCAGTTCACGTCCAAGGTTTGGAAGGCGTTCATGGAACGTCTGGGGGTCTCGGTCAGCCTGACCTTTGGGTTCCACCCCGAGTCAAATGGGCAGGTGGAACGAGTAAATCAGGATGTGGGTAGGTTCCTGCGGTCCTACTGCCAGGACCGGCCGGGGGAGTGGTCGGTGTTCTTGCCATGGGCAGAATATGCCCAGAACTCTCTCCACCACTCCTCTACTAACCTAACACCATTCCAATGTGTTTTAGGTTACCAACCGGTTCTGGCACCGTGGCACCAGAGCCAGACCGAGGCTCCTGCGGTGGATGACTGGTTTCGGCGCGCGGAGGAGACGTGGGACGCTGCCCACGTTCACCTCCAGCGCACCATGTGTCGTCAGAAGGCCAACGCTGACCGTCACTGCAGGGAGGCCCCGTACCGGGGGCCTTCATACCGGGGGATCGGGTCTGGCTCTCGACCCGGAATCTGCCCCTCCACCTGCCCTGTCGGAAGCTGAGCCCGCGGTTTGTGGGGCCGTTCAAAGTCCTGAGGAGAATCAACAAGGTTACGTATAGGTTGTTACTTCCCCCTGATTACCGTATTAACCCCTCGTTTCATGTGTCTCTCCTCAGGCCGGTGGTGGTTGGTCCGCTCCAGGAGTCTGAGGTGCGGGAGGTTCCTCCACCTCCACTGGACATCGAGGGGGCCCCGGCGTACTCTGTCCGTGCCATCCTGGATTCGAGGCGTCGGGTGGGGGGCCTTCAGTACCTCGTGGAGTGGGAGGGGTACAGTCCGGAGGAACGGTGCTGGGTACCAGTGAGGGATATCCTCGATCCCTCCATTTTACGGAATTTCCATCCGGCTCACCCTGCTCCTCGTCCTCCTGGCCGTCCCCGAGGCCGGGGTCGGCGCGCTGCTGGAGCCGCGCATCAAGGAGGGGTACTGTCATGACTTCTGCCGAGGCTGCCTCCCCTCCTTGTTCGGGCAGGCTTCGGCGTTCGTCGTCACCGGAGTTCTAACCACTGCCGCCCCAATCATCATCACAATTGTCTTGTCAATCACACACACCTGGTTCTATTCCCCTAATTAGTCAGTGTATAAGTGTTCCCTCTGCCCCCTTGTCCTTGTGGGTGATTGTATGTTGTGGAGGTTAGTGAAGCTCGGTGGAGCTCTTGTATTTGATATCGACGGGAGTATTTTTCCAGTGTGCCTTGTATTTTTCAGTGCACCTGTTTTGTGCCCTGGAGTGTGTTTGACGCAAACCTGTATATTTTCGGATTAAAGCCTGTTTCTGTGATTTACCCTCCTGCGCCTCACTCCTTCAACACCACCTTATCACACCACAGCAGAACCCTTTTTGGTGCTATATGGAACCTTTTTTTAAGGTTCTGTAAAGAACCATACTCATAAGGTTCTAAATGGAACCTATATGGTGCTATAAAGAACACTTTCCTAAGGTTCTATAAAGAACCATTTAAAAAAGTTAATTTTTAAGCCTTTTTGAGGCTATATAGATCCCTTTTCTTATAGAACCTTTATGGAGAATGGTTCTTTATAGAACCATTCTCAATATCAAAGGTTCTTTGTAGAACAATACAGGGTTTTGTATTCTGGTTTAATACAAAATTCAAAAGGCACTCGCACATCTGAGCTATCTTTTTTGCAGGTGCATGGTAACAGTTGAATAAGATCTGAAAAATAGGAAGAAACCTGCAGACTGCTCTTGATAGTATCACTGCACTTTAATAAGCTTTATGTGTCGGCGGCCTTGAGGCCGATACGTAAAGCTTTATTTATTAAAGAGCAGTGATACTATCAAGAGCAGTGTGAGGGTTTCTTCCTTTTATTCTGGTTTAATAGCCATATTATATTGTTAAAATTCCATATGTTTTATTATTGTGTTTATTAACAAGTTGAATCAGATGTGCTAGCTCTGGAACAGCTGGGTGTCCTTGACACAATGCCATACGTGAGTCTTTCACAAGACCATAGACATATATATAACATGTTATAGCGTAACACAACAAATTAGATTAACTGGAAAGACACTCTTACTCATGGTTGCACAAAAAGAGCTGTGAGCAAACCACGCCCCAAAATATTTGAATGTGCCACCGCCCCTACACTTTCATTATCACTAAAAGAGGAAAGAAACCAATTTTTAACTGCAAAGAACCATTGAAGGGCTCAAAGGGTTCTTTGGGTCAGTATGGTTCCACATAGAACCTTGAGGAACCCTAATTTTTTTGTGTGTAGTCTATATGTTACAAGACTCCTTTCATTACGCTCCTGAATCTATCCTTGTCATAGCCCTATGTGTTTGTCTTTGTTGTCCTCCAAGCAAAGGAAGAAATGCTCTAAATCCCAAATGGCACCCTATTTCCTTTATAGTGCATTACTTTTGACCTGAACCTTATGGGCCCTGGTCAAAAGTAGTGCACATATGTTGCCATTTGGTACAAACCCCTGGATTCATACATCTTGGCAAACTCAGTGGTTCTGTACATTCTTTCTGTTTGCCTGGTGGGAGACCATGCCTCCTTATGCAGAAACAAACTCAGAATCCAACTTTACTTACAGCATTATTAAATGCAAAATCATGACTAAATGCATGTCCCAAGTTGGATTCTTGTCAACCCCAGTTCGAGGTTGTTTTTTTAATAGTAAAAATGCTAATTTCCCCTTAAATTTTGCATGAGTGCTCTGCATAATACCCGTTATCTCTTTTGACACAAAGTAACACATTCATATGAGAATATAAGATTCTGAATAATAAAGTAATCAGAGCTAGCTTTTCATTTATCTCATATTGATTCTGTAGCAGCAAGTTAATGATAGGAGAGTACCTATGACGTGTGAACGTTCCAATTCATCATATTCTCATACATCACATAAAGTGGTGGAAGATGTAGTTGCATTGTGGTAGATTGCTTTCTTCAGCCTCCATAAAATTTTCAATAGGGTACATATTCCTCTCCTAGGGTTCTCTCGCTTCATCTCTGTTTATCTGAAAGGCTTGATACTAACAGTTACCCTGAATGCACTCACTGGCAATGCTATCTTCCCTATACTTTTTTTTCAGCAGCATCCTGTGTTCTTGGCTTCAGGACATGATCCCCTATTCTAATGGACAAAAAAGCAACCCTGAGTAAACTAGAAAAATGACACTGCAATGTCATCATCAAGCACCGTGTCCAGAAACAGCTCATTACTCTGAGATTAACTTCTCTTTTTATTGCATCACTGGTTGGACCAGAGGAAATGGGACAGCTAGATGGATATCATCACAACAAATTGTCGTCCTCTTACACAGACTGGAACACAGCTCAGTTATCATTCTCTTTTACTTCAGAATATGCAAATACAGAGAATCGTGATAACAGTAACTCCTTTGAGGCCTTTTTGAGGGCTTTTTTGTTCTATCATACCACCCAGACCTACATCCACTGAAACATCATTATTGGCGGTAGGCCTACATATCTGGCAAATGATTTGTACATATACTGTAAAACGTAAGTAGCTGTTGTGCTAAAGCACAGCTCTGTCCTTGATTCATCATTTGAATCTCTTCTAAATGAATTGACATTAAAATTAGGTATCAATGGAAATATATTCCTTGAATTTTGTAATTAGCTGTAATTGGCCATAGCATATCTAACTGAATAACTTAAGTTCATTTAAATCTATTTAATAAGTACTGCCTGTTTAGGACACAAGGTTGAGTCAGGGGTGAAGATGAATAAGCATAACCAACTAATCACTAATAAGACTCACTTTCATGAGGTAACACTATACTGTATAGCGCAATGAAATAAACCTGTCACGTAAAGAAATATACATTTAACAGGTTACTGTCATTAATTAGTCAATCCATAACCTCCAAACACACATGCACACATGTGCACATGCGTGTAGCATGCACACACGTGCACATGCGTGTAGCATGCACACGCACACACACACACACACACACACACACACACACACACACACACACACACACACACGTCATTCTTGCAAAGGAATGAATTCCAAATTAATCCATTTGCAAAAGGGATACCACAATTACAGAGCGATCCAATCCCTAAGGATATTCATGGTGCCTGAGCACACATACTGTAATTATACAGTTCGATTGGCGCCACAGGAGGTTTAGTATGTGGGCCACTTTAGAGATGTGATGCATAAATCCATTCAAATACAGTGTATTCCAGGTTAGGGTTATGAATGATAACCTTTATTATGAGGTACACCCACACAGGAATATAACTCAGAGAGATAAAGTTGTACGTCACACTAAATTACTGATAAGGATTATAAATTAGATTAACCCTTTGTAATCCTTTGTGGGGTCAATATTTGCCAAATGGTAATGTCACAGGAGCAGCCTTATAACAAAGGAGTGAGTAAAAATAGTTGCTATTATTTTTCATATGCACATGCCTATTCTCTAACCTTTGAGGATATCTAGATTCTAATCTTGTTTATGAAATAATGGAACCTCAGTCAACATTCATCTCCTTTTCCAGTGAGGAATGGTCTCTCACTGTCCCAGATGGCATCCTATTCTCAATACAGTGCACTACTTATGATCAGGGCCCATAGGGCTCTGCTCAAAGGTAGTGCACTATATATGGAATAGGGTGCCATTTGGGACGCATCCATGGACTGTATAGGATTATTGACTTTGAAGGAGCCCTGAGTAGGCCTGAGTCATGCACAAGTAAGCACATCTTGCTTCATAAATAGATAGTTTGCCATACACATTACCTTAGGAAAGCATTTGACATTGACATTCATTTACCACAGAGCATTTTTTTCATGGTATATGCAAGTTTTTCTCTATTTTTGTCTCTGAAAGCTTTGTAATCACTACTAAATGATGGTAAGTTATTCCAAATAATTAAAAAAGATAATCACATTTTTATTCAAGATAAATAAGCCTATCGTTTAGTAGCATAATATGTGAATTTCAACTAGGAGAGTTCCTGATTGTTCAAGTAGATTTTAAAGTAATTTCACCTTCTATGCTCTAACACTCAGAAGAGAGGGACATACAGTACTTTCAAGTGGTTCGGTGTAGATAGAAAACTGCATAAGGTGGAACAAATACAGTGGCATGGTTCCAGAGTGCAAGTGGTCAGCGCATAGCACATATGCTGTGTCCCAAATGGCACCCTATTCCCTATATAGTGCACTACTTTTGACCAGGGCCCATATGGTCAAAAGTAGTGCACTATATAGTGAATATGGTGCCATTTGGGATGCAGCCAAAGTCATATGGGATGGGAGTGCATCTCAACAGGACCAGGTGGTTGGCAGTGGGGAGTGCATTGGTGGTGGTACACTTCTCAACAGGATGTACATAAATAGGTATTTCAATGTTTACAACATCGAATGAGAGCATAGATCAGTTCACTCAGAGGACAAACAATGTGGTAAAAGATTATGATAAAGTAACATTTATCATGATTCTTCTGACCTACATTCAGATTTGTTTCTCCAAGCGAGAATAGTATATCATAAAGGAAATATAAATATTTAAATTTGGCTATGAGACAATCTGCTGGTACCTGCGGAAGCAAATCCAGACCAGTCTCTCTCTACGTCTTCTTAGCTGGAGGGCAGCCAATTTCAGAGGATCAAGTCAAATGCACAATGCAGTAAATATCAAAATCTTAATGCATGCAGATTTAAGCATAATTTCCTATCTGAAATCCATTAGCTGCTCTCTCTGCTTAAATTAATCTCTCCCTCAAGCGTGAAACAAAATGCATGCTTGGCAGTAGAGTACAGTATTATGCATGGCACAACTCTCACAGATAGAGACTGATGCTGGAAATATGGGATATTATGCCCATGGATGTTTTTGTGGAATTTTGGACATGCAGGGATTGCAATATAGACTGTTAAATAGAATTCCAGTCATACCATAACACCAACCCCAATGTACAAATACACATAAATGTTACCTACTAACAAGACCAATGGGCTGAGCAATGGAGAAATTCTTCTCCTCCTCTCTTCACTACAGAGAATCGGGTCTAAAAAAAAAGCACTGAGTACTGGTTTGGTGAAAACACGGATTGATTGAAGAGCAAAGAGCTGCTGGCAAAGGGAGACACTGCAAATGTCAGACTGAACACAGATACCATGCGTGTAAACATTCTGTTATTTTTAATATTTAATATTAATTATGTAATGTCTACTTATTCTACATGGATGGAAATATCACTTGAAGTTAGTATCTGTCAGTAATGTGAGTACTGGGAAGGAAGAAACATATGTTGGAGACACAGAGTGTGTGATGGGCGATTACCTGATAACAACAAAATCAAAGAAATGCTTCCGTTTTTGCAAATGGCATGTGGGAGGAGTTTGTCTGAACTATGAGAAGTGAGAGAGCAGCGGTTAACTTAAAATGTGCC
This sequence comes from Coregonus clupeaformis, assembly GCF_020615455.1. Classification (NCBI taxonomy): domain Eukaryota; kingdom Metazoa; phylum Chordata; class Actinopteri; order Salmoniformes; family Salmonidae; genus Coregonus; species Coregonus clupeaformis. The sequence goes on from NC_059205.1 coordinate 40,291,366, forward strand.
AACTTGATGAATAATAAAGCAATTATAATTCTTTGCAGATAATTATAGCTCTAGCAGGAGACAAGCCTGTAACTGTATCATTTTCCACATTGAAACACAGACACAGACACAGACACACACAACCACACACAACCACACACACACACACCACTGAATAAAGAATAAAGAATAGAGACAGCCTCCGTCAAACAAGATGATACAGTGGGTTTCAAGAACTGACCAACTTTTTCTGATTTATTTCTGTTGTACACTTTATAGTAAACATGAAAACGTTAAGAAATTCCACTCTGCTGTGGAATCAAAACAAAACAAAGTCTTGCCATATCAGCGTTTGATTAATTTATTCAATGGAGAAGTGCATTTCTTTATGGAGTGCGCATGAGGAAAGGCACCCTGGCTCAATCTGTCTACTGATTTACAATATATCTTCTATCCCATTCGGCACAAGCTGGTTAAATCAACGTTGTGTAGCCCTTTCCTGCAGTCAATGACCAAAAGCGCCCTCTTTGGCCTCATGGGTGGAATGTTATTTATATCTTTCATAATTTCATCATTAATAAATAAATAAAAATTGTACCTGATGAAAATCCGGTCTTTCTACAGTATGTCAAACAGTTTTGTTATATTTCAGTCTTCTCTGATGTATATAAAGTGTAATATTGGGATGCAAACTCAAAATTGAATACATTTAAACTCTATATCTGACATTGTACAGTTGTCTTCTTTTTATTAAGCCCATAACCGTGTGTGTGAGGTGTATACTTTTGTTTCAAAGTAGATTTTTATAAGACTACGAAGAATCATTCTGTGTGACCCTGATTTAGCCCACTGCAGTAAAAGATTAAACGTAATTTGTCCACATATTGTGATGTGGAAAATACATTGGATTTGAAAAAAGTCATCAACGTAAACTGTTGTTTTGTGAAATTTCAACCACAGGATTATGTCATCATGGTAACCAATTTTCAACATAGATAAATCTTGTATAAAATATGTTTAATTTGTACCTTTGAAACAATGTCAGATCTTCAACATAACATCCACCATCGGTGGAAAAAGTACCCAATTGTCATAAAAGTAAAGATACCTTAATAGAAAATGACTCAAGCAAAAGTGAAAGTCACCCAGCTACTTGAGTAAAAGTATAAAAGTATTTGGTTTAAAATATACTTAAGTATCAAAAGTAAATGTAATTGCAAAATGTTACTTAAGTATCAAAATTAAAAGTAAAAGTAGAAATCATTTCAGATTCCTTATATTGCAAACCAGATGGCACCATTTTCTTGTTTTTACAATTTACGGATAGCCAGGGGCTATCTCCAACACTCAGACATAATTTACAAACGAAGCGTGTGTGTTTAGTGAGTCCACCAGATCAGAGGCAGTAGGGATGACCAGGGACGTTCAATTGATAAGTGCGTGAATTGGACCATTTTCCTTGCTAAGCATTCAAAATGTAACAAGTACTTTTGGGTGTCAGAGAAAATGTACGGTGTAAAAAGTACACTATTTTCATTAGGAATGTAGTAAAGTAAAAGTAAAAGTTAGCAAAAATATAAATGTTAAAGTACTTTACACCACTGATATCCACAATATGAAAAAAACTATAGGCTGGGCAGCACGTCCTACTAGAGAGTTGAACTATCTACAGCTATCCATATGGTCTCCCATCCAGGGTTTTAACCAAGCCCAGCCCTGCTATTTTCTAATGTGCTATCTTGAGAATGATCATTGAGAATTCTCCACTTAATATATTCACAATTACTATCAAAGTAATTCCAAAGGGTAGGTTTAACAAATAAAATGATATGTCACCATACATTTTCAATCATATCATCAATGATGCTATTTAGGCCTATATAGCATTTGGGAAGTCATCAAAAGCTATTGTTTAAATTCAGCCCAGGATTCAACGAAACATAGACAATACATATAGGCCTAGGTTTTCAAGTTTTGGTTGATTTCAAATGGAATTTACAAGTTAATAATAAATATGTTGAATTCACGTCTCCATCTCAACCAAAAATCTAAGATAAATGAATATGACATAAAACAAATCAAACTGTATTTAAGGAGCATTTAAAGTTTGATTTGAATTGATTTAGTCCCATTCTTTAACTTAGATGTTTGTTGAAATGGAGACGTGAATCCAACATATGAATTATACATTTGTAGGCAAACTGGAATTAAAGTCAGACTCTGTGGCACAAATGGAACTATCCAAGGAGAAGATACATCTCCTTCAAATGTTGATATTTGATTGTGTTGACATCCAAACAATATTCAATATCACTTTTGCAATACAGTATATAGCCTATTAACTTGTTCGACAAGTTAACAAATTATATGTTGGATTCACTTCTCCATCTCAACCAAAAATAAAAGTTAAAGAATAGGATTAAGCCAGTGGCTCAGATGGAATTATCCAAGCAGTAGAAACATATCTTTTAAATGTTGATATATTACCTTTGTAAATACAGTAAATAGCCTACAGTTAAAACTGTCTTACAAACTAATGTAACAGTATTTATTCAACCTTGAGTAACACATCATGGCCACATTTTTTGGTTACTCTAACAATAAATGTATTCTTATGTAATCATGTTCAGGATAGAATGCAAAGGTCGCTGGTCTGTGGAAATCTGGTCTGTGGATCACTTGCACCATGTACTTTAATGTAATATCAACTGCAATCTAGGTCAGTTGGTTGTGCGTTTAGATGAAGCACAGTGATAACACATGTTGTATAAATAAACAAAATATCTGACATTGTATTCCCATTTGAACTTTGTTGTGCTTTTAAATGGTTAAAAGCGCAGTGATAACACATTTAGAAGACAAATAAACCAACAATCAGACATTGATTTTCCATTGGAATTTTGTTGTGCTTTTAGATGATTGACAGCATAGTGATAACACATAGGGAATTCAACATACTTTGGTTGTCTTTTTGAGTGGGTGAAAATAGATTGTAATCTAATTGATCAATGAATCAACCAAATATTACCAAATTCTCCATGTTGAAATTACGTGGTGTGCCCAGTGGGAGGTTTATCTGACTGAAGTATTTCAGACTGTTTTGACTGTCTGCATTGAGACATGACTCAGCTATATGGAATACAGATGGTGACACCCAGGTCGAAGGACACTGTCGGCTTCATGGAAAAACCTTACCTTTCACTTTTTGTAGATTTTTATTATTTTTGTATTCCTGAAAAGTTTTCCAAGACACCAATATACTGTACAATAACTTTTACAGACCCACTGCCTCTGTCTTTGCAGAGCAATTAGACTGATCCATAGGAGATACAACAGTGAATGTTAATGTAAAACTTGTAAAGTAGTACAGGATTTCTACTGACAAGGGCACCCACCTTGTAGCAATGCCAATCTACATCTTTCATAATGCAAATGAATGAGGTCTCAAATGACCTCTTTAGCCAATTGTATACAGATGTAGGATCTTAATTTGACCTATATTGTTACAGCTAAATAATCCAGCAGCAACAAGATTTGAACGTTTAGTCCATAATGTTGCTTGACCGGTGGATAGGCTGTTAGCTGGCCAAAAGTAGGCTACGTGAAAAGTGCAATACTGTTAATATAACCGTGTGTTAGTGTGGGTTTTCAGCTCATCTGCATTTCCTGTGGTGCAGGAAAATTCTCAGCAACAAAAGAGTGATCAAATTAAGATTCTACATCTGCATCTTTAAATGCACAATAAATGACAGAAATACTGTAGCATAGCAGTAATTGTGTTTCACTGAGCAGTGTTTTCTGTTAATTGTGTGTGCAAAAAGATTGAAAGATTAAACAAACTATTGAAAAGGATTCCCCATAACCTTTCAACTTTTGTCCATGTTTCAAGAGATGGTCACTTCCCACATATATAATTAAGGTAAAATACTTTCATCAGGGGCATATCAGTGATGTGAACCAAGCCAAGATTGAACTCAAATCCCTCTTGTCTAGTCCCTCCAGTGTCTCAACCGCTATTCATCATTGCATTTCCTTTACGCCTCGAAGAAGTAACTGGAATAATGGCATAGATTAGAGTCATTCTCCACTTTCATGTGAAAATATTAGAATCCAGAACCTACTTGAGCAATATGTTTTCTGATCTCACTAAGCAACCCTGTCTAGTGTGAAAACGGAATTTGTAACATTAAACCCACCCTCCCATCCTCCATAGCCTAGTGTTATTCTGTTCAACAGTATTGTTAGCCCTGACGTAAATTGGTTTTGGAAGACTGCAGAGAGGATCTTTGCAAGTTCAAAAACCAAAGAAGAGTAAGAGACAGCCCACTTGTGTTCACAATTTGCTTTTGTTACCACAGCAGACAAAGGGCAACTTGAATTTAGTTGTTATTTGTGGCTTTCAGATGAGACAGTTGTCAGGAATTCACAGATGTTCAAACAGACTTCTCAAAATAAAAGCTCAGAGAATCAAACTACCTCCTGAGTAGATCAACTTTTCTGCTGTAACATACAGATTCCAAGTGCTTTGACAGAGCTCCTTGAGTTGGCCAAGCTTTGTAGCTAACTTTGTTCATCTCTTATCCTCTTCAGATCAGATCTTCAATACTTCTATTGCCTTCTGGAGGATTTATGAAGGCTTCAGAACACCTTGACAGTTTTCCAATCTCTTCTCCCACTGTAACCAGGCCATTATTTTTCTTCTTCTGTAAAGTTAAGTTGATGAGTTAGAGGTCCTCGATATTGATCCTTAAATGGATCGCAGGAAGATGAAAAAGCCGCTGCACTGGTCAATTGTGTGGCCCTCCACTATTGGCAATGTCCACTCCCATTTGGTGGATCACCTGGACATGCAATCCACTTGTGGTCCGATCTGTCAGAGCACTCACACTGTATTTCAGCACCTATTGCATCAGAGGGCTTTGTGATCTGTGATCTGTAACCTTATTTAGCCTGTTGCTTACCCCGGAGGCCTCAAAGCGTGGGCGTTTGTCTCAAATTCAAATTGTAAACTATTCAATACATAGTGCACTGTGTTTTACCTGTGCCCTATAGGCCCTGGTCAAAAGGGCCATTTGAGACGCAGCCTGGGTCTTCTTCAAACAATCCCACCAGCTTTGTGATTCCTCCCTCTCTCAGCTGTATTCTTATTCATTATTCTATACAAGATATACACTGAGTATACAAAACATTAAGAACACCTTAAGAACACCAACTTTCCATGACATAGACTGACCAGGTTAATCCAGATGAAAGCTAGGATCCCTTATTGATGTCACTTGTTAAATCCACTTCAATCAGTGTAGATGAAGTGGAGGAGACAGGTTTAAAAAGGATTCTGTATGTGTACCATTCAGAGGGTGAATGGGCAAGACAAAATATTTAAGTGCCTTTGAATGGGGTACGGTAGTAGGTGCCAGGCACACCGGTTTGTGTCAAGAACTGCAACTCTGCTGGGTTTTTCCCGCTCAACAGTTTCCTGTGTGTATCAACAATGGTCCACCACCCAAAGGACATCCAGCAAACTTGACACAACTATGGGAAAAAGAGTGCCACCAACTGGTGGTGGTCTCGAAAGAGGTGCCGGTCTAATTTTAGGTACAATCAGCCCTTGGATTAGAAGGGTGAATGACCAGTAGGCACACACACACAGGCACACACACGGCAACAAGAAGACAGGGTAGTGATAGTGGTTTCTGTAATGGAACAGAAAGGGAATGTATTACACAACAGCAATAACAGTGATGCTAGTAGCATAGGTTCCCTGGTAAAAACAAAATCCTATAGGATTCCAATGAAAATTCCTATCAGATTTTGGAACCTATTGTATAGGATTTTATCCTATAGGATAGAATCTTATAGGATAGAATCCTATAGGAGTCCAATAGGTCGTCACAATAAGGTGCTCTGCTAAAACCATTGACAACTCTGTGCCATTTTCAAGGGATTGTTAAATAAATGTGAACTATTTGGTTATAATATCATCACCTCTTGAAGACCATAGTCAGAACTACACATTTCCGAATATTCCATGCAAAACAGTTGCACTCATTTAGCTCTATCATCAGTTAAACAGCAAGTAACAGCATACTTTTCATTATCAGTAAAAATCTTTTCATCATGTAATTTCAGATACGTGAGCGTAGCCTCACGATATCTCTCAATATTGGCCACCATTAATTGGATATTTGAGTGATAAAAAATAAAAGTGAACTATACCTAACAAGTATGAGTGGTTTAGATTCATTTCCCATCCTTTCTGGGCTCTGCCTGTCAAGCAGCAGAAGGGCGCATTTGCCGATGTACTGTTAGCTGATAATGTTTACTTTGCAAGCTACGGTAGACACTTTATATAGTTGGCTAAACATAGTGGTAATTAGACCAAACATTTTTCTCCAACCAACGAATGCCTACCTAGCAAAGTTAGCTAACATTATCCCCTTTTCAACATTGTTTTTAAGAGTGTTTAATCACGATTGCTGCTGACAGACAATATAGCCTTATTGCTTATATTCATTGCTATATGAACGCAACATGTAAAGTGTTGGTCCCATGTTTCATGAGCTGAAATAAAAGATCCCAGAAATGTTCCAAACATCAAAAAACGTATTTCTCTTAAATGTTGTGCACAAATATGTTTACATCCCTGTTAGTGAGCATTTCTCCTTTGCCAAGATAATCCATCCACCTGACAGGTGTGGTATATAATTAAGTTGGTTAAACAGCAAGATTATTGCACAGGTGCACCTTGTGCTGGGGACAATAAAAGGCCACTAAAATGTGCAGTTTTGTCACACAACACAATGCCACAGATGTCTCAAGTTTTGAGGGAGCATGCAATTGACATGCTGACTGCAGGAATGTCCAACAGAGCTGTTGCCAGAGAATTGAATGTTCATTTTTAGAGAATTTGGCAGTACGTCCAACCGGCCTCACAACCGCAGACCACGTGTATGGTGTCGTGTGGGCGAGCTGGTTTGCTGATGTCAACGTTGTGAACAGAGTGCCCCATGGTGGCGGTGGGGTTATGGTACAGGCAGGCATAAGCTACGGACAACAAACACAATTGCCTTTTATTGGTGACAATTTGAATGCACAGAGATACCGTGACGAGATCCTGTGGCTCGTTGTCGTGCCATTCATCTGCCGCCATCACCTCATGTTTCACCAAGATAATGCACCGCCCCATGTCGCAAGGATCTGTATACAAATCTTGGAAGCTGAAAATGTCCCAGTTCTTCCCTGGCCTGCATACTCACCAGAAATGTCACCCATTGAGCATGTTTGGGATGCTCTGGATCGATGTGTATGACAGCGTGTTCCAGTTCCCACCAATATCCAGCAACTTTGCACAGCCATTGAAGAGGAGTAGAGCAACATTCCACAGGCCACAATCAACAGCCTGATCAACTCTATGCGAAGGATGTGTTGCGCTTCATGAGGCAAATGGTGGTCACACCAGATACTGACTGATTTTCTGATCCACGCCACAACTTTTTTTTTAAGGTATCTGTGACCAACAGATGCATATCTGTATTCCCAGTTGTGAAATCCATAGATTAGGGCCTAATGAATTTATTATAATTGACTGATTTCCTTATATGAACTATAACTCAGCAAAATCTTTTAAATTGTTGCATGTTGCGTTTATATATTTTTCAGTATATGTATACAGTATTACTTATATGTTTAATATGGGCATATATGGTGGAAACATATATGCCCATATATGCTTATATATGTATCCACACATACAGTATGTGACATTTTTCAGCCTTATGTACACATCATGTGCATATATGTATAGTACTTTTATGCTCATATAAGTGTGACACATAGTATTCAAATGTTTATTACATACTGTATATGTCCCTTATATGTCACAATACATGTTAACAATATGTGTTAACATATACAGTGCCGTGAAAACGTATTTGCCCCTTTCTAATTTTCTCTACTTTTTCATATTTTTGATACTGAATGTCATCAGATCTTCAACCAAAAAATAAATATTAGATAAAGGGAACCTGAGTGAAGAAATAACACAACAATTACATACTTATTTCATTTATTTCATAGACAAAAAAAAGTAATTTCCCCCTTACACTCAATATCTGGTTGTGCCACCTTTAGCTGCAATGACTCCAACCAAACACTTCCTGTAGTTGTTGATCAGTCTCTCACGTCGCTGTGGAGGTATTTTGGCCCACTCTTCCATGCATAACTGCTGTAACGCAGGACATTTGTGGGTTTTCAAGCATGAAATGCTCATTTCAAGTCCTGCCACAACATCTTAATTGGACTTTGACTAGATCATTCCAAAACGTCAAACTTTTTAGCCATTTTCATGTAGACTTGATTGTGTGTTTTGGATCATTATCTTGATGCCCTCAGACAAACCAACAAGCAAAGCGTCAATACAGGACTAAGATTGAATCCTACTACACCGGCTCTGATGCTCGTTGGATGTGGCAGGGCTTGCAAACTATTATGGACTACAAAGGGAAATCCAGCCCCGAGCTGCCCAGTGACGCGAGCCTACCAGACGAGCTAAATGCCTTTTATGCTCGCTTTTAGGCAAGCAACACTGAAGCATGCATGAGAGCACCAGCTGTTCGCGAATGACAGTGTGATCACGCTCTCCGTAGCCGATATGAGAAAGACCTTTAAACAGGTCAACATTCAGAAGGCTGCGGGGCCAGACGGATTACCAGGACGTGTACTCAGAGCATGCGCGGCCAACTGGCAAGTGTCTTCACTGACATTTTCAACCTCTCCCTGACCGAGTCTGTAATACCTACATGTTTCAAGCAGACCACCATAGTCCCTGTGCCCAAGAAAGTGAAGGTAAACCTGCTTAAATGACTACCGCTCCGTAGCACTCACGTCGGGTAGCCATGAAGTGCTTTGAAAGGGTGGTCATGACTCACATCAACACCATCATCCCGGAAACCCTAGACCCACTCCAATTCGCATACCGCCCAAACATTTCCACAGATGACGCAATCTCAAAAGCATTCCACACTGCCCTTTCCCACCTTGACAAAAGGAACACCTACAGTACCAGTCAAAGGTTTGGACACACCTACTCATTCAAGGGTTTTTCTTTATTTTTACAATTTTTTACATTGTAGAATAATAGTGAAGACATCAAAACTATGAAATAAGACATATGGAATCACGTAGTAACCAAAAAAAAGTGTTAAACAAATCAAATGTACACCTCCAGGTTGTGTAGGGGCTATTTGACCAAGAAGGAGAGTGATGGACGCTGCATCAGATGACCTGGCCTCCACAATCCCCCGACCTCAACCCAATTGAGATGGTCAAGACTGTTGGAAAAGCATTCCAGGTGAAGCTGGTTGAGAGAATGCCAAGAGTGTGCAAAGCTGTCATCAAGGCAAAGGGTGGCTATTTGAAGAATCTCAACTATAAAATATATTTTGATTTGTTTTTCACTTTTGTGGTTACTACATGATTCCATATGTGTTATTTCATAGTTTTGATATCTTCACTATTATTCTACAATGTAAAAAATTGTAAAAATAAAGAAAAACCCTTACATGAGTAGGTGTGTCCAAATTTTTGACTGGTAGTGTATGTGAGAATGCTGTTCATTGACTACAGCTCAGCGTTCAACACCATAGTGCCCACAAAGCTCATCACTAACTTAAGGACCCTGGGACTAAACACCTCCCTCTGCAACTGGATCCTGGAGTTCATGACGGGCTGCCCCCAGGTGGTAAGGGTAGGCAACAACACATCTGCCACTCTGATCCTCAACACTGGGGCCCCTCAGGGGTGCGTGCTTAGTTCCCGCCTGTACTCCCTGTTCACTCACGACTGTGTGGCTAAGCACGACTCCAACACCATAATTAAGTTTGCTGACGACACAACAGTGGTAGGCCTGATCACCGACAACGATGAGACAGCCTACAGGGAGGAGGTCAGAGACCTGGCAGTGTGGTGCCAGGACAACAACCTCTCCCTCAATGTGAGCAAGACAAAGAACTGATCGTGGACTACAGGAAAAGGAGGGCTGAACAGGCCGCCATTATCATCGACGAGGCTGTAGTGGAGCGGGTCGAGAGTTTCAAGTTCCTTGGTGTCCACATCACCAACAAACTATCATGGTCCAAACACACCAAGACAGTCTTGAAGAGGGCACGACAACACCTTTTCCCCTTCAGGAGACTGTAAAGATTTGGCATGGGTCTCCAGATCCTCATAAAGTTATACAGCTGCACCATCGAGAGCATCCTGACCGGTTGCAATACCACTTGGTATGGCAACTGCTCGGCATCCGACCGTAAGGGGCTTGACTAACCTGTACCCCCGCACATTGACTCAGTACCGGTACTCCCTGTATATAGCCTCGTTATTGTTATTTTATTGTGTTACTTTTTATTTAATTTTTTACATAAGTTTATTTAGTAAATATTTTCTTAACTCTATTTCTTGAACTGCATTGTTGGTTAAGGGCTTGTAAGTAAGCATTTCACGGTAAGGTGTATTCGGCATGTGACAAATAAAATTTGATTTGACCTAGCTGCGCTTCAGCTGCAGCTCGCAGACGGATGGCCTGACATTCGCTAGGCTTAATGGGAGCCATAATTAAATAAGTAAATAAGTATCCAGTTTTTGTCATTTGTAAACTCAGGTTCCCTTTATCTAATATTCGTTTTTTGTTAAAGATCTGATAACATTCAGCATAAAGAAAACATGCAAAAATCAGGAAGGGGGCAAATACTTTTTCATGGCACTGTATGTTATGGGAGCATTATTTCAGTGAAACTTGTAGTCATGGTAATAAAATATTAAAACAAATGGGGGACACAAAACACAAATGTCATTTAATCCTATTAATTTTTTTTTTTTTTTTATTGCTTCTCAATTCAGCCATTTTACTCTTTTAAGCCTTTGTAGCAACCAGGAAGTGCTTCATGACAGCATCTGTCGGGGAAAGCAACAAATACAAGATAAAGAGCACATAGAACAGTTAGGGGTTGGGTTTGGGGTCATAAATACAATTTACAGTATTTTATTTTTAAACCTTTATGTGAAAAGCTTCTCAGATTCAGTATAATAAGAAATCCTTGACCATTAATGCCCTATTTACAACGATTGATTGGTAAATTCAATTAAGAGATAGTTAACATTTTTACACCTTATAGCCAGTCAGATGGTTCCATACCCTGGAAGTACTCTATGGGCCAGGATAAACTGTAATCCATGGTTCAGAGTTGTTTAAATAGCCACTATTAACTTGAGGGGATTTGGCCACAAACATTGAGCTTTGTCTAATTGCGCCCATCACCCACATCGTTTTTTTGTTAGCCATCTGACTATAATGTATAAAAAGGTGAACCATCCCTTTAACATCTTCAATTGATTCAATTAAAATTGACCCCAACCCTGTTATGGGGTATTCATTTTTAAAGGGATACTTAGAGATTTTGAGATTTATGTTGTTTTTCTACTTACCCGGAGTCAGATGAACCCATTAATAAAAAATGTATGTCTCTGCAAGCAGTTTGGAGATGATTGAAGTTAGCATGCCATGAGTCATAAGTCATATTATTATTATTTTTATATCATGACAATACCCACACACTGTCAAATGCTAATTTGCAATCGATGAACAAAAACCTGCTCACCAGTTATTGCGGACACTTTTTCAGGATCTAATCCGTCTTTTTTCTCACCATCTTCTCCCCTTTTAGCTTTGCCCCCTAGAATTGTTCAAATGAAATAAATTCAATGTGTATAAATAATTATCCAAAGTCATAATGACACACCCAGATATTTAAATTTGAGTTAGGTCTGAAGATAATTACTCTGGCTTATCTGTACAATGCTACAAATAATACATACATAGACATTCTGTACCACAGCCATTGTCGCATAGAATTAGAATGAGTAGAATGGACATTCCCGAAACAGTGTTGGTTTGGGTGAACAGCAAGTAGCCTCTTTTCACAGGCGATGTATCTCTGACACAACGCCTGTTATCCTAATATGTGCATTCTGAGATCGAGACCCCAAAAAAATTACCCATGGTGATTGGAACTTCTTCAAACTTCGAGACAAAATTCTATTGAGCCTGAGAAAGCTTCTCCCTCACACCCAAGGCAGAGCCACTCCTAGCCATAATCTAAAAGTTTATGCCCCTTCTAGTAATTCTAATTCTACAGTCTACACAATCTCTGTACATACTGTACCTCTCAGGTTGCTTTTTAGCAACAAGTCATCATCTAAAGCACCCAACAGCTGTTGGCCTGGTTGCATGGCCGCCCTCCAGAAGGTCTTTGGGACTTTACTGTTCGAGCCTTGGTAAATTTCCATCTGCAAAACATCCTCTGTATTTAAAATAGTCATATTAGCTAATACATTGACCCTGTATTAAAAAATATACCTTGTCAGTATTTACTGTATCTTAACCTCATGTACTATGATTAAATAAAAAAGCCTTTAAATAGCTAAATTAACCATAGACCAGTACAGTCATCTCAATACTGAGCCAGCTAACGGTAGCTGCTAAGTTAATAGCAAACCTATAGGCTTGACAGGCAAGTGTTAGCGTAGTTAGCTTATCGTTAGGGTATACAGTAAATTTAAAAAATACAACTCTGTAATATGTAACACTTCGGTGGGGAGATGTCAGGGTCTAGACCATATAAATGGAGTAGAAAAGAAACCACAATATTACCTCAGAGGAGATATAAATCAATAAGTTCAAACCAGAATATTATCTGGCGCTATTTTTTCTCATCTTATTCTATGGGCTAGCCTTGCTTAGCCGCCAACCCTGTCATCGCTATTTCAAGATCGCTAACAGTTTTCACTCGATCAATTTACACATTTAAACTTTACAGTTTCAACATAAAAGGTAAGTATCACTCAGATAACTATTTTGACTCTAAAATGTTCTATAGATAATGTGCTTGTGTACACCACATACTTATTTAAGAGAACAAAGAAAAAAGACACAGGTGGCTTCTTCTTCGAGTGTTGTTGAGGGGAGATGCAAACTGCTGCGCTCCCATGCCCCCTGGTGGTGGCAACAGGCATAAACAATGCCCAATGGAAATCCTGGGAGGACTCAGCCCAAAATAAAAGTGGATTACAACCGGTCATTGATTACAACATATCCATATCATATTTTTTTGCATGAGGTGTGAGATTTATACATGTTATAAAAAATATATGATCATATACACTACCGATCAAACGTTTTAGAACACCTACTCATTCAAGGGTTTTTCTTAATTTTTACTATTTTCAACATTGTAGAAAAATAGTGAAGACATCAAAACTATGAAATAACACAAATGGAATCATGTAGTAACCAAAAAAGTGTTAAACAAATCAAAATATATTTCATATTTGAGATTCTTCAAATAGCCACTCTTTGCCTTGATGACAGCATTGCACATTTTTCTCTCAACCAGCTTCATGAGGTAGTCATCTGGAATGCATTTCAATTAACAGGTGTGCCTTCTTAAAAGTTAATTTGTGGAATTTATTTCCTTCGTAATGCGTTTGAGCCAAGTGCAGTCGCAAAAACCATCAAGCACTGTGATGAAACTGGCTCTCATGAGGACCGCCACAGGAATGGAAGACCCAGAGTTACCTCTGCTGCAGAGGATAAGTTCATTAGAGTTACCAGCCTCAGAAATTGCAGCCCAAATAAATGCTCAACATCAACTGTTCAGAGGAGACTGTGTGAATCAGGCCTTCATGGTCGAATTGCTGCAAAGAAACCACTACTAAAGGACACCAATAATAAGAAGAGACCTGCTTGGGCCAAGAAACACGAGCAATGGACATTAGACCGGTGGAAATTTGTCTGGTGTCCAAATTTGAGATTTTTGGTTCCAACCGCCGTGTCTTTGTGAGACGTGGTGTTGGTGAACGGATGATCTCTGCATGTGTAGATCCCACCGTAAAGCATGTAGGAGTTATGTAGGTGTTATGGTGTGGGGGTGCTTTGCTGGTGACACTGTCTGTGATTTATTTAGAATTCAAGGCACAGTTAACCAGCATGGCTACCACAGCATTCCGCAGCGATACATTTACATTTTACATTTACATGAGTCATTTAGCAGACGCTCTTATCCAGAGCGACTTACAGGAGCAATTAGGGTTAAGTGCCTTGCTTAAGGGCACATCGACAGATTTTTCACCTAGTCGGCTCGGGGATTAGAACCAGCGACCTTTCGGTTACTGGCACAACGCTCTTACCCACTAAGCTACCTGCCGCCCTAGATACGCCATCCCATCTAGTTTGGGCTTAGTGGGACTATAATTTGTTTTTCAACAAGACAATGACCCAACACACCTCCAGGCTGTGTAAGGGCTATTTTATCAGGAAGGAGAGTGATGGAGTGCTGCATCAGATGACCTGGCCTCCACACTCCCCCGACCTCAACCCAATTGAGATGGTTTGGGATGAGTCGGACCGCAGAGTGAAGGAAAAGCAGCCAACAAGTGCTCAGCATATGTGGGAACTCCTTCAAGACTGTTGGAAAAGTATTCTATGTGAAGCTGGTTGAGAGAATGCCAAGAGTGTGCAAAGCTGTCATCAAGGCAAAGGGTGACTATTTGAAGAATCTCAAATATAAAATATATTTTGATTTGTTTAACACTTCTTTGATTACTATATGATTCCAAATGTGTTATTTCATAGTTTTGATGTCTTCACTATTATTCTACAATGTAGAAAATAGTAAAAATAATGAAAAACCCTTGATTGAGTAGGTGTGTCCAAACTTTTGACTGGTACTGTATGTGTAGGTATTACATTTTATGTTTATGTTTTCAATATATCACAAACTGTTTATTGATTATTGATTTGGACACTTCAAAACAGTGTTTTGACTTTGGGCTATTTATGGGAAGCAGTGACAGCATTGTTTTTACCTTATGTTATAGGAATATAAATGGAACTTTCAACATTAATTTCCAATAGTATTCTACTTCAGTTGGTAAAAACCGCTGAATGAGTCCAAAAACGTGATGTGATTGATTCATTTTGATGATCTACTAGAAATCATGAAAATGGGTTTGACTTGCCTATAACAAGGCATATATATTTAGCAATAACAAACAAGATAAACATTTATCATCTGCTATAACAATACAGTTCCTCAAAAACGAGATACAAATGGCTACAACTTAGCTAGCTAGTCAGCTGACAGGCAAAATGTGGCTAACAGTAGCTAGTTTCTTAGCTAGCATAAAAACAAGTGCATAAAATGCTGTACAATGACGAAAATATTACTAAAACATTGACAACTTCGTCAGGAAACATAAGGAAACAAATAATGTACTCATAGTTCTTGCATTCAGGCACAGTGAAGGATAAAACAGTTAGAATAATAATGTTTAAAAAACGGACATTCTCTGCACAGCCACAGGTGGCGTGTGCTTGCTGTGACGTCATCAGTCACTCTTTTTATTTATTTATTTATTATTTATTTATTTATTTATTTAACCTTTATTTAACCAGGTAAGCCAGTTGAGAACAAGTTCTCATTTACAACTGCGACCTGGCCAAGATAAAGCAAAGCAGTGCGATAAAAACAACAACACAGAGTTACATATGGGGTACAACAAAACATGAAGTCAAAAATACTACAGAAAATATATATACAGTGTGTGCAAATGTAGCAAGTTATGGAGGTAAGACATAATAATTACAATTAGTATTAACACTGGAATGATAGATGTGCAAGAGATGATGTGCAAATAGAGATACTGGGGTGCAAATGAGCAAAATAAATAACAATATGGGGTTGAGGTAGTTGAGTGGGCTAATTTCAGAAGGGCTGTGTACAGGTTCAGTGATCGGTAAGGTGCTCTGACAACTGATGCTTAAAGTTAGTGAGGGAGATAAGAGTCTCCAGCTTCAGAGATTTTTGCAGTTCGTTCCAGTCATTGGCAGCAGAGAACTGGAAGGAATGGCGGCCAAAGGAGGTGTTGGCGTTGGGGATGACCAGTGAGATATACCTGCAGGAGCGCATACTACGGGTGGGTGTTGCTATGGTGACCAATGAGCTAAGATAAGGCGGAGATTTGCCTAGCAGTGATTTATAGATGGCCTGGAGCCAGTGGGTTTGGCGACAAATATGTAGTGAGGACCAGCCAACAAGAGCGTACAGGTCACAGTGGTGGGTAGTATATGGGGCTTTGGTGACAAAACGGATGGCACTGTGATAGACTACATCCAATTTGCTGAGTAGAGTGTTGGAGGCTATTTTGTAAATGACATCGCCGAAGTCAAGGATTGGTAGGATAGTCAGTTTTACGAGGGCATGTTTGGCAGCATGAGTGAAGGAGGCTTTGTTGCGAAATAGGAAGCCAATTCTAGATTTCACTTTGGATTGGAGATGCTTAATGTGAGTCTGGAAGGAGAGTTTACAGTCTAACCAGACACCTAGGTATTTGTAGTTGTCCACATACTCTAGGTCAGACCCGTCGAGAGTAGTGATTCTAGTCGGGTGGGCGGGTGCCAGCAGCGTTCGGTTGAAGAGCATGCATTTAGTTTTACTAGTGTTTAAGAGCAGTTGGAGGCTACGGAAGGAGTGTTGTATGGCATTGAAGCTCATTTGGAGGTTTGTTAACACAGTGTCCAATGAAGGGCCAGATGTATACAAAATGGTGTCGTCTGCGTAGAGGTGGATCTGAGAGTCACCAGCAGCAAGAGCGACATCATTGATATACACGGAGAAAAGAGTCGGCCCAATAATTGAACCCTATGGCACCACCATAGAGACTGCCATAGGTCCAGACAACAGGCCCTCCGATTTGACACATTGAACTCTATCTGAGAAGTAGTTGGTGAACCAGGCGAGGCAGTCATTTGAGAAACCAAGGCTATTTAGTCTGCCAATAAGAATGCGGTGGTTGACAGAGTCAAAAGCCTTGGCCAGGTCGATGAAGATGGCTGCACAGTACTGTCTATTATCGATCGCGGCTATAATATCGTTTAGGACCTTGAGCATGGCTGAGGTGCACCCGTGACCAGCTCGGAAACCGGATTGCATAGCGGAGAAGTTACGGTGGGATTCGAAATGGTCGGTGATCTGTTTGTTAACTTGGCTTTCAAAAACTTTCGAAAGGCAGGGCAGGATGGATATAGGTCTGTAACAGTTTGGATCTAGAGTGTCACCCCATTTGAAGAGGGGGATGACCGCGGCAGCTTTCCAATCTCTGGGGATCTCAGACGTTACGAAAGAGAGGTTGAACAGGCTAGTAATAGAGGTTGCGACAATTTCGGTGGCTATTTTTAAAAAGAAAGGGTCCAGATTGTCTAGCCCAGATGATTTGTAGGGGTCCAGATTTTGCAGCTCTTTCAGAACATCAGCTGTCTGAATTTGTGTGAAGGAGAAGTGGGGGGGGCATGGGCAAGTTGCAGCGGAGGGTGCAGAGCTGGTGGCCGGGGTAGTGGTAGCCAGGTGGAAAGCATGGCCAGCCGTAGCAAAATGCTTGTTGAAATTCTTGATTATTGTAGATTTATCAGTGGTGATAGTGTTTCCTAGCCTCAGTGCAGTGGGCAGCTGGGAGGAGGTGCTCTTATTCTCCATGGACTTTACAGTGTCCCAAAACTTTTTGAAGTTAGTGCTACAGGATGCAAATTTCTGTTTGAAAAAGCTAGCCTTTGCTTTCCTAACTGCTTGTGTATATTGGTTCCTAACTTCCCTGAAAAGTTGCATATCGCGGGGGCTATTCGATGCTAATGCAGTACGCCACAGGATGTTTTTGTGCTGGTCAAGGGCAGTCAAGTCTGAGGAGAACCAGGGGCTAAATCTGTTCTTAGTTCTGAATTTTTTGAATGGGGCATGCTTATTTAAGATTGAGAGGAAAGCACTTTTAAAGAACAACCAGGCATCCTCTACTGACGGAATAAGATCAATATCCATCCAGGATACCTGGGCCAGGTCAATTAGGAAGGCCTGCTCGCTAAAGTGTTTTAGGGAGCGTTTGACAGTGATGAGGGGTGGTCATTTGACCGCGGACCCGTTACGGACGCAGGCAATAAGGCAGTGATCGCTGAGATCCTGGTTGAAGACAGCGGAGGTGTATTTAGAGGGTAAGTTAGTCAGGATGGTATCTATGAGGGTGCCCATGTTTACGGATTTAGAGTTGTACCTGGTAGGTTCCTTGATCATTTGTGTGAGATTGAGGGCATCTAGTTTGGATTGTAGGATGGCCGGGGTGTTAAGCATATCCCAGTTTAGGTCACCAAGCAGTACGAACTCTGAGGATAGATGGGGGCAATCAATTCACATATTGTCACGATCGTCTGAAGAAGCGGACCAATACGCAGCGCGTGGAGTGAACATAATGACTTTATTAAATAAAGCAACCACGAAAAAACAACAAATGACGATAGTGAAGTCCTCTGTAACACTGACAGAAACATGGAACAAAAACCCACAACCCCAAGGTGAAAACACACAGTATAAATATGGCTCCCAATCAGAGATGAGGTAACGAGTGTCAGCTGTCGGCTCGTTATCTCTGATTGGGAGCCATCAACCAAACATAGAAAAAACAACCTAGACTAACCAACATAGAAATACACCCAAGTGAAATGAACAACCCTGGCTCAAAAATAAAAGTCCATAGAGCCAGAGTGTCACAGTACCCCCCCCTAAAGGTGCGAACTCCGGGCGCACCAGCATACAGTCTAGGGGAGGGTCTGGGTGGGCGTCTGTCTATGGTGGCGGCTCAGGCACTGGTCGTGGTCCCCACCCCACCATAGTCACTACCCGCTTGTGTAACCTCCTCCACATGACCACCCCCCAACTAAACCCCACAGGATTAAGGGGCAGCACTGGACTAAGAGGCATCACCAGACTCAGGGGCAGCACCGGACTAAGGGGCAGCACCGGGCTAAGGGGCAGCACCGGGCTAAGGGGCAGCACCGGACTAAGGGGCAGCACCGGGCTAAGGGGCAGCACCGGACTAAGGGGCAGCACCGGCCTAAGAGGCAGCACCGGACTAAGGGGCAGCACCGGGCTAAGGGGCAGCACCGGACTAAGGGGCAGCACCGGGCTAAGGGGCAGCACCGGGCTAAGGAGCAGCACCGGGCTAAGGGGCAGTACCGGACTAAGGGGCAGCTCCGGACTGAATGGCGGATCCTGGCTGGCTGGCTCTGGCGGATCCTGGCTGGCTGGCGGATCCGGGCTGGACGGCTCTGGCGGATCCGGGCTGGACGGCTCTGGCGGATCCTGGCTGGACGGCTCTGGCGGATCCTGGCTGAACGGCTCTGGCGGATCCTGGCTGGACGGCTCTGGCGGATCCTGGCTGGACGGCTCTGGCGGATCATGGCTGGACGGCTCTGGCGGATCCTGGCTGGACGGCCCTGGCGGATCCTGGCTGGACGGCTCTGGCGGATCCTGGCTGGACGGCTCTGGCGGATCATGGCTGGACGGCTCTGGCGGATCCTGGCTGGACGGCTCTGGCGGATCCTGGCTGAACGGCTCTGGCGGATCCTGGCTGGACGGCTCTGGCGGATCCTGGCTGGACGGCTCTGGCGGATCCTGGCTGGACGGCTCTGGCGGATCCTGGCTGGGACGGCTCTGGCGGATCCTGGCTGGACGGCTCTGGCGGATCCTGGCTGAACGGCTCTGGCGGATCCTGGCTGGGCGGCTCCTGGCGGATCCTGGCTGGACGGCCCTGGCGGATCCTGGCTGGACGGCTCTGGCGGATCATGGCTGGACGGCTCTGGCGGATCCTGGCTGGACGGCTCTTGGCTGGCTGACGGATCTGGCTGCTCATGGCTGGCTGACGGATCTGGCTGCTCATGGCTGGCTGACGGATCTGGCTGCTCATGGCTGGCTGACGGATCTGGCTGCTCATGGCTGGCTGACGGATCTGGCTGCTCATGGCTGGCTGACGGATCTGGCTGCTCATGGCTGGCTGACGGATCTGGCTGCTCGTGGCTGGCTGACGGATCTGGCTGCTCATGGCTGGCTGGACGGTGCTGGCTGGGCGGCTGGCGGTGGAGGCGGACCCCAGCCTCGGAGAGTGGTCATCACCTCCCGCAGGACGGTTCCCATCTGCAGGAGCTGCTCTTGCTGGACCCGAACCTGGGCTTCCAGTCTTGTACGGGCTGCGTCGGCTCCTGCTGATTCCATCGCTGGTGTATGATTCTGTCTGGCGGAAGGCTCTAACGGCTCCTGTCTGGTGGAAGGCTCTAGCGGCTCCGGTCTGGCGGACGGCTCTGAAGGCTCATGGCAGACGGGCGGCTTTGCAGGCTCAGTACAGACGGGCGGCTTATGCAGCGCTTGGCAGACGGGCAGTTCAGGCGCCATAGGGCAGACGGGCAGTACAGGCGCCGTTGAGCAGACGGGCAGTTCAGGCGCCCAAGCCATGTGCCCCCCAAAAAATTTTTTGGGGTTGCCTCCCGTCCTTCCGACGATGGCCCTGCTGCTGTCGTTGCTCCTCTCCTGCCAGGTTCTCCCCCTTCATCGCCCTCCGGTACCGGACGGCCTCCTCCTGCGTTATCTGTCCCCAACCGAGGAGGACATCCACCAGCGTTTTCTCCTTACCCGGCGCTTCCTCCCCAAGAAATGTTTGGGTAGTACTCCCGGGCTTCCAGCCTTGCCTCCGTGCTTCCGCCTCATACCACCTCCTCTCTGCTTTAGCTGCCTCCAGCTCTTCACGAGGGCGGTGATATTCCTCCGGTTGTGCCCAAGGACCCTTTCCAGCCCGTATCTCCTCCCATGTCCACGAATCCTTTGGAGGCGTCCATAAATCCTGTGTAGGTAGGTCCTGTTGCCGTTTGTTACGCTGCTTGGTCCTCTTGTGGTGGGTTTTTCTGTCACGATCGTCTGAAGAAGCGGACCAATACGCAGCGCGTGGAGTGAACATAATGACTTTATTAAATAAAGCAACCACGAAAAAACAACAAATGACGATAGTGAAGTCCTCTGTAACACTGACAGAAACATGGAACAAAAACCCACAACCCCAAGGTGAAAACACACAGTATAAATATGGCTCCCAATCAGAGATAACGAGCCGACAGCTGACACTCGTTACCTCCGATTGGGAGTCATCAACCAAACATAGAAAAAACAACCTAGACTAACCAACATAGAAATACACCCAAGTGAAATGAACAACCCTGGCTCAAAAATAAAAGTCCATAGAGCCAGAGTGTCACACATATGGTGTCCTGGGCACAGCTGGGGGCTGAGGGGGGTCTGTAGCAAGCGGCAACAGTGAGATACTTATTTCTGGAAAGGTGGATTTTTAGAAGTAGGAGCTCAAACTGTTTGGGCACAGACCTGGATAGTATGATAGAGCTCTGCAGGCTATCTCTACAGTAGATTGCAACTCCACCCCCTTTGGCAGTTCTATCTAGACGGAAAATGTTGTAGTTGGGGATGGAAATGTCTGAATTTTTGGTGGCCTTCCTAAGCCAGGATTCAGACACTGCTAGAACATCAGGGTTGGTGGAGTGTGCTAACGCAGTGAATAACTCAAACTTAGGAAGGAGGCTTCTGATGTTAACGTGCAGAAAACCATGGCTTTTACGGTTACAGAAGTCAACAAATTATAACTCCTGGGGAGTAGGAGTGATACTGGGGGCTGCAGGGCCTGGGTTAGCCTCTACATCATCAGAGGAACAGAGGAGGACTAGAATAAGGATACGGCTAAAGGCTTTAAGAACTGGTCTTCTAGTGCGTTGGGTACAGAGAATAAAGGGGGTAGATTTCCGGGCGTTGTAGAATAGATTCAGGGCATTATGTACAGACAAGGATATGGAAGGATATGAGTACAGTGGAGGTAAACCTAAGCGTTGGGTAACAATGAAAGAGATAGCATCACTGGAGGCACCGATTGAGCCGGTCTCGGCGTGTATTGGGGGTGGAACAAAGGAGCTATTTGAGGCAGTTTGAGAATGACTTGGGGTTCTATATTGAAATTGAATAATAAGAACTAACTGGAACAGCAATAGGCAAGGCATATTGACATGGGAGAGAGGCATAAAGCAATCACATGTGTTATTAGAGAGAGCTAAGACAACAACTGGTAATGGCGATGAAAGTTTGGGCTGAGGCTAAACAGATAAACAGGACAGGGTACCATGTAAAGGAACAGTCCAGCAGGCATCAGCTGTGAAGCTGAGTGATCATAAGGTCCAGTGAACAGCAATATGTGAGTCCGAGAGCAGTTCGAATTGGTGCTAAAGCACAGCGAGCAGGAAGCACGGCTGTTGTTTGTGTGTGTTAGCGGGCCGGGGCTAACAGATGGATCTTCGTGGTCGTCGCAACGGGAAGCCTGTTGAAACCACAGACGATTACGTTGGCAGACCAGTCGTGATCGATCGGCGGGGCTCCGTGTCGACTCTAGGAGGTCCCGTCCGGTTGACAGAGAGGTAGATAGCCGGGTTGTGGGCCTGGCTCAAGGCTAACTGGTGCTTGCTTCGGGGGCAGTGGTGATTAGCCTACAGCAACATCCATTCGGTTGCGGCTAGCTAGTTGCGATCCGGTGTTAGGGTCCAGTGATTCAGTTATTCCGGCAGAAAATCCAATGTTCTGGTGAAAACCGCTAACGGTGGCTAATAGCAAGTAGCTAGTTAGCTGGCTAGCTAGTTTCAACTGGAGATTCTAGACAAAGGTGAGAAAATAATAGAATCCGTTCCACATTGAGTGAGGCGGGTTGCAGGAAAGTATATTTAGTAGAAGGATGAAAAGTGTGATAGGGAAATATGTACGAAAAATACAAAAAAATACAAAAAACAGGCTATTTACACGGACACACAACAAAGAACATGACTTTCTTAAACAGGCTTTCTTAAAGGTGAATAAAACAGAAATGAATATAGAATTGTTGTTTCCGATCAATAAAAATGTTGTAATTAATGTTCTTGTATTGTACTGGAACTAATGACACCAAACTATAATTAAATGGGTTCAATTAAGAAAAGAAGTTTGAATATAATTCTGATTGGGGTGACAAAATCCTACAAAACGTATCAAAAACATATAGGATCTAATCAGATTACTTTTGAGTCCCAATAGGAAAAAGTAGTCCAATAGGATTATAATAGGATTCTGATAGAGGTGACACAAAATCCTATAGGACTGTGAGAATCCTATAGGATTCTATTGGAAAAATCACTAATCCTATAGGATTTTTTGACTAGGGCTAGCAGTAATAGCTTAGCTAAATAATGGTATAGCAGCAATGAACATGGCATAGCATTCAGCAGGTAGCAGGTATTAGTAGGTCAGTGACGCACTAACACTAGCATGTGTTGGGAGAGTCCAGGGCTGCAGGAGAAAGGTCAATGGGTTGTGGCCTAGCTGTTGGTGAGCAGGGCAGAGGTTTATAAGAGCTACTCACTCTGCCACTGCTTGCTGAAAACTGGACTGGGCTCTTATACAGTGGGGGGAACAAGTATTTAGTCAGCCACCAATTGTGCAAGTTCTCCCACTTAAAAAGATGAGAGAGGCCTGTAATTTTCATCATAGGTACACGTCAACTATGACAGACAAAATGATAATTATTTTTCCAGAAAATCACATTGTAGGATTTTTAATGAATTTATTTCCAAATTATGGTGGAAAATAAGTATTTGGTCAATAACAAACGTTTTTCAATACTTTGTTATATACCCTTTGTTGGCAATGACACAGGTCAAACGTTTTCTGTAAGTCTTCACAAGGTTTTCACACACTGTTGCTGGTATTTTGGCCCATTCCTCCATGCAGATCTCCTCTAGAGCAGTGATGTTTTGGGGCTGTCGCTGGGCAACACGGACTTTCAACTCCCTCCAAAGATTTTCTATGGGGTTGAGATCTGGAGACTGGCTAGGCCACTCCAGGACCTTGAAATGCTTCTTACGAAGCCACTCCTTTGTTGCCCGGGCGGTGTGTTTGGGATCATTGTCATGCTGAAAGACCCAGTCACGTTTCATCTTCAATGCCCTTGCTGATGGAAGGAGGTTTTCACTCCAAATCTCACGATACATGGCCCCATTCATTCTTTCCTTTACACGGAAGGAGTCCTGGTCTGGTCTCTTTGTCGTCCTGGTCTCTTTGCAGTCGTCCTGGTCTCTTTGCAGAAAAACAGCCCCAAAGCATGATGTTTCCACCCCCATGCTTCACAGTAGGTATGGTGTTCTTTGGATGCAACTCAGCATTCTTTGTCCTCCAAACACGACGAGTTGAGTTTTTACCAAAAAGTTATATTTTGGTTTCATCTGACCATATGACATTCTCCCAATCCTCTTCTGGATCATCCAAATGCACTCTAGCAAACTTCAGACGGGCCTGGACATGTACTGGCTTAAACAGGGGGACACGTCTAGCACTGCAGGATTTGAGTCCCTGGCGGCGTAGTGTGTTACTGATGGTAGGCTTTGTTACTTTGGTCCCAGCTCTCTGCAGGTCATTCACTAGGTCCCCCCGTGTGGTTCTGGGATTTTTGCTCACCGTTCTTGTGATCATTTTGACCACACGGGGTGAGATCTTGCGTGGAGCCCCAGATTGAGGGAGATTATCAGTGGTCTTGTATGTTTTCCATTTCCTAATAATTGCTCCCACAGTTGATTTCTTCAAACCAAGCTGCTTACCTATTGCAGATTCAGTCTTCCCAGCCTGGTGCAGGTCTACAATTTTGTTTCTGGTGTCCTTTGACAGCTCTTTGGTCTTGGCCATAGTGGAGTTTGGAGTGTGACTGTTTGAGGTTGTGGACAGGTGTCTTTTATACTGATAACAAGTTCAAACAGGTGCCATTAATACAGGTAACGAGTGGAGGACAGAGGAGCCTCTTAAAGAAGAAGTTACAGGTCTGTGAGAGCCAAAAATCTTGGGTTGTTTGTAGGTGACCAAATACTTATTTTCCACCATAATTTGCAAATAAATTCATTAAAAATCCTACAATGTGATTTTCTGGAGAAAAAATATCTAAATTTGTCTGTCATAGTTGACGTGTACCTATGATGAAAATTACAGGCCTCTCTCATCTTTTTAAGTGGGAGAACTTGCACAATTGGTGGCTGACTAAATACTTTTTTTCCCCACTGTACTTGTACTGGTACCACCTACCTATTGGACAGATGCCCTGAGGAGATGCCGGTTGGGCAGGGTCAAAGGTGGTGATGGGTGGCATCGTTCACACCCTCTTAAACCTTAGCCCCACCCATCTCTTTAAGGATTCACATGTGAGGCCATGTGCTAAACAGAGTGAATAAGGTAATGTAGTAAACAACCAAGTGGTGAAAGTAGTAGCAAGAAGTATTAGTAAAAATACACGCCATCTAGTCCTGGCCTATATTCTAATCTGACTTTGGTGCAGTTCATGTTGTTCTTCAAACACAGCTATGTTTATTTGTCACATGCACAGGATACAGAAGGTGTAAAAGGTTCAGTGAAATGGTTACTTGCATAGTGGAGTCTTTTGTTTAGACATGTAGCGAGCTAGCTAGTTAAACATTGAACCATAATCCCAACTCTAATGCTGCATTCAAAACAACTGGGAACTTGGAAGAAAATAAGCTCAGACTGAGAAAAATCGATTTGAACGATCATCCAACTCGGAATTCCAACTCAGGAACTCGGGCCTCTTTCTAGAGCTCCGACTTTCCGACCTGAAGATCACTGATGTCATGATTTGAACTCGTATTTTTCGGAGTTCCCAGTTGTTTTGAACACTGCGATATTACCATGCACCATGCATGAATCTGCAGGTAGCTAAAGCTAACCAACTAGGTTCAATGTTAGCTAGCTAGCTAACATTAGGCTATAACTAGCAATGCAAATGGCTTTCTGAGATACTAATAATATTACTACACAGATCATACGCGTAACATTAGCTAGCAAGCCAGCCAGCTTACGTTAGCTAGCTAGCTAACGGCACACTTTAACTTGCAATGAAAATGACTTTCTGACAAAATTAGAAACGTATAATATCAGAAAATGTAGCTAGACTCTTACCCGTTTACATGGATGAACGCTTCTCCCTCTCTGTCATGGATGCCATGGTTGCCCTTTGAAAATGTAATCCGGAGACAGGTGTTTTATACAACAGCCTTCAACAGCCTTCGACTCGCTCCACATTTAGCAATCACTGCTTCCACCAGGCATTCCACTGACTTAAAAACTCAGTTGTCACTTTTTCCGTGACAACAACACTGTTTATCGCCATTTCTTCCCCATCACTGTCATCAGAAAACTCTACAATGTCTGGTTCAATGAAAATGCTTTTATCTAAATCAGGGATTTCCTCATCGTCTGATTCATTTTCAGAGTCAGAGTCAGCATGGCACGATCGTCCTCCAAAAAGTAGTCCATCACAATATTTCCCCACTGATCTTTGTCGATATTGCCTGTTAACTTCAGGGCAGCAATGTTGAGAGCAGTAGTAACACCTTTTCAGTTCTTCATGATACAGTATCTTTCAAATAAAGCTGTGGTAGAAAGGATTATCTACACATTCTGAGCAGCTCATGTTATAGACAGAAGCCTGCTACATGTCAGACAATCCAAACTCATCTCTCGGCATGTCCAGCCCATACATTATCTCAGCCAATCATGGTTAGCGGGAAGGTTCCTGTATTTTTCCATGGCTAAACCAACTAGGCTCAAAATTTAACAAATGTATTCGTAATTACAGATGGCATTCAAGTTTGTTATTAAAGCACATGAAAAATTAAATACGTTCAAATGCCTCTCCTGTGAAGTAGTGACGTGCGACATACGCCTAGCTTCTTGAAACGGGTCACATTTGTGCCTCTTTGGATATATCTATTTCCTTGACAGCAGTAATATGCCATTTCTACAACTAGTTAGTTATGTGCGTGGGAGGCGGGATAGATCAAATGTCAATGTTGAGGTGATTCAGTCGTGTACACGCGGTGGTGACTTCATTTGTCCTTTGATC
This sequence comes from Coregonus clupeaformis, assembly GCF_020615455.1. Taxonomy (NCBI): domain Eukaryota; kingdom Metazoa; phylum Chordata; class Actinopteri; order Salmoniformes; family Salmonidae; genus Coregonus; species Coregonus clupeaformis. Next base: position 40,318,249 of record NC_059205.1, read on the forward strand.
CTACCGGTCCTGCCAACCCCACCTCACCCCAGCTCAGTCAGTCAGCCCCACCCAACTTTAATGCATTGCCTTCCCTCAACATCAAAGATTTCTGCCAGTGATCAACACCATATTAAAGCACAGCATGAATTATCTGTCCTGGCTGCGCCCAGACTTTGTCATACCCATATTCTATTATTTGTATTTTATTCTGTTATATTCCATTATATTCACACTATAAAATACAATGCCTTTAGAAAGTATTCATACCCTTTGACTTATCCCACATTTTGTTGTGTTACAGCCTGAATTCAAAATGGATTAAATATATGTTTTTTTCTCACCAATCTACACACAATACCCCATAATAACAACGTGAAAACATGTTTTTAGACATTTTTGCAAATGTATTGAAAATGAAATACAGAAATATCTTGTTTACAAAAGTATTCACACCCCTGAGTCAATACTTTGTAGAAGCACCTTTGGCAGCGATTACAGCTGTACAGTCTTTCTGGGTACGTCTCTAAGAGCTTTCCACACCTGGATTGAGCAACATTTGTCCATTATTCTTTTCAAAATTCTTCAAGCTCTATCAAATTGGTTGTTGATCATTGCTGGACAACAATTTTCAGGTGTTGCCATAGATTTTCAAGTAAATTTAAGTCAAAACTGTAACTTGGCCACTCAGGAACATTCACTGTCTTCTTGGTAAGCAACTCCAATGTAGATTTGGCCTTGTGTTTTAGGTTATTGTCCTGCTGAAAGGTGAATTAATCTCCCAGTGTCTGGTGGAAAGCAGACTGAACCAGGTTTTCCTCTAGGATTTGCCTGTGCTTAGCTCCATTCAGTTTATTTATTTATCCTGAAAATCTCCCCAGTCCTTAACGATTACAAGCATACCCATAACATGATGCAGCCACCACTATGCTTGAAAATATGGAGAGTGGTACACAGTAATGTGTCGTATTGGATTTGCCCCAAACATAACACTTTGTATTCAGGACAAAAAGTTAATTCCTTTGCCACATTGTTTGCAGTATTACTTTAGTGCCTTGTTGCAAACAGGATGCATGTTTTGGAATATTTGTATTCTGTACAGGCTTCCTTCTTTTCACTTTGTCGATTAGGTTAGTATTGTGGAGTAACTACAATGTTGTTGATCCATCCTCAGTTTTCTCCTATCAAACTCTGTAACTGTTTTAATGTCACAATTGGCTTCATGTTGAAATCCCTGAGCAGTTTCCTTCCTCTCCTGCAACTGAGTTAGGAAGGACGCCTGTATCTTTGTAGTGACTGGGTGTATTGATACACCATCCAAAATGCAATTAATAACTTCACGATGCTCAAAGGGATATTCAATGTCTGCTTTTTTATTTTTACATATCTACCAATAGGTGCACTTCTTTGCGAGGGATTGGAAAATCTCCCTGGTCTTTGTAGTTGAATCTGTGTTTGAAATTCACTGCTCGACTAAGGGACCTTGCAGATAATTGTATGTGTGTGGTACAGATATGAGGTAGTCATTCAAAAATCCATGCAACTTATTATGTGAGTTGTTAAGACAATTTTAGGCTTGCCATAACAAAGGGGTTGAATACTTATTGACTCAATACATTTCAGCTTTTCATTTCTAATAAAAATAATAAATAAATGAAAAACATAATTCCACTTTGACATTATGGGGTATTGTGTGTAGGCTAGTGACAAAACAAACTCAATGTAATACATTTTTTATTCTGGTTGTTACACAACAAAATTTGTAAAAAGTTAAGGGGTATGAATACTTTCTGAAGGCACTGTATATTTGTGTTGACCGTGATCAGGGTAGGTGTGTCTTGTCTCTTTAATGAACAACATAACTAACTATTGATTTTGTCAGCATGACACAGCCATGTAGTCTATGGGTTGCACAGACCAGTAGCATAGATCAACTCAAAATATGCCATTCTGTTGAATACATTTTATTAGTCTGATAATGTTTCTTAAGACCTGCCTAAATTAATGAATAGTGGATTTCTTTGTGATGGTGTATATTCAATTGATTTATTAAAATACAATAGAACATCAACATCGGCCCACATCTACTCCCACTCCTAAACTTGCCAGCATGTGCACAGGGAGGTATAAAAGGCTTATTTACCCCAGCAAGAATGTGGTGAAAATGGGAATGTAAAATTTGGTTCTTAAAAACATTGCCCGATTTTTTATACAGGCAACATACCGTGAATCCTACGTGAAAGTGTCATACTCCTAGATATCTCCAGGTACACTGTTCAACCTAGGTCGCTATTAGGTGATAAAACTCTGTAATACTTGTGATGTGCTCATTTTATCCCATTGTAAAATTCACAAATTATTTTTAATAGGGTTTAAAAAGACTTTGAAGACTGAGGATTCCTCACAGAAAAACACAGTAGATGGATTGTAGGATTCATTTCACCAGGCACAAGGTGTAGAATGTCATGAATTATGCTCACTATACTTTAACTCAGTAAACAAGTCAACGTTTGAACTAAACTTTTGAATTTAACTTTCAAAAGATACCAAAATGTTGGCTTACAAAAACACTGCATGTGTGCCCACTGTAAAACTCCATAGGGGACAGACAAAATTGTGAAATCTGACAGGGCGAATCTGTCTGGGCAGGAACCCACAGCTATCATGCATGATATTGACCCATTGCTCCACTCATGAGATCCCCCAAGGCATTGGGTTTATTCTGATTGCTCAGACATGCTCTTGTGAATATTTTTAAATGTGTCAACATGGGTGCCGTCATGTCTCTCACTATAATCCACTATGTTTCCCCCAATATAAACAAAGGGCAAGTTCCTGTTGCTTATGTCTGGTTGAACACTATGCATCAAGTACTTGATATTGAGTTTTTCATATTGTAAGAGGAGCATTGTGCTACCTTTTCAATTGTGAGCAACAGTTTAAGAGCTTTACGTAACCAATGAGAGTCTGCCACTGTACTGGTCTTTTAAATTAGCCTTTTTTCTTTAAATTGAATACTTGAGCAAATCAATTCAAATGTACAATCCACTGGCCATATAATACAAAGCAGGATTATATTGATTTGGTGACCTCTATAACTTTTCATACTCATAGTCAAAGTGCTGATGATGCGTGGCATGGTACAGTAAATCAATGTATACTGGAAGGGAGTTTGGAAACATTAAGAAAATTTTCAGATAAGAAATATTAATTTTCTCTGTCTTACGAGATAAATCATCTGCAGGAGCGTGATCTTCCTCTGACATTTATACGAAAGCTTTAAACTTTAACTTCAACGTGGCATTTGGGTTTAAAAGAATGGCTCATTCCATATCTTCACTACTGTAATCAGTCCCAAAATAAGGAAGTCAAGTGAAATCTTTATTCATTCAGACTAATTTTAAAAGGCAGATATGTAAAATGACAGCAGTAATGCAAATGTATACAGTAGTTTAGAAAAGAGCAGCACCACTTCAGCATGTGTAGCAAGTGGCGCAGTGGTCTAAGGCACTGCATCGCAGTGCTAGCTGTGCCACTAGAGATCCTGGTTCGAATCTAGGCTCTGTCGTAGCCGGCCGCGACCGGGAGACCCATGGGGCGGTGCACAATTGGCCCAGCGTCGTCCAGGGTAAGGGAGGGAATGGCCGGCAGGGATGTAGCTCAGTTGGTAGAGCATGGCATTTGCAACGCCAGGGTTGTGGGTTCGATTCCAGTATGGAAATAAAATAATGTATGCACTCACTAACTGTAAGTCGCTCTGGATAAGAGTGTCTGCTAAAATGTAGCAATGAGGGGGCGAGAGAAGGCCTTTGGGGAACTGACAGAGATTACATTAGTCACTCCTGCTGGAAATATTACTTTTATAGGCTACTGAACTGCTGTACAGAATGTACATTTCTACTTCAAAGGCCCAGTGCAGTCAAAAACTAGATTTCCCTGTGTTTTATATATATTTCCACACTATGAGGTTGGAATAATAATGTGAAATTGTGAAAATGATGAAAATGCCACTTTAGTGTAAGAGCTCTTTGAAAAGACCGCCTGAGATTTCAGTCTGTTTTGGTGAGATGGAGTTTTGGCCTGCCTAGTGACATCACTGAGTGATAAATTAGTTAATAGACCAATAGGAAAGAGAGTTCCAAACCTCTCTGCCAATAACAGCTAGTTTTCAGTTTCCCCTCCCCACAGACCACTCCCAGACAGACCTAGCAAAGTTCTTGCTTGAGAAATTGCTCTTTGCTAAAAAGCTATTTTTGTTATTTTTTTTACCATTTTAAAGGGATTCTCCGGTACTTTTGTAAACTTTTAATCCAGTAGTTCTGAAAGTAGCGCTCATTAGCCAAAGGTGGTTCCCGAAAATGGTGTATCACGTCACATATGTGCAGATATGTACACCACGTCATTGCTTTTTCTCTCGCTCTGCTGTGGGTGCATCATGAGCATCTTGCTAGTTGTCACTCATATGGCGAGGGTCTGAAGCTCGTGGGTAACTCGAATTGCTAGGGGGCTGGCCATTAAATCCATTATTAAAATTTTTAAAGAATATGGCACCACAACAAACCTGCCAAGAGAGGGCCGCCCACCAAAACTCATGGACCAGGCAAGGAGGGCATTAATCAGAGAGGCAACAAAGAGACCAAAGATAACCCTGAAGGAGCTGCATAGCTCCACAGCGGAGATTGGAGTATCTGTCCATAGGACCACTTTAAGCTGTACACTCCACAGAGCTGGGCTTTACAGAAGAGTGGTCAGAAAAAAGCCATTGCTTAAAGAAAAAAATAACCATACACGTTTGGTGTTCGCCAAAAGCCATGTGGGAGACTCCCCAAACATTTGGAAGAAGGTACTCTGGTCAGATGAGACTAAAATTGAGCCTTTTGGCCATCAAGGAAAACGCTATGTCTGGCGCAAACCCAACACCTCTCATCACCCCGAGAACACCATCAAGGACTGGGAAACTGGTCAGAATTGAAGGAATGATGGATGGCGCTAAATATAGGGAAATTCTTGAGGGAAACCTGTTTCAGTCTTCCAGAGATTTGAGACTGGGACGGAGGTTCACCTTCCAGCAGGACAATGACCCTAAGCATACTGCTAAAGCAACACTCGAGTGGTTTAAGGGGAAACATTTAAATGTATTGGAATGGCCTAGTCAAAGCCCAGACCTCAATCCAATTGAGAATCTGTGGTATGACTTAAAGATTGCTGTACACCAGCGGAACCCATCCAACTTGAAGGAGCTGGAGCAGTTTTGCCTTGAAGAATGGGCAAAAATATCAGTGGCTAGATGTGCCAAGCTTATAGAGACATACCCCAATAGACTTGCAGCTGTAATTGCTGCAAAAGGTGGCTCAAATTTTAATTTTTTTTGTCTTATTTCTTGTTTGTTTCAGAAGAAAAAATATTTTGCATCTTCAAAGTGGTAGGCATGTTGTGTAAATCAAATGATACAAACCCCCAAAAAATCAATTTTAATTCCAGGTTGTAAGGCAACAAAATAGGAAAAATGCCAAGGGGGGTGAATACTTTCGCAAGCCACTGCACGACGCAACGCAGAGTGCCTGTATACAGCCCTTAGCAGTGATATATTGGCCATATACCACAAACTTCCAAGGTGCCCTATTGCTATTATAAACCGGTTACCAAAATAAATATAACAGTAAACAAGTAGTTGTGCGCCATACCCGTGGTATATTATCTGATATACCACAGCTTTCAGACAATCAGCATCCAGGAGCCAAACTGCCCAGTTTATAATTACAACTAAGTGTTACCATCATTACAAATCAAGCATATGTAGCCTATTGCTGTGGTAAATATAATGTATTGTGATTATAGTGGCACTCTAATTAGAGAGATTGAGCCCTCCTACCCACATGATGAAACGTATTTATATTAGTCACTAATGTAACAAAGGGATTTGGTTCAGCTCTCTATGGAGCAGAGATATGTGCACATCCATAAATACAGTGCCATAGATTTCCTCAGAGACATTCTGCACAAATTTCAGAATAAATTGTTATTTTCTGATGATTGTTATTTGTTCATTTGGAGTATACTGGGACAGTTGGAATCATTTCAGTGGCTTTTAAGATGTAATTCAAGGTCAATGTGAACAAAATGGAAAGGATTTAGAATGTCACAGGTTAAGAAGTTCGTGCCATGACGGTCAGTGTCACCGATCTCATACTGAGCTAATAACAAAAGCAATCTGAACTTGAAACCAAAGTAAACAGAGAGAATATGAAATGTCGGAGCGGGGGTTGAGGAAAACAATGAGGAAAACCCATTTTTTTGTTGAGGAAATGTACCTCAACAAAATGGCCCTGCTCTGTCAAGTGAGAAACGTTAATCCAAAGAAACAATACTTTTAGCTTATAATGCCAATATTCAAATGATTAATTGTGTAATGACCAGGTAGTCTAGCAGAGACGTGAGGGACTGAAACAATGCAATGAATTTTCCACTCCATATTTGGTATCTCTATGCCTAAACCAGTGGCCGAACCACTGAAAACCAAATAAGCCTCAGGTTTTAGGTTTAAAAAAACACCATCAAACTTGACCACTGTAGAAGGGAATGAGAATGATAGATCAAAATAAGAGACTGATCTATACATTGTACAAAAATCAATTGTCCAAAGCTGTTAAAATTGGGCTTGAATTCATTCTGGCCAATTTCAAGATATTACCTATACTCTTGGCTATAGATCAAAGAAGTAAAGCTGACTTAGATTGTAACAACTTATAAAATACATCCTTCCCACATCATCTTTAGGAGTATTGGGCCCCATATCATAAGCTTGTGAGGTGAGGCAATTATGAGATGGCATCTTTCTCGATAACCCATAAAGAAATAAAACCATGGGGTTTGCAATGCATTCTATCCAGTCTCTCATAATATTGATTTCCTTTTCAATTATTGTTCCTGGATGGATTTTGAAATCAATAATCACTACAGGCAATGTATGACTTTGAAATGGACAGCTAGGCGATGTGGTGGCTATGCTGATAACAGTGTGACTGTTATGATAAATGTACCTCTACAAATAGACTATTTATGAGGGCAGATAGTGCATGTTCTTCACATTGAGATCTTCACAATGACCCAATAAGTATGGCACACCCTCTTATTATACAGTGAAACATTTTCTCACTCTATGCTGTCCTATTCATTGTGCAGTTTCGAGTATATGTTGCCTGTTAAGACTATTGATGTAGTCTTATTGACTGATGGTGAAAATTCCCTCATTGATATCGACCATTTTTCCTCTCCATAGCAAGAGAGACCAAAATACAACAGCGGCGTCTGTCATCACCAAAATATTTCCTTTGAATAAATAGTAAGTGAATGCAAAGGATCTCTGCATGGCTTTCCACAGCATCCTGACATCCAGCGACCGTTGAGCTGTCAGAAGCAGTTGATGAAGGAATAGAATAAAGGCAGACTAAGCTCATTAAAACAAGAAGGTGTTGAATAGCCAGATTATAAACAACTCTAATTTCACAAGCAAAGCAGAACGATGCCTTGAGCATGGACTAGATATGCCAAAAGTAGGTTTATGCTTATATCGTTATTTAACAGACCATATTTCATCCATTTTATTTTTCCCGACCAAGGGGGGACTTTCTCTCAAAGCAGGAACAGATAAGTACATATACCATACACACAAAGACTTGAGGCCTTGTTGTTTATACCCATAAGATTATTCTCTATTCGTAGAGTAAACGGAGTAATTTATTTGACCTTAATCATTCCATCACAAGTCTTATTCTTAAAATTATCCAACTGCCTTCTTCTGAGGACAGAAGAAGAGTAATGAATGGGGGAAGGGGGAGAAGAGAGTCTCTCACCATCTCACAATAACATTCCAGTTTCCATTTCAATTCCTCTCTGAATGCATCCCAAATGACACCCTATTCCCTGTGTAAGGCACTACTTTTGACCAGGGCCCATAGGGCTCTGGTAAAAAAAAAATGGTGCACTATATAGGGAATAGGGTGCCATTTGGGACACAAAACATGCATTGTTTTCATGCACTTCTCAAAATAACTATTAATAACCCAGCATTCTATCATCTATAGGCAGCCATTTCAAGTCTAAAGGTGTATACAGTTTGAAATTACAATTGAAAAGCTTTAATTGATTTAGATTGTCAGAGCAAGAGAGCAGCTAATGACAGGCTGTCACTCTTTCAAACATACAATGAATACAACAAAGAGGTTGAGTGAGTGAGTCCAAATACAAAGCCTGATTTCAGGACAGATGGTTTATCTTTTAGCCAACACAATTCCATCAGACATTTAGTTGTTGACCAAATAACAGATTTAAAACAGAATTGCGAAGTTCATAACTGAGAGCAAATGGTTAACGATTTTGAGATTTGTTGAGATTGAGATTGAAGAGAACAGGAGGAAAAGTGCTTTGGTGTGCCTGAGACAGCAGCACACCAATGGAAAAAGTACTGTATTTACGTAAAATATGAGTAGTTTAAGACACTTGTCTCATTTGTGTGTAAACAAATCAGGTTTCATCAGTGCAGCGTCATCGGGAGCAGATGTTCCTTGAGACAAATACACAAAGAAAGTTATAGTGATTACAGAAAGAGATGAAAGATCATGCTGTTCTCAATAATTCATCATATATTCCCATCCAGGATTCCTCCATCGTATTGCTGTTTCTGTAATTACTCCTCATAAATGAGAAATGGGAATATTTTTTTTCTTTTCGTATTCACGGCATGCCAGTCTTGCCAGAATCCTCACAAGATTATGCATTTGAATGTGAAATTAACATTTCCCACCGCACGTATTTGCAGAGCCTGAAAATCAACCGAAAGTGTCAAGTGATGTCAAATGATGTTACTGCATGCTCCTTTGTGTTACGTCTATCAGCCCCTAAGGCTCACTGTTATGAATATATTTTATTGTATAATGACAAACAAAAAGATTTAGACAGGGAACCAGATGTTTTTACAATGTCTGTAGATCAACTCAGCAACCTCTTGTGATAGAGCACAATAGAGCACTGCACCTGGGTCAAAATAACCTGCTACACTGAAAACCTCTGCAGAGGGCCTTGGCTGTGATGAAATGGAAGAGAAGAGTCCCTGTCTGCTTTTGTGGGTTATACTTCTAGCTGGGTAGGCTGCACAGCATGTGTCCTCGCAGGCCTGGGAAGGATCGATGGAGCAACATGAGAATCCTTTGAATAAAACTTTGAGGGGATGCTGCATACCTGGCAACCGACATAACCTCTAACCCAGCAGAGACGGCAGCTGTGGTGGTTGAATTCAGCTCTCTAGAGCTCAAATGATGGCCCACTCTCCTGCTGACTGACACCACCATGCACGGAGAGGAGAGAACCTTCCATTGTTCTCCCTCTTTGATCAGGTTTGGTCAGACCAGAGGTTTCCGGCCAACTCAGATGTATTATCCACTTGCTTGCAGCCTCAGGTGACATCATCTAGTTTATGTCCCAAATGGCACCCTATTCCCTTTATAGTGCACTACTTTTGACCAGAGACCTATGGGCCCTGATCAAAAGTAGTCCACTAAATAGATAATAAGGTGCCATTTAGGATGCAGATCCAGACTGAGTTACAACTGGACATGTTTTTCACCTAAATCCTCAAATTGTCCAACTGCAGGCTATTTTAAACCTGAACAAAATCACTTAGTTTTTTGATCTATTTGCAGTATTTTTAACATTAATGAATACCACCAACTCTTGAGCGGTGCACTTTAGATAAGATAAAAGCCAAGTATTTCAGGGACACTGTCATGATCTATGGTTTAGCTAGTTTATTAAATCTCAATCTAAGGCTTTGAACCGTCCCACTGGGCAAAAACTGGTTGAATCAACGTTGTTTCCACGTAAGGGAAAGTCATCAACGTAAGGGAATATTGTCACGTCCTGGCTCTGGGGACTCTTAATTGTTGAGCCAGGGTGTGGATTTTCTATGTTTAGTTTTCATTGGTTTTTGTTCTAGATCGTTTAGTTTCTATGTTGGCCAGGGTGGTTCCCAATCAGAGACAGCTGTAGCTCGTTGTCTCTGATTGGGGCCAATACTTAGGCAGCCTTTTGGCATGTTAGGTTGTGGGATCTTGTTCCGTTAAGGTTTTGTGTATAACCTAGGACTTCACGTATCGTTTCGTTTGTTGTTTTGTTCGTGTTTAGTACTGAATAAAGTATGTACGTCTATCACGCAGCGCCTTGGTCCGCTTCCTGTAACGATCGTGACAAATATATTAACCTAAATCCGGTGAAATGTTTTGTTGATTTCACGTTGAATTCAGGTTAGTTGACAACTCAACCAAATGTAAATCAAAATTAGATGTTGAACTGACGTCTGAGACAATTGGGGTAAGTACAGTGGGGGAAAAAAGTATTTAGTCAGCCACCAATTGTGCAAGTTCTCCCCCTTAAAAAGATGAGAGAGGCCTGTAATTTTCATCATAGGTACATGTCAACTATGACAGACAAAATGAGGAAAAAAAATCCAGAAAATCACATTGTAGGATTTTTAATGAATTTATTTGCAAATTATGGTGGAAAATAAGTATTTGGTCAATAACAAAAGTTTCTCAATACTTTGTTATGTACCCTTTGTTGGCAATGACACAGGTCAAACGTTTTCTGTAAGTCTTCACAAGGTTTTCACACACTGTTGCTGGTATTTTGGCCCATTCCTCCATGCAGATCTCCTCTAGAGCAGTGATGTTTTGGGGCTGTCGCTGGGCAACACAGACTTTCAACTCCCTCCAAAGATTTTCTATGGGGTTGAGATCTGGAGACTGGCTAGGCCACTCCAGGACCTTGAAATGCTTCTTACGAAGCCACTCCTTCGTTGCCCGGGCGGTGTGTTTGGGATCATTGTCATGCTGAAAGACCCAGCCACGTTTCATCTTCAATGCCCTTGCTGATGGAAGGAGGTTTTCACTCAAAATTTCACGATACATGGCCCCATTCATTCTTTCCTTTACACGGATCAGTCGTCCTGATCCCTTTGCAGAAAAACAGCCCCAAAGCATGATGTTTCCACCCCCATGCTTCACAGTAGGTATGGTGTTCTTTGGATGCAACTCAGCATCCAAAGAACGAGTTGAGTTTTTACCAAAAAGTTCTATTTTGGTTTCATCTGACCATATGACATTCTCCCAATCCTCTTCTGGATCATCCAAATGCACTCTAGCAAACTTCAGACGGGCCTGGACATGTACTGGCTTAAGCAGGGGGACACGTCTGGCACTGCAGGATTTGAGTCCCTGGCGGCGTAGTGTGTTACTGATGGTAAGCTTTGTTACTTTGGTCCCAGCTCTCTGCAGGTCATTCACTAGGTCCCCCCATATGGTTCTGGGATTTTTGCTCACTGTTCTTGTGATCATTTTGACCCCAGAGGGTGAGATCTTGCGTGGAGCCCCAGATCGAGGGAGATTATCAGTGGTCTTGTATGTCTTCCATTTCCTAATAATTGCTCCCACAGTTGATTTCTTCAAACCAAGCTGCTTACCTATTGCAGATTGTCTTCCCAGCCTGGTGCAGGTCTACAATTTTGTTTCTGGTGTCCTTTGACAGCTCTTTGGTCTTGGCCATAGTGGAGTTTGGAGTGTGACTGTTTGAGGTTGTGGACAGGTGTCTTTTATACTGATAACAAGTTCAAACAGGTGCCATTAATACAGGTAACGAGTGGAGGACAGAGGAGCCTCTTAAAGAAGAAGTTACAGGTCTGTGAGAGCCAGAAATCTTGCTTGTTTGTAGGTGACCAAATACTTATTTTCCACCATCATTTGCAAATAAATTCATTAAAAATCCTACAATGTGATTTTCTGGATATTTTTTCTCAATTTGTATGTCATAGTTGACGTGTACCTATGATGAAAATTACAGGCCTCTCTCATCTTTTTAAGTGGGAGAACTTGCACAATTGGTGTCTGACTAAATACTTATTTTCCCCACTGTACATGCACAGATTCTGATTAAACAATAGTTTAAAAGAGGAGTGCATCAATGTTCTTGGGTATTTCCAGAGTACCACTAGTGATTGCTATGGCTACCTCCCTGATTCCACTGTAACAATTGTTACTCGTGTTTGAGAGAAAGTTTGAAGTGGTTCATGGCTGAAATACAGTTAGTTATTTTGTATTTAAATATCAATAATGCACTTTTCTATTAATTTCCGTTGATTTCATTCTTGCCCGGCACTGTTTTCTCAAGTGTCTACTTCCTTCAAATAGCAGGAGCTGGCAGCTAATGCAACACAGCTGTGTGTGTGTGTCTATGACTTATATCAAAACTACAAACACTGATGTAGCAGATGTGTTTTTCCCTCATACACAGTGCATTATGAAGCCTTTCTACCAACTCAAGTGCCTAATCTAATTTACTCTGAGTCTGAAAGCAGAAAGCAGCTGTTGTGAAGTTGCTATCCAGTCAGGGCCGGCTCTAAGCTAAATTTGGTTGGGGGCCCCCCTCACGACAAAACGTTTGTGGCGTAAATACATTTTTTCATTTTAAAGTTAATTTCCTGCAATTCTACATATTTTGCCATGGGGTGGAGAGAACATTTTGCTATTTTATAACAAATGTAATGCAATTCTACCCATTGGGGTGGGGATGATAGGCAGAATCTACCACATAGCCAGTGCTGATTAGTGAAGGTGATTGAGGCAAAACAATTTTTTACATTGTGATCTTTTGGTCAGTCGACCTCAATCAGAGCACGCCAGAACCGCTGGAAAACGTGTGGAGAGACAGCATTTACCCCAATACTTTTCAAACTAGTGTGGCACTGCCACACCACTTTCAAATCAGCAGCACCAACCGGGTCAGTAACTTCTCAGCTCATTTATGCAGTCCAGTTCAACATTTACCTGCTCTGTCGCAGTCTACCATTTAAAACCATTGAAGACTACACGCAGAAGTCATGCTATTTGTACAGTATTTGAGTGATATGATAGGCCGTTCATTTAAGCACCACTACGCTCCCACGAGTCACAACTTCTCAAGCACTCAAGCAGTACAGAACTTGATAGCTATGTTCACACAGCATACGCTTCTTTTTGCTGTCCTGAGCAAAAAGAAACGGCCATCAATCTACTCGCTGAGCTTATTTATTTTAGAGAAAGTGATTTACAAATGTAAACCTTCAATAGTAAACATACTAGCAATATGCTGGCTACTGTTGATAGTCTGCAAAAAATAAAGCTACAACAATACACTTTAACATTGCCTTTAGGATTGTCTAGCCTACTGTAGCTAGGTCGATACCTCTTTTGGAACACAATTGTCTCAAAGGGGCAGCGTCCTATTTTGAGATGTAAAAAAAATATTCTCAAAATGACATACAAACAAAAATGATTGCAATTTTAAAGGATAGAGTAATGACTTGCATTACTAAATTATAATAAACAGCTTTTTAATACATACTATAATAACCAAATGTAGCCTATTAATAGCTGCATATAGACAGAATGCATGCCAACCTATAGGCCCTGCATGACCCCGATGCATTTAAAAACTACACCATGTCCGGGCCAGTAGAAATGTTGTTCGGGCCAGTAGATTTTTGGCCAACTGGCCCAGTTGGGCCAGTGAGAGAAAAAACTAACATTGGACCCTGTCATAGCCTACGAATAAGACCCAGAGTTTTACCTCTCCAGGTCCCAGAAAATAAACATACACATTTTGCCACACCACTTTTGAACCTGTGGTGCCACCTCTAGAGCATGCCATGAGTTGGAGAGACATCTTTGCAGTTTTATAGCTGATTTCCTACAATTCTACAAATATTTCCATGACTTATGCCATGTTAATATGATATCTGAGTGAGAATGACTAACAAAATCAATGGGGGCCACCTGGAGGTCAGGGCTCCTGGGCGCCTCGGTATTCGGCTATGATTATTACAAGTTTAGATAGCTGGCTAGACTAACTACCAATCTAAAAAAAATATACGTGGCTAATTGTCAGCTAATTAGGTGACTGACATAACAAGAGAAAAACTGCTGATGCACAACCAAATTTCAAAATTCCACGTAGTGTATTCTACTATTCTTTCTCTCAATAGTAAGTTGAGACCCTGACTGAGTTCCATAACCGCTTATGTCGCTTATGCCTGGAGTCGGCATTCAGTCAATCTCAGTGTGTGTGTGTGTGCAAAGGCTTTCCTACCCTTAAAATTGAGAAAAGTTTCCTTGAAATTGAATGTGAAAATGTTAGATGAGAGTACACTTCTTGAAGTATTTGAAGGGAAAATAATGCCCTCTAGTGTTCAGACAAGCCACCATGAATATCTATGCATAAAAATTCAGTCCACTTAGTCAGAGTAAAGCCAGCCTATGGTACAGCTGTATGTATTTGCTCAAGAATAGGAGCTTCTATCTACAAACACTCAGCATTACAGCAGGATTATTTCTTCAGCCAGACAGAGATTGAGGTATAAACAGAGAAGGGCAGAGCAAATATGAGCTGCAATCAAACAAAACACCACAGCAGAAATGGTAATGGATGTCTCAGTCATTAATGGTCACTGATTCATGACCAAGAAGAGTGATATAAATGAAGATGATAAGATGTTGGTTGCTAATGCAATGGGTATTGGGATATGAGTTGAGTTGTCCCTTCATTGTATTACCTGTCTTATTCCTCTCTTGTTTCCTTTGGCGAGTTTTGTACACAACTATGGAGCTATGAGATACAGAGAGAGAGTGTGTAGGATGCAGTATTCTACTTCCCATTTCCAATGCTTAGGAAATCGAATCATGTTCCTTTTACATTAGCCAAATGCTTTCCATTCTCACACATTTCTCCACCTACAAGCTCTGGAGTTCAAACTGATCCTAAACCAGTCTCCACAGAAACAACATCTGTCCCAATTACTTCCTCAAATGGTTCTGAACCCGGGGATGGTTTACATAGAGACATTCTGTAATATTTTACACCCCCTTATATAACGGTTTATGCCTTAATAGCAAATAGAATTAGGCACGCATTGATTACAAACATTGATTGAATGAATGAGGTAGCTTCAGAATGTCAATGAAAATACTGCATGTTGCTTCACCTTACAGGAAGTCAAATAGAGGAATAGGCATAGAGCATTATCACCATAGTGATAATCATTACGCTATCTGTGGGTTGTCTTATTATAGCTACAGTATACCCAATATTTGCATGCCTTATTTACTCAATAAATGTGTTTTGGTTTTCAGTATAGTATGCTGGTTTGGTTAATACTCTCCACTCCAGTTCATAAACACAACAGGAACAGACTAGCTCAGAGTTTTCCAAACTCAGTCCTGTGGACAACAAGGGGTGCACGTTTTGGTTTTTGCCCTAGCACTACACAGCGGATTCAAATGTACTGAACAAAAATATAAACGCAACATGCAACAATTTCAAAGATTTTACTGAGTTACAGTTCATATGAGGAAACCCCACCCACTGGGGAGCCAGGCCCAGCCAATCATAATCAGTTTTTCCCCACAAAAAGGCTTTATTATAGACAGAAATGCTCCTCATCATGCGCGAATGGAACATTTCTCTGATTTTTTATTTCAGCTCATGAAACATGGGACCAACACTTTACATGTTGCGTTTATATTTTTGTTCAGTGTAATCAAAGCTTGATAAGTTGATTATTTGAATCAGCTGTGTAGTGCTAGGGCAAAAAACAAAACGTGCACCCATTGGGGTTCCGAGGACCGAGTTTGGGAAACGCTGGACTAACTCATTGGTGTTCCCTACAGTAGTATATGTGTAGGACATCAAAATATTGACCAATTGTTCTTTATATGACACGTGTAGGGAAAGCAACGTAAAGCAATGTAAACAAACATATTGTAGGTTCAATTCTTGTCCACCCAGTGAAAGTGTCAATTTGACTGGGTTCAGCTCAGTTTGAGTGGGCCAGCCCTCTGAAATCGACCCTGATCCACTCTTCTTCACAGTACGGCTAGAGCAGGAAGGTGACATTATCTGGGTTGGCTTGTAATCCAGGGGCCCTCTTTCTCATTATGAGCACAACAATGAATTCATTGGAATTATCATGCTGCATGACCTTCACATTCACCTACTGTTCATTACTGGGACTGCCAGAGCCTACAGTATGTAGGAATTATTTCACAGTACATCAAACTGCATGCAGGAGTGTATCACAAAGTCAGCTGGGAGGTGAGGGAGTGCAAGAAAAAAAGGATATAAAATGGAAATGTAATTTCATTTTTGCCCAGAAGGGAATTTAGTATTCTTGACGATGTTGGGAGATCAAGAACTCCCATTAGGGTTTTTGGATAACCACGTTGCTCAGAAGAAATACGCGTCTCCCATCCTGGCACCAAAGAAATAGGCACTAAATGCTTGAGCGGCTTCTTTCTATGGAAACAAGGCACTGTGGTGTACATTAGACTGAAGGTCTGAGATATGTATATTGGCTGTGGCATATTTGTGTTGAAAGTACTTATTAGGCCTAGAGTACTTTAAACGCATTGTGTTAAATATTGTATTTTTTCTATAGAGCCAGTATGCGCTAGAGCCTCTGTATTAGTATGTTTGCATCTCAAATGGCACTATATTCTCTATACAGTATAGTGCACTGCTTTTGACCAGATCCTTATGTGCCCTGGTCCAAAGTAGTGCACTAAATAGGGAATAGCGTGCCATTGGGGTGCAGACTATGTATATTTTATTGACTGGTTGAGGGAGTGCCTGTCTAGGGCATTGAGATGTAAGTCATACAATAGAACCCAACAGTAATTAGAAGTAGCAGGTAACAGCACATCAAAACCAAGATGCTGAGTGGAGAGTTTCAGTAATCAGTATGGCACAGCTACGAAATAAACATGGGATGTGCCGGTGGCTAGTCTAGCTGTAGTGCTGCAGCCCCCAAACCACACATGCCCCTGGAGACAGCGGTTCAATCTCCCATTCTGAAACTAGCACTTCTGTGCTATCTATCTGCCCATCTATCATTCTTTCTGTATCTGTTAATAAGACTTGGGCATATGTACAATATCAGGAGCTTAGGGCAATGTAGGGTATGTATGAGCAGAGCCATTATGGATACGTACATACATATCTATAGTATATGGCTTTGGGTACGAGTGCACAGTATATGGAATATGAGGAGGGCTCTGATGGCTCAAGCAGAGGGATAAAGGAGATGATAACCTGTAGGCCTAACAGCAGAGGAGAGTTGGTGGAGCAAAATGGTGGAGGTCCTAGTGGGAGCAGATCAACAGGAAGTGATTGATTGGGTGCTGATATCAGCAGGGGGGTGATCTACTGAGCAACGGGTTTATAAATAAATAAAAGGGTTTATAAAGTGTTTACAATTACATTATTAATGGTTATTTGATGATTTGTAAATGTGTTATAAAGGGTAGCCTACCTTAATGAAAAGTGTTACCAAGATGATTATTCGGAGTAGCATGATCAACATCAAGAACCGTAATAGACTGAGGTAACTACAGACACTGAGGAGACAGGTTAATAGGGGCTCTGAATTGAAAACAAATACAACAAAGGTCATTATCACTCATTGTGTTGTTGCAGTCGTCGCTGGGTACTTAGAGAGCAGAGTTATGAAATCATTAATTTGTGCTGCCAAAAGAACACAAGGGAACCTAGATTTTGTATTGTTCTCTTTTAATGTGCATTTTACATGTAATGCACTTGGGGGGAAAACCAGTGAACCTAAAAGTGGTAGGTTGGCTAAGTGGGTATTTTTGTGCACAAAGGTGATACTTCTAATTTACACTCCTACTGTTGACAGGTACGTGAGCCTGAGAGAAGGATAGAGGCAGTGTTACCAAACCCCATGTGGATCTGAGCAGTTGACAGAATATTCAGTTTTACAGAAAGTCACACAGAATTATCATACCCCTACCCAGTTCCCCTTGTATTCAAATTGCGCCAAAGCAGAAAAATATGATAATCGTTTGGACAGTGGCAGACTTACCATTAGGCAGAAGAGGCAATTACCTCAGGCCTCACATTATCAAAGGGCATCATAAAAATAAAAAATAAAAAATAAATATTTGTATATATATAATTGATCCACTTGAGGCCACCCCATGCTCCACTTGAGGCCACGCCATGCTCTGCTCGAGGCCCCCCAACTGTCATGGGCTGCTCAGCTCATCACTCATTCTGTCTCGCTTCAGCAGGTTGGTTCAGCAGCAGCAAAATCCTGACCACATTATTGACAAAAAAGGCCTCCAAAAAAGTTTATGAATTCATACAGCCGAATAATAATTACTAATAGATAAATAATTTATTCCAACATATACATATATTTCATATCAATATTAATATAATCCAAGTTTTTCTCATAATAGTAGAAACAAGTATCATTAATCACCCACGGACTGGTTCATATAATGGACTATTCCACCCTGACAGAGTTTCCGTGCATTGTTTCAAGCAATATGATTGCAAACGTGACTTTCATTGAATTAAGCTGCAGCAATGAGGAGCTTTCAGAGCAGGGAAGAAAAAAGAAAAAGAAAAAACTATGATTTAATTTAAAAAGAAAAATTACCTAAGCTAACGCATTTCTTTAGTAAAAAGACACGTACTGCTGATAATACTGCCATCATCGTCGGGGCAGAGGCAGAGGACATGTATGTGTAGCCCATGTATCTGAGGCTGTCTGGCCAAAAAGAGTATGGCATGTCATACTCTTTTTGGCCGGACAGCATGAGATACATGGGCTACATATAGTAAGACAGAGGGGCGCTGTTTCGCTCACTCAGATGCGTTCTCCTGTGAGATAGTTTCAGCCACTTGTGAATTGAAGGAAAGGTGGCAGGTGCACACTGCACTGTTTGGATGCTGGAATTATTTTGGATGAACGTGCGAAGGTAACTTACTTTTTGAATTGATTTGTTTGACAAGTAGATTAAACATCATGACTGGTTGTTCTTCATGGCACATAAAAAAAGTATACATTTTTGCAGTTAAACTAGTAGGTTATTGTACATTAAGTACAATTGGTGGGACTTGATTTAACTCTTTGAAAGTATTTTTGTGGTAGTGGTAGAAGTTTAAAAAGTTTTACATTACTATTTAAAGCAAAGCCGTTACATATAGTTAAAGTTACATTTAGTAAAATAAATGGTCTGATTAATTTTATAGACTACCATATCAACCTTATTACTTTGGATTGCGGGGCAGTTAGATCGAAAGAATGTCTAAACTACAGTAGTTGCGTGTGAAAACTGAAAGAAAAAGACAGGACAAAGAGATCTTCTGTCAGACGATTGGAATAAAAGGCAGGATCATGTGGACAACATTCTTAGGAAAGCAAAGCAACTCTGAATCATTCATGCTTTGGGATTCAGGCTAAAGACGACATCCTTGGAAAGACACCTGGGAGCCAGAAATCTTTCTGATTGAGAGGGGGTCAAATACTTATTTCCCTCATTAAAATGCAAATCAATTTATAAAATTTTTGACATGTGTTTTTCTGGATTTTGTTGTTGTTATTCTGTCTCTCACTGTTCAAATAAACCTACCATTAAAATTATAGACGGATCATTTCTTTGTCAGTGGGCAAACGGACAAAATCAGCAGGGGATCAAATACTTTTTTCCCTCACTGTATGCTAATTTATGCACATTTAAGTAGTTATAATTTATAGTGCAGACCAGAGCTAGTGCGAACCAGAGCTAGCTAAGCCCAGGACCAGAACTGGACCAGAGCTAGTGCAAACCATAGCAGTAGTTGTGGACAGTAGTTGTGGTCAGTTGTTATGGTCAGTAGTTGTGTAGTTGTGGTCAGTAGTTGTGGTCAGTAGTTGTGTAGTTGTGTGGTTGTGTTGCAGATTCTTTGGGCCCTACATTATGAATGTGGGAAGTAGTTGTGGTCAGTAGTTGTGGGCAGTAGTTGTGTGGTTGTGGTCAGTAGTTGTGGTCAGTAGTTGTGTTGTCAGTAGTTGTGGTCAGTAGTTGTGTAGTTTTGTGGTTGTATTGCAGGTTCTTTGGGCCCTACAGTATGGACGTGGTAAGTAGTTGTGGTCAGTAATTGTGGTCAGTAGTTGCCTTGGTTGCCTCACCCTCTTCAACCTCATCATCATTTTTGCCTACGCTGCCACATGTACTCCTCTGCGTCTGTGAGTATCCATAGCAATGGCTCCGGTTGGGCTGCTCAATGATGAGACATGAGAGACCTGTTAGCTGACAATACTGAATTACTTTTTGTCACTCTTTTTCTCTAACTTGTTGGGGAAGTGGCAAAATGTCTGTTGTTTATAAAACGTTACAGAAAATATTGTTGATACGGTACCTAAAACAGCTGTAACTTTTTATTGGAATAAGATACTTTTGTTCAAACGCAAGATTTGAATAGCTTTTTGTCTAAGTTGTAGCAAAGTGGTCATAGTAGCTGTATTGTTGCATTTACAGTGAATGGAATGTTGGAAGTGATGATGTCACAATGGGGCCTTAAATAATAATACGAAGAAGTATGACGAAGATTTAGAATGGGACGTTTGCTTCGCAAGTCTTTACTATAAAACCCATAAAAAAAGTGTGCACACATACAGTGCCTTCAGAAAGTAACAGTTCGGAACAGTCTATATCATGAAGACATTTTGTGAAGTTTTTGTTCGTTTTGGACTTCGGCAAGCATTTTTTTCTGCTGTTCGGGCACACCAAAAAAAGTCGGTAGCCAAAGTCGGTAGCCGAAGTCGGTAGCCGAAGTCGGTAGCCGAAGTCGGTAGCCGAAGTCTACGCCCCCTCGTTGATGATTGGTCAACAGTAGGGATTCTTCAACGAAGTGGCTGTTGTCATTCAACGAGAGACGACTCGTCCTCATGCACATTTTTTCACTTGAGAAATACTGCACCAAACATCATAGTTGGACGCAAAATTGCGCAAATAAGATCTCCTCGATAAAAACGGCAAAATCAACGACAGATTTCTTGAGTTATCTTAGATTAATTCAGATTATTTTGAGGAAGTGTATACTGGCTACGACGTCTCAAAATGGACAAACAGTACTATTGCCGCTTTTTTCTCATTTTTCAAGTGAAGGTCCTTTAAGGGAGTATGTGAGCACACTCGTTCCAACTGAAGCATGCTGACGCCGTTATTCCACATTTTGTTGTGTTACATCCTGAATTCTAAATGGATTAATAAATACAAAAATCTCACCCATCTACACGCAATACCCCATAATGACAAAGTGAAAACATGTTTTGGAAATTTTTGCAAATTTATTGAAAATGAAGTACAGAAATATCTCCTTTACATAAGTATTCACACCCCTGAGTCAATACATGTTAGAATAACCTTTGGCAGCGATTACAGCTGTGAGTCTTTCTGGGTAAGTCTCTAAGAGCTTTGCACACCTGAATTGTACAATTGCACATTATTATTTTTACAATTCTTCAAGCTCTGTCAAGTTGGTTGTTGATCATTGCTAGACAGATATTTTCAAGTCTTGCCATAGATTTTCAAGCTAATTTGATTCAAAACGGTATCAAGGCCACTCAGGAACATTCAATGTCATCTTGGTAAGCAACTCCAGTGTACTGTATATTTGGCCTTGTGTTTTAAGTTATTGTTCTGCTGAAAGGTACATTTGTCTCTCATTGTCTGTTGGAAAGCAGACTGAATCAGGTTTTCCTCTAGGATTTTGCCTGTGCTTAGCTCTATATTCCGTTTATTTTATCAACAACAACAAAAAAACATAACATGATGCACCCACCACCATGCTTGAAAATATGAAGAGTGCTACTCAGGGATGTGTTGTGTTGGATTTGCCCCAAACATAACACTGTCACACCCTGATCTGTTTCATTATCCCCTGTGTATTTATACCTGCGTTTTCTGTTTGTCTGTTGCCAGTTCGTCTTGTTTTGTCAGGTCTTACCAGCGTGTTTCCCGTTTCTCAAGTTCTTGTTTTCTAGTCTTCCCGGGTTCCGACCTTTCTGCCTGCCCTGAGCCTGCCTGCTGTTCTGTCCCTTTTTGACTCTGCCTTGGATTATGAACCTCGGCCTGCCCTCAACCTGCCTTTTGCCTGCCCCTTTGTGATAATAAATATTCTGAGAATCAAACTATCCGCCTCCTGTGTCTGCATCTGGGTCATATCCTGAGTCGTGATAGGACGAACTGGCCATGGCTGACCCAGCAGACTCTGACCAGCTTCGCAACGCTGTCTCCTCCCAAGGAGCCACCATTGGAAGACATGAGGAGCTACTTCAAAACCTTATGAAAGGACTCCAGACCTTGGCGGAACCCCGTGATCACGCTTTCAATGCATTGCTGGAGCAATTCCACGGATGATCTACTAGGCAGCAAGCCACTACGATAACCCCCCAGACTCTCAGTAACCCCGCTACTAGCGGCACTTCTCCCCAGCCTACCCCGGATTCCCCAGAACCCCGCTTACCTCCTCCGGAACGCTACGCTGGAGATTCGGGAACCTGCCGGGCGTTTCTCTCCCAGTGCTCCATCATCTTCGAGCTGCAGCCCTCTTCGTTTACCTTGGATTACTCGAAGATAGCATACTTGATAATGCTGATGTCTGGGAGGGCACTCGCCTGGGCTATGGCGGTGTGAGAGCAACAATACACCACTTGCCTCAGTCTGGAGGAGTTTGTGGCGGAGGTTAGAAAGGTGTTCGACTCGCCATTGTCCCGGAGAGAGGCTGCTCGGAAGCTACTTCAACTGCGTCAAGACTCCCGTAGTGTGGCAGACTATGTGGTGGATTTTCGCACTTTGTCCGCCGAGAGTGCATGGAACCCGGAGTCTGTGTTCGACACGTTCCTTCATTGATTATCGGAGGTGGTTAAAGACGAGCTCGCAGCCCAGGAGCTTCTCATGGACCTCGACTCTCTCATAGCCTTGACCATACAGATCGATGGGCAGCTGCGAGAACGTAGGAGGGAGAGGAGGTCTGTTCCCGGTCACACTCGCTCATCCACGGCTCCCACCTCGCATCCGAGGAATCCCGGAAGTCCCCGACATTACATATCTACCTGTCCATTAAAAGACCAGGCTCATCAGTAGGTACGAGTACACTGATGAGCCGTACGGGGAGTTTCAAATCTTCCATTTCTCGTACCCCTCTCCATGCCACGCTGTTGTGGGGTGACCAGTACAAATCTCTCCGGGTACTCATTGACTCTGGGGCCGACGAGTGCTTTATGGACTCTACCCTGGTGTCGGAGCTGGGAATCTCCACACACCCCCTCTCCATTCCCATGGACATCAGAGCGCTGGATGGGCGCTCTATTGGCAGAGTCACCGACAATACGGTTCCTACTAACTTGCGAGGGTCAGGTAATCATAGTGAGTCTATGCATATCCTGCTCATTGAATCTCCTCATGAACCCGTGGTTCTGGGGTTTTCATGGCTTCAGAGGCACAATCCCCTGATCGACTGGGCTACTGGTTTTATCATGGGTTGAAGCCCGTTCTGCCATGCGCATTGTCTGAAGTCGGCGCAACCTGCCCCGGGACGTCTCCTGTGGGCTTGGGAGAAGCCTTGGATTTCTCCGCCATTCCCGCAGAGTACCAGGACCTTGCTACATCTGTCCCTCCGCATCAACCCTACGACTGCGCTATCGACCTTCTCCCAGGAACTACACAGCCTCGGGGGCGGCTTTATTCCCTGTTCGGGTTCGGAGACCAAGACTATGGAAAGGTACATTGAGGACTCTCTTGCTGCAGGGAGTATTCGCCCATCTTCCTCCCCCGCCGGCGCTGGGTTCATCTTTGTGGAGAAGAAGAACAAAACCCTGCGCCCGTGTATCGACTATCGGGGCCTTAATGACATCACGGTTAAAAAACGTTACCCTTTACCACTCATCTCCTCAGCTTTCAAGCCTCTCCAGGGGGCGACAATCTTATCCCGTTCAGCTCAAGAGCTGAGTCCTTCAGCGTCTCGTGGAGAACAGGCTTTTTGTTAATGCAGAGAAATGTGAGTTCCATCGCTCCACCATCTCCTTCCTAGGATACGTCATCGTTGCAGGAAATATTCAGATGGATTCTGACAAGGTGAGAGTGGTGGTGGATTGGCCTCAACCCACAACCAGAGTGCAGCTAAAATGTTTCCTGGGGTTTGTTAATTTCTACCGCCGTTTCATCCGGGCGTTCTCGGACCTCAAGCATCGATTCACTACAGCTCCCATCTTGATCCATCCGGACCCGTCCCGTCAGTTTGTGGTGGAGGTCGACGCCCCGGACGTCGGAGTGGGGGCCGTCCTGTCCCAGCGTTCTGCCCAGGACCAAAAGCTGCATCCCTGTTCTTTCCTTTCCCATCGTCTTAAACCCGCTGAGAGGAACTATGACATGGGAAATTGAGAACTACCCGTGGTCAAGATGGCATTGGAGGAGCGGAGGCACTGGTTAGAGGGGGCAGAACATATATTCTTAGTGTGGACTGACCATAAGAACCTGGAATATCTCCGCACCACTAAGCACCTCAACTCAAGGCAGGCTCGATGGGCACTGTTATTCACTCGGTTCAATTTTACTATCCCCTACCGCCCTAGGTCCAAGAATGTGAAGCCTGACACGCTCTCATGCCTGTATAGCCACATTGCTACACCGTCTGACCCCGAGACCATCCTCTCTACCTCCTGTCTAGCGGCTGCAGTCATCTGGGGTATAGAGAGCCTGGTTAGCCGGTTCCTGGAATTGGCACATTCCTCTAGACTGACCTGCCATCTTGGCTCCCGTTGGACCCTGACTTTCATCCGACAACGTTTTTGGTGGCCCACCATGGTTCCTGACGTCTCCGCATTCGTCGCCGCCTACACTGTGTGCTCACAGAATAAGACTCCTCGACAAACTCCGGCTGGCCTCCTTCAACCACTCCCTGTTCCTCACCGCCCCTGGTCTCCTATATCCCTGGACTTCATCACTGGTCTCCCTCCATCAGATGGCAACACCACTATCCTTATGGTGGTGGATAGATTTCCAAAGCCGCCCATTTCATTCCCCTTCCCAAGTTACCCTCTGCCAAGGACACGGCCCAGCTCATGGTGCAGCACGTCTTCCGGATCCATGGACTTCCGGTTGACATGGTCTCCGATCGCAGTCCTCAGTTCTCGTCCCGGTTCTGGAAGGCGTTCTTCAACCTCATTGGGTCGTCGGCCAGCCTGTCCTCTGGTTTTCAGCCCCAGTCTAACGGCCAGTCAGAGCGAGCAAATCCGGACCTGGAGACGGCTCTTCATTGCCTCATCTCCGCCAACCCCACCACCTGGAGCCAGCAACTCGTGTGGGTGGAATATGCCTTCCCTGCTCAGCCACTGGTCTCTCGCCCTTCAAGTGTTCTTTGGGATATCAGCCCCCGCTCTTCCTCGAGCAAGAGGAAGAAGTCAGCATACCCTCTGCCCAGATGTTCGTCCGCCGCTGTCGCCTTACCTGGAAGAGAGCCTGGTCCGCTCTTTCCCGTTTCTCCTGTTCTCAAGTTCTTGTTTTCTAGTCTTCCCAGTTCCGACCTTTCAGCCTGCCCTGACCATGAGCCTGCCTGCCGTTCTGTCCCTTTTTGACTCTGCCTTGGATTATAGACCTCTGCCTGCCCTCAACCTGCCTTTTGCCTGTCCCTTTGTGATAATAAATATTCTGAGAATCGAACTATCCACCTCCTGTGTCTGCATCTGGGTCATATTTTTTATTTTATTTTTTTCACCTTTATTTAACCAGGTAAACCAGTTGAGAACAAGTTCTCATTTACAACTGCGACCTGGCCAAGATAAAGCAAAGCAGTGCGATAAAAACAACAACACAGAGTTACATATGGGGTAAAACAAAACAAAGTCAAAAATACAACAGAAATACATATAATATACAGTGTGTGCAAATTTAGCAAGTTATGGAGGTAAGGCAATAAAATAGGCTATAGTGCAAAATAATTACAATTAGTATTAACACTGGAATGATAGATGTGCAAGAGATGATGTGCAAATAGAGATGCTGGGGTACAAATTAGCAAAATAAATAACAATATAGGGATGAGGTAGTTGGGCGGGCTAATTTCAGATGGGCTGTGTACAGGTGCAGTGATCGGTAAGGTGCTCTGACAACTGATGCTTAAAGTTAGTGAGGGAGATAAGTGTCTACAGCTTCAGAGATTTTTGCAATTTGTTCCAGTCATTGGCAGCAGAGAACTGGAAGGAATTGCGGCCAAAGGAGGTGTTGGCTTTGGGGATGACCAGTGAGATATACCCGCTGGAGCGCAGACTACGGGTGGGTGTTGCTATGGTGACCAATGAGCTAAGATAAGGCGGGGATTTGCCTAGCAGTGATTTATAGATGGCCTGGAGCCAGTGGGTTTGGCGACGAATATGTAGTGAGGACCAGCCAACAAGAGCGTACAGGTCACAGTGGTGGGTATTATATGGGGCTTTGGAGACAAAACGGATGGCACTGTGATAGACTACATCCAATTTGCTGAGTAGAGTGTTGGAGGCTATTTTGTAAATGACATCGCCAAAGTCAAGGATCGGTAGGATAGTCAGTTTTACGAGGGCATGTTTGGCAGCATGAGTGAAGGAGGCTTTGTTGCGAAATAGGAAACCGATTCTAGATTTAACTTTGGATTGGAGATTCTTAATGTGAGTCTGGAAGGAGAGTTTACAGTCTAACCAGACACCTAGATATTTGTAGTTGTCCACATACTCTAGGTCAGACCCGTCGAGAGTAGTGATTCTAGTCGGGTGGGCGGGTGCAAGCAGCGTTCGGTTGAAGAGCATGCATTTAGTTTTACTAGTGTTTAAGAGCAGTTGGAGGCTACTGAAGGAGTGTTGTATGGAATTGAAGCTCGTTTGGAGGTTTGTTAACACAGTGTCCAATGAAGGGCCAGATGTATACAAAATGGTGTCGTCTGCGTAGAGGTGGATCTGAGAGTCACCAGCAGCAAGAGCGACGTCATTGATATACACAGAGAAAAGAGTCGGCCCAAGAATTGAACCCTGTGGCACCCCCATAGAGACTGCCATAGGTCCAGACAACAGGCCCTCCGATTTGACACATTGAACTCTATCTGAGAAGTAGTTGGTGAACCAGGCGAGGCAGTCATTTGAGAAACCAAGGCTATTTAGTCTGCCAATAAGAATGCGGTGGTTGACAGAGTCGAAAGCCTTGGCCAGGTCAATGAAAACGGCTGCACAGTACTGTCTATTATCGATCGCGGTTATAATATCGTTTAGGACCTTGAGCGTGGCTGAAGTGCACCCATGACCAGCTCGGAAACCGGATTGCATAGCGGAGAAGGTACGGTGGGATTCGAAATGGTCGGTGATCTGTTTGTTGACTTGGCTTTCAAAAACTTTTGAAAGGCAGGGCAGGATGGATATGGGTCTGTAACAGTTTGGATCTAGAGTGTCACCCCCTTTGAAGAGGGGGATGACCGCGGCAGCTTTCCAATCTCTGGGGATCTCAGACAGTTACGAAAGAGAGGTTGAACAGGCTAGTAATAGGGGTTGCGACAATTTCGGCGGCTAGTTTTAGAAAGAAAGGGTCCAGATTGTCTAGCCCAGATGATTTGTAGGGGTCCAGATTTTGCAGCTCTTTTTAGAACATCAGCTGTCTGGATTTGTGTGAAGGAGAAGCGGGGGGCATGGGCAAGTTGCAGCGGAGGGTGCAGAGCTGGTGGCCGGGTAGTGGTAGCCAGGTGGAAAGCATGGCCAGCCGTAGCAAAATGCTTGTTGAAATTCTCGATTATTGTAGATTTATCGGGTGGTGATAGTGTTTCCTAGCCTCAGTGCGGTGGGCAGCTGGGAGGAAGTGCTCTTATTTTCCATGGACTTTACAGTGTCCCAAAACTTTTTGGAGTTAGTGCTACAGGATGCAAATTTCTGTTTGAAAAAGTTAGCCTTTGCTTTCCTAACTGCTTGTGTATATTGGTTCCTAACTTCCCTGAAAAGTTGCATATCGCGGGGGCTATTTGATGCTAATGCAGTACGCCACAGGATGTTTTTGTGCTGGTCAAGGGCAGTCAAGTCTGAGGAGAACCAGGGGCTATATCTGTTCTTAGTTCTGTATTTTTTGAATGGGGCATGTCTATTTAAGATTGAGAGGAAATTACTTTTAAAGAACAACCAGGCATCCTCTACTGACGGAATGAGATCTATATCCATCCAGGATACCTGGGCCAGGTCAATTAGGAAGGCCTGCTCGCTGAAGTGTTTTAGGGAGCGTTTGACAGTGATGAGGGGTGGTCGTTTGACCGCGGACCCGTTACGGACGCAGGCAATATGGCAGTGATCGCTGAGATCCTGGTTGAAGACAGCGGAGGTGTATTTAGAGGGTAAGTTAGTCAGGATGATATCTATGAGGGTACCCATGTTTACGGATTTAGGGTTGTACCTGGTAGGTTCGTTGATCATTTGTGTGAGATTGAGGGCATCTAGTTTAGATTGTAGGATGGCCGGGGTGTTAAGCATATCCCAATTTAGGTCACCAAGCAGTACGAACTCTGAGGATAGATGGGGGGCAATCAATTCACATATGGTGTCCAGGGCACAGCTGGGGGCTGAGGGGGTCTGTAGCAAGCGGCAACAGTGAGAGATTTATTTCTGGAAAGGTGGATTTTTAGAAGTAGAAGCTCAAACTGTTTGGGCACAGACCTGGATAGTATGATGGAGCTCTGCAGGCTATCTCTACAGTAGATTGCAACTCCACCCCCTTTGGCAGTTCTATCTAGACGGAAAATGTTATAGTTGGGGATGGAAATTTCAGAATTTTTGGTGGCCTTCCTAAGCCAGGATTCAGACACTGCTAGAACATCAGGGTTGGCGGAGTGTGCTAACGCAGTGAATAACTCAAACTTAGGAAGGAGGCTTCTGATATTTATGTGCAGAAAACCAAGACTTTTACGGTTACAGAAGTCAACAAATGATAGCTCCTGGGGAGTAGGAGTGATACTGGGGGCTGCAGGGCCTGGGTTAGCCTCTACATCACCAGAGGAACAGAGGAGGACTAGAATAAGGATACGACTAAAGGCTTTAAGAACTGGTCTTTTAGTGCGTGGTCCTCTGTAGCTCAGCTGGTAGAGCACGGCGCTTGTAACGCCAAGGTAGTGGGTTCGATCCCCGGGACCACCCATACACAAAAATGTATGCACGCATGAGTGTAAGTCGCTTTGGATAAAAGCGTCTGCTAAATGGCATATTATATTATTATATTATTACATAGAATAAAGGGGGCAGTTCTCCGGGCGTTGTAGAAAAGATTCAGGGCATTATGTACAGAAAAGGATATGGAAGGATATGAGTACAGTTCAGGTAACCCTAAGCGTTGGGTAACAATGAAAGAGATAGCGTCATTGGAGGCATCGATTGAGCCGGTCTTGGCGTGTATGGGGGGTGGAACAAAGGAACTATATGAGGCAGTTTGAGAGGGACTAGGGGTTCTACAGTGAAATTGTATAATAAGAACTAACCCAAACAGCAATAGGCAAGGCATAATTGACATGGGAGAGAGGCATAAAGCAGTCACAGGTGTTATTAGAGAGAGCTAAGACACAACTGGAAATAGCGATAACGTTTGGGCTAAGACTAAACAGAATAAACAGGACAGGGTACCGTGTAAAGGAACAGTCCAGCAGGCATCAGCTGTGCAGCTGAGTGATCATAAGGTCCAGTGAACAGCAATATGTGAGTCCGAGAGCAGTTCAAATTGGTGCTTCAGCACAGCTAGCAGGGAGCACAGTTGTAGTTTGCGTGTGCTAGCGGGCCGGGGCTGGCAGATGGATCTTCGTGGTCGTCGCAACAGGAAGCCTGTTGAAACCACATCAGACTATTTCGTTGGCAAACCAGTCGTGTTGGATCGGCGGGGTTCAGTGTCAACACTAGGAGGTTCCGTCCGGTTGACAGAGAGGTAGATAGCCGGGAGAATGGGCCTGAGGCTAGCACAAGGCTAACTGGTGCTTGCTATAGGGCAATGGTAATCAGCCAACAACAGGTTGCAGCTAGCTAGCTGGTTGTGAAGATCCGGCGCTAGGGTCCAGTGATTCCGGCAGAAAGTCCAATAAGCTCT
Source organism: Coregonus clupeaformis (assembly GCF_020615455.1). NCBI lineage: Eukaryota > Metazoa > Chordata > Actinopteri > Salmoniformes > Salmonidae > Coregonus > Coregonus clupeaformis. The sequence goes on from NC_059205.1 coordinate 40,348,221, forward strand.
GGGTCGATAGCACGCTGGGTCGATAGCACGCTGTGCAGACTGGCCGACGAATTGTCCAGGCTAGAGCTAGAGCTGGCTGGTGGATAGTGTAGGCCACGGACAGTGGTGAAGACGCTAACGGTAACTAATAGCAGGTAGCCATTCAGATTGCGGCTACACTCGTTTCAGCTTAAGGTTCTTGATGAAAGTTATAAAGAAATAATAGAATCCTTTCCACGTTGGGTGAGGCGGGTTGCAGGAAAGTATATTTAGTTAAAGAATGAAAGTAAAAATTGAGAAATATATACAAAATAGACAAAAAAAACAAGAAACGGGATATTTACACAGGACGATTAAATAAAAGCGACCGCACTGCTACGCCATCTTGGAAAAGTTGTGATAAACACTTTGTATTCAGGATATAATGTTCATTTCTTTGCCACATTTTGCAGTTTTACTTTAGTGCCTTATTGCAAACAGGATGCATGTTTTGAAATATTTTTTATTCTGTACAGTCTTCCTTCTTTTCACTCTGTCATTTAGGTTAGTATTTTATAGCAACTACAATGTTGTTGAGCCATCCTCAGTTTTCTCCTATCACAGCCATTAAAAACTGTTTTAAAGTTACCATTGTGGTGAAGTCCCTGAGCGGTTTCCTTCCTCTCCAGCAACTGAGTTAGGAAGGACGCTTGTATCTTTGTAGTGACTGGATGGTGAATCAATACACCCAAAGTGTAATTAATAACTTCACCATGCTCAAAGGGATATTCAATGTCTGCTTTTTTTTTTTTTTTTACCCATGTACAAATAGCTGCCCTTCTTTGCAAAGCGTTGGAAAACCTCCCTGGTCTTTGTGGTTGAATCTGTGTTTGAAATTCACTGCTCGACTGAGGGAACTTACAGATAATTGTATGTGTAGGGTACAGAGATGAGGTAGTCATTCAAAAATCATGTTAAACACTATTATTGCACACAGAGTGACTCCATGCAACTTATTATGTGACTTGTTAAGCAGAGTTTTACTCCTGAACTTATTTAGGCTTGCCATAACAAAGGGCTTGAATACTTATTGACTCAAGAAATGTCAGCTTTTCATTTTTAATGAATTTGTAAAAATGTAGAAAAACATAATTCCACTTTGACATTATGGGGTATTGTGTGTAGGCCAGTGACACACAATCTTGATTTAATCCATTTCGCTGGAGGCCCCTTCCCTCCAGCGACGTTCAGATCAAATTGATGGTTTTACCATTCCCTCTGCAATGTTGGGGATGCGAAAAGGTTATTCAAAACAGTTTGAGCCTTCGTGAGACTGTCTGTCCCCCTGCAGTCCATGTGGGGTGCCATGTGAGATGGATTAATCAGTAATATGGCTATTCTTTCTTGTTGCCTGCAAAACATTGTAACTCTTGGGTATACTTTGTGAGAAACAAGAGCATTGATGCAGTCACTAATCACAGTGGGAGCTGTGAAAGTTCTATACCTCACTGCCATCCCTCCACTGTGCCAGGCACTCCACCCTCTTGACGTGCACCTACAGATTTTAATTTGATCACCCTGTTGCAGGATAACTTTTCCCCAAGGCGGTGTAGTTCAAAGGGGAAATTCAAAACTTGTAGTGTATTTGAGGTTTAAAGTTAGCAATTTCCCCTTTGAAATTTCAGACTTGATTTTCCATTACGGAAAATTGATCAGTCCCTAAAGAAATGTTCATTTATTAAAATCCACATAATAATTCATATTTCCTGTTGCTGCAGGTGTCACGGTTTCGGCCGAGGCTGCTCCTTCTCCTTGTTCGGGCAGGCTTCGGCGGTCGTCGTCTCCGGAGTACTAGCTGCCACCGTTCTATGTTTCTATGTTTGATTGGTTTTGTCTGTTTGTTACACCTGTTCATTGTTAAGTGTTCATTATGCGTCCTATTTAGTTCTCTTGTGTTTGGTCAGGTGTTGTGTGTAATTGTTCGATGTCACGTGTAGTAGTTGGTTCGCTGTTCTGTGCTCTCTGTATTTCGTTTTGTTTGAGAGAGTCCTGCACGTTGTGCGCATTTACTGTGGTTCTTACCAAGTGTGCGTATGTTTCGCCTGTGGCCTGTTGCCGTGTTTGGCTTATATTTTCGGACTTCACTAAAGACATCTGTTTCGAATCTCTGTGTGTCCTGCGTGTGATTCCACGTTACCTCTACACTCAACCCTGACAGAATTACACACCATCTCTATGGAATCAGCAGGAGCACCCGCACCCACAGAGATCATCGAGGAGCGCCTTCGTGGACAGGAGGACAGGATCAACCAAATCGGGCACGCCCTGGACCGAGTAATGAACACCCTCCATCGATGGGAGACCAGCGGGGTACCCACACCCCCACCTACCGCACCATCACCATCGGTCAGCCCGCCTGTCCAACTTCCGGAACCCAGTGGGATTCGGCTCTCGCTCCCGAGGGCGTACGACGGCACCGCTGCCGGGTGTCAGGGGTTCCTGTTGCAAGTGGAACTCTACTCGCCACCGTACACCCGGCGCCCTCGGGACACGAGAGCGTTTCCGCCCTCATCTCCTGTCTCACCGGCAAGGCGTTGGAGTGGGCCAACGCCGAATGGAGGAGAATAGACGCCGCTACTATCACCTATGCGGAGTTCTCCCGCCGCTTCCGTGCAGTGTTTGACCATCCACCGGAAGGGAAGGCGGCGGGGGAGCGTCTATTCTACCTCCGGCAGGGGATGAGGAGCGCTCAGGAGTTTGCACTGGAGTTCCGGACTCTAGCGGCAGATGCGGGGTGGAATGAGCGGGCACTCATAGACCACTTCCGCTGCAGCCTCCGGGAGGACGTCCACAGAGAGTTGGCGTGCAGGGATACCACGCTTTCATTTGACCAATTGGTTGACATGGCCATTCGGCTGGACACCCTGCTCGCTACCCGCGGGCGTTCCAGGTGGGGGTCGCCCATTCCACCCTCCAGCACCTCCGAGCCGAGCCCTATGGAGCTCAGAGGTGCTGGCGCTAGAGGAAGGAGAAGAAGGAGCCCGAGGGGGGCCGTCCCCTGCACCAACTGTGGCCGTGGAGGGCACACCGCGGCTAGGTGCTGGGGAGGGTCTCCTGGTGGAGGAGAAGGCAGGCCACACATTGGGGAGTCCTCCCAGGTGAGTAGGCGCCCCACTTACCCAGAGCTTTCTGTCGTACACATAACCATACCTGTTTGTTTTCCACAGGTTGCACCTCGTTCCAAGCATAAGGCGCTAGTAGATTCAGGCGCAGCTGGGAATTTTGTAGATCGCAAATTCTGTGTAGAGTTAGGGATTCCCCCTCCTTCCGGTAAATAATCCTTTCCCTGTACATGCCCTAGATAGTCGTCCGTTAGGATCCGGGTTGATTAGGGAGGTCACAGTGCCACTTAGGATGGAGACGCAGGGGGGTCATGAGGAGACGATTCAGCTCTATCTGATCGACTCTCCTGCGTATCCGGTGGTGCTGGGGCTTCCTGGTTGATTACCCATGATCCTACTATTTCGTGGCGAGAGAGGGCTCTTAAGGGGTGGTCTGCTCAGTGTGAGGGGCTATGTCTGGGTGTTTCCGTAGGGGCGACCTCGGTGGAGAGTCCGAACCAAATGCCCGCATTGCACATTCCCCCCGAGTATGAGGATCTGGCACTCGTGTTTAGCAAGACGAGAGCGGCGCGGTTGCCAACTCATAGACAGGGGGATTGTGCGATAGACCTCCAGGCAGGAGCTGCGCTCCCGCGGAGCCATGTGTATCCTTTGTCACAGGAGGAGAAGAGGGCAATGGAGACATACATTGCCGAGTCTCTGAGACAGGGATACATACGGCCCTCCACTTCACCCGCGTCCTCGAGCTTCTTTTTTGTGAAGAAAAAGGATGGAGGTTTGCGCCCGTGTATTGATTACCGCGGTCTCAATCAGATTACTGTGAAATATAGTTATCCACTCCCGCTGATTACGACTACGACGGAGTCATTACACGGGGCACGGTTCTTCACAAAATTGGACCTCAGGAGCGCATATAACTTGGTGCGCATTAGAGAGGGCGATGAATGGAAGACAGCATTTAGTACTACCTCCGGTCATTACGAGTATCTTGTCATGCCATACGGGTTAATGAATGCTCCATCAGTCTTCCAATCCTTTGTAGATGAGATTTTCCGGAACATGCAGGGGCAGGGAGTAGTCGTGTACATAGACGATATTCTGGTGTACAGTTCTACCCGGGCCGAACATGTAGCCCTGGTGTGCCGAGTATTGAGGAGGCTGTTGGAGCATGACCTGTATGTCAAAGCCGAGAAATGTCTGTTCTTCCAGGAGTCGGTCTCCTTTTTGGGTTATCAGTTGTCTGCGTCAGGGGTGAGGATGGAGGTTGACCGTGTGTCAGCCGTGCGTAATTGGCAAACCCCAACCACGGTTAAAGAGGTGCAGCAGTTCTTGGGTTTTGCGAATTACTACCGGAGGTTTATCCGGGGTTTTGGACAGGTGGCAGCTCCCATAACGTCCCTTCTGAAGGGGGGTCCGGTGCGCTTGCGGTGGTCAGCTGAGGCGGACAGGGCTTTTGGGAAACTGAAGGACCTGTTTACCTCGGCTCCAGTGCTGGCGCACCCGGATCCCGCTTTACCATTCCAAGTGGAAGTGGACGCGTCTGAAGCCGGTATCGGGGCTGTTCTCTCACAACGGTCCGGCACACCACCTAAACTCCACCCCTGTGCTTTTTATTCGAAAAAGCTCAGTCCGGCGGAGCGTAATTATGACGTAGGGGACAGGGAGCTGTTAGCCGTGGTACAAGCCCTAAAGGTGTGGAGGCATTGGCTTGAGGGGGCTCAACACCCTTTTCTCATTCTGACTGACCACCGTAACCTGGAATACATTCGGGCAGCTAGGAGACTGAATCCTCGCCAGGCTCGGTGGACTATGTTTCTAGCCCGGTTCGTGTTTAAGATCACTTACATCCCTGGGTCCCAGAACGGGAAGGCAGATGCCCTGTCTCGGCGGTATGACACGGAGGAGAGGTCCGTTGAGCCCACTCCCATACTACCTAAGTCTTGTCTGGTTGCACCGGTGGTATGGGAGGTCGATGCAGAGATCGAGCGGGCATTACGCACCGACCCTAGCCTTCCACAGTGTCCGGTGGGTCGGACGTACGTCCCGCTCGAGGTCCGGGATCGGCTCATTTATTGGGCTCACACGTCACCCTCCTCTGGGCATCCAGGTATTGGCCGGACAGTGCACTGCCTTAGCACAAAGTACTGGTGGCCAACGTTAGCCAGGGATGTGAGGTTTTATGTCTCCTCCTGCTCGGTGTGTGCCCAGTGTAAGGCGCCCAGACACTTGCCCAGGGGTAAGTTACAACCCCTGCCCGTTCCACAACGACCCTGGTCTCACCTCTTGGTGGATTTTGTTACAGACCTTCCCTCCTCACAGGGGAATACCACCATCCTGGTCGTTGTGGATCGGTTCTCGAAGGCCTGTCATCTCCTTCCCATGCCGGGTCTTCCTACTGCCCTACAGACCGCTGAGGCTCTATTTACCCACGTCTTCCGGCATTACGGGGTACCCGAGGATATAGTGTCTGATCGAGGCCCCCAGTTTACCTCCAGAGTCTGGAGAGCGTTTATGGAACGGTTGGGGGTTTCGGTGAGCCTTACCTCGGGTTACCACCCGGAGAGTAATGGGCAGGTCGAACGTGTCAACCAGGATGTGGGTAGGTTTCTGAGGTCATATTGCCAGGGCCGGCCGGAGGAGTGGGCGAGATATGTTCCGCCACTCCGCCACTCCTCCACTAAACTAACCCCTTTCCAGTGTGTGTTAGGGTACCAGCCGGTTCTGGCACCTTGGCATGAGAGCCAGATCGAGGCCCCTGCAGTGGATGAGTGGGTGCTGCGCTCGGAGGAGACGTGGAACGCTGCACACATCCATCTGCAGCGAGCCATCCGTCGACAGAAGACGAGCGCCGATCTCCACCGCAGTGAGGGGCCAGTGTACGCACCTGGAGATCGAGTCTGGCTCTCAACCAGAAACCTGCCCCTCCGCCTGCCCTGCCGGAAGCTGGGTCGGCGGTTTGTGGGGCCTTTCAAAGTCCTGAGGAGATTGAACGAGGTGTGTTACAGGTTACAACTGCCCATTGATTACAAGAATATTAACCCATCGTTCCATGTGTCTCTCCTCAGGCCGGTGGTAGCTGGTCCACTCCAGGACTATGAGATAGAAGAGACTCCTCCGCCCCGTTGGACATCGAGGGGGCTCCGGCGCACACTGTTCGGTCCATCCTAGATTCGAGACGCCCGGATTGGGGGTCTCCAATATCTCGTGGAGTGGGAGGGGTACGGCCCGGAGGAGCGGTGCTGGGTGCCGAGGAGGGACATCCTAGACCCGTCTCTTCTGACCGAGTTCCATCGTGGTCATCCTACGCGCCCTGCTCCGCGTCCTCCTGGTCGTCCCCGAGGCCGGGGTCGGCGCACGGCTGGAGCCGCGCGTCAAGGGGGGGGTACTGTCACGGTTTCGGCCGAGGCTGCTCCTTCTCCTTGTTCGGGCAGGCTTCGGCGGTCGTCGTCTCCGGAGTACTAGCTGCCACCGTTCTATGTTTCTATGTTTGATTGGTTTTGTCTGTTTGTTACACCTGTTCATTGTTAAGTGTTCATTATGCGTCCTATTTAGTTCTCTTGTGTTTGGTCAGGTGTTGTGTGTAATTGTTCGATGTCACGTGTAGTAGTTGGTTCGCTGTTCTGTGCTCTCTGTATTTCGTTTTGTTTGAGAGAGTCCTGCACGTTGTGCGCATTTACTGTGGTTCTTACCAAGTGTGCGTATGTTTCGCCTGTGGCCTGTTGCCGTGTTTGGCTTGTATTTTCGGACTTCACTAAAGACATCTGTTTCGAATCTCTGTGTGTCCTGCGTGTGATTCCACGTTACCTCTGCACTCAACCCTGACAGCAGGATTATTTTCCCGCTGTAGCAAACTGGCTCAAATGAAGATCCTATACCTGTAGGTTGCATCCCACATGGCACCGTACTCCCTATTTAGTGCACTACTTTTGACCAGTGTGCCTATAGGGCTCTGGTCAAAAGTAGTGCACTATGTAGGGAATAGGGTGCCATTTGGTATGCAGACCTAGTCAACTCAGCTGAAGTGTTTTGACTTTTGCCTTGGCTGTGTCTATTTACGGTAGTAACTAACGATAACATGCTGTTGTGTCAGGAGAAAAGTCTTGATCTGTTTTTGTAAGATACAATCAAGGACAATAGATCGTCTGCCACGATACCATCTGCTACACTTAGCTACCACAATATTAGTTAATTACAGTAATACATGGGAAAACAAATCTTAAATGTAATGTTTTTGTCATAACAATAGCTGTCAAAAAAGTGTTCCTGTCTGTTTTAAAGCCAAGCTTCATGACTTCTCACTTCATTTGTAAGAACCCTCTTATAACAGACATGAATCCACAGACCAGAATGAGCAGGAAACACATGCCTCCTTGTGGTTTGATGTTTTTCCCCTACATCTCTCGTCATATAACAGCAAGTCTTAGCCTCTGATCCTCAGACAAGTAGTGAAGTTAATGAGGCAACAGAGATCCTCAGAAAATAACTTGTGCAGAATCACTAACTGTATTGCATAGATTGGTTTAAAAGGGAATTGTATATGAGTACGGCGCCGAGTGGACTTTAATGAATAAAAATAAATTACTTCATCAGAAAATTGGAACCAATCAGTTCAGGCTGCACTACATCTGAGAAATGCCCTCACACTGCTAGGAAGGCATAGATGGGTTGGTCCAACATGCTTTGTACACTACATGACCAAAGGTTATGGACACATGCTCGTCGAACATCTCATTCCAAAATTATGGGCATTAATATTGAGTTGGTCCCCTCTTTGCTGCTATAACAGCCTCCACTCTTCTGGGAAGGCTTTCCGCTAGGTGTTGGAACATTGCTGCCAGGACTTGCTTCCATTCAGCTACAAGAGCATTAGTGAGGTCAGGCACTGATGTTGGGTGATTAGGCCTGGCTCGCAGTCAGTGTCCCAATTCATCCCAAAGGTGTTTTCTGGGGTTGAGGTCAGGGCTCTGTGCAGGCCAGTCAAGTTCTTCCACAACGATCTCGACAAACCAATTCTGTATGGACCTCGCTTTGTGCACGGGGGCATTGTCATACTGAAACAGGAAAGGGCCTTCCCCAAACTGTTGCCACAAAGTTGGAAGCACAGAATCGTCTAGAATGTCATTGCATGCTGTAGCGTTAAGATTTCCCTTCACTGGAACTAAGGTGGCTAGCCCGGACCATGAAAAACAGCCCCAGACCATTATTCCTCTCCCACCAAACTTTACAGTTGGCACTATGCCTTCGGGCAGATAGCGTTCTCCTGGCATCTGCCAAACCCAGATTCGTCCATCAGACTGCCAGATGGTGAAGAGTGATTCATCACTCCAGAGAACGTGTTTCCACTGCTCCAGAGTCCAATGGCGGCGAGCTTTACACCACTCCAACCAACGTTTGGCATTGTGCATGGTGAGCTTAGGCTTGTGTGTGGCTGCTCAGCCATGGAAACCCATTTCATGAAGCTCCCGACGAACAGTTATTGTGCTGACGTTGCTTCCAGAGGCAGTTTGGTTGCAACCGAGGACAGACAATTTTTACGCGCCATGCGCTTCAGCACTCAGCGGTCCTGTTCAGTGCACTTGTGTGGCCTACCACTTCGCGGCTGAGCCATTGCTGCTCCTGGATGTTTCCACTTCACAATAACAGCACTTACAGTTGACCGGGGCAGCTCTAGCAGGGCAGAAATTTGACTAACTGACTTGTTGGAAAGGTGGCATTCTATGACAGTGCCACGTTGAAAGTCACTGAGCTCTTCAGTAAGGCCATTCTACAGCCAATGTTTGTCTATGGAGATTGGATGTGTGCTCGATTTTATACACCTGAAATAGTTGAATCCACTAATTTGAAGGTGTGTCCACATACTTTTTTATATATAGTGTAGACTTGGACACAGAACATAACTGCCAACCATTAATAATAATAATAATAATAATAATAATAATAATAATAATAATAATAATAATAATAATAATTGATTGAATTTATATAGCTCCTTTCCAACTACAGTAGGTGTTTAATGCACTTTACATAGTAAGGGAACTCACCTCTTCCACCACCAATGTGTAGCACCCACACGGCATCCATTTTGTGCCAGAACGCTCACCGCATATCAGCTACTGTATCATGGTGGAGAGGTGAGGAGTGATATACCGGTATGCCAATTGGGAATATATGCCATTCACACTGCATTGAGAGAAACATATGTTCCTTTAGAGTTATAACTGAAATAAATACAATATTTTTTATTTCATCTCCCTTAAAAAAGTCTAAGCCGGGGGGCTTAGACTTTTAAGATTGTCATACCATGGATCATTTAGCTATTTCATTTAGAATTTTAGCACCCCTTTAGCTATACAAATATATGTATATGAATTTGGCCAATAGAAACGCATTGACTAACACATTCATAAATGTCAAAAATAAGGAATAAAGTTTTGACGTGGCTGTCCTATATCTAGGATATATAAGAAAGTTCAGGAAGTATTTGTGGGTTTTTTGGACACGTATTTAACCCCTTCTTTTTGTTGCCACAAAACTACCTCCATATTTTCATTTGTTTGTATGGGTTACCTTCAGACGAGTCTTGTGACACTTGGAGAACACCATCGGAGATCACCATTGTGTTTGTGAGAGTGTCCCCTTTCCATAGTGGGGTCATATTAGTTTGCAGCCCAAATGGTTCGGACGCTACAGACAGAAGTTGGCACATCAGCGTTACCGACTTCAGACGAGTTCCGTGGGGCTTGTGGGGGGTCATAGAGCAAAACGGAAAACACCATCGTGTTCGTGAGAGTCTCATCTTTCCATAGAGTTGGAAAACCATTCAGACGCTAGACATTTTTGTGAGAAGACTGATTTTCGGGATGTCTCATGGTGTGACAATCACCGCTGTAGCTCGGCCACCTTCCACCACAGATGCGGAAGGCCGACATGGGGATGGGGATTTTTTAATTATGTTACTTAGATTGACCCACAGGAGCGTCAATAGACTCTTAAGGATTAATGGGCACCTGACTTGCAAACCTAATTACCACATTCATATACAAACAATTAATTTGCTTGGAACAACAGGTGGTTTTTCTCACCACCAAGCTAAAGAATAACAAACTGTAAAAACTGTGAAGACAAATAGGGTATTTTCCATTACTTATGAGTATGAACTTATAAATAATGTAGGCCATTAACATAATGCTTTCTGCTGTATAAAGAATATCACTATATAATAAATTGAACTTATACTTGAATTCAACAGTGTTGCATTTCTTTTGGAATTTCCCTCCTGACAGTCTTATATGGAAATATTGGAAATCATGTAGGTGTTTACACTGGTGTAGAATAAGCAAATATCTGGCCACTTCCATTAAATCCCCTTACTGCCCATGTGTAAGCTAAGCATAGAGAAGCCACCATAAAACCACCTTATTAGTCCAGTTACAATAGTTATTTCTAACTTCCATTGCATGACAGAAAATATTCTCAAAAACCTCTGTCCAGCAGGGGTTGTTTATTGCACCCTACTCTCTATGGCCCCTGGTCTAAAGTTGTACTGTATAAAGAGAATAGGGTGCCAATTGGGACGCAGCCTGTGAACTTTAGTTCACTCTTCATGTTGGTCTGTCTGATTGCCTTCAAGCGGATGTTCTGTTCTTTTCTAAACGTACATTTGGGATGGATCAGTATCAGTGGATGGACAAACATTCCAAACAAACAAACAAAAGAGAATGCAATGACTCATCTGCATTCTGTTCATTCTACTTCCAGCTGTGCCTTCCACCCTTACCCCATGTAGGTTAGCAAGGCCTACCCCTTGACTTCAAATAGATTTTTAACTTATTAGGAGGGATGCGCTGTGCAAAGCTGATTGCTTGCTTCTCTTCTTGCCAGATTCATAGCATCCACTCTTGCATATCAAATGCTTTTGAGTGATGAACGGGAACGGCACCTCCGTACCTTCAGGCTCTGATCAGTCCCTACACCCAAACGAGGGCATTGCGTTCATCCACCTCTGGCCTGCTGGCTCCCCTACCTCTGCGGAAGCATAGTTCCCGCTCAGCCCAGTCAAAACTGTTCGCTGCTCTGGCACCCCAATGGTGGAACAAGCTCCCTCACGACGCCAGGACAGCGGAGTCACTCACCACCTTCTGGAGACATTTGAAACCCCACCTCTTTAAGGAATACCTGGGATAGGATAAAGTAATCCTTCTACCCCCCCTTACCCCCCCACTGGCTATAAGGTGAATGCACCTATTTGTAAGTCGCTCTGGATAAGAGCATCTGCTAAATGACGTAAATGTAATGTAAATGTAATGAAGAAATTATAGAACTTGTACACATTCCAATATTACCTTTAGGAACTAATAATTCACGTCCCACTTCTATCTTTAATCGACATGGATGAAAACAAAACTTAGAGCTGAAATGTTCATCCCAAATGAGATTTGCTCTTAGCTCTTTCTCCAAGCAGAGAGAGAGAGATCCAGAGCTGGGCATATTAATGGCACCCACTCTTTACAGAGGCAGAGGTGACTGTCCAGCTAGCTAGCCATTTGACTGGGGCACAAGGAAGCCAGCCAGAGCTGCTGTGAATGATACACTGCTCTCTGTACTAGCCAGCATCCCAGCAAGGTAATAGAAGGTCGTTCCAGCTATCTCCTACTACTGTATGCAATGCAGTCATTGAGAGTGGCAATGGCAATGTGCTCTGTCTGCAGCAGCAGAAGACACCTATTTCAATTCTAAGTCTCATGTGAAGTAACCAGTGCCGTTATTAATGATGTCAGTTATAGTCCTGCTTCAGCAGCGTACAATAAATGGTATCCACAGATCACTTATTACAGCTACACTGTAATTTATTCTGCAGAGGTTTCATCCCACAGACAGTATTTAGCATAACACGGACGGATCTCCAAAGCTTACTTATGTGTCTCTAATGAAGGGCATTTTTACCTGCTTCCTGCATCTATTAAATTGGACTTACAATTTTCCGGTCGCAAAATGGCACTGGCAGATTGCTTTCAGAGCCCTTCAATAGCTGTAGCTAAACAAGGTTTAAATCAAGGTTATTGGAATAAAATGGCACAGGGGATATTTCCTTGCAGAGCTGAGATGCTCAAGCACCATGTCGGATTACACACTGTGAAAGTCGCCTGCACAGAGGCCTGCTGCGAGGGGAAAGTGTGTGCTTCTTGCTTGGTTTGTTGTTGGGTAGTTTGAGAGAATTTAATACAGTTTCTAAACTTCTGCAAAACAAATTGCCAAGATCTTTGGGATGAGGAGCCTGTACTTTCACTGTACAATGGACCAATGTACAATGGCGCAGGTAAGTCCCTTGCAGTGATAAAAGCCTAAAAGGTAAGTAAAAGTAACAAAATGACTGCAGTGCTAAGGGGCTGTTTACTCCTTGTACAAAGACCTGTCAATCCACAGTGTTTATACCCCAGACACACACTCCCTTTCATCTTATGATTTAGACATGTTGTACCAAACAGCATTTGGGCCTAGTTAATTGTCTTCCCATCACTGGAGGGAGCTGGTGCACAGGTCTCAGTTAGTGCACTTTTTTCCCCCACAGTTCCTCAGAAAACAGTATGTGACTAATTTTCCCAAACACTCCTCCTCTTTGCTCCATCAAACACTGTCTCTGAACCTCAGTAGAGCCAACAGTTGTGATGGAAGGCTGCTTCTTATGTCGAAAAACCAGTGCCCTCTAAAACAAGAATTGTTTCAATGTTGATAGTAAAATGGTATGTTTGAATCAATGTCATTGTTTTAACGTCATGCCATCAACCTAAATAAAGAGGTATATTGAAATAAAATGGGAAGCCACAGTCAAACGACTTCCGCCTGAACAGTGACTCCTACTGGTATATTAGGGGAAATACACTTCAGTGAGAAGAAGTATACCATCCAGATGCCTACCGCTATGTACCCTGCTTGGCTTTAGAAACAAGCTGCGGTCGATTAATCTGAGCTATCATGTCTACACAGTTTGCCATTGATCAGCTTCCATACTCATTTGCGTAACCTACCTAAATAATTAGGGCACTTAACCCTAATTGCTCCTGTAAGTCGCTCTGGATAAGAGCGTCTGCTAAATGACTAAAATGTAAATGTAAAATGTAAATAACATTGAATAGTTGAAAGTAACTCCTCTAACTGTTCTTACACAAGCTGTATGTGAAAGCAAATTCGGAGTGAGGTCGGGTTTATGTAGGCTACAACGTGAAAATAGATCCATCATTGATTGGATCTTTGGAAGTTTAGAAGTAGTTACCATTAGCCCTATATCATAGCGCACTTCGTTTTATAACATCTGACAGTTTTGACACTCACCACTGCATCCTGCATATCATAAAGTTGGTTGGACCTCGCTAAAAATACATAGGTCACTTCATTCTTCTGTTTTTGTTTATAAAGCCTTACTCAATAAACTACCAATTTACTTAACATCATTGTTGAAATATAAAAACTTGGATTACAACACTAGATCACAGGGTTGGTTAATGCTGGAGACTCCACGTGTATCCACAGAGTTGGGTAAATCTGCCTTTTCCTACCAGGTCCATATCATGTGGAATAATCTCCAAGTAATGTTTCATTTGGATGTGTTGTTGTCTCAGGGTCAGTTTAGGAGAAAGTGTTTTTTACATTGATAAATGTGTTTGTTTTGTTTGATTGTTTATTGTGTATATAATATTTGCTTTTTATTTAATTTTGTGTTTTAAATTGTGTATAATTTTATTTTCTGTATTGTTCCCAGGGCACATTTGCAAATGAGACCTACGTCTCAATGTGTTTTTCCCTGGTTAAATAAAAGTTAAATAAAAAAAAATAGGATGCCAAATTCATGATATTAATAATAAGCTTTTACCTTTGGATATAGTCTTTTATACGTATCAAATCAAATCAAATGTTATTGGTCACATACATGTGTTTAGCAGATGTTATTGCAGGTGTAGTGAAATGCTTGTGTTTCTAGCTCCGACAGTGCAGTAATATCTAACAAGTAATATCTAACAGTTTCACAACATATACCCAATACACACAAATCTAAGTAATTCAATGGAATTAAAAATATATAAATATATGGACAAGCAATGTCAGAGCGGCATAGACTAAGATACATCCTGAGGATGGCTCACCCCTCACAGTTCTGGGTGACTTCAACCTCCCTACGTCTACCTTTGACTCATTTCTCTCTGCCTCCTTCTTTCCACTCCTCTCCTCTTTTGACCTCACCCTCTCACCCCCCTACTCACAAGGCAGGCAATACGCTTGACCTCATCTTTACTAGATGCTGTTCTTCTACTAATCTCACTGCAACTCCCCTCCATGTCTCCGACCACTACTTTGTATCCTTTTCTCTCTCGCTCTCCTCCAACACTACTCACTCTGCCCCTACTCCGATGGTAATGCGCCGTCGCAACCTTCGCTCTCCCTCTCCCGCTACTCTCTCCTCTTCCATCCTATCATCTCTTCCCTCTGCTCAATCCTTCTCCCTCCAATCTCCTGATTCTGCCTCCTCAACCCTCCTCTCCTCCCTTTCTGCATCCTTTGACTCTCTATGTCCCCTATCCTCCCGGCCAGCTCGGTCCTCCCCTCCTGCTCCGTGGCTTGATGACTCATTGCGAGCTCACAGAACAGGGCTCCGGGCAGCCGAGCGGAAATGGAGGAAAACTAGACTCCCTGCGGACCTGGCATCTTTTCATTCCCTCCTCTCTACATTTTCTTCATCTGTATCTGCTGCTAAAGCCACTTTCTACCACTCTAAATTCCAAGCATCTGCCTCTAACCCTAGGAAGCTCTTTGCCACCTTCTCCTCCCTGCTGAATCCTCCTCCACCCCCCCCTCCTCCCTCTCTGTGGATGACTTCGTCAACCATTTTGAAAAGAAGGTTGACGACATTCGATCCTCGTTTGTTAAGTCAAATGACACTGCAGGTCCTGCTCACACTGCCCTACCCTATGCTTTGACTTCTTTCTCCCCTCTCTCTCCAGATAAAATCTTGCGACTTGTGACGGCCGGCCGCCCAACAACCTGCCCGCTTGACCCTATCCACTCCTCTCTTCTCCAGACCATCTCCGGTGACCTTCTCCCTTACCTCACCTCGCTCATCAACTCATCCTTGACCGCTGGTTATGTCCCTTCCGTCTTCAAGAGAGCGAGAGTTGCACCCCTTCTCAAAAAACCAACACTCGATCCCTCTGATGTCAACAACTACAGACCAGTATCCCTTCTTTCTTTTCTCTCCAAAACTCTTGAGCGTGCCGTCTTTAGCCAACTCTCTTGCTATCTCTCTCAGAATGACCTTCTTGATCCAAACCAGTCAGGTTTCAAGACTGGTCATTCAACTGAGACTGCTCTTCTCTGTGTCACGGAGGCTCTCCGCACTGCTAAAGCTAACTCTCTCTCCTCTGCTCTTGTCCTTCTAGACCTGTCTGCTGCCTTTGATACTGTGAACCATCAGATCCTCCTCTCCAC
Source organism: Coregonus clupeaformis (assembly GCF_020615455.1). NCBI lineage: Eukaryota > Metazoa > Chordata > Actinopteri > Salmoniformes > Salmonidae > Coregonus > Coregonus clupeaformis. The sequence goes on from NC_059205.1 coordinate 40,363,778, forward strand.
CCTCTCCGAGCTGGGCATCTCCGGCGCGGCGCACTCTTGGATTGCGTCCTACCTGACCGGTCGCTCCTACCAAGTGGCGTGGCGAGAATCTGTCTCCGCACCACGTGCTCTCACCACTGGTGTCCCCCAGGGCTCAGTTCTAGGCCCTCTCCTAGTCTCGCTATACACCAAGTCACTTGGCTCTGTCATATCCTCACATGGCCTCTCCTATCATTGCTACGCAGACGACACACAACTAATCTTCTCCTTTCCCCCTTCTGATAACCATGTGGCGAATCGCATCTCTGCATGTCTGGCAGACATATCAGTGTGGATGATGGATCACCACCTCAAGCTGAACCTCGGCAAGACGGAGCTGCTCTTCCTCCCGGGGAAGGACTGCCCGTTCCATGATCTCGCCATCACGGTTGACAACTCCGTTGTGTCCTCCTCCCAGAGTGCGAAGAACCTTGGCGTGACCCTGGACAACACCCTGTCGTTCTCCGCTAACATCAAGGCGGTGACCCGATCCTGTAGGTTCATGCTCTACAACATTCGGAGAGTACGACCCTGCCTTACACAGGAAGCGGCACAGGTCCTAATCCAGGCACTTGTCATCTCCCGTCTGGATTACTGCAACTCACTGTTGGCTGGGCTCCCTGCCTGTGCCATTAAACCCCTACAGCTCATCCAGAATGCCGCAGCCCGTCTGGTGTTCAACCTTCCCAAGTTCTCTCACGTCACCCCGCTCCTCCGCACACTCCACTGGCTTCCAGTTGAAGCTCGCATCTGCTACAAGACCATGGTGCTTGCCTACGGAGCTGTGAGGGGAACGGCACCTCCGTACCTTCAGGCTCTGATCAGTCCCTACACCCAAACGAGGGCATTGCGTTCATCCACCTCTGGCCTGCTGGCCCCCCTACCTCTGCGGAAGCACAGTTCCCGCTCAGCCCAGTCAAAACTGTTCGCTGCTCTGGCACCCCAATGGTGGAACAAGCTCCCTCACGACGCCAGGACAGCGGAGTCACTCACCACCTTCCGGAGACACTTGAAACCCCACCTCTTTAAGGAATACCTGGGATAGGATAAAGTAATCCTTCTACCCCCCTTACCCCACCCCCCCAATTTAAAAATAAATAAAAATACATATTGTAAAGTGGTTATCCCACTGGTTATAAGGTGAATGCACCAATTTGTAAGTCGCTCTGGATAAGAGCGTCTGCTAAATGACGTAAATGTAAAATGAATAGTATAGAATACAGTATATACATATGAGATGAGTAATGCAGATATGTAAACATTATTAAAGTGACTAGTGTTCCAATTATTAAAGTGGCCAGTGATTTCTAATCTATGTATATAGGCAGCAGCCTCTAATGTGCTAGTGAAGGCTATTTAACAGTCTGATAGCCTTGAGATAGAAGCTGTTTCAGTCTCTCGGTCCCAGCTTTGATGCACCTGTACTGACCTCACCTTCTGGATGATAGTGGGGTGAACAGGCAGTGGCTCGGGTGGTTGTTGTCCTTGATAATCTTGTTGTTCTTCCTATGACATTGGGTGCTGTAGGTGTCCTAGAGGGCTGGTAGTTTGCCCCCGGTGATGCGTTGGGCGGACCGCACCACCCTCTGGAGAGCCCTGCGGTTGCGGGCGGTGCAGTTACCGTACCAGGTGGTGATACATGATGCTCTCAATTGTGCATCTGTAAAAGTTTATGAAGGTTTTAGGTGCCAAGCCAAATTTCTTCAGCCTCCTGAGGTTGAAGAGGCGCTATTGCGACTTCTTCCCCACACTGTCTGTGTTGGTGGACCATTTCAGTTTGTCAGTGATGTGTACGCCGAGGAACTTGAAGCTTTCCACCTCCACTGGGTTCCGTCGATGTGGATAGGTGCTCCCTCTGATGTTTCCTGAAGTCCACGATCATCTTCTTTGTTTTGTTGATGTTGAGTGAGAGGTTATTTTCCTGGCACCACACTCCCAGAGCCCTCACCTCCTCCCTGTAGGCTGTCTCGTCATTGTTGGTAATCAAGCATACTACTGTTGTGTTGTCTGCAAACTTGATGATTGAGTTGGAGGCGTGCTTGGCCACAAAGTCATGGGTGAACAGAGAGTACAGGAGTGGACTGAGCACGCACCCTTGAGGATCAGCAAAGTGGAGGTGTTGTTTCCTACCTTCACCACCTGGGTGCAGCCCGTCAGGAAGTCCAGGACCCAGTTGCACAGGGCGGGGTTCAGACCCTGGGCCTTGATCTTAATGATGAGCTTGGAGGGTACTATGGATTGGAATGCAGAGCTATAGTCAATGAACAGCATTCTTACATAGGTGTTCCTCTTGTCTAGATGGGATAGTGCAGTGTGCAGTGTGATGGCGATTGCATCGTCTGTGGATCTATTTGGGCAGTAAGCAAATTGAAGTGGGTCTAGTGTGGCAGGTAACGTAGAGGTGATATGATCCTTGACTAGTCTCTCAAAGCACTTCATGATAACAGAAGTGAGTGCTACGGGGAGATAGTCATTTAGTTCAGTTACCTTTGCTTTCTTGGGTACAGGGACAATTGTGAACATCTTGAAGCATGTGGGGACAGCAGACTGGGATAGGGAGAGATTGAATATGTTCGTAAACACACCAGCTGGTCTGTGCGTGCTCTGAGGACGCGGCTAGGGATGCCATCTTGGCCTGCAGCCTTGTGAGGGTTAACACGCTTAAATGTTTTACTCATGTCGGCCACGGAGAAGGAGAGCCCACAGTCCTTGGTAGCGGGCCGCGACGGTGGCACTGTATTTTAGCTTGTCCGGAAGCAAGACGTCGGTGTCCGCGAAGTGGCTGGTTGTCCTTTTGTAGTCCGTGATTGTCTGTAGACCCTGCCACATATGTCTCGTGTCTGAGCCATTGAATTGCGACTAAACTTTGTCCCTATACTGATGTTTTGCCTGTTTGATTGCCTTGCGGAGAGAATAACTACACTGTTTGTAGTCGGGTGAACAAAAGGACTTGAGTTCCTGTATGTTATCACAATTACAGTCGTTAATCTTAAAACATACACTTCTGCCCTTCTGCTTCCCGGAGAGATATTTATTCCTGTCTGCGCGATGAACTGAGAACTCAACTGGCTGGACCGACTCAGACAGTAAATCCAGAGAGAGCCATGTTTCCGTGAAACAGAGTATGTTACAATCCCTGATGTCTCTCTGGAAAGAAATCCTCGCCCTGAGCTCATCAACTTTATTATCCAGAGACTCTTCATTAGCAAGTAATATACTCGGTGGTGTGTACCTAAGTCGGACTAAAAGACCGCTCTGAGTACCTCTCCTCCGCCGGCGTTGTTTTGGGTCGGCCTCTGGAATCAGTTCAATTGCCCTGGGGGGTGCGAACAAAGGATCCTCTTCGGGAAAGTCGTATTCCTGGTCGAAATGCTGGTAGTGCTGGTGAGTTACCGCTGCTCTGATATCCAATAGTTCTTTCCGGCTGTATGTAATAACACCAAAACAATTCTGGCCAATAACGTAAGAAATAATACATTAAAAAACAAAATACTGCAAAGTTTCCTAAGAGCTAGAAGCAAGGCAGCCCTCTCTGTCGGCGCCATTTTTCTGAAAAATGTTTCTGAATATGTTATTCATTCAGTGCATTCGGAAAGTATTCAGACCCAATGACTTTTTCCACATTTTGTTACGTTACAGACATATTCTAAAATGGATGAAATATTTATTTTTCTCATCAATCTACACACAATACTGATAATGACAAAGTGGAAACAGGTTTTTATACATTTTTGCAAATATATAAAAAAAAGTATTCAGACCATTTGCTATGAGTCTCGAAATTGAGCTCAGCTGCATCCTGTTTCCATTGATCATCCTTGAGATGTTTCTACAACTTGACTGGAGTCCACCTGTGGTAAATTCAATTGATTGGACATGATTTGAAAAGGCACACACCTGTCTATATAAGGTCCCACAGCTGACAGTGCATGTCAGAGCAAAAACCAAGCCATGAGGTCTAATGAATTGTCCGTAGAGCTCCGAGACAGGATTGTGTCGAGGCACAGATCTGGGGAAAGGTACCAAAACATTTCTGCAGCATTGAAGGTCCCCAAGAACACAGTGGCCTCCATCATTCTTAAATGGAAGAAATTTGGAACCACCAAGACTCTTCCTAGAGCTGGCCACCTGGCCAAACTGAGCAATCAGGGGAGAAGGGCCTTGGTCAGGGAGGTGACCAAGAACCCAATGGTCATTCTGACAGAGCTCCAGAGTTCCTCTGTGGAGATGGGAGAACTTTCCAGAAGGACAACCATCTCTGCAGCACTCCACCAATCAGGCCTTTATGGTAGTGGCCAGACGGAAGCCACTCCTTAGTAAAAGGCACATGACAGCCCGCTTGGAGTTTGCCAAAAGGTACCTAAAGACTCTCAGACCATGAGAAACAAGATTCTCTGGTCTGATGAAACCAAGATTGAACTCTTTGGCCTGAATGCCAAGCGTCACGTCTAGAGGAGGAAACCTGGCACCATCCCTATGGTGAAGCATGGTGGTGGCGGCATCATGCTGCAGGGGTGTTTTTCAGCGGCAGGGAGACTAGTCAGGATCGAGGGAAAGATGAACGGAGCAAAGTACAGAGAGATCATTGATGAAAACCTGCTCCAGAGTGCTCAGGACCTCAGACTGGGGCGAAGGTTCACCTTCCAACAGGACAATGACCCTAAGCACAAAGCCAAGACAACGCAGGAGTGGCTTCAGGACAAGTCTCTGAATGTCCTTGAGTGGCCCAGCCAGAGCCCTGACTTGAACCCAATCTAACATCTCTGGAGAGACCTGAAAATAGCTTTGCAGCGACGCTCCCCATCCAATCTGACAGAGCTTGAGAGGATCTGCAGAGAAGAATGGGAGAAACTTCCTAAATACAGGTGTGCCAAGCTTGTAGCGTCATACCCAAGAAGACTCGCTGCCAAAGGTGCTTCAACAAAGTACTGAGTAAAGAGTCATATTTCAGTTTTTATTTTTAATATATTTGCTTTGTTATTATGGGGTATTGTGTGTATATTGATGAGGGGGGAAAACAATTTAATCAATTTTAGAATAAGGCTGTAACTTAACAAAATGTTGAAAAAGTCAAGTGGTCTGAATACTTTCCGAATGCACTGTATACAGTATACTATCAAGCAGAAGATACATCTCCTTCAAATGTTGATATTTGGTTGTGTTCACAATTTATTATCCAGTTTGTCTTCAAATTAATGATTGAAATGTTGGATTCACATCTCCATCTCAACCAAAAAGTTAAAGAATAGCACTAAATCAAATCAAACTTTAAATGCACTTCAAATAAAGTTTGATTTGATTTAGTCTTATTCTTCAACTGTGATTTTCTATCTGGGAATCGTGAATCTTTCTTTCTTTTTATTTCATTTTTATTTTCCTTTCCACATGGCACTTACAAAGGACTATGGCCTATGGTGATATACAGTGCTATGAAAAAGTATTTGCCCACTTTCTAATTTTCTCTACTTTTGCATATTTGTGATACTGAATGTTATCAGATCTTCAACCAAAACCTAATATTAGATAAAGGGAACATAAGTGAACAAATAATGAACTGTAACTCAGTAAAATCTTTGAAATTGTTGCATGTTGCGTTTATATTTTTGTTCAGTGTATATTATCTGGTATGAAAATTGCCTTTATCTCTGTATATGCTCCAACCACATTTGATATAAACCTTTCTCATTTCACTATTTAATAGAGTATATTGACTCAATTATCAGATTTTCAGTTGGTCATAGCAGCAGACATGAACGCAATAATCAACCCATGTGTAGATAGAGCCAATCCAAGCATGAGCAGCTCATAAACAACTGCTTCCAAGGTCCTCCAATGTCTGATCGGTGCTGTATTGTTGACTTCTACTCCCAATCCCAGATCACCTCATTGGAAATTCAATATATCCCTGCTCCAGAACGAAGACTTCTGTGCTCAGTTCAGATCCAAAATGAAAGAGTTTATTTCCTTCAATATTGATTCAGTAGATGATATGAGAATTGTCTTGGAGGCAATTAAAGGATTATAAAGGACAATACAACATATTTTGCATCCCATCTGAATAAATCTAGAATGAAGAGAATATCTGATTTAGAAAACCAATATTTTTCTCTTGAATTAGCTCAGCAATCCTCCTTCTGTGATTCAAATGCTCTCCAGCTCTGTCTTTTAAGAAGCAAGCTAAATTCACATTTTTAATTCAGAGGTCAAGGCAAAACCATTATTTTAATGGTAGCCGTCCATCACATCTTCTAGCCATTAAACTCTGTTCTAATGAGCAGCTGGCCTCAATATCTTCAATTCAATCTCCTCAAGGTGACATTATTACCAATCCGTTAACAATTAACTCAATATTTTCTGATTATTATGAGAATCTTTTAAAATCTGAGTTACAGCTCGATACAGAAAAATGTAAGGACTTTCGTGACATTCTTGTCCTTCAGAAGCTGTCAGAGGCTGATGATCTGCGTGCCCCTATAACTATGAATGAACTACGGGAATCTGTAAAATAAATTAATTTAAGAAAATTATGAGGATAAGATGGAATGCCTGTGGATGTGTAGTGCCGTATTTGCCCCTTTCTAATTATCTCTACTTTTGCATACTGTATGTTATCAGATCTTCAACCAAAACTGAAATATTAGATAAAGGGAACCTGAGTGAACAAATAACACAACAATTACATACTTATTTAATTTATCTCATTAACAAAGTTATGCAACACCCAATGCCCCTGTGTGAAAAAGTAATTGCCCCCTTACACTCAATAACTGGTTGTGCCACCTTTACCTGCAATGACTCCAACCAAACGCTTCCTGTAGTTGTTGATCAGTCTCTCACGTCGCTTTGGAGGAATGTGTGACCCAGCTGTGCTTCAGCTTCAGCTCACAGACGGATGGCGTGACATTCTCCTGTAGAATTATCTGATTCAGAGCAGAATTCATGGTTTCTTCTATTAAGGCAAGTCATCCAGTTCCTGAGGCAGCAAAGCATCCCCAAACCGTCACACTACCACCACCATGCTTGAACGTTGGTATGAGGTTCTTACTGTGGAATGCAGTGTTTGGTTTTCGCCAGGCATAATGGGACTCATATCGTCCAAAAAGTTATACTTTTTAATCATCTGTCCATAGAACATTCTTCCAAGAGTCTTGATGATCATCCAGGTGCTTCCGGGTGCTTTTTGGCAAACTTGAGTCAACTTTTTGGAGGACATGGGTCCCATTATGCCTGCCGAAAAAGAGAGAAAATCAGAAAGGGTCATAAACTTTTTCACGGCACTGTATTTGTTTTTCTGGAAGGAAGTGGGCCCTCTGCTGTTGAATATGATTAATATCTCGATTCAAAAGGGTTAGTTAATGAAATCTGTAAACACAGCTCTCATTTCACTGTTATTGAAGAAGGACAAAAGTCCTGTATTGTGTTCTAGTTATCGTCTTTTGTCGCTTATTAATTCAGATGTAAAGATATTTTCAAAGGTTCTAGCACACTGTCTGAATAAGTATCTGGCTAGACCAATTCATGGAATTCAAACAGGATTAGCTAAGGGTCGCCTTGCCTCTGACAATCTAAGACTATTACATATTATTAATTCTGCTCCCGATTCAAATGGTTCCCCTGCTATCTTATCATTAGATGCTGAAAAGGCTTTTGATAGGTTACAGTGGGAGTACTTATGGATGGTACTGGGCCATTTAGACCAGGGTGATACATTTAGAAACCTGATGAAAGTTTTGTACGCTAATTCAGGTGCAATGGTGATGACTGGAACTAATTGCTCACCCTTCTTTCCCATTTTCTAGAGCGGTTAGACAGGGTGACCCTCTATCCAGTTTACTCTCCATTCTCTCACTTGAGCCTCTTGCCCAAGCAGTACGGCAATCCAATGTTATTGAACCGATTACCATCAATGATTCTCCCCATTTTTTTTACTGTATGCAGATGATGTCCTCTTGTTTTGGACAACATCTCGCAAACTCTACCCTCTGTACTTGATTTATTGTATACATTTTGCAGCTTCTCAGGGTATAAAATGAACTGCCAAAAGTCTGCTTTGTTGTCCATTAACGATTCCCATTACTCTGTGATAGCTGGTATATCCTGTGTTGAAACCATTAGATATCTTGGCATTGATATTTACAAGAAACTTGAAACGATTGATTGAATGTGACTTAAATAAATGGACTATCCTTCCAGTCTCACATTTCAGTAATTAAAATGAATGTGTTACCCCATTTGAATTTAGGGCAGGGGCCCTAAGCGAGCACTTATGTCGCTTATCCATGGAGCCGGCACTGGATGGGAGGTTCCGAATTTTACCTTTTTATCACTGGGCTTTTGTACTGCGAACAATTCCAATATGGATAGACCCAATTAGTCATACAGCTTGGCGCTCTATTGAAGGGAAGCTTGTTTTACCTAGCAGACTGCAAGATGTTATTTACTCAGATATCCCTTTGAAACAAGCTTCACTCCATTATGGACCCATATTTTCGAATGTTCTGTCGATATGGAAATTAGCAATGAGGCAGACAAATTCTCATGTGATCTGGCATTGTCACACACCACTTCTTCATAATCACAACCTTCCATTAGGTAGACGACCAGTTACATATTCCCAATGGAGCAAGAAGGGTTTATTTACACTTAGAGATCTGTTTGACTCTCAAGGACTATGTGCTTTTTCAGATGTACGAGAGAAGTTTAATTTACCTGGTTTTCCTTTATTCTTTACCTTCAATTACGTGCTGCCTTAAAGGCTTATGGTGTTCCTTGGTCTTCGCACTTTATGTAAACACCCATTTACTGTCTGGATGTATGCAAAATGTCAAACCAAGGGAAAATTGTTAATGGTACAATGCCACTAGTTCATTTCTGTATGTAATGTGGAATTGTCCTCAGGTTTACTGCTTTTGGAGAGAAGAAATCACAGTGTCTATGTCTGAACTAATTGGGGTTGATGTGCATTGCTCTCCTGCTGTGTTACTTACTATCAGTAGCGGTGCGTGGGTAAAATCACTTGGGAAGGCAAGCCAGGAAAAAATTGCCATATTTCAACCTATGTGTTGTGATAATTGAGTTGTTTGCTCTATAACCTGTTAGTTCATATGCCTTGCCATCTGATATCCTGCAACCTGGTCTCAGAGCATTTCGTATTATTCTGTATGTAAATCTGAGACTCCATTTAGTATGATATGTTACGTTTCATATGGTATGTATTCATTTGTGGCTGTCCACACCAATTTCATATGATATGTTACAAATTACAATTCATATTATATGTTACGGATTTGCAAAATGTACAACATGGTACGAATTTGCAAAATATTATATGTTTCGAATTCTAGCTAGGATGAATGATTCCAATGTTTACAACGCTTGTTGAAATTAGATGAAAACAGTACTGGTTGATGACTTGTTTCAAATGCAATGACACTTTCCAAGTTGATTCCACATTACAAAATGTTGACAAATTATGTTGAATCAACGTTGATTCAAACAGTGTGCCCAGTGGGAAGTGTGTCAACAATGGTAAAGGCCTTTTGCATTTACAAAGCTAAGGGCCCACATTCAAATTTCGTTGCGCACCCAATAATTTAGCCAGGGCTTCAGATTCAATGGGCATGCTGCCTCTGAACATTCAAGGGGAAAGGCAGTGACTGGAGCTGGCTCTTTGATATTCAACAATAATGGCCTGCATCTACTTCACTTCCTTCTGATAGTTTTATGCCATAGACTTTGGAGAAAAGGGGATTCTAGTTTTCCAGAAATAGATGAATGACTCCTAATTACCTTTTTACTTTTAAAAGCTTTCTCCATCCTTCTGCGAAGGAGAGCTGCTGAAGGTCTAAGCACAGCACAGCACATCAAAACAACTTCTATCAAAACTCTGCTGCTGGTCAATGCTCCATACTTCAAAGTGACCAGCACCATACAGCTGGAAAAGCTGGCTTCTAGTACAGAGAGACAGTTGACTATCTCAGTCAAGACTGAGTTATTCATCATTGCTTTGACTTGGAATATGACTGAATCTACACGTTACAGACACATAAATGGTAGCTGGCTGCAACATATTTATGTATTTGCATGATCACAAAACCATACAGTGCTGTTGTGCTAATATAGCCAATGTGAAATAGTTAACTTTGCACGCTTGTAGCGTTCAATCGGTGACATCCGCTCAAGACCTTGAAGTAGTTGTTTCCTTGCTCTGAAGGTAGCTTATTTTTACCACAGAGAGCATTTGATTGTATCTGTTCTCTTTCACCTTTCCTGGCTGGCAAAATACCAGGTTGTTGTCTCTGGTTTTGAATTGTGATAACTGAATTTGAAAACTGAATCTGAATGCATCTGAGAAGTTGAATATATGAAAAAATCTAAATTCTAGTTTGTAAACTTGATACACAGACAATTAATGCAATATTTCCCATTTTTAAACTGAATATAAAATATTGAATTTGAATATTCCGTTTCAAATCATGAAATACAAGTCCAATTGATGAATTCAATGGTTCAATTTCTACATAACAAATTCTAAAATATAGAATTCAAATACACTAGCACTGAAATCATTCCATAATGGGGTGACATTTGGGACGAGGCCTGGATAACCACAGTACAGTATCCACTTCGACCATAACGACCTGTAGTTACACGTGACTCCATTCAAAATTCACCTCTGAATATTATTTATTCAAGCAGCATATCAATTATATGGGTTATTCTATATAGAATCATAATAATAATATTTTAATAATAATAATAATAATAATAATTAATAATATTTATTTGTAAAGCGCTTTTCATTACTGAATTAACTCAAAGCTCTACTAGGGATAAAAATATATATATAATGCCTTCAGAAAGTATTCACACCCCTTGACTTTTTCCAAATTTTGTTGTGAACTTAAAATGGATTAAATTGAGATGTTGTGTCACTGACCTACACACAATACCCCATAAGGTCAAAGTGGAATTCTGTTTTTAGACTTTTTTACAAATTCATTGAAGATTTAAAAGCTGAAATGCCTTCAGTCAATAAGTATTCAACCCCTTTGTTATGGCAAGCCTGAATAAGTTCAGGAGGAAAAATGTGCTTAACAAGTCACATAATAAGTTGCATGGACTCACTCTGTGTGAAATAATAGTGTTTAGCATGATTTTTGAATGACTACCTCATTTCTTTACCCCACACATTATCTGTAAGGTCCCTTAGTTGAGCAGTACATGTCAAACAGAGATTAAACCACAAAGACCAGGGAGGTTTTCCAATGCCTCGCAAAGAAGGGCAACTATTGGTAGATGGGTAAAAATAAAAAAGCAGACATTGAATATCCCTTTGAGCATGGTAAAGTTATTAATTACACTTTGGATGGTGCATCAATATTAAGATACACTGCGTCCTTCCTAACTCAGTTGGCGAGTGGAAGGAAACCGCTCAGGGATTTCACGAGGCCAATGGTGACTTTAAAAAAGTTACAGAGTTTAATGGCTGTGATAGGAGATAACTGAGGATGGATCAACAACATTGTAGTTACTCCACAATACTAACCTAAATGACAGTGTGAAAAGAAGGAACAAAAATATTCCAAAAATGCATCCTGTTTGCAATAAGGCATTAAAGTAAAACTGCAAACAATGTGTCCTGAATACCAAGCATTATGTTTGTGGCAAATCCAACACAACACATTACTGAGTACCACTCTTCATATTCTCAAGCATGGGGGTGGCTTTATGTTATGGGTATGCTTGTCATCGGCAAGGACTAGGGAGCTTTTTAGGATAAGAAGAAACAGAATAGAACTAAGCACATGCAACATCCTAGAGAAAAACCTGGTTCAGTCTGCTTTCCAACAGACACTGGGAAACAAATGCACCTTTCAGCAGGACAATAACCTAAAACAAAAGGCCAAATATACAGTGGGGAAAAAAAGTATTTAGTCAGCCAACAATTGTGCAAGTTCTCCCACTTAAAAAGATGAGAGAGGCCTGTAATTTTCATCATAGGTACACGTCAACTATGACAGACAAAATGAGGGAAAAAAATCCAGAAAATCACATTGTAGGATTTTTAATGAATTTATTTGCAAATTATGGTGGAAAATAAGTATTTGGTCAATAACAAAAGTTTCTCAATACTTTGTTATATACCCTTTGTTGGCAATGACACAGGTCAAACATTTTCTGTAAGTCTTCACAAGGTTTTCACACACTGTTGCTGGTATTTTGGCCCATTCCTCCATGCAGATCTCCTCTAGAGCAGTGATGTTTTGGGGCTGTCGCTGGGCAACAAGGACTTTCAACTCCCTCCAAAGATTTTCTATGGGGTTGAGATCTGGAGACTGGCTAGGCCACTCCAGGACCTTGAAATGCTTCTTACGAAGCCACTCCTTCGTTGCCCGGGCGGTGTGTTTGGGATCATTGTCATGCTGAAAGACCCAGCCACATTTCATCTTCAATGCCCTTGCTGATGGAAGGAGGTTTTCACTCAAAATCTCACGATACATGGCCCCATTCATTCTTTCCTTTACACGGATCAGTCGTCCTGGTCCCTTTGCAGAAAAACAGCCCCAAAGCATGATGTTTCCACCCCAATGCTTCACAGTAGGTATGGTGTTCTTTGGATGCAACTCAGCATTCTTTGTCCTCCAAACACGACGAGTTTACTTTTTACCAAAAAGTTCTATTTTGGTTTCATCTGACCATATGACATTCTCCCAATCCTCTTCTGGATCATCCAAATGCACTCTAGCAAACTTCAGACGGGCCTGGACATGTACTGGCTCAAGCAGGGGGACACGTCTGGCACTGCAGGATTTGAGTCCCTGGCGGCGTAGTGTGTTACTGATGGTAGGCTTTGTTACTTTGGTCCCAGCTCTCTGCAGGTCATTCACTAGGTCCCCCCGTGTGGTTCTGGGATTTTTGCTCACCGTTCTTGTGATCATTTTGACCCCACGGGGTGAGATCTTGCGTGGAGCCCCAGATCGAGGGAGATTATCAGTGGTCTTACTTATTGCAGATTCAGTCTTCCCAGCCTGGTGCAGGTCTACAATTTTGTTTCTGGTGTCCTTTGACAGCTCTTGGGTCTTGGCCATAGTGGAGTTTGGAGTGTGACTGTTTGAGGTTGTGGACAGGTGTCTTTTATACTGGTATAAGTTCAAACAGGTGCCATTAATACAGGTAACGAGTGGAGGACAGAGGAGCCTCTTAAAGAAGAAGTTACAGGTCTGTGAGAGCCAGAAATCTTGCTTGTTTGTAGGTGACCAAATACTTATTTTCCACCATAATTTGCAAATAAATTCATTAAAAATCCTACAATGTGATTTTCTGGAATTTTTTTTCTCAATTTGTCTGTCATAGTTGACGTGTACCTATGATGAAAATTACAGGCCTCTCTCATCTTTTTAAGTGGGAGAACTTGCACAATTGTTGGCTGACTAAATACTTTTTTTCCCCACTGTACAATGGAGCTGCTTACCAAGATGACATTGAATGTTCCTTAGTGGTCTAGTTACAGTTTTAAATCGGCTTGAAAATCTATGGCAAGACTTGAAAATGTCTGTCTAGCAATGATCAACTTGATGGAGCTTGAAGAATTTTAAAAATAATAAGGTGCAAATATTGTACAATCCAGGTGTGCAAAGCTTTTAGAGACTTACCCAGAAAGACTGACAGCTGTAATCGCTGCCAAAGGTGATTCTAACGTATTATTGACTCGGGTGTGAATACTTACAGTGAGGGAAAAAAGTATTTGATCCCTTGCTGATTTTGTACGTTTGCCCACTGACTAAGAAATGATCAGTCAGAAAAACGCATGTCAAAAATGTTATAAATTGATTTGCATTTTAATGAGGGAAATAAGTATTTGAACCCTCTGCAAAACATGACTTAGTACTTGGTGGCAAAACCCTTGTTGGCAATCACAGAGGTCAGACGTTTCTTGTAGTTGGCCACCAGGTTTGCACACATCTCAGGAGGGATTTTGTCCCACTCCTCTTTGCAGATCTTCTCCAAGTCATTAAGGTTTTGAGCCTGACGTTTGGCAACTCGAACCTTCAGCTCCCTCCACAGATTTTCTATGGGATTAAGGTCTGGAGACTGGCTAGGCCACTCCAGGACCTTAATGTGTTCTTCTTGAGCCACTCCTTTGTTGCCTTGGCCGTGTGTTTTGGGTCATTGTCATGCTGGAATACCCATCCTCGACCCATTTTCAATGCCCTGGCTGAGGGAAGGAGGTTCTCAGCCAAGATTTGACGGTACATGGCCCCGTCCATCGTCCCTTTGATGCAGTGAAGTTGTCCTGTCCCCTTAGCAGAAAAACACCCCAAAGCATAATGTTTCCACCTCCATGTTTGACGGTGGGGATGGTGTTCTTGGGGTCATAGGCAGCATTCCTCCTCCTCCAAACATGGCGAGTTGAGTTGATGCCAAAGAGCTCGATTTTGGTCTCATCTGACCACAACACTTTCACCCAGTTCTCCTCTGAATCATTCAGATGTTCATTGGCCAACTTCAGACGGGCATGTATATGTGCTTTCTTGAGCAGGGGGACCTTGCGGGCGCTGCAGGATTTCAGTCCTTCACAGCGTACTGTGTTACCAATTGTTTTCTTGGTGACTATGGTCCCAGCTGCCTTGAGATCAGTGACAAGATCCTCCCGTGTAGTTCTGGGCTGATTCCTCACCGTTCTCATGATCATTGCAACGCCACGAGGTGAGATCTTGCATGGAGCCCCAGGCCGAGGGAGATTGACAGTTATTTTGTGTTTCTTCCATTTGCCAATAATCGCACCAACTGTTGTCACCTTCTCACCAAGCTGCTTGGCGATGGTCTTGTAGCCCATTCCAGCCTTCTGTAGGTCTACAATCTTGGCCCTGACATCCTTGGAGAGCTCTTTGGTCTTGGCCATGGTGGAGAGTTTGGAATCTGATTGATTGATTGCTTCTGTGGACAGGTGTCTTTTATACAGGTAACAAACTGAGATTAGCAGCACTCCCTTTAAGAGTGTGCTCCTAATCTCAGCTTGTTACCTGTATAAAAGACACCTGGGAGCCAGAAATCTTTCTGATTGAGAGGGGGTCAAATACTTATTTCCCTCATTAAAATGCAAATCAATTTATAAAATTTTTGACATGCGTTTTTCTGGATTTTTTTGTTGTTATTCTGCCTCTCACTGTTCAAATAATCCTACCATTAAAATTATAGACTGATAATTTCTTTGTCAGTGGGAAAACGTACAAAATCAGCAGGGGATCAAATACTTTTTTCCCTCACTGTATGTAAATGTTTGCCAAAATTTATAAAAACATGTTTTCACTTTGTCATTATGGGGTATTGTGTGTAGATGGGTGAGAGAGAAAAATAATTGTATAAATTTTTTATTCAGGCTGTAACACAACAAAATGTGGAATAAGTGAAGGGGTATGAATCATGGCAATCAAGGCACTGTATAATTAAAACCATTTTTTAATAAAGAATCAAAGCAGGTAAAAGTGGACTACTGGGTTTAAAATACATTTCGGATTGGGACTAGAATTACGTGAAAGAAAGTCTGTAGAAGTGAATTTTAAGGTCCATTTTAATAGCTACGATTGAGGGAGCGGCTCGCAGATGGTCAGGTAGAGCATTCCAAAGGCGAGGGGCAAGAACTGTTCTGGATTAGTTGAAGCCTCTGTAGTGATTTGGCTGGAAGGCCCCCAAACAGCGTGTTGCCTTAGTCGATCCTAGAGAAGATGAAGGCGTTAATGAGTTTCTCTGCATCTGGCCGGAAGAGCGATGGTTTGATCCAGGAAATGTTTTTTAGATGGTAAAAGGTTGTTTTACATATTTGTTTTATATGGGCATCAAAGGACAGAGAAGGATCAAACTTGACTCCCAGGTTGGAGATGACAGAGGACAGATGGATGGCCTGGACGTTAATTTTAGGGAAAATGTTTCCAGCACTGGTGACCTGCTTGGGTGTCCCAATAAGCATAGCCTCAGTCTTGCTGCTGTTCAACTGGAATAAATTGTCTTTTTAATCCACACCCTGATGTCCTCTAGGCAGCTGCTGAGTTTTGCTAGGACAGAGGTCATGGTGTCCGGTAAGGTGTTAATTTAAACCTGGGTATCATCAGTGTGACAGCGGGAGTTGATGGTATAGTCTCTGAGGATTTGGCTGAGAGGCCGAATATTAGAAGAGTTTAATAGTTTATTAATCACTCTCACCGTTTCAATTGCTTTTAACCATTTAGATTATTTTTACTTTTAACATTCAGAATTTAGTTCAATTTGATATTTTCACAATAATATATGAGATTCTGTATTTCCGAAAATGCTTTTCATAACCTACCAAGTACCAACAAAACAAAATGATAATTTCTGAAAATACATGACATTCCACTTCAGACCATGAAATGACCCCTCAGTTTTCAATGAAAGGGAATGAATGACTACGCTAGTTTCAAACTACCTCCACTAAATTGCTATTTTAGCAAATTACATTCAACAGTCACACACTGAGTGACTTCCAATATGAAATGTGTAAAAAATAAAACGTGTAAGAAATCTAACATTCTGCTTGAAAATGTGTTGCTGCTTACTGCCATGTAAGCACTGATTGGTTTAAACCCTGAACCAGCTACTCTGAAATGCGGAGGAGGAAGAGCAAGAGCCTTTTGATTATTGTGAATATCAGGTAATATAGTCTTTCTTCTCCAGGTACAGGCAGCCAATTCTTGGATTATTATCCGGTAAGGGCTTTACTGAAAGGTATTTACGTCTCCCCAGCCACCCATCAGCAGCGAGCGTGTCCCTGAGTGTTCTTCACGTCTTGTTTAGGAGCAAGTCTCTGTCAACACAACAAGCAACCTCTATCTCCATTCCCACGCTGCACTTCTGCACAGCATCACATCAACACAGAGAACTGCAACAACCAAGACATGCACTGCAAAAGCAGAAAGAGAACAAGAAGACGCAGTAGAAAACTGAGATTACATCCCAGCAACAGGACAGTCACTGCTTATATCCAATGAATAGATTAAGTATGCCGTTGATGTTTTACAGTGTATGGACATTTGTTTGGACGATCTGGCCTCAATCTGACCTCATGTATTTTTCTAGTTCCAACGTTAGGTTCACAAAAGGTATAGATGCAATCGTCTATTAGAGAAGAGCCATTCACCTCCAGTACATCCACAGTTCACGTGGTTATCCATAAACAGGCCTTACTATCTTACTGACATTGCACATTAAAATTACATAGTTCATTAAAGCTCCTCTAAATCCTCCTAACTCTACAGGGACCATCCAGAGACAGCCAGGTCAATACTATAAATAAAACATATTTTGGATGGATTTGGGTTTGTCAAGCTCCACAGACAGGTAAATGGTCCATGTTCACACTACACCGAGAGTAGGGGGGGACAAAAGGCTGTTGAAACTAAAGCTGCATGAGTTGGTTTATCAGTGAAGGTCCGACTGTGGGGTCCCGTGTGGCTCAGTTGGTAGAGCATGGCGCTTGCACAGCCAGGGTTGAGGGTTTGATTCCCACGGGGGACCAGTACGAGAAAGTACAAAAATATATACACTCACTACTGTAAGTCGCTCTGTATAAGATTGTCTGCTAAATTACTAAAATGTAGAAGCATTATTGAGAGTGGAAGGTAGGTGGGCTCTTTATCATTGATAGAGGTCAAGCCTCACAAGGAAAAGGGCAGCAGGATAAATTAGGGGGATTAAAACAGTCTTGTAATTACAGCCCACAGAAAAATTATGCAAAATGCACAAGGTCACACTAATCCCTGGACAGAGTGCATGATGGGACATGGCATTGAAATTGGTCCAGTACCTCCAACAGTGGCAATCTCCTCAACCAGGTGCAGCTGTTGCATTTATCAAGGGGGGGTTTACTATTCCCTCACTTTCTTTGGAAACATGTTCAATATTGGTACAGATGTAGGATCTTAATTTAATCCTGTAGCAACAGGAAATGTGAATTATTGTGTGGATGAATTGACATTTTTGTAGGGGTTGATACATTTTTCGTAAGGGAATGTCAGGTCTCAAATTTCAAAGTGGAAATTACAAACTTCAGAAGCCTTTTTACATTTACATTTACATTTTAGTCATTTAGCAGACGCTCTTATCCAGAGCGACTTACAGTTAGTGAGTGCATACAGTTATCCTGCAACAGGGTGATCAAATTAAGATCCTACATCTGTATGTTCAATTGATTCTCATAGTACACCTGTATTATAATCATCGACTAGTAGGCCTACACTTACAGTATATACATTTTCTGTCAAATACATAGATATACATTTTCTATCAAATATTCAGTTTTTATATAAGAGCTTAAGAGCAACTTGACAGAAAACGAGGGGGAGGAATTGTGAATTGTGAAGTACAGGCTCAAGGTTAACACAGATAAGGTGTGACTGGCTGCTTTAACAGAGCTCTAATACCAGCTGCCAACCTGTTCCGACACTGGCTTCGTCCCAAATAGCACCCTATTCCCTACGTAGTGCACTACTTTTGACCAGGGCCCATAGGGCTCTGTTCAAAGGTATTGCACTATATAGGGTATAGGATGACATTTCAGACGCACACAGTCAGATTAATGTTGTGAATAGAATCTCACAACATTCCCAGGACATTAGTCACTGTTTAGATTTTTTTGTATAACATGTCAGAGGCATTGCATAAATCTCTATGAATAAAATTACCTGAAATCAGAAACGAATCAGAAAAAAACATAATGTGCAGTTATTAAAAAGAAATAGAAGAGGAAGCTTAGCAGATAGGATCTCATTGAACTCTATTATAATGGATGTGTCCTGCGCTTTTGTATTTCAGGATGGTGGCGACATCCATCATAGCACCACAGAGACAGAATGTGTTGCATATGGCAGCGAGAACATGGCCTGTGTCCCAAATGGCAACCTATTCCCTTTGTGGTGCACTACTTTTGACCAGAGCCATATAGGCCCTGGTCAAAAGTAGGGCACTACAAGGGGAATAGGGTGCGACAGTTCATCACTGTCAGTAGATGCCGGTACTAATAACTATTCACTCATGGTCGTCAGCATACCATGTCAGAAATGATTGTGTGTAGTACTGATGAAACTGAGAAACAAATTTAAGCTGGAGGGAGGCACATGCAGTTGGTTTGATAGTAGAGGAAGATGGCGTGGTGTTGATGATTCTCAACATGCATATCCTTTTCCTGTCCTCTCAACCAAGTCATTGCATGCACAGAGAGCAGAAAACAGTGGTGATAAAAATGCATTCTATATATTATTTATGCGACTTTTACAGCAGCGTGAGCTGCAGAGATTGAAAATGCGCCTTGTCGGCCTTTGGTCCCCACATTGAAATCCATGGAAAGCCCTGCTAGCCTGCCACCAGCTACATGAGTGATTGAATTCAAAGAGGCTTTGAGGCTTAACACACTTCAGGAAGGAAACTGCAGTCCGTTGGAACCCTGCCATGGAATAACATACCAATGCAGGGTGGACTTTCCACCCCTCATGTTCCACTGTTAAACCCCTTGCAGTTCGGTTCTGCTCCCGCCACCAATGAATAGTCATCTGTATTCTCAAACAGCAGGTTTACAAATCATTGCAGGGCAGGGCCCCATTTCCATATCTGTGATGTTTCACTCAGCCTTCTTCACGTCTGAGCAACCACGCAAGCACTAATTAAATGACATCAAACAACTGACATTACATCTGAAACCAATCCTTTTCCATCTACTGACACTGCATTAACATGAGGGGGCACCCCATCTCTGATTCTCAAGGCACATAGACACACACACACACACACACACACACACACACACACACACACACACGGTTTGATCCACCGTGGTCAGAGAGAGTGCCTGAGTGACGCATTCAGTTGCAAGTATCGGTTGGACCACACACTAGCTCAGGGAGGTGTTGTCCAGCTCACCAGCCATTTCACTGAGTCTTTAAACTATTAAAGAGGGAGGGCGGAGGCCCAAGCCTAAGCTCATTCTCTCAGATCCGGTTTGTCTCCAAGGTATTACATGAGGAACTTAGAGCATGGAATATTCCCACTGCTTAATATCAAAGATGGGCTCAACATGTAATGACTCAGAGTCCTACACCCTTAGAAAAAAAGGTGTTATCTAGAACCTAAAAGGGTTCTTCGGCTGTTCCCATAGGAGAACCCTTTGAAGAACCCTTTTTGGTTCCAGGTAGAACCCTTTTGCGTTCCATGTAAAACCCTTTCCACAGAGGGTTCTACATGGAACCCAAAATGGTTCTACGTGGAACCAAAAAGGGTTCTATCCTATGGGTCAGTCAAAGAACCCTTTTGGAAACCGTTTTTCAAAGGTTGTATAGAATTTTCCTTGATACATTTGAATGTTGACAAGATTCATGGGAAAGTAGGAAGTGTAGGAAGTCTCTACATCAAAAACTAAATGGAAATAATGTGCAAGAACCAAGGACATGCTGTTCTGATTGTGACTTCAGTACTGTTTCTATATCTTGTTAATGTATTTTTCATAACCAGTGCTTGACTTGGGGAGGAGCTCACCGGAACTGAGTACCGGCACCTTACATGTTCTACTGCTTGAGCTCCTGTTCCTCTTATAGAATATTAGCTCAAAAGTATTGTGGAGCTCCTGCACCTGAATACAAACAGTACCGGCACCTATTTTAGTCCAAGTCAAGCACTGCTGATAACCATTTGAAAATCCATACTATTAAAAGGATCCATCTGAGTAATGTAAATGCATAATACACATGTATACTCAATAAAAATAACAACTCCATCACATTGGTAATATGGATGCTTCCAACAATATAATATATCTTATTTCACCAAAATGTAAAAGTAAAAAGTGCTTATTGGTATGATTCTACCTCAGGTCACAGAGCATAGCTTGGTTGCAAAATGTAAGATGTTGGTATTTCCCTGAGAAGAATTCTCCTAAGGATGCTCCACCATAAAGTGAAACCTACCATGACCTGTCTGAGCGAAGAAAATGTCTCCCCTCACACTCCCTGCCTCTGCAGCGCCGTTTAGAACCATATATAAACCAGACTCACAATTCCCCCAGTCTAATAAACAACACTTTTATTTTCTCTATTCTTTCAAATGGCATGCAGTGGCAGACTATTGTAGCTAATTTCACACTGCAAATATTAGAGTGAGGATTAGACACTGTCACTAGCCGGCTACCGCCCTGTACTCTGCCCTGCACCTTAGAGACTGCTGCCCTATGTACATAGAGTCTAGATCTGACCGGCGAGGAATGTGATTTCCCAATTATTTTTGAGCATACAATATGGCTCAGTGTGTGAATTATTTGTTTCGTGCAGTCATTGTTGCTCATCTTTATCGAGGGTGTCAATAATATTTTACCCCTCTGTATAAAGATACATTAAACACTGGACTATTTCTTTTATACTGTTTTTCACATTGTGTATTAATTTACTGGATTCTTCACTTTGCTCATTCTAATATACTGTACAGTGTATATACATTGCATTTTTGTTACACTGTTTATACACAACGCATATTTATACAGTGCATTCGGAAAGTATTCAGACCCCTTGACTTTTTCCACATTTTGTTACGTTACAGCCTTATTCTAATGTTGATTAAATAGTTGTTTTTTCTCATCAATCTACACATAATACCCCATAATGACAAAGCAAAACCTGGTTTATAGACATTTTTGCAAATTTACTAAAACTGAAATATTACATTTACATAAGTATTCAGACCCTTTACTCAGTACTTTGTTGAAGCACTTTTGGCAGCGATTACAGCCTCGAGTCTTCTTGGGTATGACGCTACAAGCTTGGCACACCTGTATTTGGGGAGTTTCTCCCATTCTTCTCTGCAAATCCTCTCAAGCTCTGTCAGGTTGGATGGGGAGCATCGCATCGCTGCACAGCTATTTTCAGGTCTATCCAGAGATGTTCGATCGGGTTCAAGTCCTGGCTCTGGCTGGGCCACTCAAGGACATTCAGAGACTTGTCCCGAAGCCACTCCTGCGTTGTCTTGGCTTTGTGCTTAGGGTCATTGTTCTGTTGGAAGGTGAACCTTCGCCCCAGTCTGAGGTCCTGAGCGCTCTGGAGCAGGTTTTCATCAAGGTTCTCTCTGTTCTTTGCTCCGTTCATCTTTCCCTTGATCCTGACTAGTCTCCCAGTCCCTGCCGCTGAAAAACATCCCAAACACCATGATGCTGCCACCACCATGCTTCACCATAGGGATGGTGCAAGCGTGACGCTTGTCATTCAGGCCAAAGAGTTCAATCTTGGTTTCATCAGACCAGATAATCTTGTTTCTCATGGTCTGAGAGTCTTTAGGTACCTTTTGGCAAACTCCAAGCAGGCTGTCATGTGCCTTTTACTGAGGAGTGGCTTCCGTCTGGCCACTCTACCATGAAGGCTTGATTGGTGGAGTGCTGCAGAGATGGTTATCCTTCTGGAAGGTTCTCCCATCTCCACAGAGGAACTCTGGAGCTCTGTCAGAGTGGCCATCAGGTTCTTGGTCACCTCCCTAACCAAGGCCCTTCTACCCCGATTGCTCAGGTTGGCTGGGCAGCAAGCTCTAGGAAGAGCTGATGGAGGCCATTGTGTTCTTGGGGACCTTCAATGCTGCAGAAACTTTTTTGTACCCTTCCCCAGATCTGTGCCTCGATACAATCCTGTCTCTGAGCTCTACGGACAATTCCTTCGACCTCATGGCTTGGTTTTTGCTCTGACATGCACTGTCAACTGTGGGACCTTATATAGACAGGTGTGTGCGTTTCCAAATCATGTCCAATCAATTTAATTTAGCACAGGTGGACGCCAATGAAGTTGTAGAAACATCTCAAGGATGATCAATGGAAATAGGATGCACCTGAGCTCAATTTCGAGTCTCATAGAAAAGGGTCTGAATACTTATGTAAATAAGGTATTTCTGTTTTTTCTGTTTAATACATTTGCAAACATTTCTAAAAACCTGTTTTCGCTTTGTCTTTATGGGGTATTGTGTGTAGATTGATGAGGAATGTTTTATACAGTCTTCCCTTCCACAGTCTTCACGTTTTGCTGCTTTAAAATTACATCTAAAAAGAGATTAAATTAGATTTGTTTCCTATTGATCTGCACAACCTACTCCACATTTTCAAAGTGAAAGAAAAATTATAGAAAATGTTCCAAATTACAAAACAATAAAAATTGAGGATGTATTGATTGCATGTGTCTTCACACCCCAGAGTTAATACTTATATTTTCAAGTATTGTGGAGACAGCCTTATGTTATGGGTATGTTTGTCATCAGCAGGGACTGGGGAGTTTTTCAGGATCAAAATAAATATGAAAGGGGCAAAGCCCAGGTAAAAAGTTATAGGAAAACCTGAAACAAACTAAATCTTGTAAAAACCTAACCCTGGGATAGAGTTCATATTTTTAATCGAGACAAATTACACAAATGTTTCTGCCAAAGACACACCAGAATGGCTTGCCAAGAACTGCTAAGTGTTCCTGAGTGGTCTAATCTCAGTCCTGACTTAAATTTGCTAGAAAATCAGACAAGGGTTGAATAGAGCTGTCCATCAATGATTCCGAAATAAATTTTATGAGCTTGAGCAAAAACAATGGGCATATGTTGCCCTAAGAGTTATACAAAGTTGGTAGAATATTATTCAAAATGATTCACAGCTGTAATGGCTGCCAAAGGTGCTTCCATAAAGCATTAACTCTGGGGTGTGAAGACATAAGCAATCAAGACATTGTCATTTTTTAAATTTTAATTATTTCACTTTGAACATGTGGAGTAGGTTCTATAGATCTGTAGGGGACAACCATTTAATTGAAAATGTAATCTTTTATTTTGAAGGCAGCTAAATGTGAAGACCGTGCAAGGGGTGTGTAGACTTTCACTAGGCACTATACCGGATTCTTATTCAAATCCTCCTGAGACCCGAAAAACATGTGACCAAGAAAAAAATGTGAACAAAATATTGTTGTTAATCTTTTACTGTAAGTGCAAAATTGTCCTCTGTAGTGGTCATTAGGACGTACAGTGAGGGAAAAAAAGTATTTGATCCCCTGCTGATTTTGTACGTTTGCCCACTGAAAAAGAAATGATCAGTCTATAATTTTAATGGTAGGTTTATTTGAACAGTGAGAGACAGAATAACAACAAAAACATCCAGAAAAACGCATGTCAAAAATGTTCTAAATTGATTTGCATTTTAATGAAGGAAATAAGTATTTGACCCCCTCTCAATCAGAAATATTTCTGGCTCCCAGGTGTCTTTTATACAGGTAACGAGCTGAGATTAGGAGCACACTCTTAAAGGGAGTGCTCCTAATCTCAGCTTGTTACCTGTATAAAAGACACCTGTCCACAGAAGCAATCAATAAATCAGATTCCAAACTCTCCACCATGGCCAACACCAAAGAGCTCTCCAAGGATGTCAGGGACAAGATTGTAGACCTACACAAGGCTGGAATGGGCCACAAGACCATCGCCAAGCAGCTTAGTGAGAAGGTGACAACAGTTGGTGCGATTATTCGCAAATGGAAGAAACATAAAATAACTGTCAATCTCCCTCGGCCTGGGGCTCCATGCAAGATCTCACCTCGTGGAGTTGCAATGATCATGAGAACGGTGAGGAATCAGCCCAGAACTACACGGGAGGATCTTGTCAATGATCTCAAGGCAGCTGGGACCATAGTCACCAAGAAAACAATTGGTAACACACTACGCCGTGAAGGACTGAAATCCTGCAGCGCCCGCAAGGTCCCCCTGCTCAAGAAAGCACATATACATGCCCGTCTGAAGTTTGCCAATGAACATCTGAATGATTCGGAGGAGAACTGGGTGAAAGTGTTGTGGTCAGATGATACCAAAATCGAGCTCTTTGGCATCAACAACTCGCCGTGTTTGGAGGAGGAGGAATGCTGCCTATGACCCCAAGAACACCATCCCCACCGTCAAACATGGAGGTGGAAACATTATGCTTTGGGGGTGTTTTTCTGCTAAGGGGACAGGACAACTTCACCGCATCAAAGGGACGATGGACGGGGCCATGTACCGTCAAATCATGGGTGAGAACCTCCTTCCCTCAGCCAGGGCATTGAAAATGGGGCGTGGATGGGTATTCCAGCATGACAATGACCCAAAACACACGGCCAAGGCAACAAAGGAGTGGCTCAAGAAGAAGCACATTAAGGTCCTGGAGTGGCCTAGCCAGGAGGGAGCTGAAGGTTCGAGTTGCCAAACGTCAGCCTCGAAACCTTAATGACTTGGAGAAGATCTGCAAAGAAGAGTGGGACAAAATCCCTCCTGAGATGTGTGCAAACCTGGTGGCCAACTACAAGAAACATCTGACCTCTGTGATTGCCAACAAGGGTTTTGCCCTTGTTGGCAGAGGGGTCAAATACTTATTTATTTTATTAAAATGCAAATCAATTTATATCATTTTTGACATGCGTTTTTCTGGATTTTTTGTTTGTTATTCTGTCTCACTGTTCAAATAAACCTACCATTAAATGTATAGACTGATCATTTATTTGTCAGTGGGCAAACGTACAAAATCAGCAGGGGATCAAATACTTTTTTCCCTCACTGTAAATATGAAGGAAAAAAAGTACATTACAGTCAATGGGTACAGTAGGTGAAAAACATAGTTGTGGCATCCAGGTGTCCACTAGAGAGGATATTTCTTAATAAGCTCTTACTTAGCTCTTATTTCATGTGGAAAAAAATATGATACAGTCCTGACACCTCACTTAACAATTTCTAAGATATTCACTTACTAGAAACAATTTCAATATCAAACTCACAAATATTGTAATTAATAATTACACAAACTTCTTTTAAAGTTTCCATAAAATGTGCACATTTTGACGTCAGCCATTTTTTTTTTTACTAGGAAGATAAAGTTGTCAAGGTTACACTCCCACACGTTATATCACTGAAAAGCCCAGAATGTCCTCTCAAAGGGAATCCAGGACTTAATACAGTGGCCTGTATGGCCTCAGAGATACGGACCTAGAGCTGATGTACACTAGAGAGGACAGAAATGAATTGTTGGGTCTTAGGAGGATATACTGCAGGGTTTCCCAAACTCGGTCCTTGGCCCCCCCTGGGTGCTCGTTTAGGTTTTTGCCCTAGCACTACACAGCAAATTTAAATAATCAAAGCTTGATGATTAGTTGATTATTTGAATCGGCTGTGTAGTGCTAGGGCAGAAACCAAAAGTGCACCCCTTGGGGTCCCGAGGACCGAGTTTGGGAAACGCTGAATTATACTGTATTCTTCACATACAGTGGGGGGGAAAAGTATTTAGTCAGCCACCAATTGTGCAAGTTCTCCCACTTAAAAAGATGAGAGAGGCCTGTAATTTTCATCATAGGTACACGT
Organism: Coregonus clupeaformis; assembly: GCF_020615455.1. NCBI lineage: Eukaryota > Metazoa > Chordata > Actinopteri > Salmoniformes > Salmonidae > Coregonus > Coregonus clupeaformis. Next base: position 40,390,178 of record NC_059205.1, read on the forward strand.
CAACTATGACAGACAAATTTAGAAAAAAAAATCCAGAAAATCACATTGTAGGATTTTTAATGAATTTATTTGCAAATTATGGTGGAAAATAAGTATTTGGTCACCTACAAACAAGCAAGATTTCTGGCTCTCACAGACCTGTAACTTCTTCTTTAAGAGGCTCCTCTGTCCTCCACTCGTTACCTGTATTAATGGCACAAGTTTGAACTTGTTATCAGTATAAAAGACACTTGTCCACAACCTCAAACAGTCACACTCCAAACTCCACTATGGCCAAGACCAAAGAGCTGTCAAAGGACACCAGAAACAAAATTGTAGACCTGCACCAGGCTGGGAAGACTGAATCTGCAATAGGTACGCAGCTTGGTTTGAAGAAATCAACTGTGGGAGCAATTATTAGGAAATGGAAGACATGATAGACCACTGATAATCTCCCTCGATCTGGGGCACCACGCAAGATCTCACCCCGTGGGGTCAAAATGATCACAAGAACGGTGAGCAAAAATCCCAGAACCACACGGGGGGACCTAGTGAATGACCTGCAGAGAGCTGGGAACAAAGTAACAAAGCCTACCATCAGTAACACACTACGCCGCCAGGGACTCAAATCCTGCAGTGCCAGACGTGTCCCCCTGCTTAAGCCAGTACATGTCCAGGCCCGTCTGAAGTTTGCTAGAGTGCATTTGGATGATCCAGACGAGGATTGGGAGAATGTCATATGGTCAGATGAAACCAAAATATAACTTTTTGGTAAAAACTCAACTCAGTCGTGTTTGGAGGACAAAGAATGCTGAGTTGCATCCAAAGAACACCATACCTACTGTGAAGCATGGGGGTGGAAACATCATGCTTTGGGGCTGTTTTTCTGCAAAGAGACCAGGACGACTGATCCGTGTAAAGGAAAGAATGAATGGGGCCATGTATCGTGAGATTTTGAGTGAAAACCTCCTTCCATCAGCAAGGGCATTGAAGATGAAACGTGGCTGGGTCTTTCAGCATGACAATGATCCCAAACACACCGCCCGGGCAACGAAGGAGTGGCCTAGCCAGTCTCCAGATCTCAACCGTAGAAAATCTTTGGAGGGAGTTGAAAGTCCGTGTTGCCCAGCGACAGCCCCAAAACATCACTGCTCTAGAGGAGATCTGCATGGAGGAATGGGCCAAAATACCAGCATCAGTGTGTGAAAACCTTGTGAAGACTTACAGAAAACGTTTGACCTGTGTCATTGCCAACAAAGGGTATATAACAAAGTATTGAGAAACTTTTGTTATTGACCAAATACTTATTTTCCACCATAATTTGCAAATAAATTCATTAAAAATCCTACAATGTGATTTTCAGGAAAAAAAAATCTCATTTTGTCTGTCATAGTTGACGTGTACCTATGATGAAAATTACAGGCCTCTCTCGTCTTTTTAAGTGGGAGAACTTGCACAATTGGTGGCTGACTAAATACTTTTTTCCCCCACTGTAGCTCATTCTAATATATCTACTACTGTACATTGTATTTTATTTTGTTATACACACTGCCTGTATTGGTATTTATATACTGGATTCATGACATAGCTCACTCTAATACAGTGGGGAAAAAAAGTATTTAGTCAGCCACCAATTGTGCAAGTTCTCCCACTTAAAAAGATGAGAGAGGCCTGTAATTTTCATCATAGGTACACGTCAACTATGACAGACAAAATGAGGGAAAAAAATCCAGAAAATCACATTGTAGGATTTTTAATGAATTTATTTGCAAATTATGGTGGAAAATAAGTATTTGGTCAATAACAAAAGTTTCTCAATACTTTGTTATATACCCTTTGTTGGCAATGACACAGGTCAAACGTTTTCTGTAAGTCTTCACAAGGTTTTCACACACTGTTGCTGGTATTTTGGCCCATTCCTCCATGCAGATCTCCTCTAGAGCAGTGATGTTTTGGGGGCTGTCGCTGAGCAACACAGACTTTCAACTCCCTCCAAAGATTTTCTATGGGGTTGAGATCTGGAGACTGGCTAGGCCACTCCAGGACCTTGAAATGCTTCTTACGAAGCCACTCCTTCATTGCCCGGGCGGTGTGTTTGGGATCATTGTCATGCTGAAAGACCCAGCCACGTTTCATCTTCAATGCCCTTGCTGATGGAAGGAGGTTTTCACTCAAAATCTCACGATACATGGCCCCATTCATTCTTTCCTTTACACGGATCAGTCGTCCTGGTCCCTTTGCAGAAAAACAGCCCCAAAACATGATGTTTCCACCCCCATGCTTCACAGTAGGTATGGTGTTCTTTGGATGCAACTCAGCATTCTTTGTCCTCCAAACACGACGAGTTGAGTTTTTACCAAAAAGTTCTATTTTGGTTTCATCTGACCATATGACATTCTCCCAATCCTCTTCTGGATCATCCAAATGCACTCTAGCAAACTTCAGACGGGCCTGGACATGTACTGGCTTAAGCAAGGGGACACGTCTGGCACTGCAGGATTTAAGTCCCTGGCGGCGTAGTGTGTTACTGATGGTAGGCTTTGTTACTTTGGTCCCAGCTCTCTGCAGGTCATTCACTAGGTTCCCCCGTGTGGTTCTGGGATTTTTGGTCACCGTTCTTGTGATAATTTTGACCCCACGGGGTGAGATCTTGCGTGGAGCCCCAGATCGAGGGAGATTATCAGTGGTCTTGTATGTCTTCCATTTCCTAATAATTGCTCCCACAGTTGATTTCTTCAAACCAAGCTGCTTACCTATTGCAGATTCAGTCTTTCCAGCCTGGTGCAGGTCTACAATTTTGTTTCTGGTGTCCTTTGACAGCTCTTTGGTCTTGGCCATAGTGGAGTTTGGAGTGTGACTGTTTGAGGTTGTGGACAGGTGTCTTTATACTGATAACAAGTTCAAACAGGTGCCATTAATACAGGTAACGAGTGGAGGACAGAGGAGCCTCTTAAAGAAGAAGTTACAGGTCTGTGAGAGCCAGAAATCTTGCTTGTTTGTAGGTGACCAAATACTTATTTTCCACCATAATTTGCAAATAAATTCATAAAAAATCCTACAATGTGATTTTCTGGATTTTTTTCCCTCATTTTGTCTGTCATAGTTGATGTGTACCTATGATGAAAATGACAGGCTTCTCTCATCTTTTTAAGTGGGAGAACTTGCACAATTGGTGGCTGACTAAATACTTTTTTTCCCCACTGTATATCTAATATATTTCCTTCTTAGTATATATTTTGGTGTACTGTATATGAGCAAATAACACTGAAAGTGTTATTTGGGTTGTTACCTAGATTCATGCTGACATTTGTGATTTCTTGATGATTATTTGTGTACTATTATTTGATTATTATTTTGTTTGACATTTTTTACTGCACTGTTAGGAGCTAGTAACACATGCATTTCGCTTCACCTGCTACAACATCTGCTAAACTGTGTAAGCAACCAATAAACTTTGATTTGAATTATAAACATTTGTCTATGCCAAAAGATGATTCAGTTCACTATATTAACAACTCCCCACTTGGCTATGCCTTTTCATGCTTTTATCCAAATGTTGCCTGACACTTCAGGTCAGTAAATTACAATTCCCATTGGTAGGCTAACACTGATGAATCATTGTCAACTATTGAAAATGCCTTGAAAACCTAAAGTTTTGATATGCAAGGCATTTCCAATGGTTGACAATGATTCATCAGTTACCCAACCATGGGAATTGTCATTTACTGATTCTAAACCTCAGCCCTCTCAACTAGAATATTTATTCTCAAAGCACTTTGATGATTTACATTTCACATATAAAGTGGCAGATGTTGTGTCTAAACTTCTGCATTGTATAACCAGGTGGAAAACTGAGACACATTGATTTGAAACTCCACAAACAGGGTGACCTCGGAAGTCATCACTGATGTGTTCCTGCCTGCCTGCTCTGCCCACGCTCAGTTTATTATTACAATGTGGCATCGATGCTTGCCTTAAGACCTGCTGGCATTATTAAGCTGCCTAACAGCACTTGGCACAAGGGACTCAGGATGTCATGCTTTATATTTACTCAATGTGATGCCTAAATAGCAGAGCAATCCCATGATGCTTTGCAGATTTTAATACATCTAATATAGCCAGTGCACTAAGTGTTATTGCTTGTAATATGGTGTAATACTGTCCCCAGGGTATATAAGAACAATAGCCGTAATGATAATAGAGAAACCTTGCACTAGAACAGCATCATTGGTATATTTGCGCTCCATTGCACTCAGTCAATGGTTGTATGTGACAACTTATACTATAGGATACCATACAATTACTGTCAGCCCTCTTTCAGAAAAGGAAACAGAAAATGTCAACTGAGACATACAGTATAAATCATCACCTAAATGGCAGGGAAATATCTTGGACAAAGATTTTAAAGAGGAGAGAAATGGGTACCACCCATCTGCATGATATCAATAGACATTTAGAGTATAGTGAATGAAGGGGGTTTTATTACTCACTCTATCATTTGAAAAGGACATGTATTGATGTGTATTTGCCATAATTGTTTTCTTCATTCCTCCTTAATCTTCAGAAGAGAGACAGAAAGCAAAACATTGTATTATTCTAAGAGTTAAATATTAACAATAGTATCAATCAGTGCACTAAAGGCCAATGGCTAATTTATTTCAACTTCAGTCTGAAACATCTCTTCCACAAGATACAGAGGTTACTATTATCATTCAACTAGGACAAAAAACGAATATTCCCCACAATAAAATAAAACAAATGTATAACACCATCTAGTTCTGGGGTTCCCTACCTAGGCGCGGGGAACTTCCTTTATTTGAGGGGTAACATTTTTTTTTTTAAATCTGAGATGCTTTATGCTAGAAACAAGCGGTAAAATGCCAGAGGAAGATGCGACTGATGCACATGGGAATATCTTTGGTTTGTCTATGACATTCAGAAGCTGAGCCACGACCTTCTAAAGTCGACTCTGTCGCTATAAATGGATCTATTTACTTTCTGTAAAAGAGAATATGTGTAATTAATTGCGGGTTCATATAAATTATAACAATAAAACATACGGTATTTGGTAGCGGAATAATTTAGGGAAATCAGGTCTACTTTATTTTCTTATCCATTATTATTATTACTATTATCATTAAATAGCCTACCTAAAAGATGCCATGAGTCTTGTTAAACTAGGAAGAATTGCAGGAAATTAGCTTCAAAACAACAAAATGTTCCTAGGTCCCTCAAATTAAACAAAATAAAGCTGGTGTGTTTAATATAGGCTATAGTGAAAAGGGGACCCTTGGGGAAAAGGTTGGGAACCCCTGCTCTAGATTATAATGAAAGATCTACACTACCAGTCAAAAGTTTGGACACACCTACTCATTCAAGGGTTTTTCTTTATTTGTACTATTCTTTAGTACAAATAACATGTGTGTTAATTCAAAACTATGAAATAACACATATGGAATGATGTAGTAACCAAAAAAGTGTTAAACAAATCAAAATATATTTGAGATTTGAGATTCTTCAAAGTAACCACCCTTTGCCTTGATGACAGCTTTGCACACTCTTGGCATTCTCTCAACCAGCTTCATGAGGTAGTCACCTGGAATGCATTTCAATTAACTGGTGTGCCTTGTTAAAAGTTAATTTGTGGAATTGATTTCCTTCTTAATGTGTTTGAACCAATCAGTTGTGTTGTGACAAGGTGGTGGTGGGGGAGGGGGGGGGCATGATGAAACTGGCTCTCATGAGGACCGCCACAGGAATGGAAGACCCAGAGTTACCTCTGCGGCCATATTTCCTGTTTTGATCACATTACTATTCCGACATCCTGGGGAATGTTTGTAACCATTAAAATAGCTCTTTGTCTCCCCGAGGACCACATACAGTATTACTAAATGGTGGACATGCACAAAACAGATTGAATGACTACAGATTATTCCAGAAGCATCCAAGTAAATGGTCCTAGAATTTAAGCAACCTCTAAGCATATTCAGATCAGTAGTTTGATACAATCACAATTTGAGTTACTCTGATCTGTTCTTATACTGCTTATAATTGCTACATAGACTTGCAATTATACAATGTCTCTTTCAGGTTACATCATGGTGATTTAAAAGCTGCCATTCTTTTCCACTGTGTCTAACCATGCCTAATCAATGATCCAATCCCACATCACACAACGAATTACCCACTGCTCTGGAACTCAGTTCTCATTGGTAAATATAATGTCCAGATATTCAATTTGTTTATATTTGTCCACAGAATACATTAGCGTCGTGGTGCCGTCTAGTTCCTGTGACTGTGCTTGAGAGGACTTAGCATACTGTGACAGAAACTGACATCCACTGACATGACAGACAATCTATCATTTAAGCCTCAAAACATTGTGATGGATGGCAGGAGAGAGAACAATCTCAATCTCTGAAGGAATGGATACTGAAAATGTTATAGATAAAATTGCTTAAACAATCTTTGCTATTGGGTTGTTCCATCAATTTGGTGCCTTTTGAGAAGTGTAATTTGGTTAAAAAGAATCCCATCTCAAGAGGTTAAATAAAAAAAGGACTATACAGTACCTTCAGAAAGTATTCACACCCCTTGACTTTTTCCATATTTTGTTGTGTTACAGCCTGAATTTCAATGCAATTGATTAAATTTAGATTGTGGTTCACTGGCTTACACACAATACCCCTTAATGTCAAAGTGGAATTATGTTTTTAGAGATTGTCTTGAGTCAAAATGTGCTTAACAAGTCACATTATAAGTTGCATGGACTCACGCTGAGTATAATAATAGTGTTTAACATGATTTTTGAATGACTGCCTCATCTCTGTACCCCACACATACAATTACCTGTAAGGTCCCTCAGTCGAGCAGTGAATTTCAAACAGATTCGATCACAAAGACCAGGCAGGTTTTCCAATGCTTGCAAAGAAGGGCTAGGTGCAGAAAAAACAAATGCAGAAATTGAATATCCCTTTGAGCATGGTGAAGTTATTAATTACACTTTGGGTAGTGTATTAATACACCCAGTCACTACAAAGATACATGTGTCCTTCCTAACTCAGTTGCCGGAGAGGAAGGAAACCACTCAATGATTTCACCATGAGGCCAATGGTAACTTTAAAACAGTTACAGAGTTTAATGGCTATGATAGGAGAAAACTGAGGATGGATCAACAACATTGTAGTTACTCCACAATACTAACCTAAATGATAGCGTGAAAAGAAGGAAGCCTGTACATAATACAAATATTCCAAAACATGCATCCTGTTTGCAATAAGGCACTTAAGTAAAACTGCCAAAAATATGTCCTCAATACAAAGCATTATGATGTTTAGGGCAAATCCAACACAACACATCAGTACCGCCCTTCATATTTTTAAGAATGGTGGTGGCTGCATCATGTTATGGGTATTCTTGTAATTGGCAAGGAATATGAAGCTTTTCAGGATAAAAATAAATGGAATAGAGATAAGCACAGGCAAAATCCTAGAGGAAAACCTGCTTCAGTCTGCTTTCCAACAGACACTGGGAGACAAATTCACCTTTCAGCAGGACAGTAACCTAAAACAGAAGGTCAAATATACACTGGAGTTGCTTACCAAGACGACATTGAATGCTCCTGAGTTACAGTTTTGACTTAAATTGGCTTGAAGATCTATGGCAAGACAACCAGAAGTTTGAAGAATTTTAAAAAGAATAATGTGCAAATATTGTACAATCCATGTCAGGATGAGCCTGCAGGACGGGTACCACATGAGGGAGGAGGTCTTCCCTGTAACGCACAGCGTTGAGATTGCCTGCAATGACAACAAGCTCAGTCCGATGATGCTGTGACACACCGCCCCAGACCATGACGGACCCTCCACCTCCAAATCGATTCCGCTCCAGAGTACAGGCCTCGGTGTAACGCTCATTCCTTCGACGATAAACGCGAATCGGACCATCACCCCTGGTGAGACAAAACCGCGACTCGTCAGTGAAGAGCACTTTTTGCCAGTCCTGTCTGGTCCAGCGACGGTGGGTTTGTGCCCATAGGCGACGTTGTTGCCGGTGATGTCTGGTGAGGAACTGCCTTACAACAGGCCTACAAGACCTCAGTCCAGCCTCTCTCAGCCTATTGCGGACAGTCTGAGCACTGATGGAGGGATTGTGCGTGCCTGGTGTAACTCGGACAGTTGTTCTTGCCATCCTGTACCTGTCCCGCAGGTGTGATGTTCGGATGTATCGATCCTGTGCAGGGGTTGTTACACGTGGTCTGCCACCGCGAGGACGATCAGCTGTCCGTCCCGTCTCCCTGTAGCGCTGTCTTAGGCGTCTCACGGTACGGACATTGCAATTTATTGCCCTGGCCACATCTGCAGTCCTCATGCTTCCTTGCAGCATGCCTAAGACACGTTCACACAGATGAGCAGGGACCCTGGGCATCTTTCTTTTGGTGTTTTTCAGAGTCAGTAGAAAGGCCTCTTTAGTGTCCTAAGTTTTCATAACTGTGACCTTAATTGCCTATCGTCTGTAAGCTGTTAGTGTCTTAACGACCGTTCCACAGGTGCATGTTCATTAATTGTTTATGGTTCATTGAACAAGCATGGGAAACAGTGTTTAAACGCTTTACAATAAAGATCTGTGAAGTTATTTGGATGTTTACGAATTATCTTTGAAAGACAGGGTCCTGAAAAAGGGACGTTTCTTTTTTTGCTGAGTTTATAAACAGGCTTTTAAAATGCAATATTGGTGCACAATTTCTACTTAAAATATCAAAATGGATGCAAAAGGCAATATTTTCATGGAACAACCCAATTATTACTGATACTGATATGTGCTTAGCATGGCTACAAGATAATACATTCATTATAGACTAATTACAACCTAATTAAAATGAATCCACAAACTGTCAAAATAAATGTACAGTAGGATGTAGCATAAAATCACACAATGCAATCCTCTTTCTGCAGGAATTTCCCTTCATGGCCAAGACATCTAACTGTGCATGCTAAATCCAGTTTATTTTCGGTCAAGTGCTTTCCATAACAAATGCCCATTAGGGACAAAGGAAGTGCCAGAGAGCTCATTAACCCTGGGCTTGTCTCCAAGATACCGGTAGAAACCCCCCCAGACCACATCAACCTGGGTTACACTATTGAGACCGCTTGTCCCAAGAGATTACAAAATGTTTGGAATTATACAGAGACTCATTAAATTGAGAACGATGGTAGCTGAGCTTCTGGAATTCATTATAATTATGCCCCAGTCATGCTTATGCAGTGTTACTTTAAACATGCAAGCTCACACCATTTTTCAGTGGGTAAACATAATTGTCCTCTCTTTGTCCTTTTATGTTTGACACATGGACCACAGTTAATTTGGAACGGCAGTGACTGTGAATAAATTCACAATTCACAGCTTCAACGTTTTGTACAAATGTGCAGCAAGACAATGTGCCTACTGTCAGTAGTAGCCCTTGCAATACTGTTCATTTTACATCAAGTGCTTTCCTCTGCACTGCACAGACATGAAAAGGTATAGCCTTTACATCACAATGTGGAACTAGTGTGGGTTGGCTCTGAGGGTTGCATCAGCTCTCGTCCTTTTAACTGCCCTCTCAACACTGACTGTGGAGAGACAAGCAAGCCCTTCTATCCTCAGCCATCTCTCTCAGCAAAAAAATCCCACTAAAAAAGAAAGACTAGTCTTTGAACTTCACTCTATAATTGCCAAGGCATGGGGAAAGCCTCACTCTACCACCAGCACCATCTTCAACCCCTCAGACGACAGACAAAATGGCATCCAGGACAAGCTGTAGTGTTGGCTGTAGTTTGTGCACTAATGAGAACATCTGTGTGGTACCCGGCAGAGTTAGCAACTGTCTCCTAGCGAAGGTGGCAGGCAGGCGGCGTGGGCAGGCAGCTGTTATTGTAAAAGTGGCAGTTTACACTGGCATAGAGGTTACATCAGCGTGGCACTAAAATAACTCTGCAGTCTGAAGGGGAATGAATGAAAAAAATAATGAAAATCTGAGCTGATTGACACTGTATTGATTTAGTAGCTAGGTGGTAAGCGTTGTAAAAGGTGATCTGTAGGTTGAAGGTTCAGCATATGTGAGGCTTACTGTACTAGAAGGTACTGTAGTACCCTTGAGAAATGTATGTAACCTTAATTGCTTCAGTTAATGTCATGCTGTCCTAGATAAGGGTGTATGAGAGGAAAATATTGTACAAGATCAAATGGAACAATGCTACCGCCTATTGGACATTTCTATGTTTTCACACAAAGTCTGAGTAACATATTATATAGCACGTATACAGGATTGTACTTTGTAGCATGAGAGTAAATAAGAAAAAAAACATGACAATTTATTTGTGACAGTGTCTCCTGTCTACAGTGTACATATATTATGTCACTTTCAGGACAGTCTCACATCGATACTGACTATATTTTGGCTAGCAGAGGAGCATCCCCTGAGGACAACTACAAACTGGCAAAAAAGTGCAACTTGAGAAATGGAGCCAACTGGAAAAGACTTCAACCGGAAACTGGAGCCAAGTGGAAACATCAATATGCGAGTCAGAGTTTGAGCTTCAGGACAAAGGTGTAAACTGGGTTTAAGTTGCAGAGACGCGGGAATGAGAATACCAACTCCGAAACCACAGTCTTTCCCCACTCGGCCGACACAGAATTTATACCGATGCGAGCAAACCTAAAGTGACAGCATGTCAGCAGGAGAATCGCATATATGTCACGGTACTATGTCGTCCTGCATCTCCTCAATGTAAATCCATCTGTAATATGAGTCAGAGTCTCAGCTTCAGGACAAAGGTGTAGCAGCAGCAGCAATGTCTATTTCTCCTGGTTCCCTTCGCCTCCTGCTGGCCAGTTGACAGAGATGTGGTAGGGTTTCAGCTCGTCTTCAGAGACGAAATCTGGAGCACGACTCATCAGGTCATGGCCCCTGAATGATTTGGGGAAGGCAATCACGTCTCTGATGCTGGGGGCTCCGACGATAATAGACAGAAGGCGGTCCAAACCTAGAGGAAAAATGAACCAGGGATTTTAGTCAGGGGAAAGAAATTATGAATCACAAATGAGGTATTACATTTGGCTGCAGGAGGACAAGGGGCCTGGCCTACTTAGTTCTACTAAGTCTACTACTAAGATTCTTTAGAACATTTTACATTTTAATCATTTAGCAGACGCTCTTATCCAGAGCGACTTAGTTAAGTGAGTGCATACATTTTTCATAAATTTTTTCATACTGGCCCCCCGTGGGAATCGAACCCACAACCCTGGCGTTGCAAGCGCCATGCACTACCAATTGAGCTACACGGGGCATAGAACAAAATGGTGAAATATGAAAGCATGAGAAACGCAAAGCTGAGTGTGTCTGGTGTCAGTTATGATGGTTATTATGGCTGACTTACCCAATGCAATCCCACCATGAGGGGGAGCCCCAGAGTCCAGTGCCTCTAACAGGTGAGAAAGGAGAGATGGATCCTCCTGAAAGACAGAACAAAGTCAGGGGGTTTCCTAACTCTACAGAGGGATTCACTAAGTCTGCCCTTTTTTATTCATCGCTAAGCTGGAAGGATTATGACAGTAGAATCTATCCTACAGCTACAGTAGTAAATACTGTCTTATTACCAGTGATAATAAATATTACAGACTGACCTTGCAGCAAGCTAGGAGAACATGCACCTCAGAAACTTGCAGCTAGAGGCAGCAACAATATGAGCACTGTGATTCCCGATCCTAATCAGTTGTTTATTTCGGTACTAAATCAAATCACATTTTATTGGTCACATGCGCCGAATACAACAGGTGTAGACTTCACTGTGAAATGCTTGATTACGAGCCCATTCCCAACAATGCAGAGTTAAAAAGTAAGAAAGATATTTGCTAAATAAAAAGGGAAATAGTAACAATAAAATAACATGGCTATATACAAGGAGTACCAGTACTGATCAATGTGCAGTGGTACAAGGTAATTGAGGTAATACAGTATGTACAGTGAGGGAAAAAAGTATTTGATCCCCTGCTGATTTTGTACGTTTGCCCACTGACAAAGAAAAGATCAGTCTATAATTTTAATGATAGGTTTATTTGAACAGTGAGACAGAATAACAAAAAAAAATCCAGAAAAACACATGTCAAAAATGTTATAAATTGATTTGCATTTTAATGAGGGAAATAAGTATTTGACCCCTCTACAAAACATGACTTAGTACTTGGTGGCAAAACCCTTGTTGGTACATGGCCCCGTCCATCGTCCCTTTGATGCGGTGAAGTTGTCCTGTCCCCTTAGCAGAAAAACACCCCCAAAGCAGAATGTTTCCACCTCCATGTTTGACGGTGGGGATGGTGATCTTGGGGTCATAGGCAGCATTCCTCCTCCTCCAAACACGGCGAGTTGAGTTGATGCCAAAGAGCTCCATTTTGGTCTCATCTGACAACAACACTTTCACCCAGTTCTCCTCTGAATTATTCAGATGTTCATTGGCAAACTTCAGACAGGCATGTATATGTGCTTTCTTGAGCAGGGGGACATTGCGGGCGCTACAGGATTTCAGTCCTTCACGGCATAGTGTGTTACCAATTGTTTTCTTGGTGACTATGGTCCCAGCTGCCTTGAGATCATTGACAAGATCCTCCCGTGTAGTTTTGGGCTGATTCCTCACCGTTCTCATGATCATTGCAACTCCACGAGGTGAGATCTTGCATGGAGCCCCAGGCCGAGGGAGATCGACCGTTTTTTGTGTTTCTTCCATTTGCGAATAATCGCACCAACTGTTGTCACCTTCTCACCAAGCTGCTTGGCGATGATCTTGTAGCCCATTCCAGCCTTGTGTAGGTCTACAATCTTGTCCCTGACATCCTTGGAGAGCTCTTTGGTATTGGCCATGGTGGAGAGTTTGGAATCTGATTGATTGATTGCTTCTGTTATTCTGTCTCTCACTGTTCAAATGAACCTACCATTAAAAGTATAGACTGATCATGTCTTTGTCAGTGGGCAAACGTACAAAATCAGCAGGGGATCAAATACGTTTTTCCCTCACTGTATATATATACACACACACACACACACACACACACACACACACATATATATATATATCTGTGGAAAAAATTAAGAGACCACTGCACATTTTTCTTAAATCAGCATCTCTACATGTAGGACAGCCATTCCATTCCAGTGTCTGTTGAATTCCAACACAGGCACACGTCATTCTACTGAATTAGGTACTGATTAGGTGATCACATGAACCAAATCTTATTTAACGAGGAAAAGTATAAAAAACACTGCTGTGGTCATCACTATCCTCTTGCAATAGGACCAGCTGGATGGCAAAAACAGTGCTAATAGTACCTCAAAAGTAATATTAATCAAAAATTAACTATTGACCATGCTAAAAGAGTTGAAAAGGAAAGTTTTGAGTGAGGAAAAGAAGGGTTCAATTCTGGCTTTACTGGCAGAGGATACAGTGAGTGTCAGGTTGCTTCCATCCTTAAAATGTCAAAGACGGCGGTTCATAAGAACAAGGTCAAGCAGCAGACATTGGGGACAACAAAGCTACAGACTGGCAGAGGGCGAAAACGACTCTCTACTGACCGGGATGACGCCAACTTATTCGAATGTCACTCAACAACCGTAGGATGACATCAAGTGACCTACAAAAAGAATGGCCAACGGCAGCTGGGGTGAAGTGCACGGCGAGGACGGTTCAAAACAGGCTCCTAGGGGCAGGGCTGAAGTCGTGCAAAGCTAGAAAAAAGTACTTCATCAATGAGAAGCAAAGAAGAGCCAGGCTGAGGTTTGCAAAAGACCATAAGGATTGGACTGTAGAAAGGTCATCTTCTCTGATGAGTCCAATTTTCAGCTTTGCCCAACACCTGGTCGTCTAAATGGTTAGACGGAGACCTGGAGAGGCCTACAAGCCACAGTGTCTCGCACCCACTGTGAATTTTGGTGGAGGATCGGTGATGATCTGGGGGTGCTTCAGCAAGGCTGGAAGCGGACAGATTTGTCTTTGTGAAGGACGCATGAATCAAGCCACGTACAAGGTTGTCCTGGAAGAAAACTTGCTTCCTTTTGCTCTGACATTGTGCCATGCCACACAGCCAGGTCAATCAATGTGTGGATGGAGGACCACCAGATTTTGGCGAAAACCAAACTCTGCATTCCACAGTAAGAACATCATACCAAAGGTCAAGCATGGTGGTGGTGGTGTGATGGTTTGGGTATGCTTTGCTGCCTCAGGACCTGGACGACTTGCCTTAATAGAAGGAACCATGAATTCTGCTCTGTATCAGAGAATTCTACAGGAGAATGTCAGACCATCCGTCTGTGAGCTGAAGCGCAGCTGGGTCATGCAGCAAGACAATGATCCAAAACACACAATCTAGTCTACAGGAAAATTGCTAAAAAGCAACAAATTTGAAGTTTTGGAATGGCCTAGTCAAAGTCCAGACCTAATCCCAATTGAGATGTTGTGGCAGGACTTGAAACGAGCAGTTCATGCTTGAAAACCCACGTCACTGAGTTAAAGCAGTTCTGCATGGGCCAAAATTCCTCCACAGCGACGTGAGAGACTGATCAACAACTACAGGAAGCATTTGGTTGGAGTCATTGCAGCTAAAGGTGGCACAACCAGTTATTGAGTGTAAGGGGGCAATAACTTTTTCACACAGGGGAATTGGGTGTTGCATAACTTTGTTTATGAAATAAATATGTAATTGTTGTGTTATTTGTTCACTTATGGTTCCCTTTATCTAATATTAGGTTCTGATAACATTCAGTATCACAAATATGTAAAAGTAGAGAAAATTAGAAAGGGGGCAAATACTTTTTCATAGCACTGTATATAGTTTTTGTACTTTAACCCCTTTTTCTCCCCAATGTCATGATATCCAACTGGTAGTTACAGTCTTGTCCCATCGCTGCAACTCTCCTACGGACTCGGGAGAGGCGAAGGTCGAGAGCCATGCGTCCTCTGAAACACAACCCTGCCAAGCCGCACTGCTTCTTGACACACTGCTCGCTTAACCCGGAAGCTAGCCACCAAAAGGAGTCGCTAGAACGCGATGGGACAAGGAAATCCCAGCTGGCCAAACCCTCCCCTGACCAGGACGACGCTGGGCCAATTGTGCGCCGCCTCATGGGTCTCCCAGTCACGGCCGGCTGTGACACAGCCTGGGATCGAACCCGGGTCTGTAGTGAAGCCTTGAGCCCTGCGATGCAGTGCCTTAGACCCCAGTGCCTCAACCCCCTGAGTCAATATATGTTGCGAGTCTTTCTGGATAAGTATCTAAGAGCTTGCCACACCTGGAGGTACTGACCTGTTGCACCCTCTACAACCACTGTGATTATTATTTGACCCTGCTGGTCATCTATGAAGGTTTGAACATCTTGAAGAACAATCTGGCCTTAATGGCCATGTACTCTTATAATCTCCACCCGGCACAGCCAGAAGAGGACTGGCCACCCCTCAGAGCCTGGTTCCTCTCTAGGTTTCTTCCTAGATTCCTGCCTTTCTAGGGAATTTTACCTAGTGACCGTGCTTCTACATCTGCATTGCTTGCTCCTTGGGGTTTTAGGCTGGGTTTCTGTATAGCACTTTGTGACATCTGCTGATGTAAAAAGGGCTTTTTAAATAAATGTGATTGATTGATTGATTGTGCAACATTACTTTTTTCAAAATTCTTAAAGCTCTGTCAAATTGGTTGTTGATCATTGCTAGACAACCATTTTCAGGTCTTGCCATAGATTTTCAAGCAGATTTAAGTCAAAACTAACTCGGCCACTCAGGAACATTCACCGTCTTCTTGGTAAGCAACTCCAGTGTATATTTGCCCTTGTGTTTTAGGTTATTGTCCTGCTGAAAGGTGAATTCATCTCCCAGTTTCTGGTGGAAAGCAGACCGAACCAGATTTTCCTCTAGGATTTTGCCTGTGCTTAGCTTCATTCCGTTTCTTTTTTAAACTGAAAAACTCCCCAGTCCTTAACGATTACAAGCATACCCATAACATGATGCAGCCACCACTATGCTTGAAAATATGGAGAGTGGTACTCAGCAATGTGTTGTATGGGATTTGCCCCAATCATAACACCTTGTATTCAGGACAAAAAGTTAATTGCTTTGCCAAATGTTTTGCAGTATTACTTTAGTGCCTTGTTGCAAACAGGATGCATGTTTTGGAATATTTATATTCTGTACAGGCTTCCTTATTTTCACTCTGTCAATTAGGGTAGTAATCAAATCAAATGTTATTTGTCACATATACATGTTTAGCAGATGTTATAGCGGGTGTAGCAAAATGCTTGTGCTTCTAGCTCCGACAGTGCAGTAATATCTAATGTTGAGTCATCCTCAGTTTTCTCCTATCATAGCCATTAAAAACTCTAACTGCTTTAAAGACACAAATGGCCTCATGGTGAAATCCTTGAGTGGTTTCCTTTCTCACAGGCAACTGAGTTATGAAGGACACCTGTATCTTTGTAGTGACTGGGTGTATTGATCCACCATCCAAAGTGTAAATAATAACTGCACCATGCTCAAAGGAATATTCAATGTCTGCTTTATTTTATTTTTACCCATCTACCAATAGGTGCCCTTCTTTGCAAAGCATTGGAAAACCTCCCTGGTCTGTGTGGTTGAATCTGTGTTTGAAATTCACTGCTCGACTGAAGGACCTTACAGATAATTGTATGTGTGGGGTAGAGAGATGAGGTAGTCATTCAAAAATCCTGTTTTAAAATTATTGGACACAGAGTGAGTCCATGCAACTTATTATGTGACTTGTTAAGCACATTTTTACTCCTGAACTTATTTAGGCTTGCCATAACAAAGGGGTTGAATACTTTCAGCTTTTCATTTTTAATAAATGTGTAAAGGTTTCACTTTGACATTATGGGGTATTGCGTGTAGGCCAGTGACAACATATCTCAATTTAATACATTTTAAATTCAGGCTGTAACAAGACAAAATGTGGTTCAGCAATCTTACGGCTTGGGGATAGAAGCTGTTCAGGAGCCTTTTGATCCCAGACTTGCGCTCCGGTACTCCTTGCCGTGCGGTAGCAGAGAGAACAGTCTATGACTTGGGTGGCTAGAGTTTGACAATTTTTAAGCCTTCCTCTGAATCCGCCTGGTATAGAGCTCCTGGATGGCAGGGAGTTCAGCCCCAGTGATGTACTGGGCCATACACACTACCCTCTGTAGCGCCTTGCATTCAGATGCCGAACAGTTGCCATACCAAGCGGTGATGCAGCCAGTCAAGATGCTCTCAATGGTGGAGCTGTAGAACTTTTTGATGATCTGAGGGCACATCCAAATCTTTTCAGCCTCCTGAGGGGGTAGAGGTGTGGTGTGCATGCGGAGGAACTTAAAGCTCTCGACCCGCTCCACTACAGCCCTGTCGATGTGAATGGGGGCGTGTTCGGCCCTCAGTTTCCTGTAGTCCATGATAAGCTCCTTTGTCTTGCCCATGTTGAGGGAGAGGTTCTTGTCCTGGAACCACCCTGCAAGGTCTCTGACCTCCTCCCTATAGGCTGTCTCCTCGTCGTCTGTGATCAGGCCAACCACCGTCGTGTCGTCTGCAAACTTAATGATGTTGGAATCATGCGTGGCCAAGCAGTTGTGGGTGAACTGGGAGTACAGCAGGGGACTGAGCACGCACCACTGAGGGACCCTGTGTTGAGGGTCAGTGTTGCGGATATGTTGTTGCCTACCCTCACCACCTGGGGGGCGGCCCGTCAGTATGTCCAGGATCCAGTTGCAGAGGAAGGTGTTCAGGCCCAGGCTCCTTAGCTTAGTGATAATCTTGGAGGGCACTACGGTGTCGAACACTGAGCTGTAGTCAATGAACAGTAATCTCACGTAGGTGTATCATTTATCCAGGTGGGAAAGGGCAGTGTGGAGTGCAATAGAGATTGCGTCATCTGTGGCTCTGTTGGGGCGATATGCGAAATTTGAGTGGGTTCAGGGTTTCTGGAATGATGGTGTTGATGTGAGCTATGACCAGCCTTTCAAAGCATTCCATGGCTACAGATGTGAGTGCTATGAGGCGGTAGTCATATAGACAGGTTATCTTGGCGTTCTTGGGCACAGGGACTATGGTGGTCTGCTTGAAACATGTAGATATTACAGACTGAGTCAGGTTGAAAATGTCAGTGAAGACACTTACCTGCTGGTCAGCGCATGCGCCGAGTACGCGTCCTGATAATCCGTCTGGCCCTGCGGCCTTGTGAATGTTAACCAGTTTAAAGGTCTTACTCATATCGGTTATGAAGAATGCGATCATACAGTCGTCTGGAACAGCTGGTGCTCTCATGCATGGTTCAGTGTTCCTTGCCTCAAAGCGAGCATAGAAGGCATTTAGCTCGTCTGGTAGGCTTGCGTCACTGGGCAGCTCTCAGCTAGGTTTCCCTTTGTAATCTGTGATAGTTTGCAAGCCCTGCCACATTCAACGAGCGTCAGAGCCGGTGTAGTAGGATTTGATCTTAGTCCTGTATTGACGCTTTGCCTGTTTGATGGTTCGTCGGAGGGCGTAGCGGAATTTCTTATAAGCATCCGGATTAGTGTCCCGCTCCATGAAAGTGGCAGCTCTAGCCTTTAGCTCAGTGTGCGGATGTTGTTGGTAATCCATGGCTTCTGGTGGGGATATGTACGTACGGTCACTGTTGGGACTACGTCGTCAATGTACTTATTAATGAAGCCGGTGACTGATGTGGCAAGCTCCTCAATGCCATCGGATGAATCCTGGAACATATTCCAGTCTGTGCTAGCGAAATAGTCCTGTAGCTTAGCATCCACTTCCGTATTGAGCCCGTCACTGGTACTTCCTGTTTGAGTTTTTGCTTGTAAGCAGGAATCAGGAGGATAGAGTTATGGTCAGATTAGCCAAATGGAGCCAAATGCACAGGTGACATGCTGGTAGAAATGAGGTAAAACAGATTTCAATTTTCCTGCATTAAAATCACCGGCCACCAGGAGTGCTGCCTCTGGATAAGCATTTTCTTGTTTGCTTATGGCTCTATACAGCTCGTTGAGTGCAGTCTTAGTGCCAGCACCAGTTTGGTCTGGTAAATAGACAGCTACGAAAAATACAGATAAACTCTCTTGATAAATAGTATGGTCTACAGCTTATCATGAGGTATTCTAAATCAGGAAAGTAGAACCTCGAGACTTTCTTAATATTAGAGATCGTGTACCAGCTATTGTTGACAAAGAGACACACCCCACCCCCCCGATCTTACCGGACTCTGCCGTTCTGTCCTGCCGATGGAGCTAGATGTACACTATCTATACAAAAGTATGTGGACACCCCTTGAAATTAGTGGATTCGGCTATTTTTAGCCACACCCGTTGATGACAGGTGTATAAAATCGAGCACACAGCCATGCAATCTCCATAGACAAACATTGGCAGTATAATGGCCTTACTGAAGAGCTCAATGACTTTCAACATGGCACTGTCAGAGGATGCCACCTTTCCAACAAGTCAGTTGGTCAAATTTCAGCTTTGCTGGAGCTAACCCGGCCAACTGTAAATTATGTTATTGTGAAGTGGAAACGTCTAGGAGAAACAACGGTTTAGCCGCGAAGTGGTAGGCCACACAAGCTCACAGAACGGGACAGCTGAGTGCTGAAGCGCGTAAAAATTGTCTATGCTCGGTTGCAACACTCACTACTGAGTTCCAAACTGCCTCTGGAAGCAACGTCAGCACAATAACTATTTGTCGGGAGTTTCATGAAATGGGTTTCCATGGCTGAGCAGCCACACACAAGCCTAAGATCACCATGCGCAATGCCAAGGCGTCAGCTGGAGTGGTGTGAAGCTCGCCGCCATCAGACTCTGAAGCAGTGGAAACGCGTTCTCTGGAGTGATGAATCACACTTCACCATCTGGCAGATCGACTGACAAATCTGAGTTTGGCGGATGCCAGCAGAACGCTTCCAGCCCAAATGCATAGTGCCAACTGTAAAGTTTGGTGTAGGAATAATGGTCTGGGACTGTTTTTCATGGTTCGAGCTAGGCACCTTAGTTCCAGTGAAATGAAATATTAATGCTACACCATACAATGACATTCTAGAGGATTCTGTGCTTCCAACTTTGTGGCAACAAAAGCCCTTTCCTGCATGACAATGCCCCCGTGCACAAAGTGAGGTCCATACAGGTTTGTCGAGATCGGTGTGGAAGAGCTTAACTGGCCTGCACAGAGCTCTGACCTCAACCTCATCTAACACCTTTGGGATGAATTGGAACGCGGACTGCGAACCAGGCCTAATCGCCCAACATCAGTGCCCAACCTCACGAATGCTCGTGGCTGAATGGAAGCAAGTCCCGCAGCAATGTTCCTACATCTAGTGGAAAGCCTTTCCAGAAGAGTGGAGGCTGTTATAGCAGCAAAGGATTAACCAACCTCATATTAATGCCCATGATTTTGGAATGAGATGTTCGACAAGCAGGTGTCAACATACTTTTGGTCATGTAGTGTATATTATCCATGTCCTTGTTCAGCCATGACTCTGAGAAGCATAGCATATTACAGTTCTTTATGTCCCGTTTGATAGGATAGTCTCGAACGGAGCTCATCCAGTTTATTCTCCAGCGATTGCACATTCGGCAATAGAACAGATGGTAGATGCGATTTATTCACTCACCGCTGTAGACTCATCAGGGTGCACACGCGCCGGCCTCTATAGCGCCGTCTCCTCCTCCAACGAGTGTCAGGGATTTGGACCTGGTCCGGAAAAATCTATATGTCTTTCGCCTCCGACCCATTGAATTCCTCGTCTAAATCGAGGTTAGTGATAGCTGTTCTGATGTCCAGAAGCTCTTTTCGGTCATAGGAAACGATGGCGGAAACATTATGTACTAAAGGTTACGATCAGCGCCCCCAAAAAATACACAAAAGAGCACAATTGGTCAGGAGCCCGTAAAACGTCTGCTTTCCAATGCAGCGCCTTTCGAAATACGGTATACTAATGGTAACTGTGCTTGCATATCCTCCTCAGCCTGATATAAATGACTGTGTGTTTGGGAAATCAGTATTCTGGTACTCTTACTTATCCAGTCCAAGTTCATTACCTTGAGGATCGTCTCCAACACATGCTGCTGATCAGAGGCCTTGTGAATACGAATGGATCCTCCTCCAACCTCACACCCGTTCAGGACCAGGTCATAATGCTGGCCACGTACCTGCCATATTGACACAGGAGAAATAGATGAATGATATGGTCTCAGTGCATAGGAAGTAACAGTACAGGATACTCTGATGTAAAGTTTGTTTATATTGATAGACTGATTTATGGTGAGTAGTTTACACTAATAAATACATTTTATTATTAGTTTTACTTGAATACATCGTTTTGAATTTCGAAACTTCTTGTTTGGACCACATCCAGGTTGGAAATAGCACAGTGACAGCTATGTCCAACAACACTTTCTTTAAGAGTTTTCTATTTGTACCAAACAGCAAGGAAGGGCACAGAAACAAGCTGATGAGAGGGTTCTTCTCTATAAATATGTGCCCAAGGAGAAAACCCTCCTCCTACTATATATGACCCTAACCTTGTGAGGCTGTGAATACAGGAGATGAGTATCCTCAAGGAGAGGTGCAGTGAAAGGATGGTGGGCTGACTCAAGCTGATCAGGGTCCTCTTCTTTTGGCAGGAACAGTGGGAAGTCTACCACCCACAGAAAGTGAAACGCTGAGGGGTCTCGAACAGCCACACCGGAGCCCTCTAGGAGTTCAGCACACTGAAGCCTCAACTTGCCCAACAAAGGGCGCTGTGGGAGGAAATCATGGAAATCAGGAGAGTGAAAGCTGCATTCACCGTGAAAAACTGACGTAAAGCAATGTAAAAGGTTGTTCTGTGTTGTTCATGTCAAAAACATTGTTTATTTTCAGAATGCACTGGCTTTCAACTACTTGGTCACAAAAGCCTCTGACGCCTGACAATTGACTATTGCATGGGTGGATTTGACACACCTCTTCGCTTTCTTCTATTCTGACATTTGATTGCAATTCCTTCCACATCCTTTAGACAAAAGTACACTATTGCTCCACAGCTACAGTGTCTTCAGAAAGTATTCATACCCCTTGACTTATTCCACATTTTGTGGTGTTACAGCCTGAATTCAAAATGGATTGAATTAATTTTTTCCCTCTACCATCTACACACAATATCCCATTATGACAGTGAAAACATGTTTTTAGAAAATGTAGAATGATCTAATTTACATACAGTACCAGTCAAAAGTTTGGACACACCTACACATTCAAGGGTTTTTCTTTATTTTTACTTTATTTTTTCTACTGTGTAGAATAATAGCGAAGACGTCAAAACTATGACATAACACATATGGAATCATGTAGTAACCAAAAAAGTGTAAAAAAAAATATCCAAATATATATTTGAGATTCTTCAAAGTAGCCACCCTTTGCCTTGATGACAGCTTTAAACACTCTTGGCATTCTCTCAACCAGCTGGAACCTGGAATGCTTTTCCAACAGTCTTGAAGGAGTTCCCACATATGCTGAGCACTTGTTGGCTGCTTTTCCTTCACTCTGCGGTCTAACTCATCCCAAACCATCTCAATTGGGTTGAGGTCGGGTGATTGTGGAGACCAGGTCATCTGATGTAGCACTCCATCACTGTCTTTCTTGGTAAAATAGCCCTTACACAGCCTGGAGGTGTGTTGGGTCATTGTCCTGTTGAAAAACAAATGATAGTCCCACTAAGCCCAAACCAGATGGGATGGCGTATCACTGCAGAATGCTGTGCTAGCCATGCTGGTTAAGTGTGCCTTGAATTCTAAATAGATCACAGACAGTGTCACCAGCAAAGCACCCCCACACCATCACACCTCCTCTTCCATGCTTCACGGTTGGAACTATACTCCCGAGTGGCGCAGTGGTCTAAGGCACTGCATCGCGGTTCGAATCCAGGCTCTGTCGTAGCCGGCCGCGACCGGGAGACCCATGGGGCGGCGCACAATTGGCCCAGTGTCATCCAGGGTAGGGGAGGGAATGGCTGGCAGGGATGTAGCTCAGTTGGTAGAGCATGGCGTTTGCAACGCCAGGGTTGTGGGTTCGATTCCCACGGGGGGCCAGTATGAAAAATAAAAAATAATGTATGCACTCACTAACTGTAAGTCGCTCTGGATAAGAGCGTCTGCTAAATGACTAAAATGTAAATGTAAAAATGTATACATGTGGAGATCATCCGTTCACCTACACTGCGTCTCACAAAGACACAGCAGTTGGAACCAAAAATCTCCAATTTGGACTCATCAGTCCAAAGGACAGATTTCCACCGGTCTAATGTCCATTGGTCATGTTTCTTGGCCCAAGCAAGTCTTTTCTTCTTATTGGTGTCCTTTAGTAGTGGTTTCTTTGCAGCAATTCGACCATGAAGGCCTGATTCACGCAGTCTCCTCTGAGCAGTTGATGTTGAGATGTGTCTGTTACTTGAACTCTATTAAGTATTTATTTGGGCTGCAAGTTCTGAGGCTGGTAACTCTAATGAACTTATCCTCTGCAGCAGAGGTAACTCTGGGTCTTCCTTTCTTGTGCCGGTCCTCATGAGAGCCAGTTTCATCATAGCGCTTGATGGTTTTTGCGACTGCACTTGAAGAAACTTTAAAAGTTCTTGAAATGTTCCGGATTGACTGACCTTTATGTCTTAAAAGTAATGATGGACTGTCGTTTCTCTTTGCTTCTTTGAGCTGTTCTTGCCATAATATGGACTTGGTCTTTTACCAAATAAGGCTATCTTCTGTATACCACCCCTACCTTGTCACAACACAACTGATTGGCTCAAACGCATTAAGAAGGAAATAAATTCCACAAATTAACTTTTAACAAGGCACACCTGTTAATTGAAATGCATTCCAGGTGACTACCTCATGAAGCTGGATGAGAGAATGCCAAGAGTGT
Source organism: Coregonus clupeaformis (assembly GCF_020615455.1). Lineage (NCBI taxonomy): Eukaryota > Metazoa > Chordata > Actinopteri > Salmoniformes > Salmonidae > Coregonus > Coregonus clupeaformis. The sequence continues at coordinate 40,414,093 of NC_059205.1, forward strand.
CCAAAGCTGTCATCAAGGCAAAGGGTGGCTATTTGAAGAATCTCAAATATAAAATATATTTTGATTTGTTTAACACTTTTTTGGTTACTACATGATTCCATATGTGTTATTTCATAGTTTTGATGACTTCACTATTATTCTACATGTAGAAAATAGTAAAAATATAGAAAAACCCTTGAATGAGTAGGTGTGTCCAAACTTTTGACTGGTACTGTACGTATTCACATCCCTGAGTCAATACATGTTAAACTACCCTTGGCAGCGATTACAACTGTGAGTCTTTCTGGGTAAGTCTATAAGAGCTTTCCACACCTGGATTGTACAATATTTGCACATTATTCTTTTTAAAGTTCTTAATCTGTCAAGTTGGTTGTTGATCATTGCTAAACAGCCATTTTCAAGTCTTGCCATAGATTTTCAAGCTGATTTAAGTCAAAACTGTAACTAGGCCACTCAGGAACATTCAATGTCGTCTTGGTAAGCAACTTCAGTGTATATTTGGCCTTGTGTTTTAGGTTATTGTCATGGTGAAAGGTGAATTTGACTCCCAGTGTCTGTTAGAAAGCAGACTGAACAAGGTTTTCCTCTCGGAAATTGCCTGTGCTTAGCTCTATTCTATTTATTTTTATCCTAAAAAACACACCCTAGTCCCTGCTGATGACAAGCATACCCATAACATGATGCAGCTACCACCATGCTTGAAAATATGAAGTGGTACTCAGTGATGTGTTGTGTTGGATTTGCCCCAAACATAACACTTTGTATTTAGGACATAAAGTTAATTTCTTTGCCAATTTCTTTGCAGTTTCACTTTAGTGCCTTCTTGCAAACAGGATGCATGTTTTGGAATATTTTTATTCTGTAGAGACTTACTTCTTTTCACGCTGTCATTTATGTTAGTATTGTGGAGTAAATACAATGTTGTTGATCCATCCTCAGTTTTCTCCTATCACAGCCATTAAACTCTGTAACCGTTTTAAAGTCACTATTGGCCTCATGGTGAAATCCCTGAGCGGTTTCCTTCCTCTCCGGCAACTGAGTTAGGAAGGACGCATGTATCTTTGTAGTGACTGGGTGTATTAATCCACCATCCAAACTGTAATTAATGACTTTACCATGCTCAAAGAGATGTTTAATGTCTGCTTGTAAAAAATGGTTTATCCATCTACCAATAGGTGCCCTTCTTTGCGACGCATTGGAAAACACCCCTGGTCTTTGTCGTTGAATCTGTGTTTGAAATTCATTGCTTGACTGAGGGACCTTGCAGATAACTTTATGTGTGGGGTACAGAGATGAGGTAGTCATTCAAAAATCATGTTAAACACTATTATTGCACACAGTGAGTCCATGCAACTTATGTGACTTGTTAAGCACATTTTTACTCATGAACTTGTTTTGGCTTGCCATAACAAAAGAGTTGAATACCTATTGACTAAAATTTCAGCTTTCATTAATTAAGGAGTAAAAAATTATAAAAATATAATTCCACTGACATTATGGGGTTTGTGTGTAGGCCAGTGATACCTCTCAATATAACATCTCAATATAATCCATTTTGAATTCAGGCTGCAACACAACAAAATGTGGAGCAAGTCAAGGGGTGTGAATACATTCCGAAGACACTGCATATGAAAGACCTTTTCATTTGAACAAAACAACCATCATTTTTGGTATATCATCTGCACCCAGGCCCAATGACGCATGAGAAAAAATAAAAACATTTCAAGCTTTTAATTCTGAAAAATAAGACAAATCAAACCTTGCAGTGTGTTGTGTGTATGAATTATACTGTGCTACTGATTTCGGTTTGGGCCCCGGTCAATAGTAGTCCACTATATAGGCAGGATGCCATTTGGGACACAGCCAGGGTGACCAAATCAGATTGTAACTCACCACACATTCCTGCGTCCCAGCAGAGATGAGCAGCAGGTCCCCAGGTCTGGCCTGTGCCATCTGGAGCAGCTGCTGTTTAGCTGAGGCAGGCATGAGTCGGTTGAGGGGAGACTTCAATGCACCATCTGCCTTCACCAAAACTACACTCACTTCCTAGGAGAAAAAGAAAAAAAAGACACAAAAAAAATACCAGGCTTAATTGGCATACCTCTGATGCAGCTAGCCTCCGGGCATGGCGCCGACAGACTTGAATGCCAAGCAGTCATCGGGTTTTCATATCTCTCTAACCATGAATTGCTAAACCAAATAAATCATTAGTCGTAATGGAGTCACAAATTAGTTGTGTGTTTATCAATCATCTCACTTCGTTATAAAAAGGGGGTCCTACAAGATTTTCAGGATTGCACAACTCTAGGATTGGTGAGGTCTACCCTCGCCTCAGGGCAATTACACCATGTGCTTCGTTCAACATTTTCTTCAGTCATCTTGGCTTATTGATCATATTCCAGATTAATATTCATGAAGACAGTCTGTTTTCTTTTGCTGAGTGTACTGTAAAAGCAGCAGGGGGTTTTAAAGCGTGAGGTTACATACCTGGCCGAACTGGGTCCTGGCAGTTTGTTTCAGGGATTCGTGATCTTTGCTCTTCAAATGTTTCTGGAGTGAAATAAAGAACACATATGTCCTATAAAATGTCGATACCCCCTTAAACTCTTTTCACATTTTGTTGTGTCAGTGCCTCAGAGTTTCATGCATTTAAATAAGGATCCCCACCACTTATCTACCACCATACACAAATTATAAATATTTAAAATACTAAACTGAAATATCATAAATTGGATAAGTCTCCACCCCCCTGAGTCAATGCTTGGTGGAAGCACCTTTGGCAGCAATTACAGCTGTGATTAGGTCTCTGCCAACTTCTGCATGTCCTGCAGGCTCTAGTTTTGTCTTATCTTATTGTCCAGTCATGTGGTTAAATGCTGCAAAGAAAGACCTAGTTAAGCTGCAGCTGGCCCAGAAACGAGTGGCACGTCTTGCTCTTCATTGTAATCAGAAGGCTAATATAAATAATATGCATGCCAGTCTCTCCTGGCTAAGAGTTGAGGAGAGTGACTGCATCACTTATTTTTATAAAGAAACAATGTGTTGAAAATTCCAAATTGTTTACATAGTCAACTTATACACGGCTCTGACACACACACTTACCCCACTAGACATGGTCCTCTGTAGCTCAGCTGGTAGAGCACGGCGCTTGTAACGCCAAGGTAGTGGGTTCGATCCCCGGGACCACCCATACACAAAAAAATGTATGCACGCATGACTGTAAGTCGCTTTGGATAAAAGCGTCTGCTAAATGGCATATTATATTATTTATTATTAATATATATATATATATATGCCACCAGGGGTCATTTCACAGTCCCAAAATCCAGATCAAATTCAAGAAGGCGTACAGTATTACACTACCGGTCAAAAGTTTTAGAACACCTACTCATTCAAGGGTTTTTCTTTATTTTTACTATTTTCTACATTGTAGAATAATAGTGAAGTCATCAAAACTATGAAATAACACATATGGAATCATGTAGTAACCAAAAAAAGTGTTAAACAAATCAAAATATATTTTATATTTGAGATTCTTCAAAGTAACCACCCTTTGCCTTGATGACAGCTTTGCACACTCTTGGCATTCTCTCAACCAGCTTCATGAGGTAGTCACCTGGAATGCATTTCAATTTAAATTCACAGGTGTGCCTTGTTAAAAGTTAATTTGTGGAATTTCTTTCCTTCTTAATATGTTTGAGCCAATCAGTTGTGCTGTGACAAGGTAGGGGGGATATACAGAAGATAGCCCTATTTGGTAAAAGACCAAGTCCATATTATGGCAAGAACAGCTCAAATAAGCAAAGAGAAACGACAGTCCATTACTTTACGACATGAAGGTCAGTCAATACGGAAAATTAAGAACTTTGAAAGTTTCTTCAAGTGCAGTCACAAAAACCATCAAGTGCTATGATGAAACTGGCTCTCATGAGGACCGGCACAGGAATGGAAGAGTTACCTCTGCTGCAGAGGATAAGTTCATTAGAGTTACCAGCCTCAGAAATTGCAGCCCAAATAAATGCTTCACAGAGTTCAAGTAACAGACACATCTCCACAACAACTGTTCAGAGCAGACTGTGTGAATCAGGCCTTCATGGACGAATTGCAGCAAAGAAACCACTACTAAAGGACACCAATAAGAAGAAAAGACTTGCTTGGGCCAAGGAACACAAGCAATGGACATTAGACCGGTGGAAATTTGTCCTTTGGTCTGGAGTCCAAATTTGAGATTTTTGGTTCCAACCGCCGTGTCTTTGTGAGACGCGATGTGGGTGAACGGATTATCTCCGCATGTGTATTTCCCACTGTAAAGCATGGAGGAGGAGGTGTTATGGTGCGGTGCTTTGCTGGTGACACTGTCTGTGATTTATTTAGAATTCAAGGCACACTTAACCAGCATGGCTACCACAGCATTCTGCAGCGATACGCCATCCCATCTGGTTTGCGCTAAGTGGGACTATCATTTGTTTTTTAACAGGACAATGACCCAACACACCTCCAGGCTGTGTAAGGGCTATTTTACCAAGGAGAGTGATGGAGTGCTGCATCAGATGACCTGGCCTCCACAATCACCCGACTGAGCGGTTTGGGATGAGTCGGACCGCAGAGTGAAGGAAATGCAGCCAACAAGTGCTCAGCATATGTGGGAACTCCTTCAAGACTGTTGGAAAAGCATTTCAGGTTAAGCTGATTGAGAGAATGCCAAGAGTGTGCAAAGCTGTCATCAAGGCAAAGGGTGGCTATTTGAAGAATCTCAAATATAAAATATAGTTTTATTTGTTTAACACCTTTTTGGTTACTACATGATTCCATATGTGTTATTTCATAGTTTTGATATCTTCACTATTATTCTACAATGTAGAAAATAGTACAAATAATGAAAAACCCTTGAATGAGTAGGTGTTCTAAAACTTTTGACCGGTAGTGTGGGGAAAAAAAGTATTTAGTCAGCCACCAATTGTGCAAGTTCTCCCACTTAAAAAGATGAGAGAGGCCTGTAATTTTCATCATAGGTACACGTCAACTATGACAGAGAAATTGAGGAAAAAAATTCCAGAAAATCACATTGTAGGATTTTTAATGAATTCATTTGCTAATTATGGTGGAAAATAATTATTTGGTCACCTACAAACAAGCAAGATTTCTGGCTCTCACAGACCTGTAACTTCTTCTTTAAGAGGCTCCTCTGTCCTCCACTTGTTACCTGTATTAATGGCACCTGTTTGAACTTGTTATCAGTATAAAAGACACCTGTCCACAACCTCAAACAGTCACACTCCAAACTCCACTATGGCCAAGACCAAAGAGCTCTCAAAGGACACCAGAAACAAAATTGTAGACCTGCACCAGGCTGGGAAGACTGAATCTGCAATAGGTAGGCAGCTTGGTTTGAAGAAATCAACTGTGGGAGCAATTATTAGGAAATGGAAGAAATACAAGACCACTGATAATCTCCCTCGATCTGGGGCTCCATGCAAGATCTCACCCCGTGGGGTCAAAATGATCACAAGAATGGTGAGCAAAAATCCCAGAACCACACAGGGGGACCTAGTGAATGACCTGCAGAGAGCTGGGACCAAAGTAACAAAGCCTACCATCAGTAACACACTACGCCGCCAGGGACTCAAATCCTGCAGTGCCAGACGTGTCCCCCTGCTTAAGCCAGTACATGTCCAGGCCCGTCTGAAGTTTGCTAGAGTGCATTTGGATGATCCAGAAGAGGATTGGGAGAATGTCATATGGTCAGATGAAACCAAAATATAACTTTTTGGTAAAAACTCCACTCGTCGTGTTTGGAGGACAAAGAATGCTGAGTTGCATCCAAAGAACACCATACCTACTGTGAAGCATGGGGGTTGAAACATCATGCTTTGGGGCTGTTTTTCTGCAAAGGGACCAGGACGACTGATCCGTGTAAAGGAAAGAATGAATGGGGCCATGTATCGTGGGATTTTGAGTGAAAACCTCCTTCCATCAGCAAGGGCATTGAAGATGAAACGTGGCTGGGTCTTTCAGCATGACAATGATCCCAAACACACCGCCCGGGCAACGAAGGAGTGGCTTCGTAAGAAGCATTTCAAGGTCCTGGAGTGGCCTAGCCAGTCTCCAGATCTCAACCCCATAGAAAATCTTTGGAGGGAGTTGAAAGTCTGTGTTGCCCAGCGACAGCCCCAAAACATCACTGCTCTAGAGGAGATCTGCATGGAGGAATGGGCCAAAATACCAGCAACAGTGTGTGAAAACCTTGTGAAGACTTACAGAAAACGTTTGACCTGTGTCATTGCCAACAAAGGGTATTTAACAAAGTATTGAGAAACTTTTGTTATTGACCAAGTACTTATTTTCCACCATAATTTGCAAATACATTCATAAAAAATCCTACAATGTGATTTTCTGGATTTTTTTTCCTCATTTTGTCTGTCATAGTTGATGTGTACCTATGATGAAAATTACAGGCCACTCTCATCTTTTTAAGTGGGAGAACTTGCACAATTGGTGGCTGACTAAATACTTTTTTTCCCCACTGTATATTAAGCCATTATTGCATGGAACTCCCATCTCATATTGCTGAAATGAATAGCATACCTGGTTTCAAAAAACAGATAAAGCAACACCTCACGGCACAACGCCTCTCCCTTATTTGACGTAGATATTTTGTGTGTATGTGTGCCATTTTTTTATATATGTAGTTCTGTCCTTGAGCTGTTCTTGTCTATTAATGTTCCGTATTATGTCCTGTTTCATGTTTTGTGTGGACCCCAGGAAAAGTAGCTGCTGCTTCACAACAGCTAATGGGGATCCTAATAAAATAACAAATACCAAAATATTTTTTTTTTACAAAACTGTTTAAGCACTGTCAAGTTCCTTGGGGAGTGTTGATGGACAGCAAGCTTCAAGTCATGCCACACATTTTTGATTGAATTTGGGTGGGGGCTCTGACTCGGCCACTCAAGGACATGTACCTTGTCATACCGTAGCCACTCCACTGTAGCTTTGGCTGTGTGCTTCTGGTCGTTGGCATGCTGAAATGTTAACTTCCGTCCCAGTTTCAGCATTCTTGCAGAGGGAAGCAGGTTTTCCTCAAGGACTTTTCTGTACATTTCTCCATTCATTTTCCCTACCATCCCTTCTTTCCCAGTCCCTGACAATGGGAAACATCCCCGTAACATGATTCTGCCACCACCATGCTTCACAGTAGGGATGGTGTTCTATGGGTGATGTGCCGTGTTGGGTTTGCGCCAAACGTAACGCTTTGCATTTAAGCCAAAAAGTTCCATTTTAATTCTGTCAGTCCACAAAACTCCAAAATGTTTTTTTGCATACTTCAAATGGGATTCAAGGTGAAATTTCTTGAGTAATGGCTTCCTTCTTGCCACCCTACCATACATGCCACATTTGTGGAGCACTTGTTATATTGTTGTCACATGCATACTTTGACCAGTCTTGGCCATAAAAGCCTGTCGTTCTTTCAAAGTTGACATTGGACTCTTGTTAGCCTCTCTGATCAGTCTCCTACTTGCTCTGTCATCCAGTTTGGAGGGAAGGCCTGATCTAGGCAGAGTCTTGGTGGTGCCATAAACCTTCCACTTCTTAATAATCGTCTTGACCGTGCACCAAGGGATATTCAAGGCCTTTTAAATGTTTTATACCCATCCCCTGATCTGTGCCTTTCCACAACTTTGTCCCAGAGTTCTTTTGAAAGCTCATTGGTGCTCATGGTTGAGTGTTTGCTTAACTTGGTGTGTGATTTTGAAGGTGATTGGTTACACCTGAGCTAATTTAGGATTGCTATTACAAGGGGGGTGGACACTTCTCCAACCAAGCTATTTCAGTTTTTATAGATTTTCAACAAGAAAAAAGAGAATAGTTTTCACTTAGAAGTTGTGGGGTAGGATGTGTAGATCAATGGTGAAAAAACTATTTTAATGCATTGTAATTCGAGGCTATAAAACAACAAACTGTGAACATTTTGAAAGGGGGTATAGACTTTCTATGGGCACTATATCACAACAAGTTAGACAATCTTTATTTGATGCACAAATCTTAACAAAAGTAATAGGCTAACAAAATCTATTAGAACAGTCTACCAGAATCCTTGATTTCTGTTTAACTGTACTTACTGCTCCATCCGGGACACATATTGCCTGGATACAGCCTCCTGGTTGGTTGAGGGCGTCTTTAAGGAACTCTATTTCTGTGTTGTGGAATGTTTTACTGATGTCCATGAGCTATAAAAGTAGGAAACACATTTCAAATTAGAACACTGAAGCAGGATATTCTTACTTCACTATCAGATTGTAGCATTTAAAAATACCCCCCAAAATGTAAAATAATTTCTAAGTATTTTGAGCAAACCTTCATGGCGAATCGTGTGTCTGGCTTGTCCACTCCATAGTCCTTCATTGCTTTTTCATACGTCATGCAGGGGAAGGGTGTGGAGACAGGATCTTTCTCCACGGGCCAGGAGTACTGGACCAAGCCCTCAATCAACCCTCGGATTCCAGCTTGATCCACAAAGGACATCTCAATGTCCACCTAGGGAGGATAGATAAGAGGCATTGTAGAGGAATGAGGGCAGAATTAAACTTGAATTATCTGTGTGTTTGTGTGTTTCCAGCGACGACCTTTAACAGAGTGAGCTGTGTGGGTGTCAAATTAAGAACCCCATTAAAGCTGTTCAACACTCATCTGCCAAAGTTATTCTATCTGCCCTAAGAAATAGTTGATCATGTCTCTTCTCAGAGCTAATCACTGCATTACCTGGGTAAATTCTGGCTGTCTGTCTGGTTTGGAACCTTCATCTCTGTAGCACCGGGCCACTTGAAAGTACCTGCAAGATAAATGTACATTAGAGAGTTACAATTCAAAGGCAAAACATTTTTTCACAAAAAATATATGCTCAAAACCAAAGTTGTTGATCTATGAAACAATGGACACAGGGCATCAGGTGTAACAATGTAACTGGTTATTCAGTGCAACGGATGCATTTTGTTTACCTGTCGATGCCAGCCACCATGAGAAGCTGTTTAAACTGCTGAGGACTCTGAGGCAGGGAGTAAAATCGACCAGGTTCTCTTGAAGGCACCACAAACTCCTTTGCACCCTGGAAAATACAAATACATGAGGGGAGGACTGACTCCTTTATAAATAATTTCATAGAGGAGCTCCTACTCTATAATACACATAATTTCTCCAAAATAGTGTTCGGAGAAAGTAAAATGTTGTGTGGAGTACAATGGAGAGGACCTACCCCTGGAGTCCTCTTAAATAAGGTGGGAGTTTCAACATCCACAAACCCTAGAATCATGGAAACAAACATATTATGAAAACAAATACACTTCTGTACAGTAGGATAGGAACTGGAGAGGCAACTCAAGGACACGTACCATGCACATTGCAGAGGTACTCTCTCATCTTCATCACTAGCTGGGACCTCAGCCTCAAGTTATACTGCATTTGTGACGAACGAAGGTCCAGATAGCGATACTGCATCCGAAGGGATTCAGATTTCTGTAAACAAAGAGTAAAGCTCATCAATACTGAAATAATAATGCTAACAATAAATATGTTAGTTTTTTGTGTGTGATGTTATTATGCGTAAATAATGTATTTAATCACATACTCACTTTCACAAAATCTTTGATTTCAAAGGGCAGCTTACGGCAGACATTTAGAATCTCCACACTCTCTGCAAGAACCTCAATCTCTCCTGTGGGCATCTCCTTCAATTTACAAAATTGCGACACATATCAGAATGGAGTCATTCACAATAACACTGACGGTAAATGTTACTGCCACTTGTCTTGTCATCAGTCTCACCTTGTTATCTTGTCCATCTGGTCGAAGCCTGACTGTGCCTTTCACCTTGATTACTGATTCAGGTGGTAAATCACACAAGGCTGTTTTCAGATTAAGTTTGGCCTAGGCACAAATTACAAATAAATATATAGTCAATATATAGAAACGTTAAAATATATGACATATACATCGGAATTTCAATAACAGAAATGCAAAATACAGCAGTGTTTTTGGAATAATTAATAAAAGTGTAGAACAGTCTTACCTCGTCTTGAGGGATAAGAATTTGTGCCAAGCCACTGAAATCTCTCATGATAAGAAATAAATCCTGTCTGATTGGAGCAAAACCATGTGTACACTGTTAGAATTAGCACAATACAATTATTTCCATGTGATGATATAGGCTACTTTAAATATGAATAGAAACAGTATGTGAGAAGAATAAAGTGCTTGAAACAGTGAAACATGTCAAACCTCAGGTATTGAACCCAGCCACACAGAGTGACTTCATCTCCTACATCAGCAGGCCGTAGTTCCCCACAAGTGTGACTCCGAAGGGACAAGCTGCTAGAACCTGGAGAGACATAAAGTTAGTGTTATGCCTGCTCTATATTAAGCATAGACATAATTATTCGTTGAGTAGTGTTCTTCCATCCTGGTCCTGGACACCCACGTTGTACTCTTTTGGTCCAGCCCAGTAGTAACAAACCTGTTGTGCACGTTGAGTGTTTGTTGACATTGAGAGAAAATCTCAAATGCATAATGCTGGGTTTGATCAGATGTCCTTGGCATGCAATCGGAATTGTTGTCCTTCGCCATAGTGAATATGCCTTGGTCTCCTGTCTACAGAGGAGAAGCATCCTCTGTGCCAATGCTCTGCTTTTATTGGCCATTTCAGATAGCTTGCTAGCTAACAGTACTGTAGCTAACTAACCAGCTCTTAGCTATTATCTAACCTTGTAAAGATATGTATTGCAAGCTGGCTGCTTGTTGTATATGGGTGCTAGCTACATAAACCTCATACGATTTATGCCCGATCAAAGCGACTGGCAATCTTGATGTGAAAAATTTAACTTTAGTTGCATCATGTCGATATGGTCCAAACGACGGCGTTAGGTAGCTAAAACTCGCTGCACCAGCGTCCTCTAATTCCTTCCATGCCTCGTCCACGTTCAGGCTGAAGTAGGAAGCACAAGTCTGAATAAGTATGGATGTACTTGGTATCGACAGTTTGTTACTTGTAGTGTGTCCATCCGTTGTGCTTACAGATTAGTGATTTTGTGCTCAATTTGTGTAACACATGACGGGGAAGGAGCGTTCTATTTCTGACCAAAGTAGTCAAACTACGAAAGGATCGATTACAATCTTTGTAGATAGATACAATATATTGAACAGCCTTTGAATCTTCAAGTGTATGAAAGGATTCGACGCATAGATTTGACGTCAATGTTGAATGATGCTGTAATTGACTACTTTTCCTTATCAAGATTCCAGTTGCATCATGGGAAAGCGCGATGTTCAAAATCCACTTCCTGTTGTTATTTTCTTTTCAGTCATGGAGGAACGGAACAGGTACAAAACTATTGCGATCGCTTATCTATTATTAATAAATATCGCTAGACAGCTTTGTTATCGACGTTAACGTTATAAAAAAGATAGCTAACTAAGCTGTTGGTCGGCGAGGAAACCAGACCGAATCAAAACAGCAGCTGCTTAGCCAAAACTAGCTCTGGAAAACTCTAGGCGGCATTCTGCCTTCTCTGTACACTACAGTTTTCTGCGGTTAGCTTCTCCCACGACTAGCCCATGTGAACTACAATCCCAATGCTGTGTTTTAATGTTTAGAAACGTTAATAATCATCAAGTGCAATACGGCTTTCGAAACAAATGGTCCTTATCTTTCATCAGCGAGAAAGAATCCTTCAAATAAAATATATACTTACTGTAATTTAGCAGTTTTGCACAGATCCATACAGCTATGGGTGCCTCTAGCCCAATATTGGACTAAAGGGCATACTCGTTAGTCCACGGACCACATGTTCTGTTTAAAGGGCGAATTGGCTCTGGAAGCCAAAACAGCCAAATATTAAATCTAACTGTGAATTGATTGAACATGATATGTTCTTTACAGCATTGTAAAGACCCCACTCAACAATGTCTTGGCACAACGAAGGAGTAAGAGTTACAGGAGATCCATGCAAAGCTGTGTTGAAGCAACTAATCTTGAGTACACATCAGGCCATCTGACAGCTCTAAGAACACCAAGAAGTAGAAGAACTCCAAAATCACGTGATATCACAGTAAGTAGCTAAAACCAATAATTGTGGTTGTATTCACAACTCTTCAACATCATTGTGTAAAGTTGACACGACTAATCTGTAGGCTTGATCCTTAGCCCTACTTGATATTTTCAGACATTATCCCTTGAGTGTGTAATATTTGAATCCATCTGACTTCTCTCTTTGCTCTCTAGAAACAGGTTGACCCAGATCAAGTGGCACTCCTGGTGACGAAGGAATGGCAGCTGTCGTACGTCACACCTTTGTACCATTTCAGACACACTCAGTTGAAATACTACTCAAAGCAGCTATCAGCTTTCATTGTATCAGAGAAGCAACAGGGCCTGGCGATTGAAGTTGGCCAGGAATTGGGCTTCAAGGTCAATTTTTCGGTGGTCCTGGGGTTGGCAGAGATGGATGAAGATGCGGAGACGGTTTTCATACAGGTAAGGGTTTTTTCTCAAAATGTAATTTACAGTACATACTATATTCTTCTGTGAAATCCGACTTTGGTGTTCAACATCATCTGTTGTTCTCTTCCTCACAGATTCTCTCCAAACAAGCGTTCGCTGCAAAAGATGACGCTCAGAAGGTTGTGTGGAGTGGCTGGCTGACCTGCGTCAACGGTGACTTGGAATATCTCCGATCACTACCATCGGAATTTGTCAGTTTGCCTTTGCTCTGTACCAGGGGACCAGAGTCTCTCACAGTGTTGATCAAATCCTGGTTTGAAAAGACATTTGACTGTTGTTTCGGCCCTCTTGGTATCAACTCTACCAACCTCCAGTGGCTCGCAGCCCTGTGGACTGGGTGCCACCCCACCATCAACATCCAGTACCTGAAACTGGTCTGGACTCTCCCAACACTACCCCCTATGGACGTGAAGTACACCATCCACCCACAAGATGCCTGGGAGCTATGGGACAGCGTGCGGCAGGATGACATTACAGATGTCAGCATCGAGGAGGTCACCAGGTTCATCAAAGTGCTGCAGTCACACTTCTTCAGGCACTTCAGGATAGACTTGTCTGCTGGGTCACTGATGCAGGTCTCCACGGCTTTGGGTTCTTCTCACCATAGTGGAAAAATCAAGGTAGATATCATGCACACATCTGGAGAAGTATCTAGAACTTTAGATCCTAATGAAATGTTATGACTGAAACATATCTGCGATCCCTTTTCCTTAACAGATTGCAAGCCCTACCTACATCACCACCATCCTGCAGCTGCTGACAGAATGTGCCCTCCTGAAGATGCCCATCTAATCAACATTTGTGCTTGTAAAAGACATGTAATCCCCACAATTACTGTCCATATGAAATTAAACCGTTTTACACTTATGTTCCTGTAAATATCATAAGTAGCTGTATTGTATGAAAGGCAAGTGCATACATTTCAAAATAACCATTCTTGCTGCTTGTGTTCTCTATAGATATTCACTACAAGCTTAAGTGTAAGGGTGATAATTGATTATATAATCAGGTTTGAGACATGGTAAATCCAGTGCCATCAAGTAACTTGGGCAGAAGTTCTCCTGAAGATAATCCAGATATACAGTACAGTGAATCAGGTGGCTAAATGCAAACTAACAAAGTCTAGTTTTCCAGAGAACTAGCCTTGTAATCCCTGTGCAGTAATTTCCTAAATGGTTAACAGAACCTGTAAATACTTTTCAAATACAGATTGTTTTTGAGCTTATTAAAGTTGGAAATAAAAAAGGTTTTTATTAACAGAATGGGTTATTTTGTCAGTACACAGACAAATCCACAACAGTTAATAACGGTAAAATGCCCTGTGTTTTATCAAGGCTTACAGCTCATAAAGAGAAATCTCAGACCTTTAGCAGAAATAAAGCATCCCTCATCTTTCTTCATATACATTTGCCCCCAAAACGCTTCCATACTTGTGCGTGAAAGAGGGACACATTCATTTTCAGAAGGTAGCATTTGATCTACCACTGAATGACCGGTATAAGCTAATAATTACTTGTGAGCACTAACAGAATGACACATTTGGGTGATATACATACGCATAGGGATAGTTTCAGCAGAACACATGATCAAATATGTTTATGCTCAATGGCAGTGACAAATGGTAACATGGGATTTATATAGACATTAAAATGCTTTGAGTCCCACGGTAACGCTGGCGTGTTTTAGTGCCATAACCCCTTTTAAAACAGACTTCTGGGTTTGTGCATTGGATTCGTCTATTTCTTCTGCGATTAACAGCGGCTGAGCTGTAGCAGTGTTTGTGAGACAAGGAAGATAGTTCTCACAAAGATGTCTGTAAATTCTGAACAGTTTGAGCTACAAATTTATGACCCCACTATGAAAAGCTGAGACACCCACAAACATGAACACTTCTTTGCTCACAAGCCACACAAGCGTCGTTAGAAGGTAAAGGTTCTTCTACATAGATTATTGGACATCCCAGGACATAGTGTCTATAATAAGCTCACACAGTTGTCACTGAATAGTTGGATATTTATTTCCAACTGAGAAAACAACTTCTATACTATCAGCAATCTTATGAATTCATTTTCTGTACGGTTTTTGCTTGGCGGACCTTGTGTTTTGATTGACATTTGTGAATAAAACTCATAAATGCAACTGCTCATGTCAAATTGTTTTGTGTTCTGCTTGTAGCCATGGTTGTCCTGAAAATACAATGGTAAAACACTTCAATGTGAGGCTAAATATGAGGGCCGAGCAGGTAGATAAATGAAAGTAGTGAATTTCTGATAAGGTTAAGATAGTCCTTTTTCAATGAAGCATATTACTGAATGTCCATCCATGTTTTGAATGCTCACCAATGAAGAGATTAAAATGCATAATACATCAACCGGTTTATTATGCCTTACTGTGTCTTAGATCAACCGCAATGCAACTCATTCCTCAAGAATAATCTATAATAGATTAAAGTGCAAGACTGTCTCAGAAATGTGTCATATAATGTTAAAAGCACAAGTGATGTGTCAAAGAGTTGCTCCTAAAATAATATCCACTGTCACACAACCTTAAATTGGCAACAACAATCTTGTATGAATCAGTTATATACACTGAGTATATAAAACATTAAGAACACCTGCTCATTCCATTACAGACTGACCAGGTGAATCCAGGTGAAAGCTAGGTGAAACCCCTTATTGATGTCACTTGTTAAATCCACTTCAATCAGTGTAGTTGAAGGGAGGAGACGGGATTTTTAAGACTTGAGACAATTGAGACATGGATTTTGTGTGTGCCATTCAAGTGCCCTTGAACAGGGTATGGGGGGGAGATGCAACTCAATATTAGGAAGGTGTTCCTAATACTTGGTATAATCAGTGTAATATTGTGTAAGCAGCACAGTGCTAACAACTTAGTCGACCAACAATTTTATATTTTAATTTTACAATTGACGCCCAGATGTGAATGTAGAACTCCAGGTTATGCTCAGTGTCCACCTCTAATAAAAACAGCTAAAAAATAGAAAAAATATTAGACAATAATCATAATCACAGTGCATTCAATTTAGAGGAGATTCAAACAACTGCCTAACAAGTTCATCAACTATTCACGATGAGGATCAGGAGAAGCGATGCGACCACATCCTACATTTTCAGTTAAACAACAGTTCTCTTTGAAGATTCTTCATCATGCCCCATTTAATATTTAAATGGAAACTCAACGTTGGTATAGTATAACAGGTCACACAGCAAGTCTGAACTGTCTCCTAAAGTGCAGCTGCAGAATCCCATTTCAATAACAGAAAAAGGGGAAATGAAGTGTTTGCCTCCGTGATGTCATAAATAATAGTTCCTCATGTGATTGATGCAGGCCTATTCAGTTGGTTCCTCTTGGCCTTGGCGTGTCAAGTCATAATACAGGAAGTACATAATAGAGCGATGAACCATAGGCTACTAGATGAGAAGCCTTCCAGACTTGACATCTTGTAGAGTCACTCAAGACATTTCCTTAGCTTGCCAATTACACGGCTGTGGATGAGTTACATTTAGTATAGTCTCAGTCTTCCTTCCTTGCATGATAAACATTGTTTCTTTCAGAGGCACAAGTGACGGTGAGGCCTTTAAACTGGAGGTGTTACCATATGTGGGATTCACAGTGAGTCATTTTGATAACACCAACCCCTCCTCCAAGTCGCCTGTAGTTCATTCCACCGTAGAGTCTGGAGGACGAGAAGAAAATGAATAAAAGGTTCTCTCAGGTTCAACACAAGCACTCTTAGGGTAATACGTCTTAAGTAACCTGCTACATGCAGTCACCTACCTCCATGTGTTAGCGTCAGGATCATAGACTTCTATTGTTTTAAGATATGTTGTCCCGTCAAAGCCGCCCACGGCCATTAACTGGCCATTTACCACCGCTAGTCCAACCTGCAAGACAACCAATGCTCCAAACATCAACAGGTGAAAGGCAACATTTGATTAATTTCCTATTCTTCCAAATTTCATCTAGTTCATCCCAACACTTTGCATGCTTATCCTAAAATAAAGCACCCAAACCAAACAAAAGTCAAATGTAAGAGATCCAGACTGACCCCACTACGCCTTGAAGTCATGGCTACAACAGGTGACCACTGGTTGGTCCTGGGGTTGTAGCGCTCAGCGCTGCTCAGCTCGGTGGTGTCGTCACGACCACCTACAGAGTAGATCATGTCTTGGTACACTGCACAGCCTAGGTGTTTCCTCCTGGTGCCCATGGGAGAGACAGTGTGCCATCGGTTCTCTTGAGGATTGTACCTCTCCACTGTGCTCACAAAAGAGCAACGCAAACACGCATGGGTAAGATGGGGGGGGGGGGTTAGAGCAGGGTCATATTCATTAGGGTACACTGTAGCAAAACGTAGCAAGAAAACAATAACAAGTGTTTCTTATTGGACATGTTCAGGTAGTCCCTCCTAACTAATACGATCCAGATCTCTGTAGGGAACTTTGTGGACATTTATGTGATTCTAGGATCTCTTTTCCTAGGATCTCTGAAGCTTCTCATGTGACTTATAAGTATAAATAAATAAAGTAGTATACACCCTTTTAGTGACATGCTGACCAATGAAAGCTACTGTACTGTTTTCTAAGTAATTCATCTGTACCTGTATTGAGAGGGGACGTGCCATCAGAGCCTCCCACTGCATAGAGGAAGCCCCCCAGTACAGCCACGGCTACACCCAGGCGCCTGGTGCTCATCGAGGCCACGCGCGTCCATTTGTTCTCCTTGGGGTCATATCTGTAACAGATAATGCATACAGTCACATTACTCAGAGGAGTCAGCTTTCTGTGATATTTTAGGATGCAAGATGATTTGTCTTTGCCTCAGCATGATAGAACACACTGTATAGTAACCTTTCAACAATGTTGAGACATGATACTCCATCTTGGCCCCCTACTGCGTACAGATACCCTCCCAGGACAGCCACACCCACACTGGTCCTGCACGTGCTGGTGGGAGCCACATCACTACTCCACTGATTGGTCTTGGGGTCATACCTGTTGTGGAGAGTGAGTTCAGTACAGTAAGATAAGGAGGTTAAACAATGAAAGGAAGATAAGCCTCTTGATAAGATCTGGCGTGTGTTCCAATATTTCCTATATAGTGCACTACTTTGACCAGAACCCTATGGACCCTGGTCAAAAGTAGTGCACTATATACAGTAGGAGACTGAGTGCCATTTGGGACGAGGCCCTATAAATAAACATTAACGAGATGGTGACATATGGACATTGTTTTAGAAACAGGGAAGGAAATGCTAACCTCTCCACACTGTTGAGATATGAAGACCCGTCATGGCCGCCGACTGCATAGAGAAGATCATCAAGGACACTGACCCCCACTCCACAGCGCCTCTTACTCATGGAAGCCACCATGCGCCACTCGTTGGTCTGTGGGTCGTATCGCTCCACACTGGAAATGGCATCCCCACTGCACCACCCTCCAACTTCGAATATGAAAGAGGAAATAAAACACTTTGTAGGACTTTGTCTCTTCTAACCCTACCCTTTGGAATATTTTGTATATTCAATGGACATTATGTTGGCCAAACTAGGCATGACTGTTATTTTGAAAACCTTTTGAAAGCAGATGTGATCAGACACACGTACTGAAAGAATGCTGTAAGGTTAAACAGTTCTAAGACACTAACCTGCAAACAGCACTTCTCCACACCGGATGGGCTTCCGGGGCCGTGTTCTTGGCCCTTGCATTAGAGGTCGCTCTTGGGGCAAGAGGAGGTAGTTCTTTGCCTCATCAACCAGGTCTCTGCACTCCTCATCACTTTTGATGAGAGGGTCTGATCCCACCGTTCCCACCAGGAATTTAGGGCTCAGAAGAGGAAGACGAACGTGCTGGAGAACCTACAACCAGAAAACATATCCTGAATCAAGGATCAAACACACAAGCATTTTCGGTTTTACACTGTCGCTAGTCTTATGTCTTACATTTCCTTTCTGAATTAAAACTAAAAGATGTGTATAAAGTTTATTGAGTAATGGAAAATAACATTCTAACTCATACTATGAACTGATCAAGTGTTTACACTGCAGGTATCACCTGTGGCAGCTGTGGCCGGCGCTCCTGAATGCTGTACTTGACCCAGGCCATGACTGCGTTGAAAACCTGCTCTTCACTTCGCACATTCAATTCGTCGCTGGAGATTATGTCTATCAGCTGGTTGGCTGGAAGCAGCATGAACTCCTCACTCTCCATCACCTGAGGGCAAAGTAAGCAAAACGACTTCAGTCATCCTTTCATCAGTTGAAACCTGTTAAAAGCCAAAAAAAAGACAGGGTCTGTGCTCAATAGAATTATGCATGGTAAGGCAGTAAAGTTAAACTGGCAGCAGCATCTAATTCACATTTGAAAATTCTGAAAGTTCCATGGCAGTTATTTCCTGAGGATAAAAATAACATGGGGATTTAACTTAATGGAAATACTCAACTGTGTGTAAAGAAAACAGAAGACACAATGTAGAAAAGGGATTAGGTTAACTTTATTGTCAGGCTGTGGGGCTAAAATTAGGGTAACCAGTGTGGATTTTCAATTGAATAGCTAAACTAATCCTAAAACAAAAATGTTCCTCTTATAAGCAGAGAGGTAAGATAAGCGACATTTTCTAAATGATCAAATAAACAGATTAAAGATTGTGCCTCAGAGAGTGAGTGCACAGAGAATCATATGTATGCAAAAGAGAGACCACCTTACCTCTTGAAAGTTGTGCTGTGTAAACTTGTCAGCTATCCGCAGAAGCTCGCGGCAGGAGTGGGTGTCAGCAAATGCACGGATACCCAGGCAATTGGAGGGGTCCAACTGACGCTTGAGAAATTCGCAGCAAGCCTCCTGAATCTCGGCCAGCTGTAACAGACAAGCGGCGGGCAGCAGCGTCTGCACGTTGCCCTCCTCTACAGT
Source organism: Coregonus clupeaformis (assembly GCF_020615455.1). Lineage (NCBI taxonomy): Eukaryota > Metazoa > Chordata > Actinopteri > Salmoniformes > Salmonidae > Coregonus > Coregonus clupeaformis. Next base: position 40,433,573 of record NC_059205.1, read on the forward strand.
AACCTGCGAGGTGTAGGCAAAGTCAATGAGAAGCTCCATGGCCCGCTCGTCAATGTCCCGGATCACAACCTCAGTCTGCCGGCTCTCGGCCAGCTCGCCTGTGAACATGGCCCTGAAGTAAGGGCTGCAGGCCGACAGGATCACCCGGTGGGCATATATCTTTTTGGCGCCGACCACCAACACGACATCACACAGTTCCCTGTGCTTGCGTAGCAGATTGATGACCTCTAACGTCTGGCGAGGGTGCTTGTCCGACACATAGGGCATGCGTGCCGGCTGGGGCACACCCTCTGGGAGCTTGTTGGGGTCACCCAGTGTGCAGCGTGCGGTGATGTCCATTCCGGTATTGTCTGGGCGTGCGCTCGTACCCCTGCAGAACAGACACATAAAGCCAGACAGATCAGGGATAAACATCCACAATTCAACATTGATTTATCACAAAAAACTGCCACCACAAAACCTAATTCAAGTTAATAATTGGTATTGTTGGTACTGTCAATGTTGGTATTGGTGGGAGCCAGAATCAAAGTTGACATAATAGCCTAATTCCTTAAGCTAAACAGACATCAGCTATGTCTGAACTATGGACAGTTGAGGTCTATATGTGAAAGAACCAAGTACCAAGACAAAAACATCCCCTTTTAACTAGGCTATGACTTCGATCGTCTACGGTGTAATTCAAGGCCTCTTCAGCTTGCATCTGTTACCCCCCGAGCAATTGCCTCAGCAATTCTTGTTGCCAAACAGTAATCAGCTCTTCCAATTATAGCTCAATTTGCAGTGGCAACAGGAGACTGTCTGACCTCCTACACAATGTAAAGGGAGCATTGGCTACTACACAGAACAAAAGAGGACTGTCTTTCAAATCTAGTTTTACAGGAGGTCCAAGGTACATCAATACTTACCGGTCCAAATAAGATCCTTCTTTAAAAAGAAAGTTGATTCTACGTGGATGAACTTGTCAAACCACAAAGACTCAAATTGGCCTTGAAACATGGGGCCACAGCTGTTTGGATATTAATGCAAGTGATACTGGCTACAGGCCTAGCACTCCCAGTTTCACCAACCCCTAGCTGGGTTTCTCATCTCTGTGGAGTTGGGTTGCGACGACTGTGGGCGGAGTGTACCTCCGACTACATCGAGTTGCTGTCAGTTGATAGGAGGAAACAGCCGGTGGTTGTAATTGAAGAAAGTTTTATTAAAAAGTATGGATTTCAGCAAACAATGAAAGGCACGCAGCTACAGAGAACAAACATAGGTACACCACAAGGGTTTAAGAATAAAAATATATATAAGTATCGACTGACAGCAACTTGATGTAGTCGGAGGTTCAGTCCGGCCACAGTCGTTTCCGCTCAACTCCATTGATGTGATGTACATCGTGGAGTTGAGAAAGACTTGGCTAACCAACCCCAAGACACCTTTTTTTATTTTTTATTTAACCTTTATTTAACCAGGTAAGCCAGTTGAGAACAAGTTCTCATTTACAACTGCGACCTGGCCAAGATAAAGCAAAGAAGTGCGATAAAAACAACACAGAGTTACATATGGGGTAAACAAAACAAAGTCAAAAATACAACATAAAATATATATACAGTGTGTGCAAATGTAGTAAGTTATGGAGGTAAGGCAATAAATAGGCCATAATGCAAAATAGTTACAATTTCGTATTAACACTGGAATGATAGATGTGCAAAAGATGATGTGCAAATAGAGATACTGGGGTGCAAATTAGCAAAATAAATAACAATATGGGGATGAGGTAGTTGGGTGGGTGGGCTAATTTCAGAATGGCTGTGTACAGGTGCAGTGATCGGTAAGCTGCTCTGACAACTGACGCTTAAAGTTAGTGAGGGAGATAAGAGTCTCCAGCTTCAGAGATTTTTGCAGTTCGTTCCAGTCATTGGCAGCAGAGAACTGGAAGGAATGGCGGCCAAAGGAGGTGTTGGCTTTGGGGATGACCAGTGAGATATACCTGCTGGAGCACATACTACGGGTGGGTGTTGCTATGGTGACCAGTGAGCTAAGATAAGATGGGGATTTGGCTAGCAGTGATTTATAGATGGCCTGGAGCCAGTGGGTTTGGTGGGTATTATAGCCGTTTTGGCTTTGGTGACAAAACGGATGGCACTGTGATAGACTACATCCAAGTAGAGTTTTGGAGGCTATTTTGTAAATGACATCGCCGAAGTCAAGGATCGGTAGGATAGTCAGTTTTACGAGGGCATGTTTGGCATCATGAGTGAAGGAGGCTTTGTTGCGGAATAGGAAGCCGATTCTAGATCTAACTTTTGATTGGAGATGCTTAATGTGAGTCTGGAAGGAGAGTTTACAGTCTAACCAGACACCTAGGTATTTGTAGTTGTCCACATACTCTAGGTCAGACCCGCCGAGAGTAGTGATTCAAGTCGGGTGGGCGGGTGCCAGCAGCGTTCGGTTGAAGAGCATGCATTTAGTTTTACTAGTGTTTAAGAGCAGTTGGAGGCTACGGAAGGAGTGTTGTATGGCATTGAAGCTCGTTTGGAGGTTTGTTAACACAGTGTCCAATGAAGGGCCAGATGTATACAAAATGGTGTCGTCCGCATAGAGGTGGATCCGAGCGTCACCAGCAGCAAGAGCGACATCATTGATATACACAGAGAATAGAGTCGGCCCGAGAATTGAACCCTGTGGCACCCCCATAGAGACGGCCAGAGGTCCAGACAACAGGCCCTCCGATTTGACACATTGAACTCTATCTGAGAAGTAGTTGGTGAACCAGGCGAGGCAGTCATTAGAGAAACCAAGGCTATTTAGTCTGCCAATAAGAATGCGGTGGTTGACAGAGTCGAAAGCCTTGGCCAGGTCGATGAAGACGGCTGCGCAGTACTGTCTTTTATCGTTTGCGGTTATAATATCGTTTAGGACCTTGAGCGTGGCTGAGGTGCACCCATGACCAGCTCGAAACCGGATTGCATAGCGGAGAAGGTACGGTGGGATTTGAAATGGTCGGTGATCTGTTTGTTAACTTGGCTTTCAAAAACTTTTGAAAGGCAGGGCAGGATGGATATAGGTCTGTAACAGTTTGGATCTAGAGTGTCACCCCCTTTGAAGAGGGCGATGACCCTTTATTGTCGATTCTCGATTATTGTAGATTTATCAGTGGTGATAGTGTTTCCTAGCCTCAGTGTAGTGGGCAGTTGGGAGGAGGTGCTCTTATTTTCCATGGACTTTACAGTGTCCCAAAACTTTTTGGAATTTGCTACAGGATGCAAATTTCTGTTTGAAAAAGCTAGCCTTTGCTTTCCTAACTGATTGTGTATATTGGTTCCTGACTTCCCTGAAAAGTTGCATATCGCGGGGATCTTGGTGGTAGTAGCAAATATTCAAACGAGAACTTTGAGGTCATTTCCAAGTCATAGGTGAGGACAACTACTCCACTTATATAATAGAAGCATACAGAACTCAACCCCCATTCATTTCGATCATATTACATTACTTATACATGTTGATTTTACAATTTACAACAAACCTAGCCTACATAATAAATCATTTTAAAAAACACTGACATTTCTGTAATTTGTCATGAAGAATTATTAACTAAACCAGGACACAATTGTCATTGGATGTCAAAGGATGAAAATGTATTTTTAACAAAAAAATTACAAAAAAACATTCAAGCCACACAAAAAATAACTCTGGTCATCACATACCTGCGCATTGGCTTTCCGTCCATGCACAAGAAAAACAACCTTTGGTCCCACAACTTTTTGCCAACCTTTGTGAGTGGAACAACAAGGTAGAGATAAGTTCCAATTTATTATAGGGAGGGATGTTAGAGCACACAAGCCACTACTAGTGTAACATACAGGGGGGGAAAGCAATGCGTTTTCCATATTGAGGTTACCGTGATATGCAAGTAATGACTAGTTAAGACAACTAGCTAGAAAAATGTGTACCCAATTCTTAACGCCTTGGTAGATAGCTGACCAACTAGTAGGCCGATAGGCTAATAGCTAGGTACTGTTGATACAGATGAGATTGAAATCTAGCTACTGTAGCCAACAAACTAGCTAGCTAAACAAGCTACTGTTAGACAAAGCCACAAACTAAGCTTGGAAAAACTGACGCTTACTAGCTAGCTAGTTATTATATTTAGAGGGTTATGTAGCTAGCAGACTGCATTTCATTCTAAAAACGAAAAAGATATCTCGCAGACATCAAATGTTAGCATTTAGCAAGCTACCTACTCTAGCCAACTTTCAGGAAAGCAGCTAACGTTAGCTAGCCGCTTCCCGCTAGAGCTAACGCGGGCTGGCTAGGTTAGCTAACCACAAATCTTTTCCATGGAGAAATGCTATCGTTACTGGATCAAGAAACGATGCAGGTCGAAAACAAATATTTACCTTATATTTCCATTCGAACGTCTAGCAAAGTGACAGATCGCCAATATTTCAAAAGCTACCTTGCAGAATCGCAAGCTACGATTTCTTTAGACATTCCATACAATTCCAATCAACAGGAAATTTGCATTGTTGTGTATTTCACAGCAAGGTCCCCCTCGGAACGATTATTGGCTGGTTCTACTGGCACATAGTTCCGATGTGCGCATTGCACAGGAAAACATAAGAATAAGTAAATGTTTGTGGGGAATATACACTTTCTACAGGTTTTCTTTTGTGCATATAACGTTACACTTTCCACACCAATCAAATGACAAAACAGGTAGTCTTCCTTTCCTTTCCTTTTAAGGATTTGTGTTAGCAGGGAAGGAAAAATGAGTGACCCTTGTATCCATGGAAACAATACGTGTAATTTATGTATCTAGCAAAACTACTTTGCCAATGAACCGTTGTATACTACGCTATACCAGAACAATGCAGTCAATTGAAGAAAATTCTGTATTTCACTATGCTTTGACTGGAGATATCGAAGGTCTACAAAAACATTTGGAAAACGAGTGCAACTCTGGCAACGAAGAGCCACTAGAGGATTTGTTCTGGGAAAAGGATGAGATGGGTAGAAATGCACTTTTCACTGCATGTATGCTTGGAAGAAGCACCACCGTACGGGAACTTTTGAAGCATGGAGCTCAAGTTAACGAGTGTACTGCAAGAGGTAGGTGTTCCAAGTTCCAACCATATAATTCGAACTAGACTACTGCACGCACACACACACACGTTACACTTTAAATGATCACATCTCTAGTAGTAATACACAATATCAAGAGTCATTTTGATTTTCAAATACAGGTTATTCCCCACTGCATTGTGCAGCCCTCTGGGGCCAGCTTGAGACAGTGAAAACTTTGGTGGAACTTGGTGCCGATATGCAGGCGAAGAACTTCCGCAGGGAGAGGGCCATGGAAGTTGCCTCCCGTTATTCTAAAATGGATTGTGCAGAATATCTTACCTGGGCAGGTGAGATAGACTGAAAGTATGAGAGTCAGGCACTTGTATAGGCTTCTGGATGAGGTAGTGTGTGTGTGTGTGTGTGTGTGTGTGAGAGAGAGAGAGAGAGAGAGAGAGAGAGAGAGAGAGAGAGAGAGAGAGAGAGAGAGAGAGAGAGAGAGAGAGAGAGAGAGAGAGAGAGAGAGAGATGAGATAAACTTCCTTTCATAGCATGTGCTGCATGTAAAAACATAATTATTCACTCACTCCAGAGGCTAAGCAGGACTTGCAGTCCTACGTAACACATGTGAGAGACACCATTGCTGACCCAGAGAAGGTTCAAGGGAAACTCAACAAGGAGGATAAGGTAACACACTTACATCAACTTTATAAACTATTATACTCCCAGTAGATATCTCTCTCTTGTCCTTTTTACAACTATAAAAAATAAGTTATTTTTTCTCGCTACTTAGAATATATGTACAAACACCTGCTCAGTAAAGTCGGATTGGATCCAGAATGCCAAGAACCCATCTATCCAAGACTTCATTGAGCAGAGGAGGCATCTTGAGGACATTATTAATCCCATTCTGTCCAAGCTCACGACTCAACGTGAGTATGACTATCAAATGATTTTGTGCAGGATCGTAATTCAAGTCTACCTCTTTTGTTTCTTTTCCTTATCTACACAGCACACTATTCATCCTGGATGTATAATATCCTAAACCTATGCTACCCACTTTGACATTGTGTGTATGTATACTGACTGAATATCTATGACTTGAGAGTGATGCCTTTTTATTTATATTTGCAGCTGAAGCCACAGCTAAAGCAAGCAAAAACTGAAGATAGACAATGTGTCACAATTAAATATGCTCACAAAGGCTCCAGAGAAGGTCTAAAACGGTTAAACTAACCAAAGTGGAATTTGTCAACCATTGCATGTACTATCGAAATATTTTAAATAATAAAATATCAGAACCACCATCATTTATCATGTGTGCATTGTCTTTGCAAGTTAGCAGATGACTGGGTTGATGACAGGGTTACGATTTTGAGGTGGAATTCTCAACAGACTGAGAAAACTATACTTACCACAGTGGGGAGACATAGTACACAGTTTGGTGTTAAGAGAAGTCTGAGTGAAAAGACATAAACCAATGGTTTATATACATCATTGATATAAACAAGTATTTTAAGACATGCTGAAAGGTAGTATATATGTAATCTATTGATGATATCAATTATAAAACTAGCAATAACATCATTGAGGTATGGTAGTTTAATTCACGCACTTGAAGAAAACTTTGCACATTTTAAATGGTAATCAAATAAGACAATTAGCTAGGTATCAATTCAATGTATCAAATTGAAAATTAGTTGCTGCACCATTATGTTTTTATTAGTCAAAAAATATATTCAATTGCAGCCTACATCAGACCTATATCTGCAATGTTAATACTATTCAAGTGTGTGCCATTGCTGGAGTCTATACTTCAAAGATTTCTAATAACAAATAAAAAAAATGTACCTAATATATGCACATCATCGATGCTTCTAAATAATTGTTCTTACTCTTGTTCATGTGGAATCTGACATAGCAGGGCACACCCCTTTGCTTTGAACCCATGCGTAAACGATTCGCTCTGTGATCCTCTGCTCTCTCCTGGATCCCAAAATTCTTGCGCTGGCATGCGATAGAAGTGGAAGTTTGGATAGTAAATGTGACCCCCGTGGAAGAGGGAAGAGAAACCTTACCTCGTGAGTACCTGTTCGAGTATTCAAGAATGGGCGAATCATTGACGTCACGGCCGCACAAACGTATTATTTGGCTACCTACACATTTGCTTGGAATAACAAGGGGATCGTACTAGACGTTCGGGACTTTTTCTGCGCGTGGTCCTATTGGAGCAGCACTCTACCCTCTGATTGCTGAGTAAGGAGGATATGGGAACAAGACCGTTGGCGACAATGTCAACAGTGTAGCTATCCATAGCTAAAAACTGTATTTTTACCAGTAGACCACTACAACCTTGATTGCTAGCCCGCAGTAGTCTGAAAGAAAACATGATAGGGGGGCTTTCGTCTAACTAGCTAGAACGCTAGGGGTACCAAACAATGAAATAGCTAGCGTGAGCTAGTAAACGTGAGCGAACTTAGCCCGGTTAAACTTTAATGTTTTGACATAAAGCTAACTCACCAGCAGTTAAATTAAGTAGCTAACGTCATTGCTTCCCTTTGAGGATTAACGTTACGCGTGGACTTTCCGTTTTGGACACAGTTTCTACTTGGAAGTTATTGGAAAGGTGATTCTACTATGCAGACCGACTCAGTCACAGGCGACGTGGATTCTCTTCGTGGGGGACTTCTTTCCTTGGATCCATTGGTGGACCGAATCCTAGGGGATTCTTTATGTCAGCAACAAGGATGGGTGCGCGTATATGGTAAGATGGACAGCCAATTTTCAAAGCTGCTTTTCTAATTGCATTGTGCACTGAGGTGCATTTTGACATCTCAATATCCAATTCCAACGTTGCAATAAGAGCACCAGTGTCGTGGTTGGAAAAAATGGCACATGGCTTGAGGGAACAAGCATCTACTTCCCAGTAACCATAGACATAATTTACCCCATATATAATGTGACATCATTGGTTGAGCCTTTTGTGCGATTATGTACATTTGCTACCTTTGCTCGATCATGCCAAAATCACAGTAAGTATAATTAGAGTATTTGCCATTGCACCGGTACATATTTGCCACCCAACAGAAATATATCTAACTTCCTACTTTATTTCATATTTGTTTAAGGTGAGCCATAATGGAGAGATTGAATGACATATTTTTGTCAAGTGGCTAGAACACATGAAAGGCTCATATTCAGAATTCCATGTGCATCATATGTCCAAAAAATGAAATATGACAACAACCAAAGATACACGAAGGTCATTTCTTCTTCTTGACATGCTTTCAATTCATATGAAATCATAGGTCTGAGCAGTAGCCTAATATCCAATACTTTGCATGCTTATTTCCCAAGCCCCATCATAGACTACACACAGAAGTTACAGAAAGAGCTGTTAATTAAACAGTAACACCTCTATATTATCAGGGAGCAATTCACTCCGCTACCACCAGTAGTGGGGGATTTTCAGGCACCTTACTATGTATCTACATGAATAAGTCAGATCCTATTGTTGGGTCTGGATGAGGAGCAGTAGGAATTGACAAGGTGATGGATGGGCGTTTTGACCCTCTGAAAATGACATTCCTCACTAGTGAAAATGTAGCTAATAGGATTGGAGCATTACCACCACTATGCAATATGGTTGTGACTTGTTATCAGAGGAAGATGAGTGCATAATGTAATTGCTCTCAGCCAGTGTTAATTTACTGGCCTGATTAATTGCAATGCTATTTATTGATTGCATGGCTTTACATCAGGCAGGGTTTGATCTAAGAATTGCTAGCAAAATTTGAACTAATGTGTCTCTGTAGCCTGCATCCTGTAGTCTTGTTTACGTTTACATTTTAATCATTTAGCAGATGCTGTTATCCAGAGTGACTTACAGTAGTGAGTGGATACATTTTCATTGGTCCCCCGTGGGAATTGAACCCACAACCCTGGCGTTGCAAATGCTATGCTCTACCAACTGAGCCACACAGGGCCAATAGGCAGGGTCTGTTGTCATGGTAGCTCACTCTCACTTCAATGAATAGAAAGGGATGCTCAATAATATTGTGATTAGACACAGCATCCTTTGCTTTCCGCTACTATGTTTTTATAGTATTTTTATAGCATTTTGATAAGCTTGGATTCCATTCTGTATCGTTTTCTCTTGACGTTTGCAACCATAAATTATTTTTCACAATTAGTCTAAGCCTGCATTGGCTTTGCATTTCCTTGGTCATGCTATAAGCTCCCTAGAGCTGCTTTGGGTAATGGAACTGTAATGACCTGTATAGATTGGATTGATTTCTAGGCTTTTTAGCTGCTCCTCTTTCAAAGATTATTATTGAAGGGTCGTTCCACATCAAAAAGCACAAGAAAGAGGATTTCGACACCCACCATCTCAGATTGCTCTGAAATTGTTTCTGTTGTTAGGAACAGATAAGATTATCATTCCTGCAACATTTATTTTATTGAAATATATAATTTTATCTCTGAGAAATTAAGATAGTCGATTGCAAAGTGGCCATTTTAATTGATAGGATTCATATAATATTCAATAAATATAGTACCTAACATCTGATTTGGACCAAACTTTTGTTCTAACAATGAGTTAGACATGAGGAATCCAAAGAAATTGTCAAAAGCCACCTATGGATCCGCCCCCACCCCACGCCAATCCCACCCCAACAACGAGTTCTCTATGTCTGACAAGTAGTATGGAGCTGCAGCTCGGAGTATTGTTTCTTCATCCAGTGAATTTGGTGATGTTTTTTTCCTCCTGTTCAGAGAAATTAGTCATTAAAGATAGGTTTATGTCCCATCCTACATCCTGATATTACCCGGTTCTGACCACTAGATGGTGCTGTTCCAGGTAAAAAATAAAGGGATAGTTCACCCAAATTACAAAATGACATTTTGCTTTCCTTACCCTGTAATCAGTCTATGGACAAGGTATGACAGAAATCCATGCTTTGGTTTTGTTGTCCACTGTTTCGAATGCTAACTTTCTAGCGTTTGTGACACAAATCCAGTGTAAGTCAATGGTACCTATATTAACATTTTCACACTTCATGTCCAAATCACCCTAAAGTATAAAACAATGATGATTTGGATATGAAGTGCGAAAATGCTAATAAAAGTACCATTAACTTGCATTGGATTTGTGCCACAAATGCAAAAAAGTTAAGTGGTCAGGTGAACAAAATCAAAGCATGGGTTGCTGTCATACCTTGTCCATAAACTGCTTACAGGGTAGGAAACCAATATGTAGAAAAATATATCACCTAATAGCATGAACAGCGCCATCTAGTGTTCAGAACCTGGTAATATCAGAATGGAGGATGGGACATAAACCTAACAACTTTAATGACTAATTTCCATGAACAGGGGACAAAGAAAATCACCAAATTCACTGAGAATACATCACATAGAATGAAGGAACAGTACTCTGAGCCGCAGCTCCATACTATTTGTCAGACATAAAGAACTGTATGCTCGTTGTTGGGGTGGGATTGGTGTGGGGTGTGGGAGGTCCGTGGGAGGCTTTTGGCATTTTCTTTGGATTCCTCATGTCTTACTTATTGTTAGAAACAAGTTAGGTCCAAATCGGATGTTAGGTACTATATTTATTGAATATTTATATGAATCCTATAAATTAAAATGGCCAATTTGAGTGCAATCAATTAGCTTAATTTCTCAGAGATCAAATTATATTTAAACAAAATAATGTTGCAGGAATGATAATCTTATCTGTTTCTAACTACAGAAAGGATTTCAGAACAATCTGAGATGGTGGGTGTCATGGCTTGCTGAAATGACATCGAACGACCCTGAACCTTTAAAGGACAGGAGTGATACAATGGAGAACAGAAGCATAATGATGTTGTTCACAGTGTCATGTTAATATGCAAGATGGCTGCCTACTTGAAGAGTGACCAGAAGAGAGCTGTTTTCTTTATGAAAATTGAACATTTTGACCTCGGCACAGTTCTGTTTTTTAAGGCTGTAGTTGTTCTCGAGGGAATCCTGGGAATGTTCTACCAGGCCTATTTTTAGTTGTATTCGTTAATATCCTGGGAAAGAAAGTTGATGTTAAGGGGTCAGTTAACAACATGTTTAGTAACCCATGAATAGGCCTAGATGATGTGTCGTCTGATTATGAGAATGATGTGAAATGTGATGAAATACTTTGAGGGTGTCACTGTTCAGTGGATAGGATGAGTCAGTGATAACAGCAGATACCTCAATGACTCAAACAACATTGGGTTGTTGTCTGAGAAATTACAGATTTTAGTCTTAGGCTATAATCGTTTTAATCGTTGTGGCTTTAAAAAAGGCAGGTTGATGTTTATTGTCATGAGTCTTGTTCTGGAGGCAGAACTGAGCGATTTTCCACTTACGCCTGCTGCAAAGTCAAAATTGCCTATTTTGTAAAAATTCATGAAAACAAACATTTGACTGTCTTAATTTAAGGAGTTAGGGTTAGCAGTGTGGTTAAGGTTAGGTTTAAAATCGGATTGTATGACTTTGTGGCTGTGCTAGCTAGTGACCACTACAGAGCTACCTCCAGAACAAGATTCATGACAAAAACCACTAACCTGCTTAAAAAAGTGACATCCTCTATTTCAAATTGAAAGTCGGGCTGTGATTGTCTTGGAATTTGTGGTGACGGTAATTGGCCAGGCCAATGTACACGGCCACCGACATAACCGTTGGGGTGGGGGGAGGATTGGCCATATCAGACTCAAAAGAAACTCGTGGCTTTTCTCTGCAACTTCACTATTACCATTAGACTGAAAATCTGAGGATATAAGCTATGCATCCTATAGGATGAATCATGAAAGGAGCTTGGCTACGTTTCATTTAATTGCACCCCATTTTTAATAAGAGAGGAAACTGGCACCTGTCGTCATTCCTCGCACATATGCTGACCTTGCAACAAGACACTGTTTTTTTTTATTCTGTCTGATTAAAGAGTCCAGACAGGCTAGGCCTATTTTAGGAAACTTCTAAATGGACATAGAGAATTAGTGAACTAATGCACGCACACCCACCCACCTAAAAGGACCCATCAATCTGATATTTATTTTTTGGACTTTTAGGTTTGCCTATAGCACAGGTGGTCGCCTAGATTCACTTTAGCGGGCCTATAATATGTAGCCTATTAAAAAGGCTATACGAATGATGCGTTAATATATTAATGATCTTCTAACTGACACATCTCTCTGTCTTCTTCACTGTTCCCTTCTTGCACAATTCACACAACTTCACTGGCCTATCTCTTCCCCCTCTCTCTAGCTCTTGAACGAGTAGCCTATATACAGTACCAGTCAAAAGTTTGGACACACCTACTCATTCAAGGGTTGTTCTTTATTTTTTACTATTGTCTACATTGTAGAATAATAGTGAAGACATCAAAACATTTACATTTTTTTTTTTACATTTACGTCATTTAGCAGACGCTCTTATCCAGAGCGACTTACAGGCGCAATTAGGGTTAAGTGCCTTGCTTAAGGGCACATCGACAGATTTTTCACCTAGTCGGCTCGGGGATTAGAACCAGCGACCTTTCGGTTACTGGCACAACGCTCTTACCCACTAAGCTACCTGCCGCCCGGTATATGTGAAATAACACATATGGAGTCATGTAGTAATCAAAAAAGTGTTAAACAATTCAAAATATATTTTAGATTCTTCAAAGTAGCCACCCTTTGCCTTGATGACAGCTTTGCACACTCTTGGCATTCTCTCAACCAGCTTCATGAGGTAGTCACCCGGAATGCATTTCAATTAACAGGTGTGCCTTGTTAAAAGTTAATACGTTTTAACCAATCAGTTGTGTTGTGACAAGGTAGGGGTGGTATACAGAAGATAGTCCTATTTGGTAAAGTACCAAGTCCATATTATGGCAAGAACAGCTCAAATAAGCAAAGAGAAACAACAGTCCATTATTAATTTAAGACATGAAGGTCAGTCAATCTGGAAAATTTCAAGAACTTTTAAAATTTATTCAAGTGCAGTCTCAAAAACCATCAAGGGCTATGATGAAACTGGCTCTCATGAGGACCACCACAGGAAAGGAAGACCCAGAGTTACCTCTGCTGCAGAGGATACATTCATTAGAGTTAACTGCACCTCAGATTGCAGCCCAAATAAATGCTTCACAGAGTTCAAGTAACAGACACATCTCAACATCAGCTGTTCAGAGGAGACTGCATGAATCAGGCCTTCATGGTCGAATTGTTGAAAAGAAACCACTACTAAAGGACACCAATAATAAGAAGAGACTTGCTTGTGCCAAGAAACATGAGCAATGGACATTAGTGCGGTGGAAATCTGTCCTTTGGTCTGATGAGTCCAAATGTGAGATTTTTGGTTCCAACCGCCGTGTCTTTGTGAGACGCAGAGTAGGTGAACGGATGATCTCTGCATGTGTGGTTCCCACCGCGAAGCATGGAGGAGGAGGTGTGGGGGGTGCTTTGCTGGTGACACTGTCAGTGATTTATTTAGAATTCAAGGCACACTTAACCAGCATGGCTAGCACAGCATTCTGCAGCGATACGCCATCCCATCTGGTTTGCGCTTAGTGGGACTATCACTTGTTTTTCAACAGGACAATGACCCAACACACCTTCAGGCTGTGTAAGGGCTATTTTACCAAGAAGGAGAGTGAAGGAGTGCAATTGAGATGGTTTGGGATGAGTTGGACCGCAGAGTGAAGAAAAAGCAGCCAACAAGTGCTCAGCATATGTGGGAACTCCTTCAAGACTGTTGGAAAAGCATTCCAGGTGAAGCTGGTTGAGAGAATGCAAAGAGTGTGCAAAGCTGTCATCAAGGCAAAGGGTGGCTGCTTTGAAGAATCATAATTTGATTTGTTTAACACTTTTTTTGGTTAGTAGATGATTCCATATATATGTTATGTCATAGTTTCGAAGTCTTCACTATTATTCTACAATGTAGAAAATAGTAAAAATAAAGAAAAACCCTTGAGTGAGTAGGTGTGTCCAAACTTTTGACTGGTACTGGATACATACATACAATGAACAGCTTGCTTGCTGAATGGCTATAAAATAGGCTACAGCATTGGCAATGAACTGGCGTGGAAGTTTGAATGGCGAGAGTGAAGTGTAGCCTAGCTCTGGTGTGATGTGATTACATTGGCTGAATTGATACATTGCTGCACTGATGCATTGCAAACGTAAAAAACTGGCAGAGAGAGATTAATTCACACAACAAACCCACAGACCTGTCAGTGGCAGTGTCCCAGGTAATAATTTCGATTGGTCAACAGACGCAAAAATCAAACCTGTTTCAAATAAATAATTGACGGATTGTGGCAGGATGATATTTCGCAGTTGGTGTGAACCTGCGTCATAAACAAGACATGTTCTCGTATAAATATTTTTTCTTCCTAATTATTCGGACTAAAATAACGGACTCGGTGAGAAAGGGCCTTTACTGAAAATAGGCCTTTTACAAGATTAAATCAGGAGCATTTGATTCTTATTAAAGAGAGAGAGTCCAGGCAGGCTACTTTAGAAAACGTTCTGAATGGACATATAGGCCTATAGAGAGAATCAGCCAACTCACACACGCACGCCCCAGTAAAAAGACCAGTCAATTAAAGCCACCAGAGTATGTCAGACGAGCAAATATTTCTCCTTTCCTTAAAACATATTAAAAACCTAGGCCTACCTTTCTGAAAGTAGGCTATACGATAAAGCAAAGTATGAAGGGGATAGAGACAGCTGTGCGATAGTATGAAGATGAAATGTACAGTCATAAAAATAGAAACAAATACACGCAACATGTCCATAGCCTATATATCATTGTTGATTAGTCTATAAATTAAGGAAAGATTCCATATCAAATTATACCATGCCAGGTTGGATATGATTGTTGCATTGGCCATTTGGCACATTAGTGCATTATAGGCCTAAGAGCCAGAACAACCTTGTCGACTGCTGTTGAATAATTAATGAATAGTCAGACACATCCAACCTTTTTTAAAAGAATAACTATTTATTTATTTAATAGCAAGCAATGAAAACGTGCATTGTATAAAAGAAAGTCCACATAGCCCAATTTCTTTTTTTACTGAGGTGCCATAGCCTATAGGCTAGCGTTTCTATACCCCCACGCATCTAGCGGATTAGCTGCTCGAGCATCGAACGACAGTTGGAAAAAAGAGATGTAGACAGACTAAGTTATAATCCTTAGTAAACACTCCCGCTATTAGTTCAAGTTTATCTACATGAAAATAAAGTAAATACAAATAAAACATTTAATGTAGGCCTATTTAAACGGTTTTGACGGTTATTTTATTTTCATGGCGGTCTTCATCCATAACTGTCAGTTACAGTTTTTAAATTACCATCACAGCCCTAATTGAATGTGTCAACAGTTGAGTACGTAGGTGAGCTTTAGATTTGTTTGTTTTTCTCTGGAGAACTTGGGTTTTAGAGCTGGCTAGTGACTAGCCTAGCTATAATGAATAGTGTGATTGTACTGTAGCCCATGGACAGCAGTAGCCCTGTCTCTGAGTCCCAGCACTTTCAGGATGTTTGCCACTCCCCTTCTCTCCCCTGCCTGCTTCAAGTGACTCGCCGGAGCTGTGATGTAAGCAGACAACTCTGTGAATGACCTCAGTGGCCAGGATTCCAGAACAGCAGGCACCAGTGTTCCAACGTCACTGCGTTCCAACGCTGAAATAACTATAAAGTTGCAGACCGGCTGATCCCAGTGTAACCATAGGCCAAGTAACCTACATTTTGAGTAAAGTTTGTCACCTAGGCTATCAATTTTTTTTTACATTCTCGATTAAGTTGGTTGACGGCTGTAGAACTGTGATTCTGGGGAATAATTGGACTTTTAGGCTATTTGTTTTGATAGTGTTTTGTTGAATGAACCCAATGTTTAGCCCAGCGTTTCCCAAACTCGGTGCATGTTCTGTTTTTTGCCATAACACTACACAGCTGATTCAAATGATCCAAACTGAATGATTAGGGCAAAAACCAAAACGTCCACCCCTTGGACTGAGTTTGGCCACAGTGGAATGGGCAGAATGGCAAGGTATGGTAGAACGATTATGCCTTAGTTCTTGCTTGTGGGCTGAGCTGACAATTTTAGTTATATTCAGGCTGAAAGACTGGTTGTCATGGCTGCCTCTCATAGGGCACTCAGGGTCACTGTAGCGGTTGTCTACAATTTCTTCAATTAGGCTAGTAAACACTCAGAACAAGAACAATGACAATTTCCAGTTATGGGAACAAATGGTGTTAAAGTAGCCTAGATTTCAGATTCTAGGCCTATGCGTTTAGTTTGTGTTACTCAAAAGCAAGAGTCCATCCAACTGTTCTTCCCTGAATCTCAAACATAGCACCATATGGATTAGGATTAGTTAATAAGGATTTGTGGTGCATTAACCAGAGAAAGGGTATTGTGCATAAGCCTATTAAAGGTTGACTGAAGACAGAGGAAAGGGTTTATCCGTTAGTAACTGATATTGAAGGGCATATTCATCCAAGCCTCATTTGAGGAAGAACGAAGTAGGCTGTAGTTTAGGTTTAAACACAGATTTATTTTAGAATCCCTGTCTTCTAGCAATACCTTTTCTTTCTTGTTTTTACCTACCCAAACTCTATCGGTTTAGGCAATGGCCTAAATGGAGGGAATGAAATTGAACTCGTAAACCAATCCCATTACTGCCAGCTTGTAGTCAGTCTATAGTTTGTCCTCAGTAGTTCATGTTATCCATAGAGGAGCTATTTGCCCATATGGCCTTCTGTTTTTAGACAGAGTTGTATTCCTATTCATAGAAGACCAGTGGTTGACGGCCTCCCTGTGTTTGACTGCAGATAAGGGCAGGTATCTACAGATCCTCCACCCTTTCCTTCGACACAGACTAATTGGCTGCAAGACAACATTCTGGGATTCCAGGCGTTACCTGAAAACACAGGAAGTCCCCATCCTGTTTTTGATCCAATTCCAGATCTTTGAAGGATAGGCCTAAATGTTTTTGTCTTAGTTCTGAAATCAAATTAACATGGCCTACAGTAAGTTGGACTAGACCTGGGCTACATTGCACATTTCCTAGATAAATCCACCATTTGCATCTGAACCACCTTTTTTCTTTGTCCTCTAGTGGCATCAATGCAAGTGAAAACTCGAAGGTTCCTGTTTGTCACACGCAACACAGTGCTGTCTGCGTCAATGATGGATGTCATGTGGCTATGCGGGTGTAGATCATTAGGGTTTGCTTGAGGTAAAAATGTTATGAAAGATCCCTCTATGTAAAGCTGCAATGTGAGCTGTGTTTAGTGTAGAGTGTACAAAATAAGCTTTAGTCTTCCAGGATGTACCTAATCAAACTACTGCACTGAAGCCTCTCCTTTGCCCTGATTCATCTCACAGTTCCAAAGGTGGTTGAAACAGACACAGGAGAGATGGAATAGGCTTGGACCTTACCTTTCATTCAATACAGCCGGTCTTATAAAAGACTGTGACTGAATAACAACCTTTTACCTGCTCACACTCTCCATTCTGTGCGTTTTAAATTGAAAACAACTTCCTGGTGTCCTAAAACCTAAGGTATCATATTGCCGCAATGTGGATATACAATTGACATATGATATTGATATCACCTGCTCACTCTTTCCCTCTGAGGAGCCTCCTGGTGTGCGTCTCAAATGGCACCCTATTCTTTAAACAGTATATTGCACTACTTTTGACCAGAGCCCTATGGGTCCTGGTCAAAAGTAGTGCATTATAAAACGAATAGGGTGCCATACTGCCATTTGGGACGCAGACAGAAGGTCTGCTAAGGTTGAATCAGGGTGGCAAAGGGACATGCCTTCTCAGGACATTTGACATTTTAGTCAATTAGCAGACACTCCTATCCAGAGCGACTTAGAGTTAGTGCATTCATTTTAAGATAGCTAGGTGGGACAACCACATATCTCAGTCATACTAAGTGCATTTTTCCTCAATAAAGTAGTTATCAGCAAAGTCAGTGCTATTAGGACCACCACACAATACATCACCTGGCTGTGCCTGAAAATCAGGCCAGTCTCAAGCTCATCTAGATGGCTTCATCCAGCAGACCCAAAGCCTCCCATGAATGAGAAGGATGGTCAGTCTTCAACTATCCTACTACTGATGAAAGAAGATTGTAGCTAAGCATGCATCCACATCTTCCTTCTCCACCACTTTGTGGATGTTTTGTTGAAAAAATTACAAGCCCAGGCACTGCTAAATATTATGACATGATATAATCCGCCTGGAAACGTTTCCTCTTTGTGAGTTATTTACCCTGACTGTTTCACTCTACGCAAAGAATTACTGATAATGTTTTTTCAATTGCACATCACCCCTCAGTGCTCTGCAAGGCGAAGCAGGCTTGCCAAGACAGAGTGAGGCAGAAAGAAATGGCTTTTGAAAATCCTGCTTAAGGGTCAGGAGTGTAGGGAAGGGTGGCTCAATTCAGTTTGTTCAGTAGCAGCAGGCAACTTGGCAACTGAAGCTCTTAAGGATATTTGCCAGTGTGTTAGAGCACCTTCTGATCGTATGGTAGGAGCCTGTTAAATGGGGCTTAGTGATAGGCTGCAGACAGCCGTAGAGGTTTTCTGATTTATGTTGGATTGGGCCTGTGGGAGTCTGCCTTGTCTTTTTCAGCTTATTCACACATGACACACCATACAGGGATATATAGGCCTAGTGTCTACATGGAGGATTGGATCTGTCATCTTGTGACCTAATCAGTTTAGGGGCACTAGATCCCTATCATGAACATGTTTTTTTCAGTACCCTGTCCAATTTTGTCTGAACCTCTTATTTCTTTGTTCCCTCCTCCTTCCGCTCATTACAAATTCATGTCATGAATATAAAATTGTATTTGATAAGATAATATAGTTGTAAGATTTATTGGTAGGCCGCTAATAGGCTAGATATGAACCTCACACCATAGTTGTGCGTCATTCTGAGGATAGAAACCCTTCTCTCTAGGAGAGAGGAGACATGGTTCATTGGTCATCTTCAACAAAGGAGAAAAATGCTCCCTGAACTGGAAGATCAGTCCTCTCTCCATTGCCAATCCAAGGTCAATGCTGCATTAGTTATGCTATCTAGAAACAAGAGGCGCAAACAGCTGTACAGCATCATAATGGGTTTGAAATGGGTTTTTGTGAGTACAGAAGAGTGATGGGAGAAGAGGGAGATTAGGGGCTCAATTCAATCCGAATCTCAGAAGTTCAGCGCTACAGTGCAATATAAATTGAAAGGAAATGTTCCCGCGTTCGCAAAGACTGCATTCATGGGAAACGGTGCAAATGTCATCTCAGTCGGAAATTACCTTTACATTTCAATCGCGCTATAGCACTGAACTTCCGGGATACGGATTGAATCGAGTCCTAAGCCTGCGTCTAGCATTGTTTGCCCAACCAAATTACAATTGCTCGGCAGAGCGGAGTAGGAAATGGAAATTTCCTGGTTTTCATCCATCCCACCCCAGCTTGCTCCATGAGGCAGGCATGCTGTCATGAGGGGGTTGGGATGGGGGACAGGGTCAGGATATCCCCTCCGGAACAAAACAAGAAACTAACCTGTGCTGTACAAAAATAAACGTTTGTCTATTTCAGGCCCCCTGTGAGTGGAAAAACACGTGGGTTAGGAACTAACGCTTTGAACACACCGACTTTGTCATTGCGCAAAATAGTATGCAGCATAATCTAGATATGTGTGCAACAAAAGTTCAACATTCACCTTCTGCTACCATTTCTGCATACAGTTTGACACATACGTTCGAAAAATCCAACGTATACACCACACAGAACGCACTGCAACTGCCTCTGCAATGCTGCAAGCAAACGCAGCGTTCCATTGGAAATGAATGTACTTCTGGTGTACCAAAACGCAATGACGCAGTCGGTGTGTTCAAAGCGTAAGGCTGCTCATATGTTAAGAGGATGACTTCAGCTAGTTTTGTGTACCGATTGAGTTGCTTTTCCCAGACCACTTATTTTTTGTTTTGTTGTCCCTTTGGTGTAGCCTAGCTGTTGAATTCCAGTGGCGGGATAATCATTTATACGAAACTATTTAGGATTATTATAAGAACATCAAGACATTTTTCCCCTCATGAAGGGAAATAACTGAATGGCTCTTGGCTGGTTGGGGTGTCAAATACCATAACCCTGGAACATTGAACACTGCCAGACACAGTTCCCAGGGCGTTATAGTTCGGTCCCCTATTTCCTTATATAGTGCATTAAATAGGGAATAGGGTGCCATTTGGAACACGGATGCTGTTGTATTTTGAGGGTCATTTTTCAAGGCCTTGTCCCCATAAACCTAGGGCCCTATGAAATCTGTTTTATTTTTTGCCTGGTTCTGTTTTTTCACAGGTCTTTTTTTCATAGTTTTTTTCCCCCAGGTTTCCGTTTTATCATTCTGCCAGGTAGGTATAGGCTACTTTGTAGTTAACATTTAATTGGGAAGGTTTTTGGGAATGCCTTTCCAACTACCAGAAGACTGTTGTCATTACATTAGCATCATCGCCAATGCCTACACATAGTGCTAGAGAAACGAGCACACACAGACGGGGGCATTGCCGTTGCCTCTTCAGAAAGTCGAAGGAAAACACGAATCACTCACTGATGCATTTTGTTCATTTCTTATGATAATCTTGGGCAAATTAATGAATTTTCTAATAAATGCAATACATTTATTTGATTTCCTACTAAGTTCAGTATATCTTTAAATATTGTTGAATTCTGTTTTAATGTCTGGATTCCGTGAATCCACAGACTTTATAGGGCCCTATAACCCCCACCCTCCGTTATCCCCTGTTATTCATAATTTATTGCCCTCTTAATGGCATGGTGATATTTTTAGATCAGGGGGGTGTTCATGCTCTCTTATGTCCTGAGTCCAGTCCTGATTTCCGCCAGGACAGGGACGAATAATGACGACAAAGTGGCCATTGGATAAAGCCATTCCAGCAGCCTAATGTCATTTTTCCTGTGCTCCGGATCGGAGACACTATGTTCCCATACATCACAGTGGGAGAGGCAGCAGCCAGAGCCTCCGGAAGACGAGTTATGGGACTGGAATAGTAAGTCAGTCTGTTACTGTTATCAGGCAACAACTGTCAACATAACAGGTTTCTGGCTCGCACTAGAGATTCTCACTCTACCCCTCTGTCTCTCTCACTATGTTTCTCTCACTATGTCTGTCTCACTATGTCCCTCCCTCTATTTTTATTCCCTTCTCTTTCTCCCTCACTTCCATTCTATTAACTTCCTGTCACTGCTCTTATACCAATTTAGAGGGGTTCTTTTTTATGCCTGTCATTGCCCTGTGGTGTTGAGCAGTGGAGGTGAATGATTTCTCTCACTCATATCACAGGTGTTGTTGTTAATGAGGTTATAATATGTGCTGTCCAAACCATGGGCCTTCTGAACACTCTTGCCATTACAGATATCTTGCTAGGTTGGTTATGTCTGGGGTGGGCTCTACTAACTTAGAACTTGAAAAGATGATGTGATGCTTCTTTGTGCTTACATTTTCACTCATCCTTTGCCAGCCTATGCAAATTTAGTGACTCCATGGAAACGACTTCCAGATGTGAATAGAAGTGCTTGTAGCCTATGTGTATGAAGTGATTAGCTTGTAAGGTAGGTGTTTGATTATCTCTAGGCCTATATACAGTGGGGAGAACAAGTATTTGATACACTGCCGATTTTGCAGGTTTTCCTACTTACAAAGCATGTAGAGGTCTGTAATTTTTATCATAGGTACACTTCAACTGTGAGAGACGGAATCTAAAAATCCAGAAAATCACATTGTATGATTTTTAAGTAATTCATTTGCATTTTATTGCATGACATAAGTATTTGATACATCAGAAAAGCAGAACTTAATATTTGGTACAGAAACCTTTGTTTGCAATTACAGAGATCATACATTTCCTGTAGGTCTTGACCAGGTTTGCACACACTGCAGCAGGGATTTTGGCCCACTCCTCCATACAGACCTTCTCCAGATCCTTCGGCTGTCGCTGGGCAATACGGACTTTCAGCTCCCTCCAAAGATGTTCTATTGGGTTCAGGTCTGGAGACTGGCTAGGCCACTCCAGGACCTTGAGATGCTTCTTACGGAGCCACTCCTTAGTTGCCCTGGCTGTGTGTTTTGGGTCGTTGTCATGCTGGAAGACCCAGCCACGACCCATCTTCAATGCTCTTACTGAGGGAAGGAGGTTGTTGGCCAAGATCTCGCGATACATGGCCCCATCCATCCTCCCCTCAATACGGTGCAGTCGTCCTGTCCCCTTTGCAGAAAAGCATCACCAAAGAATGATGTTTCCACCTCCATGCTTCACGGTTGGGATGGTGTTCTTGGGGTTGTACCCATCCTTCTTCTTCCTCCAAACACGGCGAGTGGAGTTTAGACCAAAAAGCTATATTTTTGTCTCATCAGACCACATGACCTTCTCCCATTCCTCCTCTGGATCATCCAGATGGTCATTGGCAAACTTCAGACGGGCCTGGACATGCGCTGGCTTGAGCAGGGGGACCTTGCGTGCGCTGCAGGATTTTAATCCATGACGGCGTAGTGTGTTACTAATGGTTTTCTTTGAGACTGTGGTCCCAGCTCTCTTCAGGTCATTGACCAGGTCCTGCCGTGTAGTTCTGGGCTGATCCCTCACCTTCCTCATGATCATTGATGCCCCACGAGGTGAGATCTTGCATGGAGCCCCAGACCGAGGGTGATTGACCGTCATCTTGAACTTCTTCCATTTTCTAATAATTGCGCCAACAGTTGTTGCCGTCTCACCAAGCTGCTTGCCTATTTCCTGTAGCTCATCCCAGCCTTGTGCAGGTCTACAATTTTATCCCTGATGTCCTTACACAGCTCTCTGGTCTTGGCCATTGTGGAGAGGTTGGAGTCTGTTTGATTGAGTGTGCGTACAGGTGTCTTTTATACAGGTAACGAGTTCAAACAGGTGCAGTTAATACAGGTAATGAGTGGAGAACAGGAGGGCTTCTTAAAGAAAAACGAACAGGTCTGTGAGAGCCGGAATTCTTAATGGTTGGTAGGTGATCAAATACTTATGTCATGCAATAAAATGCAAATTAATTACTTAAAAATCATACAATGTGATTTTCTGGATTTTTGTTTTAGATTCCGTCTCTCACAGTTGAAGTGTACCTATGATAAAAAATTACAGACCTCTACATGATTTGTAAGTAGGAAAACCTGCAAAATCGGCAGTGTATCAAATACTTGTTCTCCCCACTGTATACACTGAGTGTACAAAACATTATGCGCTTTCCATGACAGACTGACCAGGTGACCTTATTGATGTCTCCTGTTAAATCCACTTCAATCAGTGTAGATGAAGGGGAGGAGACAGGTTAAAGAATCCTTGAGACAATTGAGACATGGATTTTGTATGTGTGCCATTAAGAGGTTGAATGGGCAAGACAAAAGATTGAAGTGCCTTTGAACGGGGTATGGTAGTAGGTGCAAGGTGCACCGGTTTGAGTGTTTCAAGAACTGCAATGCTGCTGGGTTTTTCACGCTCACCAGTTTCTCGTGGATATCAAGAATGGTCCACCACCCAAAGGACATCTAGCCAATTTGACACAACTGTGGGAAGCATTGGAGTCTACTTGGGCCAGCATCCCTGTGGAACAAAAGACAACCTCTCCCTCAACGTGACCAAGACAAAGGAGATGATTGTGGACTACAGGAAAAAAAGAAAAAAAAGTGGACTGAGCACGCCCCCATTCTCATCGACGGGGCTGTAGTGGAACAGGTTGAGAGCTTCAAGTTCCTTGGTGTCCACATCACCAACGAACTATCATGGTCCAAACACACCAAGACAGTCGTGAAGAGGGCACGACAAAATCTATTCCCCCTCAGGAGTCCCCTGCTGTACTCCCTGTTCACCCATGACTGCATGGCCAGGCACGACTCCAACACCATCATTATGTTTGCCGATGACAAAAATTCTACAGCTGCACCATCGAGAGCATCCTGACTGGTTGCATCACCGCCTGGTATGGCAACTGCTTGGCCTCCGACCGCAAGGCACTACAGAGGGTAGTGCGTACGGCCCAGTACATCACTGGGGCCAAGCTTCCTGCCATCCAGCACCTCTATACCAGGCGGTGTCAGAGGAAGGCCCTCAAAATTGTCAAAGACTCCAGCCACCCTAGTCATAGACTGTTCACTCTGCTACCGCACAGCAAGCGGTACCGGAGTGCCAAGTCTAGGTCCAAAAGACTTCTCAACAGCTTCTACCCCCAAGCCATAAGACTCCTGAACAGCTAATCATGGCTACCCGGACTATTTGCACTGCCCCCCACCCCATATTTTTACGCTGCTGCTACTCTGTTAATTATTTATGCATAGTCACTTTAACTCTACCCACATGTACATATTACTTCAACTACCTCAACTAGCCGGTGCCCCCGCACATTGACTCTGCACCGGTACCCCCCTGTATATATAGCCTCCCTACTGTTATTTTATTTTACTTCTGCTCTTTTTTTCTCAACACTTTTTTGTTGTTTTATTTTACTTTTTTATTAAAAATAAATGCACTGTTGGTTAAGGGCTGTAAGTAAGCATTTCACTGTAATGTCTGCACCTGTTGTATTCGGCGCATGTGGCCAATAAAATTTGATTTGATTTGAACATTATCGATACCTTGTAGAGGCGACGAATTGAGGCAGTTCTGAGGGCAAAGGGGTGTGCAACTCAATATTAGGAAGGTGTTCCTAATGTTTTGTACACTCAGTGTATATATAAACTGACCAAAAATATAAATGCAACATGTAAAGTGTTGGTTTCATGTGCTGAAATAAAAGATCCCAGAAACGTTCCATACGCACAAAAGCTTATTTCTCTCAAAAGTTGTGCACAAATTTGTTTACATCCCTGTTAGTGAGCATTTCTCCTTTGCCAAGACAATCCATCCACCTGACAGGTGTGGCATATCAAGAAGCTGATTAAACAGCATTATCATTACACAGGTGCACCTTGTGCTGGGGACAATTAAAGGTAACTCTAAAATTTGCAGTTTTGTCACACAACACAATGCCACAGATGTCTCAAGTTTTGAGGGAGCGTGCAATTGGCATGCTCACTGCAGGAATGTCCACCAGAGCTGTTGCCAGAGAATTTAATGTTACATTTTTAAAGGGTTCTGTGACCAACATGTGAAATAGTCATGTGAAATCCATAGATTAGGGCCTTAATAAATGCATTTCAATTGACTGATTTCTATATATGAACTGTAATTCAGTAAAATCTTTGAAATTGTTGCATTTATATTTGTGTTCAGTATGTATATTTAATTACTTAGGACCATCACTTCTTTGGAAGCAAAGACCATTAATAAAATAGGCCAAAAATACCAAACTGTTCTCCAGCTCAATCCACCCCATGCCGCTTTTCTTAGTTTTCTTCTGCCTGCCTAGCCTATATATATTTGCAGTCCTGTTGTTCAAAGCTGTTTCTACAGGATAGTCTCAGACCATCACTGTCAGGGAAGGAGGGGCTGTAACACCACAGGGGTCTCTGACAGAGAGGCTGCTGGGTCCTCCCCCCTCAAGTAAACAGGAAGCAGTGGTGAGGAAATTGTAAACTCCATCTTGTCTGTCTCTTGCCACTGACTGAAAAATTCTCACATTCATGCTGTGAACACATCCCTGGTGGGACTCCCCTGCTCTGCATCTAAGGCTTTTGGGTTCTCAGCACAGCAGTCAGCACTGACCTAGATGTGATGAATGATGGTGAATGTTGCTCAGCTATGCCACCTAGCTACCACCTTATTGCACAACACAAGCATGTGGGTCACATGGACTCCGTGCCCCAACCCTATTCCCTATATGGTGCACTACTTTTGACCAGGGCACATAAGGCTCTGGTCAAAAGTAGTGCACTAAGGAAATAGTGTGCCATTTGGGACATGGCCATGCTTTTCTTTCTTCTAAAACTAAAGCATCCTTATCAATGGTTTCGATCCTCACTCTTGCTGTGGTTGTTTTCAAGTTGTGCTCCCTGGCTCCCTCCATCCCTGCCCCTGATAAGGATGTGCACTCTAATAAGCACTGATGACCAAGGCAGACGAGTAGATATGGCATGTAGCTAGCATAGTCCCAAGTGGGACAACTCTCCCATTTCCTCTCTGATCACAGAGGACTGGGGCCCAGCCAGGGCACCGCATTCAGCAGGACCCATACATGTTTATGACACCGTGCCATTCAGTTGTAGCAGGCTTCCCTAACTTTTGGTTGATTTTATCTGCCCCCCCCCCCCCCACACACACAACTTTTTATGAGAAAATAAATACAATTATTTTATATATTTTTATTGTTGGACATAAAAGACTGTAAAAACACCAGCAAATACATTTTGGGAATCTATTCTAAAGTTTTCCCACACATAAGAGATATACAGTGAGGGAAAAAAGTATTTGATCCCCTGCTGATTTTGTACATTTGCCCACTGACAAAGAAATGATCGGTCTATAATTTTAATGGTAGGTTTATTTGAACAGTGAGAGACAGAATAACAACAACAAAATCTAGAAAAACGCATGTCAAAAATGTTATAAATTGATTTGCATTTTAATGAGGGAAATAAGTATTTGATCCCCTCTCAATCAGAAAGATTTCTGGCTCCCAGGTGTCTTTTATACAGGTAACGAGCTGAGAATAGGAGCACACTCTTAAAGGGAGTGCTCCTAATCTCAGCTTGTTACCTGTATAAAAGACACCTGTCCACAGAAGCAATCAATCAATCAGATTCCAAACTCTCCACCATGGCCAAGACCAAAGAGCTCTCCAAGGATGTCAGGGACAAGATTGTAGACCTACACAAGGCTGGAATGGGCTACAAGACCATCGCCAAGCAGCTTGGTGAGAAGGTGACAACAGTTGGTGTGATTATTCGCAAATGGAAGAAACACAAAAGAACTGTCAATCTCCCTCGGCCTGGGGCTCCATGCAAGATCTTACCTCGTGGAGTTGCAATGATCATGAGAACGGTGAGGAATCAGCCCAGAACTACACGGGAGGATCTTGTCAATGATCTCAAGGCAGCTGGGACCATAGTCACCAAGAAAACAATTGGTACCACACTACGCCGTGAAGGACTGAAATACTGCTGCGTCCGCAAGGTCCCCCCTGCTCAAGAAAGCACATATACAGGCCCGTCTGAAATTTGCCAATGAACATCTGAATGATTCAGAGGAGAACTGGCTGAAAATGTTGTGGTCAGATGAGACCAAAATCGAGCTCTTTGGCATCAACTCGCCGTGTTTGGAGGAGGAGGAATGCTGCCTATGACCCCAAGAACACCATCCCCACCGTCAAACATGGAGGTGGAAACATTATGCTTTGGGGGTGTTTTTCTGCTAAGGGGACAGGACAACTTCACCGCATCAAAGGGACGATGGACGGCGCCATGTACCATCAAATCTTGGGTGAGAACCTCCTTCCCTCAGCCAGGGCATTGAAAATGGGTCGTGGATGGGTATTCCAGCATGACAATGACCCAAAACACACGGCCAAGGCAACAAAGGAGTGGCTCAAGAAGAAGCACATTAAGGTCCTGGAGTGGCCTAGCCAGTCTCCAGACCTTAATCCCATAGAAAATCTGTGGAGGTAGCTGAAGGTTCGAGTTGCCAAACGTCAGGCTCGAAACCTTAATGACTTGGAGAAAATCTGCAAAGAGGAGTGGGACAAAATCCCTCCTGAGATGTGTGCAAACCTGGTAGCCAACTACAAGAAACGTCTGACCTCTGTGATTGCCAACAAGGGTTTTGCCACCAAGTACTAAGTCATGTTTAAGTCATGTTTCAGAGGGGTCAAATACTTATTCCCTCATTAAAATGCAAATAAATTTATAACATTTTTGACATGCGTTTTTCTGGATTTTTTTGTTGTTATTCTGTCTCTGACTGTTCAAATAAACCTACCATTAAAATTATAGACTGATCATGTCTTTTTCAGTGGGCAAACGTACAAAATCAGCAGGGGATCAAATACTTTTTTCCCTCACTGTACAGTATGTGATCGTATACAAACATAAGCAAGGTTTGAAATGATTATGTTTTAGTCAAATATGATATCTGTTTGGGCTTCTTGTGGTCAATTTGCAGTCTACAAATTATTTGTAATTATGTTCCGGCCCCCTGACCATCCGCTCAACAAAAAATTGTTCTTTCATTAAATTTCCAGGACCACTTCACTGTGGAATTGTCAGTGCTACACTTTTTGCTTTCTACTTGATGAGCATGTGGTACTTCAGCAGCCATTGACACAGACCGTCCTCATCATGCATACTGTTATGTTCCCCGGTGTTAATGGCACCCCCTCCATGTGTGATGTGACAATCATTAATTTTGTCTAAATTACTTACTAATTCTCCTCTCCATTTTTTAAAATTACTTAAATGTCAAAACATTTAAGGCATTTAGCAGACGCTCTTATCCAGAGCGACTTACAGGAGCAATTAGAGTTAAGTGCCTTGCTCAAGGGTACATCGACAGATGTTTCACCTAGTTGGCTCGGGGATTAGAGAACCAGCGACCTTTCGGTTACTGGCACAACGCTCTTAACCACTAAGCTACCTGCCGCCCCCTCAAAAGGCATGATCAAAAGGCATGATCTTTTTTTTTCTTTATTCTAACTCTCAAGTGTAGCATTGGTTAATTGTGCCACACAACTGAAAACCCCTCTGGAGGTTTTCTTCACACTTCAATTTTAAATGTGTGAAGGACATTTAAATTACAGAATGTTTTTATTGTAGCACACAGATTGCAGTAATATGTCGCCTATTTATGCTGTCTAGACTGTTGTGTTGATATTGTAAGTTACACAATGTACATTTTAATGGCACATCAATGATTGAGAAATCTCGCCTACCCCTTGAGTGTTTGTGACGTCTATGAACAATTCATATGAGTATCATGGGGCAGTAATGACGACAAACAAAGTCCTTTCCATTTTTTAACAAGAGCACAATACCGGTCTTAAAAAATAAAACATCTTAACTGTTAATACGGAAAACCACAACCTGAGGCCTACAGTATCGTAGCATCTGATTGGACAGGCCTTAAGGAAGCTTACGTATACATCTGACACCCCACTTCCTCCCAGGAAGGCTACTATCAGCCAGTTAGCAAGATACTGAAATCTCAGACCTTCGACACTACTCAACTATAGTTGGACTGGAACCCGTCGTCTACCTTTTTAAGAGATTTTCTACTCAAGGGTTTGGAGCATTACTACTACGCAAGTTAAAAGATCTCAAAGCTGTCAACCAACCATCAGGTTGAGCAGCCATTCGCTGGCCTTCATCTGTGTGTTTGCTAACACAAGATTTGATCTACCGACTCATTGTTTAGATTTGATAATGAGTCTACCGAGAAAGTCTCCAGACCACAGCAGACATTTAAGCCAGAGACCTACTCGGTCTCAGTTTGGCATGGATGGTTCTTACCACTGGCCTCATTACAGAAAGCCCTGGCTGAAGCAGCGCTCCCAGTCCGCTCCAGAGCAGGCACTGGACGGGTACGACTGGAGGACCTCTGCCAGGGTGACACCTAAAATACCAAAGGTGACCAGGTTGGACAGTAGAGATCATGTCATACTGGAACCTATCCACCTCAGGGTATTGAGTCTCCCCAGAAGGATAGCCACCTCCAGCAGTACTACTGGATCTGCGGAGCAGCACAGTGGACAGGAGAGGCTGCGGTCGCTGCGCTCCCTGATGCCCTACCACAGGTCTGTATCAGAGCCAGGGGCTGGCAGCAGCACAGAGAAGACTGCAGTCAGGAAGGTGCACTCAGACGTGGAGGAACAAAATGGCCCCTTTGTCCACGGCCTGTTCTCCTCTATATCGCGGAGGATCAGTAGGATTCTCAGCATCAAGGATGAGCCTGACCCTGAGAACCAAGTGCCTGGTAGGAGAGCTCTCTGTCTCTCTCTCTCGCTCTCCATGATCCTCCTCTTTAGAATGGCAATTATTGCATACAATAGTGTAGTAAGAGACCTTCCTTCTGAAGGCACATCTCATTTGAGTTTACTCTACAGTTTATTTGGAGTGATGTGTTTATTTATTAAGTACAATACATTACATGGGTAACAGGCAACAAAATGATTAGATGACCTAAAGCGTTTAAAATGGTTAGCAATTTTTTTGAAATTGAAATAACCTAACTGCTGCACCAAGTAGGGCTGCACAATTAATTGAATTCACATTGAAATCACAATATTGACATGGGCAATATCCATATCGCAAGAGATCCATATCGCATGTAATATTTTGAAACACCCCTCCGCTGCATGTAACGTCCGTTTTTATAGTTTACTCTGTTTTTCGTCTTCTCTTGCAGCTGCTTACCACACACACACCAAGCCCCCCATCACTCAAGCGGCGCAGTTCCTCTTCCTCGCTGTTATATCCATTTTACAGTGCATTCGGAACGTATTCAGACCCCTACCCTTTTTCCACATTTTGTTAAGTTACAGCCTTATTCAAAAAAAAATTTTTTTAATTTATTATTTTTGTACAATTTTTTTATTTTTTTTTATTATTATTATTTTTTTTGATTAAATTATTTGTTGTTCTCATCAATCTGCACACAATTCCCCATAATGACAAAGGGAAAACAGGTTTTTAGAAATTTTGCAAATTTATACAAAATAAAGAATAGAAATACCTTATTTACATAAGTATTCAGACCCTTTTCTATGAGACTCGAAATTGAGCTCAGGTGCATCCTGTTTCCATTGATCATCCTTGAGATGTTTCTACAATTTGATTGGAGTCCACCTTTGGTAAATTCAATTGTTGGACATGATTTGGAAAGGCACATACCTGTCTATATAAAGGTCCCACATTTGACAGTGCATGTCAGAGCAAAAACCAAGCCATTAGGTCGAAGGAATTGTCCGTAGAGCTCCAAGACAGGATTGTGTCGAGGCACAGATCTGGGGAAGGGTACCAAAAAATGTCTGCAGCATTATAGTTCCCCAAGAACACAGTGGCCGCCATCATTCTTAAATGGAAGAAGTTTGGAACCACCAAGACTCTTCCTAGAGCTGGTCGCCCGGCCAAACTGAGCAATCGGGGAGAAGGGCCTTGTTCAGGGAGGTGACCAAGAACATGATGGTCACTCTGACGGAGCTCCAGAGTTCCTCTGTGGAGATGGGAGAACCTTCCAGAAGGACAACCATCTCTGCAGAACCCTACCAATCAAGCCTTTATGGTAGAGTGGCCAGACGGAAGCCACTCCTCAGTAAAAGTCACATGACAGCACGCTTGGAGTTGCCAAAAGGCACCTAAAGGACTCTCTGGCCATGATAAACAAGATTCTCTGGTCTGATTAAACCAAGATTGAACTCTTTGGGCTGAATGCCAAGTGTCACATCTGGAGGAAATCTGGCACCATCTCTACGGTGAAGCGTGGTGGCAGCATCATGCTGTGGGGATGTTTTTCAGTGGCAGGGACTGGGTGACTAGTCAGGATCGAGGGAAAGATGAACGGAGCAAAGTACAGAGAGATCCTTGATGAAAACGTCATACCCAAGAAGTCTTGAGGCTGTAATCGCTGCCAAATGTGCTAAAACAAAGTACTGAGTAAAGGGTCTGAATGCTTACACTACCGGTCAAATGTTTTAGAACACCTACTCATTCAAGGGTTTTTCTTTATTTTTACTATTTTCTACATTGTAGAATAATAGTGAAGACATCAAAACTATGAAATAACACATATGGAATCATGTAGTAACCAAATAAGTGTTAAACAAATCAAAATATATTTTATGTTTGAGATTCTTCAAATAGCACCCTTTGCCTTGATGACAGCTTTGCCTTGATGACAGCTTCCCTCCTTTCTTCTTAAAAGAAATCATTCTATTTCTATGATTCCAACAGTTCACCCAAGTGTTTTGATCTACAGTATATTGCAAGTGAAATCGCAATCCCAATATTTTGCCCATATCTTGCAGCCTTAGCACCAAGTTATAGTGCCCAATTTAGGTTTCTGTTGCTATTATTTACTGCAAAACAAGTGTGTACTATTGTGCATTTTCATATCTTGCCTTTTTGTACTGTGGGGAGGAGTCTGCTGCTAATTGCTTGTAAGGGATCTGCCTTTGGGCAGCCTTTCCGATAAAGGAGCAGATATTCACCATTTAATTGACTTGAATCCTGTAATGCTTAACCAAAGAGCATGGTGCGTGAACATTATTTTAAGTTATGCTAATTGCATTTTCCAAAGAAAGTATCTGAAGTGTAATATTCTCAGAAAATGATTAAAGATTTTTTTCTCCCCCATTCCTGGCAACCAACATGAAAAGGAAAAAAAATCTCTTGCCTGAAAATTGCTAGATCGTTTCTGATCTGTACCATGGTATTTTATTTCCCATCAGTATATGAGAACTGAGCAGTCCATGATAGCCCTGGTGGTTTGTCATGCTGAAATGAATGGAAATGGTCCCTGATATCTTTCACCTCATAGCACATCTGCAGTGTGTATGCTCAGGTCACGCA
Organism: Coregonus clupeaformis; assembly: GCF_020615455.1. Lineage (NCBI taxonomy): Eukaryota > Metazoa > Chordata > Actinopteri > Salmoniformes > Salmonidae > Coregonus > Coregonus clupeaformis. The sequence goes on from NC_059205.1 coordinate 40,466,180, forward strand.
TGCATTTATGCCAACTGTAATTCAAGAGCAGAAATGTCAGATTATTCTAAGCTATTTCATTTTCCTGAAACATTGGGGCCAGATAGCCTAGTTCCCTCAATTTCTTTATACGGTTTGTTTGGTTATATGGGAGGGGGTTGGTTAGAACTTGGTGATCACTAATGTGATGGGCTTTTGTGTAATTAGTCACACTTCACTGTGGTGTAATAAGAAACATTTTCTCTTTTTAAGAGACTGAAGGTGTAGGCCACTAGACCTAGTCTTTAAAAAAAACAAAAAAACAAGTGGAGAATTTAATCTGTAACAAAATGGCTTCCTTGTGTACATGTAACTTATTTAAACTTAACAAAAATACAAACGCAACATGTAAAGTGTTGGTCTCATGTTTCATGAGCTGAAATAAAAGATCCCAGAAATGTTCCATACACACAAAAAGCTTAGTTCTCTCAGATTTTGTGCGCATATTTGTTTACATCCCAATTACTGAGCATTTCTCCTTTGCCAAGATAATCCATCCAACTGACAGGTGTGGCATATCAAGAAGTTGATTAAACAGCGCGATCATTACACAGGTGCACCTTGTGCTGGGGACAATAAAAGGCCACTCTAAAATTTGCAGTTTTGTCACACAATACAATGCCACAGATGTCTCAAGTTTTGAGGGAGCGTGCAATTGGCATGCTGACTGCAGGAATGCCCACCAGGGCTGTTGCCAGATAATTTAATGTTAATTCCTCTACCATAAGCGGCCTCCAACGTTGTTTTAGAGAATTTGGCAGTACGTCCAACCGGCCTCACAACCGCAGCCCAGGTGTAACCACGCCAGCCCAGCACCTCCACATCTGGCTTCGTCACCTGCGGGATCATCTGAGACCAGTCACCCGGACAGCTGATGAAACTGTGGATTTGCACAACCGAAGAATTTCTGCACAAACTGTCAGAAACCGTTTCAGGGAAGCTCACCTGCGTACTCGTCATTCTCACCAGGTCCTGATCTGATCTGTTCGGCATCGTAACAGACTTCAGTGGGAAAATGCTCACCTTTGAAGGCCGCTAGCACGCTGGAGAAGTGTGCTGTTCATGGACGAATCCCGGTTTCAACTGTACCGGGCAGATGGCAGACCGCCTGTATGGCGTCATCTGGGCGAGCGGTTTGCTGATGTGAATGAGTTCCCCATGGTGGCGGTATGGTATGGGCAGGCATAAACTACGGACAACAAACATAATTTCATTTTATCGATCGCAATTTGAATGCACAGTGTTACCGTGATTAGCCCATTGTCGTGCCATTCACCCGCCGCCATCATCTCATGTTTCAGCATGATAATGCACGGCCCCATGTCGCAAGGATCTGTACACAATTCCCGGAAGCTGAAAATGTCTGCATACTCACCAGACATGTCACCCATTGAGCATGTTTGGGATGCAATGGATCAACGTGTACGACAGCGTGTTCCATTCCCCCAATATCCAGCAACTTTGCACAGCCGTTGAAGAGCAGTGGGGCAACATTCCACACGCCACAATCAACAGCCTGATCAAATCTATGCTAAGGAGGCAAATGATGGTCACACCAGATACTGACTGGTTTTCTGATCCACGCCCCTACTAATAAAATAAAAAAAAAGGTATCTGTGATCAACATATGCATGTCATTCCCAGTCATGTGAAGTCCATAGATTAGGGCCTAATTAATTTATTTCAATTGACTGATTTCCTTATATGAACTCTAACTTAGTCAAATCTTTGAAATTGTTGCTTGTTGCATTTTTATAGTTTTGTTGAGTGTTGTTTGTTGTACTGCTTTCACATAGGATTTACAGTTTTTGCCTGTTAAAAAAAGAGTTTATACAGTGCATTTGGAAAGTATTCAGACCCCTTGACTTTTTCAACATTCTTCTTGGGTGTGACGCTACAAGCTTGGCACACCTGTATTTGGGGAGTTTCTCCCATTCTTCTCTGCAGATCCTCTCAAGCTCTGTCAGGTTGGATGAGGAGCGTTGCTGCACAGCTATTTTCAGGTCTCTCCAGCGATGTTCGACCGGGTTCAAGTCGGGGCTCTGGCTGGGCCACTGAAGGACATTCAGAGACTTGTCCTGAAGCCACTCCTGCGTTGTCTTGGCTGTGTGCTTAGGGTCGTTGTCCTGTTGGAAGGTGAGCCTTCGCCCCAGTCTGAGGTCCTGAGCACTCTGGAGCAGGTTTTCATCAAGGATCTCTCTGTACTTTGCTCCGTTCATCTTTCCCTCGATCCTGACTAGTCTCCCAGTCCCTGCCGCTGAAAAACATCCCCACAGCATGATGCTGCCACCACCATGCTTCACCGTAGGGATGGTGCCAGGTTTCCTCCAGATGTGAAGCTTGGCATTCAGCCCAAAGAGTTCAATCTTGGTTTCATCAGACCAGAGAATCTTGTTTCTCATGGTCTGAGAGTCCTTTACGTGCCTTTTGGCAACTCCAAGCGGGCTGTCATGTGCCTTTTACTGAGGAGTGGCTTCCGTCTGGCCACTCTACCATAAAGGCCTGATTGGTGGAGTGCTGCAGAGATGGTTGTCCTTCTGGAAGTTTCTCCCATCTCCACAGAGGAACTCTAGAGTTATGTCAGTGACCATCGGGTTCTTGGTCACCTCCCTGACCAAGGCCCTTCTCCCCCGATTGCTCAGTTTGACCAGGCGACCAGCTCTAGGAAGAGTCTTGGTGGTTCCAAATTTCTTCCATTTCAGAATGATGGAGGCCACTGTGTTCTTGGGGACCTTCAATGCTGCAGAAATGTTTTGGTACCCTTCCCCAGATCTGTGCCTCGATACAATCCTGTCTTGGGGCTCTACGGACAATTCCTTCGACCTCATGGCTTGGTTTTTGCTCTGACATGCACTGTCAACTGTGGGACCTTTATATAGACAGGTGTGTGCCTTTACAAATTATGTCCAATCAATTGAATTTACCACAGGTGGACTCCAATCAAGTTGTAGAAACATCTCAAGGATGATCAATGGAAACAGGATGCACCTGAGCTCAATTTTGAGTCTTATAGAGAAGGATCTGAATACTTATGTAAATAAGGTGTGTGTGTGTGTGTGTGTGTGTGTGTGTATATATAGTTGAAGTTGGAAGTTTACATACACCTTAGCCAAATACATTTAAACTCAGTTTTTCACAATTCCTGACATTTAATCCTAGGACTAATTCTTAGTCTTAGGTTAGTTAGGATCACCACTTTATTTTAAGAATATGAAATGTCAGAAGAATAGTAGAGAGAGATTTATTTCAGCTTTTATTTTTTTCATCACATTCCCAGTGGGTCAGAAGTTTACATACACTCAATTAGTATTTGGTAGCATTGCCTTTAAATTGTTTAACTTGGGTCAAACGTTTCGGGTAGCCTTCCACAAGCTTCCCACAATAAGTTGGGTGAATGTTTGCCGATTCCTCCTTAAAGAGCTGGTGTAACTGAGTCAGGTTTGTAGGCCTCCTTGCTCGCACACGCTTTTTCAGTTCTGCCCACAAATGTTCTATAGAATTGAGGTCAGGGCTTTGTGATGGCCACTCCAATACCTTGACTTTGTTGTCCTTGAGCCATTTTGCCACAACTTTGGTAGTATGCCTGGGGTCATTGTCCATTTGGAAGACCCATTTGCGACCAAGCTTTAACTTCCTGACTGATGTTGCTTCAATATATCCACATAATTTCCCTTCCTCATGATGCCATCTATTTTGTTAAGTGCACCAGTCCCTCCTGCAGCAAGGCACACCCACAGCATGATACTGCCAACCCCGTGCTTCACGGTTGGGATGGTGTTCTTCGGCTTGCAAGTCTTCCCCTTTTTCCTCCAAACATAATGATGGTCATTATGGACAAACAGTTCTATTTTTGTTTCATCAGACCAGAGGACATTTCTCCAAAAAGTAAGATCTTTGTCCTAATGTGCAGTTGCAAACCGTAGTCTGGCTTTTTTATGGCGGTTTTGGAGCAGTGGCTTCTTCCTTGCTGAGCGGCCTTTCAGGTTATGTCGATATAGGACTCGCTTTACTGTGGATATAAATATATTTGTACCTGTTTCCTCCAGCATCTTCACAAGGTCCTTTGCTGTTGTTCTGGGATTTATTTGCACTTTTCGCACCAAAGTTCGTTCATCTCTAGGAGACAGAACGGGTCTCCTTCCTCAGCAGTATGATGGCTGCGTGGTCCCATGGTGTTTATACATGTGTACTATTGTTTGTACAGATGAACGTGGTACCTTCAGGTGTTTGGGAATTGCTCCCAAGGATGAACCAGGCTTGTGGAGGTCTTGGCTGATTTCTTTTGATTTTCCCATGATGAGGCACTGAGTTTGAAGGTAGGCCTTGAAATACATCCACAGGTACACCACCAATTGACTCAATTGATGTCAATTAGCCTATCAGAAGCTTCTAAAGCCATGACATCATTTTCTGAAATTTTCTGAAAAGTTGTTTAAAGGCACAGTCAATTAGTGGATGTAAACTTCTGACCCACTAGAATTGTGATACAGTGAATTATAAGTGAAATAATCTGTCTGTAAACAATTGTTGGAAAATTACTTGTATCATGCACAAAGTAGATTTCCTAACCAACTTGCCAAAACGATAGTTTGTTAACAAGAAATGTGTGTATGTAAACTTCCGACTTCAACTGTATACACACACACTACCAGTCAAAAGTTTGGACCTACTCATTCAAAGGTTTTTCTTTATTTGTACTATTTTTTACATTGTAGAATATTAGTGAAGACATCAAAACTATGAAATAACACATATGGAATCATGTAGTAACAAAAAAAGTGTTAAACAAATCAAAATATATTTTATATTTGAGATTCTTCAAATAGCCACCCTTTGCCTTGATGACAGCTTTGGACACTCTTGGCATTCTCTCAACCAGCTTCATGAGGTTGTCACCTGGATTGCATTTCAATTAACAGGTGTGCCTTCTTAAAAGTTAATTTGTGGAATTTCTTTCCTTAATGCGTTTGAGCTAATCAGTTGTGTTGTGACAATGTAGGGTTGGTATACAGAAGATAGCCCTATTTGGTAAAAGACCAAGTCCATATTATGACAAGAACAGCTCAAATAAGCAAAGAGAAACGACAGTCCATCATTACTTTAAGACATGGTCAGTCAATACGGAAATTGTCAAGAACTTTGAAAGTGCAGTCGCAAAAACCATCAAGCGCTATGAAGAAACTGGCTCTCATGAGGACCGCCACAGGAATGGAAGACCCAGAGTTACCTCTGCTGCAGAGGATAAGTTCATTAGAGTTACCAGCCTCAGAAATTGCAGCCCAAATAAATGCTTTACAGTGTTCAAGTCACAGACACATCTCAACATCAACTGTTCAGAGGGGACGCGGTGCAGGTGAACGGATGATCTCCGCATGTGTAGTTCCCACCATAAAGCATGGAGGAAGGAGGTGTTACGGTGTGGGGTGCTTTGCTGGTGACATTGTCTGTGATTTATTTAGAATTCAAGGCACACTTAACCAGCATGGCTACCACAGCATTCTATAGCTATACGCCATCCCATGTGGTTTGGGCTTAGTGGGACAATCATTTGTTTTTCAACAGGACAATGGCCCAACACACCTCCAGGCTGTGTAATGGCTATTTTACCAAGAAGGAGAGTGATGGAGTGCTACATTAGATGACCTGGCCTCCACAATCTCCCGACCTCAACCCAATTGAGATGGTTTGGGATGAGTCGGACGGCAGAGTGAAGGAAAAGCAGCCAACAAGTGCTAAGCATATGTGGGAACTCCTTCAAGACTGTTGGAAAAGCATTCCAGGTGAAGTTGGTTGAGAGAATGCCAAAGTTGTCATCAAGGCAAAGGGTGGCTATTAGAAGAATCACAAATATAAAATATATTTTGATTTGTTTAACACTTTTTTTGGTTACTACACAATAGTAAAAATAACAAAAAACACTTGAATTAGTAGGTTTGTCCAAACCTTTGACTGGTATTGTACGTGTTAGGAAGCCTCCATGGAGCCTACTGCCTGTTGTACTAGCCTGTAACTGAAAGTGCTCTCTATTTGATGTTTTACTTCTCCTTGGTATAGTAAACAACATGTGGGCTTCCTCATTGTAGAGTCACAGTACAGGCCTGCCTGCATTTCTTACAACAAGCAGTCTGATGAGGCCTCTCATGAAAATAAATTAAAACTCATGCTAATTGGACGATAATGAAACCGTATGCATCCATGTGCATGAACTAAAAGCGTTCAGTTTGTCTCGTGCCGCCCGCCTGTTCTGTGATGTGTTGAACCTAAATTAGATTGCTGTGGGCATCTTCCGCCCAAAAATATTACCATTTAAAGGTTGGTTGCTCTGTGAGTGCTGTGAAGTTGTGGTTGCTGACCTGGGGGCCACAGTTGGAGGAACAGCAGCAGCCTCACAAAGGCAGAGCCTGCTGCATGCGGAGGGGAAACTGCATACCCCTCCTTTTGTATGCAAATGCCACTCTGCAAATAAATATACCATGCTTTAACAAAAAGATTGTGGCAGCAGCACCTAAGAACTCATTAACCTTTCAAAGCTTGGGCCAACGTTGGAGCCAGTCCTGGGAAAACCAACTATGGCTTTCAAATTTCATTTGGGGCATCTGCCGGAGTGAGGCCTTTGAGCAGGGGGGGCTGTATGTATTAAGAGGGACTTCTCTTATCATGGACCACTGTCTGGCAACAATGTCCTGAATAAAGGGAATCATTTGTTTGTCAGATATGAACAACGTCTTTGATAGCTACGTGAGATAAGCTTGAGTGTGTCTGCACACCTCTTCAATGAATGATAACCCACATGCTCTAGTAGGTTATAGGCTTGAAGTGATACGATATGACATTGGTTAATTCCCGAATGGCACCATCTTCCCAATATAGTACACTACTTTTGACTTAAGCCCTATGGGCCCCGGTCGAAAGTAGTGAACTATGTTGGGAATAGGCTGCCATTTGGGACGCAACCATTATCACAACCGTTTGACCTCAGAGGCACCACCCCTTCCCATTCTCCTAGTACGTAGGGTTGACCCTTTTGCAACAAGAAAATAGCTCATCCAAATGTGAGAAACCTCACTGATGGCAGCCTATTTAAATCTTTAACAATGTCATTGGGTTCTGGAGTGAGCTCGCCACAGGAACAAAACTCTATTCCGTGAGAATAAGCCCTATCAGGAAAACATTTCAATTTACATAATATGTACATACACTTTTCAATTCACATTAGCGACGGGATTGTCATGAGCCAAGAGAGGGTTCGGTTGACATTCTTGCTTCGCAGCTCAAAAGTACTGTAAATGTCAGAGAAGCCACTAGCCAGGAGGCTAAGCATTGCAAACTATATTTAGGCCAGCACTCTTAATTATTGCAACAAAACCATATTACACTCTTGTCTTGAATAGCGCAACAATTCACAAACATGTTCAGACAATTAAAGGATTTATTTTCTCGTCCGTACACTCATTATATTTGATCTTCAAGGCAAAACTACTGCTAACTAAACCTAACATGTCTTCATCAAGTAACGTTAGCCTATCAAAAATGACCTATTATCCCTGTAATACAAATATAAAAGTACAGTAGGCATACCTTATAACGTTACAACAACCATGCTTATTTTTATCAATATCATGCACATCATTAGGCTGTGGTAAAAGCAAATTTCAACTGAAAACGTGGCAATAATTCACTTGGGAGTTGAGATGTTGAGCTGTTTTATATGGAAGCCCATTCCCACCGCCCAAAAATACAATGCATAATGATCATACATGCCTTCAGAAAGTATTTATACCCATTGACTTATTCCACATTTTGTTGTGTTACAATCTGAATTCAAAATGGATTAAATTGTAGTTTTTTTGCACCCATATACATTTTACATTTTAGTCAGTTAGCAGACGCTCTTATCCAGAGCGACGTACAGTTAGTGAGTGCATACATTACCCCATAATGACAAAGTGAAAACATGTTTTTCGAAATGTTAGCAAATGTATTGAAAATGAAAACCAAATACCGATATCTCATTTAAATAAATATTCGCACCCCTGAGTCAATTCATGTTAGAATCACCTTTGGCAGTGATTATAGCAGTGAGTGTTTCTGGGTAAGACTCTACGAGCTTTATTTGCCCATTATTCTTTTCAAAATTCTTCAAGCTCTCAAATTGATTGTTGATCATTGCTAGACAACTATTTTCAAGTCTTTCCATAGATTTTCAAGCAGATTTATGTGAAAACTGTAACTTGGCCACTCAGGAACATTCACTGTCTTCTTGGTAAGCAACTCCAGTGTAGATTTGGCTTTGTGTTTAAGGTGAATTCATCTCCCAGTGTCTGGTGGAAAACAGACTGAACCAGGTTTTCCTCTAGGATTTTGCCTGTGCCTAGCTCCATTCCGTTTTTGTTTATATCCTGAAAAACTCCCCAGTCCTTAACAATTACAAGCATACCCATAACATGATGCAGCCACCACTATGCTTGAAAATATGGAAGGTGGTACTCAGTAATGTATTGAATTTGCCCCAAACATAACACTCTGTATCCAGGATAAAAAGTTAATTGCTTTACATTTACATTTACATTTACGTCATTTAGCAGACGCTCTTATCCAGAGCGACTTACAAATTGGTGCATTCACCCTATAGCCAGTGGGATAACCACTTTACCAAATTTTTATTTTATTTTTTTTAAAATTTTTTTTGGGGGGTGGGGGGTAGAAGGATTACTTTATCCTATCCCAGGTATTCCTTAAAGAGGTGGGGTTTCAAATGTCTCCGGAAGGTGGTGAGTGACTCCGCTGTCCTGGCGTCGTGAGGGAGCTTGTTCCACCATTGGGGTGCCAGAGCAGCGAACAGTTTTGACTGGGCTGAGCGGGAACTATGCTTCCGCAGAGGAAGGGGAGCCAGCAGGCCAGAGGTGGATGAACGCAATGCCCTCGTTTGGGTGTAGGGACTGATCAGAGCCTGAAGGTACGGAGGTGCCGTTCCCCTCACAGCTCCGTAGGCAAGCACCATGGTCTTGTAACGGATGCGAGCTTCAACTGGAAGCCAGTGGAGTGTGCGGAGGAGGGGGGTGACTTGAGAGAACTTGGGAAGGTTGGACACCAGACGGGCTGCGGCATTCTGGATGAGTTGTAGGGGTTTAATGGCACAGGCAGGGAGCCCAGCCAACAGCGAGTTGCAGTAATCCAGACGGGAGATGACAAGTGCCTGGATTAGGACCTGTGCCGCTTCCTGTGTAAGGCAGGGTCGTACTCTCCGAATGTTGTAGAGCATGAACCTGCAGGATCGGGTCACCGCCTTGATGTTAGCGGAGAACGACAGGGTGTTGTCCAGGGTCACGCCAAGGCTCTTCGCACTCTGGGAGGAGGACACAACGGAGTTGTCAACCGTGATGGCGAGATCATGGAGCGGGCAGTCCTTCCCCGGGAGGAAGAGCAGCTCCGTCTTGCCAGGGTTCAGCTTGAGGTGGTGATCCGTCATCCATACTGATATGTCTGCCAGACATGCAGAGATGCGATTCGCCACCTGGTTATCAGAAGGGGGAAAGGAGAAGATTAGTTGTGTATCGTCAGCGTAGCAATGATAGGAGAGGCCATGTGAGGATATGACAGAGCCAAGTGACTTGGTGTATAGGGAGAAAAGGAGAGGGCCTAGAACTGAGCCCTGGGGGACACCAGTGGTGAGAGCACGTGGTGCGGAGACAGCTTCTCGCCACGCCACTTGGTAGGAGCGACCGGTCAGGTAGGACGCAATCCAGGAGTGAGCCGCGCCGGAGATGCCCAGCTCGGAGAGGGTGGAGAGGAGGATCTGATGGTTCACAGTATCAAAGGCAGCAGACAGGTCTAGAAGGACAAGAGCAGAGGAGAGAGAGTTAGCTTTAGCAGTGCGGAGAGCCTCCGTGACACAGAGAAGAGCAGTCTCAGTTGAATGACCAGTCCTGAAACCTGACTGGTTTGGATCAAGAAGGTCATTCTGAGAGAGATAGCAAGAGAGTTGGCTAAAGACGGCACACTCAATAGTTTTGGAAAGAAAAGAAAGAAGGGATACTGGTCTGTAGTTGTTGACATCAGTGGGATCGAGTGTTGGTTTTTTTGAGAAGGGGGTGCAACTCTCGCTCTCTTGAAGACGGAAGGGACATAGCCAGCGGTCAAGGATGAGTTGATCAGCGAGGTGAGGTAGGGGAGAAGGTCACCGGAGATGGTCTGGAGAAGAGAGGAGGGGATGGGGTCAAGCGGGCAGGTTGTTGGGCGGCCTGCAGTCACTAGTCGCAAGATTTTATCTGGAGAGAGAGGGGAGAAAGAAGTCAAAGCATAGGGTAGGGCAGTGTGAGCAGGACCAGCAGTGTCATTAGACTTAACAAACGAGGATCGGATGTCGTCAACCTTCTTTTCAAAGTGGTTGACGAAGTCATCCACAGAGAGGGGGGGGGGATTCAGCAGTGAGGAGAATGTGGCAAAGAGCTTCCTAGGGTTAGAGGCAGATGCTTGGAATTTAGAGTGGTAGAAAGTGGCCTTAGCAGCAGAAACAGATGAAGAAAATGTAGAGAGGAGGGAGTGAAAAGATGCCAGGTCGGCAGGGAGTTTAGTTTTCTTCCATTTCCGCTCAGCTGCCCGGAGCGCTGTTCTGTGAGCTCGCAATGAGCTTTGCGACATTTTCTGCAGTCACCATTGGCCTCATGATTAAATCCCTCAGCGGTTTCCTTCCTTTCTGGCAACTGAGTTAAGAAGAATGCCTGTATATTTGTAGTGACTTGGTGTATTGATACACCATCCAAAGTGTAATTAATAACTTCACCATGCTCAAAGGGATATTCAATTTTTACCAGTCTACCAATAGGAGCCCTTCTTTGCGAGGCATTGAAAAAACCTCCCTGGTTTTTGTGGTTGAATCTGGGTTTCAAATTCACTACTCGACTGAGGAACCTTACAATTATCTGTATGTGTGGGGTACAGAGATGAGGTAGTCATTCAATAATCATGTTAAACACTATTATTGCACACAGAGGGACCTCTACGGGATCGGTGTCTCGTATACGGGACGGTTGAGCTAACGTGCGCTAATGTGAAAGGCATGACTGTTGTAAGTAACCGCAAACTTTCCAGGACATAGACATGTCTTATATGGGCAGAAAGCTTAAATTCTTGTTAATCTAACTGCACTGTACAATTTACAGTAGCTATTACAGTGAACACATACCATGCTATTGTTTGAGGAGAGTGCACAGCAACAAAAAACGTATCACGACAACTGGTTTGATACATTCACCTCTGAAGGTAAATAATGTACTTACATTCAGTAATCTTGCTCTGATTTGTCATCCTAAGGGTCCCAGAGATAAAATGTAGCATAGTTTTGTTTGATAAAATCTATTATTATATTAAAATGTAGGAACTGGGTTCTACAGTTTGAACCCCTGCTGTCTCTGGCTCCACACCCACCCTGCCCGGCCATCTAGAAAGTTAGTATATAAGCTAATGATCCATCATGTATGACATTCCTGGGAGTGTGTAAACTTACATTTTGTATTACCATTTCATTTTTGTATGTTCTCTATAGTTATGTACTTGAAAATGTATCAATTGACCAATTCGGCACATTTGGGCAGACTTGATACAAAATAGTCCAGTATTACAATGCTTCACTGGATCAATCTGGAACTTTGCACACACACCGCTGCCATCTAGTGGCCAAAATCTAAATTGTGCCTAAACTGCATTATTATATTGTGGCCTTTCTCTTGCATTTCAAAGATGATGGAACCAAAAAATAAATAGAAAACGCATGTTCTTTTGTGTTATATTCTGTTATATTCTTCTACATTAATTTCACATTTCCACACACTTCAAAGTTTTTCCTTTCAAATGGTATCAAGAATATGCATATCCTTGCTTCAGGTCCTGAGCTACAGGCAGTTAGATTTGGGTTTGTCATTTTAGATGAAAATTGAATAAAAGGGTCCGATCCTTAAGAGGTTAAGCACAGTGTTACTCCTGAACTTATTTAGGCTTGCCATAACAAAGGGATTGAATACTTATTGACTCAAGACATTTCCGTTTAATTAATTTGTAAACATTTCTAAAAACATAATTCCACTTTGACATGGGGTATTGTGTGTAGGCCAATTACAAAAAAAACTCAATTTAATCCATTTAAAATTCAGGCTGTAAAACATCAAAATGTGGAAAAAGTCAACAGGTATGAATACTTTCTGAAGGCACTGTAGGTTATGTTTCTTCATTTGTAGCATTGTGTGGTGATTTCCATCTAAATGACTAAAATGTAAAATGTATCCACGTTGCAGAGATCAGCACAGCAGGGCCGCTGGCAAATGTGTGGCGAGCTGGCATTTGCCCCAGCACTTTTGATTATTGACACAAAAGCATTGAAAAGAGGGACAAAGTACTGTTGTTTAGACTGATTCGCCTCATGATTTGTTTGAAAGTATTTTTAATGTTTTCATCATCCCTTTGACCAGGAGTTTTTCCTTTTATTAATTTTTTACCATATGACCTGATTAGAAAACATCTGGTCCCATTTTAGCCCATATAAAACTGTTTTTTACAGCTGATTTATTACTATGTCATACCCAGAGTTTTACCTGGTTAGGTTAGCCTACCGGATCAGGAGAAACTCTAGGCCCCAGGAAAACAAATCCCTCCCACCACTCTGGGACCAATGGTGCCACCTCTGAAATCACAACACAATGTTACAAATGAAAAAACATATTTCACCATTTTGACTTGCGTATCTCCAAATTTAGACTTGCATATCTAAAAATGTAGATGGGCCTATTACCTGTCATTTTTTTGTTATGGTGGTGGGAATGGGCTTCCGTAGTTTTATGTACAGTGGGGAGAACAAGTATTTGATACACTGTCGATTTTGCAGGTTTTCCTACTTACAAAGCATGTAGAGGTCTGTAATTTTTATCATAGGTACACTTCAACTGTGAGAGACGGAATCTAAAACAAAAATCCAGAAAATCACATTGTATGATTTTTAAGTAATTAATTTGCATTTTATTGCATGACGTAAGTATTTGATACATCAGAAAAGCATAACTTAATATTTGGTACAGAAACCTTTGTTTGCAATTACAGAGATCATACGTTTCCTTTAGGTCTTGACCAGGTTTGCACACACTGCAGCAGCGATTTTGGCCCACTCCTCCATACAGACCTTCTCCAGATCCTTCAGGTTTCAGGGCTGTCACTGGGCAATACGGACTTTCAGCTCCCTCCAAAGATTTTCTATTGGGTTCAGGTCTGGATACTAGCTAGGCCACTCCAGGACCTTGAGATGCTTCTTACGGAGCCACTCCTTAGTTGCCCTGGCTGTGTGTTTCGGGTCGTTGTCATGCTGGAAGACCCAGCCACGACCCATCATCAATGCTCTTACTGAGGGAAGGAGGTTGTTGGCCAAGATCTTGCGATACATGGCCCCATCCATCCTCCCCTCAATATGGTGCAGTCATCCTGTCCCCTTTGCAGAAAAGCATCCCCAAATAATGATGTTTCCACCTCCATGCTTCACGGTTGGGATGGTGTTTCTTGGGGTTGTACTCATCCTTCTTCTTCCTCCAAACACGGCGAGTGGAGTTTAGACCAAAAGCTATATTTTTGTCTCATCATACCACATGACCTTCTCCCATTCCTCCTCTGGATCATCCAGATGGTCATTGGCAAACATCAGACGGGCCTGGACATGCGCTGGCTTGAGCAGGGGGACCTTGCGTGCGCTGCAGGATTTTAATCCATGACTGCGTAGTGTGTTACTAATAGTTTTCTTTGAGACTGTGGTCCCAGCTCTCTTCAGGTCATTGACCAGGTCCTGCCGTGTAGTTCTGGGCTGATCCCTCACCTTCCTCATGATCATTGATGCCCCACGAGGTGAGATCTTGCATGGAGCCCCAGACCGAGGGTGATTGACCGTCATCTTGAACTTCTTCCATTTTCTAATAATTGCGCCAACAGTTGTTGCCTTCTCACCAAGCTGCTTGCCTATTGTCCTGTAGCCCATCCCAGCCTTGTGCAGGTCTACAATTTTATCCCTGATGTCCTTACACAGCTCTCTGGTCTTGGCCATTGTGGAGAGGTTGGAGTCTGTTTGATTGAGTGTGTGGACAGGTGTCTTTTATACAGGTAACGAGTTCAAACAGCTGCAGTTAATACAGGTAATGAGTGGAGAACAGGAGGGCTTCTTAAAGAAAAACTAACAGGTCTGTGAGAGCTGGAATTCTTACTGGTTGGTAGGTGATCAAATACTTATGTCATGCAATAAAATGCAAATTAATTACTTAAAAATCATACAATTTAATTTTCTGGATTTTTGATTTAGATTCCGTCTCTCACAGTTGAAGTGTACCTATGATAAAAATTACAGACCTCTACATGCTTTGTAAGTAGGAAAACCTGCAAAATCGGCAGTGTATCAAATACTTGTTCTCCCCACTGTAACTCAGTGCAGCCGGCTGCTACTGCAACAATAAAAGATTTTAACAGGCTGTTACTGCAATTTCAGGTAAAAACTTAATAAAACAAGTCTCAAATATAAGGAAACTGTCTATACATTTCAGCTGTTTCAAAAACATTGCTCTGCTATTACTATTTATACTGGAGGAGTGTTGAGATCAAAGAGACAGTTCTGTCTACACTGTCCTGCTCGGAGTGGGACAATTGTCGGGTGAATGTTGTGCGTGACCTCCGGAGGTAGCGCTCCAGATGTGATAATTTCGCAAGTTTACACAACAAGTTTTGTCTTTCGAGAATCGAAACCTCTCAAATGTCCCTTTGCTATCATCAATGTCAAAATGGTCAAAGAGCTTTTATCCACATAGCCCTGCACTAACATTTATAATACAAAATACCGAAAACACACAGACTGAATACAAATTATTAATTGTGAGTGTGACTGTGTTTTTGGACTGCTAGAAATGCTTGTCCCTTAAGTAGGACTAATTTAGAACAGTTTTCCTTTTTACCCATTTCTTCACATTTTATAAACTTCAGAACTTTCGAATTCCTCAATAGAGTTTTGAATTTTACCAGAAATATAAGGGGGGATATGTTTTTGTATGTTTAAATTTTGTAAAAATTATTATTATTATTATTTTGCTTTGTTCAAATCAGAGCAACCTCCCGAGTGGCGCAGCGGTCTAAGACACTGCATCGCAATGTGGCGGCGTCACTACAGCCTGGGGTTGTAGTGACCAGGAGTCCCATAGGGTGGCGCACAATTGGCCCAACGTCGTCCGGGTTAGGGGAGGGTTTGGCCGGGCGGGCTTTAATTGGCTCATCGCGCTCTAGCGACTCCTTGTGGCAGGCCGGGCGCCTGCAGGCTGACTTCGGTCGTCAGTTGAGTGGTGTTTCCTCCGACACATTGGTGCAGCTGGCTTCCGAGTTAAGCGAGCGGGTGTTAAGAAGCGCGGCTTGGCGGGTCATGTTTCGGAGGACGCATGACTCGACCTTCGCCACTCCCGAGCCCGTTGGGGAGTTGCAGCGATGAGACAAGATCGTAATCATGAAATTGGGGGAAAAAATAGGAATTCAATCTGGACATTACCCAGGCATGTCTGTGGGCTGGGCTTGTGAAACAATTTCACTCACTCCTGTAGCGATGTGCTTTAATTTGTGCATTTAATAGAATGGAATTAGACTTATTTTTAGGACATTGTATGGTGTACATGCCCATCTCGATTGTGAATGTCAGCATTTAAGCCAGCCGATTCCTGTCATGTTTCCTTACTCATGCATGCCTGATAGAAATGGAGTGCCACTGCTTTGCCAAGATGAGTTGTTTATGTTCAGATGGTCATACATTCACATATACAGCTGTGGAAAAAATTAAGAGACCACTGCACATTTTTCTTAAATCAGCATCTCTACATGTATGACAGCCATTCCATTCCAGTGTCTGTTGAATTCCAACACAGGCACACCTCAGTCTAATGAATTAGGTACTGATTAGGTGATCACATGAACCAAATCTTATTTAATGAGGAAAAGTATAAAAACCACTGCTGTGGTCATCACTATCCTCTTGCAATAGGACCAGCTGGATGGAAAAAACTGTGCTAATAGTACCTCAAAAGTAATATTAATCAAAAAATAACTATTGACAATGCCAAAGGAGTTGAAAAGGAAAGTTTTGAGTGAGGAAAAGAAGGGTTCAATTCTGGCTTTACTGGTAGAGGGATACAGTGAGCGTCAGGTTGCTTCCATCCTTAAAATGTCAAAGACGGCGGTTCATAAGAACAAGGTCAAGCAGCAAATATTGGGGACAACAAAGCTACAGACCGGCAGAAGGCGAAAACGACTTTCTACTGACTGGGATGACCGCCAACTCATTCGAATGTCACTCAACAACCGTAGGATGACATCAAGTGACCTACAAAAAGAATGGCAAACGGCAGCTGGGGTGAAGTGCACGGCGAGGACATTTCGAAACAGGCTCCTAGGGGCAGGGCTGAAGTCGTGCAAAGCTAGAAAAAAGCCCTTCATCAGTGAGAAGCAAAGAAGAGCCAGGCTGTGGTTTGCAAAAGACCATAAGGATTGGACCGTAGAGGACTGGAGTAAGGTCATCTTCTCTGATGAGTCCAATTTTCAGCTTTGCCCAACACCTGGTCGTCTAATGGTTAGACGGAGACCTGGAGAGGCCTACAAGCCATAGTGTCTCGCACCCACTGTGAAATTTGGTGGAGGATCGGTGATGATCTGGGGGTGCTTCAGCAAGGCTGGAATCGGGCAGATTTGTCTTTGTGAAGGACGCATGAATCAAGCCACGTACAAGGTTGTCCTGGAAGAAAACTTGCTTCCTTTTGGTTTTTCCAGCAGGACAATGCGCCATGCCACACAGCCAGGTCAATCAAGGTGTGGATGGAGGACCACCAGATCAAGACCCTGTAATGGCCAGCCCAATCTCCAGACCTGAACCCCATTGAAAACTTCTGGAATGTGATCAAGAGGAAGCTGGATGGTCACAAGCCATCAAACAAAGCCGAGCTGCTTGAATTTCTGCGCCAGGAGTGGCGTAGTCACCCAACATCAATGTGAAAGACTGGTGGAGAGCATGCCATGACGCATGAAAGCTGTGATTGAAAATCAGGGTTATTCCACCAAATATTGATTTCTGAACTCTTCCTAAGTTAAAACATTAGTATTGTGTTGTTTAAAAATGAACATGAACTTATTTTCTTTGCATTATTCGAGGTGTGATAACACTGCATCTTTTTTGTTATTTTGACCAGTTGTCATTTTCTGCAAATAAATGCTCTAAATGACAATATTTTTTATTTGGAATTTGGGAGAAATTTTGTTTTTATTTTTACTCAAACACATACCTATAAATAGTAAAACCAGAGAAACTGATAATTTTGCAGTGGTCTCTTACTTTTTTCCAGAGCTGTATATCCTCTGTATCGTTTTAAATTATTTCAAAATGGTACTATTGCAAAGTAATAGATGATAAGCACTGGGTTCTACTTATCTATGAGTGACTGTGACGGAGTGGTGGATTTGTGGCTAGAACAAAGGCCACAAAGCTCAGTCTTGAATTACTTGTCTCCTCTAAAAGGAAATTATTTGCATGAAGCTAGTAGATATGCTCGCCTAGTATTAACCAGGCTGCTGTCTGTTGTAACCTATGCCATAGAGATAAAGCATGATTGATATTTATGGCCCATGCTGCCTTATCCAATTTATTTTTGGGAAAAGCAGCAGTGTAAAGGGTGTGTCCCAAATGCCAACCTATTCCCTATATAGTCCACTACTTTTGACCAAGGCCCATAGGGAATAGGGTGCCATTTAAGAGCCCTTGTCTGTCTAGTGTCTTCCTACCCCCTTCAGGGAGCAGCGGCTCTGAGGGAGATGAACACCTTACTGTGATTACGGATAGCCCTCCATACTGTAACAAACCCCCTGAGTCACCTCCTCTCTGTGGTCCCACATGGTGTACAGCTGGAATGCCACACAATTCGATAAAGACAGATCTCCAATCACGCTCCAAATCAGTTAATTGCAGTAATTTCCTCCTTTTGACAGTCAGGCTCAACCCCTAAATCCCCAGCTGCCATTTAAGGTTGCTAATTTGCGATGCTGTTGAATAGTTAGCTGTTGTCCTCTGGGACACAAAGGCCTCCGTTTCAGCCTAGGTAGTTAAGGAGGAGAACAATACAACTATTGTTATTAGGGTTGGGCAATATCCAGATGTTCATTCCGTTTCTGTACCACATTCGGTATTACCGAATGTGCACACAAGGGGCGCACAAAACAATTTAGGTAACAGGGATCTTGATCCAGGAGGGGATTGAATGTCTCTGCTGTAACCAAGAAGCTTGATCTTGACATCTAGCCACTTAGCTAGCAAGTATGAAAAAAATATAATGAAAAAAACAACAACAATGTATGCACTCACTAACTGTAAGTCGCTGGATAAGAGCGTCTGCTAAATGACTAAAATGTAAATGTAAATTAGCTAACCAAATATAATAATAATAATAATATGCCATTTAGCAGACGCTTTTATCCAAAGCGACTTACAGTCATGCGTGCATACATTTTTTTTGTTTTTTTGTGTATGGGTGGTCCCGGGGATCAAACCCACTACCTTGGCGTTACAAGCGCTGTGCTCTACCAGCTGAGCTACAGAGGACCACAAAATGCATAGCTGGAGCCCTGAGCTGGATATAATTTATGACAAATCTTAGATTTCTTATAGTTATAAGCAGTGGCGTAGCACTCACCCCCGCAAAATTATTATATATATTTTTTAAACGTTATTGAAAATCATACCGTCGGTATTTCGAAATACCCCAGTGTACGGTATATCGCCAAAGCCTAATTGTTATATCCCAATTCTGATGTTGGGAGGTTTTTTTCAGTAGTGACAGACGGCGTGTACAGTTCAGTAGGTCAGTTTCAATATCACACCCCTTTCTTTCTGTGTCTGGTTTGTCTTTTACCTCAGTTCTACCCCCCCCTTTCCTTTCTCTCCCCACCTCTTGGCCAGGGTTTCTGGATGAAGGATGTCAGGCCATTGTCATTGGAGGAGCTGCTTGTATTTACAGGTTACCATGGTGACCTGGCTATTGCTTACAAACAGGTATAGGTTGTTCTATGTGTCTGTGTAGGGCTTGAGCTAAAGACTTGTTGCCGCACACAAAACATCCTCTGTTGTCCTATGCAGCGGAGGCTCTGGGTGTGGACACAACTGGCAAACACTGGGGGTATTAAGTGAGGGAAATTGATGACGCTATTACCCAAAGTTGCAGTCTAAAATGTAGTTTTATGTCCCACGTTATAATTGTTATGTTATTCAGAGTGGTGATTCACCCTTGAGATAAAGGACATTGTTTTGTTGACGTCTTTGAACAAGTGTTACATGTGTGTCTGTGTCTGCGTCTGCGTGTGTGTGTGTGTTTAAGAGGAGGACCTAGTCTATATTGGCAGTGATTAGCAACCAAAGCATGCCCCTGAAACCCCATCCAGGACAGGTGGCAGAACCTCACCCTGGCTCCCAGACATTCCAGACAGGCCTCTGGTGGGTTGGATTTCTCCCTGGCCATGTGGAACGGGCCTGGTCAGGGCCTGCTGCTGTACATCTCTGCCTGGCTGAGGCCTGACCAGAGTATTCATAGATGCCACAAGTGCCAGTTGCCTTAGTTCCAGTCACACATTCTCGTTCTCTTTCTGTCTTTCACACCTGTATAGTAGACACACAGGGGCCCTACGTTTCTCTCACTGTAGCTGCTATTTGTGTGCTTTGCTTTGACCCCCACCGGGTCACAAACTGGCAAAGTTCTTTAGCTTCCAGCTGGCAAGACTTCGCTGCTAATTGTTTTTAGACCCATATGCCACACAAACAAGCATACGGCCGTATGGGGGCTCAACTCCAGGACACCCACACAGTGACAGCCTCATTACTCAATAACCAAAAGCATCCCCTCCCTGTGAGCTGTGGAGCTGTTCTGATTCATTATCCCCATGTCTTTTCTCCTGACTCTCACAGCCCAAGCAGCAATCACAGCTTTGTGTGATAGCGGAGTGCTGCATCGTGCCAAACGTGATTCACACAGACTGAGGCATGCTCACCATGGCTCATAGTATTTGGCACTGAATGACTCAACCCCCCCACACACACACACACACACACACACACACACGCACACACACACAATCAGGGGCTTTGACCTTTAATGCTTTTCAATGTTCTAACAACTGTAGCTGTCAAAGTGTCTGAGACAGATATAGGACCTTAAGCCCTCTGACTGTTTGTTTCCAGGGGGAATGTTAAGT
This sequence comes from Coregonus clupeaformis, assembly GCF_020615455.1. NCBI lineage: Eukaryota > Metazoa > Chordata > Actinopteri > Salmoniformes > Salmonidae > Coregonus > Coregonus clupeaformis. The sequence goes on from NC_059205.1 coordinate 40,486,478, forward strand.
GAGGTGGACATAGTGTTTCCTGTCCTGTCATTGAATAAACTGCTTTGTTGCACCCTACAAAACTGCGCACAGTGCAAGGTCCCAATCACCTCATAAAACCCCAAATGCGTTAAACCCTTCTGGCCGGTTTCCCGCACACAGATTAGGCTAGTCCTGGACTAAAAAGCATGCTGTGGAGATTCTTCATTGAAAGTGCTTTTTAGTCCAGGACTAGGTTTAGCGCCTAATCTGTATTTGTCTGGGAAACCGGCCCTTTTCATTTAATTGAAATCTGTCTTTGCTAGCCTACAGTTTGACTGGTGTTGTTCACATTGACGTTGCTTAATTCATGTATATTTATTGGGTATTCTACAGCTATATGAGTGCAAATGAAATCTTATCAAATTAGACCTGTTTGAGTCTCTGAAGGACCTGCCCTGCCTCTAGTCAAAGACCTCAGTCCTGACAACGGGATGATGACGGTTAGATAGCCAATGATCTTAAACCAACCAGGCAAACAATCTTCTGCAGCCGAGCATGAAGGAGTTATGTAATGGGAATAGCCAGGGGCGTACCCTCCCTGAGACCAGATGAACTTGTAAAAGCAGCCTTCTGACTAGCCTAAATGGTCACATTTTACATTTACATTTACGTCATTTAGCAGACGCTCTTATCCAGAGCGACTTACAGTTAGTGAGTGCATACATCATTTTTTATACTGGCCCCCCGTGGGAAACGAACCCACAACCCTGGCGTTGCAAACGCCATGCTCTACCAACTGAGCTACATCCCTGCCGGCCATTCCCTCCCCTACCCTGGATGACGCTGGGCCAATTGTGCGCCGCCCCATGGGTCTCCCGGTCGCGGCCGGCTACGACAGAGCCTGGATTCGAACCAGGATCTCTAGTGGCACAGCTAGCACTGCGATGCAGTGCCTTAGACCACTGCGCCACTCGGGAGACCTATGACATCTTTTAAAGTTTTTTTCTGCACAGATTTGAAGTCATCTGTTCAGTTGGAGGCATACACATGGTTCCTGTTCCTCTTCAATAGACACTGTTGGTAATTACTTAGTGATAAGTGTATGGGTTTCTGTGGATGTGGTAGTTGGATATTCTCAGAAACACAGACAGAAACTACAATTCGATTTTTACACCTGCTTAGGAGAGGCTATTTTGTGGCCTTGAATTCCCCTGAGAAATGTGTCAATTTCACACGGTAGCTAGCTTCATTTCAACAGTAGCAGGTGTGAGAAGATTCCGTTCTCTTGGGTGTTTAGGCAGTGAAGCTTTGTGGTATATTATTTCATATGCATCCAGAAATATACCTGTTAACTCTGCACCTACATCTCTGTATAGTCTACCATTCCACAGTACAGCGCTATCATGGGATGGGGAAAACGTCATGGATGCAGTTCTATTCTTCTCAGCATTGAAGATTAATGACAGACGTTCCAGTGATGACACACTCAAGCTTAGTTGATTATCTTGTTTAAAAAGAACTTTAAGTCCCTGTATTTCAGTGTCAGAAATTAGGAGTAATAAATTGCACCGGATTATTTTGTTCCCGTCGTCTGTAATCTTTGTATGGGAAGTTGGAGTGATTTAGAAGGAGCTGAGCTGTTCAGTCACTCCACCCCAGTCAATTAGCCAACTGGCACAGGGTGTCTTATTTGAGCTCACCTACCCATATGTTGTACATAAACAATGAATACATTGATTGTGAAACAGCATAGGGTGCCATTTGGGACGCAGACATTGACTGACTCGCTTGCGGCATAGTAAATAAACCTCTGGGAATACTGCCTCCTTTGGACTCAACCTTGTTAGTCCACGGAGATTGATTAAACCTGAAGGGTCCCCAATAGACCTATAGCACTTTCCACTAATGCTCAGTGACATGTGGGCATGACCTATGTGATCTGCTTTCTTCCTAACTACTCTGTACCAATGCACCACCCAGACAGCTAGCCTGTAGCATCAGGTAGATGCACCCAGCGGGTTGATGAATCTTGAATACAACACATCAATTTTTTATCCCAACCCCCCACCCCCTTTGGCTTGCAATTACCTCTTCAACCTGCTATGTCCGTTACATCCTAAAATATTGTCTGCGTCCCAAATGCCACCCTATTCCCTATATAGAGCACTATGGGCCCCGGTCAAAAGTAGTGCACTATATAGGGAATAGTGTACCATTTGGGACGGAACCATCTCACCAGTAGGGAAAAGGTCACATCCTGCACCAGACATCCTGGAGGAGCAGTGAGGCAGTTTAATGGACACAAGGCAGTGCGTACTTTGTAATGTCACATACTTTTATATAATTATTTTGCTAGATTAGGTAGGCTATCAAGCTTGGTTTCAAGTATGATGGTTATTTATTGGGCAAGGAAATTAAATGCCACATACGTCACTGGTGGTTATTGTTTAAAAAACTAAACAATGTTTTTTAATGTGATTAGTTACAGTAGGCTGTGTTTTATGACAAGGTAAGGGATTCACCTTCCACAGTTTTGCATGTCAGTAGATAATATTTTCTCCCTCTTTTATTCTAATTCAATATTTACAATCTATATCTGATGTAATTGAAGGTATTTTCAATAACATGCAGTAGAGTGAAATCCATTGTTTGGTGCTTAGCAGAGGACAACTCTGCCCTCTACAGACGAGCTGTGTTGACTTCACCTTATTTTATCTGGGCTCAACAGAGTTGATGTTAATTCAATTTCCTACCTAAAGCTGATTCCTCTCTGTCAGTGGGATCAACAATACAGCTGTGTCTCGTGATGATCTATTTTTGGTTAGCTGACTTTAATCAAAGTCATAATGAGGCATTAGCAAAAAGCAGTTCACTTCACTATGGCTTCCTATCATTGCATACAAAAGGTGGTGTATAAAGTTTCAAGAGTTAAGAGAAATGTTCATTATAACCCGTTCCTTGTTTAACACATTTTCCTCATTTACCGTGGGATCTTCTGTCCTGCTTCGTCCCTCTGAGGTGTCTCTCTTGTCCCCTCTGTGCAGATGTGAAGGGACCACCCACACACCGCTTTTCCTGCGGCCAGTCGCCATACTCCGAGACCAGTATGTGGGAGAGGAAGTACTGCATCCTGACTGATAGCCAGCTCATCCTGCTCAACAAGGAAGAGGTGAGGAAGTTCCTCCTACCACTACACCTACGCACGCACACACTTTGAGGGACAAAGCAAGGTGTGGATTGTAGGGTGCTCCACCTTGCATCTCTAAAAATCAATCCCGGCTTCTGAGTGTGCAGAATTTTTTTAAATTAAAGATCAGACTTAAATATCCTATATTTACCAGGCTGATAATTATCCTAAGCTACTGGGAAACTATTACTGTTTCAGTATACACTACCGGTCAAAAGTTTTAGAACACCTACTCATTCAAGTTTGTTTTGTTTTTTTACTATTTTCTACATTGTAGAATAATAGTGAAGACATCAAAACTATGAAATAACACATATGTAATCATGTAGTAACCAAAAAAGTGTTAAACAAATCAAAATATATTTAATATTTGAGATTCTTCAAATAGCCACCCTTTGCTTTGATGACAGCTTTGCACATTCTTAATAGTAATAGTAATATGCCATTTAGCAGACGCTTTTATCCAAAGCGACTTACAGTCATGCGTGCATAATTATTTTTTTTTGTGTATGGGTGGTCCCGGGGATCGAACCCACTACCTTGGCGTTACAAGCGCCGCGCTCTACCAGCTGAGCTACAGAGGACCAGCATTCTCTCAACCAGCTTCATGAGGTAGTCACCTGAAATGCATTTCAATTAACAGGTGTGCCTTCTTAAAAGTTCATTTGTGGAATTTATTTCCTTCTTAATGCGTTTGAGCCAATCAGTTGTGTTGTGACAAGGTATACAGAAGATAGCCCTATTTCTCCATTATGGTAAGAACAGCTCAAATAAGCAAAGAGAAACGACAGTCCATCATTACTTTAAGACATGAAGCTCAGTCAATACGGAACATTTAACGTTTCTTTAAGTGCAGTCGCAAAAACCATCAACCGCTATGATGAAACTGGCTCTCATGAGGACTGCCACAGGAATGGAGGACCCAGAGTTACCTCTGATGCAGAGGATAAGTTCATTAGTTACCAGCCTCAGGTATTGTAGCCCAAATTAATGCTTCACAGAGTTCAAGTAACATACACATCTCAACATCAACTGTTCAGAGGAGACTGTGTGAATCAGGCCTTCATGGTCGAATTGCTGCAAAGAAACCACTACTAAAGGACACCAATAAGAAGAAGAGACTTGCTTGGGCCAAGAAATACGAGCAATGGACATTAGACCGATGGAAATTTGTCCTTTGGTCTGGAGTCCAAATTGGAGATTTTTGGTTCCAACTGCCGTGTCTTTGTGAGACGCAGTGTGGGTGAACGGATGATCTCCGCATGTGTATTTCCCACCGTAAAGCATGGAGGAGGAGGTGTTATGGTGTGGGGGTGCTTTGCTGGTGACACTGTCTGTGATTTATTTAGAATTCAAGGCACACTTAACCAGCATGGCTACCACAGCATTCTGCAGCAATACACCATCCCATCTGGTTTGGGCTTAGTGGGAGTATAATTTGTTTTTCAACAGGACAATGACCCAGGCTGTGTAAGGGCTATTTGACCAAGAAGGAGAGTGATGGAGTGCTGCATCAGATGACCTGGCCTCCACAATCCCCCGACCTCAACCAAATTGAGATGGTTTGGGATGAGTCGGACCGCAGAGTGAAGAAAAAGCAGCCAACAAGTGCTCAGCATATGTGGGAACTCCTTCAAGACTGTTGGAAAAGCATTCCAGGTGAAGCTGGTTGAGAGCATGCCAAGAGTATGCAAAGCTGTCATCAAGGCAAAGGGTGGCTATTTGTTTAACACTTTTTTGGTTACTACATGATTCCATATGTGTTATTTCATAGTTTTGATGTCTTCACTATTATTCTACAATGTAGAAAATAGTAAAAAATAAAGAAAAACGCTTGAATGAGTAGGTGTTCTAAAACTTTTGACTAGTAGTGTACATGCAATAGAAAAACATTATTTGTTGATGATGCCCTACTAACAGCGTCTGTGCTATTTTGAATGTTTGGGATGTCTCTACCCTTACGCTAACCATAACCCTTACCTTAGCTATTTTAAATGTAAACTTCAATGGGGTAGGGATGTCCCAAGGATCCCGGATAGCACGGACCGTACTAACAGTGCCTCCTGTCTCCCCCTCTGTGTGATTCTCAGATGCCAGGTCCTACAGAGTCGTCGAAGGGCAGGAGCCTGCGTAGGACAGTCAGTGTTCCTTCAGAGGGACAGTTCCCTGAGTTCCAGGCAGAGGGCGCCTCTATGCTAGGTAAGACACACCACAGACTAGAAAGGAGAGGAGCCTTGCAGTTACCAATCTGTTATACAATGCACTGACTAATGGGAGAGGGAGACTTTGGATGTCTCCCACATGGCACCATATTCCCTATTTAGTGCACTACTGGGCACTGGTCAGAAGTAGTTCACTAAATAGTCAGTGTCATTTGGGATGCAGATATTTTTCCACTGGATTAATTTTCAGTTAGCATTAATGAGAGGATATACTGCACACAGTAAGTTCATTATAGATGGAAGCCTTCCGCCTTGATATAAATAAATACATGTTAGATGATTTGTATGCAGTGAGCGGTATTCACTTATGTTTGAGGACTTCTTATAGGTTTTTTAATGCATACAGACTCATCTGAACATTACTAACTGGTGCAACAAGAATTAAACGAGTCTACGACTTTTTTTAAATCTTATCTCCAATGGCTCAGGACCATAGAGAAACTTTGAAATTCCTGATATGGGTGATATGGTGGTGATTGTTCTCCATCTACGTATCCCTCCTTGAGTTCGTAAAACATACTCTGCGACAAAGGAGTAGTCTGCAAGTATGAAGAACAATGGCACAGGCACCGGTGGGGTGGATAAAAAACTGCTAGCAGCATCCGTTACATAACCACGGCAGAGCTTTTTTGAAAATATGACACAGCTGTAGCAGGGAGCATTATTATCAACTGAAATAACTTAATTCTCTTATGATGAGTCTGTGGACTGCTACTGACCTCTTCCTGCTTGGTCCGTGAAAAACAGCTGTAAGCTCCCAAAGGGAACAAAATGACAAGTTATTAGCAGAGGGTAACCTTGTAATAATAACAGGATGGAGTGATAACTATGTTAAATGTCTTGTATCTGTTTTCGTGAGGGTTTCATTTCATTTTGGCCGGTTAGTGGTGATGTTCTACTACTGGCGTCCGTAGGCCGGGAGATGTTCTGTGGTGTAGGTGTCTTAGAGAACGTATAGACGGAGACAAAGCACCCTGTGTCTAACCTCTATCCATCCATCTCACATGGTCTGAGTAGCATGGCTGACCCCAGTGCCTTGACTTGGGCTTTTCCCAGCCAAGGCATTCACTGAGGGAATCTGCGGGGGTGCAGCTGCTGGCTGGAGGGGTGCTGGGCTGGGTTGGGCTGGGCTGGGGGGTCAGTGGTAATAGGGAAGGGGTCTTTGGGCTGGTTGTATTGTGACAGCAGCTGATGTGTAGAGGAATGAGGACGGACATGGTCTGCCTCCCAAATGGCACACTATCCCCTATATACTGCACTACTTTTGACCAGAACCCTGGTCAAAAGTATGCAGTATATAAGGGCATAGGGTGCCATTTGAGACACAGACCCTGTAACTGTGGGAGTTATTCATTCTCATGACCCTCTTAATGTTCTCTGTCCTGCCCTCAAATGGGGGAGAGGGGGTTATTTATATGTTAATCTATACTCTTCTTTGACAAAAGTGCCTCCAATGCTAGGTTTCAGGCCAATACTGGGATTCTATGGTCATTCAACGATCATTTTGATTGACATGTAGAGCAAACAAAAAAAGAGAGGAGGAAACTTTCTGAGATTAATGGAAAGTATAAAACTATGTGGACACCCCTTCAAATGAGTGGATTCAGCTATTAGCTGACAGGTGTATAAAATCGAGCACACAGCCATGCAATCTCCATAGACAAACGTTGGCTGTAGAATGGCCTTACTGAAGAGCTCAGTGACTTTCAACGTGGCACTGTCATAGGATGCCACCTTTCCAACAAGTCAGTTCGTCAATTTTCTACCCTGCTAGAGCTGCCCCGGTCAACTGTATGTGCTGTTATTGTGAAGTGGAAATGTCTAGGAGCAACAACGGCTCAGCCGCGAAGTGGTAGGCCACACAAGCTCACAGAACGGGACTGCCGAGTGCTGAAGCACGTAGCGTGTAAAAATCGTCTGTCCTCAGTTGCAACACCCTCTGGAAACAACGTCCGCACAACAACTGTTCGTCGGGAGCTTCATGAAATGGGTTTCCATGGCCGAGCAGCCGCACACAAGCCTAAGATCGCCATTGGACTCTGGAGCAGTGGAAACGCATTCTCTATAGTGATGAATCACGCTTCACCACCATCACGGTGAAGAATGGTGGTGGCAGCATCATGCTGTGGGGATGATTTTCAGCGCCAGGGACTGGGAAACTAGTCAGGATTGAGGGAAGATTAACAGAACAAAGTACAGAGAGATCCTTGATGAAAACCTGCTTACTTTCCAAATGCACTGTATATATAGTGAACAAAAATATAAATGCAACAATTTCTAAGATTTTACGGAGTTACAGTTCTTATAAGGAAATCAGTCAATTGAAATAAATTCATTAGGCCCTAATCTATGGATTTCACATGACTGGGAATACAGATATGCATCTGTTGGTCACAGATACGTTTAAAAAAGTAGGAGTGTGGCTCAGAAAACCAGTTTGCCTCATGCAGCAAACTGGAGGTGATTGTGGCAGATGAATGCATGACAATGGGCCTCAGGATCTTGTCACTGTATCTCTGTGCATTCAAATTGGCATTGATAAAATTCAATTTTGTTCGTTGTCTGTAGCTTATGCCTGCCCATACCATAACGACACCACCACGGGGCACTCTGTTCACAATGTTGACATCAGCAAACCGCTTGCCCACACAACACCATACACGTGGTCTGCGGTTGTGAGGCCGGTTGGATGTACTGCCAAATTCTCTAAAACGACGTTGGAGACGGCTTATGGTAGAGAAATGAACATTACATTATCTGGCAACAGCTCTGGTGGACATTCCTGCATTCAGCATGCCAGTTGTACGTTCCCTAAAAACTTTAGAGATCTGTGGCATTGTGTTTTGTGATAAAATGGCACATTTGAGAGTGGCCTTTTATTGTCCCCAGCACAAGGTGCACCTCTGTAATGATAATGCTGTTTAATCAGCTTCTTGATATGCCACACCTGTCAGGTCGATGGATTATCTTGGCAGAGGAGAAATGCTAACTAAAAGGGATATAAGCAAATTTGTGTACAAAATTGGAGAGAAGGAAGTATGGAACATTTCTGATACACTGCCGGTGGAAAATAAGTATTTGGTCACCTACAAACAAGCAAGATTTCTGGCTCTCACAGACCTGTAACTTCTTCTTTAAGAGGCTCCTCTGTCCTCCACTCGTTACCTGTATTAATGGCACCTGTTTGAACTTGTTATCAGTATAAAAGACACCTGTCCACAACCTCAAACAGTCACACTCCAAACTCCACTATGGCCAAGACCAAAGATCTGTCAAAGGACACCAGAAACACAATTGTAGACCTGCACCAGGCTGGGAAGACTGAATCTGCAATAGGTAAGCAGCTTGGTTTGAAGAAATCAACTGTGGGAGCAATTATTAGGAAATGGAAGACATACAAGACCACTGATAATCTCCCTCGATCTGGGGCTCCACGCAAGATCTCACCCCGTGGGGTCAAAATGATCACAAGAACGGTGAGCAAAAATCCCAGAACCACACGGGGGGACCTAGTAAATGACCTGCAGAGAGCTGGGACCAAAGTAACAAAGCCTACCAACAGTAACACACTACGCCGCCAGGGACTCAAATCCTGCAGTGCCAGACGTGTCCCCCTGCTTAAACCAGTACATGTCCAGGCCCGTCTGAAGTTTGCTAGAGTGCATTTGGATGATCCAGAAGAGGATTGGGAGAATGTCATATGGTCAGATGAAACCTAAATATAACTTTTTGGTAAAAACTCAACTCGTCGTGTTTGAAGGACAAAGAATGCTGAGTTGCATCCAAAGAACACCATACCTACTGTGAAGCATGGGGGTGGAAACATCATGCTTTGGGGCTGTTTTTCTGCAAAGGGACCGGGACGACTGATCCGTGTAAAGGAAAGAATGAATGGGGCCATGTATCGTGAGATTTTGAGTGAAAACCTCCTTCCATCAGCAAGGGCATTGAAGATGAAACGTGGCTGGGTCTTTCAGCATGACAATGTTCCCAAACACACCGCCCGGGCAACGAAGGAGTGGCTTTGTAAGAAGCATTTCAAGGTCCTGGAGTGGCCTAGCCAGTCTCCAGATCTCAACCCCATAGAAAATATTTGGAGGGAGTTGAAAGTCCGTGTTGCCCAGCGACAGCCCCAAAACATCACTGCTCTAGAGGAGATCTGCATGGAGGAATGGGCCAAAATACCAGCAACAGTGTGTGAAAACCTTGTGAAGACTTACAGAAAACGTTTGACCTGTGTCATTGCCAACAAAGGGTATATAACAAAGTATTGAGAAACTTTTGTTATTGACCAAATACTTATTTTCCACCATAATTTGCAAATAAATTCATTAAAAATCCTACAATGTGATTTTCTGGAAAAAAAATCTCATTTTGTCTGTCATAGTTGACGTGTACCTATGATGAAAATTGCAGGCCTCTCTCATCTTTTTAAGTGGGAGAACTTGCACAATTGGTGGCTGACTAAATACTTTTTTTCCCCACTGTATTTTACAAGGGACATTATAGAGGTCGCATACATTCACACCTGTGAAATACCTTTCCACCATGTTATTCTATTCCTCCACCATTGGCAGTGTTTTGATGACTAGGCTTTGTGACACATGACACTGAATTGCATTATTAGAGAAAAGTAATTAACATTTCTGGTACTTCCCTGCCTTAACACCAAATAATTTACAGGTTATGAAACACTGCACCTTTTTGTTGTTTGTGTATATAAGAGTATTTGAATTAAAGCATTTCCACATGTTTTTCTGTTTTTTTTGGTACTCCACCTGTAAAATTGTTAGGTCAGCTGAAACCTGAGGTTGTTGCGTCACTGAGATGACTGTTATGTAAAGCATTAAACACTGAGAATCTCACTGCCGATAGACTGCCGATAGGTTCTTAATCACAGTGGGAGGCCGTTCTTTCTCTTGCTAAAACAAAAGCGGTACCTGCTGCGTGTCCCGACCCGGTACTGAAGAACCTACCGTTTCTACTTGTAGAATCGCAATGGTCAGCAGTGGCCAACAACTTGACTTTGAGCAAATCAGAGAGCATGAACCCCCACGTGGGGGAGTGACAACAAAAAGGAAAAAAGAGAGCATTTTCTCCGTACATCCACGGATGAGACAGTCACACTTCATATTCAATGTAGGCTATGGTATGGTAGCTAGGTAAGTGCACAGACGCAATGCACACAACACTAAATACTTCCTCCAAGCTAGCTAACCACTGTAGCTAGTATTGGCATTATAATTAAATCACAATAAATTAGCTGGTTTCCATGAAACAGCTGCCTGTGTTAGCTGCCGAGTTAGCTAGCTAGCTAGCTATATACAGTTGAAGTCTGAAGTTTACATACACCTTAGCCAAATACATTTAAACTCAGTTTTTCACAATTCCTGACATTTAATCCTAGTAAAATTCCCTGTTTTAGGTCAGTTAGGATCACCACTTTATTTTAAGAATGTGAAATGTCAGAATAATAGTAGAGAGAATGATTTATTTCAGCTTTTATTTCTTTCATCACATTCCCAGTGGGTCAGAAGTTTACATACAGTGGGGAGAACAAGTATTTGATACACTGCCGATTTTGCAGGTTTTCCTACTTACAAAGCATGTAGAGGTCTGTAATTTTTATCATAGGTACACTTCAACTGTGAGAGACGGAATCTAAAACAAAAATCCAGCAAATTACATTGTATGATTTTTAAGTAATTAATTTGCATTTTATTGCATGACATAAGTATTTGATCACCTACCAACCAGTAAGAATTCCGGCTCTCACAGACCTGTTAGTTTTTCTTTAAGAAGCCCTCCTGTTCTCCACTCATTACCTGTATTAACTGCACCTGTTTGAACTCGTTACCTGTATAAAAGACACCTGTCCACACACTCAATCAAACAGACTCCAACCTCTCCACAATGGCCAAGACCAGAGAGCTGTGTAAGGACATCAGGGATAACATTGTAGACCTGCACAAGGCTGGGATGGGCTACAGGACAATAGGCAAGCAGCTTGGTGAGAAGGCAACAACTGTTGGCGCAATTATTAGAAAATGGAAGAAGTTCAAGATGACAGTCAATCACCCTCGGTCTGGGGCTCCATGCAAGATCTCACCTCGTGGGGCATCAATAATCATGAGGAAGGTGAGAGATCAGCCCAGAACTACACGGCAGGACCTGGTCAATGACCTGAAGAGAGTTGGGACCACAGTCTCAAAGAAAACCATTAGTAACACACTACGCCGTCATGGATTAAAATCCTGCAGCGCACGCAAGGTCCCCCTGCTCAAGCCAGCGCATGTCCAGGCCCGTCTGAAGTTTGCCAATGACCATCTGGATGATCCAGAGGAGGAATGGGAGAAGGTCATGTGGTCTGATGAGACAAAAATATAGCTTTTTGGTCTAAACTCCACTCGCCATGTTTGGAGGAAGAAGAAGGATGAGTACAACCCCAAGAACACCATTCCAACCGTGAAGCATGGAGGTGGAAACATCATTCTTTGGGGATGCTTTTCTGCAAAGGGGACAGGACGACTGCACCGTATTGAGGGGAGGATGAATGGGGCCATGTATCGCGAGATCTTGGCCAACAACCTCCTTCCCTCAGTAAGAGCATTGAAGATGAGTCGTGGCTGGATTCTTCCAGCATGACAACGACCCGAAACACACAGCCAGGGCAACTAAGGAGTGGCTCTGTAAGAAGCATCTCAAGGTCCTGGAGTGGCCTAGCCAGTCTCCAGACCTGAACCCAATAGAAAATCTTTGGAGGGAGCTGAAAGTCCGTATTGCCCAGCGACAGCCCCGAAACCTGAAGGATCTGGAGAAGGTCTGTATCGAGGAGTGGGCCAAAATCCCTGCTGCAGTGTGTGCAAACCTGGTCAAGACCTACAGGAAACGTATAATCTCTGTAATTGCAAACAAAGGTTTCTGTACCAAATATTAAGTTCTGCTTTGCTGATGTATCAAATACTTATGTCATGCAATAATATGCACATTAATTACTTAAAAATCATACAATGTGATTTTCTGGATGTTTGTTTTAGATTCCGTCTCTCACAGTTGAAGTGTACCTATGATAAAAATTACAGACCTCTACATGCTTTGTAAGTAGGAAAACCTGCAAAATCGGCAGTGTATCAAATACTTGTTCTCCCCACTGTACACTCAATTAGTATTTGGTAGCATTGCCTTTAAATTGTTTAACTTGGGTCAAATGTTTCGGGTAGCCTTCCACAAGCTTCCACAATAAGTTGGGTGAATTTTGGCCCATTCCTCCTGACAGAGCTGGTGTAACTGAGTCAGGATTGTAGGCCTCCTTGCTCGCACACGCTTTTTCAGTTCTGCCCACAATTTTTTTTTGTGATGGCCACTCCAATACCTTGACTTTGTTGTCCTTAAGCCATTTTGCCACAAATTTGGAAGTATGCTTGGGGTCATTGTCCATTTGGAAGACCCATTTGCGACCAAGCTTTAACTTCCTGACTGATGTCTTGAGATGTTGCTTCAATATATCCACATCATTTTCCTTCCTCATGATGCCATCCGTTTTGTGAAGTGCACCAGTCCCTCCTGCAGCAAAGCACCCCCACAGCATGATGCTGCCACCCCCGTGCTTCACGGTTGGGATGGTGTTCTTCGGCTTGCAAGCCTTCCCCTTTTCCTCCAAACATAACGATGGTCAATTATGGCCAAACAGTTCTATTTTTGTTTCATCAGACCAGAGGACATTTCTCCAAAAAGTACGATCTTTGTCCCCATGTGCAGTTGCAAACCGTAGTCTGGCTTTTTATGGCGGTTTTGGAGCAGTGGCTTCTTCCTTGCTGAGCGGCCTTTCAGGTTATGTCGATATAGGACTCGTTTTACTGTGGATATAGATATATTTGTACCTGTTTCCTCCAGCATCTTCACAAGGTCCTTTGCTGTTGTTTTGGGATTGATTTGCACTTTTCGCACCAAAGTCCGTTCAACTCTAGGAGACAGAACGCATCTCCTTCCTGAGCGGTATGACGGCTGTGTGGTCCCATGGTGTTTATACTTGCGTACTATTGTTTGTACAGATGAACGTGGTACCTTCAGGCGTTTGGAAATTGCTCCCAAGGATGAACCAGACTTGTGGAGGTCTACAATTTTTTTTCTGAGGTCTTGGCTGATTTCCTTTGATTTTCCCATGATGTCAAGCAAAGAGTCGCTGAGTTTGAAGGTAGGCCTTGAAATACATCCACAGGTACACCTCCAATTTACTCAAATGATGTCAATTAGCCTATCAGAAGCTTCTAAAGCCATGACATCATTTTCTGGAATTTTCCAAGCTGTTTAAAGGCACAGTCAATTTAGTGTATGTAAACTTCTGACCCACTGGAATTGTGATACGGTGAATTATAAGTTAAATAATCTGTCTGTAAACAATTGTTGGAAAAATTACTTGTATCATGCACAAAGTAGATGTCCTAACCGACTTGCCAAAACTGTAGTTTGTTAACAAGAAATGTGTGGAGTGGTTGAAAAACAAGTTTTATTGACTCCAACCTAAGTGTATGTAAACTTCTGACTTCAACTGTAGCTACAGTATGTTGTGCTAGCTAACAATATGCTAACATTAGCTAGGTAGCTAAACATTTGGCTAAGGGCTGGCACTGGCAGTATGGGATTATGTAAAGTGAGTGAATAAACAAATAAAAATCCTTGTTATCTTGCTAGGTAGTTATCTAGCTGTGGGCATCTGGCTAGAACAACAATTACTTTCTACAAAATAGCAACATTAGCACAGCTAGCTAGCTAACATTGGAATTAACAACACACACATACATGCATTGCCAAACAACGCTACTGGCACCTTCTGGTTTGGAGTATTTTAACAAGGCTGAGTGGCTGACGACTTCAAGGTCTTTGCTGTGTGAAGACAAAAGAGATTGACTGCCAACACTGTTCAGGGTTGCCTAAGTACTGTCGGCAGGCAAACGTTTGACAATCCTACCGTTGTGTCTTAAGCTTTTTAAGGCTATGATATGTGTGTGAAAGTTTACAGAATAGGACAGCTTTTCACGCTCGAATGGAGGCATTTTGACTTGACATTTCTGCGGAGTAAGTTGTTGACAGTTGTTGACAAGTTTATATCCATTCAAATCTGCAAAGAACTTGGGATGTGATCCCATCAACTCTCCTGACTGAAAAAGTTTTCGAATTTTGTACAATCTACCATAAATAATCTCCTGATCATATGCCGCACACACCCTTTTTGCTTGGGCGATGGAGGGGGCAGAGGCTTTGCTCTGGCAGGGAAGTTCCACACGTCTTGAGAACGGTATGTGAGCTCGCAGATGGAAGGGCTGCTATTGTTGTGCTAATTTCAAAAGACTTATAGAGAAGAGAAAGGCTGTGTGGGGTTGACTGGCTTGGGCTCAGGCTTTTCTGCATTCCTGCATGTCTTGAAGGGAGGCGAAAGAACAGCCAAGGATGAGATGGTAGCCTAAGCGAGCACCAGGATCTTGTGAAATTGCCTGGTAGATTTTCTGCAGAATGTGTTTTCTGGATTGTAAACTATGGAATTCATATGGGGTAAGTTCAAGTTGTTTTAATATTTTTTTACTTACCAAACAATTGTAGAATACATAAAGAGCATTCGTGTGAGAACTCTCGCACCACTACTCAGGAGGACCCTGTCGAGAACTTTTCCATGCGCAACCAGTTACTTTTGGCCACTCAAAACAACACCTACATTAATTTGTTTTGGATGTTCAATCAATTTGTCTAGTGTTTGGTCAGAAACGTTTAGGCTACGCCGCTGTTGGTATCAATACCTTGTAAGATACAATATAACATCATGTGGCTACAATGTAGAAACATTGTTGTTACTTTGTAGCATGTTGACAGACACGTGATATTCTGGTCATGTAATCTGTCAAATGATTTAATTGATCTATTATCCTACACCTAGGTTATTGTTTGTTATCTGGCAACCTTAAAGGTCCAAATGCAGCCATATTTATATCCATATCAAATCATTTCTGGGTAACAATTAAAGGAAAACTCCACCCAAAAACTATCTTTTGGTATTTGTTTCATTAGTCCATTGTTGATATAGTCCCAAAATGTTTTGCATGTCAGCAATCAAGTTTTCAAGATATGTAACTGTCGAAATGCAGAAATCTGATCCGTATGATGCATTTTGCATCATATGATGCTGCGTTTTGCAGCTTTTGTTGTTGTTGACAATCTCATTATTTCACTTCACTTGTCCATAATCAAAAGTTTGTTTATAATCATTATGAATTATATTTGCCAAATAGCAAGTATACAACCCGTAGAATCTGTCAACTCTGTCAACTCTTTTACTTACGTTCTCTCCATGGGGGAAAACAATTCTCTGTAATGACATTTCTGTCAATTACTCTGCTCACAGCCGATGTTTACTGCATTTTGTTACCAGAGTGACCATTTCCACAAGGACATATTTTCACATTCATAATGAATGCAGGCAAAAATAAATCGAAGAAAATGTCAATACAGAGAAGTGTCAGTAGGGGCCACAAAGCATTCATGTGAAAATAGGCAGGGCATGGAAACCATTATGTAACAATGATTACAGATAAAACCAAGACCATTGCTGTGTTACTTGGACATAAAACTGGCTCCATGGGTTGATGGGGATTCCTTGAATAGTTGTTGTGATACAGAATGTTTACAGTTGGACAATGGATACATCCCATTGGATGCACCCATTCATAACAAGTGGCTGTGTCAATGGTCTCTGATGAGGATGGCTTCATAAGATGGATACATGTCAGGACTTGTTTTTGGGTTGAAATAATATTTTCTGGAACTTCCCAATCTTGTAATTCCTGTATCATTCTAGATATAGTGTTTGAAGAAAAAAATGGTTATTATGTGGCACAAAGACAGTGGCACATCTCCTATCTTTACCTTAATGAAAGATTTCAGTGTATTTGTATAAAGCCCTTCACACTGTATTTGTACATCTAGGTTTTGCTTGTCATAAGGCAAACATTGTTTCGCCATGTGCCCCTGTGCTGACCTGAGGGTGCAGGTGTGTTTGTTCTGGTTTATGATTGGACAGGGAATGAACAGATGGTGTGTTTCACATTCCACACGTTCTTCACACTATTGCCATGTGACATCTTACCAGTGAGAGACGCTCATTCCTACACCACCATGTCACTTGTGTAACAGGTGTTCGTATTGTTTTGCTTTTTCCCTGTTGCGACATGTTTTGACGATCAGTGCTTAGTTTGCGCTGTAAGGATTATGTAAGAAATTAATTTATATGGATGTGCCCCTGTAATCCTTTCTAAATGAACCCTATAGCTGCCTGTCTACAGACACTATACTTGGGTACTATAGCACATAGCTAGGTACTTTGTCATCAACTCCACCTGATTTAAATCTCTGATATGTTTTACATTTATTTTTCATCACCCAAAACATTCTACAGTAGACAGTGCTGTTATTTCAGGTTTTTCTTTCAGCATTATCCAAACAATATCATGAATTAACAATAAATTGTTACAATGGCATTCTATCAAATGATGTATCAATTCCTTCCTCGCTGACTGGCTGTCAGTCTTGCCACAGCAGCCTTTATCTAGCACAGTATGTCAAGGTCACTACTCAGGGCTGTCTACAGGAGCTGACTGTGAGGCAGGCAGTCGTCAGACAGTCTGGTGGGGAACCGTGCGGCCTGCAGACAACATGGTCCCATTCCAAATAGCGCTCTATTCCCTATATAGTGTACTACGTTTGACTAGGGCCCATCCAAATGAATGCACTATATAGGGAATAGGGTGCCATTTGAAACGCCTTGCCCCCTGCTGCGTCCGTTCCTGAAAATCCAGTTAAACAATTGATTCGGTGCAGGCCTTCCTGAAATCAATATCTTGTTAAAAGATAAGTGCGGGGTTAAAATGCATAGCCTGCCACGCGGGGAAATTAGGCCCCCACTGTAATTAGAAGTGATGCTTACTGGGAGATTTCTATCAGAACACTGTTTATACCAGGTAGCCGCTAGCCTAATCATCTGGGCCTGTATTCATAAAGCATCTCAGAGTAGGAGTGCAGATCTAGGATCAGGTCCCCCCCTGTCCATTCATTAGCCTATAACCTAAAAGGCAAAAGTGATCGTAGATTGTCCTTGTTAGCATGTAGCTGGTATGGTAGGCTAGTTGTATGCTGTTTTTACGTCAAGGTGCTCCATTATCTCCAAACGTGATGGGGTAAGAAATCACAATGTAGCATAGGCCTACATGCTATTGAACATAATATGGTTTCAATAGATCAAAATACATTTGATTGAAGGATAAAGATTCAAATATCTTGAAAACATAATTCTTCTTTGGCCACTCACCACTTCATTGTGCTTGCGATATCTGAAGTATGGATGGTGATCATCAATCATTCATATTTCGCAGCACTTTGGGCTATTATTGAATTTAGCCCAGCCCCAGGTTTTTACTTAACTCGCAACGCCCACACCATTGCTGCTACTGCATGATAAGGACTATGGAAATGATATTCCCTGAGGAAAATTCTGCAGTTTAAGTAACTTTCAGTGTTGGGTAACTTGGGTCACATGCTGCACAATGCACATAGTCAACAATTTAGGATTTCACTAGCTGAATTATGCAGCTGAATATGTACTAAAGCTCTAACGTAGAGGACAAGGCACTGCTGCACTGTTCAAACACTGTTACCGGGGATTGCTGATCCACAAATCTGTGTTGTGTTCGTTGTTGTTTTTCATAGTTGACTCTCCCAACCACTGCAGATTTCTTACCACTGAGTTATTGGACTAATGAGGGATTGTTCAAATAACAGCTTTTTAGCAAGGGTCTGGAGTTGTATCTGTGTGGAATGCTGCATAGTAGCTTTATAAATGGACATTAACTCAGTCTTTCATCTTTTTGCTGTGCATAAGGAGAAGTCTGGCTCTTGCAGTTAAATAGTGGACATTTCTAATTTTCTGATTATATTTTCAGACAGTGGTGATTCACTGTAGCTTGCGGCAAACATTAAAGCAGACACATGGAGTCACTTGCAAATGTTAACTGTAAATGGTCAACAAATTGAAAGGGCCTCTTATAAGTATCTTTGTATTTGGATAGATAAAAAGCTGAGTTTCAAACAGCACGTTGACATTTTTTTCAGGAATAAATCGTGTTTCTCTGTCAGTAAGGAAAGTCCTTGTCCAAGGGACTGTTTTTTATCTGTGCTATATTATGGTGATGTTGTTTACATGCAAGCCTCCTATAATGCTCCTTTGTCTTGGAACGAGCTGCAAAATACTTTAAAACTAGAGGAGAGCATATCGCTTTTTCAATTAAAGCTCTCATAGAGGATAATGTTGTTGACCATTGTGATTGTTTTTATTGTATTGTATTGTGCTCTTGTGTTAGGTGTACACGCTGACTACTTCCTGCTGACCTCTTGCCAGGTCCCCCTCAAAAAAGATGTTTCTAACCTCAAGGGTCTTTTCCTGCTTAAATAAACTTTAAAAAATAACATCTTCAAATTTTGGAAATTGCCATTTCCGACTAATGATAAGCATTGTCTTATATTTGAGGGTTAATCGATTTTTGGTTTGGGAACAAAAGGAACACCCTAACATCTTATCTACAGTATAATCAGTATGAAAAATGTATGCACTCACTAACTGTAAGTCACTCTAGATAAGAACGTCTGCTAAATGACTAAAATGTAAATGTAAATAATCCTCCTAAATAGCATCTTGCAAGCTTCCGTTACCCATCCCCCCTATGGGTTTCCAATCGCTTGCTCTAGCGCTCTGTGCCTCTCTCTCTGTCCCTCTCCCTCTGTCTTTCTCTCTCT
This sequence comes from Coregonus clupeaformis, assembly GCF_020615455.1. NCBI lineage: Eukaryota > Metazoa > Chordata > Actinopteri > Salmoniformes > Salmonidae > Coregonus > Coregonus clupeaformis. Next base: position 40,505,681 of record NC_059205.1, read on the forward strand.
CTCTCGCTTCCTCTCTCTCGCTCTCTCTCTATTCTCTCTCTATTCTCTCCCTCTTCCGTTCTCTCATACATGATGATGCCCCCAGAGTTGTGTCCTACATCAGTCGAGTAAGGCAGCAAATTATTTTGTAATTAGCCTTAAAGCGTGGCTCTAAATTTGTCCTGTGCGTCCTGTGGTTCCAGCAGTTCAGCTGCAGTAGCTTCACCGGCAGATGTTTCGGTACAGAAAGAGCGAAAAGGAGAAAGAGAGCGAGAGAGAGAGGAGAGAGAAAGACTGAAGAGGGAAGTACTTGCAGTTCTGTTCGATTCTGCTAAGAGGAACGGTGGAGTGCAGTTACAGCAATTGATTGAATAAATGCGGTAAAATCTCTTCCGCTGCTGGCATGCCAAAAAGGAGAGAGAGACTAATGAAGTGAAGGTTAAGAATTGCTGGCGAGAGGAGAGAGTGAGAGGGATGAAGAGAGGGAGGAGTATAGGGAGATAGATAGCGGAGTGGGACAAGAGAGATGGGGAGACCAGGAGAAGCATGGAGTGTCAGTTCAGGGAGAAATAGGTGGGATTCCAGACTGCAGGAACAAAACTAAATATTTCCGAAGACAGAGTGATTATCAATGGGATGGCTTCGCAGTACTGCAGAAGATGGACAGTTAAAGGGAAACGACTTTGCCTCATTGGCTGATAGTGCTGGTCAGTGTTTAGCCAATCGGGTGCTGACCCTGTCCATCTCCTCCTCAGATGATGGGGAACAGCTGTGACCGAGGTACTGATTCACTCTCCTGTCTTTTTTCTCTAATTAGGGTCTATTGTTTTGGAATTAAGTTGATTATTTATGCTTAATTCTCATGTGTGCAGAGCACCATCGTTAAAAAGCCATTATGTTGGAAGTTTCTCTGTATGGACTGCTGCTTGCACAGCGTCTTTTCATTTAGGGTACTGTATACGTGTAATGCTCCATATGATGTGTTTGCTAGCATGTCTTTCACAAACACTGAACAGAATATTTGCCTAACTTCTTTGATCATCTTTACTTTGTGCTGTTTGTCAGTGTCCATAGTTGATATAATGCAGTAAGGATGTGCATGACGTTTGATGGGTGTCTCTCTCCCTCCAAGCCACCCCCGGCCAGAGAGCTCAGTCTTTCTGAATTATGATGCATGCAGCGTTTAAGACGGACCAGGCTGCAGCCAGGGGTGCCAAGAGGACAGTGTCTGAGAGTGAACTTGATATAGCACTTTGCAAAGTAGCCTTTTGAATAAAGCTGACTGCTGCATACTGTCTCACTTGTGCCTAAGTTGAATATAAAGGATAGATTACAGTTAGGGCTAGCTTTAGGGACAACCTGATCGAAACGTGGAATCTGACACGTGTTGCTCTAGTCTTGAGGTTATCTCAGTTCATTATCTTGTCTGCTAGAACTTGTTATTTTACTTCAAGTGGTTCTGGGTCGTTCTTTCACAGAGCATTCATGTTGCACAGGGTCAATCTGCTCTAAAATGGGGCTAAACTTAGCTTCCAATCAATCGCTCTCTGGATATTGGCCAGGGATCTCAATGTGACGGATGGTTTGAGACTTCTGTATTTGGAAGATGTGGCTTGCATTCTTGCTCTGTGCAACATTGGTAAGGCACTGGCAGGCATTTGTCTTGTATGCAGCTGCAGCAGAAGCTGCACTGGCTGTGGAAGTAAAGGTTGTGTCACATATGGCACCCTATTCCCTCAAAAGTAGTGCACTACATGGGGAATAGGATGCCATTTGGGACGTAGCCAGGGACTAGAGAAATTAGAGGGTCTTTGTCAGTTGAGGGACTGCTCCAGCCTCCTGCCTCCTGCCTCTAACCTGACCTGCCTGGGCACTGCTCCAGGAGGCTTGGCTGAGCTGACACTCCAGTACCCAGGCTTACTGGGGCCTAGCAGCTGGAGTCCCATGACAATGGCCCTGCCCTGCTGCTGTAAACTGAGACCACCGGAGGGAAGAATAAATGTGGGTGGGGTCCATCCTCATCCTTGACACAGAAAGCCATAACCTTACCGTACAGAGAGAGACAGAATAGTTTGTCAGAACGGACCAAAAATAACTGGCTTCTACAGAGAAACAGATTCATATTGTCATGTTGTTTTTTTCAGCCTGCCTGTTCAACGAGGATTACAGTGAATCACAATCAGTGACTTTATAGCTGAAACCTCATTGTTAATGAATTACAAACCCCTCTGAATAGCATTCTGAGATGGATTTTTTGTTGTTCTATTAACCATTTACTTGAGTTAGTGGCATTCATTCAATGCCATAGCTTGTCTTTTGGGGGAACAACACAGACTCTTGGCAGCCTGTGGCCTGAGGTAATTGCTTGCTTGATACAGCCCGTCTCTGTCTGGGTGTTCTATCTGTCCTCTACATGTACACACATCACTCTGGCTCCCTTCTCCCAAATGTCGCAGCATCTGTGTTCATAGAACTCAACATCCACCAGTCCAGGTTTCAAGGCAGCTATCTGTTTTGACTAATGTCTCTCGTGCTGGGGACTGGTCTAGTGGTAGTACTGCTGCCCCCAGGACCAGATATACCCCTGGAGGCAGCGGTTCGATCCCCTGTTCCATCACTCACTTTCCCTCCTGTAGCTCATCAGTCTCCCCATCTCATATTCTGACCTGTACTTGTTAATATAACTGTTTAAAAAAATTATTAATGTATAATGTCTCTCTCTCCCTGCCCCCCCCCTCTCCCTCTCTCTCTCTCTCCCCCTCTCTCTCTCTGTTGTCCACAGAAGTGTCTGCTGAGAGGTCCCCCAGGAGGCGGAGTATCTCAGGCCTGGGGAGTTCAGAGAAGAACATATCGCTGGACGTACCCAACACATCCCCCTTCAAAGTACCAGTGAGTTCTGTTGTTATGATTCAAAAATGTGTTTATTATCCAATGTACACTGATGTCCAACAGAAACGTGTCTTTTGCTTTATTCTAACCCCTCTAAAAAACACAAACATTAGACATGTTAAGTCTCTTTGTACCGTCATTGTTATGTTCAAAGCAATTAGCACACCATTAAGATTTCAATCCATACTTTATTCCTTTGATATCTCCTCAAGTTTGAAGCACATTGGCAGACAGCAGAGCCAAGCCTGCAGTTGGTTAGGCTTTATCTCCACTGTTAAAACTCCCCAGAGCTCCAGTGATGGCCATGGGCTTTCAGCTGCTCAGTCAGTGTGTAAAACTCTCTGCTATAAACATGGTCTTCCTATCCCATCGTAATGGAGACTCTGGGTCTGCGTCCCAAAGGGCACCCTATTCCAAATATAATGCACTACTTCTATGGACCCTGGTCAAAAGTAGTGCACTATGTAGGGAATAGGGTGCCCTTTGGGACGCAGCCCAGTCAGCATTGATTGGAGCCGTCATACACCAGGGAGTTTAACCTTGTTATACCACCCTGTCTCTCATACTATACATTCTGATTCATGTCAGTATGGTCTCCTCCTCAAAGTGAAGCAGTACTTGTCATTATTGTGTTGGGCTGAGGAGGGTTCATTCATAGAATTACCTATAGGATCTATTTATAGGATCTCTTATCTAGCCGTGTCTTGCCATAGATTATCTTAGAATACATCAGCATTCTTCTTATTTTCAGAGGTAGACTAGAAGTCTATAACCATCTCAATAACATTGTTGTGAAGTAAATGTAAGAGTGTTATGATGCGGTATGTTACGATGCGGTATGTACATCTTAGAAAACCTCTGCTTGCTAATCAGAGACGACGTGGGAGTGTGCCTCAAAGGACTGCGAATACACAGACGCATGCTTTTGATGATATTTATAACCAAAAGAATTGGGCCATGGCATGCATCACTGAAACTCGTACCTTTGGCATGTTATAGGGCTTCTTGTTACGGGTTTAGAAGATTTAGTTACAGATAGACGATGACATGTTGATAGTTTCAGATTCACCAAAGGGTCTAGTGGGTAGTAGCATCAGATAGGTGACTCATGTTTGTCTCCTTGTTTGTCAGTTTCTAGACTAGCTATTTTACCTGCGCACCGATATTGGAACGTCAGAGAGGTTCAGGTTGGGTCTCAGAGTGGGGAGTGCGGGTGGAATCAGGTCCATGTCATCTTATTCATTATGATCTAAAAGGCAACACTGATCCAAGATCAGCACTCCTACTCTGAGACACTTTATGAATACAGGCCCAGGCACTCCCAGCCCTCACTATGGAGTAGCCTAGCGTTTGTCTACTTGATGGAAACTAACATCCCCCAACCTCATGCTGGTTGTGGACCAAGTCAAAGTGAAGGCTGCTGTCCGGTTGTGCTGACATGACAGGCTTTATAAATGCAGGCACCCGGGGGAGCAGAGGGGAGAGGGTTGTGCTGTTGTTGTCTCTGACTGAAAATGAGCCGTTTGAGACACCTCCTCCACACTGCCAAGGTGAATGAGAAAGTCGAAAAGCTGACAAAGACTTCCAGTGCTCGTCCTCTCTGTGGACGTACAACAATCCCTCGCTACCGCTCTCTCCCTCTCTTTCTCCTCTTGCTCTTTCTCCTTCTCGCGCTCTCGCTCTCTCTCTATCGCCTTTCTGCCTCTCTCTCTCTCTCTGCCCCTCTCTCTCTCTCTGCCCCTCTCTCTCTCTGCCCCTCTCTCTCTCTGCCTCTCTCTCTCTGCCCCTCTCTCTCTTTCTCTGCCCCTCTCTCTTTCTCTGCCCCTCCCTCTCTCTCTGCCCCTCTCTCTCTCTCTGCCCCTCTCTCTCTCTGCCTCTCTCTCTCTCTCTCTATCGCCTCTCTGCCTCTCTCTCTCTGCCCCTCACTCTCTCTGCCTCTCACTCTCTCTGCCTATCTCTCTGCCTCTCTCTCTCTCTCTGCCCCTCTCTCTCTCTCTCTCTGCCCCTCTCTCTCTCTCTCTCTCTCTGCCCCTCTCTCTCTCTCTCTCTCTGTCCCTCTCTCTCTCTCTGCCCCTCTCTCTCTGCCCCTCTCTCTCTGCCTCTCACTCTCTCTCTGCCTCTCTGCCTCTCTCTCTCTCTCTCTCTCTCTCTCTCTTCTGCCTCTCTCTCTGCCTCTGCCTCTCTCTTTTTCTCTCTCTCTGCCTCTGCCTCTCTCTCTCTCTGCCTCTCTCTCTCTCTCTGCCTCTCTCTCTCTGCCTCTCTCTTTCTTGCTCTCTCTCTCTCTGCCTCTCTCTCTCTGCCTCTCTCTGCCTCATCTCATCAAATCATGTACAGTATATCATTGTGAGTCATTTTACAGAGCGTTTCAACACCTAATATAGTGGAGTGCACTTCATAGTGTTTATTGCAGCTTTGCTAATAAGTAACATGGCTTCCCTGTGCAGACTTGGCAATACTCTCTGAACGTCATAGAGGTCACAATATGCACTCGGTGTTGCATTACCATATCCTATATCAACATACAGGGTAAGCATTATACAGTAGTTGGAGTACAATAGATTTTCTTTTCCAAGACATACAATATCTGACACTGACTAATTCCTTCTGCTGTCAAAGTGACAAAGTTACACAATGGCAAAATTAGTGACACGTTTCCACTGCCTCTGACATACTGCTTATCTGTTAATGTATTTTTTCAACCATTTAATTAAGTAAAAAAAGAACAACAATTGCGTACTGTATATATCCTGATCATATTTTATTTGATATCTCAACTGTTACTGTAAAATGAGCAGAAAAAGCTCAAGGAAGTGATTGGGTGTTAGATATGACTAATACTGCGGTTAAAGGTGTCTCTGTCTCAGCTCTGACTCAAGTCCCCTATCGGTTTCAATGTGTCTACTCTTTCTGACATCGTCATAGTATTCAGTCTGAGTGGGGTTGTTTCACAACCCACCAACACTCTGTTCAGTTTCCCGTGTTTCACCAGAGCATGACAATGCATTACAATGGAATTCATTCCCCAACTTCATTGTGGTCAGCTGGTCACTCACACTAGCTACTAATTCACAAAATGAGCATACAAAAGTCTAAGACAAGGACAGTGTTGTACACAACGTCATTTTGCAATTATGTAGGCTACACATTACACAACATTCGTTAAAAATGAGTTTGAAATTGACCTGATAGAGTATGACCTGTGTGACACATTGGCCACTCATTACCACAGCACCTCTCCAAATACAAACACAGACTAGCCGCAACAACCGCTGGTGCCCACAGTAGACACACAGCCAGACATAGTAACAAATGTGTGTCTATGAGTATAGAAGTTCTCCTGAAGGTAATTTATTCTGTTGTACATTTTTAGGGGTTTTTCAGCAAACGTCTGAAGGGATCCATAAAGCGGACGAAGAGTCAGACCAAACTGGACCGCAACACCAGCTTCAGACTGCCCTCCCTGAGACCTTCAGAAAATGACAGGTAGGCTATTCACTCATCTCCTTCCATATTTCAAATGTTTCAATACAAAGGAACTGCATCTACAGTTCACATGGCTTGTCTTAATTCTGCCTCTTTAGGCCTGAGGGACTGCTCCTGCTACTGATCTTCATTTGGTTATTCATTTTCACCACATAAAAGTATATGCTCTTGGTCTTCCTTATGTGGTTCATTGCTGATGGGCCATGGATGTCCTTTCATGATGATGATAATAGATATATGATTATGGAGATGTAGAGAGGCGAGTGGGGGCGAGGTGGCTAGTCAGAAGTAAGGATGGAGAGAGTTTCTCCTGTGGTGTGTGTTGTATTGTGGTGTGCATCACAAAGTGCAATTACTACATTCATCTGTAATACCCTGTCTGTTGCGTGGGATTGATTACCAAGGTGCTGGTTTATACAGCATTTATACAGCCTTTTAAGAAGATACCCACATCTTACATTATGTTCCCATCCATTATCAGTCCTGAGTGCTATTCCGAGAAATGTGTCTTTAATTCCAGGATTATAAACCTGTGCTATAATGGCATTACTGTAGGCCTGACTGCTTTCTTCCCTCCCTCACATGCAGTCAATATAATAGTAGAATTAGGCATTGTTGTATCCATACATGTGAGACCAAGACAAAGACAGATGTAATCCTTTGTTACAGTGTGCTACCCTCCTTTTCGTTGGTCTGAACAGTGGATAGCTAATGTTGATATGTTTGGGGTTCTCAATGCTCCAGTGAGTTTGCTGAACAGTATTGGTTTGAGGAGGGGAGGGGAGGTGGAGGGGGTGCCTGTCACCTCCTCCCTCCTCCTTCCACCCTGCGGGGCCCTGCCTGGCGGGCTTCCTCCCTGCTCTAAGGAGGGGGGTCACCCCATGCTGGTCTCTCTGCTGCCTGGCGTGGGCCGAGTCACCCCGTGTTCATATACAGCTCCATGCGCCAGGCAGAATATGCAGAGTCAGTACCATTACAGAGATACTCACTCACTCACTCTCTGACTGTACTGTGCAGATTGTAGCCTACAGAGTTAGTGATGAACACAGGCTAGCGGCCATAGAGATAAGTACTGTATCTATCTTTATGCTAGTGGCTGAGCGGGTAACTGGTAGGCTACATGCTTATAGTACTGTCAGCTTTCCCTGGGATGACATGACATCTGTCACTGTGTACAGCAGTACGCCCACGTGGGTGACGTCTGCCTGCCCTGTGAGCCAGCGGAGTAGTGAAAGTGGACTTTAGAGGCATTAGAGCCAGCAGGACTGGGGGATAATGGTCGGCATGAGGATGAGCTGCAGCCTCTTTCTGCAATCGTTAACTAACGTCAGTGACTCCCAGTAAGGACCATACTACAGCATCAGCATGGCCGCCATGGCGACCAGCGCCACCTCTTCACTCCTCAGGAGGGCCAGGAATGCCCACCTACCTAAGTCACTGCGCTTCAGGTAGGGAGGGCAGCATCATAGAAATAGAACTCATTCTAGTTGTGTGGGCAGCATGTCTCCTCCTGGTTACAGAATGCTGGGCTGAATGACCAGGGCATTGTTTGCTACATTTATAATGATCTGATTGGTGACAATCCTATCTTTCGTTTTTATTTGATGTAGATGGGACATGTCTCCTCTGCTGTAAAATGTGATGTTTTGTTATTTCATACAATACTACACTGTTTTTGTCCCATCTGAACCTGCTAAATTATAGAAATTACAGCATGCAATATCATACCAGGTTGAATTCTATGTGATTCTGCTTCAAAGTACTACTAGTTCATAATCAGATAGCATTTTGTTAATTCAAGGAGCTGCGGAGCGGTGGTGTGGTCAGAGCTAAGTACGTTCCTCTCCTTCCTCCCAGCGGACGTATCAGGTTTCCATCCTAATGCAGTGGACATAGTGAGGGCTGGCGTTCAGAAAGGCAACCTGATTAGTTTTCAAAAGACTTTGAGGATGACGGCAGCAGCTCGTTTTAAAAAGATTAGACTCCCTGAGAGGACATAAATTTTTTGACTTTTTCACCACAAGTGCTCTGCGACGAATTTCAATATGTCGGCTATCCACTTATGTGCTGATAAAAACACAGATTGTTCTCAACATAATGCATCTTTCTCTAAACAGTGTAATGAGACAGCTCAAAGCACAACAAATTACCTGTACGCCCACAATGTGTTTACGACTTAAAGGCAAACTATGACTCACAGGTACAGATTTAAATAAATAATCAGGTTATGATTCACATCAGTATCATTGTTGTATGCATCTTTGGAATCCTTTGCTGGATTGAGAGGGCAGATCTGTTTCCTCCCAAACCCTTAATCTGGGTTTACATAATTCAGTTGGCGAGGCATGTTGCATGTTGAGAAGGCGGATGCCAAAAGATTACGAGGGCACAGATGCACTCTGCAGCAGACTGAAGACACAGGCACGCACAATGGATGGATGTGTGCTAGTGACTAGTGAGGCGGCTGCAGACTGAGAGAAGAGGACAGAGGAGTCTGCTTTCTCTCTCCTCCGTTGGCACTCCTATTACTTGTTCAAATGGTAGGCATCAGCACACCCACTCCCTTGTGTGTGAGCTTTTGCATGATCCCCTTATAAGCTTCTGTTCTTCAAAATATCAGTCTAGACTACCTGGTTGATAACTTTGTTGTGACACCGTACAAGCAAGATAATGAGGAGAAAATGTTATCCCTTTATATATGGGGAACTAAAAATACTAATGTTGCAAATCTGAGACATCGTGTGTGTTCCAAATAGGACCCTATTCCCTACATAGTGCACTACTTTTGACCAGAGCCCTATGGGAATGCGAATTATAGAGTGCCATTTGGAATGCAACCATAGTAGGTATGGGTCATCTTTATGCAAGAACTGTCCTGTAAGGAGATAAGTTGATAAGTAATGAAGAGTGGTATTGTGATGATGCTTGGCTGGTGAGGTAGGTAGGATGTTGTTTTATAGTTGTATGTAGGCCATGATGCTTTAACCCAGACATATGGGCCACATAATTCATGAAGACTATTCGCCAGGCCATTGCGGCCAATAGCAACAGACAGACAGTTTGTTTTCTCAGCATGGTATCAGGATAACGACGCCTTAATTCCATATGCCTCAAAAGACAAACATAATCAATTAAGGCTTTGGCCTCTTAGGATCATTGTTACCTCATTGTGAACAATGACCATACTATATGTAGAATGACACACACATCATGTTTCAAGGGCCTCTCAGAAGGACCTTGAATGTCTCTTCTTTTAAGTGTTCGATTTTTCTAACTAAGTGGCCCTAAAATAATTACTAATATTTGCCTCTCTTCTCTGAAAGTTTACCAGACAAAATCTATTTTTATTACGGTATACAGCTTTATTTTATTACAATAATGCCTCCAGACTACTTCCTCCTAAAATGTCTCTTTGTCTTCGATAGCTCGTAAACACAACATTGATTGTCTGGAATCTCTTACTCTCACTCACACTCGAGGGTGCCCTGTAATTCAGAATAAACTACTTTAACTGCTTTCAATTAATATCTAGTATTAACCACTGCTACTGACTACTTAGTTGTCTTCTAAACAATTTATAATTTAATTTAATTTAATTACCAACAGCTGAAAGTGACAACAGATCTGAATCGAATTGCAATGATCAGTCCATGGGAATTACTATCTATCCAAGTGATAATGCTTGTACATATGTCCATCCCCTTGGGGATGGCAGCGAACAAAATGGTCCTCGTCACTAAAGTGAATTAGATTTCTTGATCCCTGATTCTTAGAAGTCATCTGACATGTGGCGATTATGTAAGCCTACTGTTATATATTATGCATTTTGTGTTGTGCATGCATTACATTGCTACACATTCAGTCAGTGATTGTATCCTTTGACTAACATTTCCCTTTCCTACCATTTGGCTATTATGTAAGGGTCTATTTTTGTGTTATTATTAGGGCTGTGATTATAGCAGTGTCGCTATATTTTTTCCATTGCAAAAATGAAAACATGAAGCAGACTTAACTCTTTGGTCCTTTTAAAAACCTGCTGTATGTCAAATATTTGTTTGCTATAGCTTGGAAAATAAATAAATATGACTCTGGATGACAACATAATGACGTTTGTTTCCAACATTAGGGCTGTTTTCCTACAGAAGTTAAATCCGCTTCGTATTTTGTTTCCTTGCCACGACACTCACAAGTATTGCGATACTGGTATCTTCCCAGCCCTAGTTATGTATTTTTGAATTATCATGCAGTGTTGCATTTCATAATTGTTGCACTTTGAAAATGAATGCTTTGCTAAACAACACCTGTTGACTTCCATTCCCCTCCCCTACCTGTAGTGTTGTGCTCTGATGGAAAGCCCAGGTAGTTTTGTCCGAGGTGTTTGTGAGCAGAGCAGCACATCCCTTCGTCATCCCATGCTGCTGCACTTGAGTCAAGTCTCCTTGTAGTGGCATTCCTATGGAAACAGGCTCAAGGGTCCGACAGATGGGCCAGCCCAGGTCCTTGTTTACCACCTGTGAATCAAATGAAAAGTAGTTACAAAGGGAAGCTGGAAAGGCCTTGTATATGCTGGTCCTCCTTCACTTTTTACAGTTTCATGGAAATAGAATGATAAGGAGTTGAGACTGAATGGTAAAGGCAGTAGAACCAAGGACAGTGGACTGGAACTGAAAAGAGAAGAGAACCGTCCCAAAAGGAATGGAATGAGATCCAGATAGAGAGATGCTCTGGGGATATTCCTTCAACTGGCTGTTCATTTGTTTTTCGTAGGTATTACTGCTTCCTGGAATGTTCTAGTGAGTGATTGCTGGAATAGTGCGGATAAATCTTGAATGACAGTCTTAAAGAAAGACAACAGCTGGTTGTGTTTTGGGATCACATGCACAGTATACATTTTTTAGGGTCCTCCAACTTGCAGTGTGTTGGTTTTAAAGCTTCCTAGTGGCCATTTTTTATCTGTGGTGAGTACAACTTGTCAGCGGAGGAGTCCAACATCTTTTGACACATTTAGGGATTTAGCGCCTCAGAGCAGAATTGTCTCCCATGCTGTGAATGCTCTGAATTAAGAAGTAATGATGTAAACCGTAACCAAATGCCATGTTTCTGTCTTCCAGATCCCGAGGGCTGCCTAAGTTAAAGGAGTCGTGTTCTCACGAGTCCCTGCTCAGCCCGGGAAGTGCAGTAGAAGCCCTGGATCTGGGAATGGAGGAAGATGTTTACGTCAAGCCTCTCCACAGTAGCATACTGGGACAGGAGTTCTGCTTCGAGGTAACATCTTGTTCAACTACTTTGATAAAGCTATTGTAAATATAATAATACTTGTTAATGAGTGCTCGCTGTGCCTCAATACAAAGGCAGCTAGCTGCCTGCTGCCTAGCCATAGACTCCTAGGTGATGTAATGCATTAAAAAGCCTTTAGTTATGCTCATCATGCTTCTGTCTCTGTCCTCTCCAGGTGACCTACTCAGGAGGCAGTAAGTGTTTCAGCTGCTCCTCAGCCTCAGAGAGAGACAAATGGATGGAGAACCTGAGGAGGACGGTCCAGCCAAACAAGGTGAGACCACAGGCTGTGTCCCAAATGGCACCCTTTTCCCTATATAGTGCACTACTTTTGACCAGGGTCCATCTGGTCAAGGTTAGTGCACTATATAGGGTATAGGGTACAATTTCGGACACAGAAATATTGATGCCCTCTATATTTTCTGAAGGTGACCCACTCTTCTTCACTTCTTGTTTTTTAGTTACATTTTCTTACCAATATCAGTTTAGTTATAACTGTGTTATTAAGGGTCAATGTTCCCCCTCATTGGGATTCAATACTCATTTGATGTCTTCCCAGGACAACTGCCGACGAGCAGAGAACGTCCTCCGGCTATGGATCATCGAGGCCAAGGACCTGCCTCCAAAGAAGAAGTATTTCTGTGAACTGTGCCTGGATGACGTTCTATACGCGCGCACCACCAGCAAGACCCGGGCTGACTGCCTGTTCTGGGGGGAACACTTTGAGTTCTACAGCCTGCCTTCTGTCCGTAGCATCACCGTGCACATCTACAAGGACGTGGACAAGAAGAAGAAGAAGGACAAGAACAACTACGTGGGCCTGGTCAACATCCCCATCGGGGGGGTGACGGGGAGGCAGTTTGTGGAGAAGTGGTACCCTGTCAGCACCCCCACCACCAGCAAGGGCAAAGGAGGAGGGCCGTCGATCCGGATCAAGTCCCGCTTCCAGACCATCTCCATCCTGCCCATGGAGCAGTATAAGGAGTTTGCAGAGTTCATCACTAACAACTACACCATGCTGTGTTCTGTTCTGGAGCCGGTGATCAGTGTGAAGAACAAGGAGGAGATGGCCTGTGCCCTTGTTCATATCTTACAGAGCACCGGACGGGCCAAGGTAATTCCTATACTTTAGAAACTCCATCTCTGCTCTGAACAGACTACTTCTCCATCATCTCTCCCACTGTGCCTCCCTCCCTCTACTGGCTATAACTTCCTCGGGGTATCCCATTCAGTTGTGTCCATCTATTTGCCTACATTCATATTAGCACCTCTAGGACATTAAGTACCGTACTGCAGTTTTTCCTTCTCTGCAGACATTGCAATCTCAGTAAATCAAAGTTCGCTCTCCTCCTCCACCCCAGGACTTCCTGACAGATCTGGTGATGTCAGAGGTGGACCGGTGTGCAGACCACGATGTCCTGATCTTCAGAGAGAACACGCTGGCCACCAAGGCCATAGAGGAGTTCCTCAAACTGGTGGGACAGAAGTACCTGCATGACGCACTAGGTGAGAGGGGAGGGTTAATTATATAAGAGACCTTAGAAAGTGGAGACCTCACAAATGTAAACATTACAACTTGCAGTTCTGAAGACAGCGTCACATTTGGTAGCAAAGAGCGGTGCAACTGCGGTAGACTGGTTTGCAAACTATTCCATGTTCTTAGTCCATGGCGTATTACTGTTCTTCAACCCAGTCTGTGTTTTCTCCTGAATACTGTAGGAGAGTTCATCAAAGCACTGTATGAGTCAGATGAGAACTGTGAGGTGGACCCGGGGAAGTGTTCTGCCAGTGAGCTCCCTGAGCACCAGAGCAACCTGAAGATGTGCTGCGAGCTGGCCTTCTGCAAGATCATCAACTCCTACTGGTGAGATCAGCCTCTCAGCACTCTGACCCTGAAGTCACATATAGCCAAAGGGCCTTGGTTTGCCTCCACTTAGGGCAAGTCAAAAGTTCTAGCTCCTTGTAAATGGGTAGCTACAGCATTGTGTGAATAAAGAAGAATATCTGTAAACATTGATGACTCCAATTTTTGGGGACTTGCTTAGTCTTGCTGTTCTAAAAGAGATTGTCATAGAGTTGGGTGATACATCTGGCATGGCTTCAATATAGTGATGATGTAAAGTGCATGCTGCCACCTGCTGGTTATTTCTGGTGGTGTATGTGTCTGTTTGTGATGACTGAAACTGTTTATGATCTCAATTAATCTTATTGGAATTCCTCGCATCCGATCTCCTGGCGTCCTTCTCAACCATATTGGAGGAGAGGGTCCCCTCAGACCTTCTTCTCCAATGCGTTCTGAGAACGAGGTGAGGAGAGAGGATGAATTGAGAAGGAGCCTGACTCTCTCTTCTGCCTCCCTAGTGTGTTCCCGCGGGAGCTAAAGGAGGTGTTTGCAGCGTGGAAGCAGCAGTGTCTGTCCCGAGGGAACCAGGACATCAGCAAGCGCCTCATCAGCGCCTCCCTGTTCCTCCGCTTCCTCTGTCCCGCCATCATGTCACCCTCACTCTTCAGCCTCATGCAGGAGTACCCCGATGACCGCACCTCCCGTACCCTCACCCTCATCGCCAAGGTCATTCAGAACCTGGCTAACTTCGCCAAGTAGGTTTACCCCTTTACTGGTAGCGTGGTAGATAATATCACGGCTGCGTTTCAAATGGCACCCTAATTGTTGGTTGTGTGCACACCCTGGACTAAATTTCTCTGAACTCACTTGATCACCTTTACAAGTTTACAAGATGCCAATCCTAGCTGAGTAGAAAGCAGGTTAAACCAATGTTGGTTGTCTGTGTCCAAAGGTTTGGTAACAAAGAGGAGTACATGGCATTTATGAACGACTTCCTGGAGCACGAGTGGGCAGGTATGATGCGTTTCCTCACAGAGATCTCCAACCCAGAGACCATCTCCAATACACCGGGATTTGAAGGTTACATCGACCTTGGCCGGGAGCTGTCAGTCCTCCACTCGCTGCTGTGGGATGTGGTGTCCCAGTTGGACAAGGTAAGGAAGACCTTGGAGTGGGCAGCAGTGATACGTCTGTTAACAGATGTTCCAAAAACATAGTTTGGGTCGCAAATGGTGCCCTATTCCCTTTATAGTTCACTACTTTTGACCAGGGCCCATAGGGCTCTGGTCAAAAGTTGCACACTATATAGGGAATAGGGTGCCATTTGGGACACAACTATATCTTCTGTAAGCCTGAAGCGTAACGCTTGTTGTACTTTAATGACATGCTCAGGCTCCTAATTGTGGCCCTTAGTAGGTATCTGTTAAGAGGCTCTGCTGCAAATGATGCTTTGCAGTGGTGCGTAGTGGGTTTGGGTCTGCACATCTGAATGTGTGCTATCATTACGACAAATATCTTTTTTTTCCACTGTTTGCAGGCTTGGACGGGAGTTTTATAGCGGTTATTAATCTAAAATAACACATTTATGATTCTGAAAAATACTGATTGTAATGGTTTTGTGGATGAAATGTGGGTAAATGGGTCTTAATCATATAACTGAGCTATGATCTAATGATATCAAGTGGTGTTAGGACAAAAGTCTTCCTAATCAGCTTACACCACATTGACTTGACTTGCATATTAAGCCTCTCGTGGCTAAAGGGTTAGTGACTTTATGAGAAGAGGAAAACTAATTACACAGTCCAGGATGTTTTTACCCCTACCGCTTTTCACTATGACGTTCCCTAAAAATGAAAATGTAGAGTCTAGAAGTTTTAAAGCAGGGTAATGTCACCCACTCATTCTCTGCACCCGGCCACCACTCACCCTAACCTTAATCCTGCAAGGCTCCTACACTGTACCCTGTGTTTATTTATTTATTTATTTATTTATTAATGCATGTTTGTTTATTTTACATGTTTACAGTGCCTTCAGAAAGTATTCACACGTTTTACACATTTTGTTGTTACAGCCTGAATTTAAAATGGATTAAATTGAGATTTTGTCACTGATCTACACACAATACCCCATAATGTCAAAGTGAAATTATGTTTTTAGAAAAGTTTACAAATTAATTTAAAAAAGCTGAAATGTCTTGAGTCAATAAGTATTCAACCACTTTGTTATGGCAAGCCTAAATAAGTTCAGGATAAAAAATGTGCTTAACGACTCACTTTGTGTGCAATAATAGTGTTTAACATGATTTTTACATGACTAACACATCTCTGTACCCCACACATACAAATGATCTGTAAGGTCCCTCAGTCGAGCAGTGAATTTCAAGCACAGATTCAACCACAAAGACCAGGGAGGTTTTCCAATGGTTCTATTGGTAGATGGGTAAAAAAAAAAAAAAAAAGACATTTAATATTCCTTTGAGCATGGTGCAGTTATTAATTACACTTTGGATGGTGTATCACTACAACCAGTCACTACAAAGATACAGGCACCCTTCCTTACTCAGTTGCCGGAGAGGATGGAAACTGCTCAGGGATTTCACCATGAGGCCAATGGTGATTTTAAAACAGTTAGAGTTTAATGGCTGTGATAGGAGATAACTAAGGATGGATCAACAACATTGTAGTTACTCCACAATACTAACATAAATGACAGAGTGAAAAGACGTAAAAAATATTCCAAAACATGCATACTGTTTGCAATAAGGCACTAAAGTATTACTGCAAATAATGTGGCAAATACATTTTATTTTTTTCCTGAATACAAAGCGTTATGTTTGGGGCAAATCCAACACAACACATCACTGAGTACCACTCTTCATATTTTCAAACATGGGGGTGGCTGCATAATGTTATGGGTATGCTTGTCATCAGCAAGGACTAGGGAGTTTTTTAGGATATTAATAAACGGACTTGGTTCAGTCTGCTTTCCAACAGACACTGGGAGACAAATTCACCTTTCAGCAGGACAATGACCTAAAACACAAGGCCAAATATACACTGGTTGCTTACCAAGATGACGTTGAATGTTCCTGTGTGGCCTAGTTACAGTTTTGACTTAGAAAAAGTCAAGGGATGTGAATACTTTCTGAAGGCACTGTATGTTTATTCTTCTGTGAACCCTAGGTTTTTACAGTATTCATTTCAATACTCCTTACATCTTACTCTTACCTCACAACCTTCTTCATTAGTTTGCCCTTGATGCATGTTTGCTGTGTTTGGAATGGCTGTTATTTAGTGGCATGTGTTGTTTTTATATTTTTTTACCCCAAATGTATTCATTTCCTTATGTTTTCTCCTCAATTTTTTTCTGCCTCTACGCCCCCACCCCTCCCTCCTTTTCCACTCCACCCTTCTACTCCGCCCGACACACACTGTGTCTCCATGGTTACACTGTCCCGACAACACCAATGCATTATGGTGCTTCTCATTGCCAACCAACCAACCAACAAACCAACCCACCAATCCTCTGTCCTCCAAACCTTCTGCCATCCTCATTCCACAATGCTGGGTGACGTGGCCTGGTGCTGCTGCCCCTCGTCATGGTAACGTGCAACCCAGGGTGAAAATTCCTTCCTGCAGGCGACCGTAGCCAAGCTGGGCCCCCTGCCCCGCATCCTGGGGGACATAGCCCGCTCTCTGTCCAGCCCCACACCCATCCAGCAGCAGCTCCGACGCTTCCAGGACTACAGCTCCTCACACAACATCAGCGGCAGCGTCTCCTCAGGCCTGCAGAGGATATTCGAAGATCCGGCCGACAGGTAGGGCTCCAAAATGGTCACAACCGCTGCAACCATATTGCCAATCACCACCCAGCCATGCATGGTCTAATTCTGTGGTGTAGTTCTGGCTGTAGTTCTTTTCAAAGGCTGTTTCGTCTGGTGATTTTGTGCCAGTTAATCTAGAGATTCAGCTTTCATACATAAAGTTGAGAGATGTTGGTATATGTTCATGCAGTTTATATGGATAGGTTGTTTTATGGTGCATTGATTTGGGAGATGACTCACTGCTAGGATCTTTCTAAATAAAGCTGCAGCTAGAGACTTCCTATTTTTAGCGGCTGTAGAGATAATGAGGGAATCTGAGATGGACGTTTTTCCGGCTTTAAAGTGAATCAGAGTCAATATTGGTGCTAAAGGAACATTGAGTTAAACTTGAAAGGAAAAGAAGGTAGCCTACATTTCACCTTGTGTGTCCCAAATGGCACTCTATACCCTATGCCAGGGGTAGGCAACCCTGTTCATGGAGTGCTGCAGGTAGTGCAGGGTTTTGTTCCAACTAGGCACCAAACTGAGCTACTTAGTTATTTGATCAGTTCAGTGATTGCCTAAATTCAACACACCTGGTCTTCCAGGTAGCTTAAATTAAAAACATGAAGTGCTGCTGCACTCCAGGACCAGGGTTGCCTACCCCTGCCCTAGGCATATATAGTGCACTCATTTTGACTAGGCCCCTATGGGCCCTGTTTAAAGTAGTTAACTACATAGGGAATAGGATGCCATTTGGGACTGGTCCTAGCTTTGGTTTCAGAACTCTGTTAATGTGTTGTGTGTTTACTGTCCATGTCTTGCAGTGAGGTTCGCAGCATCAAGTCCCCAGTCCAGGAGCATGTTATAGACGGCCTTCACCGGGGGAAGAACCCTCTCCTGGGCCAGCAGTCATCCGCCCACAGCATAAGCTTCTCGGACAAGGAGGAGAGAGAGAACCTTCTGCCCAACGGACGCAGCATCTCCCTGGTGGACCTCCAGGACTCTCACATGGTCCAGAGTGGCCAGGGACCCCTCCCTCTCCACGAGGCTCCACCCAGGCTGAGCAGGGTGGGCTCCCAGGCCTCTATCGGACACCCCCACCAGGCTACCACCCCACAGTCACACCAAGTCCTACATCAAAAGCCCTCGTTACGGGACAACCTCCCCCAGAGCGCGCCCCAGGTGCGTCGGCCCCTGCACCCCTCCCTCAGCCAGCAGAGGAGCCTCCAGCCCCTCTCTTTCCAAAATCCTGTCTATCACCTCAGCAACCTGACACAACAACCACAACAACAACACACAGCAGTACACTCCACAACACACTCGGTCCACTCCCACTCAGTGCACTCCCTTCAGCCGGGCTCCAGCTCAGAGAACCTGAGCACCGATAGCTCCCGCAGCCACAGCAACTCGGAGGTTGAGTTCGGAGGCGGGAACCAGGGGGGGAAGGGGGGCAGGGTACCATCCAATAGCAGCCTGGAGGAGTTCAGCCAGCGGAGCACGCAGAGCGAGGACTGCTCCACGCCTTGCCGCCACACCCTGCCGGACAACCAGGGAGGGGCCCACGCTGTGGCAGTGCCCAGGCAGAACAGCACGGGCACAGCCCACATCGTGAGGGTGGAGCAGCAGAGCCGCAGCGGGGGGAGTGCAGGGGCCCGGACGCCCCGCTCCCTGCCCCACAGCGCCTCTCTACGCAGCAGCAGCTCCATCAACACGGAGCCCATGCCTATCCCCATCCAGGGCCAGCCAGGCGCAGGCACTGGAAGCCACTCACGGCAGCAGTCCACCTGCTCCATGGAGAGCCCTGTACCCCCCGTCAGGAGCGTGGCCAAGCAGCGGACACCACAGCAGGTACTGGTCTGGCATACAGAACTACACTTAGATACACAAGCTCAGCTCCGACACCCTGATATATTATGTTATTATTATCAAGGACAAATGTCTCCTAAATAATGTGTGGCCAGTCATATTGGCCACTCAGGGTAGATTTGATTGACATATCGGTATCTGTGGTGATGGTGGTGGTGCAGGTGGCGTCTCCAGTAGAGCCAGTCACCATGTCACCGGTAGAGAGGACAGCAGCGTGGGTGCTGAATAACGGCCAGTACGAAGACGAGGAGGAGGAGGCGGCCCCAGCAGATCAGAGCAGCCAGGACAGCAGGAACGCCGAGAAGGTAAAGAGACAGCCAGAGTCACAGCCAATGATGGCCAAAACATGGCCAAGTTATAAAGGTATATTTGCTAGTGCTGGCTGTCTTCTTCATTACCAAGTCCAAAACATGAGCCTGCTAAGCCAGTGTAGGCAGACAGAGGTTGGCTTTGTCTTAGGCATGACTAACACGATCATCCCCTCCAACTCTCTCGCTCTCTCTTTCCCTCCATGTCTCTTTCTGTCTCTCTCACCTCTCTCCCTCCTGAATGAACAGGAGATCTCCAAGCTGAAGGAGCGCCTGCGGGTGTCTAGTCTGTGTCTGGAGGAGTACGAGAGACGTCTGCTGGCCCAGGAGCAGCAGATGCAGAAACTGCTGATGGAGTACAAGGCCCGCCTGGAGGACAGCGAGGAGAGGCTGCGGCGGCAGCAGGAGGAGAAGGACAACCAGATGAAGAGCATCATCTGCAGGTAGGCAATACTAGGCATGGTTTTGCTTACAACAAGGAGCCTGTGCTCCAGTCATAATTCCTGTGAATGAATGATTGATTGAATGAACGAACTAACAAAATAATTAATACATTTTCAAAATCACAGATTGACTGCTTAATGGCATGCTTCTAGTGTGTTGTATTGTTGTGTCCCAAATGGCACCCTATTCCCTATATAGTGCACTACTTTTTACTAGGGTCCACAGGGCTCTGATCAAAGATAGGTTGCATCTCAAATGGCATGCTATGTCCTCCCCTTTTGGTGTGTATTCGTCTGAGATGGCTATGCTCTGTCACTCACAGGTTAATGGCTGTAGAGGAGGAGCTGAAGAGAGACCATGCAGAGATGCAGGCTGTCATAGACGCCAAGCAGAAGATCATTGATGCACAGGTATAGTAACAGAACACACTGTACATATTTTGTCTGTACTCTATGTAGGGCTAAGGGTTTGAATAATACAATGCTTAGATCCATTCAGTTCCATCCCCTTACGAATAATATTATATTCTCCATGGAAACATTCATTCAGTCTTAAGGGACATCCACACCAAGAATGCTAACTATAACGATAAAAAAATCAAAATCGCTTTAATTCAAGTGGACAGGAGTGTTCACACTACAACGATACAACCTACTATCATACCCTGCTCAAAGGCACTTAAATATTTTGTCTCGCCCATTCACCCTCTGAATGGCACCTATGCACAAGCCATGTGTCAATTGTCTCAAGGCTTAAAAATCCTTCTTTAACCTGTCTCCTCCCCATCTACACTGATTGAAGTGGATTTAACAAGTGACATCAATAAGGGATCATAGCTTTCACCTGGAGTGACCTGATCAGTCTGTCATGGCAGGATGTTTTGTACACTCAGTGTACAGTGGGGAAAAAAAGTATTTAGTCAGCCACCAATTGTGCAAGTTCTCCCACTTAAAAAGATGAGAGAGGCCTGTAATTTTCATCATAGGTACACGTCAACTATGACAGACAAAATGAGAAAAGAAAATCCAGAAAATCACATTGTAGGATTTTTTATGAATATATTTGCAAATTATGGTGGAAAATAAGTATTTGGTCAATAACAAAAGTTTCTCAATACTTTGTTATATACCCTTTGTTGGCAATGACACAGGTCAAACGTTTTCTGTAAGTCTTCAAGGTTTTCACACACTGTTGCTGGTATTTTGGCCCATTCCTCCATGCAGATCTCCTCTAGAGCAGTGATGTTTTGGGGCTGTCGCTGGGCAACACAGACTTTCAACTCCCTCCAAAGATTTTCTATGGGGTTGAGATCTGGAGACTGGCTAGGCCACTCCAGGACCTTGAAATGCTTCTTACGAAGCCACTCCTTCGTTGCCCGGGCGGTGTGTTTGGGATCATTGTCATGCTGAAAGACCCAGCCACGTTTAATCTTCAATGCCCTTGCTGATGGAAGGAGGTTTTCACTCAAAATCTCACGATACATGGCCCCATTCATTCTTTCCTTTACACGGATCAGTCGTCCTGGTCCCTTTGCAGAAAAACAGCCCCAAAGCATGATGTTTCCACCCCCATGCTTCACAGTAGGTATGGTGTTCTTTGGATGCAACTCAGTATTCTTTGTCCTCCAAACACGACGAGTTGAGTTTTTACCAGAAAGTTCTATTTTGGTTTCATCTGACCATATGACATTCTCCCAATCCTCTTCTGGATCATCCAAATGCACTCTAGCAAACTTCAGACGGGCCTGGACGTGTACTGGCTTAAGCAGGGGGACACGTCTGACACTGCAGGATTTGAGTCCCTGGCGGCGTAGTGTGTTACTGATGGTAGGCTTTGTTACTTTGGTCCCAGCTCTCTGCAGGTCATTCACTAGGTCCCCCCATGTGGTTCTGGGATTTTTGCTCACCATTCTTGTGATCATTTTGACCCCACGGGGTGAGATCTTGCGTGGAGCCCCAGATCGAGGGGAGATTATCAGTGGTCTTGTATGTCTTCCATTTCCTAATAATTGCTCCCACAGTTGATTTCTTCAAACCAAGCTGCTTACCTATTGCAGATTCAGTCTTCCCAGCCTGGTGCAGGTCTACAATTTTGTTTCTGGTGTCCTTTGACAGCTCTTTGGTCTTGGCCATAGTGGAGTTTGGAGTGTGACTGTTTGAGGTTGTGGACAGGTATCTTTTATACTGATAACAAGTTCAAACAGGTGCCATTAATACAGGTAACGAGTGGAGGACAGAGGAGCCTCTTAAAGAAGAAGTTACAGGTCTGTGAGAGCCAGAAATCTTGCTTGTTTGTAGGTGACCAAATACTTATTTTCCACCATAATTTGCAAATAAATTCATTAAAAATCCTACAATGTGATTTTCTGGATTTTTTTTTCTCAATTTGTCTGTCATAGTTGACGTGTACCTATGATGAAAATTACAGGCCTCTCTCATCTTTTTAAGTGGGAGAACTTGCACAATTGGTGGCTGACTAAATACTTTTTTCCCCCACTGTATATACCAAGGCAGGACATAGAAACCCAATAATCTATTGATTAAACTAAATATTGAACAACAATTAGTATTTTGCATGCCGTGGCCTAATGGCAATAGTTCCAAATGATACAGCAAATAAAGGGCGTTATTGTCACCATAAAAGATGAATGGAGGCATTTTCCAGGTGGAGTTTTAATGCTCGTTCACGCACACAGTTTTCCGACAGGTCTGATTTATAACGGGAAACATGCATATGGCATGCGCCAAGTTTATACATTTCTATATTTTTGTACGTGTGCATACTTTTCAGAAATTTACGCAACGGTTAGGGGAGCTTTGCGTGCCCGGGGACTGCAGAGCGCAGCCTGGAGGAACGCACAGATCTGCCATTTCATTGCACTTTGACTGGTTAATATTTATAGCCCTACTATTTAGCTAATGAATTGCCTAAGATCTAGCTAATATTTTGCTTCTTACTTTGGCTACACAACTCTAGCCTCTCTCTCTCCCAGCTGTTCCCGTGCACAATAGGCCATAGGCTATAGGATACACAAGCCTCTCCGCTATTCCTCTTCTCCTGAAATCCCAGGAAAGCTATAGGACGTTTATTTTTTGCCTTATTTAATTCAACGCCTAATAGCCTTTTCTTGAAGAGAAGCAGGCTTGCTCTTGCTAATTGCCGAATGTAAAATAGGCCTAGGACAAATGAACTGTCTGGGAAAGTTGAGAAGAGAGAGTGCGTGGGTGTGACCACTTTGGCCAGTGGTGATAACATTGTTGCACTGATGCATTGCAAATGGTTGAGAGATGAGCACAGTGAAAAAGAAGATCCAAAGGAATTGACAACCATTAGAAAAATGGAAATCACTTGCAAACCATTTCAGCAACGAGGCAAGGAATGACATGATGTAAAAGATGCACAGGCTAAATAGCGTTTGCTGTTGAATTGCTACATTTAAATGCGCGTACCGATAGGACGCATGGGAAGAGTAGCTCCGTTTTGTTCCGACAAGACTGTGGTTATATGAAGAAACCAGACAATATAGTTTAAATTAAGCATTTAAAATCGATAGATCAATATATCACCAAGTAACCGGGAGAGAGTGAGCGGTCAGTTATATACAACAGTGAACCAATCTGTGAATAAAGCGACGCTGAGACTCGAACCCAACAAGCCATGGCTTCTCTTAGATGAAAAGACAAAGAACTTGGAGACGCAAATGAGAGCAGCAAACAACTGAAGGATATCCAGGAAAACATAGTTCAAATGCTCTCAATGCTCACCAAAACAAATTAACTGTTAGAATCTGTTGTTTAAAAAAGTTGATTTATCGACCAGCTTATCGTAAATTGAGACAATATTCCTTCCCCCTCCCCCAATACAATTTAGACTGTTGTCCCCAAGTAGATGTTCTTCTCTAGGAAGTAACAATAGAATTAGCTGATGCCAATGAGATACATCGACACTGAAAGGACAATATAAAAGAGGATATATAGCATGTAAGTCAATAATGGTTCTATGGATGTGAGTGGGTGTGAGGGGGAGTATGTGTGGGTATGTGTCTGCATATGAATGGGAGAGTGAGGGATGGAGGAATGTGGATATGTGTGGGAGGGCGGGAGAAAGTGAGAAAGCTGGAGGCGTGGGGTGTATGTGGTGTATGTATAGAGGGGTGTAGATGTGTATGAGAAGAAGGTAGGGGTAAAAAGACTGAGGCTGGGCCTGGGTGGGTAAAGGAGGGAAGGTAGTGATAATCTTGGCTTGGAGGGGAGAACTGGGAGGGGTGGTGGAGAGGGATGGATTTGGTTTGGGAGAGAGAGAAGGAAGGATGTATGTACAATGTATGCATCCACAGTCTTTAGTACATTAGGAGAGGAGTCTGAGCTAAAAAGCCCTAAAAAGGCATGGCGCCTCAAGTACAGATGTACAGTGCATTCGGAAAGTATTCTGCCCCCTTGACTTTTTCCACATTTTGTTACCTTACAGCCTTATTCTAAAATGGATTAAAACGTTTTTTTCCCTCATCAATCTACACACAATACCCCATAATGACAAAGCAAAAACAGGTTATTGTAATGTGTTGTTTTATTACCCCTTTTTCCTCCCCAATTTCGTGGTATCTAATTGGTAGTTACAGTCTTGTCCCATCGCTGCAACTCCCGTACGGACTCGGGAGAGCCAGCCGCACCAATGTGTCGGAGGAAACACTGTACACCTGGCGACCATGTCAGCGTGCATTGCGCCCGGCCCGCAACAGGAGTCGCTAGTGCGCGATGGGACAAGAACATCCCTGCCGGTTCTCCCCCGATTGCTCAGTTTGGCCGGTGGCCAGCTCTAGGAAGAGTCTTGGTGGTTCCAAACGTCTTCCATTTAAGAATGATGGCGGCCACTGTGTTCTTGGGGACCTTCAATGCTGCAGAAATTTTTTGGTACCCTTCCCTAGATCTGTGCCTCAACACAATCCTGTCTCGGAACTCTACGGACAATTCCTTCGACCTCATGGCTTGGTTTTTGCTCTGGCATGCACTGTCAACTGTGGGATCTTATATAGACAGGTGTGTGCCTTTCCAAATCATGTCCAATCAATTTAATTTACCACAGGTGGACTCCAATCAAGTTGTAGAAACATCTCAAGGATGATCAATGGAAACAGGATGCACCGGAGCTCAATTTCGAGTCTCATAGCAAAGGGTCTGAATACTAATGTAAATAAGGTAAACCTGTTTTCGCTTTGTTATTATGAGGTATTGTGTGTAGATTAAAAAAAAATCAATTTTAGAATAAGGCTGTAACTTAACAAAGTGGAAAAAGTGAAGGGGTCTGAGTACTTTCCGAATATGCACTGTACTTTGTTTTATTTTTATTGATTTTGTTAAATGTCTGCTCAGCCCACATGCCCACACACTCTATACACGTAATGTATACAATAACTATTTATTTATACTATAATCCTCCCATTATATGGAATGCCCACCGCCCTCATGTCATTTCTGTTCAAATGTTTTACTTGGTTCTTCAATGACAGACGGAACAGATGAGGTTAGGTTTGATTCTATACAAGTAAAGACCAACAAAATCCAACTTATCACATGAAATGTCCACGGGTCCCTGATGCGGGGGGAAAAAACATATGAGTGTCAGCAGAGTTACATAATAAATAAATAAATTGTTTTAAGAGGAGCTTGGTTGGAGAGGCCTACGCTGCCACCTACTGTAGTAACAGCAGAAGTGTAGGCATACTGATAAATAAGAATACACCATTTCCCCTTATATCCCAGCATATGGACCAAGAAGGCCGTTTTCTAATGTTGAATTGTACCTTGAATTGAGATTACTATTCCCAACTACAAAAGACTATACTTTTTTTCTCAAAGTAATTAATGTTATTCAAGAACTGGCTACATTTTTATTTCCAAAGTGTACTCAATTATTTACTGGATTCAAAAATTAATGATATAGTGATATCGGATCATTCTCCGGTATCATGCTTAATTACATCAATAGAAAATACATTTAGCGACAGAATTTGGAGAATGAACAGAGCGGATCTACTGGACCCACATTTTATTAAATATGTAAACTAAAAATAAATCACAATCTTAGAAAAAGCCCATAAAAAATCTTTACAAGTTAAAGAGGAAATAAAATGTCTGAACTTAAGCAGAAATACAATATTTTACTTCTGAAGAGAGCCAACAACTACAGTGGGGAAAAAAAGTATTTAGTCAGCCACCAATTGTGCAAGTTCTCCCACTTAAAAAGATGAGAGAGGCCTGTAATTTTCATAATAGGTACACATCAAATATGACAGACAAAATGGGAATAAAAATCCAGAAAATCACATTGTAGGATTTTTAATGAATTTATTTGCAAATTATGGTGGAAAATAAGTATTTGGTCACCTACAAACAACCCAAGATTTCTGGCTCTCACAGACCTGTAACTTCTTCTTTAAGAGGCTCCTCTGTCCTCCACTCGTTACCTGTATTAATGGCACCTGTTTGAACTTGTTATCAGTATAAAAGACACCTGTCCACAACCTCAAACAGTCACACTCCAAACTCCACTATGGCCAAGACCAAAGAGCTGTCAAAGGACACCAGAAACAAAATTGTAGACCTGCACCAGGCTGGGAAGACTGAATCTGCAATAGGTAAGCAGCTTGGTTTGAAGAAATCAACTGTGGGAGCAATTATTAGGAAATGGAAGAAATACAAGACCACTGATAATCTCCCCTCGATCTGGGGCTCCACGCAAGATCTCACCCTGTGGGGTCAAAATGATCACAAGAACGGTGAGCAAAAATCCCAGAACCACACGGGGGGACCTAGTGAATGACCTGCAGAGAGCTGGGACCAAAGTAACAAAGCCTACCATCAGTAACACACTACGCCGCCAGGGACTCAAATCCTGCAGTGCCAGATGTGTCCCCCTGCTTAAGCCAGTACATGTCCAGGCCCGTCTGAAGTTTGCTAGAGTGCATTTGGATTATCCAGAAGAGGATTGGGAGAATGTCATATGGTCAGATGAAACCAAAATAGAACTTTTTGGTAAAAACTCAACTCGTCGTGTTTGGAGGACAAAGAATGATGAGTTGCATCCAAAGAACACCATACCTACTGTGAAGCATGGGGGTGGAAACATCATGCTTTGGGGCTGTTTTTCTGCAAAGGGACCAGGACGACTGATCCCTGTAAAGGAAAGAATGAATGGGGCCATGTATCGTGAGATTTTGAGTGAAAACCTCCTTCCATCAGCAAGGGCATTGAAGATGAAACGTGGCTGGGTCTTTCAGCATGTCAATGATCCCAAACACACCGCCCAGGCAACGAAGGAGTGGCTTCGTAAGAAGCATTTCAAGGTCCTGGAGTGGCCTAGCCAGTCTCAAGATCTCAACCCCATAGAAAATCTTTGGAGGGAGTTGAAAGTCTGTGTTGCCCAGCGACAGCCCCAAAACATCACTGCTCTAGAGGAGATCTGCATGGAGGAATGGGCCAAAATACCAGCAACAGTGTGTGAAAACCTTGTGAAGACTTACAGAAAACGTTTGACCTGTGTCATTGCCAACAAAGGGTATATAACAAAGTATTGAGAAACTTATGTTATTGACCAAATACTTATTTTCCACCATAATTTGCAAATAAATTCATTAAAAATCCTACAATGTGATTTTCTGAAATTTTTTCCCCATTTTGTCTGTCATAGTTGACGTGTACCTATGATGAAAATTACAGGCCTCTCTCATCTTTTTAAGTGGGAGAACTTGCACAATTGGTGGCTGACTAAATACTTTTTTTCCCCACTGTATAGGTTAAACTCATGGGAAAAAATGTATGCACTCACTTAACTGTAAGTCGCTCTGGATAAGAGTGTCTGCTAAATGACTAAAATGTAAAATGTAAAATAAAGCATACTACTTAATTGCAAGTAAACCTGGTAAATAGCTCTCACAAACGAATACATGCTAAACCAGTTATAATTTTTTAAGATAAAGATACAAAGGCGATAATTAGAAACAACAATGCAATTAATTACACATTTTGTAAGTTTCTAGGAAGATTTATACAAATCAGAATTAAACAGTGGGATGGATCCTATAGCCTTCTTAGACTCAACAACTCTGAAGCAACTATCAGTGGACAAAAAAATAATCATTAAAAACAGAGATCGCCCAAGAATAAATATTAGATACTGTTAAAACATTCACACTGAGAAAAGCACCAGAAATGGATGGCTTTCCCATAGAATTCTATTCAACATTTTGGGACAAAAAACAAGATATAGATTAATCAATAATGGCTGTTGATGCCGAAAAGGCTTTCAATCGTCTTGAATGGTCTTTTCTATTCAAAACTTTCCAGCTGAAATAATAAATGTAATACAAAAAATTTATAAATATCCTAAAGCAAAAATATACATGAATAATACATTATCTGATGAAATTGCATTAGAAGGGGGCACAAGACAGGGATGTCCTCTCTCCTCTCCTGTTTGCACTGGCAATTGAACCGCTTGCAGAAAGAATTAGACAGGACTCAAATGTAACAGGTATTGGTAAACACTAATATAAAGTAAACTTTTTTGCAGAAAATCTCCCGATAATCCTGACCAATATTGAAAACTCATTGCCCCCTTTGCTAAAAATATTTTCAAAAATCTCAGGTTATAAAATTAACATGGGGGGGATGACAAAATTGCAATAGGAAAAATAATAACTCATGATTTACAGCAATCCTTTAAGTGGACCACAACAAATATTAAATAAAGGTGGATACCAGGTCAGTTGTACAACTGAATGCATTCAACTGAAATGTGTCTTCCGCATTTAACCCAACCCCTCTGAATCAGAGAGTTGCGGAGGGCTGCCTTAATCGACATCCACGTCTTCGGCGCCCGGGGAACAGTGGGTTAACTTCCTTGCTCAGGGGCAGAACAACATATTTTTTGGGGTTACTGGCCCAACGCTCTTATCCGCATGGCTATAGGATGCTTAATAAGTGACAACAAATATATAAAGATAACTTTATTCCATTACTCAACAATATGAAAGCAGATTTAATTAAATGGAATAATCTTCCCATAAATCTTATAGGTAGAATAAACCTCTTTAAAATGGCATGGATGCCAAAGTTTTGTATCTATTTTCGGTTATACCAATTACCCCACCGAAGGCATTCTTTAAAAAAGTATACTCTATCATAAGACTTTATATGGAAAAATAAAATGCATAGAATAAAAAGGAACATTTTACATCTTCCTAAGTCTGAGGGTGGTTTTAACCTTCCAGACTTGGAATTGTATCAACTCGCTACCCAAGGCTTTTACTTGCGACCATATAGTTGAATGCACTTAAGAGGAACAATAGGTTCATATTGAAGATGTGCATGCTCATCCCCCGAATCTTTTTACATGTCTATTTTCAAAGGATAAAGCTAAGAACATTAACAACTTCATAGTTAAGAACACTATAGCGATATGGAAGAAAATTGTACGTATTTTACAAGAACCAATATCACTCCCTAGAAACACAACCTTATGGAAT
Organism: Coregonus clupeaformis; assembly: GCF_020615455.1. NCBI lineage: Eukaryota > Metazoa > Chordata > Actinopteri > Salmoniformes > Salmonidae > Coregonus > Coregonus clupeaformis. The sequence goes on from NC_059205.1 coordinate 40,535,098, forward strand.
AATCCTTGGATAGCTTTTCAGAATTAATCGATACATTTGCCCACATGGAAAACTAAAGGCATAGCTCAGTTGGTAGAGCATGGCGTTTGCAACGCCAGCGTTGTGGGTTCGATTCTCACGGGGGACCAGTATAAAAATAAAAAAAATGTATGCACTCACTAACTGTAAGTCGCTCTGGATAAGAGCGTCTGCTAAATGACAAAAAATATATATATATATATATATATATATATATATATATATATATATATATATATCCAACTGACAATCTCTTAGAAAAATATAAATTATTGGAAACAAGATTTCAAATGAACTGATGTTGGCATAAGATGGAGGGAAAGTTGGAGCATAACTACCGAAATTACAGTTAACGAAAATGTATGCTTAATCCAGTATAAACTAATTTATAGAATTTATTATACAAGGAACAAAATGCACAAATTGTACAGCACAACAGCAGAGTCATGTCTCAAGTGTTAAACTAATAATGACTCAATAATCCATGCTTTTTGGGAATGCTGTAAAGTTCTGAAGTTGTGGGCGGAGCTGGACAGTTGGCTGTCAGAAGTATTACAAAATAAACTTATATTACAATCTATCTGCATATTTTAAGACATGACATATGGGGGTATAATGAGATACTTAATGGTCTGGACAATTCTTTTCTCATCACTCATTTGGAAAAAATCTCTACTAAAAACTTGGAAGTCAATCAAGCCGCCATCATAGACACAATGGAAATATCAAATTATTGAAATATTGAAATAGCATGGGCAACCGAGAAAAACATATTGGTACAACTTAAGACCAAGTGGCAAACAATAATGCAGGCACTAGGGATGGGGGTGTGAGCATGCGGGTCTGGGCAGATGAGAAGTAGTCATTGTTTGTACAGTACCAGTCAAAAGTTTGGATACACCTACTCATTCCAGGGTTTTTCTTTATTTGTACTATTTTCTACATTGTAGAATAATAGTGAAGACATCAAAACAATGAAATAACACATATGGAATCATGTAGTAACCAAAAAAGTGTTAAACAAATCAAAATATATTTTATATTTGAGATTCTTCAAAGTAGCCACCTTTTGCCTTGATGACTGCTTTCCAGCTTCATGAAGTAGTCACCTGGAATGCATTTCAATTAACAGGTGTGCCTTGTTAAAAGTTAATTTGTGGAATTTCTTTCCTCCTTAATACGTTTGAGGCAATCAGTTGTGTTGTGACAAGGTAGTATACAGAAGATAACCCTATTTGGTAAAAGACCAAGTCCATATTATGGCAAGAACAGCTCAAATAAGCAAAGAGAAACGACAGTCCATCATTACTTTAAGACATGAAGGTCAGTCAATACGGAACATTTCAAGAACTTTTAAAGTTTCTTCAAGTGCAATCGCAAAAACCATCAAGCGCTATGATGGAACTGGCTCTCATGAGGACCGCCACAGGAAAGGCAGGCCCAGAGATACCTCTGCTGCAGAGGATACGTTCATTAGAGTTACCAGCCTCAGAAATTGCAGCCCAAATAAATGCTTCACAGAGTTCAAGTAACAGACACATTTCAACATCAACTGTTCAGAGGAGACTGCGTGAATCAGGCCTTCATGGTCGAATTGCTGAAAAGAAACCACTACTAAAGGACAGTTGGAAGAAGAGTTGCTTGGGCCAAGAAACACGAGCAATGGACATTAGACTGGTGGAAATATGTCCTTTGGTCTGATAAGTCCAAATGTGAGATTTTTGGTTCCAACCGCCGTGTCTTTGTGAGACGCAGAGTAGGTGAACGGATGATCTCCGCATGTTTGGTTCCCACCGTGAAGCATGGAGGAGGAGGTGTTATGGTGCGGAGGTGCTTAGCTGGTGACACTGTCTGTGATTTATTTAGAATTCAAGACACACTTAACCAGCATGGCTACCACAGCATTCTACAGCCATACGCCATCCCATGTGGTTTGGGCTTAGTGGGACTATCATTTGTTTTTCAATAGGACAATGACACAACATACCTCCAGGCTGTGTAAGGGCTATTTTACCAAGAAGGAGAGTGATGGAGTGCTGCATCAGATGACCTGGCCTCCACAATCCCCCGACCTCAACTCAATTGAGATGGTTTGGGATGAGTCGGACCGCAGAGTGACTGAAAAGCAGCCAACAAGTGCTCAGCATATGTGGGAACTCCTTCAAGACTGTTGGAAAAGCATTCCATGTGAAGCTGGTTGAGAGAATGCCAAGAGTGTGCAAAGCTGTCATCAAGGCAAAGGGTAGCTTTTTGAAGATTCTCAAATATAAAATATACTTTGATTTGTTTAACAGTTTTTTGTTTACTACATGATATTGTGTTATTTCATAGTTTTGATGTCTTCACTATTATTCTACAATGTAGAAAATCGTAAAAAGAAAGAAAAACCCTTGAATGAGTAGGTGTGTCCAAACGTTTGACTGGTAGTGTACATTGAAGTATTATTTGCAGTTGTCACTATGACAATGAACACACCCTGAAGCACTGATCAATGGTCTGTGTTACCACCTTATTAATAGGCCTTACAGCGTGCAGTAGGATGTGTTGATCAGTTGATTGACAGGTGTAGGCTACTGCAGAACGATAAACAATAAACTTTCCTTTAGTGTGGATGCTCGCCAATGTTTTATAGTTATGTATAATTTATCGTTATAGTTATCACCCTTAGTGTGGATGGCCTTTTACATTTGGGGTTGATTACCTTGTCATATCCTTGACAGCTTTTCAGAGCAATCTTGAATGACATTCACATTCTCACCAGAGGCATCTTTGCTCTCGCTTTTTGTGCTTTTAAAAGGCCTGTCATCTCAACTCGTTGCCTCAGAAGACTTTACGTCAACAGATTTTCAATACCAAGCAGGGAAAGAGGATTTATATTTAATTGGAACTATTATTTCACTATCAAAATAAATATTTTAAATGCTTTGACTTCTTGACATTGCTTTTTTCTTTACAATGTTATCTTTTGGTCAGGGGAGATCTAATTTCCACTAACTTTCAAAGTATAGACTTGACATGAAGTAAGGACTATTCACATGGAATCCAACCCCTTTCAATCTTTGGAAGGGGATGAAGTTATTTTGCTCTGCATTGGAGCAGAGAACCTGTTGACTTTATCACTATCACTATGTTCCACTGAGTTCCAGGTCAATAAAGCAACAGAGGTAATCCAAGCAGGCAAGTAAACCAGTCAGTCCTCTGGTTTTGGGAAATGCTGGCAACCCTTGAATGAGAGCAACCACACTTGACACCCATTCCTGCCTCCCTGCCAAAAAAGTCCTTATTCCTGTGCAGACTAGAGGTCGTTGTTGTTGTTTGGTATTGCTTTTGAAATTAGATTTTTGATTTCCCAATCAGTCAGAATATAAATATAGAACATAATCTAATACATGTTCATTACTTTTGTAGGTATACTACGCCCCTATTGCTACAATTCATGTTTCTCCATATCTGATGTCAATCTAATCTCAGACAGTGGCTCTCATAGTTAAAAATAAACAATATTATAGTATGAGAAAGTCTGTCTTGAATTAGGGCTGGTATTTATGAAGCAGTTACATTCAGATGTGTTCACTATTTCTGTCTCTACAGGACTGTGTGTTGTGAGTTCGCTCTTAGCAGATGATGTATCTGTTATCCCCAGCTTTGGCTGCTTTTCACCCTGCCCTCTTAATTTAGCTACCATCACTCCCAAAACCCTTCTCCCCTTCCCTCCTCTCCCCCAGTTCTGCAGGAACAGTGCCAGGACCTGGCTAGATGAGGTTGCCCATGGCTAGAGACAAAAAATTATTATGTTGCTGATTACAAGGAGGGCAAACCGAGTCCGTTTTCCTACTTCTATGAGGGGGAACATTCAAGGATATCATACAGGGCAGTTCAGTCCAAGGGTTATGGATATAACTGGGATTTCAGTTGTTATTTTTTTTTGAAGATAGTTCAATACAAATAATCCTCATGTGTTTACACAATATACATTGGCAGTAGTTTTCTGTTAAAAGCCATGCCACTGTTGACATGTAGGCTCTGTGAATGGTATACGAATAGATATCTAAAATTGTTCTTTTTTTTAAACAAACATGACGCAATGCTTGGATATGAGTTTTTAGTTTTATCTATAATTTTGGCTGCTAAACAAAAAATGGGTATATTTCAGACTTGAATTTCACCATCTACAGAGTAGTAGTCATCCTTTAGCTTACCCTGCTCATCTATTCTCCACTGTAAAGTGAATGCTTTCCTCACTCACTCCCTCCCTCTTCCCATCCTCTCTTTTTCTCCAGGAGAAGAGGATAAGCTCTCTGGATGCAGCCAACTCTCGGCTGATGAGTGCCCTGACACAGGTGAAGGAGCGCTATAGCATGCAGAACCTGCGCAACGGCCTCTCGCCAACCAACCCCACAAAACTGTCGATCACTGAGAACGGAGAGTTTAAAAACAGCAGCTGCTGATTGTTAGTCGAACAGCGTGAGATGGTGTGATGATGGTCACACTTTCTCCATGCACACAGACCAAGGACCTGTGTCTCTCTTGACTGTACGTACTTTACATCTACATGGAATGTCTAGATATTAATGTATATAACTTATATCTTGTATTGGTTGTGTACAGAGATGCTACTGGAAAGACGGGTCATTTGAAGATGAAAACGGGGATCAACTGTTGTCATTAAATAGTGATTTGGTGTTTTATAAATGACATTATTATTCCCATATGCAGACATATTTTAAGTATTCTCTAATTAAGAGATGATATATTGAGGAGATGTACATATCATAAAGTGGGTTTGTTTAAATAAATAGCTAAAAGCACAGAGTGAGCAATTATAGCTCTAAAAACATACTGAAGTCATGATAGGAGTGGAAGGGCAAAATAAACCAAAACCGTTTTATGCACACTGTTATTCTAACCCTACTTTTTTATATTTTTTAACTTCTGTTTTTGTTGTCTTAAACTAGGGGCTGAATTGGTTTTGATTAGCTGATTTTGAGTACAGTTGAAGTCGGAGGTTTACATACACCTTAGCCAAATACATTTAAACTCAATTTTTCACAATTCCTGACATTTAATCCACACGCTTTTTCAATTCTGCCCACATTTTCTATAGGATTGAGGTCAGGGCTTTGTGATGGCCACTCCAATACCTTGACTTTGTTGTCCTTAAGCCATTTTGCCACAACTTTGGAAGTATGCTTGGGGTCATTGTCCATTTGGAAGACCCATTTGCGACCAAGTTTTAACTTCCTGACTGATGTCTTGAGATGTTGCTTCAATATATCCACATAATTTTCCTTCCTCATGATGCCATCTATTTTGTGAAGTGCACCAGTCCCTCCTGCAGCAAAGCACCCCCACAGCATGATGCTGCCACCCCCGTGCTTCACAGTTGGGATGGTGTTCTTCGGCTTGCAAGCACCCCCTTTTTCCTCCAAACATAACAATGGTCATTATGGCCAAACAGTTCTATTTTTGTTTCATCAGACCAGAGGACATTTCTCCAAAAAGTACGATCTTTGTCCCCATGTGCAGTTGCAAACCGTAGTCTGGCTTTTTTATGGCGGTTTTGGAGCAGTGGCTTCTTCCTTGCTGAGCGGCCTTTCAGGTTATGTTGATATAGGACCCGTTTTACTGTGGATATAGATACTTTTGAACCTGTTTCCTCCAGCATCTTCACAAGGTCCTTTGCTGTTGTTCTTTGATTGATTTGCACTTTTCGAACCAAAGTACGTTCATCTCTAAGAGACAGAATGCGTCTCCATCCTGAGCGGTATGATGGCTGCGTGGTCCCATGGTGTTTACACTTGCGTACTATTGTTTGTACAGATGAACGTGGTACCTTCAGGCATTTGGAAATTGCTCCCAAGGATTAACCAGACTTGTGGAGGTCTACAATTGTTTTCTGAGGTCTTGGCTGATTTCTTTTGATTTTCCCATGATGTCAAGCAAAGAGGCACTGCGTTTGAAGGCCTTGAAATACATCCACAGGTACACCTCCAATTGACTCAAATTATGTAAATTAGCCTATCAGAAGCTTCTAAAGCCATGACATCATTTTCTGGAATTTTCCAAGCTGTTTAAAGGCACAGTCAATTTAGTGTATGTAAACTTCTGACCCACTGGAATTGTGATATAAGTTAAATAATCGGTCTGTAAACAATTGTTGGAAAAATTACCTGTGTCATGCACAAAGTAGATGTCCTAACCGACTTGCCAAAACTATAGTTTGTTAACAAGACATTTGTGGAGTGGTTGAAAAACGAGTTTTAATGACTCCAACCTAAGTGAATGTAAACTTCCGACTTCAACTGTATATTGGGACTGCTGCTTGCCCATTGTTAGCTGAAACCATAGGTCTTTGAGTTCAGGTTCTTAAGGCCTACTGGATCTTCATAAATTAGTCGTCTCGATCCACAACCTTGCCACAGAATAGCAAATTGTATTTATTTCTGTACCGCTTACTGTCAAACCTTCAAGATCCCAAAAGAAGACCCTCCTGACTTTGTACAATTTAATGTCAATAACTACTGTTTAAAAGAGTCTGTTGTCCCCCTCCCCTTGAATGAACTGGTTTATGTCAATGATTGCATATCTGTCCATTGTTGAATGTTGTGGAGAATAAAAGCTGCCTATAATTTTGTGGATGTTTTGCGTTTATATGAATGGTATATGGTTTGTAATTCAACTACAGTGCTAAAGCACACACATTTTTGTGGAGTTACATAATTATCCCCCTTATAAAGCTTATTTGGTTGTTGTTTTTACTTTGGAAGATGTGACTTAATTAGTGAACCACAGTTAGTAGAACGGGGCATGTGAAACATACTTGTAAGCTTGATGAGAGGGCCTCAATGACAGATGGAAAGTGGCAGGTTTACGCCTAGTCTCACTAGGCAGACGGGTTGCCTCCCACATTAACAATGTTCCAGCATAAACTGTGTGCAGTTGTACGGTTGCCATAGGTCTGGGATTTCCATAGACTAGAGCAGTGGCTCCCAACCTTTTTCGGTTAGTGTACCACCAACTGAATTGTGCTATGCCCGGAGTACCCCTTAAGTACCACCTTGTGTGTATTTTAACAGTAAGTCTATGGTCTCATGAGTCTTCTCAAGTACCTCCTGTGGATAGGCCAAGTACCCCCAGGGGTCCTAGTACCCCTGGTTGGATCTTTACATGACACCCAGAACCTAGACATCGGCCTACCGCCAGGGGGCGCTCGCTGTCTCCAATGCGTCCTAGCCACGCATGCGCCCAGAGTCCAGGCCTAACCGTCTCGTGCCCCAGTGCCATCATGTCTGCGGTCTGAATGGTTCGTATTTGCTAGCCGGCTCGTTTGAAAAAGTATCTGGTGGAACTCGAGTGGGTAAGATAAGCGAAGTGCAAATACAATGTGTACTAAATTGTGTGAAGTGTATTTAGCTAGCTGGCCATGTCCGTAATTTCATTGCAACATTGGCTGGTACAGAACTGAAGATTGAGCTTCTAAACGAGCTAACGTTTGCTTTCTAGCTAGCTACCTGAATTAGCTAGTTAGCTAGCAGCTTGTCTATCTTTCAGCTAACATAAGCCTAGCCGGCTAGCTAGATAATTTTATTTGTCTGACCTAGCTAGCTAACTGCATGCATTTTAGGTAACATTTACGGGCAGTTAGGACTTGTAAATCCCTCTAAAATATTGCATTTAGCCAGCGTCCACGCTCATGTAGCTTTAGCTTGCCAATAGCAGATCACGGCGTTAACGTTAGCTAGCTAAGAAAAAATAATAAAAACGACCTAGTTAACTAAGCTAACATCCTGAGCTTGGTTTTTCTGGTGTTTAAACCAACAAAGTTATTGAATCCTAGATACCAGTCAGTTGCTCTGGAAAAATTATATGAATCTCTGAACCCAACAGATCCACAAATCCGCCATGGCGGACATCAAGAACTTCCTGTATGCTTGGTGTGGGAAGAAGAAACTAACACCCAACTATGACATTCGAGCCGCTGGAAACAAAAACCGACAGAAGTTTCTGTGTGAGGTCAGTTGTATTGTTTCAAATATGTCTGCATCTGCAAGCATCAGGTAAATAACAGAAGTAGCTTTTTAAATATAAAAAATATACATGTAATTCCTCTTCCAAGGTTCGTATTGAGGGATTCAACTACACTGGAATGGGAAACTCCACCAATAAGAAGGATGCCCAGGCAAATGCTGCCAGAGACTTTGTCAATTATCTTGTCCGAGTTGGGGAAATGAATGCAGCGGAAGTCCCAGCCCTTGGGGTCAGTTATTATAATTTCACACAATAGGTTATCAATAAAACGTCACAATGCAGAGCGTTCGATTTGGCTGCTGGGGGACAAGGAGACCCCCAGCTCTGCTAAAACCATTGACAACTTCTTGCCGTTTTCTATGGATTGTTAAATAAATGTGAACTATTTGGTTATATTATCATCACCTCTTGAAGAGCATAGTCAGAACTACACATTTCCGATTATTCCATCCAAAACAATTGCCCCTATTTAGCACTATCATCAGTTATACAGCAAGTAACTACATACTTCTCATTATCAGTAAAAATCAATTGATCATGTAACATTCAAATACGTGAGCGTAGCCTAACGATATCTCAATATTGGCCACCATTAATAGGATATTTGAGTGATATAAAATAAAAGTGAACTATACCTGACAAGTATGAGTGGTTTAGGTTAATTTCCTGTCCTTTGTGGGCGCGGCCTATCGAGCAGCAGAAGGGCGCATTTGCCGATGGATGCACTTTTGGCTGATAGTGTTTCCTTTGCAAACTACCGGTAGAAACTTTGTACAGTTGGCTAAACATAGTGGTAAGTAGACCTAATGTACATTTTTCTCCAACCAACGTAAGCCTACCTAGTGAAGTTAGCTAACGTTATCCCCTTTTCAACATTGTTTTTAAGTGTTTAGTCATGATTGCTACTGACAGACATGATAGGCTACATTTAAGTGGTAATGCCCTCGAAGCTAGTGTTTGGAGGATATATAAAAAAAGAAACGTGCCAATATATCCTCCAAACACCGGCTTTGAGGGCATTATCACTTTTATACAACGGGTAAACTACATATTCAAATAATAATTGCCATATTTTCATTAAAAACTTTATTTTGACGAATTTATCACTACTATTTCATCCTTCCACAAGACGTAGTCCCGACACAAATCTAGGGTTGCTACCCAAGCCGTCTGGTCGTTCTATCGGTTCGGTTACCAGAGACGCGACCCAGTCATTAAGTATTTTTGTTCTGTATCTATGGATGCGACCCAGTCGTTCGTTCTAAATGTGCCATTACCATATTGGCTGGCAACGTTCTTATCCCTTGCTTGCTAGCTAGCCAACTACGGCTAATTTACAGTCACGTTAAACAGTGCAGCCAGAAGAACAAGATTTAGCCATGGTAACTTGTGGAATAGACACCGGCTGGAATGTGGTTTTAACCAATCGGCATTCAGGGTTAGACCCACCCGTTGTATAATGATTGATGGACCACAAATTAGCTGGCTAGCTAGCTGATAACAGATCACATCAATATGGCTAGTTAACCAATCCCTTGAACAGCACAAAGTTGTCAATGGTTTTACCGGAGCAGGGGATCTCTTTGCCCCCCAGCAGCCAAATCATATTGTGACATTTTATTGATAACGACCTATACTTTTTACGATCCAAGATAAAACATTTGGTGATGGACACTTTATTACCGTATTAAAAATAATTTTCCTATTAACAGGCAAGTGGACCTGACTTCAGTGAGCCTGACTGTGGAGGAGGTGGTGGTGGAGGCAATGTTGGCTTTGGAAGTCTTCCTCCAAGTGGACCTATCCCTCCTCACCTGGTTGTGAAAGCTGAGCAAGGTACTAGGCTGATTTTGTTATGTTCTAAGCCTATTCTAATTCCATTCCCATGGTGTCATAACTCATCTCGTTGTTTAACTTTTGCTTCAGTGAATGCACCTTCTGGACCAGTCCCAGGTGTCACTGGTTTGGGATATTCGGGGGGTGGCGGCAATTATTCCGGAGGTGGTGCAAACACCAATGCTCCGTGGGATCGTGGGGCCAATCTGAAGGACTACTACTCAAAGAGAGATGAGCAAGAGGCACAGGCGGTAGGACCTGTCAATTCACAATTTTTATAAGGCATTGTTGTTTCATATCCATTAGCTATATTTATGCTGAATTATATTTAATATAAGCAATGCATTTGTAGTAATTCACGTTCTTCACGCATGGGGCGGCAGGTAGCTTAGTGGTTAAGAGCGTTGTGCCAGTAACCGAAAGGTCGCTGGTTCTAATCCCCGAACCGACTAGGTGAAAAATCTGTCTGTGCCCTTGAGCAAGGCAATTAACCCTAATTGCTCCTGTAAGTCGCTCTGGATAAGAGCGTCTGCTAAATGACAAAAAAAAATGCCTGATTTTAACCTTTGATGAGTTTATTTTCCCCATCAAGACTCTGGAGTCTGAGGAGGTAGATCTGAACGCAGGACTCCATGGCAACTGGACTTTAGAGAACGCCAAGGCCCGTCTGAACCAGTTTTTCCAGAAGGAGAAGAATCAAACCGATTACAAATACAGCCAAGTTGGGCCTGACCACAACAGGTCAGGAGGATGGGAAAATATTTCGGCCTGGAAGTTGATCACTTAGCCTGGTGGAACCAGCCTGAACTCTGGTGAACGCAGTGACCAGGCTGGTTCCAATAGGCTAGTGATTATGAGATTTTCCATAGATTCATTTATATACTAGTTTATCAGGAATATTGCTCCAAAGCATTCATGACAAACCAAAAGCTTGCCTGTAGACATACAGGTAACTGCCATAATATAGTAAACACTTGAGTAAATAAGGGATACAAAGTATATTGAAAGCAGGTGCTTCCACACAGATGTGGTTCCTGAATTAAGTAAGCAATTAACATCCCATCATGCTTAGGGTCATGTATAAAAATGCCCAGTTGCCCATTATTTTGGCTACCATGGCAAGAAGAAGCGATCTCAGTGACTTTGGAAAAGGAGCATAGGAGGTTTAAAGGGTGTGTGTGTGTCTCAGTCACCAGATCTCAACCCAATTGAACACTTATTGGAGATTTTGGAGCGGTGCCTGAGACAGCGTTTTCCACCACTATCAACAAAACACCAAATTATGGAATTTCTCAAGGAAGACTGGTGTCACATCCCTCCAATAGAGTTCCAGACGTTTGTAGAATCTATGCCAAGGCACATTGAAGCTGTTCTGTTGACTCGTGGCCCAACGCCCTATTAAGACATTTTATGTTGGTGTTTCCTTTATTTTGGCAGTTACCTGTACATTAGTTATGGGGACTGTATGTTTTTCTGCTGGACTTATATGGAGACAGAGCCCTCCTGGGTGTGCGATTAACACCTGAGAGATCTCAGTGAATTTTTCTCAAGTCATTTTGGAGCTATTTATACCTCAGCCATAGAGATCCTATAATCCCAAAAGTAATTATATGATCTCTGACCTCAACTAATACCTTACTAGTACAATATTGATCCTATTTGAATTTAACTGGACTCTGTCAGTAATTATGAATATGAAAAGTAGTGGAGATGTTGATGCCAGAATTCACAACCTACCTTGTCAAGACATGTGACATCCTTTAGGCTGCACTAAAGTTGTCATATGGTTGCATCCACAATGGGGGATGGAATGGACAGATTATTGTGTGGTTTTGATTTCTGGTGTCACTTGTTCCACTAGGGATGGGGCATTCTGTGGCTGAGGTGATAAAGTTGATTGTTGATTGAAGTCTGGCAGAATAACATACTGGCTCCCCCAAGGGAAAGGGTTATCATCAGACTGGACAATAGGCTTCTCAAACTCAGAGGTCAGTTGGTCCAATGATTGATACATGTTTTATCAACTGTAAAAACATGACAGTTATACATCATTCTGAATTCAGATTTTTCATAGAAAGAGAATTAGGCTTAGTAACATTATGGATGATGGTGTTTTCTCGCTTCTACTTTAGGAGCTTTATTGCTGAGATGCAGTTATTTGTAAGACAGCTTGGTAGAAGTAAGTACCAACTTTTTCAGTCAACACAAACTGAATTGTCTGTCAGACGTAAAATGCTTTGTTTACAATTTTGGAGATGAGTCTCAGAAATATTTGATATTTCCAAATTCTGGAGAAAATGTAAACAATGACAACCTAGTTTAGTAGCTTTCTGGAGATAACAAGTATGTGACTTCACACGCAGTGTAAGAAATACATTTTCATTTGTTTTGTAGAGATAATCGCCCGTGAGCATGGCTCTAACAAGAAGCTGGCGGCCCAGTCCTCTGCGCTGTCTATCGTCCGTCAACTTTACCATCTGGGTGTCATTGAGCCTTATTCTGGCATTACTAAGAAGAAAGAGGGGGAAATTGTAAGTAACGTGTTTTACTGCTGAGAAATATATTACATTGATTTAATAATGACAGGGTCTTAATGGTGTATGCTTTGTGTTTGTTCACCTTATTTCATATGTTTCAAGGTTAGAACAAAGTATGCAGCAAGTCTTTTTAACCTATGGTTGAACCTTGGTGTCTTCACAGTTGGAAGCTTTTGAGGTGAATGTGGTGGATGATCTGCAACATCAGCTGCAGAGTATGGCCCAAGAACTGGGTGTTGCAATTCCACCTCCAGTAAGTCTAATTTATATGATGACATTTATTAATCGATATACAGTTTCAATTAGTATCTGTCCTGTTACACAGAAAAGCAAAGTACTGTATGTGATTGATATGAGTGTGACGTTGAATATGAGGATTATATGAGTTAAACCTTTTTCCTGTCCCCAGCCACCTGATCCAAGTACCCCAGTGTCCTTGGTCCAAGGGAAGATGGCTGTGTTTGAGCCCTCTCAGAGACAGAGCTTGGCCGGGGTGGTGCCCTGGTCCCCTCCGCAAGTCAACTGGAACCCCTGGACCAGCAGCAATATAGACGATGGACCACTAGCATTTGTGAGTCAGACTTGTTTCTAGCTGTACATTTGGTAAAAGAAATGCAACAATATATCTGTTTTCTACTGTTATTCTCATCATAATCTGTCCTTTCTTTCTCAAAACTAAAGCAGTCTATTTTGTCATGGTAGACCCACCATCCCATCTAAAAGTATCATTTACATTTCCCCCTAGTGCACCCCAGAGCAAATCAGCACTGACCTCCATCAGGAGCTGACCTATCAATTGGAACAAGATCAAAACCTACAGAAGGTATGTTGTTGCCCTCACTTAACTGCGATTGAGTGATTCCTCATGAAACCAGGACAAAAACAGACCCTGGTTTTGGGGATTTTCATGAAATGTAATCCATAGAATGGTCCTTTGGAGGTAGGATTGTTGACATTTATTTGACATTTGTATCTTAAAGCATAATTGAGAAATAATTGACTCCATAATGTTTCATTTGTAGGTGCTACAAAGCAAAAATGTGTGTCATGAAGCTTTACCGCTTGCCCTGTAATATTAGTATTTTGATTTACACAAAAATCTTACATTTAAAGGTGCAATATGCAGAAGTCGCCTAATTTCAGTTTGTGACAAAACAAGCAATATATTGTAGATAATCATTGTACCATCTAAACCGGTGAAATATATTTTCTATAACCAAAAATATTGTATTTTCAGCTTGTTTTAAGCTGGTGTGCAAAACCGAAAGTAAAAGATGCAAAAACTAAACTTAAGAATAGAAAACACAGAAACAGCGCACATAGAACAGATCTACCGCTTCTTAGATTTGCTTTCAATGAGAATGACAGATCTAGAACTCACAAAAAGTTACATATTGCAGCTTTAATTTATGAATATTTAATAATATAAACATGAATACTGAAAATATACCATTTCTGATTTGGCTAATGTTTCACTATTATTGTGCATAATATACTCTACAGGCATATCAAAGTTCCAGAGTGGGCTCTCTGTTACTTTTAGAGTTATTATCCAATTTGTAAGCATTACAACAGAGTGAATGTGAAAATGGATTCAAAATGGTCACCCTTTGCTGGTGATTTGCAGGATGTGCAATGATACAAGTAATTGGAGGGCTGTGGTTGTTTACATTGCCTACTATGCCAATTTCTCTGTATAAAATGGGCCATAACTTAAAAACTAGCAGAGATCCCACTCTGGAACTTTGATATGCCAATACTCTTAAAGGAGGCGGCCTGGGCAAGGCCAAAATGTCACAAATATTCCAACTTCAATTAATAATTTATTAATATGCTTTTAGATACAAATGTAAAATATATGTCAACAATCCTGCCTCCAAAGGACCAAGCTATTGAAAAAATGTAGTGGAAATCTGATTTTTTTTTTGTATTTTTTTTGTTCTGGTTTCGTGAGGAATCACTCGATTATCTTGATTTTGTGTTAAATTATGTCCTGTTATCAGTCCCTCCAGGATTCCGCGTTTCTGTGATCACATTTTCTGTGTGCAAAATCAACAATTACCCACATATTTTGCGAGGGCTTGCAAATTTTCCCAATCAACACACTATTTCCACATAAGTCAAATCATTGCAATATTATCACATAAATCTGACCCATCACCGCAGTACGAAAAGAGGGCTTGCGGTTTCAACCAATCACTGCACATTTCTCGCATAATATGCTTCAATCAAGCCACACGTCAACAAACTTTTTCCCACAGCGGCACATATTAGTGATAATTTGGACAGTCGTTGCATATTGCCATGCAAAATATCAGAATTTTGCATGAGACAGTGTTATGTTATGTCTGACTGACATGCAAAAATGTGTCTCCTAGGTCATTGGGGAGCGAGACGGGCTTCCAGTGAAGAAGTTTGAGGAGGCGATAATGACTGCCGTTCAGGGCAGCTCGGTGGTGATCATTCGAGGGGCAACCGGCTGTGGCAAAACCACCCAGGTTCCTCAGTACATCCTGGATCAGTTCATCAAGAGTGGGAGGGCGTCCGAATGTAACATTATTGTAACCCAGGTAAGACTCAAAATGAAATATTCATGTATTTGAATATTTTCCTTGCTTGTGATGAGATAATGACTTTGTTGTCCCCTTGGGAAATGTTGTTTGTGGCATTGTGTAAATGTTAAACAACATTACAAACAGAAACACAGGTCCAGGACATGGACTGTTACATACAAGATAAATATAATATAAAAGTGAAGATAGCTGAATGACTGACTGCTATTTCACGGTGACCTCCTTCCCTTCTTCCTCAGCCCCGGCGTATCAGTGCAGTGTCTGTGGCAGAGCGTGTTTCCTACGAGAGAGGAGAGGATGTCGGTAAGAGCTGTGGGTACAGCGTCCGCTTTGAATCCATCCTCCCACGACCCCATGCCAGCATCATGTTCTGCACTGTTGGTAAGTGTCTCTCTTATTCTCGTTTGTCATTCATACTTTAGGTGTTTTATGTAGCTAATATAACTGGGGATGAGAATAGCTCGGGTTAAGAATAGCAGAAGACAAATGAAATTGTATTGATAATTTATAGCATAATTTGATGTGTATTGCTCTATTTCTAGGTGTGTTACTGCGGAAGCTGGAAGCAGGTATTCGCGGGATCAGCCATGTGATTGTGGATGAAATCCACGAGAGGGACATCAATGTGCGTATATCTGAAGATCCCCCAAATCGTAATCCTTAGGGGCAGGTTATCCTGATAGTACAGATTGAGCTAAGCCCTGGACTAAAAAGTACTCTCAATGGAGAATCTCAATTGAGAATGATTTGTAGTCCAGGACTAGGCTTAATCTGTGTCTGGGAAATCATCCCTCGGTGTACTTAAGTAATTGTTTACTTTTTGCTCTTCACAGACTGACTTCCTCATGGTGGTGTTGAGGGATGTGGTCCAGACCTACCCAGAGGTCCGCGTCATCCTCATGTCCGCCACCATCGACACCACCATGTTCAGAGAGTACTTCTTCAACTGCCCTGTCATCGAGGTGTTCGGCCGCACATTCCCAGTACAAGGTAAGAGCACAGTCAAATGGAGCTCACAAACTTTCTTAAATCATCTAACCTTTATATGATCCAGTTTATGGGCTTGTAATGGATAGCTCTAAGGTGTTGTTTCCAACAAAGTTTCAATCTTTTCCAGAGTACTTTTTGGAAGATTGCATTCAGATGACACATTTCATTCCTCCTCCGAGTGATAGAAAGAGGAAGGACAAGGATGAGGAAGGAGGAGATGAAGAGGTATGAGATAGTACTTTGTCCTCAGTCATAAGCACAGAGAACCATTTAATTGAACCACTGTTTGTTGTTCTACGGAAGTGTGGTCTATGCATATGTTTCTTCCTCTTGTTTGTCACAGGCCAACTGTAATGTGATATGTGGGCCAGAGTACACCCCAGACACTAAGCGCTCCATGGCCCAGATGAATGAGAAGGAGACTCCCTTTGAGCTGGTGGAGGCCCTGCTGAAGTACATCGAGACCCTCCAGGTGGCCGGGGCCGTGCTTGTCTTCCTGCCCGGCTGGAACCTCATCTACTCCATGCAGAAACACCTGGAGATGAACCCACACTTTGGTGTGTAGTCTCAGTACTAATCACTGTTCTCCCATAGAAATACTGTTGGTCAAAGAATTTGGGTTGATATCAACAAAAGCATTGTTTTCATTTTAGTCCTAAATCACCCAAGTTTCTGCCATAGAAATGCTGTCTTAATTGTAATGACACCAGTAAATTTACTTGCTATTAATTTTGTTTCACCCAGGGAGTCAACGGTACCTGATTCTGCCTCTCCACTCTCAGATCCCCAGAGAGGAGCAGAGGAGGGTATTTGAGCCTGTGCCTGAAAACATCACCAAGGTCAGTCAGTCAGGGTCCTACTGTTTTTCCTGTATAGGTGTATAATGTTTCTTATCTGTTATCATTATTTTTGTTATTTATATTTGATCCTTTTCAGGTGATCTTGTCAACAAACATCGCAGAGACCAGTATTACCATCAATGATGTAGTATATGTCATCGACTCTTGCAAGTAAGTGCTTCTCACTTGATATACTGTACTTTATATGATCTGTTTGAGTTACATTCATTATCATTGCATGGGAGTGTAGCTACTAATAACCACCCATTATGGTGTGTTTTCTCTTAGGCAGAAAGTGAAACTTTTCACGTCTCACAACAACATGACCAACTACGCCACGGTCTGGGGCTCCAAGACCAACCTGGAGCAGAGGAAGGGTCGGGCCGGCCGCGTCCGGGCTGGCTTCTGCTTTCATCTGTGTAGCAGAGCACGCTTCGACAAGTAAGTCTCTGGGCCCCGTTGCATAAAACATCTTAAAGGTGCAATATGCAGAAATCGCTCCGCCATTTCCTTGTTGCTAAAAATCAAATGTTTAGTCTAATTTAAGTTAATGTGACAAAACAAGCAATGTATAGTCTAGAGAATCATTGTACCATCTAAACCGCTGTGAAATATATTTTCTATAACCAAAAATATTGTATTTTCAGCTGTTCGAAGCTGGTGTACAAAAGTAAAAGATGCAAAAACAAACTTAAGAACGGGAAACATAGAAATATTGCACATAGAACAGATGTACCGCTTCGTAGACTTGCTTTCAATGAGAATGACAGATCTATAACTCACATTTCTATGAGTTTGGTTGGGTTGCCCAAAAAGTTACATATTGCAGTTTTAAGTGTTTCCCTTAAGGATTTCCCTTAAGGGAAAATGTTTCCTTACCTACAGGAATTGTTTAAGGTTGTTGCATAGAGCCCCTCAAACATTTTCCGTAGGTAAGGGTATACTTAAGAGGTTTTACTATAGTTTGAAGGCATGTATGGCAGAAAGAGTATCTGGTTACCATGGAGATGGCCTGATTCACTGACTGAACATGGAGTAGGTAGCTAGCTAGCTTTGTAGCTATGGATTGTGCACCTTCGATTGTTTAGCAAAGTAGCTAGCTATATATCTAGCTAGCTGGTTGATGTTTTCCTTTTGCAACCAGGGCAGAGAAAAGCAACATTAACCTCCACAAATGCTGTTTATGTTGATATCCATACTGAATGAAGCACTTAAGGGACCTCACGGGCACCATTAAAGTTGGAATCCTTAGTTGCTACATACATTTTCTGACATATAAATGATATACACCCATTGATTTAAAAACAGAATATAACTTATAAATGCCTCATGAGTTTAGTTCAACTGTCGTGCCCTATCAGAACCCAAAATACAACTTGTTTTACTCCAATGTTTGTAAACAATGTAAATGTTAACAAAAGGGTGACCACATTTAAAATGCCCAAATGCGGGTCAACAGGATGATTGCCATGTTCTTCACGTTTTACCAGTGAAACATCCAAACTGCATCTGCATGCTTATCATTTGATCTCAATACATTTCATGGGAATATGCATTTAGATCTTTTTCAATTACTTTTCCTGTGAATTTGAGCAGACGGTGTTAACAAACTATATAGCTGTCCTGTATTTTGTTTAAATCCAAGTAAATTCAGCCTATTGGCGCACGCTGTTGAGTTTGAGCACATTATCATTTTTGGGGGACTACTCTGCTAACCATCCTAAAATCTCATAAGAAATTACTAAGGTGGTGTTTTTGGTGTATCAGTTACATAATACTATGCTATTGTATTTGGTTCTGTTATGTAGAATACTAATGAATCATTATGTGATCTTCCAAGATATTGATTAAGCGTTGCTCTAACTTTACTAAACGAGCACCATTGTGAGAAGTGGCGCTCCGGTGAGTTCCAGCAGCACTACAGACCTACTCCTGCTGCACCGAAGGAGCTAATTGAAGTGCACGTAGCCTACTCTTTTGCCTCGGCCAAAATTTGGTGATGCAGAAACGAGAGACCACATGTCTGTTTTATGAGAATCTGGGAATATTTTACCATGGAAACATTTCTGGTTGGTCTCAGCCAGTAGCAGCAAATATGTTGAATGAGCAACTAGTGAGCATTGTGAGCCTCACAAGTTTGACGAAATGACCTTATATATTTTATTCTAATACGGCTATTTACTTACCTTTGTAGCTCTTTGTCAGAAGCACGCTTTTTGTAAGTAGTTATAGGCAACTGTCCTCCAAGTTTAGCTGGAATTTAGCCCGACGGGATTGGAGAAATGTAATTGGTTGATGATAGGCTTATGACATTTGCCTAGTATGTTGCGTCTTGCGTTGTACATAATATCAGATCTAAGCAACGATTGGAGAAGTGTTTAACATCACCAGTACCACATTCTTATGATGTATATCTTTACATAAGCGCAAGGGGACTGCAAGAGACAGCTTGGAATGTCTGTCTGAAATACGGGACAAATGTACCTTTTTTTTCTAAATTACTGGTGTTTTGAATTTGTTTATAAAATGCGGGACATAATTGTTTGGTTGCGGGTCCAAGGGCCAAAATGCAGGACTGTCCCACAAAATCCGGGTCATGTGGCCACCCTAACTGTATAGCCTCAAAACATGGGTAAAACTATAATGTTCACATCATGTATGGTCAGTCCATGCATCCATAGCTCTGTCCATGAATTTGAGTGGTTACATTTCTCCAGGCCCATCCCTCAGCTTTTTACCAAAACACAGGCGGGGTGGGGTGATGGTTTGCTTCAATTAAAGATTCTAGCTTTAATTTGTCACTTAATTTAAGGGGGATATTCACCTTAAAATGTTTTATGCAACCTTCATTGGAGTTGAAGAGATGCCATACTGCTGTGCCCGTATTCAAAAAGCCTCTCACATTATGAGTGCTGATCTCGGATCAGGTCCCCCCTGTCCGTGTAAATGTATTCATTATTATACAAAAGGCAAAACTGTTCCTAGATCAACACTACTACTCTGAGATGCTATATGAATATGGACCCTGTTTTTTCACTCTTATGTGAAAAACTGAGTTTGATTTGAATTAGGGAAGTGATGAATGTGTGCTTTTGTGCCTACCCTTTTCTTCATCCCAGACTGGAGACCCATATGACCCCTGAGATATTCCGTACTCCTCTCCACGAGGTAGCCCTGAGCATCAAGCTGCTGAGACTAGGAGCCATTGGCCATTTCCTTTCCAAGGCCATCGAGCCCCCTCCCCTGGACGCGGTTATAGAGGCTGAACACACACTGAGAGGTTAGTCGTTTTTAGCTTTGACCTTAACAGATTTGTTTTGTCCTCTAGTGTTCTAGAAGTGTCCCCCATTGTTGTAAACATTACCAACCACCTTCAATAGTGTTGGCATTTACGATTCCTTGATATATTTCACTAGAACTGGACGCTTTGGACACAAACGACGAGTTGACTCCGCTCGGTCGGATCCTTGCAAAGCTTCCAATCGAGCCGCGGCTGGGGAAGATGATGATTATGGGCTGCATATTCAAGTGAGTGCTGCATCAGAAATAATGCATGCATTTAGTAAAATCCTTTCCTAAGTTACTATCCTTCCTTAAGATACTGTTCCATATTGACAAATATCGCTACACTGTTTTATATTTCCAACGAGAAATCATTTAAGTAGTCTCTGCTCTGCTTTCTAGTGTTGGAGATGCGGTGTGCACCATCTCAGCAGCCTCTTGCTTCCCAGAGCCCTTTATCAATGATGGCAAGCGCTTGGGCTACGTTCACCGAAACTTTGCTGGCACCCGCTTCTCAGACCACGTGGCACTGCTGTCAGTCTTCCAGGCTTGGGACGATGTGAGGTGAGTCCAGGCTTCATAGAAACATGCAACAACAACCAATCCCCTCTCATGGATTAGAATTAAACAGATGCAACTGATAATTGTGTCTGATACGATTGCAGACTGAACACCGTAATGCCATTCATTGCAGTAGGAAGAGATGTCAGCTGAATGACCCATTTTTGTTTTGGAATACACTCCTATTCCCTCTCACTACCTGGCAAATGAAGGTTATGACGGCTTGTTAACTTGTCTTTTTATTGTAGAATGGGAGGTGAGGATGCAGAGTCCAGATTCTGTGAACACAAGAGGCTCAACATGTCCACACTGAGGATGACCTGGGAGGCCAAAGTGCAGCTGAAGGAGATCCTCATCAACTCTGGCTTCCCTGAGGGTAAACTATGTCTGCGTCTCAAATGACTCCCTATAGTGCACTACCTGGTCAAAAGTAGTGCACTTTATTGGGAATAGGGCAGTGGTGTAAAGTACTTAAGTAAAAATACTTTAAAGTACTACTTAAGTAGTTTTTTTTTAGGGTATCTGTACTTTACTATTTATATTTTTGACTACTTTTACTTTTACTCCACTACATTCCTAAAGAAAATAATGTACTTTTTACTCCATACAGTTCCCTGACACCCAAAAGTACATTTTGAATCCTTAGCAGGACAGGAAAATGGTCAAATTCATGCACTTAAGAGAATATCTCTGGACATCCCTACTACCTCTGATCTGGGGGACTCACTAAACACATGATTTGTTTGTAAATTATGTCTGTGTTGGTGTGCCATAAATAATAAAACAAATTAAAATTGTGCAGACTTGTTTGCTTAATATAAGGAATTTGAAATTATTTAGACAGTACTTCCACTTTTGGTACTTAAGTATATTTTAGCAATTACATTTACTTCTGATACTGACTGTAAGTCGCTTTGGATAAAAGCGTCTGCTAAATGGCATATTATTATATTATTATTATTATACTTAAGTATATTTAAAACCAAATACTTTTAGACTTTTACTCAAGTAGTATTTTGCTGGGTGACTTTCACTTTTACTTGAGTCATTTTCTATGAAGGTATCTTTCATTTAACTCAAGTATGACAATTGGGTACTTTTTCCACCACTGGAATAGGGTGCCATTCGGGATGCACTCCATGTGAACAACCCAGTAGTATTGCAGTGTTTGCATAATATACAATCACATCTGAAATTGTAAAAAAAAATGTTTGTCTTTTCATTAGAGTGCTTGATGACACAGATGTTCAACAACGTTGGACCCGACAACAACCTTGACGTGGTCATCTCTCTCCTGACATACGGCTCCTATCCCAACGTGTGCTACCACAAGGAGAAGAGGAAGATTCTCACCACTGAGGGGCGCAATGCCCTCATCCATAAATGCTCCGTCAACTGCCCCTTCAGCAGCCAGGACATGACCTACCCATCACCGTTCTTCGTCTTTAGCGAAAAGGTACGATTTCAAATTAGAAGAAGTCAATGTCTACAATATTAATATACTGGTGTATCATAGGTTGTATACCATTTTCTTTTTTGTGTGAGCTAAAATTTGTATATGTTCAGATATAAAAAAAATCATCATCATTAATAATTGTAAATTGGTGTACAAGTTTCAAGCAGCCAATTATTGTATAATTTTTTATTTCCACCAGATCCGGACTCGAGCTATCTCAGCCAAAGGAATGACACTAGTCAGCCCACTCCAGCTGATCTTGTTTGCATCCAAGAAAATCACATCAAACGGGGAAATCATTGAACTGGATGATTGGTGAGTGCAGCTACTATTTTTTTCCTGCATGTGTACCTACAGTACTAAAAAGGGTTTTAGATTGAGCATGAAAATCGTGAGATCAAGCCGATAAAACCACCATTTGTATTCACAGGATCAAACTGAAGATACCGCATAATGTGGCTGCCTGCATAGCTGCTTTGAGGGCTGGAATGGAGGCACTTGTTGTGGAAGTCACCAAAGACCCTGAGTACATCAAACAGCTGGACCCCACAAACGAGCGCATGCTCAACATCATCCGCCAAATCTCCAAGCCTTCCGCAGCCGGGCTTAACCTCATGGTCAACAATCAACGGTAAGATAAACACGTGATTAGACATCTCAGCTCTGGGGGGATGGGAACATTTAGGGTGCATTCCAAATGGCACCCTATTCCCAACATAGTGCACTGCTTTTGACCAGAGCCCTATCAACCTTAGTCCACTAAACATCAATAAACATGACAAACCGTACATACTTGTAGTAGTGAAGCCATGTAGTGGCAATAATGAATTAGCTTATTCTGTGTAGATTGTCAACATTTGTGCACAGTAATCTACTCCACTGAGTAATAGGACAGCATTGGAAATGTATTTTCATTTTTTATTCCATGTCTGAAATGTGTTTTGAATACAGAATACAGCTGGTTTACATGTCTTGTCTTTATCAGTTTTGGAGATGGTCCACGTCCTCCCAAGATGGGCAGGTTTGATGGAGGTGGAGGAGGGTACCAGGGCGGAGGAGGCTCCGGATACAGGGGAGGAGGAGGTTACAGAGGCGGTGGAGGATACCAGGGCGGCGGCGGATACAGGGGTGGTGGTGGAGGTTACCGAGGTGGTGGTGGTGGAGGTTACCGAGGTGGTGGTGGTGGTGGTGGTGGTGGAGGTTACCGAGGTGGTGGTGGAGGATACCGTGGTGGTGGTGGTTATGGAGGTGGGAACAGGGGTGGTGGATACAGAGGGGGTCAGGGATATTAGGGCATTTTGAAGTGTAACTTTTTAGATGTTGTGCATTACAATGCATAATATGACCTTTAGGAACATGACGTTTGTTGAGTGTTTTTGACTAATATTAGGACAAGTGAGTCTATGTAAGAATGTTTTGTTTTAGTTTAGCCTTTTGTGACCCTCCCCTTGAAATCAAGGTTATTGGCCCACAGAGAAATTGTGTATTTGAATCTACTTGTATTGAGCACCATAAAACAAATAGTAATTTGCTGTATACATCATCTGTTCTCTGTATTATCTATGTAGACTGACTCGTTGGATTTTGGTTAATGTAAAATTCCAAAAGCGTTTTGGGGTGGGGTTTTTCCTTTTAAATATTTCATGTCATGAGCCTCATTTTGTCAGTGATTTACAGCTCAAATATGTTTCCTGCCATTACTAAGTAATAAATTCAATAAAATGTTTTTTCCAACACTGCCTGATTTCCTTAGCATTTCCTCTGTAAATGTACAATAAGGAGCACAATTAATTTTGAAAAACACATTTTATTGAAATGTTCATATAAAGTGCACGTTTGTTTATAGGGCCAGTGCATAGAAAAGCTGGGATCTTTCTCTGAAGTGCATTGAAATGAATATGAACACAAATATAATCCAACACTTGAAACATAAATCAATCTGCCTGAAGTAGTAATGCATGTTACATATGTGGTCCTCTGTAGCTCAGCTGGTAGAGCATGGCGCTTGTAACGCCAAGGTAGTGGGTTCGATCCCCGGGACCACCCATACACAAAAAATGTATGCACGCATGACTGTAAGTCGCTTTGGATAAAAGCGTCTGCTAAATGGCATATTATATATTATATTACATAGCAAGATACTGAGCAACAGCTATGTCCAATAAAATTGTCAGAGGTCTGGTTACTTCAAATTGTTTTACCTATTGTGTACAACACATTTATGCTGCAATCCTAGACTCAGGAATTCACCCACATTTTGCGCAGCAAGCCTATATCGCCCTTGGTGTTGGACTCCAGTTTGTTTGTGGTGATCTCCAAACTGAGTTTCTGCAGGGCCTTGGAAAGATAATCTGTCTCGTTCTTGTCCCCACTGGCTGTCTGCTCCAGGTCCTCCTCACTCGCTTTGTACAGATTGTCAGGAACAAGAATGGTCACTCCAAACCCGTGGTTATTATGAATGTGGTTGTCGGTCAGCTTCAGCTGGGGCTGAGGGAGAACCTGTTAGTAGAAAACCCATTTCATGTCACCGATCTATCCTTGGTTTTCTACTTGAGTTGACACCGACATAACAGTGAGGTTGTTCACTATTTTTAAGGTGAAGCGAACATCAGCCACCTATTTAATTAGGTCTCTGGCTCTGCTTCACTGCCACATTTATTATACGTACTACAACGCCACTGATGTCACAGATGTATTTATCAGGCTGCTGACAATCTAGGGTTCCTCCTTGATTTAAAGGCTTAAGTTGATTCCTTCCCCAGAATCCACACTACGTCACCACAATGGAATTCAGTGACATTTCCACCTGTACATTTGAGTGTATATACAGTGGGTGAAAAAAGTATTTAGTCAGCCACCAATTGTGCAAGTTCTCCCACTTAAAAAGATGAGAGGCCTGTAATTTTCATCATAGGTACACGTCAACTATGACAGACAAAATGAGGGAAAAAAATCCAGAAAATCACATTGTAGGATTTTTAATGAATTTATTTGCAAATTATGGTGGAAAACAAGTATTTGGTCAATAACTAAAGTTACTCAATACTTTGTTATATAACCTTTGTTGGCAATGACACAGGTCAAACGTTTTCTGTAAGTCTTCACAAGGTTTTCACACACTGTTGCTGGTATTTTGGCCCATTCGTCCATGCAGATCTCCTCTAGAGCAGTGATGTTTTGGGGCTGTCGCTGGGCAACACGGACTTTCAACTCCCTCCAAAGATGTTCTATGGGGTTGAGATCTGGAGACTGGCTAGGCCACTCCAGGACCTTGAAATGCTTCTTACGAAGGCACTCCTTTGTTGCCTGGGCGGTGTGTTTGGGATCATTGTCATGTGAAAGACCCAGCCACGTTTCATCTTCAATGCCCTTGCTGATGGAAGGAGGTTTTCACTCAAAATCTCACGATACATGGCCCCATTCATTCTTTCCTTTATACGGATCAGTCGTCCTGGTCCCTTTGCAGAAAAACAGCCCCAAAGCATGATGTTTCCACCCCCATGCTTCACAGTAGGTATGGTGTTCTTTGGATGCAACTCAGCATTCTTTGTCCTTCAAACACGACGAGTTGAGTTTTTACCAAAAAGTTCTATTTTGGTTTCATCTGACCATATGACATTCTCCCAATCCTCTTCTGGATCATCCAAATGCACTCTAGCAATCTTCAGACGGGCCTGGACATGTACTGGCTTAAGCAGGGGGACACGTCTGGCACTGCAGGATTTGAGTCCCTGGCGGCGTAGTGTGTTACTGATGGTAGGCTTTGTTACTTTGGTCCCAGCTCTCTGCAGGTCATTCACTAGGTCCCCCCGTGTGGTTCTGGGATTTTTGCTCACCGTTCTTGTGATCATTTTGACCCCACGGGGTGAGATCTTGCGTGGAGCCCCAGATCGAGGGAGATTATCAGTGGTCTTGTATGTCTTCCATTTCCTAATAATTGCTCCCACAGTTGATTTCTTCAAACCAAGCTGCTTACCTATTGCAGATTCAGTCTTCCCAGCCTGGTGCAGGTCTACAATTTTGTTTCTGGTGTCCTTTGACAGCTCTTTGGTCTTGGCCATAGTGGAGTTTGGAGTGTGACTGTTTAAGGTTGTGGACAGGTGTCTTTTATACTGATAACAAGTTCAAACAGGTGCCATTAATACAGGTAACGAGTGGAGGACAGAGGAGCCTCTTAAAGAAGAAGTTACAGGTCTGTGAGAGCCAGAAATCTTGCTTGTTTGTAGGTGACCAAATACTTATTTTCCACCATAACTTACAAATAAATTCATTACAAATCCTACAATGTGATTTTCTGGAATTTCTTTTCTCAATTTGTCTGTCATAGTTGACATGTACCTATGATGAAAATTACAGGCCTCTCTCATCTTTTTAAGTGGGAGAACTTGCACAATTGGTGGCTGACTAAATACTTTTTTCCCCCACTGTATATATTCCCCTCACATGGAATAGCCATAATGCTGTAACTGCAAGTACTGTATACTATACCTTGAGATTGATTCCACCCTGTGAGCCTTTTGAGTCTTTCGCCAGCTGGTTGCTGCAGTGATGGATTTCATTCCGATGCAGCTCTGCAACGCTGCCAGGGTACAGCTCCACCCCTGCCCCCTGAGAGTCATCAATGTCAAGTAAATCTGTGCTCATTTTCTAGGATGTCTCAGAGCATTTCTGTCCTATTTTGCATGTTACCCCTAATTTACATCCACACAATTACATGGCTATATCAACAATCAGATAAGCCATGTAACTCAAATACAAATCAAAGGCAATCTTTCAAAATGACAACTCTACCTTTGCACCAGAGATCTCACAGTTCTTCATGACCAGAGAGGCTCCAGTCAGGACACACACTCCTGTGCCTTGACACTTCAACACGCAGTTGTCCAGGGTCAACTGTCCCGACTCCACCACAACGATGCCATCACAGGTTCCATGCTGCACCAATGTCAGGTTCATGAGCATCACCTTGGAGGCTTTGGACGCCACAAAGTTGTCATGGGATGGGTCAGAGTAGAACACCACCTCTTTCCTTTCTCCTTCTCCTGCAGAGTATAGAACCATTGAGGCATGAAGGTCAACTAACATTTAAGTATCACTTGTCGTCAGGTGTTAACACAATGTTAGCTTTACTTCCTTTAATGGATATACAGATATTTTATTACGGCCATAAATGTAAACTAAAGTAATGTCGTATTTACCCTTTATTGTGATGTCGTCTGTGAGGGATGCCAGTGCAACTGCGTGGTACTCTCCTGGGAAGACCACCACCGTGTCACCAGAGAAGCAGGAGTCCAGAGCGGCTGACAGACTGTCATGCTGCTGGATCAGAGTGTCCTGCGAGAAGTTCTTGATCTGTGGTCACAATGAAATAAAGATACAAAGTTTGGAAATAACTGAGATAGATAAGCTGCAATAAATCAAGTTACAAAACATACTTTTTGCCAAAAGAAATTACATGACTGAAGTGAATAACACCAGACCCAGCACACCAACCATGTCTGTTGTCATTATCTGGGCAACAATGTGTGTCACAATCCTTCCAGATGTTCTCTGTCCCTTTCTGCGTTTGTAGATCCTCGGATAGAAGGGTCCATGGCTCCTAAAGACATTAGTTGAGCAGCAACACTAGTTGTTTTACACTATGTCAGCATTGGTAGTTGGATGTTGAGAGAAGCTAGGACCAAAGACCATATTTTACCTGAGTCGCAGGTCTTCCCAGAACTTCAGGAGCCCACAGAGCATTGACATTTCGTAGTACTTTTTCCAGCACTCCACAGCCTCCCCTGGTAAGGCCTCCCCACGGATTTTGGTCTGGAACTTTGTCAAGTCCAGTCGTTTGCTTCGGTACTCCTCCAGGGTCTTCCGGTATCGCTCACTGATTGGACCAGGGATGGTTCCATCCTGAATGTCATAATACCTGCAAAAAAATACACAGCATAGTCCAGGTGAACTTCATTCTCAACACAGCGGTAACATCATATCTAATCTTTGTGGCTTGTTTTTGGTTGGCTCTGCTGGAATACGGAGGGTATGCATACAGCTGTATGCGTTTCTCAATGAGTCCTGCGTACTCGTCACATTCCTCCTCATCATCCCAGTCTCTCCAGAGGAAATCGTAGAAAAACCTGCAGGGAAGCATAAAGACAAAATCTGGAATAAATTGGATTTATCAGATTTGGATTTACATTGTTTTGGAGGGGATCCCTCATGTTATTCACCTTGCATGTTCCAGATACTCTGCAATGTTGTCTACGTCAGCTCCCAACCCTTGTATGGGGTAGACATCCAAGATTGGCACAGAGTAGTCATGTTCCCGCAACACATCTTCAACCAACTCTCTTGGTAGGTTGGCAATGTTTGAGGAATATGGTTCTGCTACAGAAACGGACACTCGAAGAGGGAGGGTTTTTCCTTCGCATGGTGTACAGTTGACCTAGACAGCCAAAGTTCAGGTTTAGGAAAAGGGTCAGACACATTGCATCCCCATTATCGCAGAATTGGGGATATGGTATCGTGTTCTACACCTGTGTGCTTAGTGGTAACTTCTTGAGCCATTGTTAACAGATGTAGCTAGCTACCGGTATTTGTTTGAAACGCTAATGTTAGAGGGAGCCCCTGTCAAACAAATAACGTTAACTGTGCCTGTGGTACTAGTAAGCTAATGATTGCTGAGCAAGCTGATTTGATTCAACTCAACTGACATTACAAAAAATACATTCCATTGCATGAGCCACATCAGTTAACATAATTTGAATTAACATTTTACATTACCATGGAAATTATTGCATCACAATACCAGGCAGCCATTAGCCGTTCTTTTCATTCTATTTCTATGGTGAGCCACCTGTATCTAAATATTTGAAATTGTATCTGAATGTAACAACAAAACTACTAGCAGTTTCAGTAATTCAAGGTTAGTGCTATCTGGGACACCCTAAACACCCTTACCTTAACCATAACCATAACACTTATGTAACCTTAACCACAGATAGAAAAATGAGCCAGATATTTCACTGGATGTATAAGTGTGAAGCATCTGGTTGGTGTTTCCACTCACTACCAAATATGGTGATGAGAGCAAGCCCAGTGGCCAGTAGTGGGAGAAGATGGAGCGAGATGGATTTTGGCCGACATTAGGCAAAAGTTCTCATCGATGTAACATTTGATCTCAATACGGTTTTCTGTTCCCAAAATTAGAATCTGTTACGAACAGAGTGGACTAAGTTTTGTAGATTTTACCCTTTGCCAAAGTAAAACAAAAATTGCGTTGTTTAGAATGTGCGCAGGGGCGAATTGAGTTATTGCACATGCGCACTTCAGAGTAGGCGTTCCCTAACGGAAACATGCAAATACATGCTACAACGCTGTGCTGGGCTGGGCTCTTCCCCCCTCCTTGCTTGTTCTGCCCACTATGACTAATTTGTTCCCGTTGGAAACGACCGGCTGTGGTCTATCTTGGGTTAGTTATAAAAATCTTTGCCTTAACACTTAAGTTACCATTTTTAACCTCTACGGGATCGGTGTCCTGTATACGGGACGGTTGAGCTAACGTGCGCTAATGTGATTAGCATGACTGTTGTAAGTAACAGCAAACTTTCCAGGACATAGACATGTCTTATATGGGCAGAAAGCTTACATTCTTGTTAATCTAACTGCACTGTCCAATTTACAATAGCTATTACAGTGAAAAAATACCATGCTATTGTTTGAGGAGAGTGCACAGCAACAGAAAATGTATCACGGCAACTGGTTTGATACGTTCACCTCTGAACGTAAATAATGTACTTACATTCAGTAATCTTGCTCTGATTTGTCATCCTAAGGGTCCCAGAGATTAAATGTAGCATAGTTTTGTTCGATAAAATCCATTTTTATATTAAAATGTAGGAACTGTGTTCTACAGTTTGAACCCCTACTGTCTCTGGCTCCACACCCACCCCGCCCGGCCATCTAGATGTGTGAAAGTTAGTGTATAAGCTAATGATCCATCATGTATGACATTCCTGGGAGTGTGTTAACTTACAAAAATGATATGTTAATACAAAATGTATGTTCTCTATAGTTATGTACTTGAAAATGTATCAATTGGCCAATTCGGCACATTTGGGCAAACTTGATACAAAATAGTCCAGTATTGCAACGCTTCACTGGATCAATCTGAAACTTTGCACTGCTGCCATCTAGTGGGCAAAATCTAAATTGCACCTAAACTGCAATTTTATATTGTGGCCTTTCTCTTGCATTTCAAAGATGATGAAAAAAAACAAAAAACGCATGTTTTTTGGTTTTCTATTATCTTTTACCAGATGTAATGTGTTATATTCTCCTACATTCATTTCACATTTCCACAAACTTCTAAGTGTTTCCTTTCAAATGGTATCAAGAATATGCATATCCTTGTTTCAGGTCCTGAGCTACAGGCAGTTAGATTTGGGTATGTCATTTTAGGCGAAAATTGAAAAAAGGGTCCGTTCAATGGGGAACCGAGTGGGGAGTGGAACGATTCCATATAGGAAGGACCATAATTAAATCACTAACTTACATCGACAAGCACACCCACGAATGGCAGGTCCCCAATATCGCAGTTTACCAACAGGACTTCTGGGGAAGTTTTCCACACTGCAGTCCAGGAGCGTTTGCTGGCAAGTTTTTCTATTATGTAGAAGCTTATAGCTTCATCTACGTCTTCTGCCTGTTAAACATGCAAATAAAACATGTGTTAGCATACTTGACTGAACTTCTTCGGTTGTCAGTTTATTCATTAATTAGCTAGCTGGGTAGCTAAAGTTAGCGAACGTTATTACTAGCCAGCTAGCTGTAGCCACTTACCGAACACTGGCCAATAATATGATCGCAAAACAGAGCAACCC
The DNA here is from genome assembly GCF_020615455.1 of Coregonus clupeaformis. Lineage (NCBI taxonomy): Eukaryota > Metazoa > Chordata > Actinopteri > Salmoniformes > Salmonidae > Coregonus > Coregonus clupeaformis. The sequence continues at coordinate 40,566,088 of NC_059205.1, forward strand.
GTTCAACGTAGGTGTATGTATTGTTGGAGATGAAGATTTGTGGCAAGACTTGTGCCTCTTCTATATTATCAAATGGCTCTTCACCGTCAGGATTTGGGGTCAAAAGTTTCCTTCTCATAGGCACTTTATTCCTTACGATTTGAGGTGTGTCAGCAGCAGAGAATGATGTTGAACCATCATCACGGTTTGGCACCTCACTTTTCGGAATGGTGCTGATATGAGACTGGGCCTTTTCATGGGCCATCTCACTTGAGGCAGGCATTTTTAAATGTTCCTCGTTCGCTTTCTGTGCTGTTTCATCGTGAACATCTTCCAGAAGAGGAAAATTATCAGGGGCACAAGTTGCCATTGTATAAGATTTGCTAATAAAAGTGATTGTTTTCTAAAATAAAGCTAGCTTGCTTGCTTACCGTTAGCTAAAGACCCGAAAAACCAACGACTTTTCCCCCGCACCACGAGCCAGGGTTGGTTCAGATTGAGGTTTTGAAAAATTGAGCGCGAAACGGTTCACGAGCGAGCTACTAGGTGCAGCAGGAAGTAGCTTGCGCCATCACAAAACACTCAAGTCAGAATAAGTTGAGTTCACAAGCTAACTTTTTCATAAAGCCAGGTATCAGCGTGAGTCAATTGCAATTTTCCTTCTAGACCGTCTATTTTGACGATTGCAAACAGACGGTCTAGGGAGTCGCGGGCAATAATATATTCAAAATAAGAATATTATTATTTTTGAAAGGTAACCGCCTAACTTAAACTTTTATTTTGAAAGGATATCACCGCTTATTGCTGCTGACCTTACACAACGTTACCGCTACACACAGGCGTGCGTGCGCTGCATTGGTTATTATTGCTGACTTTACACGTGCATCGCGTCCGCAGTGATGAAATGGCTAGCTACGTTCGGACTCAGAGGGTTTTCGCGCTGCACACACTCACTGACCAATACAATAACGTTCTCGCCCAACACACACACACTGATCCAATACAGCTAGCTTGATTGACAGCTAACAATGCAGACGTGTTCTACAGGCATTGCACATGTGGATAGTTAGCTGTCATTTAACTCATGTAGGCTAGCTGTCAGAGTAAAATCATGGACAACTTTTTAAAATGTGCAGCTCCCTCTTATTGGGGATTTATTATTCTCCTAAATTGATGGGATGACTAACTTAGAAAGAATGCATTCTTGACTGGGCTAATGTAGGCTGTGACACCTGGCAAGGCTGTGATTGATGTGAAGAGCTGGTTTAGGGGGTAAAATTAGATAAGGATGTGTCTTCAAATGCTAGACTATACTGGTTCTTTGTGATCTATGAGCCTTCCTTGGACGTAGGATTGATGTCTAATGGAGCTGGCTCTTCTCACTATGATAGGTTGTTATGATAATCTTGTGTCTGGCTGAAGTGTGCAACAAATGGCGCCGAGGAGATGAGACCAACCCCTGAACCAACGGATTGGCTGAGTAGAGTTTAAACCACACTCAGTTCTTTACTCTGATTGGCCAGCAGAGAAGTGGGAAATTCCCTCTGTCAGAGTATTTGAGTATTGAATCTGAAACAATGTGTTAGTTCTCTGATAATGCCCTGCGAGGTATTTCAAAGAGCCCGTATATACGAAACATCATATTTACCATTGAAGGTTTTTGCATTAATTAAAATAACTAGTATATCTTAGAAGTCGTGTTGACCTCTTTTGTTCCTAATACCAGATTTGAATTGACGCGACTTTGACAATTGGTGACCCCGACGTGATCTGGTAGAAGGGACTTCGCTGGATACTGTCCGGCCCATTTGGTCAACTCTTTCATCGAACCGTGTGTTTCACAAACTGCCCGGGCTTCTAAAAAGGTAAGCAGATACCTGTTGTTAAATAACCAAAGATCTGCACATTGGCTTTATCCAAATTAATTTTGTGAAACACCTGTCTGATGTAAGTGAACTAAATTATGAAACTATTATGAGTAGATAAGCACAATATTGTGACATGCAAACCTTTGCTAAATGTGATGTTTAAAACCATGGGACCAGAGAGTGTTGATTCTACCGGCAAGGTCCGCTAAGAGACGGCTAGGTTCAGGAGACAATGCTGACATCTACCGGCAAGGTCCGTAATTGCGACATACGGCTAAGGTTCGGAAGATATAGGGAATAATTGGTTTAAGTAATTGCTATCGGCAAGGTTCGTAACTACGACAGTACGACTAGGTTCGAAGAATTACACCGGCAAGGTCCGTAACTACGAGGATACGGCTAAGGTTCGGGAAATTTTAGATATAGGGAATAATTGGTTTAAGTAATTGCTATCGGCAAGGTTCGTAACTACGACAGTACGACTAAGGTTCGAAGAATTACACCGGCAAGGTCCGTAACTGAGATACGGCTAGGTTCGGAAAATTTTAGATAAATACTAGCGACTGGCAAGGTCCATAACTTCGAGGATATGGCTAGGTTCAGCGGAGTATTTTTTAAAGATAGTAGACGGGGCTGTGTGCCCAAATAGATTGTGAGTGGAATATAAGTGTGTCATTTATGACTGTGTGACATGGGTGTCATTTATGACTGCGTGACATATTTGACTGTATGATAGGATTATGACTGTGTATTGTGAGTGAGGGCGATAACTGTGTACTATTTTTGCTGTGTGATAACTGTATACTACGCTTAACTGTGTACCATTTTTGGCTGTGAATACAAATAATATTTTAAAACAGTAAATAATGAGAATAACAAATAGGAAATAAGGTTTAAATTGTGCAAACGTTAACAAAAGACACCCATAGGAGGTACTATAAAAAGTTAGACAGTGCGAGTGTTGTCGTATGCATAAAAGTGTGAATGATAAACCTGTATACCTTGATAGAAAACAAATTGGGAAACAAAAGACGTTTGTGGCTGTTCAAACGGTATAATTTGGGAATACATTTTGGATTTGTGGTTACTCAAACCATATAACCCGTCAGTGACAATCGAAAACATGAAATGAAAAGTGATGAATGAGTGTGACTGAACTAAAACGTTTGAACTGATATATTTGAAATATAACATTTGGTGTTTGACATAGCATAATACTGCTTTTGAATAGTTGTGTCGAAGCAATTCGGATTAGTATTTGATTTGACGTTTGATGTTTGACCGTGCAAAATACTGGTTAAACAATTAGACCGAAATAATTCGGTTTATAAACGTGCACCAACTTTAACTAATTAGGTGGGAATTATTTGATTTAAATAAATGGACTGGAGTACTTTGAGTAACGGCGGAATATTGGAGGCGCGCTGGGACGAGAAAACAGCTCCTCACAGCTCCTCAAAAAGCCTGTACCCCCTGGACAAAAAAGAAGTAGAGTTGCGAGGGGAGGGGCTGGAGAGAGCGAAAGTGTGGCTTTTGGAGCCAGAAAAGACTGGCAGTTGGCTGGGAACGCATGTGGGTATCTGACGAGAGAATGTTCTAAACTTGCTCACCGAACGCAGAAGTGCGTCATGGGTGAGAAAGTAGAGAATATTTACATTTGCATTTTTGGTAATTTGGCAGACGCTCTTGTCCAGAGCGATTTATGGGAGCAATTGGGGTTGAGTGCCTTGCTCGAGGGCACATCGGCAGATTTTTCGCCTGGTCGGCTCGGGGATTGGAACCGGCGACCTCTCGGTTGTTGGCGCGGCGCTATTGGTAACTAAACTGCCAGCCGCCCCATATGAGTTTAAGATTGTGGCGTTGTTGGATAATGTGATTGGAATAAACTGACCATAAGTAATGTTGTTTTAGACGTAATGTATAATATAGTACAAAGCAAATAGAGGGTTAAACTGAACTAATTATCATGGTAGAGCTAACGTAGTACAGTGAGGGAACTTCATTTTGTGTCAGAGGGTAAGATGAGATCATTAATGGTACTATTGGTGGAAATCTATTTATCATTTCAAGGCATGGAGTAACAATCTGCATTTATGAGTGTAAATTCCACGGCTGATGTGTTGATTGAATGGGTACGATGAGTATTTGGTTTGGTAATGTTGAATGGACTATTTGTAGCGTGTTTATGGGTTAAATAGAAAAACTAACTTATACAATAGGGAATCAAAAGGAGAGAGAGTTTTTTGCTGAGGTGAAAGCTACTGCGATTTTCATTTGGTGACGTCACTTGCTCTATGAACTGGGAGTAGTTACTTTGAGAGCATCGCAGATGGTGTGGAGTGACTGGCGATGTCCCTGGTTCGAACACAGGTAGGGACAGTAGACAAAGCTTTCGCAGTGGGGCTATATACCTAGATTACTATGTGGATTGAGAAATGTGAAAGGTTAAATGAGATAGCTTAAATAGAAATATTCTAGAAAAGTCTATGAAAATATGTTATAAGGTTACCATGCGCTCTCCCCGAAGGAGCAAGGGGAGGGTGAGAGACAGTATAGTTCAGATGGTAGGAATGTCATTAAGCATATGCTGACCAACGATAGCAACTATTTGTTTTATTAATTAGGGCCTAATCAGAGAGAACAGTTAAATAAATTGAATAGCGAACTGAAATGGGTTAGCGGGAAAAATACAAAATAATTGGACGATTATAGAACGATAATTTATTTTGGTTAGGATGAAAGTATGCATTGGCTGTTGTGCTGGGGAATAGCGCCAGCCTGTAGTGGGTTATGGATTTGTTACATAAACGTATATTTTAAAGTAAAGTGATGGAATAGGCTACAATTATAGCATTATCAGAAAAAAGACACGATTTAATGTGAAATAGTTATTACAATTATTATTGATAGTTATTACAGTTATTATCATTGATCCAATAATGATATAAGGATAGTAGAGGAAGGCAGGGGATTTAATCTCATTTAGGGAAGTTATATTAGGAAGAAAATACCATTAAATGAGGGAACATTTGATGTAACCGTGATTGTATTGGCTAAAAACTCAAATATAACATTTACAGGGGAGACAGGAACAATAGAAGGGGAGACAGATTTTCCTAGGGCGTTGAATAAATAATTGATAAATGGATCATTTGAGATGAGATCACATGTAGCAGAGTTAGGGTAATCAATTAAATAATCATTGTATACTCGAGGAATTTTGAGTGGTTTAATGAATTAGATATGAGGAATTAGAATGATACAAACAATTATTGATGGGTTAAGACTGGGAATATCTATCATGTTTTGTGTGTACTACCATCTTTAGATTATAACTAGGAGAAAGAGATTAGCTCATCTCAGTTAGGCAGTATTTAGGTCATAAAAGTGAGCTATCAAATTGAGTGAGGCCTGGCTATTTGTGATTGTTGTTTTTTCAAATTGGGTTAAAATGGGTTCACAGAGCCAGAGGCTGTACAGAGAAAGGTGGAGCCCCCATGTTGCCCTAGTGAAAGAACATTCAGAGGAATGGTTATCACTAGGTAAATGGATAAAACAGGGGAAAAACATTACTGACTGGCAGAATACACCAAATGGGGATCAGTATGGCCACTCCACTGGGAGATATAGCAGACAGTTAAATTGGAGAGCAAAAACCCAGCCCAGTGTCCATCTGGAGATAAGTTTTAACGGATGACAGGAATAGATTTTCTTAACTCAGGAACAGGAGGCTGAGTTAGAAGCAATTCCGTTCAAATTATGGTCACAAGGACAGCAGATGTAGGACTAATTAAGGGGGTAGCTCCAGTACAAGTGATTCCTCGATTCGATAATAGACCATACCAAAAGCAATATACTATGAAACCAGAAGCAATAAAAGGGATAACACCTACATTTGAGCATTTACTTAAGGGAGGGGTGATAATTCTTGGAGATGTGGTACAATGCAACTCTCCAATATTTCCTGTTAGAAAGGAGGCACCTAGCGCCGACTGGAGGATGGTCATGGACTTACAGTTAGTTTAATGGAAATATCATTCCCAGAGTTCCATGTGTAGCAGATCCACATACATTGCTGAACCAATTGAAACCAGAGAACTCCTATTTTACAGTGATAGATTTAGCTAATGCTTTCTTTAGTATCCAAGTTCATCCGGATAGTCAGGGGTGGTTTGGCTTTACTTTTCAGGGAAGGAAATGGACTTAGGCTAGGATGCCTCAAGGCTACTCGGAAAGTCTTACAATCTTAGCCCAGGCTATAACTAAGAATTTGGGAAAGTTTGAACATAGGGAAGGAAGCAAATGTTAGTTTATGTAGATGTTATTCTATTGGCTAATCCCACTCAGGAGGGATGTAAGAGGGATACAATCCAATTGTTAACCTTCCTGGCAGAACAGGGACACAAAGTGAGCAAAAAGAAACTTCAACTTTGGTAGAGCGAGGTCATTTACCTAGGATACACTATAACACAGGAGGGGCGAATGTTAAACTCATCCAGGAAAACTGCTATATTTGAAGCGCCAAAACCGTTAAAACAAAAAAAAAATGATGAGCTTTTTGGTAATGAGAAAGTGCTGTAAAGTTTGGATACTCCATTATGTACTGCATACGGGTAAATTAAGTGATCTTATCTATGGGAAGGCAATGGCAGCCCATGGTAAAATCATTTGGAACTTTAAGGAGGCATACATACATCAGGGATGTTATCCAAATGGTAGAGAGTAACGAGGGATATGACATTGGTAGTGATTTAAAGATGATGAAGTTTTTTGGTGGGCAATTAGATATAACTGGGTTAATCATGAACATAGAGATTTTTATTCTTTGTTGCTAGACAGAAGACTTAGGTGACCTAAAAAATAGACTTGTCATGTCCAACAATTAGTCTTCAGGTCAAGCCCGGGAGAGCCTGGGTAGAACAGAGTTTGAACTAAACATAAGTGTTTTTACAAGATAAGAGATTGATTGATTGGATTACTAATTGATTCTGAACTGGATGAAAGTTGGATTTAGCTGCCATAAAAGAAAAAGGAAGTGGGAGGAGCAATAAAGAAGCAAAAGATAATCCCCAAAATGAAAGGCATGGCAATAGGATGATAAATTACATAAGAAATGGTTTAGAAAGGTGGTAATATTGACACATGGGCAAATCTGTCAAGGTAGATGTAGGTGGGTGTGGGTGGAATCAGGCGCAGGACGCAGTACGTTAGTCCAACAGACTTTAGTGATGCACAGCAAACAAACATGAAATAACTGCCCTGAGGCAAAAGCTCCGCACGTAGGCGAAAACACAAGCGCACAAACAGGTGCGACACAATACTCCAAAACTAAGGAGCAAAATAGCTCAACCGAGCAAACAGTAAATATCCAGCCTACCGGCACGACAGTAAAACAATCACACACAACACTAGACAAACACAACGAGAACTTATAGGACACTAATTACACTAAACGATAACAGGTGTACAACAATCAGACAAAAGCAAACGAACACAGAAACATACAACGGTGGCAGCTAGTATTCCGGAGACGACGAACGCCGAAGCCTGCCCGAGCAAGGGAGAGAGGCAGCCTCGGCCGAAACCGTGACAGTACCCCCCCCTTGACGCGCGGCTCCAGACGTGCGCCGACTCCGGCCTCGGGGACGACCAGGAGGACGCGGAGCAGGGTGCGTCGGGTGCCCACGATGGAATTCCGTCAGAGAGACGGGTCCAAAATGTCTCTCCCTCGGCACCCAGCACCGCTCCTCCGGGCCGTACCCCTCCCACTCCACTAGATATTGGAGACCCCCCATCCGACGTCTCGAATCCAAGATGGACCGTACGGAGTACGCCGGTGCCCCCTCGATGTCCAATGGGGGCGGAGGAGTCTCCCTGATCTCACTTTCTTGGAGTGGGCCAGCTACCACCGGCCTGAGAAGAGACACATGGAACGAGGGGTTAATACTCTTATACTCAACAGGTAGTTGTAATTTGTAACACACCTCGTTCAACCTTCTCAGGACTTTAAATGGCCCTACAAACCGCCGACCCAGTTTCCGACAGGGCAGGCGGAGGGGCAGGTTTCTGGTAGAGAGCCAGACTCGATCACCAGGTGCGTACACCGGTCCCTCACTGCGGTGGAGATCGGCGCTCGCCTTATGACGTCGGAGGGCCCGCTGCAGGTGGACGTGTGCAGCGTTCCATGTCTCCTCCGAGCGCCGCGCCCACTCATCCACCGCAGGAGCCTCGATCTGGCTCTGCTGCCAAGGTGCCAGAACCGGCTGGTAACCTAACACACATTGAAAGGGGGTTAGGTTAGTGGAGGAATGGCGTAGGGAATTCTGGGCCATCTCGGCCCAGGAACGTACCTTGCCCACTCCTCCGGCCGGTCCTGGCAGTATGTTCTAAGAAACCTACCCACATCCTGGTTCACGCGTTCCACCTGCCCATTACTCTCCGGGTGGTAACCCGAGTGAGGCTCACCGAGACCCCCCAACTGCTCCATAAAAGCTCTCCAGACTCTGGAGGTAAATTGGGGACCTCGATCAGACACAATATCCTCGGGTACCCCGTAGTGCCGGAACACATGGGTGAATAGTGCTTCGGCGGTTTGCAGGGCAGTAGGAAGGCCCGGCATAGGGAGCAAACGACAGGCCTTAGAAAACCGGTCCACAACGACCAGTATAGTGGTATTCCCCTGTGAAGGAGGAAGGTCAGTGAGGAAATCCACCGAGAGGTGAGACCATGGTCGTTGTGGAACGGGCAGGGGTAGTAACTTACCCCTAGGCAGATGTCTAGGCGCCTTACACTGGGCGCACACCGAGCAGGAGGAAACATAAACCCTCACATCCCTCGCCAACGTGGGCCACCAGTACTTGGTACTAAGACAGTCCACTGTCCGGCCCGATACCAGGGTGTCCAGAGGAGGGTGACGTGTGAGCCCAATAGATCAAACGATCCCGAACCTCGAGCGGAACGTACTTCCGACCCTCCGGGCATTGAGGTGGACTAGGGTCGGTGCGTAACGCCCGCTCGAGTTCGGCATCGACCTCCCACACTACCGGTGCCACCAGACAAGACTCCGGCAGTATGGGAGTGGGCTCCACGGACCTCTCCTCCGTGTCATACCGCCGAGACAGTGCGTCTGCCTTACCGTTCTGTGACCCAGGGATGTACGTGATCTTAAATGTGAAACGGGTCAAAAACATATTCCACCTCGCCTGGCGAGGGTTCAGCCTCCTCGCTGCCCGGATGTACTCCAGGTTACGGTGGTCCGTCAAAATGAGGAAAGGGTGTTGAGCCCCCTCAAGCCAGTGCCTCCACACCTTTAGGGCCTGTACCACGGCTAACAACTCCCTGTCCCCCACGTCATAGTTTCGCTCCGCCGGACTGAGCTTCTTGGAATAAAAGGCACAGGGGCGGAGCTTAGGTGGCGCGCCCGGACCGTTGCGACAGCACGGCTCCTATACCGGCCTCTGACGCGTCCACCTCTACCTGAAATGGCAAAGAGGGATCCGGATGCGCCAGCACCGGAGCCGAGGTAAACAGGTCCTTCAGCCTCCCAAACGCCCTGTCCGCCTCGGCTGACCACTGCAGACGCACCGGACCCCCCTTCAAAAGAGAACGTTATGGGAGCTGCCACCTGTCCAAAACCCCCGGATAAACCTCCGGTAATAATTCGCAAACCCCAAAAACTGCTGCACCTCCTTCACAGTAGTTGGCGTTTGCCAATTACGCACGGCTGACACCCGGTCTACCTCCATCTTCACCCCTGACGCAGACAACTGATAACCCAAAAAGGAGACCGACTCCTGGAAGAACAGACACTTCTCTGCCTTGACATACAGGTCGTGCTCCAACAGTCTCCGCAACACTCGGCGCACCAGGGCCACATGCTCGACTCGGGTAGGTGAGTACACGAGAATGTCATCGATGTACCACGACCACCCCCTGCCCCTGCATGTCCCTGAAGATCTCATCCACGAATGATTGGAAAACTGAAGGAGCGTTCATCAACCCGTATGGCATGACAAGATACTCGTAATGGCCCGAGGTGGTACTAAAGGCTGTCTTCCATTCATCGCCCCCTAATGCGCTCTAGTTATGCGCTCCTGAGATCTAATTTAGTGAAGAAACGCGCCCGTGCAATGACTCCGTCATGGTCGCAATCAGCGGGAGTGGATAACTGTACTTCACCGTGATCTGATTGAGACCACGGTAATCAATGCACGGGCGTAATCCTCCATCCTTTTTCTTCACAAAAAAGAAACTCGAGGACGCAGGGGAAGTGGAAGACCGTATGTATCCTTGTCTCAGAGATTCGTCTATGTACGTCTCCATAGCTCTCTTCTCCTCCTGAGACAGAGGATACACATGGCTCCGTGGGAGCGCAGCTCCTGCCCGGAGGTCTATCGCACAATCTCCCTGCCTATGGGGAGGCAACTGCGTCGCCCTCGACTTACTGAACACAATAGCCAAATCCCCATACTCAGGGGGAACGTGCAATGCGGGCACCTGGTTTGGACTCTCCACCGAGGTAGCCCCTATGGAAACGCCTAAACATCGACCCACACACTGGGCAGACCACTCCATCAGAGCCCTCTCCTGCCACGAAATCGATGGGTTATGGGTACTCAACCAGGGCATGCCCAGCACCACCAGATACGCAGGCGAGTCGATCAGAAATAGCTGGATCATCTCCTGATGACCCCCCTGCGCACACATCCTAAGTGGCGCAGTGACCTCCCTGATCAAGCCCGCACCCAACGGACGGCTATCTAGGGCATGAACGGGGAAGGGAACGTCCACAGGGAGAAGGGGAATCCCTAAGGCTAAACAAAACTTCTTATCAACAAAATTCCCAGCCGCGCCTGAATCTACCAGCGCCTTATGCTGGGAATGAGGTGCTACCTGTGGAAAACGCACAGATATACAGAAATGTGCAACAGAGAGCTCTGGGTGAGTGGGGCGCCTACTCACCTGGAAGGAATCCCCAGTGCGGGACCTGTCGTCCTCTCCCCGAGGAGGCCATCCCCAGCACCTAGCCGCGGTGTGTCCTCCCCGACCACAGTTGGTGCAGGAGATGGACCCCCTCGTAAGCTTCGACCCCTCCTCTCTCTAGCGCCAGCGCCCCGAGCTCCATGGGGCACGGCTCGGAGGCGCTGGAGGGTGAAATGGACGGACCCCCTCGAACGTCCGCGGGTAGCTAGCAGGGTATCCAGCCTGATGGACATGTCGACCAACTGGTCGAACGAGAGGCTGGTGTCCCTACAGGCCAGCTCCCTACGGACGTCCTCGCGTAGACTACATCTGTAGTGATCAATGAGAGCCCGCTCATTCCACCCTGCATCCGCCGCTAGGGTACGGAACTCCAAGGCGAACTCCTGGGCACTCCTCTTCCCCTGCCTGAGGCCGACCAGACGCTCCCCCGCCGCTTTCCCCTCCGGGAGATGGTCAAACACCGCCCCTGAAGCGGCGGGAGAACTCGTCGTAGGTGATGGTGTTAGCGTCGATCCTCCTCCACTCTGCGTTGGCCCATTCCAACGCCTTCCCGGAAAGGCAGGAGATCAGGGCGGACACACTCTCGTGTCCCGAGGCGCCGGGTGCACGGTGGCCAGGTACAGCTCCACCTGGAGAAGGAATCCCTGACACCCGGCCGCGGTCCCATCGTAGGCCCTCGGGAGCGAGAGTCGAACTCCTCTGGGTTCCGGAGCGGGAATGGGCTGAGTGGCCGATGGTGCGGGCAGGGAGGATGGCGGTGGAGGAGTCCCTCGGGTCTCCCAGCCTCGGATGGTGGTGATCACCTCCTGCAGTGCGGACCCCATCCGCAGGATCTGGTCATTCTGCTCACGGACCCTGTCCTCCAACGTCGCCTGTGCTGCTGCGGCTCCTGCTGATTCCATCGAGTATGGTGTGTGATTCTGTCAAGGTAGATGTAGGTGGGTGTGGGTGGAATCAGGCGCAGGACGCAGTACGTTAGTCCAACAGACTTTAGTGATGCACAGCAAACAAACATGAAATAACTGCCCTGAGGCAAAAGCTCCGCACGTAGGCGAAAACACAAGCGCACAAACAGGTGCGACACAATACTCCAAAACTAAGGAGCAAAATAGCTCAACCGAGCAAACAGTAAATATCCAGCCTACCGGCACGACAGTAAAACAATCACACACAACACTAGACAAACACAACGAGAACTTATAGGACACTAATTACACTAAACGATAACAGGTGTACAACAATCAGACAAAAGCAAACGAACACAGAAACATACAACGGTGGCAGCTAGTATTCCGGAGACGACGAACGCCGAAGCCTGCCCGAGCAAGGGAGAGAGGCAGCCTCGGCCGAAACCGTGACAAAATCATGTGTCAAAAAGGGGGAGTGATAGGATTAAATAATAGTGATAGGATTAAATAATAGTGATAGGATTAAATAATAATGATAGGATTAAATAAAAATAAAAAAACAACAATAGAAATTGAGAGCTCAACATGTATGTGTGAAGATAGTTTATTAACCACACCCGTATGTCAGAGGTTTTGTGCCCCACAGGTGAACTAAAGGAGAAGGTGACCCACTCTATCTCACCAGGAGACTGGGTGTGGATCCAGTCCCTAAAAGAAGAAAAACTGGAAGCAGGCCTGTTGGGAAGGGCCCTATCAAGTCCTATTAGATCCATCTGGGTGCATGTCACACACTGCAAAAAGGTAAACCCAGTTACACCTGATGAACAAACACAGAGTTAGGAGAAAGATCCGATCACCATTAGGGCTCGGGGGTTGGCTCCTTAACGAAGATTCCCTTACCCTGTCTGATCATCCCTGTGTGAGTTTGGTAGAAGGTGAAGCAATGGGTTGGCGTCTGACATGTTCTCAGGGCGAGGGTGGGGATTCACAGGTCTCTGACGGTAGGTAGCTGTCTGATTGTGGGGGCCATATTCCTAACACACTCAAACCCTTCTGATCAGCCGAAAGTAGTAGTTAACCTAAAACAAGTTGATAAAATAATACCTGAGCACAGTCTATGAAGGCATAGGAGACAGCTAGACGTAGGGAAAGGGGAAGATTAGGGACTTTAGGGGAGGACATCACTGTATGTGTGTTGCCGTGTACATCCTGGGACAATGTAGTTGCTCATGTCGAGAGCGTGGGGGATGTGTAGGTCTCCGTGCACAGTTTGGGGACAGGTGTAGTGTTGTGAGGGTAGGGAATTACCAGAAATGGCAGTGCGACCCATAGAAGGGTAGGTACTGTCTGAAAGTCTGAAGTACGCAAAAACAGGTTTATCCTCCATGCAAGCCACCTGGGAATGTGGTGAAAGAGTCTTGTAGTAACTTGAACTATCTGTATCCCCCGATAACAAGGTCATTCCGACCTAGGTTGCCTACGTTTGAAGTCTCAGGGGATTCTAATTGTTTTTCTAGGACTAGTAAGATAGGATACATAGTAGGGCATCTTAGCTCTGCTCCTACACAAAGAATATCACAACTGAAAGAGACCATGACTAATCTCTCCTCTTTGTTGCAGCCAGAGGATTTTAGGAACTAAAACCAGGCCCGTGCTGACATCTGATGGTTGTGTGGTGATAACTGATTGTGAACTCACCTACATACGCAAATAATCAAACGTGTCAGAGACTGGTGAGTTGTCACGTAGAAAGTAGGACCTCCTCCCGGGATCCTTTGATGAAAGGATCCTTTGATGGGATAGGAGTACCTCGAGAGGTTCCAGAAAAACTCAAAGCTAGGAATCAGATCGCAGCTGAGTTTGAATTAAGTATTATTTGGTGGTCAACAATTAATAAAAACGTAGATTGGATAAATTATATTTACTATAACCAGCAAAGATTTATAAACCACACTTGTGATGCAATAAAGGGATTAGATGAGCAGACAGCGGCAACTATCTTAATGACAAGGCAGAATAGAATAGCTTTAGATATGCTTTTGGCTGAGAGGGCGGAGTTTGTGTTCTGTTTGGATCTATGTGCTGTATTTTCATCCTCAAACAATATAGCACCGGACGGGTCCGTGACAAAAGAGCTTCAGGGAGTAAGCTACACTGACGAACAAACTGGCTGAGAGATCTGGTATTGATAGCTCCATAAACGGTTGGTTTGATAACATATTTGGTAAATGGAAAACTATTGTTGTAACTATTCTGGGTGAAGTTATAGCTTCTATGGGTATACTTGTTCTTTGTGGATGTTGTCTTATTTCCTGTGTCTGAGGTTTGGTGAGAAAGGAGATGGAGAAGGTGATTTCCCAACAGATGGTGAGATATGGCCCAATCCTGGACTCCAACCTAGGAATGGAGGATATGACCTACCAGGCTTGGTGGAGTGACACTAGACGGTGTCTAAAGGGGGCCAAAATATACTTCTCTGTTTGTGTTTTAATAGTCTTATGTTTTGTGTTCTATTAATCCTGTGTTTTATACTTTATTAATCAAGTTAATCATGTGAATGTTTGTCTTTCCTTATGTGATGGTTTGAAGTTCTTTGATGACTGGTAACAATTTGCAAGTGGGGTGTAGATGGACTGAGGGTTTTATTTTTAGTATCATTATGACCTATTAATAAAAGTGTGATTTTTTGTTTGTATTGTATTATAATGAATGACAATCTGTGTTTTCTTATTTTTTGAATCACACCTTATTAGGTGTGAAAAGGGGGACTATTGGGGATTTATTATTCTCCTAAATTGATGGGATGACTAACTTAGAAAGAATGCATTCTTGACTGGGCTAATGTAGGCTGTGACACCTGGCAAGGCTGTGATTGATGTGAAGAGCTGGTTTAGGGGGTAAAATTAGATAAGGATGTGTCTTCAAATGCTAGACTATACTGGTTCTGTCACGATCGTCAGGGAGAGACCAAGGCGCAGCGTTGAAGGTGAACATATTATTTAATTAATGATCACACGTAACAAAACAACAAACGAAACGTGAAGTCCTTCGATACAAACACAAATCAAAAGGAACAAGAAACCACAAACACAAAGTGAAAGACAGACAGTTAAATATGGCTCCCAATCAGAGACAACCAGCTGACACTCGTTGCCTCTGATTGGGAGTCACTCAGGCCAACATAGAAATACAAACATAGAATTACACACCCTGGCTCAACATAACAGTGTCCCCAGAGCCAGGGCGTGACAGTACCCCCCCCTAAAGGCGCGGACTCCGACCGCGCCAACTAAATACCACAGGGGAGGGACCGGTGGGCACTCCGCCTTGGCGGCGGATCCGGCTCGGGCCTGATCCCCACTCCCTCTCCAACCCCCAAAGTACCCCTGGTCCGGTCTGGCCCCGCTGGCCGGGCTGGACGCTACACTGATGGAGCGGATTGCTCTAGCTCCGTACGCGCATCTGACCGGTGCCGGACCAGGCACCAGTGGAACAGGCACGGGCCGTGCGGTCGACCGGCGACGCACACCACTGGCTTGGTGTGGGGAACAGGCGCGGGCCGTGCTGGACTGACGACGCACACCACTGGCTTGGTGTGGGGAGCAGGAGCGGGCCGGACAGGGCTGACGATACGCACCACAGACTTGGTGCGGGAGCAGGAATGGGCCGGACTGGGCTGGCGGCGCACCACAGACTTGGTGCGGAGAGCAGGACGGGCCGGACTGGGCTGGCGACGCGCACCACAGACTTGGTGCGGAGAGCAGGAACGGGCCGGACAGGGCTGACCAAGCACCACAGACTTGGTGCGGGGAGCAGGAATGGGCCGGACTGGGCTGGCGACGCGCACCACAGACTTGGTGCGGAGAGCAGGAACGGCCGACAGGGCTGGCCAACCGCACCACTGACTTGGTGCGGGGAGCAGGAATGGGCCGGGCCGAGCTGGCGATGCGCACCGTAGACTTGGTGCAGTGGCAGGAACAGGCCGGACCGTACTGGGAACACACACCACTGGCCCTACGTGGGGATCAGGAACAGGCCGACCGGACTGGCAACACACGCCAGTACCTCTCGCCGTGCCTCTACATCTTCCACCCCCTCTTCGACCAGTGGCCCCGTAACCTGGCGGCCTCCTCTGCCAATCCGCTGGGCCGCTCTGCACGCGGTCTCCTGCTGGCCCGTCGTCCACGGCGTTAGCCCCCCCCTAAAAAATTTCTGGGCTTCACTCCTACCCGTGGCCAAGGTCTCCATGTCCCTCGCCAGCCGTTTGCCCTTCTGCCACAATGTCAAGCCCCTCTCCTCCTCATCCGGCTTGACCCAGTCGAGGAGGCGAAGGAGATCTGTTAGAGATCTCCCTGGCGATGGCTCCTGGACACGCTGCTTGGTCACATCTTGGTGGTTTCTTCTGTCACGATCGTCAGGGAGAGACCAAGGCGCAGCGTTGAAGGTGAACATATTATTTAATTAATGATCACACGTAACAAAACAACAAACGAAACGTGAAGTCCTTCGATACAAACACAAATCAAAAGGAACAAGAAACCACAAACACAAAGTGAAAGACAGACAGTTAAATATGGCTCCCAATCAGAGACAACCAGCTGACACTCGTTGCCTCTGATTGGGAGTCACTCAGGCCAACATAGAAATACAAACATAGAATTACACACCCTGGCTCAACATAACAGTGTCCCCAGAGCCAGGGCGTGACAGGTTCTTTGTGATCTATGAGCCTTCCTTGGACGTAGGATTGATGTCTAAGGGAGCTGGCTCTTCTCACTATGATAGGTTGTTATGATAATCTTGTGTCTGGCTGAAGTGTGCAACAAATGGCGCCGAGGAGATGAGACCAACCCCTGAACCAACGGATTGGCTGAGTAGAGTTTAAACCACACTCAGTTCTTTACTCTGATTGGCCAGCAGAGAAGTGGGAAATTCCCTCTGTCAGAGTATTTGAGTATTGAATCTGAAACAATGTGTTAGTTCTCTGATAATGCCCTGCGAGGTATTTCAAAGAGCCCGTATATACGAAACATCATATTTACCATTGAAGGTTTTTGCATTAATTAAAATAACTAGTATATCTTAGAAGTCGTGTTGACCTCTTTTGTTCCTAATACCAGATTTGAATTGACGCGACTTTGACACTCTTCATTTACTGCTGCTTCCAATGTCAACAACAAGGCAGACAACCCCGGTCTCTGTCAAGAAGAGAAAATACGACCCCCAATATGGTTTTACATATATAGAAGACAGGCAGGGTGAGTGTAGACCGCTGTGCATCCTATGCAACGAGCTGTTAGCTAATGAGAGCATGAAACCCTCCAAAATGAAAAGGCATCTGGACACCAAGCTTCCAAGCCACAAAGATAAGACAGCTGACTTAAAATAAATAAAAATAAACGTCAATATCTGGAGGCCTCACAAGATTCATTGAAGAACGTATGCACGTTACAAGAAAAGGCACTTCGCGCTTCATATCTTGTGGCCCAACGCATTGCTATGTGCAAAAAGCTCACACCAGCACAGAGGATCTCAAACTCCCTGCTGTGAATGATATGTGCACTGAAATCTTGTGCACAGTGCACATGGCCATTACGCACTGCAGCTTGATGAATCCACATATGTGGCTAACCATGCAATTCTAATGGTCTATGTCAGACACGTCTGTGATAATAACTTCGAGGAGCAGTTCCTTTTTAGTGCTGATTTGCCCACCACCACCACTGCAGAGGCTGTCTTTAACACAATGGATATGTACCTGGGCTCCGTGGGACTGGCCTGGGATGGGTGCGACGGTGTGACCACTGATGGGGCAGCTGCCATGAAAGGAAAGCACTCCGGAGAAGTAAAGCGGTTCCTCGAGAAAGCACCGAGTGCGACGTGGAACCACTGCTTCCTACACAGGGAAGTATTGGCAGCGAAGGACATGGTGCATGAGCTCCACGCCACTCTACAGGATGTGATCAAGTGTGTCAACTATACCAAAAAGAGTTCCACTTAAAGCAGGTGTTTCCAGGTCTTCTAAAGGGATATGGGGAGCAGAGGTCCGATGGCTTTCTAGGGGTAAAGTGTTGGGTCGCTTTTATGAGCTTCAAGCGGAGATTGCTGCGTTTCTTTCGGAGAAAACAAGTCACCTCTGGCTGAACATTTCGATTGTGAGGAATGGCTCGCGAAGGTTGCCTACCTGGCAGATATTTTTGATAATCTGAATTCGCTCAATGTGTCAAAGAAAGAGACGAGGGCACAATCGATTTGAACGGAGGGACAAAGTGGATGTCTTCAAGATTAAGTTTACAGTTTGGGCAAATCATGTTTCTAACAGGAGGATTGACATGTTTCCCAATGCTGATTTCGAGATTCAGAATCTGATCAACAAAGCATACGGATACACACTGAAAAAAAACGTTAAACAGCAAATTGTTAAGCTGCAGGGAAAGTTTTGCTACTACTTCCCAGAGGAGAACAGGAGACAAGACGACTGGATACCGGACCCCTTTCGAGTGGAGATGGGAAGCGTCACGTTGCCAGGCAACGAAGAGGATCAGCTGGCGGAGCTGATCGCGGACTGAGCATGCGCTTCCCGGAAATGACACTGCCAAAGTTCTA
Organism: Coregonus clupeaformis; assembly: GCF_020615455.1. NCBI lineage: Eukaryota > Metazoa > Chordata > Actinopteri > Salmoniformes > Salmonidae > Coregonus > Coregonus clupeaformis. Next base: position 40,584,431 of record NC_059205.1, read on the forward strand.
CTGCAGCGTAGTGAGAGAGTATCCTGCTCTCGCCTGCCATGCAATCAGAATCATGCTGCCGTTCAGCACTACCTATCTGTGTGAAAGTGGCTTCTCTGCTATGGCAGTGCTGAAAACTAAAAGCAGAAACAAACTGGACAGCCAGCATGACCTCCGAGTTGCCCTGTCAACCATCACCCCAGACTTCAATAAACTTATCAAACTGAAGAAACACCCCCAGTTGTCCCACTGATAGGCCACACACACACACACGCGCGCGCGCGCATAATAAATAAACAGGTCTATTTTGCAAGTGAAGCCTGCCCAAGAAGGAAGCTGCAATACAACATTACAAAATGTAATTGTCAATTTTGGGTCCCCAGGCAAAACCAGTTGAGAACCACTGATCTAAAGGAGGCTAGAACACCATGACTCATTGTCCAAAGCCTATGGGGAAATGAATGTTTTTTTTATAGGGTTTTTGGATAAATGCCGAAAATGAGGTCTGTGGTAAACACAGGCTTATCTTATACATTTAGTTCTATGAGATAATCTTCACCAGCTAATGTCACTTTTTGTCAAATTTGAAGCATTTATGTAATCAAAACATAATTCATAAAGGTCATGTTAACTACTGTTGTGTAGTCTGCAAACTTGATGATTGAGTTGGAGGTGTGCGTGGCCACGCAATCGTGGGTGAACAGGGAGTACAGGAGGGGGCTGAGCACACACCTTTGTGGGGCCCCTGTGTTGAGGATCAGCGAAGTGGAGGTGTTGTTTCCTACCTTCACCATCCTGGGGGCGGCCCTTAAGGAAGTCCAGGACCCAGTTGCACAGGGCGGGGTTCAGACCCAGGGCCCCGTCCTTAATAGTGATCTTGGAGGGTATTATGGTGTTGAAGGCTGAGCTATAGTCAATGAACAGCATTCTTACATAGGTATTCCTCTTGTCCAGATGGGATAGGGCAGTGTGCAGTGCGATGGCGATTGCATCGTCTGTGGCTCTATTGGGGCGTTATGCAAATTGCGTGGGTCTAGGGTGTCAGGTAAGGTAGAGGTGATATGATCCTTAACTTCTGATGACAGAAGTGAGTGTTACGGGGCGATAGTCATTTAGTTCAGTTACCTTTGCTTTCTTGGGTACAGGAACAATGGTGAACATCTTGAAGCAAGTGGGGACAGCAGACTGGGATAGGGAGAGATTGAATACGTCCATAAACACTCAAGCCAGCTGGTCGGCGCATGCTCTGAGGACGCGGCTAGGGATGCCGTCTGGGCCGGCAGCCTTGCGAGGGTTAACACGCTTAAATATCTTACTCTTGTCGGCCACAGAGAACGAGAGCCCACAGCCCTTGGAAGCGGGCAGCGTCAGTGGCACTGTGTTATCCTCAAAGCGGGCGAAGAAGGTGTTTAGCTTGTCCAGGAGCAAGACGTCGGCGTCCGCAACGTGGCTGGTTTTCCCTTTGTAATCCGTGATTGTCTGCCACATTGTCTGCCACATTCGTCTCGTGTCTGAGCCGTTTAATTGCGACTCCACTTTGTCTCTGTACTGACGTTTTGCCTGTTTGATTGCCTTATGGAGGGAATAACTACACTATTTATATTCAACCATATTCCCAGTCACCTTGCCATGGTTAAATGCGGTGGTTCGCACTTTCAGTTTTGCGCGAATGCTGTCATCTATCCACGGTTTCTGGTTTGGGTAGGTTTTAATAGTCACCGTGGGAACAACATCCCATATACACTTCCTGATGAACTTAGTCACCGTGTCCCTGTATACGTCAATGTTATTCTCAGAGGCTACCCAGGAACATATCCCAGTCCACGTGATCAAAACAAGGGAGGAATAGCAGATATCGAGTGTTTTTCCAGAGCGAGTACTACAGTCAATGTGTTGATAGAACTTCGGTAGCGTTTTCCTCAAATTTGCTTTGGTAAATCCCCAGCTACAATAAATGCGGCCTCAGGATATGTGGTTTCCAGTTTGCATAAAGTCCAGTGTAGTTCCTTGAGGGCCGTCGTGGTATCGGCTTGAGGGGGAATATACACGGCTGTGACTATAACCGAAGAGAATTCTCTTGGGAGGTAATACGGTCGTCATTTGATTGTGAGGTATTCTAGGTCGGGTGAACAAAAGGACTTGAGTTTCTGTATGTTATCACAATCACACCATGAGTAGTTAGTCATGAAACATACACCACCGCCTTTCATCTTCCCAGAGAGTTCTTTATTCCTGTCTGCGCGATGTACTGAGAACCCAGCTGGCTGTATGGACGGGGACAGTATATCCCGAGAGAGCCATGATTCTGTGAAAAAGAGTATGTTACAGTCCCTGATGTCTCTCTGGAAGGACAGACTCGCCCTGAGCTCGTCTACTTTATTGTCCAGAGTAATATACTCGGAAGCGGTGGATGGTGTGCACGCCTCCTGAGTTGGACTAGAAGTCCACTCTGAATACCTCTTCTCCCTGGCGGCATCTTGGAGCAGCCTCTGGGATAAGTTAAATTGCCTTGGGGGGTACGAACAAAGGATCCAGTTCGGGAAAGTCGTATTCCTGGTCGTAATGCTGGTGAGTTACCGCCACTCTGATATCCAAAAGTTATTTCCGGCTGTAATAACACAAAAAACGTTCTGGGCTAATAATGTAAGAAATAACACACAAAAAATAATGATACTGGGCCTCCGGAGTGGCGCAGCGGTATAAGGCACTGCATCGCAGTGCAAGCTGCGTTACTACAGATCTGGGCTGTGTCGCAGCCGGCCACGACCGGGAGACCCATGAGGCGACGCACAATTGGCTTAGCGTCGTCCTGGTTAGGGGAGGGTTTGGCCGGCCGGGATGGCCTTGTCCCATCGCGCTGTAGCAACTCCTGTGGCGGGCCGGGCGCATGCACGCTGATACGGTCGCCAGGTGTACCGTGTTTACTCCGACACATTAGTGGGGCTGGCTTCCGGGTTAAGCGTGCATTGTGTCAAGAAGCAGTGCGGGGTTGTGTTTCGGAGGACTCACGGCTCTCGACCTTCGCCTCTCCGAGTCCGTACAGGAGTTGCAGCAATGGGACAAGACTGTAACTACCAATTGGATATGAGTAAAGGGGGTAAAAATATATAATAATAATACTGCAAAGTTGCTTAGGAGCTAGAAGCAGAGCTGCCATGTCTGTCGGCGCCATCTTGCTCAGCTTAACAAAGGTTAAGACAACGTAATAATTCCATGCCAATCCGCATTCAGGGCTCGAACCACCCAGTTTATAATAGAGGAGATGATTGTGGAGTACAGGAAAAAGAAGAGGACCGAGCACGTCCCCATTCTCATCGACGGGGCTGTAGTGGAGCAGGTTGAGAGCTTCAAGTTCCTTGGTGTCCACATCACCAACAAACTAACATGGTCAAAGCACACCAAGACAGTCGTGAAGAGGGCACGACAAAACCTATTCCCCCTAAGGAGACTGAAAAGATTTGGCTTCGGTCCTCAGATCCTCAAAAGGTTCTACAGCTGCACCATCGAGAGCATCCATCTTGACCCCTCTGCAAAACATGACTTAGTACTTGGTGGCAAAACTCTTGTTGGCAATCACAGAGGTCAGACGTTTCTTGTAGTTGGCCACCAGGTTTGCACACATCTCAGGAGGGATTTTGTCCCACTCCTCTTTGCAGATCTTCTCCAAGTCATTAAGGTTTCGAGGCTGACGTTTGGCAACTCGAACCTTAAGCTCCCTCCACAGATTTTCTATGGGATTAAGGTCTGGAGACTGGCTAGGCCACTCCAGGACCTTAATGTGCTTCTTCTTGAGCCACTCCTTTGTTGCCTTGGCCGTGTGTTTTGGGTCATTGTCATGCTGGAATACCCATCCACGACCCATTTTCAATGCCCTGGCTGAGGGAAGGACGTTCTCACCCAAGATTTGACGGTACATGGCCCTGTCCATCGTCCCTTTGATGCGGTGAAGTTGTCCTGTCCCCTTAGCAGAAAAAACACCCCAAGCATAATGTTTCCACCTCCATGTTTGACGGTGGGGATGGTGTTCTTGGGGTCATAGGCAGCATTCCTCCTCCTCCAAACATGGCGAGTTGAGTTGATGCCAAAGAGCTCAATTTTGGTCTCATCTGACCACAACACTTTCACCCAGTTGTCCTCTGAATCATTCAGATGTTCATTGGCAAACTTCAGACGGCCCTGTATATGTGCTTTCTTGAGCAGGGGGACCTTGCGGGCGCTGCAGGATTTCAGTCCTTCACGGCGTAGTGTGTTACCAATTGTTTTCTTGGTGACTATGGTCCCAGCTGCCTTGAGATCATTGACAAGATCCTCCCGTGTAGTTCTGGGCTGATTCCTCACCGTTCTCATGATCATTGCAACTCCCAGGCCGAGGGAGATTGAAAGTTATTTTGTGTTTCTTCCATTTTGCGAATAATCACACCAACTGTTGTCACCTTCTCACCAAGCTGCTTGGCAATGGTCTTCCAGCCTTGTGTAGGTCTACAATCTTGTCCCTGACATCCTTGGAGAGCTCTTTGGTCTTGGCCATGGTGGAGAGTTTGGAATCTGATTGATTGATTGCTTCTGTGGACAGGTGTCTTTGATACAGGTAACAAACTGAGATTAGGAGCACTCCCTTTAAGAGTGTGCTCCTAATCTCAGCTCGTTACCTGTATAAAAGACACCTGGGAGCCAGAAATCTTTCTGATTGAGAGGGGGTCAAATATTTATTTCCCTCATTAAAATGCAAATCAATTTATAACATTTTTGACATGCGTTTTTCTGTAACGATTCCGGCAGTCTGAGTCGGGTCCTGTCTGTGGACTAGTGTTTTGTGTTCGTAGTCTCCAGTTTCCCGAGGGTTCGGGAACGCTCCGGGGAGCTCTCTGGTTTTCCGCACCTGCATCCCGTCAGCAATCTGCACACCTGGCCCTCATCATCACCCTTTTTAGGCTCTGGCCAAACATCCAGTTCCTGCCGGATCGTTAGCCATGAACAGTAGGTGTTCTGTGTATCAGTGTAGAGCTTTCTAGCGTGAGTTTTGTTATTTTGTACTTTGTTGAGTTTTTGTGTTCTTACCTCCGTTTTTGTTCCACCTGCAGTCACACGTCCGGAACCTTCACCCCACCTCTGCCTGATGGTCGGCGGCTGCCGAGCCATCACTGGACCCAGTACTGCACCCCCAACTACTCAACCACGCCGCCCGCTCTGTCCCTGGATTATTCTGCACCTTTTTGTCGTATCTAATAAACCCTCACCTTCGTTCAACTCTCCTTGTCCTGGTCTGCTTTTGGGTTCTGGCTGAGGGAACTGTGACATTTTCTGGATTTTTTTGTTGTTATTCTGTCTCTCACTGTTCAAATAAACCTACCATTAAAATTATAGACTGATCATTTCTTTGTCAGTGGACAAACATACAAAATCAGCAGGGGATCAAATACTTTTTTCCCTCACTGTATTACCTCAATTACCTCGACTAACCGGTGCCCCCGCACATTGACCCGGTACCAGTACCCCCTGTATATAGCCTCGCTATTGTTATTTTTACTGCTGCGCTTTAATTATTTGTTACTTTTATTTCATATTATTTAAACTGTATTCTTTAGTGATTTTTTGGGGTATTCTTTCTTAAAACTGCATTGTTGGTTAAGGGCTTGTAAGTAAGCATTTCACTGTAAGGTCTACACCTGTTGTATTCGGCGCATGTGACAAATACAATTTGATTTGATTTGATAATAAGTTGTAGATCAGGCCCCCATTTGTTTGCTAGTAGCCTTAATACACACTGAGTGAACCTCTCCAGCAACATATTTAAATGAGTCACACTGACATGCTTCTTTTATATTTATATTGACATCATGATAGCCTAGTTTGCAATCAGAGCTGGAACATAAATAACTTATAGGCTACTTTAAGTATTTTTAGCTGATTTTAGAATTGATATATCCAATCAGCACTGAAAGCAGAGTAGAGGGTCATGCCACAGTGAGAAAAGAGAACTCACAGTACCCCAAACTACTGGAGTTTCAAACTAAATCCAACACAAACACAAATGCAGTAAACCGTTTGATCAATTGAATGTGTTCATATTGCTTTTTAATTGATTGTAAATGTAGTTTGGGAGGTATTTTGATCACCTAGAGCAATGAGATAATCAATTATAGGTTTGTTGGGCACTGACTAAAGTTTTCATTATGTAAGTTGATGATAACTATCATTGTGTTGTGCAGTGCTATGTGACAAAAATTGCAACTTCATCTTAAATTCATATTATCTTATTTTTCCAACATATCAGGTACAAAGTCAATATCATTCAACATAACATATTTTAACATTGCTGCATTCTGAGTTAGCTAGGGGTCACAGGGTGTTGAAATATAGAATAACTCCCTACATTTTTTGTCTCCATCTGATAGTCAGTGAAATTGTACACTGTGGTACAACTACCTACCTACAGTACTGGTGACTACATCCACACTTCTATTCTTGGTATGTCATACCAGACTCTTGCCGAGCAGAGTATATTTAACCTTGCTCCCTGACCCTACAGCAGATCAACATTACTTTCGGTTCAGTTTTCCCCTTCCATTACTTAGGCATAGGGTTGGGCAGGATCCAGATTTTCATGCATCATACTGTTTCTGTACCATATCAGGGTATACGGTATTACCGAATGTGCACACAAGGGGCGCTAGTGATGCACAAAACAATTTAGGCAACAGGGATCTTGATCCAGGAGGAGATTGAATGTCTCTGCTGTAACCAAGAAGCTTAATCATGACATCTAGCCACTTAGCTAGCACTGAGCTGGATATCATTTATTTGACACATCTTAGATTTCTTATAGTTATACTTAACTTATAGTTAGTTATAAGCATGCCCCCATGGAACATTTCGGGGTATTTCGAAATAACCCTCCTGCTTATCTCTAGCTTACTAGTATTTTTTTAAACTAGACTTCACTTGGTTTCAATAGAAAATCTAGGTTCTAAAGGGCAGCTCTAGATTTTGTTTTGGGATGGCTCTGCTGCACACTGCCTAAGAAAAAGTTAGGGTAAACAAACACTTCGATAACAGAGTTTATGGCACAGAATGCTACAAAATAACGGTTGAGATTCATTGCTATTGAGATGCCATTGATGCCATTTGGTGACCATATTGTGCAAGTATGTTAATTTGACAAAATTATGGGCAATCAATGAGATAATAGGTTAGGCCTACAACTGAAAATATATGTTTCCTAACTCTCCTTTTTGATTAGGGTAAGTGTACCTATTAAGCCCACCAAAATCTAAGTTTAGACATTTCTAACATATTGCCCTAATTTTGGGCAATTTTGGAGATAAATTGACAGATTAATCTCTCGTGAAGTTTTAGGACTTTACTTACAATTTTTTAAAATAAGACATACAAATATTTGATGAGTCTGGACTGGGCTTAAAGGGTACCGAATGTACCCATTTTAAGCCCATAGGTGTTCCAAATAAGCCCACCTCTTAATACATTTGAATACATTTCCAAATGTTCAAAACTTACAAACTGACATTTCTTATGTAAAATTTGATTATATTAATCTCCCCTAAAGTTATAAAAAATAAACTGATCATTACTATTCAGCATGAAAATAGCACTCATAACAGGGGGTGTCCAATCATATCCACAGAGATCAATGTGGACTTTTGTTCTTGTCAACCTGATTCAACTATTCAACTAATCATAGACTTCAATCAAGACATGATTAGTTGAAGAAAAAAAAGACAATAACACACAGAACTTTCAATGAATTATCTGAAAGCTGATCCACATTTGCTGTATTGCTATTATTGTTAATTAGTTCAATTTGTCTTCCTAAAATCTGAAGACAGTTTCAAATCTCCATCTCTACTGTTGTATTACAAAGATACAGGTGGTGGACTAAAAAACAGAATCACCAGGATGAATGAAACACAACAATATGAAAATGCCCCCACCCAAAAGTGCATGAGTAGTCATCTTCTTGTCCCTCATTTGTTTGCATTTTTGTCTACCACTATCCCTGATATCCCTCAACCCTGTTCTTAATATTTTCTGTCCGCATCAACGACCAACTGTCCATTCCAAACGTCTTGGAGAGAATACAGAGGTTTTTTGTTCCTAATCTTGGTAAAGGCACCATGGCTAGATGCAAATTATGCATAACTAGTTTGTTTGTGTTTTAGTCAACTTAAATCTGAACAAAAAACATTTATGCTCATGTTCACTGAATATTAGGGATATCAACACTATATGTTTCAATGCAAACTGGGCTTAATAGGAGCATGTTGGGCTTAATTGGAACAACAGTGTGTGACGAGGTGTGAATGAAGGAGTCAGGCGCAGGAGGTAAAACACCGAAGTCCAGAGTTTATTCAGTTTACATAAATAAAACGCACCCAGCGTCAAAACGAAACTATCACAAGGGAAATATTCCACCTTGGCAACAACAAATGGAAGAGTAGCTCAAACGCGCTACTACCTCTCACAATGAAACAATCACTCACAAAGACCAGGGGAACACTTATACACATAATAATTACGGAAATGAGCACCAGGTGTGTGTGATTGACAAGACAAGACATGAAAAGTGGAGTGATGAGAATCGGATCGGCAGTAGCTAGTAAGCCGGTGACGACGAACGCCGAAACCTGCCCGAACAAGGAGGGGAGGCAGCCTCGGCGGAAGTCGTGACACAGTGATTTATGATGAAAAAGACAGAATAGCAAAGTCTATTCATAAAATATTTGGAAACCAATGTTTTGGGGTATAAATATACACAAAAGACTACAATATTATGCAACGTTAGTATTGATCATATTGAACAATATGTATTTATTACCGTTTACATTCTGTATAGAGGGAGTGCTATTTGTGATACTTGTGACGAGTACTGGGTATACGAAGAGGCAGGACGCAGACGCAGGAATTAACAAGGTCAAGGTTTACTTAACAATGACAAAGAGAAATAACAACGATAGCGTAAACGACACGAAGCTAAACAACCACACACAACATCATCCAGTCCAGGGCTAAATAGGGGTGGTGATGAAATGAGGTGCAGGTGCGCTGGAGGTGATTAGGGTGCGTTGGGTTTCCATTCCGGTGTTGCCGAGGTGGTGCACTCAGTCCGGTGGCTCAGTAGACCGGCGCTCGGAGGGGAGCAACGGGAGGAGACGTGACAGTACCCCCCGGACGCGCAGCTCCAGCCACCGGCCAGGAGGACGACCCAGAGGAAGAGGAGCGGGCCGGTCAGGGCGGCGACGGTGGAAGTCACGAATTAGGTTGGGGTCCAGAACGTCCCCAGCCGGAACCCAGCTCCTCAGGACCATACCCCTCCCAGTCCACCAGGTAATGGAGCCATCCCCCACAGAACCTGGAGTCCAGCAGGTCCCTCACCGCATACGCCGGACTCCCATCAATGTACAGGGGCGGAGGAGGCCTACCCCGGGGGACGGCATCCGCCAGAGGACCAGGAACCACCGGCCTGAGGAGATACACATGAAAAGTGGGTGAGACACGGTAGTGAGGGGGAAGGAGCAGCCGGTATGATACCTAATTTATCCGCCAGAGGACCTTAAACAGCCCCACAAACCGGGGGCTCAGTTTCTTGCAGGGCAGGCGGAGAGGGAGGTTTTTTGTGAACAGCCAGACACGATCCCCAGGCTGGAATACAGGACCCTCACTGCGGTGGCAGTCGGCTTGGTCCTTCTGCCGACAAATGGCCCTCTGGAGATGGACGGCGTCCCAAACCTGTCCGGCCCTGTGGAACCACTCGGTCTGGCTGGGTGTCCAAGGGGCCAGGGCGCACTGGAAGGTAGTGAGCCCCGTGGAGGAGTGAACGATGGAGTTCTGGACATATTCTGCCCAGGGAAGAAACCTCGCCCACTCACCCTTCCGGTCCTGACAGTGGCAACGAAGAAACCTCCCCAGCTCCTGGTTCACGCGCTCCACCTGCCCATTTGACTGAGGCCTATACCCGTAAGTGAGGCTGGCCGTGGGCCCGATCTTCTCCAGGAATGCCTTCCACTCTCAGGAGGTGAATTGGGGGCCACAGTCCGAGACGATGTCTTCCGGAAGTCCATAATGCCGGAAGACCTGTTGGAACAGGATCTCAGCGACCTGGAGAGCAGAAGAAAGACCAGTTAGTGGCAAAACACGGCATGATTTGGAAAACCGATCTACGACCACCATGACTGTGGTGAAGCCGTCAGAACGTGGAAGTTCGGTGACAAAGTCTATGGGCAGGTGTGACCAAGGTCGCTGAGGCACTGGGAGAGGAACTAGTTTGCCTGCCGGGGCGTTCCGAGGTGTCTTCGTTTGGGCACATACGGAACAGGAGTTGACATAGCGGGAGACATCAGAAGCCGAGGTGGGCCACCAGTATCTTTGGGCTAGAGAATGCAGGGTGCACGTAATACCAGAGTGCCCTGCCGTAAGGGTAGTGTGCGCCTAGATCAGCAGGTGGTCACGGACACTGGTGGGTACATACACGCGCCCCGGTGGGGCGTTGGCAGGCGTTGGGTCCTCCTGAGCTGCCAGGTGGATGTCTTTGTCCACATCCCAAATGACAGGTGCAACGATGAGAGACGAGGGCAGGATAGGACCCCCCAGATCCTTCCTCTCTCCGGTATGGTGCATCCTGGAGAGTGCGTCAGCCTTCACATTCTGGGATCCTGGGCAGTAGGACAGAATGAATTGGAAGCGAGTGAGAAATTGGGCCCACCTGGCTTGACGAGAGTTCATCCGTTTCGCTGCCCGTATGTGCTCCAAATTCCGGTGGTCAGTAAGAATCCGGAATGGATGGACTGCGCCCTCCAGCCAGTGTCTCCATTCCTCCAGAGTGAGGACCACCGCCGCCAACAGCTCCCTGTCTCCAACTCCATAGTTCCTCTCTGCGGGGGTAAGCTTTTTAGAGAAAAAGGCTTACCCATGTCTTCACTCCTTCCATGAACACCCCCCTGAGGACTGATCCGGTATCCCAGGAAGGAGATGTCCTGTTGGTGGAATTCGCATTTCTCCCCCTTCACCAACAGGCTGTGTTCCCGGAGGCGGAGTAGGACAGCTCGGACATCCCTGACATGTTCCTCGAACGTAGCCGAGTAGATCAGGATATCATCAATGTACACCACCACCTGTCTACTCAGCATGTCCCGGAACACGTCATTGACGAAGGACTGGAACACAGAAGGTGCGTTGGTGAGGCCGTAGGGCATGACGCAGTATTCATAGTGGCCTGAGGTAGTGCTGAATGCAGTCTTCCACTCGTCTCCTTCCCGGATTAGGATCAGGTTGTAGGCACTCCTCAACTTGGTAAAGTACTGGGCCCTCGTAGCTGCTCGATGGAACTAGAGGGAGGGGGTACCGGTACTTGGTGGTGACTGCGTTCAGCCCCCTGTAGTCAATGCATGGTCTCAGTCCTCCGTCTTATTTGGCCATGAAGAAGAAGCTGGCGGAGGCAGGAGAGGTAGAGCGTCTGATGAACCCCTGTTTCAGGGTCTCTGCCACATACTTCTCCATGGCCTCAGTCTCCGCCATGGAAAGGGTGTAAATGCGACTCAGCAGGTCAATGGTGCAGTGCCAGGGCCTGTGAGGAGGGAGACACGTAGCCTTTAATGAAGAGAAGACATCGGAGAGATTTGCGTACTCACGTGGAATGTTGGGCTGGAGGGCGGACTCCGGACTCTCCACTGACGTGGAACAACAAACTACTGGCAGGCATGTCTTCCGGCATGAGGTGGACCAGGCTGTGATCCTCTTGGTGCTCCAATTGATGGTGGGGTTGTGTAGTCTGAGCCAGGGCAATCTCAAGACGATCCGGTGAAGGCGTGACATGACGATGTGGAATGACAGCTCCTCGTGGTGCTCCGGTAGTGTGGGAATGGTGATGAGGTGAGTGACGTGCGTAATGGTGCCTGATCCAAGGGGTTTATTGTCCAGTGAGGTGACGTGTAGCGGAGATGGTAGTGGCACGGTGGGCAACACCCATTCAGAGACCAGCTCCCTATCTATAAGGTTCCCCGCTGATCCGGAATCTATCATTGCAGTAGAGATGGAAGAGAAGGAATAACCAGTCACCGTTATGGGAACTAAAAACATTGGTTTTGTGATAGGAGCTGATGTAACACTCACGGAGGGGCGCCGGGAGTCATACCGCCTAGATAGGGAGCCGCCAGGAGATCTGTGGTGGTGTAGGGGGTGCTGCCCATCTCCATGGGTGAGGACTTGGAAGCAGGGCGGCTTCCATAGCTCAGATGGGGTGAGCGTCGAGGCTCCGGCAGGTGTTGGGAACGCTGTCTCTCTCAACATGTCCTCAAGACGGATGGACGTGGTGATGAGGGTATCAAGGTCCACCTCGTCGTCCCGACATGCGAGTTCCGTCTTGATGTCCTCCCGTAAGCCTCTCCTGAAGGCCGTGCGCAGAGCACGCTCATTCCAGCCGGAAGATGCCGCCACCGTGCGAAAGCTCAGAGCGTACTCGGATGCGGGCCCCTCTCTCTGTTGTAGATGGAGGAGATGCTCACCCCCGTCCTTTCCCTCCGTGGGATGATCCAACACCGCCCTGAACCGAGCGAGGAAGGTGGGGTACGGTAGTGCCACTGCCTCCTCTCCTTCCCAGACTGCCGTGGCCCAATCCAGCGCCTTTCCTTTAAGTAGCGAAATCACCAGCGCTATCCTGGCTTGGTCAGATGGATATGCCCCAGGCTGACACGGCAGATAAAGTGAAACCTGTAGCAGAAAGCCGCTACATTTAGTAGTTTTACCGTCATAGCGCTCCGGTAGGGCGAGGGTTCCCGCAGAAGTGGGTGATAGCACGGGAACAGATGGATTGGGGGCACTTGTCGCTCCCTGAGGTGGAACCGGAGCGCTGGGCAGATTATGCAGAGTTTGGAGCACTTCCTGCATGGCGGCGTTCAACTGGGTAAGCTTCTGCTGGTCGTGGCACTGGGAAACTCCTGCTGCGTCCATTTTCGTTTGGTGTGTGATTCTGTGACGAGTACTGAGTATACGAAGAGGCAGGAATTAACAAGGTCAAGGTTTACTTAACAATGACAAAGCGAAATAACAAAGATAGCGTAAATGACACAAAGCTAAACAAACACACACAACAACATCCAGAACAGTCCAGGGCTAAATAGGGGTGGTGATGAGGTGCAGGTGCTGGAGGTGATTAGGGTGCGTTGGGTTTCCATTCCAGTGTTGCCGAGGTGGTGCGCTCAGACCCGTGGCTCAGTAGACCAGCGAATCAGAGCGCTAGAGGGGAGCAATGGGAGGAGACGTGACACTACTATACCCTTTAAGCCCACCTGAGATAAATGTCAAATTTACAAAAATACAATACAACAATGCAAGGTTCATTTAACAGTAAAATAAGAAAAAATGCATTTTAAAATGTAAGCTGTGAATGCCTGAAATCTATTATCTTGTTGTTTAGTTCACCAAGTGATGCTGCTACTGTGTTACTGTGACATGCAGGCACAACTGCTAGTGTAACAGTGTTGCTTCCGTCCCTCTCCTCGCCCCTACCTGGGCTTGAACCAGGGACCCTCTGCACACATCGACAACAGTCACCCTCGAAGCACCGTTACCCGTCGCTCCACAAAAGCCGCGGCCCTTGCAGAGCAAGGGAAACAACTACTTCAAGGTCTCAGAGCGAGTGACGTCACCGATTGAAACGCTACTAGTGCGCACCGCTAACTAGCTAGCCATTTCACACCGGTTACAATAGCATGAAAAACACATATTTTCAATTGGCAAGAAATAATAATTAATGCCCATTAAATATGCTATCATGTGCATATATCAGAACATTCATCTCTTAATTGTACATGAAGTATGGTCACTTATCAAATATCTGAAAAATGAGTTTATCTAAAGGGTCGCCTCACGCCAAAGTTTTTTTTGCAGCGTACAAATTGGCCACTACTGGGAGGTTACACATAACTGTCAATAACTTCATAATAATACATCTGATTGGCTTAGAATCAAAACCGTTATAGAACAACCAGATTAATTGGTTGAAACATTACACAGCAGGAAATGTTTTTCTTTTTTCTTTGAATCCAAAGATGGAAGTGGCTTTAATAGGTACGTGGGCGTAATAGGTACGCTTACCCTAGGCCTTTTTACATTGTTTAAATATCTGTATAGATACTATATTTCAACTCCTAAATGTTTTATTAAGAAACATGTCTGAATATAATCTGCAGATAGGCGTTTTTAATTTGACAATCCGACTTTTTTCACACTAGTTTAGAAATAAATAATGCATGGTTGATACTGTGGCGAAGTTTTGTTTGTCTATTGTGTTGCATTGAAATGTTCACTCTTCCTGTGGGGTTTTGCGTTTCTGCTACGCACTGTGAAAAGAGTGGAAAACTAAAACAGCGGGATGTCTTGAAGATTGTTATGTTACGCCCGCTTGTGTCGATTCTCGGGGCTGCATCCACTCGTACCTTTTCCTAGAGTCGGCACATCATCAAAGCATCCTTCATACGGAAGTCGATGTAGAGATTTTTTTTTTGAAGTTTTGACTTGCGCAGTAGATGCTAGGGTGTAGTCGGATAGTTATTTTCATTCTGAAGTTTCTCCATGGCGGTGGACAGAAAGCACTGAGACCGTGGAAGTCTGCGCAAGAGCAAGGACAATAATTCTGGAAGGAACATACGCATTTTTAAAGGAGAAGCGATTGAAAGTTTCCCGCATGGTTTTACTTGTTTTATCAAGATCGCGGTAACTGGGTAGTTACCAATACGTTTGAAGTTCAAAGGTGTAGAAGAGGGATTCGTGTAGTTGTAGGTTAAGTTTGAAACGTTTGCTTTTAGAATAGCTGAGAATGCGTTGGTTTATTCAAGTTTTGTTTTCATGTACTTGTTTGGCTGTCTTCAGCCACAGTGCTATGGATGAATGCACTGATGATTCGAGTCGTCCTCAGCGATGCATGCCAGAGTTTGTCAACGCAGCTTTCAATGTCACTGTGGTAGCTACCAATACTTGTGGCTCTCCCCCAGAAGAATACTGCGTACAAACCGGGGTTACGGGGGTCACCAAGTCGTGCCACATCTGCGATGCCAGGGATCGCAGACAACACCACAGTGCTGTGTTTCTCACCGATTACAACAATCAACAGGACACCACCTGGTGGCAAAGTCAGACTATGTTAGCGGGCATCCAGTATCCACACTCAATCAATCTAACTCTTCATCTTGGTAAGTGTTGTTTTTATTATGTTTCAAGCACATAAAACAGTCCAATATGTTTAGCTACCGTTACCATAAGAGCACTATTCATCATCTCATCTGCAGACGGATTAGGTGGCGACTTTTTAACTCTGAGCAAAGATTGACCTCGAAACAACTGTTCATATAAACCATGAATAGAATAGGTTTGATGATTACAAAGTTTCAATTTGAAAACAAAGCCTAGCTGACAAGCCGAGATGTGCAACAATGTTTGTCTGGCAATCACACACTGACTGCTTAGTTCTTTGTGGCAGACATAAGACAGCTTCTGACACCATCAGTAGATACACATTGAGTTCTATCTGTGCGTAAAATATGCCTTAAATATATATTTGCGTTTCCTTTGTGTATTCAGAGTCATGAAAACAGTTATCATGCTCTTCATGCCTTACATTTAACCAGAGGAATGGATTCCTCAGATATAGTTCTACTTGTACGTAATGGGATTTGCCTGAGCTGCCGCACAGCTGAACGTTCTAGACTCAAGCTATGGATATCGGGGGTTTGTCTAACTCCTAATGCTCCATCTGGGTCTTGTTAGTTTTGACAAATTAGTATTTTAGGGATTTTGTAGAGTACGCCAGATGAAATGCACGATGAAGCAAGACATTTTAATTTAAACTGGGGGGGTCACATGTTGTGGAGACCCATCTACAATGTACTGAAAAATAACTGTCCTTCCAATAATGATTGGAATGGGAATATTAGTGCTTATTCCAGAGATACTTTATGGAAAGTTTCTTTTGAAATTATTTGAGAGGAGTTTCAGTATTCACCCAGCACTACTGTTTTTAATAGTGCTGGACATTCCTCAGTGGTGTAGTCATAGGTCTCCTTGTAGCTTATTTGTACCCTAAGGTAACAAACTTTGATAAGCTGGTGGAGGCTGTAATCACCTATTCTATGCTGAAAAAATATATAAATGCAACATGCAACAATTTCAAAGATTTTACTGAGTTAGTTCATATAAGGAAATCAGTCAATGGAAATAAATTCATTAGGCCCTAATGTATTTCACATGACTGGGAATACATATATGCATCTGTTGGTCACAGATACTTTTTTTTATTTTTTTAAAGGTATCAGAAAACCAGTCAGTATCTGGTGTGACCACCATTTGCCTCATGCAGTGTGACACATCTCCTTAGCATAGATTTGATCAGGCTGTTGATTGTGGCCTGTGGAATGTTGTCCCACTCCTCTTCAATGGCTGTGCGAAGTTGCTGGATATTGGCAGGAACTGGAACACGCTGTCGTACACGTCGATCCAAAGCATCCCAAACATGCTCAATGGGTGACATGTCTGGTGAGTATGCAGGCCATGGAAGAACTGGGACATTTTCAGCTTCCAGGAATTGTGTACAGATCCTTGCGACATGGTGTCGTGCATTATCATACTGAAACATGAGGTGATGGCGGCGGATGAATAGCACGACAATGGGCCTCAGGATCTCGTCACGGTATCTCTTTGCATTCAAATTGCCATTGATAAAATGCAATTGTGTTCATTGTCCGTAGCTTATGCCTGCCCATACCATAAGCCCACCGCCACCATGGGGCACTCTGTTCATAAAGTTGACATCAGCAAACCACTCGCCCGCACAACGCCATACATGGGGTCTGCGGTTTTGAAGCCGGTTGGACGTACTGCCAAATTCTCTAAAACTATGTTGGAGGCAGCTTATGGTAGAGAAATTAACATTACATTCTCTGGTGGACATTCCTGCATTTAGCATGCCAATTGCACGCTCCCTCAAAACTTGAGACATCTGTGCTGTGTGACAACTGCATATTTTGTAGGCCTTTTATTGTCCCAAACACAAGGTGCACCTGTGTAATGATCATGCTGTTTAATCAGCTTCTTGATATGCCACACCTGTCAGGTGGATGGGTTATCTCTTGGCAAAGGAGAAAATGCTCACGAACAGGGATTTGTGCACAAAGTTTGAGAGAAATAAGCATTTTGTGCATATGGAAAATGTCTGTGATCTTTTATTTCAGCTCATGAAACATGGGACCAACACTTTACATGTTGGTTTATATTTATGTTCAGTGTATAAGTGGACAAAAGCTGGTGTAAACTGCACTTTGTCTAGTTTATATTTTGCTGTGAAAGACTTTATTCTATGCTTTGTAAAAGCTTTGATACAAACTAATCTTGATATTGGTTAATGGTTGGTCTACACAATCCTCCATATAACACACTCAAAGCACAATATACTTCAGGACATGTACACCATAGCCAGGGGTAGGCAACTAGATTCAGTCGCCGGAACACATTATTAGGTGAATTCCTGGTGATTTTAGTATTTTTTGACCCAAAACTAAAATCAGAAAAATTATATATAAATATATATATCTTTATTTATATTTATATGGCAGGGCTCGCCTGTTGCCGACCCCTGCCATATGCCATTGTTACTCAGCTGGGAGGACATATTCTGGTTTGGCGGTAACCCACTTGATAATACAGTGTGGTTTCTGTCAGTTTCAAAGATACCGGTAGTCACATTGACTGGCCCGTGTGATTACAGTATCTAGGCTATTTGATGCGTAAAGAGGGAGATTAGATTGAGCTCTGTAAAATGTCACTTCCTTTTGTGAAGTAGCACTCAAGTTTACAATTCCAATTGACTGTTGGCATTACCTAAGCTCCTGTTGCAATGAGCCCTAACATTCAGGATGGCTGATGCTGTCTTAGTGATATTAGTGTGATTACTAGAAATGGAATTAACACTACTGTGTTATCTGACATACAGGTAACTACCAAAATAATGGAAACACTTGAGTAAATGAGGGATACAACGTATATTGAAAGCAGGTGCTTCCACACAGGTGTGGTTCCTGAGTTAATTAAGCAATTAACATCCCATCATTCTTAGGGTCATGTGTAAAAATGCTGGGCGGGGCCATTATTTTGGCTACCATGGCTATGCCCCCATAGGATGACAATGCCCCCATCCACAGGGCACGAGAGGTCACTGAATGGTTTGATGAGCATGAAAACGATGTAAATCATATGCCATGGCCGTCTCAGTCACCAGATCTCAACCCAATTGAACACATCTGGGAGATTCTGGAGCTGTGCCTGAGACACCAAAGGATGAAAGAGTTCTAGCCTGCGCTTGGGCGATATACAGTTTAAACCGGGGTATTTCGAAATAACGATGGTATAATTTTCAATACCGTTAAAAATAACTTATTGTGTGTGCTACGCCACTGCTTATAACTATAAGTTAAGTATAACTATAAGAAAATGATATCCAGCTCAGGGCTCCAGCTAACTTGCTAGCTAAGTGGCTTGATGTCAAGATCAAGCTTCTTGGTTACAGCAGAGACATTCAATCCAAGATCCCTGTTGCCTAAATAGTTTTGTGCGTTTTTATTTTTAAATAGCGCCCCTCATGTGCACTCTGGTAATACCGTATACCCTGGTATGGGATAGAAACGGTATGACGGTATGAAAATATGCAATCAGCCAAACCCTACAGTGGGGAAAAAAAGTATTTAGTCAGCCAACAATTGTGCAAGTTCTCCCACTTAAAAAGATGAGAGAGGCCTGTAATTTTCATCATAGGTACACGTCAACTATGACAGACAAAATGAGGAAAAAAAATCCAGAAAATCACATTGTAGGATTTTTAATGAATTTATTTTCAAATTATGGTGGAAAATAAGTATTTGTTCAATAACAAAAGTTTCTCAATACTTTGTTATATACCCTTTGTTGGCAATGACACAGGTCAAACGTTTTCTGTAAGTCTTCACAAGGTTTTCACACACTGTTGCTGGTATTTTGGCCCATTCCTCCATGCAGATCTCCTCTAGAGCATTGATGTTTTGGGGCTGTCGCTGGGCAACACGGACTTTCAACTCCCGCCCAAGATTTTCTATGGGGTTGAGATCTGGAGACTGGCTAGGCCACTCCAGGACCTTGAAATGCTTCTTACGAAGCCACTCCTTTGTTGCCCGGGCGGTGTGTTTGGGATCATTGTCATGCTGAAAGACCCAGCCACGTTTCATCTTCAATGCCCTTGCAGATGGAAGGAGGTTTTCACTCAAAATCTCACGATACATGGCCCCATTCATTCTTTCCTTTACACTGATCAGTCGTCCTGGTCCCTTTGCAGAAAAACAGCCCCAAAGCATGATGTTCCCACCCCCATGCTTCACAGTAGGTATGGTGTTCTTTGGATGCAACTCAGCATTCTTTGTCCTCCAAACACGACGAGTTGAGTTTTTACCAAAAAGTTATATTTTGGTTTCATCTGACCATATGACATTCTCCCAATCCTCTTCTGGATCATCCAAATGCACTCTAGCAAACTTCAGACGGGCCTGGACATGTACTGGCTTAAGCAGGGGGACACGTCTGAAACTGCAGGATTTGAGTCCCTGGCGGCGTAGTGTGTTACTGATGGTAGGCTTTGTTACTTTGGTCCCAGCTCTCTGCAGGTCATTCACTAGGTCCCCCGTGTGGTTCTGGGATTTTTGCTCACCGTTCTTGTGATCATTTGGACCCCTCGGGGTGAGATCTTGCGTGGAGCCCCAGATCGAGGGAGATTATCAGTGGTCTTGTATGTCTTCCATTTCCTAATAATTGCTCCCACAGTTGATTTCTTCAAACCAAGCTGCTTACCTATTGCAGATTCAGTCTTCCCAGCCTGGTGCAGGTCTACAATTTTGTTTCTGGTGTCCTTTGACAGCTCTTTGGTCTTGGCCATAGTGGAGTTTGGAGTGTGACTGTTTGAGGTTGTGGACAGATGTCTTTTATACTGATAACAAGTTCAAACAGGTGCCATTAATACAGGTAACGAGTGGAGGACAGAGGAGCCTCTTAAAGAAGAAGTTACAGGTCTGTGAGATCCAGAAATCTTGCTTGTTTGTAGGTGACCAAATACTTATTTTCCACCATAATTTGCAAATAAATTCATTAAAAATCCTACAATGTGATTTTCTGGATTTTTTTCCCTCAATTTGTCTGTCATAGTTGACGTGTACCTATGATGGAAATTACAGGCCTCTCTCATCTTTTTAAGTGGGAGAACTTGCACAATTGGTGGCTGACTAAATACTTTTTTTTCCCCACTGTATATATCCAGACACTTGTAGAATATATGCCAAGGTGCATTAAAGCTGTTCTGGCTCATGGTGGGCCAACGCCCTATTAACACACTTTATGTTGGTGTTTCCTTTATTTTGTCAGTCACCTGTACTTTTCAAGCTTATTGAGTTGTTAATATTAATAAATGTGAAGCAGTATGTTCAAGGGGAAAAGTGAAACATTTCTGTTCAATCATATTCTCAACTTATTTCTTGTCATTAGCAACATTGAGCTTTTAATATCATTTTATTATTGACTAATATATTACAAAGCCTCACAACAAGACCACACAAGGCTGGCACTCTTGGCATGAATTGACCTCTGTTAGTTTCCCATTATCACTAAAGGCATAAGTTCACTGATTAGAATGTTCACATTACTTGAATCACTGATTTTCTGCCTCCCAAGCAAAATTATATTGTGGGGAGGTGACTAAGGGAGTGGGGAAAGATGTGCTTGAGCACCTACTCTGCTTGTCAGAAACTCAAAGCCACAATGGGTGAGGTGGCTGGCCTGTCTTCTTTTTAAGGCAGGCAGCCCTCTGTTTACATTCTGTTTGCCAACCTCACTCGAAGTATGGTTGTTGCTAGTTGGCATGTTGAGGTCAAATCAAATATTTTCATTCGAAATCTTGCTGTTTGTGTAGCTATGCATTTGATCATATTCTTTAGAGAATAATTGGCCTAGATGCAGGGCTCGACATTAACGCTTGACAAGAAAAATATAGATTTAAGGTGTCAAAAAAAATCTCACATCACAATATCAAACAATTACTCCAATCAGAATTTGTTAAGGGGCAAATATTGGAATAATATTCCAATCAAATTTGTTTGTAGGCCTACATAAATATAAAAGCTTACATGTCAAAGTGTAGGTGATATGCATATTGGCTACAGCCTCATGTCCAAACCGATGCTGACATGAGGGAGGCGCCAGAAAATGTAGCCAAACTTTAATGAGACTTTTAATTGCATAAATGTTTCTAAACGCCAGTCATGTTTGACAAGTATAATAAAGGATAATTAACAATAATGTCTAAAGGCTTGATTCTGTCGGCATACTCGAGGCACGGTTCGTTCAGATCAAACGGTCACAAGACCGAAGAGTGAAGGACAGTACCTGTTGTGCACCTCACCCACCTTGAATCTGAGCGGAGGCGGTCAGAATTTTGAAACTATTTAACCATTAACTTAATTGTTAAAACCTGGCCGTTTAATGTAATTTTATGAAGCATGTCTTACCTTGTTTCAAAATACAATACAACCATAGAAATGTTGAGGGAATTATTGAAACACTTAATATGCCATTGAAACCAGCATTTTTCTCATGTTCTATTGGTTTCCAAATCAACTTTATTGTATTGTCCAGCAGCAAAATGCATAATCCTATTTGTATTAGTAACCCATGCTAGTTGATACATCTTTAGATCTCCCCTCTTCTTTTTATTTCTAACAGATATTTTCATCTCTGTCACATGAAACCGCTCGCGCGTGCGGTGCGCTTTTGAGAACAGTGTTTTCCTGCTAATTGCATTTTGGAACATTTTATTTATTAATTTATTTAACCTTTATTTAACTAGGCAAGTCAGTTAAGAACAAATTCTTATTTACAATGACAACCTACACCGGCCAAACCCGGACGACGCTGGGCCAATTGTGCGCCGCCCTATGGGACTCCCAATCACGGCCGGTTGTGATACAGCCTGGAATTGAACCAGGGGGTCTGTAGTGACGCCTCAAGCACTGAGATGCAGTGCCTTAGACCGCTGCACCACTCGGGAGCCCATTGGCGCATAGCTTACAGCCATGTGCGCATTGTTGAGCTTAAAATATGAAGAATTGTATCAACATTTTAAACTAAACGGACTGATCTGTTGCATCAGCCTCATTGCTTTAAAAAAATGTTTTATGTGCAGTGGTTGTATGAATTTTGGATCTGTCGTCCCAGAACTGTCCCAGAGTCTGTTTTGAACTGTAGACATATTTTAAATCGGCCCAGGGATGACGGGTCGCCCTTAATTTCGAGCCCTGGAGGGAATTATTTTATAAAATACATAAAGTATTTGGTTGTAATTGTAATGTTGCAATATTTTATAGTCTACCAAAGGTGGCTGATCATCCACCAGGAGAGCCTTAAAGGGGCAGTGTTGTATTTTGAGACAGGCTTGAATAGGCAGTGTAGCCTACATTTTTGTCTGATTCTCTATGGTAAAAAAGATAGTAATGGATTTTATTTTGTACCATGATGTAAAAATGGTGTTAGACCTTTTTTGGGGAGGGACAAGTGACTTGAGCTTTTGGACAAGTAAAAAATCTATCCTACTTGTCTGTCCTACTTAATAGTGTTAATAGTAAGTCACTTAAGATAAAATTACTGGTTAAATGACCATATTTATTTTGTTAAGATTTAAGCTTTTGTTTGTATATATTCAAGGCTTTGATGACTTTCATCTCAGTATGCCCTTGAAGGGCTTGTTTGGGCAGGAAGAAGGCATGTCCCGACTTGTCAACATGGCAGACATTTAACTAGAGGTTGAAGATGTGTCCTGCCTCTCTGATATAGTATCCTCCACTCTTGAATCCCTAGGCAAATTATGTTCCCCAGTTTAGCCCACACTCAGTGCTGAAGATAAATTAATATTCATGGTGTGCCCATTTCTGAGGGGAATTCTCTTCACCTATGCCCTGAAATGTCAGTCTCTATGAAGAATGTGAACAATGAGGGAGACATCCCCTAGAGGTTTTTGTTTGAAATGTACTTTTAAAGGCATTTGTTGAGATCCTTAAAGGAGAAGGGAAGCTTTTTCCTAAATAGTGTGGATTCTCCCTACTTAGGCTATTTAACAGGGCACAAATGGTTGCCAAGGTTGGTTACAATTTGTATTCCAAGAAGCAGCACCATAATGTAGTAAAGGAAAAACTAACAAAGCAAACTGAACAATGTTTTACTCCTATGAACGTGCAGTGAACACCTGCAGGATATGAACAGTTCTGCCTATTATCCAGATAACAATCGTAAAATAGCTTATTAACCCAAGTTAGTGACTTTAATATGACAGAGACATGTCCACTCAAAAAAGCCATTCATTCTTATGTGTACGTCAAATAGTTAATGCTACACAGTTGTAAGATTGCTTTCAATGTACCATTGGCCAAATCTACTGAAGTTGTGCTTGAACTCTTTTGTATGCTCTATCCTCTGTAGGCTTACTTCTGAAACCATTCAGTATCAGGATGTGAAAAACTCTTCACCATAACTTACCCCTTTGTTTTGTTAATGTGACATATAGTAAAATGTACAATATGTCTTTCTCAGTATGTGAATCCTGTTCTTGGATTCTCCTGTGATCTGGGAGGTGGTTAACGGCCAGACTATAGCTTTGGCCAGCAAACAGGAAGTGGTTTGTCTGCGCCAGAGATGAGATGGTGCGCAGCAGTGTGGGAAAGCCTTTGGGAAAGTCATTCTCTGGTCCCTGGGGGTCTCTAGTCATAATTTTCGTTGTAGGCTTTCCCAAACACCTTAAAAAAACAGTCATTTTTTAAGACTGGCCAGCTGTTGCAAATTATACCAATCTGAACATGGTGGGGAATGGGGGGGGGGTGAGACGTCATCCTGTTAGATCCTATTGTTTTGCTGGTGAAGGAATTATCTCAGCGTGGGAACCTTATATTTCTAATGCCCTAGGTTTTTCTGATGGTCACACACAGGTATCTGAATTTAATTTTGAATTAGGAAAGGCTAAGGTACATTTAACAAAGCGCAAATAAGCTCCGAAACCCAATCTACTGAACCTATCCCAGTAATGAAGCTACTGTATCCTATATTTGACAAAATCGAGTTGATGATTAAACAGATAGCAGATCAGCTCATGAATAACAGAGCGATGAAGAGTGTAAATAGTTTAAATATCAAGTGATCTTAACGGGGACCAACTCTGTTTTTAAAAATATCCATGTCTATCTCTCATTGATCACAAATTCTTTACCAAAGCTCTCATATGGGCAGCAATTATGAGACAGCGCAGAGAAGCGGGGGAAATGTTATGGCGGTATTTTGACATGCATAGGCGAGAGACGTGCTTTGATAATGCAACCTATGGATTACAAAATAAAGTTAGGAAAGGAGTCGGGATTTGGGGTTTCAGTGGGATTGGGACTGGATAGGAAAGTATCCTCTCTAGGACAGGAGAAGATAGAAATCTTCCTTCATGCCTCTCTGAATTGTTAAGATTTCTTGTCTGTGACGGAGATGCCTATGTAGTGAATTGTGCATAGGCCTATCAAATTTGTGACTGTCTGAAGAGTCAGAATGAAAGCTCAAAGAGGCACATGTTCTTTTATAGGCAGTAGGGGTTTCCTGTAGGGTTTATTAACTACATTTGGGTTGCGTGTGCAGTCCGGCAGTGTCAATTATGCGTGTGCTTTGAATTTATAGCGATTTTGTGTGAAGTAAATCCGCTAGGCTTAAGGCTTCCACGCGACAACCTGTTTGGATAATTTGCTTCTTTTTTTTGCTAATCTGATGCTGCGCATGTTGTGTATTTAGTGGAATTGCATTAGTGCCGACATGGGGAATTTGTTTTGTAATTTCCCGGGTCTTGTCATTTTATTTTTGGGGAAATTTGAAGTGTTCCCGGTTACCCATGTTAATCCCTACTGTTGTTATTTTCTCCTCTGTATACAGTTTTAAGTAGAACAACAGATACCGATTTTTCAGGTCAAGGAGGGCAATGGCGATTTTATTTTAGGGCGATATTCAATATCATTAAATGTTAAAATTTATATGACAACATTTTCCAGAGACGGCTGTATATGCATTAATGGATCACTTTTAAAATCAAACAATACATTTGAAATGATTTTTACCAATCTAACTACATAACAACATTATAATTTTATTTGAATGTTAAATCTCTTGATAAACTGGGTAAATTAAGTTTGCATAGGCCTACTCACAATACAGGTGAATGCATATTCAATAGGAGTGTGTGCATGCATTGAGTTATTGATCTTGTTTTGGCTGTTCAGTGGAGTCTATGGTGCTACAGATGACAAACAATCTGTTTGCCTTCCATTTGGGATTTACACTGAGTGTACAAAACATTAAGAACACCTTCCTGATATTGCGTTGCACCCCCGCTTTTTCCCTCTGAACGGCCTCAATTTGTCAGGCATGGATTCTACAAGGTATCAAGTGTTTCACAGGGATGCTGGCCCATGTTGACTCCAATGCTTCCCACAGTTGTCAAGGTGGCTGGATGTCCTTTGGGTGGTGGATCATTCTTAATACCCACGAGAAACTGTTGAGCGTGAACAACCCAGTAGCATTACCGTTCTTGACACAAACCAGTGCCCTGGCACCTACTACCATACCCCGTTCAAAGGCACTTCAATGTTTTGTCTTGCCCATTCACCCTCTGAATGGCACACATACACAATCCATGTCTCAATTGTCTCAAGGCTTAAAAATCCTTCTTTAACCTGTCTCCTCCCCTTCATCTACACGGATTGAGGTGGATTTAACAAGTGACATCAATAAGGGATCATAGTTTTCACCTGGTCAGTCTATGTCATGAAAAGAGCAGGTGTTCCTAATGTTTTGTACACTCAGTGTACATCAATGGTGGTCAACCATCCTCCAGGAGAGCTAATGGGTGTGCAGCCTTTAATTTCTTTACTCCTCTAACAAACCACATTTTAGAAATTAGCTGCTCAACCAGACCTATGTTGTGTTTGAGCAGGGCTTGATCACTTGGGTTTCCGCAGACTAAAGTCAAGACAGGGGTATAATCAGATTCACTGCTGTGACTTCCCTTGTCTGCCTGGCCAAATATAATCTCTTCCTGTGGAACAACAAGGCCATTTCTTCACTTTGTTGTGACATTCCCTCCTTTGTACAGAGGACCACTGGACTTCAGTGGCTGATCACTGATATGTACAGTGGGGAAAAAAAGTATTTAGTCAGCCACCAATTGTGCAAGTTCTCCCACTTAAAAAGATGAGAGAGGCCTGTAATTTTCATCTTAGGTACACGTCAACTATGACAGACAAAATGAGGGAAAAAAATCCAGAAAATCACATTGTAGGATTTTTTATGAATTTATTTGCAAATTATGGTGGAAAATAAGTATTTGGTCAATAACAAAAGTTTCTCAATACTTTGTTATATACCCTTTGTTGGCAATGACACAGGTCAAACGTTTTCTGTAAGTCTTCACAAGGTTTTCACACACTGTTGCTGGTATTTTGGCCCATTCGTCCATGCAGATCTCCTCTAGAGCAGTGATGTTTTGGGGCTGTCGCTGGTCAACACGGACTTTCAACTCCCTCCAAAGATTTTCTATGGGGTTGAGATCTGGAGACTGGCTAGGCTACTCCAGGACCTTGAAATGCTTCTTACGAAGCCACTCCTTCGTTGCCCGGGCGGTGTGTTTGGGATCATTGTCATGTGAAAGACCCAGCCACGTTTCATCTTCAATGCCCTTGCTGATGGAAGGAGGTTTTCACTCAAAATCTCACGATACATGGCCCCATTCATTCTTTCCTTTACACGGATCAGTCGTCCTGGTCCCTTTGCAGAAAAACAGCCCCAAAGCATGATGTTTCCACCCCCATGCTTCACAGTAGGTATGGTGTTCTTTGGATGCAACTCAGCATTCTTTGTCCTCCAAACACGACGAGTTGAGTTTTTACCAAAAAGTTATATTTTGGTTTCATCTGACCATATGACATTCTCCCAATCCTCTTCTGGATCATCCAAATGCACTCTAGCAAACTTCAGACGGGCCTGGACATGTACTGGCTTAAGCAGGGGGACACGTCTGGCACTGCAGGATTTGAGTCCCTGGCGGCGTAGTGTGTTACTGATGGTAGGCTTTGTTACTTTGGTCCCAGCTCTCTGCAGGTCATTCACTAGGTCCCCCCGTGTGGTTCTGGGATTTTTGCTCACCGTTCTTGTGATAATTTTGACCCCACGGGGTGAGATCTTGCAAGGAGCCCCAGATCGAGGGAGATTATCAGTGGTCTTGTATGTCTTCCATTTCCTAATAATTGCTCCCACAGTTGATTTCTTCAAACCAAGCTGCTTACCTATTGCAGATTCAGTCTTCCCAGCCTGGTGCAGGTCTACAATTTTGTTTCTGGTGTCCTTTGACAGCTCTTTGGTCTTGGCCATAGTGGAGTTTGGAGTGTGACTGTTTGAGGTTGTGGACAGGTGTCTTTTATACTGATAACAAGTTCAAACAGGTGCCATTAATACAGGTAACGAGTGGAGGACAGAGGAGCCTCTTAAAGAAGAAGTTACAGGTCTGTGAGAGCCAGAAATCTTGCTTGTTTGTAGGTGACCAAATACTTATTTTCCACCATAATTTGCAAATAAATTCATAAAAAATCCTACAATGTGATTTTCTGGATTTCTTTTCTCAATTTGTCTGTCATAGTTGACGTGTACCTATGATGAAAATTACAGGCCTCTCTCATCTTTTTAAGTGGGAGAACTTGCACAATTGGTGGCTGACTAAATACTTTTTTCCCCCACTGTAGGTGATAGTAGATAAGGTCTCCCGAATGGCGCAGTGGTCTAAGCTGTGCCCACGGGGGGCCAGTATGAAAAAATAAATAATGTATGCACTCACTAACTGTAAGTCGCTCTGGATAAGAGCGTCTGCTAAATGACTAAAATGTAGCCAAACTCTGGTCTTTGTTCCTACTAGTTCATTTCACATGGATTAGGCCCAGTCTTCATAAATTGAAGTGTAGGCTATTCTTTCTGTCCATTAGGCAAAATGTTGTGCTTCTTGCAAAAAAAATCCAAAGTGAGCTGGCTAGCCTTTGCTTTACCTGTACTATTATGTTTTTAGCGCAAGTAATTGAAGCACTCCTGAATATTAGTCATTATAGCTTAGATATTAGGCCTATTTGATTTGAGTTGTTCGACGCACTTGCATTTGTATTTGAGTTGATGACCACCCTTGGTGAGCAAATCACTGCTCAGGGTCACTTAGTTCTTCAAATATTGTCAACCAGGAATAACTTTTCCAAGGACACATTATTAAAGCAAAAATGCAGCCATTTTAGGATTTCCACCAGTGGCAGTTTAAACTTGTAACTCTTTGAATAAACCCTCTCTCTATCAAAGGTGCCGCCAGAGTCTCTGACGAAGACAGAGTCCTATCTTTAGATCTGAGGCATGGGTGACTGCTCCCCACCTTCCCCTCCTAAAGTCATACAACCTCACAAAACTCCTTTGTCTTTTTCCTTTACCTGGGGAGGGGTTATTCAGTTGCTGGATTAGCCTTTTTGTTTAGTCATTCCTATCCGTCTGACCATATCGTCCCCTCTATCCCGCCCATCCTCCTCTCTTTCTCTCCTGGATCTCTCTGTTCCTTTAATTTACCTGCCTGTCTTTCCATCTTATAGGGAAAGTCTCTTACGCACAGCCCTCAAGACAGAACCTTATCTTTTTGGAGACCTTACACTCTCAAGATTCATTCTGTGATGGGGATCCCTAAAAAGCTTAATTACACCCTATGTTTGCTGTCCATTCATCATTGTTTACTTTGAAGTTGAAACTTAACATTCTTGCCGCTCTGAGCTAATTATAAGGGCAGTGGAAGGTTTAGGGGCAGTCCTTTGCACTGCCAAATCAAAGCACCTCTTGCTGCATTGTCACATGCTGTCACTAATGAGTTGTTCCTGCCAAGGTAGGCTGATAGCCGTTCGGTCAAATTTTTCTAGTTTGAGAGAAAAAAAGCTAGGAAGGATGCCTGTATCTTTGTAGTGACTGGGTGTATTGATACACCATCCAACGTGTAATTATTAACTTCACCATGCTCAAAGGGATATTTTATGTCTGTTATTATTTAATTTTTTACCCATCTACCAATAGATGCCCTTATTTGCGAGGCATTGGAAAACCTTCCTGATCTTTGTGGTTGAATCTGTGTTTGAAATTCACTGCTCGACTGAGGGACCTTACAGATAATTGTATGTGTAGGGTACAGAGATGAGGTAGTCATTCAGAAATCATGTTAAACACTATTATTACACACAGTGTGTCCATGTAACTTATTATCTGACTTATGTGCAAATTTTTACTCCTGAATTTATTTATGCTTGCCATAACAAAGGGGTTGTTTGACATTATGGGGTATTGTGTGTCGGCCAGTAACACAAAATCTCAATTTAATCAATTTTAAATTCGGGCTGTAACACAAAATTTGGAAAAAGTTGAGGGGCATGAATACTTTCTGAAGGCACTGTATGTCAACAATTTTCATTCAAAAGCCAATATAAAGTGGCAAGGATAAGAAAATAAAATGCTTTGAAGTCTGTGGCCGCAGCTATAATTACATTGGTTGGGTCTGATTTGCGGGAAATTTGGCCTGTGCACTCTCACGTAAGAGGCGTGGCCACTTGCCTCCTAAAAGTGGTTTTCCACAGGTGATGACAAGATGTGAGCATCGGAGAGGGAGCGTGAACAGGGCGGAATCAAAGTTGGGGAAAGCGGAACTTTATGCAAATACTCTGCAACATCGCGGTGCTATTGACCAGTCGAAGCTCATTATAGTTTCCAGCCCCTACTGGATTGGCTGTTGATACCTAGCCTGCTTGCTAGCACCAACATAATAATAATAATATGCCATTTAGCAGACGCTTTTATCCAAAGCGACTTACAGTCATGCGTGCATACATTTTTTGTGTATGGGTGGTCCCGGGGATCGAACCCACTACCTTAGCGTTACAAGCGCCGTGCTCTACCAGCTGAGCTACAGAGGACCACAACATGAGCATGGCTATCCAAATTATCGTATTATGTGGAAATCCCCTGTAAGGACCCCAGTCACTCACCCCACAACAAACATGGACAACATTACGGAGCGAACGAAAATAAGTTTCACCAAGGACTATGCTGTCAACCGCAAACAGATGGCAAACTATTTGCTAAAAAAAAGTTTGACCAGCAAAGAGTAAGTTGGATGAAGGTTGTGGAAAGACCAGGGTGATCGGAAGGAGTGGATAGGTACTTCGGGAACTGATGGACGGACCGTAACAATAATCCACTCAAAGCTGGTAAGCTAGCTAGAACTCAAAACTAACGTTAGCTTAGCAGCATTTACTAACTATTCCTCTCTGTTATAAATCATACTAGTCATCTAACGTTATTCATACTATGTTCCAGCTAAGCATTATATATTTTACTGACTTGATGTAAAAAGCTAGCCAAGCTAGCTAGCAAAGCCTAAAATTAACATTTTGGTCCACCAGCCACTGTGGCAGCCACAAAGATTTTTTACCAGCCAAATTATTTATTTTTCAATACAATTACACCAACAAAACACACAAAAAAACATGAGTATGCTTTGTAATGTTTCTAAAACAATAAATGTATTACTAGTAAGAAGTAATGTGGTGTGTTGTTTCATTTCATTTTTTTTGACCTGAGTCTTTTAACCAAAATATCACAAATGAGACTAACATTTTCATCTGCCCCTTTAAGGGCGGGAGGTTACCGTGGTAACGCGACTCGAGTCATGTTTGTGCCTGTGAGATTGAGTCTGACTAGTAGAAGCTCTTCCCTAGCAGTTGAAACTCAAACATTGAAAAACAACCTAGCTTGTGAACAAAACAATGTAAATAGCCAAGAAACACAAGGACAAAGTCTCACTGCAGTAGACTTTCGTTTAAAGTAAATTAGACCAACTTTTATGCATGGGCGCAGCACTTCTAAAAAATAATATTACACTCAGCTCTTCACGCACCTTCCCCAGCCAGGCATTGTTTCAGCGCGAGGTGGGATAGGCTATATAGGATTCGTAGTTCTTTGACTTTGTGCGATTAATTTACCAGCTATGAAACAAAACAGCAGAAATACTTTGAAAACAGCTACTGCAGCATTTATTTTACTATAAATGTGATCATACTTTACTATTTTTACTCACAAAGGCCAGTGGAATGCTCGCACTGTGTATCCCTGACCACCCACCAACGTGGCTAATGAAATAGACATCTTACCCGCTAATGCCAAAATCTACCCGCATTTGGCAAGTGGCGGGGTGTTAATTTGAGCAAAGTTAGCTAGCACACTTTGCTAAGCACCACATAAATTTGCTATGCAGACTGTGGTTTAAATATTTTAACAAATTAAATTTTCAGAGGTCCATTTCGGCCCATGTAATGTATTTAGCTAGCTACCTAACTAGCTAGTTAGCCAACTATGTGTGTAGGCATTCATTAGTAAGCAATTAAGCATATCACTCTGACTGTCATATTCCATTCCATTCCATTGCAGCCTTTAGTCTGGTCTGGTCTTGGCCAGCTCTGAAATAACTAGCCTTAATCGAGATAAGTTGTGTTTTATAACATTAGCTAGGCCCTTATAACAAGTGTTAATGTGTGAAGAGGTGATCTCGTTAGTAATGTAAAGGGGATTCCATTTAGAATCCGTTTCTAATTTATTCCAGAACCACATCCCCATTTTGGCTATGCAAGTAGCAAAGCGTGTGTATTTGTAAGACAAATTATCTATGCATTGAAGACACAACAACTGCATCTACACCCCAGACCTCCACAGAGCAGTTTTGGGGGAGCCGGCCAACATCTGACCAGGGGATGCCAAGATACCTAGGCCTGATAACCTAACTACTGCCATATTGTACAATTTATGTCACTCACATATGTCACTCAGAGCAGGGTTTCCCAAACTCGGTCCTGGGGTCCCCCCTCGGTGCACGTTTTGGTTTTTGCCCAAGCACTACACAACTGATTCAGATAATCATAGCTTGATGATGAGTTGGTTATTTAAATCAGCTGTGTAGTGCTAGGGGAAAAAAACAAAACGTGCACCCAGGGGGGCCACAGGATCAAATTTGGGAAACCCTGACTGAGGATAGGATGGTAATACAGTAATGTTACTGCTACTACATAAGATGTCTAAATTGTCTGAAATCCTATGTTGAGTTGTGGGTGGTTAAATTTGATCAATTGTTGTGTGTCTGTATAATTTGCTAGTCTTCTTTATACAATGTTTTTTCTTATGCAATATAGGCCAATATATAGCTTTGCAAAATAATTTTCATTGCTAAAGTATCAACATTTCTGGCATCAGATTGGATGCACATTTATTTCATGTTCCAAATGTATGTTGATGTTTTTGCTTTAGCCAATTGTTTCATGCTAAAATGTATTTTTTTTGCCAACGACAGACAGCTGATAGGGGCATGAGACAGCCAGGCTGCCGCAATAGAAAGTAGTTTCACCAAAGCTGTAAACTTTAATGTGTGTGAGATGTTATGTCATCAATTTCCATTATCGAACTTCTGCTCGACGAGAGCCCAAACATTTTTCTCCGTCAATGGGAAGTCCACGCATTCTAAGCAGGCAGTCTGTCAGACAGCCCTGTCAGTCTAGCACGTGCTCGCAAAAAGCATGGCGGGACGAGATAAGCACGTTCCAGAGTCCAACATGCAATTACTCTCACTGCCACCAGCGTTGACATTGTGCCAAAGTCCATCCAGACTTGTCTATTGTACCTTTAAATCTCAATCATGTGTTGATGCTGGCCTAAATGGGTTAAAAGGTTTAGGCCTATCTCAGTATTTAGTACTGGCACGATCTCCTGAGAAATCTGTGAGAATGACACCCTAAGGCTGGAGTTACACAAAGCAACTTTCACGCAATTTGAGTTGCAGTTGCAAGTGACATCTCAAGCAACTTTGCTGTTACATGAAGCAACTCAAACCCGATGAATCTAAGTAACATTTGTAAAAAAATCCCATCAAAACCCATCAGTTTAAACTAGAGAAATCAGGTTTTTTGCACGGGCTGCGTCTCAATCCACAGCATCTGCCTATGCGCCTTCAGCATATGCGGTGAAAGGTGGCAGAGCTAGAGCGGTGTTTGTCAGACCATGAGACGTCCTGAAAATCGGTCTTATCACCTAAACGTCTGTAGAGTCCGAACGGTTTGGCCTACAAACTATTATTGTTTTGCTCTACAACCCCCACGTGTCACGGGACACGTCTGAAGGTAGCCCATTCAAACAAATGGAAGTATGGAGGTAGTTTTGTGCCAACAAAAATAAGGGGTTAAATATGTGTCCAAAAAAACAATTAAAAGCCTTATTCCGTATTATTTATATTTTTACTATATATTTAAAAATGTTGCCGCTAGCTAGCCAAAATTACATTGCAAACACTGACACAGCTAGCTGGTTGGCAAGCTAGCTAGCTAGCAACAAGCTAACCAAGCTAGCAATGAACTAAGCTAGCTAGCACAGTTCATGGTGGACACTTTCAGTTGAAACTGGTCAGGGAGAGATTTGGGTTCACTTCGAAATTACATTTATTGACTGCTAAACCATGTACAATAATTTGCATACATCTCCTGTTGTGCTAGTCTCTGTTCTGTCAACGCTGATCGTGGGTTGTGCTGCGCAGCACTGACAGCTGTGTTGACATGACAACTGGGTTGGAATTCTGAACCTTTCAATGGATCATGTGACAAGTGTTGGTTTTGATTGGCTGTTGCTTGCAACTAGTTGCATAAAGTTAAAACGTTTCAACTGGATGCAACCAAGTTGCTTATTAGTTGCGGGGGGAAGCAACTCATGCAAGCAACTAGAAGTGCGTGCAAGTTGCGCCGTGTAATGGCAGCCTAAGAATGATAGGATTTGAAAGTGCGATGCCCTCAAACCTGTCATTGTGTTTGGCAAACAACTGAATACCTAATGAAGGAGCTTTTCTCTGACCTCTGTTTTAGCCTCCCCCTACCAATTAGCATGGGTTGATTGTCAACTGTTAAAGTCCCATGTAAAAATATATATATATATATATAATTGGATGACAAACTACTTCAAAATAATCTAAATAAAACATGTTGCGTACTCTAATTGGTATTAGATGATCTAAATGCTTATTTGATAACAGTGCGTTACACCCAAACACATTTATCTGGTTAGCCTTGTTTTAGTCTCAGCAGCTGTCCAATGCCCACTTATTTATTCATAGACCATATTTAGCAAGGAATGGCCAGTGAATGTTTGGAAATGCTGTGCCATCTAATTCAAGGTGTCTATCATGACAGCTCAGGTTTTTTTCTGTGCGCTTGCTTCTTTTATTCATTCCTCACTGTAACACAACATTGATAACAGAAAGCCTTTTAAACGGTGCATGTTAAGTCATTAGCTAAGTTGTGAAAGCTTCTATAAACAAAATGATTTTATGACCAGTTATCATATACCTGATAATGTCTAGAAAAATTTGCAGGTCTACTGGGTTAACTAAATATTTTTTTTTTTTGTGACCACTGACTGAAAATGTGAATCCTCTCTTTTGCTTTCCTCATGCTGGTTTAGACTCAACAATCTCTGTTCAAAAGATGCGACGATGGAATCTGAAAGCTCAGAAGTCAAGTTCATCTGCTGTGAAGCGGAGGAGGGTGTGCTTAACATTTTTGATTTTGTCTAGTAGGGAGAATGTCTCCTTGCTTATCTCTTGGAGAGGAGCCTTTAAATAGTACTATTCTCTTGTATCTGAAATTAAAGTTTTCTCTTTTAGTCTAACTTTTATCATGGCTTGATCTGTTCTCTAGGTTTTCTGTTATTTCAGTGGCTGGATTCACTTTTTGTATATTGCAGGGTTTTTAAACGAGCATTTCTCGGTGGAGATCTGTCAATAAAAATGCCTTGCTGGATGAAATTGCCATCTTTGTGCCAACATAATGTATTTTAGACCTTTGCTTGGCTACTATCCCTAAGGTGTGTTATCTCCAGGGGGGTATTTTGGGCTATGGTCGTCGAAGCTGGTAGATCCCAATTTCTACCAGCAGAGTTTAAGTTCTTTACCCCAGGATCCAAAACATATACTGTGGCTTAAATACATTTTTGAAAAAAGTGCTTATTTAAACAACATTCATATTTATCTATATATCCTAGACCAGTGGTTACCTAGAAAGAGCTACTGGGTGTGCCAGTGTTTCCAAGCATTGACATGTAATCTTCGCTCCAATGTGTAATCAGACCAGCAGTTTTTAATATGACTTACCATATTGACACAGCATTAGTAGCTGGCGACCTTGCTATGTGACTGCGCTTGTCGCCCTTTCCACACACTGACTGAACCTGCATTGCTATCCACTTCCGCCCTGCCAGAACCTAAGGCTGTGGGAAATAGACTTGACAGACTTGGCTTAGGCAACACACTGACCTCCCAAAAAACAAATAGGAAGTGCACTTGAACTGTGTGGTGGGGCCAGGTTGTTGTTGTTGTCTACATTGAGAAATGGGTATTTTGCTGTGCCAGGAAATGATTAAATCCCTAAAGGAGAGGATTTTCTATTATTTTAGACTGTGTGCGTCTGTGAAAGAGATGCATTACACAGGCATGCAGATGCTTGCAGGGTAATTTTAGCCTGTGCTGAGTGTGGAAGGATCCCCTTGTGGGGGGGAGGGAGGGGTCTTTCAAGGCACACTGCAAATAGTAGTAAACAGATAATTATGGGTATGGTGTCAGGCTTGAACTGATTTATACATAACCCAGGTAGAAACGTGATATTTGGAAACGTGATATTTTCCAGCTGCATTTTATAATTGTATTAATTGATGGAGATGGGCGATAATACAGAAGACCTCCAAACTTCATTAATTTCCCACAAATGTTTTGTTCATTTCGGAGAATCCCAAAGTTATTACGTTTTGATGCTTCAGTGAGATTGTGGTGGTGGCTTGGGGTGTGTGACAGTTTTGTTTCCTGTCTGAACAGGCCGTTCCATCAAAGGACGTGAACTTTCATGATGCCCTGTTTTATTAGATGATCAAGATTCTTCCCTTTTGAGTAGTGTTCAAAACCCATACAGCCCCATACAGCTAATGATTGAATCTGTATGTTTGTACTGTCAACATTAGGCCAGTTGTTTGTAGTTAGTCTGTGACACCTTTATCTGTGTAAATGTGTTATTGATAACTGCAGGCCTGGAAATCGGA
Source organism: Coregonus clupeaformis (assembly GCF_020615455.1). Taxonomy (NCBI): domain Eukaryota; kingdom Metazoa; phylum Chordata; class Actinopteri; order Salmoniformes; family Salmonidae; genus Coregonus; species Coregonus clupeaformis. Next base: position 40,620,725 of record NC_059205.1, read on the forward strand.
AGTAGAGGAGTATTTCATGCATAAATCAGGGATTATTTCTTGCTACGACTCCCACCCAGAGGCAGTGATGGTAGTCTCACTGTCAACCCCATTAGAATGGTATTTGAGGAGGCCGGACATAAGGTTTGGCGTGACTCAGTAACTGTTTATGCAGCTGTTACATGTCTGACATCCATGTTAAAACATGCGTCTGGGAAAACGGTTTTGTATAGTAAGAACTAAAGACCCATGTTTGTTTGATTATCTTTTGATTTACTTTGATGCATTAAAGTCTGTCCTCAATTCTCCCCAAGTTCAACACTGGTAAGCCCGTGCCTCTAAACAATTCTTATATGGATTGTGGGTCTGGGTGATAGGTCAGGGAACGGAAATATCTAGGTCAATTAATGCTAATACTTTGTAGAGTCAACACTAGCACCCTTTTGGAATATATTTTTGTTCTTGAAGTGCTTTTACATTTATCTTTAACTATGAGGCTGGCTATGCAAGTACAGACAAAGTCGAGAGGAATGGAGTGAGGCAAAACCCCTTACCACTCCTGTCTTCCTCTAAATGAGATCCTCATTTTACATTTACATTTTAGTCATTTAGCAGACACTCTTATCCAGAGCGACTTACAATTAGTATATTCATCTTAAGATAGCTAGGTGAGACAACAACATCACAATTATAGCAAGTACATTTTCCCTCAATAAAGTAGTTATCAGCAAAGTCAGTGGTAGGAGGAAAAGACAAGTGCCTTTTCTTTTTTGGGGGGTGGGGAGCACCGTGGGATTTATTTAAGATACTCTTTAAAGGGGCAGTGTAGTCAAATGTAATTTGCCTGTTTTTTATGATATTACCACACTGAGGTCGAAATAACACTCTGAAATTGTGAAAATGATGATAATGCCCTTTTTGTGTAAGAGCTGTTTGAAAACAAAAATGCCTGGAACTTCAGCCTGTTCAGGTGGGATGGAGTTTTTGGCCCAGATCATGACATCACAATCTGTTCTGAATATTCTGACCAATGACCACTCACCTTTTATTTGCATATGTATCCTCCTACTTTGAAGGGGTAAGCAGAGTAGGCTCTAGAGTCTAGACGATCCTATCCGCCAATCAGGGCTGTGTATGTAAAGATTTAAATTTGTATCAACACGCCAACATGATCTGACTGAGCATTTCAATGGCAAATGGAGGCTCAGGTCTGAGCGGGAGCTGCTCTTCCGTTGGGGTGGGAGGGCCAAGAGACCAGATGTGGCAGAACAGAGTTATTTTACGAGCCTATTAGTCTATACTACTACATTGTTTGTTTGCTGTAAATTCTCTGCATGAACAGTTGAAGCGGAAAGCATATCACACACTTATCACACCCATCGCTGGCTTGCCCTCAGTCTGCCCTTGCTTGAGCAACTTCAAGAAAACTGCAGATGTATGCAGCACTACTGCCAGATGTGCCTTATCAGACCTTGAATGTTTCCATTTAATCTTTGTGGCATACTTCTTAATTATTTAACATCCCTTATGGTCAGCCTCACAAGTACCCAATTTTGAAAGTCCAATGCAGCTGTTTTTATCTCAATATCAAATTTCTGGGTAGCAATGAAGTACCTTACTGTGATCTGTTTTCAATTAAAATGGTCAAAAATAGCTTAATAGCAAAGAGCAATTCTTCAAGCAAGAATTGTGCTAGGACTGTTTGGGAGTGGTCTGAGTGGGAACTCTCTTTCTTATTGGTCTATTAACTAATTTACCGCATGGTGATGTCACAATGGAAAGGCAAAAGCTCCATCCCACCAAAACCGACTGAAATGTCATGCAGTCTTTTCAAACAGCTCTTACATTAAAAGGGCATTGTCATGATTTTCACAATTTCACAATATAATTCCAACCTCTTAGGGTGGAAATGTATATAAAACACAGGAAAATCACGTTTTTGACTGCACTGGGTCTTTCAAGATCAAATGTGATCAGATTGTGATTTAATTTGAACAAGGAAACAAAGCACACTGGCATAACCTTTTACACTTACACAGTACAAGCAGTTATATATTATTACGTTTTATTTTTACAATTTTAGACAATCCAAATGTTTCAGATGAAAGAAAAACCACATAGTAATTTACAAATCCCCTGGCAGTCTCACTGCATACCACCAGCATGCGTATTGTTATACGGAGCAGAAAAGCCAATTTTTATGACTTGTTTGGCTTTCTTTCTTTTTTAGAAATAGATATCTGGTGAGATGTCTGTCTAATGTGGTTTTTAAAAGAGATTGGCAGACAGTGAGTGAGCATTCATCAGACTACTGTACGTGGCCTATTCAGTGCAGCGCTATAAGATTCGAGGCATTAGGCTATTCATACTAACGTTAATATATAATTAAAAGAAACATAAACGCAACATGTAAAGTGCTGGTCTCATGAGCTGAAATAAAAGATCCCAGAAATGTTCCATACACACAAAAAGCTTATTTCTCTCAAATGTTGTGCACAATTATTTTTATATCCCTGTTAGTGAGGACCACGAGCACGCAGATGAGCTTTCCTGAGATGTTTTCTGACAGTTTGTGCAGAAATTCTTATGTTGTGCAGACTCACAATTTCAACATCCGGATGGCTGGTCTCAGACTATCTCGTAGGTGAAGAAGCCAGATGTCGAGGTCCCGGGCTGGCGTGTTTATACGTGGTCTGCGGTTGTGAGGCCGGTTGGACGTACTGCCAAATTCTCTAAAACGACGCTGGAGCCGGCTTATGGTAGAGAAATGAACGTTCAATTCTCTGGCAACAGCTCTGGTGGACATTCCTGCAGTCAGCATGCAAATTGCATGCTCCCTCAACTTGAGACATCTGTGGCATTGTGTTGTGTGACAATTTATAATAATAATAATAATATGCCATTTAGCAGACGCTTTTATCCAAAGCGACTTAGTCATGCGTGCATACATATATATTTTTTTTGTGTATGGGTGGTCCCGGGGATCGAACCCACTACCTTGGCGTTACAAGCACCGTGCTCTACCAGCTGAGCAACAGAGGACGGATTATCTTGTCAAAGGAGCAATGCTCACTAACAGGGATGTAAACAAGTTTGTGCACAACATTTTTGAGAAATAAGCTTTCTGTGCATATGGAACATTTCTGGGATCTTTTATTTCAGCTCATGAAACATGGAACCAACACTTTACATGTTGCATTTATATTTTTGTTCAGTATAGATACATTTGTTGTTCTGTAAGTTACCTATTCCATAGTAGGTTTTCATAAAGCCACATACATTGATTACACTTGTCCAACTATAGTATTCAGAGGGCTGTGGAGCGACGTTGTGAGCAAATTGTTCCTGCTGTGTCTAACTGAGATCTTTTGTCTTGATTAATTTAGGTGGGGTGGGCAACGCGGGCCATTTTTAGTTTGTCCTGTCATCCTCGTGTTGTAATGCCTGTCATCCTCGTGTTGTAACGCCTATAGGCTGAGTGGCTTCATCTTAGGTGGCCTGAGCAATTAAAGCTTAGCCAAACAGGGTCTCCGTTTTGTGACCCCATGGATCTAAGCCTACATCAATGACAAAACAAAGCAGCGTAGGGTTTTAGTTTGCTAAGTTCTTAATATTTTGAAACCAAATAAATCTGTTTTTGTGTAACTTTGTTTGTTTGTTTCCGGTAATGCATAAATAGAATGGCCTACAGCACTGTCTGTAAAACTTTCTCACAGGTTTTATTAACCTAGTTTGCTCAAGGCATATACATATTTTAATAAATCTCTGTATTTATCGGATTACCTCGATCTTCCCATGATGTAGCCTACCAAAATAATTCAGTAGTCAAGGGACAGTAGCTAGTGGGACAGTCACAGGCTTGCCAGCATAGCACAGCTAGTCTTTTTCTTTTCAGACTGGTAACTATGGAGATGAGATCCCGCCCAAAGTTTGAATGAATGATGGGGCACTGTCTTTAACCATTAAAAGCAATCATTACCTCCCTTCCACCCTTGGTCCCTGCCTGTCCTCCTCTGCCTTCCTTAATTGGAGACCCCATGGTGGACACTGGTTGTATCCCAAATGGCACCCTATTCCCAATATAGTGCACTACTTTTGACCAGGGCTCCCAAGGGTTCTGGTCAAAAGTAGTGCACTATATAGGGAATAGGGTGCCATTTGGGACGTGACCTCAGAGAACCTCTCCTCCACCCACCCCCCAGGATACTACATTGTTGTTCAGTATTCTCACCTCAACAATGGTCCACTACGACTAGTCTACCTCCGTCTTGGGAGGATGTGCAATGATTTTAATCCCCTCACCACCAATCTGTTCCTGCAGGCAGGCTGCTTCTGTGTTTACTGCTAAAGCAGGGGGGAGATTGAGTTGATAGGAACAGCATTCCACTATCATGTGAAGGATTGCTTATAAGTACAAATAAGCCTACATTTGTCCTAAAAGTTTCCCACTGAATTGAATTAGACTAGAATTAGGCAAATTTAACTAGAATGCAAAACATGTAGCCCAAGTCATGTGAGAAAGGAACAAATTGAAACTTGGTTATATATTTACAAGAACATTAATGTGTAACTATCAACAGTATTACAGGATTCCACATGTCTCTAATATACCAGCCAAGTTACTCAGAACCCAGGCTTAGTTAGTCTGATTTCCTCTGCAACGTACAGCAGTGTTTGAAAGATAATAGCATGGCAACCTTTTCATGTTTGCATGTTGTTGTCCCTTGGATTTCAACTGTTCGGAACATTTTGATTGACCACCTAAAGTACAACAGGGGCAATGATTCCACTGTTTGGTGGAAATAAAGAGCTGTCAGCTTTTTGGCATCATTGCGATGTTTCTCATATCCCTTTCAAACCAAGAAGAAAACCTGCCAACTTTAGCATTCTGCCAACTTTTCTTTATATCTGAAAGGTATTGCCGGCAACAAAGCCTAGTTTATTTCCACCAACTGACCTAGTCCCGCCAACCCCTCAGTATAAATGTCCCCTTTCATCTTACCGGCTTTGGCACGCATCGTGAACATTCTATTGTTGTTGTCCGACGTCATCAAACTTGTCGTTGTCATTTGTGAAAAAGTATAAACAAAATGGCAGTCTGCATGCAGCAGCCTGTTTCAAACAGCAACTTCACCTGTTAAAAAAATTGCATTACAATTTTTATTTTTATTTTTCTCAATCTAGCAAGTCAGGCAACTAAAAGCAACTTTCTAGACAACGTTTTGGTTTGTTGCTAGCTTGTTAGCAGAACATATAATTACCAGAACATATCTGAAAACGTTTTGAATTTAACAGTAACCAACTTTTTATTCCCCATAAAAGGAAAATCATGTATGGCGAGCTGCTAATTTACTGTCGTGAATGTGAAGAAACGAACGCAGTGCATTCTGTCCTATCGGAGGAATTTAGAACTTGATTAATAGAGGCGTTAAAGGAGTCAATGCAGACGTTCCATTGACCAGATTGACACACATTCAACATCTGATCTAACAAAGTGGATATTCGTCAAATCCGTCATGATTTATGTATTGTAACAGGCCCACAATGTGGTTACTTAGATGTATTTGGCTGTTTTCGCTGCATAACATGTAGAAGTTATCCCTTTTCATTTTTAGAAGAAGTGACTGCTAAATGCTAACTCTCTTTCTTATAAGTTGGTTAGCATAGCTAGCATACAGAAATCGGAGATCGTAGTCAGTTGTTTTTAACTGTAATGCAGTTGATTGGTAACGATGACATGAACATGTGTTAGTGTTGAAATCCATACAAGCATTATACTTGGATTTTTACCTCAACATTGTGTTGAATACACATACAGTGGGGAAAAAAAGTATTTAGTCAGCCACCAATTGTGCAAGTTCTCCCACTTAAAAAGATGAGAGAGGCCTGTAATTTTCATCATAGGTACACGTCAACTATGACAGACAAATTGAGAAAAAAATCCAGAAAATCACATTGTAGGATTTTTAATGATTTTATTTGCAAATTATGGTGGAAAATAAGTATTTGGTCACCTACAAACAAGCAAGATTTCTGGCTCTCACAGACCTGTAACTACTTCTTTAAGAGGCTCCTCTGTCCTCCACTCGTTACCTGTATTAATGGCACCTGTTTGAACTTGTTATCAGTATAAAAGACACCTGTCCACAACCTCAAACAGTCACACTCCAAACTCCACTATGGCCAAGACCAAAGAGCTGTCAAAGGACACCAGAAACAAAATTGTAGACCTGCACCAGGCTGGGAAGACTGAATCTGCAATAGGTAAGCAGCTTGGTTTGAAGAAATCAACTGTGGGAGCAATTATTAGGAAATGGAAGACATACAAGACCACTGATAATCTCCCTCGATCTGGGGCTCCACGCAAGATCTCACCCCGTGGGGTCAAAATGATCACAAGAACGGTGAGCAAAAATCCCAGAACCACACGGGGGGACCTAGTGAATGACCTGCAGAGAGCTGGGACCAAAGTAACAAAGCCTACCATCAGTAACACACTACGCCGCCAGGGACTCAAATCCTGCAGTGCGAGACGTGCCCCCCTGCTTAAGCCAGGACATGTCCAGGTCCGTCTGAAGTTTGCTAGAGTGCATTTGGATGATCCAGAAGAGGATTGGGAGAATGTCATATGGTCAGATGAAACCAAAATAGAACTTTTTGGTAAAAACTCAACTCGTCGTGTTTGGAGGACAAAGAATGCTGAGTTGCATCCAAAGAACACCATACCTACTGTGAAGCATGGGGGTGGAAACATCATGCTTTGGGGCTGTTTTTCTGCAAAGGGACCAGGACGACTGATCCGTGTAAAGGAAAGAATGAATGGGGCCATGTATCATGAGATTTTGAGTGAAAACCACCTTCCATCAGCAAGGGCATTGAAGATGAAACGTGGCTGGGTCTTTCAGCATGACAATGATCCCAAACACACCGCCCGGGCAACGAAGGAGTGGCTTCGTAAGAAGCATTTCAAGGTCCTGGAGTGGCCTAGCCAGTCTCCAGATCTCAACCCCATAGAAAATCTTGAAAGTCTGTGTTGCCCAGCGACAGCCCCAAAACATCACTGCTCTAGAGGAGATCTGCATGGAGGAATGGGCCAAAATACCAGCAACAGTGTGTGAAAACCTTGTGAATACTTACAGAAAACGTTTGACCTGTGTCATTGCCAACAAAGGGTATATAACAAAGTATTGAGAAACTTTTGTTATTGACCAAATACTTATTTTCCACCATAATTTGCAAATAAATTCATAAAAAATCCTACAATGTGATTTTCTGGATTTTTTTTTTCTCAATTTGTCTGTCATAGTTGACGTGTACCTATGATGAAAATTACAGGCCTCTCTCATCTTTTTAAGTGGGAGAACTTGCACAATTGGTGGCTGACTAAATACTTTTTTTCCCCACTGTATAAACAACCTGAATGTAGGCTAATTTTGCTGGGGGGCAATGAGGAGACTCTGGATCTTTCCCCCACGCCCCTTTTCCTGACGCATTTCCATTGCAATTCCATTGTTTTGGTTGAGTTCGATTAACCTCTTTGAATGTTTCTTGCTCATTTGCCGCTAAGCAATGGCTAAATAAAAGGTGAATGTCGACAAGAGAGGTAAAAATGGGGCTGTTTGAAAGGGGATCATATAAACATTGCCCAATTGTTTTTACAAGCAACAGAATGTATCAGAATGCTGGGAAAGCAACTCTTTCAGACAGGGAGGGGGCTCCCTGTGAATCGCTGGACCTGCCCGGATGAGGGGGGGATCTTTACACCCATCTGACAGTTCTCATAGAGGCAGTTAGTAACGGGCTATCTGCCCTTCAGATGATGAACTCAGGCACATTCCTCAGATTCCTCAATTGTAATGTTGCCCTCCCCCATCCTTTCCGACTAGAACTCTCAATTTGTTCAGGTTTTTATCTCGGGAGGTTTTACTTGTCAGACTCTGACCTGACATGACACCTGTTAGAGAAAAGGAAAATAGCCCTAATGAGTTGGCCTTTTCTCTTCTCCTGTTGAATGCAGAAGCACACGGCCATCTTCTCCCCTGCAGCTCACGCTTTTTTTCTTTGATTACATAGACGGGGGGGGGGGGTTGGGTATACAGTGGGGGAAAAAAAGTATTTAGTCAGCCACCAATTGTGCAAGTTCTCCCACTTAAAAAGATGAGAGAGGCCTGTAATTTTCATCATAGGTACACGTCAACTATGACAGACAAAATGAGAAAATCACATTGTAGGATTTTGAATGAATTTATTTGCAAATTATGGTGGAAAATACGTATTTGGTCAATAACAAAAGTTTCTCAATACTTTGTTATATACCCTTTGTTGGCAATGACACAGGTCAAACGTTTTCTGTAAGTCTTCACAAGGTTTTCACACACTGTTGCTGGTATTTTGGCCCATTCCTCCATGCAGATCTCCTCTAGAGCAGTGATGTTTTGGGGCTGTCGCTGGGCAACACGGACTTTCAACTCCCTCCAAAGATTTTCTATGGGGTTGAGATCTGGAGACTGGCTAGGCCACTCCAGGACCTTGAAATGCTTCTTACGAAGCCACTCCTTCGTTGCCCGGGCAGTGTGTTTGGGATCATTGTCATGCTGAAAGACCCAGCCACGTTTCATCTTCAATGCCCTTGCTGATGGAAGGAGGTTTTCACTCAAAATCTCACGAACATGGCCCCATTCATTCTTTCCTTTACACGGATCAGTCGTCCTGGTCCCTTTGCAGAAAAACAGCCCCAAAGCATGATGTTTCCACCCCCATGCTTCACAGTAGGTATGGTGTTCTTTGGATGCAACTCAGCATTCTTTGTCCTCCAAACACGACGAGTTGAGTTTTTACCAAAAAGTTCTATTTTGGTTTCATCTGACCATATGACATTCTCCCAATCCTCTTCTGGATCATCCAAATGCACTCTAGCAAACTTCAGACGGGCCTGGACATGTACTGGCTTAAGCAGGGGGACACGTCTGGCACTGCAGGATTTGAGTCCCTGGCGGCGTAGTGTGTTACTGATGGTAGGCTTTGTTACTTTGGTCCCAGCTCTCTGCAGGTCATTCACTAGGTCCCCCCGTGTGGTTCTGGGATTTTTGCTCACCGTTCTTGTGATCATTTTGACCCCACGGGGTGAGATCTTGCGTGGAGCCTCAGATCGAGGGAGATTATCAGTGGTCTTGTATGTCTTCCATTTCCTAATAATTGCTCCCACAGTTGATTTCTTCAAACCAAGCTGCTTACCTATTGCAGATTCAGTCTTCCCAGCCTGGTGCAGGTCTACAATTTTGTTTCTGGTGTCCTTTGACAGCTCTTTGGTCTTGGCCATAGTGGAGTTTGGAGTGTGACTCTTTGAGGTTGTGGACAGGTGTCTTTTATACTGATAACAAGTTCAAACAGGTGCCATTAATACAGGTAACGAGTGGAGGAAAGAGGAGCCTCTTAAAGAAGAAGTTACAGGTCTGTGAGAGCCAGAAATCTTGCTTGTTTGTAGGTGACCAAATACTTATTTTCCACCATAATTTGCAAATAAATTCATAAAAAATCCTACAATGTGATTTTCTGGATTTTTTTTCTCAATTTGTCTGTCATAGTTGACGTGTACCTATGATGAAAATTACAGGCCTCTCTCATCTTTTTAAGTGGGAGAACTTGCACAATTGGTGGCTGACTAAATACTTTTTTCCCCACTGTACACTTTACAGTGAGGACTAGGCTACATAGTGTGTAAGCACACAAGCAAGTAAAAATCAACTTCCAAAGTGCTTTAGTTGCCATTTTAGAATTTGATAATCATTTGATATGAATACATTTGCCCAATAGGTTACTAGGTCCTACTGTGATCATATTAGCGAGGTGATAACTGAATTGGATTATGCCCTGAAATAAATTGATCGCTGTATCCTATCCGCATGTCTGTCCGTGTATTGGTTCAGCCCGTGGGAGTGTTGAGTTAAACAGATGTTCTACATATCTCCCGAGCAGATGGAGAAAATCGTGTACAAGAAAAAAAAGTTGTCATGCCCACACATTAAAAGTCAAAGCGGTCATTGTTCATCTCCCACGTAAAGCATATGATGAGGTCATGGGAGGAAATCTAATTGGACAATGCTGTGGCTTGGGGCCTTCCCCTGGACATTAACCCACACCCCACAACAACCCGTAATATTCCCTGCTACTCACCCCCAGGCCGTGCTCTACTGGGTGTAAGGGGATGGAGGCCCAAATCACACAGGCAGATCCTCCCAGCAAATCCTGGAAAAGGTGCAAATAAGAACACACCTTATAAGTAGCATGTAGAGGGAGAAGTTTCTAAATGACACCTCGATGATATCAACCCAAAGATTACTTGAAAATGTATGTCTTTTAAATGTCTGATTTGGCTGTTTTCCCCTTAAGAATGTAAATGGTGCTAAACATATTCAGACAAGAGTTGAGTTTAGGCTATTTCTACTCATTTGGCTGAACTAATTATGTTTTTCTAATGATTTTCTGAAATAATTAGGCAAAAAATCAGAGTTCTCAGCCAAAAAAATCAGAGTTCTCAGCCATTAGAAAGGGTGACAATCATCACCCCAGTTTTCAAATCAAATTTTATTTGTGTAGACTAACAGTGAAATGCTTACTTACGGGGCCGTTCCCAACAATGCAGAGAGAAAAATAAATAATAGAAAACTAATTACACAAGGAATAAATACACAATGAGTAACGATATCTTGGCTATATACACATGGTACCAGTATCGAGTCGATGTGCAGGGTTACGAGGTAATTGAGGTAGATATGTACATATACAGTGGGGAAAAAAAGTATTTAGTCAGCCACCAATTGTGCAAGTTCTCCCACTTAAAAAGATGAGAGAGGCCTGTAATTTTCATCATAGGTACACGTCAACTATGACAGACAAATTGAGAAAAAAAAATCCAGAAAATCACATTGTAGGATTTTTTATGAATTTATTTGCAAATTATGGTGGAAAATAAGTATTTGGTCACCTACAAACAAGCAAGATTTCTGGCTCTCACAGACCTGTAACTTCTTCTTTAAGAGGCTCCTCTGTCCTCCACTCGTTACCGGTATTAATGGCACCTGTTTGAGCTTGTTATCAGTATAAAAGACACCTGTCCACAACCTCAAACAGTCACACTCCAAACTCCACTATGGCCAAGACCAAAGAGCTGTCAAAGGGCACCAGAAACAAAATTGTAGACCTGCACCAGGCTGGGAAGACTGAATCTGCAATAGGTAAGCAGCTTGGTTTGAAGAAATCAACTGTGGGAGCAATTATTAGGAAATGGAAGACATACAAGACCACTGATAATCTCCCTCGATCTGGGGCTCCACGCAAGATCTCACCCCGTGGGGTCAAAATGATCACAAGAACGGTGAGCAAATATCCCAGAACCACACGGGGGGACGTAGTGAATGACCTGCAGAGAGCTGGGACCAAAGTAACAAAGCCTACAATCAGTAACACACTACGCCGCTAGGGACTCAAATCCTGCAGTGCAAGACATTTCCCCTGCTTAAGCCAGTACATGTCCAGGCCCGTCTGAAGTTTGCTAGAGTGCATTTGGATGATCCAGAAGATCATTGGGAGAATGTCATATGGTCAGATGAAACCAAAATATAACTTTTTGGTAAAAACTCAACTCATCGTGTTTGGAGGACAAAGAATGCTGAGTTGCATCCAAAGAACACCATACCTACTGTGAAGCATGGGGGTGGAAACATCATGCTTTGGGGGCTGTTTTTCTGCAAAGGGACCAGGACGACTGATCCGTGTAAAGGAAAGAATGAATGGGGCCATGTATCGTGAGATTTTGAGTGAAAATCTCCTTCCATCAGCAAGGGCATTGAAGATGAAACGTGGCTGGGTCTTTCAGCATGACAATGATCCCAAACACACCGCCCGGGCAACGAAGGAGTGGCTTCGTAAGAAGCATTTCAAGGTCCTGGAGTGGCCTAGCTAGTCTCCAGATCTCAACCCCATAGAAAATCTTTGGAGGGAGTTGAAAGTCCGTGTTGCCCAACGACAGCCCCAAAACATCACTACTCTAGAGGAGATCTGCATGGAGGAATGGGCCAGAATACCAGCAACAGTGTGTGAAAACCTTGTGAAGACTTACAGAAAACGTTTGACCTGTGTCATTGCCAACAAAGGGTATATAACAAAGTATTGAGAAACTTTTGTTATTGACCAAATACTTATTTTCCACCATAATTTGCAAATAAATTCATAAAAAATCCTACAATGTGATTTTCTAGATTTTTTTTCCTCATTTTGTCTGTCATAGTTGACGTGTACCTATGATGAAAATTACAGGCCTCTCTCATCTTTTTAAGTGGGAGAACATGCACAATTGGTGGCTGACTAAATACTTTTTTTCCCCACTGTACAGTGCCTTCGGAAAGTATTCAGACCCCTTGACTTTTTCCACATGTTGTTACCTTACAGCCTTATTCTATAATTGATTACATTATTTTCCCCCCTCATCAATCTACACACAATACCCATAATGACAAAGCAAAAACAGGTTTAGACATTTTTGCTAATTTATTAAAAATAAAAAACTGAAATATCACATTTACGTAAGTATTCACACCCTTTACTCAGTACTTTGTTGAAGCACCTTTGACAGCGATTACAGCATTGAGTCTTCTTTGGTATGACGATACAAGCTTGGCACACCTGTATTTGGGGAGTTTCTTCCATTCTTCTCTGCAGATCCTCTCAAGCTCTGTCAGGTTGGATGGGGAGCGTTGCTGCACATCTATTTTCAGGTCTCCAGAGATGTTCGATCGGGTTCAAGTCCGGGCTCTGGCTGGGCCACTCAAGGACATTCAGAGATTTGTCCCCAAGCCACTCCTGCGTTGTCTTGGCTGTGTGCTTAGGGTCGTTGTCCTGTTGGAAGGTGAACTTCGCCCCAGTCTGAGGTCCTGAGCGCTCTGGAGCAGGTTTTCATCAAGGATCTCTCTGTACTTTGCTCCGTTAATCTTTGCCTCGATCCTGACTAGTCAACAAGTCCCTGCCGCTGAAAATATCCCCACAGCATGATGCTGCCACCACAATGCTTCACCGTAGGGATGGTGCCAGGTTTCCTCCAGACGTCACGCTTGGCATTCAGGCCAAAGAGTTCAATCTTGGTTTCATCAGACCAGAGAATCTTGTTTCTCGTGGTCTGAGAGTCTTTAGGTGCCTTTTGGCAAACTCCAAGCGGGCAGTCATGTGCCTTTTTACTGAGGAGTTGCTTCCGTCTGGCCACTGTACCATAAAGGCCTGATTGGTGGAGTGCTGCAGAGATGGTTGTCCCTCCAGAAGGTTCTCCCTTCTCCACAGCGGAACTCTAGAGCTCTGTCAGAGTGACCATCAGGTTCTTGGTCACCTCCCTGACCAAGGACCTTCTCCCCCGATTGCTCAGTTTGGCAAGGTGGCCAGCTGGTTCCAAACATCTTCCATTTAAGAATGATGGAGGCCACTGTGTTCTTGTACCTTCAATGCTGCAGAACGTTTTGGTACCCTTCCCCAGATCTGTGCCTCGACACAATCCTGTCTCAGAGCTCTGCGGACAATTCCTTTGACCTCATGGCTTGGTTTTTGCACTGACATGCACTGTCAACTGTGGGACCTTATATAGATAGGTGTGTGCCTTTCCAAATCATGTCCAATCAATTGAATTTACCACAGGTTGGACTCCAATCAAGTTGTAGAAACATCTCAAGGATGATCAATGGAAACAGGATGCACCTGAGCTCAATTTCGAGTCTCATAACAAAGGGTCTGAATACTTATGTAAATAAGGTATTTCTGTTTTTTATTTTGAATAAATTAGCAACAATTTCTAAAAACCTGTTTTCGCTTCGTCATTATGGGGTATTGTGTGAAGATTGCTGAGATTTAAAAAAAAATGTAATCCATTTTAGATTAAGGCTGTAACGTAACAAAATGTGGAAGAAGTCAAGGGGTCTGAATACTTTCCGAAGGCACTGTAGGTAGGGATAAAGTGACAAGGCAACAGGATAGATAATAAACAGTAGCAGCAGCATATGTGATGAGTCAAAGGAGTTGGTGTAAAAAGGGTAAATGCAGAAAGTCCAGGTAGCTATTGGTTAACTATTTAACAAACAATTTAGCAGTCCTATGGCTTGGGGGTAGAAGCTGTTCAGGGTCCTGTTGGTTCCAGACTTTGTGCATCGGTACTGCTTGCCGTGCGGTGTCAGAGAAACAGTCTATGACTTGGGTGGCTGGAGCCTTTGACCATTTTTAGGGCCTTCCTCTGACACCGCCTGGTGCAGAGGTCCTGGATGGCAAGGAGCTCTGCACCAGTGATGTACTCGGCCGTACGCACTACCCTCTGTAGCGCCTTGTGGTCAGATGCCAAGCAGTTGCCATACCAAGCAGGGATGCAGCCAGTCAAGATGCTCTCAATGGTGCAGCTGTAGATCTGAGTGCCCTTGCTGAATCTTTTCTGCCTCAGAGATTGAACAAGAGATTCTGAAGGGATTCTCTTATTCAATAAGAGATTCAGTCTGCAGAGATTGAATAAGAGATTGGGTATGACTGAGACTTTTCTCCCAGGAAGGCGCTCCGACTTTCGGCACAATTTTCACTTACAGCCTCGCTCTTGATGCTAACACACTCAGCCTGAAGCCATCAACTTTGTGGGATGTCAATGAAACCTTATCCCAAATCCAATCACTAATCGTACGTTTTATCACCTCTCATCTCTGACAACTGAGAGGTGTGTTGAAAGACCCTTCATCAATTAGCCAACAGTGAAGGATACCACCTTTGTTTAACCCAAGGATGTCAACAATAATACATTCAAAGGAATTTGACATCAAAAGAACTGGCCTCGTCTCAAGGGGTGGGAAGCCACCATATCATAGCCACTTTCAAAAAACTAGCCTATAACCACATATTATTAATTCTCTATAATCCATTGTTATGGTTGACAAATAAATGCATCTACTTCCCCAGAGTCCGATGAACTCGTGGATACCACTCTCTGCATCCAGTATGAAGGAAGTTATAGGTAGTTTTGCAAGCCAATGCTAACTATTGTTAGCGCAATGACTGGAAGTCTATGGTAACAACTAACATGTTCATATCACTCTGGGGAATTAGATAAAGAGCTTCATTGCCAAAATAAACTGTTGTCAAACATTGTAGGTAGTGTCGAGAGGGGAACTATGGCAGAAACCACCTGGCACTGAAAATGTCGGAAAGAGTCTTCCAACAGCCACAGACCGTCAAGGACAAAATGTTATATATATTGAATTAATGGCAGTGTGTGGGATTCTTCCTCTTGACTGTTATGTTCTTAAGGAAGGATATCTTCTGTGTTAAAATAGATTCATGAGATTGTCTTCGGAAAAAGCTACCATCTGTTTTCGTCCTATGTTCACGGCTTATGAGTATAGAAATTGCCTATGTGATTAACAGATCATAAGCTCAACAAAGATATTTCAACTTGTGACAGTGACGTCATGCTATGATATGAATCTACTGCCTTTTCAAAGACGCCCCCTGCTGACCCCCTGGAATGTCCCCCTCGGTAGTCATCTACAGAAAGGTCCCAGATCTGTTTGTTGAAAAACTTTGGTCTTATGAGGTTTGTCTGCTTACAAGTCCAAGCTTGCAGTGATAACACACAACTCGTGTTCTAATGACATGTTAGAGACCCTAGGAAACCACAGTGTGGCTTGTCAGAATGTTTGGAAATGTAAATGCGGATTTCACATTTCCTCCAAAACCAGCCGACTGCATCTTTGAGTGTCGGAATATATGAGTGCAATGTGCATATAATTACATGATGAATATTACATTTTACTTTCTCTTAGTATGTGATAAAAAGTCCTTGTTTAGTTCTGGCCATTCATGGTTCAGCAATTGTAAGCCAGGCAGGAATTCTATGATTCAATCAATGCTTGATTTGTTGAACATGCATGTCTTCTTCTCCAGAACTTTTGAATTGCTGATCAAAGACGATCCTCTTTTTAGAACAGTCATGAGCTTTCATTCACATTTCAACAAGAAATATGTCTCCCAACACAGCCCCTTTTCCCTAACTTAGTTGTCTGTGTTCTCCCTCTCGAGTCCTTCTCTTGTCAGCCCTCCACTTTACTGGCATCACTCTTCCTAGGTTAAGGAGCGTTGAATTTGGTCAACAATTTTTTTTTATTGCTACATCAGGCTTATTTGATCGAATAGAAGTTTCAGAATGGTTAGGTTTGGTTTTTTCGAATGCACGGATATAAGTGGACACGTGGCATTTCGACAACTTTGGAAAACAAAAGACTATCGGAGTTGTGCCAGTTGTCAGAGATAGATGGAGGACTCATGGATATAACCTGTTGAAATTGCCATTGAGGGCTTCCACCATTTTAAAGTAGTCAACTGGATGGTGATTCCTTTGAGTTGGGAGCAGTCAGCCAATGATAAATAAGAAAATTGACTACTTTAAAATGGAGATAGCCTCAATGATGCTGCCAATGCTGTCGCAGACGCTATAATGGCACAGATACAAAGATGAGTCCTCTATCTATCTCTATGGCCTGTTGTTCACACACATCTGCCCTCTCATTGGCTAGAATGGTCCTACCTGATCTCGCCTCCTCCCGCTTGCCTTTCATCTTTGAGTACATGTACTTCCATTGTTAGAGCAGTCACTTGACTATCTTGTCAATATAAAAGACACTCTTTGATTCCGGACAGTTCACGCTCAACCTCCCCTCCCCCAATCACCACGTCACAGCCTCACTCTACTGGAACATGCTTGAGGAGTGGGCAGGTGCACACATGGTTGAAGTCCCCTCCTTTAGTTCTCAGCTGTGACTCACAGGAGTTGCTTTTCATTTAAAACATTACTGAGTTTGGAGCCCTCAAGTATTTCACAGGGTCAGCATCTTACAATGGTAGGGTTTAAGTCGGGTTTAACCTATACCAGTTTATTGAGTATTAGGCTATAGCATAACTAGAGCCTGACCGATAAATCTGTTGACAGATATTATCGGACGATATTAGCCTTTCACAGAAATATTTGTCTGTCTTTATTCCACCGATAAAGCACCGATATTATATACATAGAATTAACAAATACTTGTGCTCATTTGCTGTCATTTTTTGAAATGTTCAATGGTTGCGTGAAGACGGCGCTCTACGAGCTGCTCATTGAACATCATTCAGCCTGTAAGTCACGAAGTGAGAGTCAGAGTGGGTATAGTGGTTTGACGGTGAGTAGGTTGACAGCGTATTTGAATAAGTAAATAATCAAAAGTACACTTCACCAAGCAAGCAGTCCTATCCTCATCACACGCTCACTTGGTTAATGTTAGCTGGCTAGCTAACCAGCATTGTAGTTAGGCTCTATCTAGTCAGCAAGGTAGATAGCCTAGCAAGCAATCTGTGCTACTTATGTGCAAACACTGGACTGGCGCCAACAGACTCCTGTGGTGTCGTCGGATGCTGGTGGGTATTGCTGTCGATCAAAGAATCCCTTACGCTGTATCGTTGGTTTAGAGACTTTTATTAAGACCACGAGGTTACAGCCTAAGTACAGACGCGATGTCCGGAGAACCAGACCCAAATAAATCCTACTGCATTCTAACTCTCCGTCGTTGCTCCCCCCTTTATATAGCCTTCCAAGAGTTGAATGGCTCCCTCTACTGTTCAATCCCCGTATCTTACACCCCACTTCCTGTCTGTCATATATGACGTCACGCTAAAACCTTCCCTCGATAGCAACAATCAACCTTCTTTCAGTTCCATTTAAACAACATTTAACACCATCATATTGTCAATACACTACATTCCCCCCTTTCGAGACAACCTAAACGTCTCGAAACCAAACAGAATAAGATTATACCAAGTAACAATTTATCTCATTGAATATCTTTAACATTAAACCAAAACATTCTTCTCTAGAGCGTAAATTCCTTTCTATGCAATAACTGTTTATGAAGTGGGAATACATTACTATGGCATATGAAGAAATCTCTATGAAGTGTAAGAGCGAAAAACTGTCCGGCAGCCATCTTTTCAGATATCCATCCATCAATCAAGACAGTAAAATTCTCTTACGGTCCCTCTGCCCCAGGCAACCACCTCGGTACTCCAGATAACCTCATAAACCATGTAAATACATTTAAACTATGATGCAATTAAATACACATGTAAGGCCCTGCAAACAAAATCCTATCCATAAACATCCACTCTAAAGGCTGGTCAACCCATTGGACCTCAAAAGTGGACCTCTCCCTACCTAGACTTTCTGTCCCTAAGCATTCACCGAAATAAACAAAAACATCTAAGATCCTTACATGTAGTCAATAACATCAAACATCATTCTACAAAAATTAATACCTAAAAATATGACACAATTATGTATTACACATGTCTATATTTCATTGCAGACACTGGAATGTAGACCACTACACTTCATCTCCCTGTAGTCCCGACTTCCAATGGATTTGTTGATGGAATCGGCCACACCCTCCTTGTTTCATCTCCTCCAGTCATATTGTCGTTTCATATTGTCTTTGTTTGAGTATTTGAATCTCCACGTCATCCAAATGCTTCTGGAAGAAAAAGAAAAAGACCAAACAGTATCTTTTCCAAAAAAACACTTTCAAATTAAACATCAATATCCACTAAGACTATAAAACTGATATATAAATGATGCATGAATCACATAAACCCATTCCCCCCTTGATTCATACATCATACTAAAAATCACACTAATATTGAAAAAAAAATTGAAAAATGATCAAATAATCAAAAAGGATATTTATCCATCAGTAGTCCATCTAGACCCCCTCGTCCATCTTCGTCCAGATCAGGAACAATCAACAACGGCATCTGAGTGTTGTCTCCAGGCATCACAACACCAACCCATCTTAATATCATAGCTTTTGCAAAGGTCAGTAACAAAGTACAAAAGCAAAACATGACACAACGCTATCAGAGCTGCGACTAAAATCTGAACCATCACTGCTCCTAT
This sequence comes from Coregonus clupeaformis, assembly GCF_020615455.1. NCBI lineage: Eukaryota > Metazoa > Chordata > Actinopteri > Salmoniformes > Salmonidae > Coregonus > Coregonus clupeaformis. Next base: position 40,639,695 of record NC_059205.1, read on the forward strand.
TGGGCCTAACTGATCTTGCAACCAAGACTTCGCTGACCATCCAGCTTTCTCAGATCTCCCAAAAGCATCCCTTATATTCTTCAAGGCATCTATAACACTCGTGATATTATCGGAACTATCTGGGATCAAAGTATAACAATCATCCCCCGTCAGATTCATAGCCAAACATAAGCCACCTTGTCTTGCCAAAATATAATCAAGAGCCATGTCATGTTTCAACAACGTCAGTCTGTGACTTCTTTGAGCATTTGACAGAAGGTGAAACCCTCTTATTGTTTCATTTGCAAAGCCCTGCAACGTATATGTAATATTATCAATATGATCTGCTAAGAATGTTACACCATACCATGGAAAAAGACCAAGTCCCCACTTCTCTCCCAGACTTATTCTCCAATGGTAAGCTTCAAGATTAGTAAATTTAGCCATGTCTCGTTTAACCCTATTTTCAACAGTAGTTTCAGATTGATCTGGGGTCGGTGCTACTCCTCTTCTTATTGTAAAAACCTCATATGGAAGCTTCAACGTGGACATGTAACAACACCCTTTCCATCCATAGGGTAAAAATATATATGCTTTATCACCACAAACCCACCAAATATCTCTAAAATTCCCAATAGTTGCATTGATAGGGAAAAATTGATCCATCACCATCAAAGTCTTGCCCTTCTTACTACCTGGTGCATAAAAAGTTACATTATATTTGTCACCTTTACCCTTTCGTCCGTGTTTACCGAACGTCAACATATACCCATCACAATCTGATATTCCCATGAACATACCATTTACCTCATCTGTATTATTAGAACAAATACAAGTTTTAGCTCTCACTGCTCTCACCTCAAATGCTTCAGGGATCACTGTCACCTGACTTTCTTTACCACCCACCATATTCACATAGGGAAATTCATTTAACCAAGAACACTTATAACTAGGCTTATACAAATGGTGTGACAACGACATGTCTTTATCTGTCAATACTCGTTGATGATACAACAGCCATCTCAACGCATAGGCCTGACACCCACCCGCCAATGGTTGAGCGATCGTCTGTAAAATTGAACCCCACGTCTCTGGTGCTGGAATTCTCAACAGACATGGACCCTCAAGATTCCTCACTGATCTTACAGCATGAGTTAATTGCTGGAACCAAAGATTTCTCCCTGCCCATTGATCTTTAATTTTCAAAACCGCCGAATCAAATCCATATGCTTTCCATTTAGCGTCTCTTTTCCCTACCGAGCGGGATTGATCAGATGTATCTTCTGATGTTAAGTTGAACCCAAAAAACCCATCCTGTTCTTCCATGATATTATCCTGTACTATTTCAGATGAACCTATATTGTTTTCAATGACTACTTGCTGAGTCATTTCAGTTACATCGTTTACTTTTAGAAAAGTTGTTGTTGGTGTCGGTATCATACCTCCTACATTTGTTATTGCCGTCGTACCCCCAAATCCTTCCAAAGTCACCATTAAAGTAGTTGATTTAGTTAATGTCTTTTGTTCTAACATTGGTGCTGACACTATTGGATCCCTTGTAATCGAATGCGCTATATTTATGGCTTTACCAACTGTCAATGTTGAAAGAGTTAAATTGCTTCCCACTGTTGTTCTAACAGACTGACGTGTTGGTGTTATTGTTGTTACTTCATTCCTAGTTTTCGTAACGTTTTGGTCTGACTTTTCTCCTAACTGGTCTAGGCCTATTTTGTCCAACCGAATCACTAGCTTCTCCTTTACCAGAGTTGCCCTTGGTGGCCTCTGCTGCTTCACATCCCACTGAAATATTCCCTGTTGCTTCTGGGACGTATTGGAAATCAATTTCTCCAAATCCTCCTTCCTTTCCATCCCCTGCATAGTCATCTCTGGCATCATCAGAAATGTCACCATTATCAATGTTAACCCCAACACTGACAATCTCTCCCTCTTCCTGTTCTCCCCTATCTCCATCCTCTCTCTCTGCACGTGGCACCTCTTCTGTAGGTGCTTTAACACAATGTGACAAATGATACCACGTAGGAGACCCCTTAACCTGGACAGCTGTTCCAGTACTACGAACCACTTCAAATGGTCCTTCACGACGTTCGTTATACCACTTCCTTCTGAATACCTTTACAAATACTTTGTCTCCCGGTTGTACTGTATTCCTCTTATCCTCCTCAGGCGCCTTCTGCACCTCTTCTTGTTTTTGCCTGTCAGAAACATATGTGGACAACTTTTTATGAAAATTGGCCATATATGTAACGTACGCTCTCATTTCATCTTCCAACAGGGCCAAGCTTGGACCCTTTCCGTTGTTCGCAAAACAAGGCGTTGGCATCCTTCTTCCTGTTACCAACTCATGGGGTGTCATCGTAGATCACGTAACTCACTTGAGCGACACACCATTAGTGCTAAAGGAAGCGCCGCTATCCAGTTTAGACCTGTATGTTGACAAATCTTCACAATGCGATTTTTCAAGACACCGTTCATTCTTTCACACATCCCCTGACTTTGTGGGTGATAAACTGCTCCAAGACGTTGCTTAATTCCCAATTTTTGCAACATCAATTTTACTGATTTATCCACAAATTCTCTTCCATTGTCTGAGGATATTCGATCGGGTAATCCCCACCTGCTTATGACCTCTTTACATAAGAACTTGGCAACTGACTGAGCATCCTTACGCTTGGTTGGACAAGCTTCCGTCCATCGTGAAAATCTATCTACAACCACCAACATGTATCTTTTCCCATCAACTGGTTTTATCATATCAACAAAGTCAATGACCAACTCACGCATAGGACCCCTGGGTGTAGGAATGTAACCTGGATGAACAGGTATCCCTCTTCGAACATTATTTTTAAGACAGATAGTGCATCTTCCTATCAAATAATCAATTTGTTCAAACAAATATGGAGCCCAAAAACCATATTCCTTTGTGATCTTTCTGTGAACCTCCCCCTCGCAACATGAGCTAAGCCATGTGCTTCCTGAATCATCAGACCTAGAAGGTCTAGAGGCGCTACTATCAACCCCTCATGGTTTCTCCACAGACCAGTAGCATCTTTGACCGCTCCTCGGTCTAGCCATAACTGTTGGTCGATCATAGAAGCGGCTTCTTGCATCAAAATTACATCTCGAAGCGTAATTTTGTCTTCCAAGTCCACTACATGAGTGACCAGAAAAACTTTCCCCAATTTATCCGCTCCTGCGACGGCTTTTGCAGCTTCATCAGCAGCTTTGTTCCCTTGTGTCACCCTTGACATATCTGTCTTGTGAGCTGCACACTTAGCTATCGCTATCTCTGTAGGCTTCATCATAGCATGCAACAATTTCATTATTTGTGCATGATGTTGTATCGAAGAACCATCCGATTTCTTGAACCCTCGACCTTTCCATACCGCCCCAAACAAATGACATACACTATGTGCATATGCTGAATCAGTGTATATGGTTACTCGCTTACCTTCCGCTAACAAACATGCTTCTGTTAGCCCCACAAGTTCAGCAAGTTGTGCAGACGCAGGCTGTGGTATTACTTCAGCCTTTTCAACAACAAATCCCGTCCTCTGCCTCTAACTACTGCATAACCAGCACATAACTTATCTCCTACCCGATAGCAAGACCCATCAGTCCAATACTCCAGGTCTGCCTCACGTAATGGAAAGGCTTGTAAATCTGATCGAAGCCTCGAATATCTCTCTGCCTCTTGAATACAATCATGTGGCTCACCATCCTCGGAAGTTGGTAAACTCTCGGCTGGATTTATTGTATCACATCTCACAAGGGTGACATCCTCCTGCTCTAAGAGTCTATGATAGTCTCTGAGCCTAGGCATTGTCAATGTATACTTCCCATAGTTCAAAAGATTTCTGAGACTATGATGGGTAAGAATTGTCACGGGGTAGCCCATCGTGACCGATGATGCTTTGTCATACATGGAATACACCCCCACCATTGCTCTGTAGCATAATGGTAACCCTAGTTCTACCTCTGAATAAGCAGTAGAGTAGTAGGAAATAGGCTGAGGATTCGTCCCCATGCCTGTCGGTTGACAAAGAACCGCGCATGCATATCTACCTCCAGCAGAAGTAGACACATATAGCAAAAAAGTTCCTTGAATAATCTGGTAGTGCAAGTGCAGGTGCCTCCTGCAACCTCTGTTTGATAGTTTCAAATGCCACATGGCCTTCCTGTGTCCAGGAAAGATTGCTATGGAGTTGACCACTCTCAGTACCCCTCACCATAGCCCTCAATGGGGCCATCAAACTAGTATAATCCTCTACCCAAGCGGAGGAATAACCAGCAATACCCAGAAATGTCATCATTTCTCTGACTGTTCTAGGTTTTGGAGCCTTACGAATAGTTTCCACCTGCTTGTCCGAAATGTTTCTGTGGCCATGAGTTATGTTTTGACCTAAATATACAACTTTCTCCTGACAATATTGCAACTTTTTCTGTGACACCTTGTGTCCCTTTTCTGCCAATACCTGTAGTAATTTAATTGAGTCCCTATGACATGTTTCCTTATTTTGTGAGCAAACCATTATATCATCCACGTACTGAATGACAGTGCTCTGCAATATCTGATCTATCCCTACCAAATCTTCCTTCAGTACTTTATTGAAGATATGCGGCGAATGCCGGTACCCTGTGGCATTCTATTGTACTCATAGAACTGTCCCTTATAGGTGAACCCAAATAAATCCTGACTCTCTACACTAAGTGGAACACTGAAAAATGCTCCACATAAGTCCAGTACTGTAAAATGTGTCGCATCTGGAGGAACTTGAGCTAACAAGGTATGAGGATCTGGCACTTCTGCTGGAAAGTCCATCACTATTTCATTTACTGCTCTCAAATCATGAGCTACACGATAACTTCCATCTGGTTTTTTTACAGGCCACAAAGGCGTGTTACTCCGAGGGTGTTTTGTTGTCCTTAAAACCCCTACTGTCGAAAGTCCATCAATTTGTGGTTCAATCCCTTTGATTGCTTCCTCTGTCAATGGATATTGATTTTTCCATGGAGGTTTGGCTCCTGGTCGAAGTTCAACCTTCACAGGTTGGGCTGATTTCACAAGTCCAATATCAGTACTATGTTGAGACCACAATCCTTCTGGAACTTGTTGCAACATCTCCTCTTTCATAGGATCTGAATCAATCTTCATATTGCAAATAGATTCATGTGTCATTCCTACAGCCTGTGGCTCTCCTTGTCCTTGAGCCGAAATCATTATTTTGAGAAATCGTTGATCTTTACTTCTCCAAATCGCCAAATTTTCTTTAGTTGGTCTGAAAGTAAGTTTCTCTGCTTCTGTCATCATTTCTCCTATTTGCTTTTGCTCATAGCCTTCTGAAACCAACAAGGTAACATGTGGCACACTCTTCTCAATCTCAAATTCTCTATTCAGATAATCATCGGTGTTTATCTTCATAGCTGCTCCTTGTGGTCCTAAAATAATGCAACTTGAGCTAAGTTGAACATTCTTCGGTTGATGACTCAACCATTCCTCTGATTGTGGTTGAGCAGCCTTCTTGAAATACTTAAGCGTACAATGGAATGGATATTCCGGAAGCTTCGCATCCGGCATATTTGCAACAATAAATCTTTCCCATATCTTAGCCTGTTTCATAAAATCTTCACTGAGATTTCCAATCCAGAATACTGAAGACGAATCCATCTCCGTCATCATCGACAATTGGTAAACCCTTTTCCTTTGGCATTTCTATCAGACAGCCGTCTGGTGTACATCTGATTGTACAGTTCAATTTACACAAGGCATCTCTTCCCAATAATGCAACAGGTGTATGTTCTGATACCAGTATGGGTATTTTAATTTTGTGATCTTTATAGCAGAGCTCAATTGGTTCCGTAAGAGGAATCAGCTGTTTTACTCCTCAAATCCGATTGTCCTAACGAGTTGATTGGACATAGGGAGATGTGTAGCATCTTCAGGTCGAACACAGGTGAACGCTGCTCCGCTTATCCGCCATTACTTCCAATGGTCGGTTGTTTATTTTCACCTCAATTGTTGGATCTCTTTCCGATCCTGACGCTACCAGCTGACACCCCCCCCCTCGAATCATCTAGGCACCTCTAGAATCCTGGCTCCGGACCCCTGTAGGGGTTCACCGGTCCTCTAGATGATTTTGCCTGGCCCCTGTATCTTCCTCTGAAATTCCCTCTGATGTTTCCTCCTGACCAATTGCAGTGCCTGGCATAGTGACCATCCTGTCCACAATTATAACACACATCTTGAGATTGCTGGAAGTGTGGCTGAAACCTTCCTCTTTCTTCCAAGCCTTCTCGTCCTCCTCCTCTCCAATTTGGTGTCTGTCCAGAAATTGGCTGTGAATATGACTCAACTGGTGCCGTCCTTGGTGACTGATACACTTGCGGTTGGAACTCTTCTGGTTGAAGCTGTGGCAGTGATTGTTGGTTTGGTGCGTACTGACTCTGCATCACCACAGCTTGTTTCTTATCCTTTTTATTCTCCCCCAGTTGTAGTTGATTGAGTTTTCTAAGAGTTTCTTCGTCCTGCTCTTTCTGGTTGAGTTCCTTCTTCCTGTACAGATCCACTTGATGAGCTATGTGATCTGTATAGACACCTTTGTCATGCTTCCCAGTCCAACCACTTCTGCCAATTTGTTTCTTACTGAGGTGGGCAGTCCCATTTGCAGTTTAGCTCTCAAAATTGACTGCTCAATTTGACTCACATCTGGATCATTTCCAGTAATATTTCTCCACACTTGATGAACTCTTGACACATAGGCTCTCGGATTTTCTTGTTGTCCTAGTGGGTCAATCAGAATATTATCAGGATGCACATTTGTTGGAAATGTATCTTTCAATGCTCTCCACAGACGATTCCTACTTGCAGCCAACAATTCAGGATCGTTCACTGCCGTCCCAACATATCTCATGAGTCCAGCCCTCTGGAAGACTTCTTCCATATCCGGAATCCCAATGAGATTAGCCAACAGTCTCTTAACGTCTCCTATGGCAGACTGTGTTCCCACCGTAATTTCCTCCAATTTCGAAATCCAAGGATAGGCCCCATTCTGAAGAATAGGCAGCTTCTCAAGTATGTTCGACATATCGGTATTTTGCAACGGCTTATATTCAAAGTTTTGACCTCGAATGATAACTGGTACCATTTTGCTCGGGGTATCTTTCCTTGACCTTAATGCATATTTTGTCTCATCTTTTTCAGATTCTCTTCTCAGCTGTCTCTCCTTCCGTATGGTCAGCGTCTGAAGTTCTTCCTGTAACTCTCTTACTTCTCCTGCAGTCCTTGCACTCTTCAGTTCTGATAAGCATTGGTCTATATCTCCATCTATTTCTTCTGCAACAGTCTTTGCCGGAGAAACTCCTTTCGAATACGCAGCACCTTCAGTCTTCTCTTTATCGCTGTCTTCATCTTTGCTTCCCTCAGCACTCGAATATATTGTATCCTTCTTCTTCGAATCTTCCTCAGCACTGTAATATCTTGTATCCTTCTTCTTCAAACCTTCCTTACCCCTTCTCTCCGTTCTGGCCAACCTCCGTTTGATGACCGGATCATATCCACCCATGATCCCCTCTAAATCACTCTGATCATCATCGTCCTTCTCCAATTCCATCCTACTTAACCTCATACCACCCTTAGTTTTCAGACTTCTCGTTTTCTTTCCACCTTTGGTGCTTGGATGCATTTTTACGGTCGTTTCTGCTTGTCCTCTCTCTATAATTTGTTCATCTTCATCTCTGATGTAATAATCCCCCCTGTTGGAGGATTACTGGAAGCTGTGGATAAGCATCCCTAAGCTCAACTTCCTTCTCATACGGTGGGGGTCTTCTCGCCGAATCCGTATGTGAGAAAGGTATACCGACCTCTACCCTCAGTTTCTCTGTCGACGTCTCTTCCTTTAGCTTTTTCTCCATACCTTTGCTTCCCTTGTCTTTGGTATCTTTCATCAGTTTTTGTCCTTCCTCTTCAAACAATTTAAGAACACCCAGCTCCCTCTGTCTCTTCTCTTTACGTCGTTCCTTTTGTTTTCCCTTCTTCTGATCTGCCTTGTAAATTGACAGAAGTACTTTCATGATGTTGATAACATCCGGATTAAGAGTCCCTTCCTCTGGCCAGGGTTGTTCAATGTCAGGCCAACGTTTGTTCCATTTGCCGGATAATCTCGCAATACCCTTAACTAAAGGATTACTATGTTCGACTATATTAACTGGTGTAATAACTTTCATAGCCTTGCTATCCTTTCTCCCCATTGTAAGTCCTCTTTTATCTTCCTTTATTGTGAACTATTTATTTTAACCTATGGCTTCCCCCCCTTTAATTATTAATATAACCTAAACAACCAGAGAATTACTAAATAAAAATAAAAATGAAAAAAATATGACTATTAAAAAATTTTAAAAATCTGAATTCAAACTTTTTCAAAAAATATGAATATTAATTTTTTTTTGAAAAATATGAATAATTAAAAAAAAAATCAAAATATGAATATTAAAACTTTTTGACAAATATGAATAATTAATTAAAAAAAATTAAAATATGAATATTAAAACTTTTGGAAAAAAAATATATGAATAATTAAAAAATTTAAATATGAATATTAAAATTTTTAATCAAAAATAAACCCCCCCCCAAAAAATCCATTAAATTATTCAATTAAAATTTTAATTAACAACTATGAACAATTATGAATAATCAAGACCAATTTTTATTTCTACACCTATTTTACCAATTTAGGACCCACTTACCTTAACCCCTCCGGAAAGTGAATACCAGTAGTCAACTTCCACAGCAATCCAAACAACATGGAATTCCAATCTACAACACCATCACCCCAATAAATTCCATTGTTTAATCTGCACCCAAGTATTTTACTATCACAGAATAAAACAATATGCACCCAAGTATTTTAATATCACAGAATAAAACAATATGCACCCAAGTATTTTAATATCACAGAATAAAACAATATGCACCCAAGTATTTTAATATCACAGAATAAAAGACTTCCAATCTACAACAATACCACACCAATATAAACCATTGTTTAATATGAACCCAAATATTTCAATATCACAGAATAATGTCAGTACCTGCTTTCCAACCGAATCCCCCAGTCAGGCCCAGTAATGCACAGAGACCCAAAACTGCAACTTTTATTCCCTGATCAGTCCGTTGCCAAGCGTGTAAGAGAGTATCATTGCATCCAACATCCTAGGGAAAGATTTGTAGACAAAAAAGTACTAGCCTGATTTGGAATGATCCTCTGCCTGCGTCACACCTTGTCACGTCACGTCACGCCACGCACACGTTAGCCCCCCTCTCTCTCCTTCGCTCCGTTCTATAGCCTCATATAACAAGGGAAGAAAACGGTACAGACCAGCATTTAAAGTTTATACACTTAACCAAGTTATTACATTCAATATTCCCCACTCATATTTGCTACAAAACTGAACCCAGGAACAAATAAATCGCTCAGAACATTTTAAAACCTGAATTGAAGAATAAACAGATCGCCCAAAACATGTTAATTTCATTTTAATCCGCCATCCAATTCAATGCATTATACTTCGTCAACATATATTTAATTTATAAATGTACTACATCTCAACAAATAGTTTAACGTTCAAACAACAGTTACTCTAACGATTTTTAAAAGATTCGGTCCACCTGTACTTCTCGGTAGCTATTAAACCCTAAAAGGAAACCCCAAACATCATATGACCTTACGCCACCATTTTGTTTCGTCGACTCAGCACGACCGCATGTCGTAGCTCTAGCCCTGTAAAATCACGCATGCGCACATCTAAATCAAGCCCATGCTTACTACACAATAGAACGCCCCAATAGAACGCCAGCATCCTACCTCAGTTTCTCTATTTTACACTTACAATCAGACAATTACACAACAGACCTTACATTTGCGTAGAACTCTGAATTCCACCCAAATGCAAACAAATTTAAGAGGCTTGAATCCATCGCAATGGACCTCCAAGGATACGTTAGCATGTAGCACACAACACAATTAGCATTAGCATTTACCTTAGCCACTATGTAGAATGTAGCATGATTCACACTTTAGCATTCAACAATTAGCCTTAGCAACGAGGCACCACGTGACCTGAAACAATCAAGCATTAGCCACGAGGCACCACGTGGCCAAAACAATCCAGCCTTAGCCTCTAGCTAACTGCGGCCTAATACACAATCCCACATCCTGCGCTTCCCTTAACATATAACCATAACCATATCCTTGCACATAGTTACCAATGAAATATAACTTAATCATTTTCCCTCTACTAAATCCTCATTGTCTATAGTTACCAATGAAATATAACTCCATCATTGTCCAACGTTACCAATGAAATAACCCCATCATTGTCTATAGTTACCAATGCACTATAACTCCATCATTGTCCAACGTTACCAATGAAATAACTCTCTACCGTTCCGTTTGCTCTAAATTTGTCATTGCCACCAGTTACCAATGAAATATAAATTTTAGAATATTTTTAAAGACCCATAATCGACCGCAATACCCCACATCAACAACAATCCAAGTATTTTTAATCTGTACACCTTCACTGCCCTCTCCCCAATCAACGAAATCACTAATGCCCAAAGTTTGAGTAATCTCACCTTTAGCCGGCTTGGACAGTAGTCACCTCGCGTCTCAGGCAGGAAACAGCACAATGCAATCAGAATCTCGGTAGGACCTCCATTTGTGGTGTCGTCGGATGCTGGTGGGTATTGCTGTCGATCAAAGAATCCCTTACGCTGTATCGTTGGTTTAGAGACTTTTATTAAGACCACGAGGTTACAGCCTAAGTACAGACGCGATGTCCGGAGAACCAGACCCAAATAAATCCTACTGCATTCTAACTCTCCGTCGTTGCTCCCCCCTTTATATAGCCTTCCAAGAGTTGAATGGCTCCCTCTACTGTTCAATCCCCGTATCTTACACCCCACTTCCTGTCTGTCATATATGACGTCACGCTAAAACCTTCCCTCGATAGCAACAATCAACCTTCTTTCAGTTCCATTTAAACAACATTTAACACCATCATATTGTCAATACACTACACTCCTTAATACAAAAATAACACTGTTACTATCTGGGCTTTATTATGTTAGTGGGTTAATTTATTTAGTTGACGCAGATCTATCATTCAGGCCATGTGCTTCATTCATGATGAGATAAGATTGTTAGCTAGCTAAATTAGAACGTGTGACTAAAACCAGTGCGGCAAGCATTTTACATTTATGTCATTTAGCAGACGCTCTTATCCAGAGCGACTTACAAATTGGTGCATTCACTTTATGATAGCCAGTGGGACAACCACTTTACAATGTTATTATTTTTTATTTTTTTGTATATACAGTGGGGAAAAAAAGTATTTAGTCAGCCACCAATTGTGCAAGTTCTCCCACTTAAAAAGATGAGAGAGGCCTGTAATTTTCATCATAGGTACACGTCAACTATGACAGACAAATTGAGAAAAAAAAATCCAGAAAATCCCATTTTAGGATTTTTAATGAATTTATTTGCAAATTATGGTGGAAAATAAGTATTTGGTCACCTACAAACAAGCAAGATTTCTGGCTCTCACAGACCTGTAACTTCTTCTTTAAGAGGCTCCTCTGTCCTCCACTCGTTACCTGTATTAATGGCACCTGTTTGAACTTGTTATCAGTATAAAAGACACCTGTCCACAACCTCAAACAGTCACACTCCAAACTCCACAATGGCCAAGACCAAAGAGCTGTCAAAGGACACCAAAAACAAAATTGTAGACCTGCACCTGGCTGGGAAGACTGAATCTGCAATAGGTAAGCAGCTTGGTTTGAAGAAATCAACTGTGGGAGCAATTATTAGGAAATGGAAGACATACAAGACCACTGATAATCTCCCTCGATCTGGGGCTCCACGCAAGATCTCACCCCGTGGGGTCAAAATGATCACAAGAACGGTGAGCAAAAATCCCAGAACCACACGGGGGGACCTAGTGAATGACCTGCAGAGAGCTGGGACCAAAGTAACAAAGCCTACCATCAGTAACACACTACGCCGCCAGGGACTCAAATCCTGCAGTGCAAGACGTGTCCCCCTGCTTAAGCCAGTACATGTCCAGGCCCGTCTGAAGTGCATTTGGATGATCCAGAAGAGGATTGGGAGAATGTCATATGGTCAGATGAAACCAAAATATAACTTTTTGGTAAAAACTCTACTCGTCATGTTTGGAGGACAAAGAATGCTGAGTTGCATCCAAAGAACACCATACCTACTGTGAAGCATGGGGTTGGAAACATCATGCTTTGGGGCTGTTTTTTCTGCAAAGGGACCAGGACGACTGATCCGTGTAAAGGAAAGAATGAATGGGGCCATGTATCGTGAGATTTTGAGTGAAACCCTCCTTCCATCAGCAAGGGCATTGAAGATGAAACGTGGCTGGGTCTTTCAGCATGACAATGATCCCAAACACACCGCCCGGGCAACGAAGGAGTGGCTTCGTAAGAAGCATTTCAAGGTCCTGGAGTGGCTCTAGCCAGTCTCCAGATCTCAACCCCATAGAAAATCTTTGGAGGGAGTTGAAAGTCTGTGTTGCCCAGCGACAGCCCCAAAACATCACTGCTCTAGAGGAGATCTGCATGGAGGAATGGGCCAAAATACCAGCAACAGTGTGTGAAAACCTTGTGAAGACTTACAGAAAACGTTTGACCTGTGTCATTGCCAACAAAGGGTATATAACAAAAGTATTGAGAAACTGTTGTTATTGACCAAATACTTATTTTCCACCATCATATGCCAATAAATTCATTAAAAATCCTACAATGTGATTTTCTGGATTTTTTTTTCTCATTTTGTCTGTCATAGTTGACGTGTACCTATGATGAAAATTACAGGCCTCTCTCATCTTTTTAAGTGGGAGAACTTGCACAATTGGTGGCTGACTAAATACTTTTTTTCCCCACTGTATATATTTTTTATTTTCCTGTATTATCGTTTTCAGTCAACAGCGCATGCCATTTGCAGTTGAAATGTATAGCCAATACATTTTGTATCGAATAACAGTGTAATTTACATGATGGTTTTCAGTAAGAACCTTTTCATAATGAACTGCTAGCGTGTGTACCAACTTTGATGTAATGTCCTTAAAACAAGTCAAAATGAGGCTCAGTAGTGTGTGTGGCCTCCACGTGCCTGTATGACCTCCCTACAACGCCTGGGCATGCTCCTGATGAGGTGGCGGATGGTCTCCTGAGGGATCTCCTCCCAGACCTGGACTAAAGCATCCGCCAACTCCTGGACAGTCTGTGGTGCAACGTGGCATTGGTGGATGGAGCGAGACATGATGTCCCAGATGTGCTCAATTGGATTCAGGTCTGGGGAACGGGCAGGCCAGTCCATAGCATCAATGCCTTCCTCTTGCAGGAACGGCTGACACACTCCAGCCACATGAGGTCTAGCATTGTCTTGCATTAGGAGGACCCAGGGCCAACCGCACCAGCATATGGTCTCACAAGGGGTCTGAGGATCTCATCTCGGTACCTAATGGCAGTCAGGCTACCTCTGGCGAGCACATGGAGGGCTGTGCGGCCCCCCAAAGAAATGCCACCCCACACCATGACTGACCCACCGCCAAACCGGTCATGCTGGAGGATGTTGCAGGCAGCAGAACGTTCTCCACGGCGTCTCCAGACTCTGTCACGTCTGTTACATGTGCTCAGTGTGAACCTGCTTTCATCTGTGAAGAGCACAGGGCGCCAGTGGCGAATTTGCCAATCTTGGTGTTCTCTGGCAAATGCCAAACGTCCTGCACGGTGTTGGGCTGTAAGCACATCCCCCACCTGTGGACGTCGGGCCCTCATACCACCCTCATGTAGTCTGTTTCTGACCGCTTGAGCAGACACATGCACATTTGTGGCCTGCTTGATGTCATTTTGCAGGGCTCTGGCAGTGCTCCTCCTGCTCCTCCTTGCACAAAGGCGGAGGTAGCAGTCCTGCTGCTGGGTTGTTGCCCTCCTACGGCCTCCTCCACGTCTCCTGATGTACTGGCCTGTCTCCTGGTAGCGCCTCCATGCTCTGGACACTACGCTGACAGACACAGCAAACCTTCTTGCCACAGCTCGCATTGATGTGCCATCCTGGATGAGCTGCACTACCTAAGCCACTTGTGTGGGTTGTAGACTCCGTCTCATGCTACCACTAGAGTGAAAGCACCGCCAGCATTCAAAAGTGACCAAAACATCAGCCAGGAAGCATAGGAACTGAGAAGTGGTCTGTGGTCATCACCTGCAAAACCAGTCCTTTATTGGGGTTGTCTTGCTAATTGCCTATAATTTCCACCTGTTGTCTACTCCATTTGCACAACAGCATGTGACATTTATTGTCAATCAGTGTTGCTTCCTAAGTGGACAGTTTGATTTCACAGAAGTGTGATTGACTTGGAGTTACATTGTGTTGTTTAAGTGTTCCCTTTATTTTTTTGAGCAGTGTAGTTCTGAAATCATAATTTAGAGTAAAAAAATTTTTTATCAGCAGATACAGTGAGGGAAAAAAGTATTTGATATCCTGCTGATTTTGTACGTTTGCCCACTGACAAAGACATGATCAGTCTATAATTTTAATGGTAGGTTTATTTCAACAGTGAGAGACAGAATAACAACAAAAAAATCCAGAAAAACGCATGTCAAAAATTTTATAAATAGATTTGCATTTTAATGAGGGAAATAAGTATTTGACCCCTCTGCAAAACATGACTTAGTACTTGGTGGCAAAACCCTTGTTGGCAATCACAGAGGTCAGACGTTTCTTGTAGTTGGCCACCAGGTTTGCACACATCTCAGGAGGGATTTTGTTCCACTCCTCTTTGCAGATCTTCTCCAAGTCATTAAGGTTTCGAGGCTGACGTTTGGCAACTCGAAACTTCAGCTCCCTCCACAGATTTTCTATGGGATTAAGGTCTGGAGACTGGCTAGGCCACTCCAGGACCTTAATGTGCTTCTTCTTGAGCCACTCCTTTGTTGCCTTGGCCGTGTGTTTTGGGTCATTGTCATGTTGGAATACCCATCCATGAACCATTTTCAATGCCCTGGCTGAGGGAAGGAGGTTCTCACCCAAGATTTAACGGTACATGGCCCTGTCCATCATCCCTTTGATGCGGTGAAGTTGTCCTGTCCCCTTAGCAGAAAAACACCCCCAAAGCATAATGTTTCCACCTCCATGTTTGACGGTGGGGATGGTGTTCTTGGGGTCCTAGGCAGCATTCCTCCTCCAAACACGGCGAGTTGAGTTGATGCCAAAGAGCTCCATTTTGGTCTCATCTGACCACAGCACTTTCACCCAGTTCTCCTCTGAATCATTCAGATGTTCATTGGCAAACTTCAGACGGGCCTGTATATGTGCTTTCTTGAGCAGGGGGACCTTGCGGGCGCTGCAGGATTTCAGTCCTTCACGGCGTAGTGTGTTACCAATTGTTTTCTTGGTGACTATGGTCCCAGCTGCCTTGAGATCATTGACAAGATCCTCCCGTGTAGTTCTGGGCTGATTCCTCACCATTCTCATGATCATTGCAACTCCACAAGGTGAGATCTTGCATGGAGCCCCAGGCCGAGGGAGATTGACAGTTATTTTGTGTTTCTTCCATTTGCGAATAATCACACCAACTGTTGTCACCTTCTCACCAAGCTGCTTGGCGATGGTCTTGTAGCCCATTCCAGCCTTGTGTAGGTCTACAATCTTGTCCCTGACATCCTTGGAGAGCTCTTTGGTCTTGGCCATGGTGGAGAGTTTGGAATCTGATTGATTGATTGCTTCTGTGGACAGGTGTCTTTTTATAAAGGTAACAAGCTGAGATTAGGAGCACTCCCTTTAAGAGTGTGCTCCTAATCTCAGCTCGTTACCTGTATAAAAGACACCTGGGAGCCAGAAATCTTTCTGATTGAGAGGGGGTCAAATACTTATTTCCCTCATTAAAATGCAAATCAATTTATTACATTTTTGACATGCGGTTTTCTGGATTTTGTTGTTGTTATTCTGTCTCTCACTGTTGAAATAAACCTACCATTAAAATTATAGACTGATCATTTCTTTGTCAGTGGGCAAACGTACAAAATCAGCAGGGGATCAAATACTTTTTTCCCTCACTGTATATCGTAATCGTTGACTTTTGCCTCCCTAGAATCGGTATTTGACCCAAAAATCCCATATCGGTCAGGCTCTAAGCATAACAGTTCTAGGGATTTCTTGAGGCAAATTATTGTGTACAGTTATAGCTCTTCTGAAGCTGATCGATCGTGTGTCATGGTTTCTGTGGAAGAAATGTTGTTTAATGTAAATCTGACAACTTCCCCACCCTAGCCTACCCCCACTGTTGCTAATGTGTAAAACGACAAGATACCTTCCCACTGTAAACAGAGTTAGTCTTTATCTTACGTCTTTTTAATACTTTTTAATACTTTCTTCTTATAGAAGAACACAAGGGGTCCCCTCAGCCTGGCCTTTGTTTGCACTCTCAACTGTAAAGGATTTTGCTTATCAATACACCAATTGTTCTGTAAGGAAAGCCGGAATTCCTCTTGGCTTCATGCTCTAGACTACTCTGGTCAAAAAAACTGGGTAAACCCATAGATCGCTGCCATTCTTGAATCTGAAATAAAGCTACTGTCCTGTGTTAGTCTACTTTTGGATTAGTTGAGACATAAATGGGAGATGAATAGGGCTGGGAATTGCCAGGGACCTCACGATACGATATTATCACGATACTTAGGTGCCAATACAATATGTATTACGATTCTCGCGAAAATATTATTGCGATACTGTCAAAACGATACAATACGATATATCGTCAAAAATAATATCCCGATATGTAACTGTATCGATTTTTGTATTTAATACATTGATTATTATTGGCCTTTAAAAGCTGCAATATGTGGCCAAAATTGGGCGACCTGACAAAATTCACAGAAATGTGTATTATAGGTCTTGAAAGCATGTCTAAGAAGCGTTAGAACTGTTCTATGTGCTCTATTTCTATGCTTCCCGTTCTCAAGTTTTGTTTTTGCATCTTTTACTTTCGGTTTTGTACACAAGTTTCAAACAGCTGAAAGTACAATCATTTTGCGTATGAAAAATATATTTCACAGCAGTTTAGATGGTACAGTGATTCTCTACACTCTACTTGTTTTTTTTTGTCGCATAAACTGAAATTAGGCGAACTATTAGAATTTTAGCAACCAGGAAAGGACGGAGCGATTTCTGCATAGTGCATCTTTAAGTGCATCAGCTCAATCATAAAAGCGATCATTGCATTAGACTACAGTTTTAGTTCAGACTGAATTGTTAGCTATTCCTGCGCACTATTGATTTTTGTTACTGCAGGCCTACATCACTGAAATTACGGATTCAAAGGGCATAGCTGGCCATGTGGGCCTATGGGTATTACTTTGTACAGTTTTAGCTAATCAGTGAAAGAATGCACCTAGGACTTGAAAGCTAAAAGTAGGCCTACAGTGCCGATCACAGCCACAGTGTACTGTAAAACTCATTTTGGTTGAAGGTACTAAGAACAAACCTTGGCCACCCAAGACTCTTAATAGGTCCCACACCAGTAAGATTGTATAATGTTTGCTTGCAGAGAGTACTTAGCGCCTCTGAACAGGGTCAGCAGTTAGTCTCTTTTGTGTTCACACCGCACAGACTTTGAACACTCATTCTTGTTAAAATACTCCAAACCAGAAGGTGGCAGTAGCGTTGCATTCTTAAGCTTAGTTTGGCAATGCGAGTCCCTGTGTATTTTGCTTTGTAGGTATCCAATGTTGGCTAACTATCTACCTGTACTAATGTTGCTATTGTTGTAAAAAGCAGTTGTTGATACTAGCCAGATAGCCACAGCTAGATAACTAGCTAGCAAGATGACAAATAAACAATTTAATTCACTCTCCATAATCCCATACTGCCAGTGCCAGCCCATAGTCAATTATTTAGCTAGCAAGATAACATTAGCTAAACCGTTATAATGTAATTCGCTAAGCACATGTTTTTTCCTTTTTGTTGTCACTCCTGTCGGTTCCCCAACGTGGAGGTTCGTGCTCTCTGATTGGCTCAAAGTCAAGTTGTCGGCCACTGAGGAGCATTGCGATTCTACAAGTAGAAATGACAGGTTCGTCGGTCCCAGGTCGGTACGCAGCGGGTACGTCTTTTGTTCTAGCAAGAGAAGAAAAGGCCTCCTACTGTGATAAGTACCTATCGGCAGTCAGATTCTCTTAATGATTAAAACCCCAGCTGCCAAAGAGTAACCATGTCCTTGTTCAAGGCTAAATCATAATTTCCATTGCCCTTTCCTCATTATCTTCAGGACTTGCCTTGCCTGTGAACTAGACTACTAGTCTAGTGACTGCCTGACCACCTGTATTCACTGTTGAGGCTTCCTTTGTCTCCACTGAGTGGCTCCTCCATGTTGGGTTGACGAGAGGCCCTTTTGTTGTTTGCCTCTGCTTGCCACTTTATTGCTGTGCCAACAGATGCTTTTTGTCTTGTTTGCGAGGATGTGGGGGTGGTTTTAGAAATTAGATGTCAATGACAGTCTGTTCCCAGTGCGATTCCCCGCTGCTCAGGCCCTCTTAAGATTGCTTGTTCACAGAATGTCACATTCAGATGCTTTGGTGTCATGCCTGTGCATCATAATGGAAGTGGCTAGTAGAAAAAGTGGGCAAATTGGTTGTAAATGGTCAGACAAATGGTCGGCTGGCAAATGTCAATGCCATGTTATGGAAATGTCAACTAGTCAAGTAGGCCTGTGTCTCGTTGCACTTGTGTGATTTGAGTTTTTTTTCCATGTTTTAATTAGCAACTTTCTCAGTGTTAAGCTTTTTTTCTACTTAAATAGATTTATGAGGAGAAATTGAACACGATCTAATGGGTATAAGCGCAAATAAACGACATCATTGTATTACTTCCTGCTTTTATTTCATTTTAAAATATTTCTCTAGGTGTTAAAGCAGACCTGTTGAAATCCACGCCTAGTTTAGTGACTCACAGGCCAGTTGAGGTAAACATTTGTACAAGTCTTATGTTTGAATAGGAGACTCACACAGGGCCAATGCAGGCACTCCAGAACATTTATAGCATACTCGACTATTCCCTTTAATCTCAATGTAAACGTATGAATTCATGACAAAACCAGGTCACACCCTGCAGTAAAATATATATTGCTTTCAGATTCATCTTGACCCACAAAGCTTGCTGAGTTAAAAGATAAAGGAAACTATATTTTGTTATTTGTTTCAATAGTCTATTGTTGATATAGTCCCAAAATTTTTTGCTTGTCAGCAGTGAAGTTTTTCAAGATATATAACTTTCAAAATACAGAAATACAGCCGACAAAATGCATCATAACGGCTGTATTTTGAAAGTTGCAGATCTTGAAAACTTGCTTGTTGACATGCAAAACATTTTGGGACTATATGAACAATGGGCTAATGAAACAAATACCAAAAGATAATTTTTGGGTGGTATTTATCTTTAACAGAGGTCCCTCAAAAGTCAGCAAGTTCATTGTCATGGTGACTGCAACAACATACACAGAAACTCACTCAGAAGGAAATTAACTGATTAATTTAAATCCTGCTATATTTTTCCAAGCCCTTCTGCAGTTGAGAAATCTATATTTATCAGTAAGTTACATGGCTTCATCTATATTTGCACACGCCACAATGGTTCCTGTATAGATTTTTGTATTTTCTTTGCAGGTCTGTTTAGAGAGCAAATTCTTTGCTAAAGCAAACAATTGTATCCCCTGTCGCCGTGTTGAAAGATCATTTCATTTCTTTACACAAAATAAATGAAGTCTCCCCATACCATTCCCCTAGCTCCTAGCAGATATAGGCTGGTGTTCATCCCCCTTCAACTTCTAGCCTGCTCAGACATGCCAAATAGGTTTTGAAAGGCCGTCTAGTATTACTGGAGGACACCGGAGAGCTTCGGAAATCCTCCTTTGTCTTGGCTTAAACAGACAATGCATCTGGAAAAGGCTTGTTGTGACTGGTTAGCTTTTGGGGTTATGGGCAGCATAGCCTAATATTTGTCTATGCATTGGGCAAGACATTTTTGCATCTTTATTAACTGCGTAGTTGAACAGTTATGGTAGCTTGTATTGTTCACTGTGAAACGATGCACTCATCTTTTGGCTAAAGGATCCAAAGTCTCATGTTTCTTTTCTGTTCTTCTTCAGGCAAGGCTTTCGACATCACTTACGTGCGTCTCAAGTTCCACACCAGCCGCCCAGAGAGCTTCGCCATCTACAAGCGCACAAGTGAGGATGGACCATGGACGCCCTACCAGTACTACAGTGGCTCCTGTGAGAAGACCTACCAGAAGACCAACAGGGGCTTCATCCGCACCGGACAGGACGAACAACAGGCCCTGTGCACAGACGAGTTCAGCGACATCTCACCCCTGACGGGAGGAAACGTGGCCTTCTCAACCCTTGAAGGCCGGCCCAGTGCTTACAACTTTGATAACAGCCCAGTTCTTCAGGTAAATAAAAAACTCTGCTGTTTTATAGCGTTCTAGAGACCTTGATAAAATGACTTTGTGTGATTGTCTCTAATACTGCATTTTCCAGCCCAGTTCTACAGGTTAAAAATAGCTGTTTTATAGTGTTCTAGAGACCTAGATAAAGGAACGTTGTGTGATGCTTTTTGTTCCAGCTCCACATGTGATATCCCAGACGTGTGTGTGTCCCTGGGTGGCTGTTTTTATTTGTGCTTTATTTTTCCAAGGTTGTCTGAGGCACAGAGTTAGTAGTACATATATCAGTAGCGTTGAGGCAATCAATGATGTGGAGGAGTAGGTGGACAGAGTAATGATAAGTTAGTCTGTAGACTTTAGATATTTTGGCATGGACATGTGCTGTTGGCAGGCGTGCCCAATGGAAGGTAATATCACACTAGTCCAGTTGGGAAAGTGTGAGAGCCAGACCAGTGCCAAGTGCTGCAACATGTTGCTAGGTGACGCCCCCAGATTTCCCACTACCGAACTGATTGAGGCACAGCTGGAAATGTTTGTTGCGCATTGCTTTCAGCGAGTGAGAATTTGTGTGTGTGCATCCAGACAAAGCACAGTGATACTACTAGACTATAGGGCTGGGAATTGCAAGGGACTTCACGAGATGATATTTATTGTGATTCTCACAATTCTATATATGTATTGCGGTTCAATATTACAATTTGATGTTCCAAACATATTGCTCATAGTGCTGAAAACATGTTGGCTCACTATTTTTAAAAATAAGACGGAGAACAATCTATAGGATTAAAAATAAAGGTACAGCCAACTAGCGCTAGCAATTGTTACCTAGCAACAACAAAAAAGCTAAAACATGTTTATTTTTACAAATCAATACTTAGAATCAAAGTATCTATATAATATTGCAATATACAGTGCATTCGGAAATTATTCAGACCCCTTGACCTTTTCAACATTTTGTTACGTTACAGCCTTATTCTAAAATGGATTAAATAAATGTTTTCCTCATCAATCTACAGACAATATACCCCATAATGACAAAGCGAAAACAGGTTTATTTAAAAATAAAAAACAGAAATACCTTATTTACATAAGTATTCAGACCCTTTACTCAGTACTTTATTGAAAGCACCTTTGGCAGCGATTACAGCCTTGAGTCTTCTTGGGTATGACGCTACAAGCTTGGCACACTTGTATTTGGAGAGTTTCTCCCATTCTTCTCTGCAGATCCTCTCAAGCTCTGTTAGGTTGGATGGGGAGCGTTGCTGCACAGCTATTTCCAGGTCTCTTCAGAGATGTTCGATCGGGTTCAAGTCCAGGCTCTGGCTGGGCCACGCAAGGACATTCAGAGACTTGTAAGAAAGTTGTATCTGTATTTCTAAAGGGTTTATCTTGATGTAAGTGCCTTCTTAATAAAAAGTTGTCTGCAGATGCCTGGTAACTTCAGATATATTATCATGTTTTTATTATTCTTGTTTATAAAAAGTAGTCAGCTAATGACTCATAGTACGTATTTATTATCTGCTATTGGAATACCCTGTGTGGAATAGCCTGGCTTTTAAACGTAATGCTCTACCTCTAGCAAATGAACAAATTTAGCTTTGGCGCCATATACTTCCATATTTGACTTCCTCATGTGGCATATAGCTATTTATACCAAAGCCCAAGACTCTTTTTGGAATGGATACCTTTGAGGCGTCATTGGGCTACGTTGCAGGGATAGTTGTAGTTGACACTACAAGCTTGGCACAGCTGTATTTGGAGAGTTTCTCCCATTCTTCTCTGCAGATCCTCTCAAGCTCTGTCATGTTGGATGGGGAGCGTTGCCGCACAGCTATTTTCAGGTCTCTCCAGAGATGTTCGATCTGTTTCAAGTCCGGGCTCTGGCTGGGCCTCTCAAGGACATGCGTTGTCTTGGCTGTGTGCTTAGGGTCGTTGTCCTGTTGGAAGGTGAACCTTCGCTCCAGTCTGAGGTCGTGAGCGCTCTGGAGCAGGTTTTCATCAAGGATCTCTCTGTACTTTGCTATGTTCATCTTTCCCTCGATCCTGACTAGTCTCCCTTCCGCTGAAAAACATCCCCACAGCATGATGCTGCCACCACCATGCTTCACCGTAGGGATGGTGCCAGGTTTCCTCCAGACGTGACGCTTGGTATTCAGGCCAGAGAGTCCAATCTTGGTTTCATCAGACCAGAGAATCTTGTTTCTCATGGTCTGAGAGTCCTTTAGGTGCCTTTTGGCAAACTCCAAGCGGGCTGTCATGTGCCTTTTACTGAGGAGTGGCTTCCGTCTGGCCACTCTACCATAAAGGCCTGATTGGTGGAGTGTTGCAGAGATGGTTGACCTTCTGGAAGGTTCTCCCATCTCCACAGAGGAATTCTGGAGCTCTGTCAGAGTGACCATCGGATTCTTGGTCACCTCCCTGACCAAGGCCCTTCTCCCCCGATTGCTCACTTTGGCTAGGCGGCCAACTCAGATCTGTGCCTCGACACAATCCTGTCTCGGAGCTGTACGGACAATTCCTTTGACCTCATGGCTTGGCTTTTGCTCTGACATGCACTGTCAACTGTGGGACCATATATAGACAGGTGTGCCTTTCCAAATCATGTCCAATCAATTGAATTTACCACAGGTGTGCTCCAATCAAGTTGTAGAAACATCTCAAGGATGATCGATCGAAACATGATGCACCTGAGCTCAATTTTGAGTCTAATAGCAAAGTCTGAATACGTTTTTTTATGTTAAGTATTTTTAATACATTTGCAAAAATTTCTAAAAACCAGTTTTCGCGTTGTCATTATGGGGTATTGTGTGTAGGTTGATGAGGGACATTTTTTTTATTTAATCAATTTTAGAATAAGGCTGTAACGTAAGAAAATGTGAAAAAAGTCAAGGGGTCTGAATACTTTCCAAATGTACTCTAAATGTCTGCCTGGATACAGCTGGAAATGTATAAGCTGATGGAGTGATAGTGCCAGAGTCAATAAAGGGAAAGACGAGCAGAGCCTTTGGCCCCGTGCCTGAGACAGACGGAACCTGCTCTGACTCATGGCTGCCCTATGGATGTGTCAGACTGTTCTAATAGAGTAAGGCTATAAGTGGCAAAACATTGGAACTGTTGTCAGCAAAAACTCTAGCCTGATATATGTTTTGAATTAGTCTACTGGTAGTAGTTAGGCTACAACTAATTCTGCAGAATGTTTGTTGGCAAATAATTTTGCTTGTGCAAGCGTGTGATACACACTTGACTTGGCTGCATTTACAACTCCTGTTCAGAAATAATCAGAACAGTAGCTCCAGAGTGGCGCAGCGGCCTGCATCGCAGTGCTTGAGGCGTCACTAAAGCCCCGGGTTTGATCCCAGGCTGTGTCACAGCCGGCCGTGACCGGGAGATCCATGAGGCGGCGCACAATTGGCCCAGCGTCCGGGTTAGGGGAGGGTTTGGCCGGCCGGGATTTCCTTGTCCCATCACGCTCTAGCGACTCCTTGTGGCAGCCCGGGTGCCTGCAAACTGACTTCGGTCACCAGTTGGACGGTGTTTCCTCCAACACATTGGTGCGGCTGGCTTCCAGGTTAAGCGAGCAGTGTGTCAAGAAGCAGTGCGGCTTGGCAGGGTCGTGTTTTGGAGGACGCATGGCTCTCGACCTTCGCCTCTCCCGAGTCCGTAGGGGATTTGCAGCGATGGAAAAAGACTGTAACTACCAATTGGATATCACGAAATTGGGGAGAAAAAGGGGTATATAAAATAATAATAATCAGAACAGTTAATTAAAATGTTGAACGTAAAACATACAGTGAGGGGAAAAAAGTATTTGATCCCCTGCTGATTTTGTAAGTTTGCCCACTGACAAAGACATGATCAGTCTATAATTTTAATGGTAGGTTTATTTGAACAGTGAGAGACAGAATAACAACAAAAAAATCCAGAAAAACGCATGTAAAAAATGTTATAAATTGATTTGCATTTTAATTAGGGAAATAAGTATTTAACCCCTCTGCTAAACATTACTTAGTACTTGGTGGCAAAACCCTTGTTGGCAATCACAGAGGTCAGACGTTTCTTGTAGTTGGCCACCAGGTTTGCACACATCTCAGGAGGGATTTTGTCCCACTCCTCTTTGCAGATCTTCTCCAAGTCATTAAGGTTTTGAGGCTGACATTTGGCAACTCGAACCTTCAGCTCCCTCCACAGATTTTCTATGGGATTAAGGTCTGGAGACTGGCTAGGCCACTCCAGGACCTTAATGTCCTCCTTCTTGAGCCACTCCTTTGTTGCCTTTGCCATGTGTTTTGGGTCATTGTCATGCTGGAATACCCATCCACGACCCATTTTCAATGCCCTGGCTGAGGGAAGGAGGTTCTCACCCAAGATTTGACAGTACATGGCCCCGTCCATCGTCCCTTTGATGCGGTGAAGTTGTCCTGTCCCCTTAGCAGAAAAACACCCCCTAAGCATAATGTTTCCACCTCCATGTTTAACGGTGGGGATGGTGTTCTTGGGGTCATAGGCAGCATTCCTCCTCCAAACACGGCGAGTTGAGTTGATGCCAAAGAGCTCGATTTTGGTCTCATCTGACCACAACACTTTCACCCAGTTCTCCTCTGAATCATTCAGATGTTCATTGGCAAACTTCAGACAGGCCTGTATATGTGCTTTCTTGAGCAGGGGGACCTTGCGGGCGCTGCAGGATTTCAGTCCTTCACGGCGTAGTGTGTTACCAATTGTTTTCTTGGTGACTATGGTCCCAGCTGCCTTGAGATCATTGACAAGATCCTCCCGTGTAGTTCTGGGCTGATTCCTCACCGTTCTCATGATAATTGCAACGCCACGAGGTGAGATCTTGCATGGAGCCCCAGGCCGAGGGAGATTGCCTGTTCTTTTGTGTTTCTTCCATTTGCGAATAATCGCACCAACTGTTGTCACCTTCTCACCAAGCTGCTTGGCGATGGTCTTGTAGCCCATTCCAGCCTTGCGTAGGTCTACAATCTTGTCCCTGACATCCTTGGAGAGCTCTTTGGTTTTGGCCATGGTGGAGAGTTTGGAATATGATTGATTGATTGCTTCTGTGGACAGGTGTCTTTTATACAGGTAACAAGCTGAGATTAGGAGCACTCCCTTTAAGAGTGTGCTCCTAATCTCAGCTCGTTACCTGTATAAAAGACACCTGGGAGCCAGAAATCTTTCTGATTGAGTGGGGGTCAAATACTTATTTCCCTCATTAAAATGCAAATCAATTTATAACATTTTTGACATGCGTTTTTCTGGATTTTTTTGTTGTTATTCTGTCTCTCACTGTTCAAATAAACCTACCATTAAAATTATAGACTGATCATTTCTTTGTCAGTGGGCAAACGTACAAAATCAGCAGGGGATCAAATACTTTTTTCCCTCACTGTATGCTATTATTTATTCTAAACCTGCATGTGTGGAAGAGAACAGAGAATCTTATAGATGTTACTCTATGGTTTCCAACTTTCTTGGTATTACTGCCTGAGTGATCTTCTGTTGCTTACACCGGATTTGTCTTCTGCTGTAATTCTAAACAAGCAAACAAAAGGCTTCCATATCTTCTGATTCCAGAACCAGTCTGATTCTTTGAGAATGTCTGAGGTTTGGTTTAGATTAGTTTGGCTGTATTTATTTTTCTTCTAAACAGCTGCACTAGGACCAGGGATAGGGCTAAATCTCTCATTTTTTAAATGTAACCCTTCAACCCGATAAGAATTCCTTTTACGTCAAACAAACCTATCGTGCAGTTCACTTTGGAATCTCCAATCCTCTCTCCCTTTTCTCATCCGTCAAGCAAAGTTGTAAGTTAATAACTCTCCATACGTATTTAGCAGGCAAGGCCTGGCAGACGTTTTTATAGAGTCTGACCTGGCTGCATTTTAACACTGTGTCCTTTTGTATTTTTTTCAGGAATGGGTGACAGCCACAGATATCAAAGTGACCCTGAACAGGCTCAACACATTCGGAGATGAAGTTTTCAATGATCCCAAGGTCCTGAAATCCTACTACTATGCTATCTCAGACTTTGCAGTGGGAGGAAGGTGAGAGTGGTTCCCTCTGCATTATGCTATCTCTATCTTGCAACAGCTGTTGGCAGCTTCCACTGCCTGGCTTTTCCCTTGTGCACAGATTATTTTCTTTTCTTTTACCAATACCATTGAATATAGCAATTTCACACACACACACACACACACACACACAAATATATTTTCTATGAATAATTAATTGTACACGTTTTTAATTTGGTGTTGTCTACTAGAAATGTTAGCATAAAAAGGAAAAATGACAGCAAATAATTTATTCCTATAAAATTCCTTTAAAGGATGAGGCCCTGTCTGTTAGCCACACAGCGTGTTTTCTTTAGTGCAGATTCACAAAAAAAAAAAAATGGGGATGAGTATATGGAATGTCTACAAGGATAGGATTCAGTCTGTTGGATTAAAGAAAAAAAGTATAATTCACGATCATTATCAAACCTCAAGTGCTGACAACAAAGATGTTTTTGTCTGGGTGGTGTTAGCTAAATCAATCATCTAAAGTAGCATAGTCTGTTGACTTCAGATCAAGTTCATATCACATATCTGGCCCCATTTTACTTTGTGTGGGTTCATTCTCAGGGGCTCAACCAAAAAATATCCCTCCCAAGTTTTGAACTGAAAAGCCAGAAGAGAAGAGAAGAGAAGAGAAGAGAAGAGAAGAGAAGAGAAGAGAAGAGAAGAGAAGAGAAGAGAAGAGAAGAGAAGAGAAGAGAAGAGAAGAGAAGAGAAGAGAAGAGAAGAGAAGAGAAGAGAAGAGAAGAGAAGAGAAGAGAAGAGAAGAGAAGAGAAGAGAAGAGAAGAGAAGAGAAGAGAAGAGAAGAGGGGATCAGACACTTATTTTTTATTTAACCTTTATTTAACTAGGCAAGTCAGTTAAGAACAAATTCTTATTTACAGTGACGGCCTACACCGGCCAAACCGCCCTATGGGACTCCCAATCACGGCTGGTTGTGATACAGCCTGGAATCGAACCAGGGTGTCTGTAGTGACGCCTCAAGCACTGAAATGCAGTGCCTTAGACCGCTGCGCCACTCGGGAGCCAAGTGTTAAACTGCCCCCTTGCCGCTGCAGTGTCTTTTCACCTTAATCTGTTTTGAAATATAGAGCAGATTTCCATTACACAGCCACATTGTTGGCATTCCTGCTTGGGAGTTCTGGATTACAGTGCACAGAAACCGGAATGGGGCGGGCCCCGATATGACGACAGAGTTGAGTCCAAAGACCAAGCCGGGCCAAGCTCTGGTGTAGTAGGACTACTCTCCACCTGTCAGGGCACCAAGTTCACTGTCCACCGGTCAGCCATGTCAACACTTCTACCAGCTAGCCTATATATCTGGCTGATTGTACAGATACTACAAAATGGAAAAGACAGTGAGAGAGGTTTGCTTTGGTTTTTTAGATGAACAAACAGCCTATTCTGTTTAATAGGCCCCTAATGCTTCCTTCCTGTTGTCACTTTTTCCACACTTCGCTGCCAAGGAACACCTGAAACAATACCCAAAGGTTGCTGCCATGCAAATCTTCTCTTGTTCGGAAGGGCTCTGTCGAGGTGTCTCAGGTGGAGAATGTTCAACCCTTCTGCATTGGGCAAACACCATGGAGTTATCAGACCAAATAAAACTCTCCCAGTGTCAAAATTGATTTGGCTAAAGGTGTAATAGGAATGTATTTGTTGATGGATCATGAAGTCAAATTATATTTAAGTGTTTTTGGTGATTTCCAACAACACAAACTTAGAGTAATGACTTAAAAAACAAAAACAAGATGTAGGCTACAAATAGTGGTGTGTTATAGATGGGCCTAGATGGAGTCCACATTGACGTCAAAGTTGCTGCTATCTGTCAAATGCTGATTTTAGATGAATACCTATTTGTAGAAGATTGTAAATATAACCATGCTGCTATCATGTGATAACAGGTCACCCACTTAAAAAAGCTTGCATACAAAGGACAAAGGTGACTGACTTATATGATTGCACTGGAAATCAGTGCAGCTGATATACCATATGGTTGGAGTGTTAGACTGTTTAACCAAGTAATCACGTCTGTTAGGTTAATCAATAACTGAGTCCCAGTCGATGCTTACAGTCCGGTCCTCTAAGACCAGAGCAAAAGACCACTGGTCAGAGACCATATTCATAAAGCGTCTCAGAGTAGGAGTACTGATCTAGGATCAGTTTTTGCCAATTACATCATAATGAATAATATGACGTAGATAGCGGGGACTTGATCCTCCTACTCTTAGAGGCTTTGTGAATACGGCCCAGATGTTTGAATTGTGCGTTGTAACTCTCATGATGACTAACAGACTCCACTGTTCCAGGTGCAAGTGCAACGGCCATGCGAGTGAGTGTGTGAAAAACAACGGTTTCGTCAAGCCGGTTTGCAACTGCAAGCACAACACGGAGGGCGATGACTGCAATGTGTGCAAGCCATTCTACAACGACCGTCCCTGGAGGAGAGCTACAGCCAATAACCCTAACGAGTGTCTGCGTAAGTCAGTCCCATGCCGTCCCTAATGGCACCCTTTTCCCTATGTAGTGCTTTACTTTTGACCAGAGCTCTATGGGCCCTAGTAGGGGCCCTGGTCAAAAGTAGTGCACTACATAGGGAATAGGATACCATTTGGGACACAGACCAAGAGATTAGTGTCTGCTTAAGTCCCAAAGCAAGGGATCCTTCCTGTTTCTGTGCAGGCCAGGCCAGGCAGACATTAATATCATACTGCAAATGCATAACTAATTTGGTTCAGAACAGTCCACACCCCACTTCTCACACTCAATTCCACACCCACCTCAATCTGCTTCAGGCCACATAATCTGCCATTTAGGGAAAAGTACACCTGATATGTAAAATGTGCCAAATGAAATGCCCCACCTTTTAATGCAGGGAAGATTCAGTATGATATTTCTGTTCCATATTGGTATCTGTCTCTACCACCTCCTTTCCCCTATACAGTACCTATACATTGAACCCATACATATGTTGTCCCTAAAACGGTATGGTGTTTACCAAAGCCTGGTATGGCAAATTTGCTTTTCCCACTCTGAAATCCGGCAGTTTAAATTCTACTGCTCCCTCCCCAATATACACATACATTGATCTCACCCACACATTGTCCTTTAAATTTGAATGGGATAAACTAATGGCTACTTTTGCTGATGTTCCCAGCGTGCAACTGTAATGGCAAGAGTGCAGAGTGCTACTTTGACCCTGAGCTGTACCGTGCCACTGGCCACGGAGGACACTGCCGCAACTGTGCCGACAACACTGACGGGCCCAACTGTGAGCGCTGCCTGGACAACTACTACAGAGACGGATCTGGCACCCGCTGCCTGCCCTGCAGCTGCAACCCAGTAGGTGAGTGTCTGGGGTCTATACCAATAAATACTTATGTGCATCCAAAATGGCACTCTATTCCCTACATAGTGCACTACTTTTGACCAGAGGGTTATGGGCTCTGATCAAAAGTTGTGCGCTACATAGGGAATAGGGTGCCATTTGGAACGTAGACTTACTGTTTCTATTAGGGTTAAAGGATAAGTACAGTATGAAGCCAGGCTTTGTTGTGAAGGGACTGCCCTTGGTGCTGTTTTATGGGATTCAGCGACGAACCACAAGTCTTAATTAGGGCTGGGAATTGCCAGGGACCTCACAATACGATACTATCACGATACTTAGGTGCTGATACGATATGTATTGCAATTCTCACGATTCTATATGTATTGCAATTTGATACTGCAATTTTATTGCAATTTGATGTTCCAAACATATTGTTCCATATACTGTATGTCTGCTGCAGACAGACAAAAGAGAGCGTGAGAAAATTTGTTTTGATCAGTCATGGAAATAAAAGCGCTGAAAACATGTTGACTCACTATTTAAGAAAAAGGGAGAACAAGCTATAGGATGAAAAATACTGCCGTTTTGGCACAGGTTCAGCCGACTAGCACTAGCTACCTAGCAACAAAAAATATATATATATACTTTGAGTCAAATGTTGTCCAAAATAATATCTTGATAAGTAACTACTGATTCCCCCAATCACTGGTCTTAATGTTTCATTAAATACTGTTTCAATTGGGGTAAAAAGAGAACTACAAATAAAAAAAACATGTCACATGCACCGAATACAACAGGTGTAGACCTTACTGTGAAATGCTTACTTACAAGCCCTTAACCAACAATGCAGTTCAAGAAATAGTTAAGAAAATATTTACTAATAAACTAAAGTAAAAAATTAAATAAAAAGTGACACAAGAAAATTACATAACAATAACGAGGCTATATACAGCATGAAGGTAGGCTTTGTTTTGTAGTGCTGTGGGTTACGGTTTTATTGGATTGAGAGACGAACCCCAAGTCTTAATAGGTTACAGCTGCGGTTGTCGCCAGTATGTTACGTTTCATACATCCTCTGCTCTGTAACCTCATATGCTACCTTATTGTGCAATGTTTAACCTAATGAAAATCACTGCAAAACACATGTGACATCGATACCACTTTAGCTGCCAATACGTGTTATTAGAACAAGACTGTCCACATGTGGTGTGAATTAAACCATGATTGCCTGCATGTGTGTAGCAGTGTGTTGAAATGATGAACTGAGGTTGATCTGTGCTTCTTCCTCTTCCTCTCTACTGCCAGGCTCTCTGGCCACTCAGTGTGACAACACGGGACGCTGCAGCTGTAAACCAGGTGTGATGGGGGACAAGTGTGACCGCTGCCAACCTGGCTTCCACACCTTGACCGAAGCAGGCTGCAGGTATAAACCAGCACTAACAAGCCAATCACTCTTGCCAGCCACTCAGCTACATGTCATATTTATATTTTTACTGCTCCAGATCAAACAATCTTAACGTTTTATTATGGTTCGTTCGGATGTATTTATCGTTTGCGCTTCATGTGTTTATTTGGGAGTGAGATGGAGCCCGTCAATTTTGGAGTGTATCCCAAATGGGACCCTACTCCCAATATAGTGCACTACTTTTGACCAGGGCGCTGGTCAAAGGTAGTGCACTATAGAGGGAATAGGATACCATTTTGGATGCAGTTTGGAGTTCTGTGCCAGGCCAGCAATGGTCCTTTTACTTTAAGTCAGGATATAAACAGGCTCGCAGCAGGCCTGCTTTAGATGGTGGCTGTCAGATCCATGCTGTTTATGTGAATGGCTGTGCTTCCCCTCTCCCCTCCCCCATCCCTCTGCTCTCCAGACCTTGCTCCTGTAACCCTTCCGGAAGCACACAGGAGTGTGATGTCCAGACAGGCCGTTGCCAGTGCAAGGACAACGTGGAGGGCTTCAGCTGTGACAGGTCAGCGTCAGACCTACTCGGTCTCTCCGCCACAGGGATTCATTACACAGACACACACACACCACAGAGGGACAGTACACACAAAAACATGATTTCCTTATACCGAAAAGACACGGTGTCTTTTCAGTTAGGAATGTCTTTGTCTGGGAATATTTATGGATTTAGAGTGAAACAGGGTTGCAAAAGTCACTTAGGCAGTGAAATACGAGTTGGCTCCATTCAGCTAGTGCAACACAGTTTGCGGTATTGTTCATTGGGGAGGGAAACTGTTTTAAAGCTACTTCGCATTGCAGCATTTCAGCTCCTCTTCTGTTATGACATCCTTAGGTTAAACTACAGATGTTTAAAAGCAGCCCCTGACACACAGAAACACAGGAGAGTACCCCTCTCTCAGTGAAAGAATGCTCTGTATGTGTGCAAAATGGAATTAGACCGGCCACATGGCTCCCCTAGCAGCGAAGGAGAAAATAGCCCATAGATAGCTCACTCCTCCCCACTGAGACAGACTGGCAGCCAGGCCTTCTATGGCTTCTCCCAAGCCCAGTCAGTCACCACTGCCTTGTCTGCTGCCTGGAACAGTCTTCCCTCTGCCTTTGTGCAATGGCCACCACCTAACCCCCTCTCATCCCTCTACCCCAGATCTCCCACCCCCAACAACAGCACCTTTCCCCTCCACAACCCCAGCTCCACAGATGCTGGTGGGTGTAACATTCCTCCCAGCCACCCAGCTGGGTCACAGATGGAATTAATGATCCCCCCCAGTGTGGATGCATCCCAAATAGCACCCTATTCCCTATAATGTGGCCTGGTCAAAAGTAATACACTATATAAGGAATAGGATGCCATTTGGGACACATACAG
Source organism: Coregonus clupeaformis (assembly GCF_020615455.1). NCBI lineage: Eukaryota > Metazoa > Chordata > Actinopteri > Salmoniformes > Salmonidae > Coregonus > Coregonus clupeaformis. Next base: position 40,672,433 of record NC_059205.1, read on the forward strand.
TTTGTCAGATGCTGCATGGTCACTCACAACAAGAGACTGAAATTACAGACCGGTGTTTGTCTGTCTGCCTTTTAGGCGACAGCAGTTTCACAGTCTAATAAATTGTCATTCTCCCTGGCTGTCATTCGATTAAACTGTCAACGCATTTTAATCTCTGTTGAAATGTATACCCATATCATATGAGGACGAGAAAGGCGATATGGGACTCATTATAGAATATAGCCCACGCCTCAAACTGAATGTCAATAGTTTCACATACAGTGCCTTCAGAAAGTATTCGTACCCCTTGACTTATTCCACATTTTGTTGTTACAGCCTGAATTCAAAATTGATGAAATATATTTTTTTTCTCTCACCCATCTACAGACAATACCCCATAATGACAAAGTGAAAACATGTTTTGAGACATTTTGGCAAATTTATTGAAAATGAAATAGAGAGAAATCTAATTTACATAAGTATTCACACCCCTGAGTCAATACATGTTATAATCACCTTTGGTAGCGATTACACCTGTGATTATTTCTGGGTAAGTCTCGGAGAGCATTGCACACCTGGATTGTACAATATTTGCATTTAAAAACATGTTTTATTCTTCAAGCTCTGTCAAGTTGGTTGTTGATCATTGCTAGACAGCTATTTTCAAGTCTTGCCATAGCTTTTCAAGTAGATTTAAGTCAAAACTGTAATTCGGCCACTCAGGAACATTCAATGTCTTGGTAAGCAACTCCAGTGTATATTTGGCCTTGTGTTTTAGGTTATTGTCCTGCTGAAAGGTGAATTCATCTCCCTATGTCTGGTGGAAAGCAGACTGAACCAGGTTTTACTCTAGGATTTTGCCTGTGCTTAGCTCCATTCCGTTTCTTTTTTTATCCTGAAAAACTCGCTAGTCCTTAACGATTACAAGAATACCCATAACATAATTGAGCCACCACTATGCTTGAAAATATGGATAGTGGTACTCAGTAATGTGTTGTATTGGATTTGCCCCAAACATAACACTTTGTATTCAGGACAAAAAGTTTAATTGCTTTGCCACATTTTTTGCAGTGTTACTTTAGTGCCTTGTTGCAAACAGGATGCATGTTTTGGAATATTTTATTATGTACAGGCATCCTTCTTTTCACTCTGTCAATTAGGTTAGTATTGTCGAGTAACTGCAATGTTGTTGTTGATCCATCCTCAGTTTTTTCCTATCACAGCCATTCAACTCTTAACTGTTTTAAAGTCACCATTGGCCTCATGGTGAAATCCCTGAGCGGTTTCCTTTCTCTCCGGCAACTGAGTTATGAAGGACGCGTGTATCTTTGTAGGGACTGGGTTTATTAATAAACCATCCAAAGTGTAATTGATAACGTCACCATGCTCAGATATTCATTTGTAGTTTTACCCATCTACCAATAGGTGCCCTTCTTTGCAAGGTATTGGAAAACCTCCCTGGTCTTTGTGGTTGAATCTGTGTTTGAAATTCACTGCTCGACTGAGGGACCATACAGATAATTGTATGTGTGGTGTACAGAGACGAGGTAGTCATTCAAAAATCATGTTAAAAACAATTATTGCACACAGTCCATGGAACTTATTATGTGGCTTGTTAAGCAAACGTTTACTCCTGAACTTATTTAGGCTTGCCATAACAAAGGGGTTGAATACTTATTGACTCGAGACAGTTCAGCTTTTCATTTGTAATTAATTAGTAAACATTTCGAAAAACACAATTCCACTTTGACATTATGGCCAGTGACACAGAATCTCAATTTAATCCATTTTAAATTCAGGCAGTAACACAACAAAATGTGGAAAAGGTCAACGGGTGTTTTACCTCCGTTTTATACAGTTAACTTTTTATGAAATCAATTAACTATATGTTGACTATCTACAGTATTTGCAGATTTAGACTTACCCATTGCTCATATCCATTTTTATGGAAGTTGCTATTAAAAGGCAAATGTGGTTTATTTTAGGTGTAAGCTGGGCTACTTCAACATGGACCCCCAGAACCCTCAGGGTTGCACTCCATGCTTCTGCTTCCAGCACTCCTCTGTCTGTGACAGCGCTGAAGGCTACAGCATCGACACCGTCTCCTCCACCTTCGACAGAGGTGAGCCCATTTTCACCTTTTCATTATGGGCTGTTCTGGCTCGGACAAGGCTTTGATTTTATTAAGCTGGAGTAAGTTTCTAGAAATATTCAGAAAGTATGCAAATATCACTTAAGTTTTGGTACATTCGGAGAGGTTGTTGTGATGTAAAGATATGACTTCATAGAATTGAATGTAACAAACATGAAACCTGTTCCTAGATGATGAGCAGTGGACAGGCCAGCAGCGTGACGGCTCCAGTGTTTCAGTCCAGTGGTCCGCTGGTGGAGAGGAGATCTCCCTCATCTCCGAAGACTACTTCCCCATGTACTTTGTGGCTCCAGGTACTGTGTGACTGACACTAACTCAAATACTTTTATTGTGAAAGAGGCTTTCTTTTTCTTCTACTATTTGAATAATTCATTGGAGTGAGCCTATGGGGAAACTGTGATTGCCCCAAAGACCAATGGGAGATGGTGTCTTATCTAAATTGTGGTGACTTTGTTGAAGTGATTTTATCAAGTATTTTCTTATCTCATTACTGTAGAGAGGTTCCTGGGCAATCAGCTGCTGAGCTACGGCCAGAACCTCACCCTGAACTTCCGGGTGGACAGGAGAGACACGCGCCTCTCAGCTGAGGATGTGGTTCTGGAGGGGGCTGGCCTCAGAGTGGCTGTGCCTCTCATTGCTCAGGGAAATGCTTATCCTGGAGAGAACATGCAGACATTTGTATTCAGGTGGGTGGAAATCATACAACCGTAACCCAGAGATGTGTATAGAATACCAGCACAACAAAAGTTAATCATTTGAAGTATGAAAGGTTACTTTTTACAGCATATTCTGTGGTAATAACATAATGTAGAAATTGTCACATAGAAAGCAAACGCATAAAAAAAGTTGTCTTATGTTATCTGATGTTGTGAATGCCCCACTAACTGTGTTCTGGTTTTTTTCTGTCAGGCTCCACGACAGCACAGACTACCCCTGGAGGCCCACCCTCACTCACTCAGAGTTCCAGAAGCTTCTGCACAATCTGACGTCCATCAAGATCCGTGGCACCTATAGCGAGAGAAGTATGCACCCACTCTTCCACCTCACCTCATTTCACTATGTAAACCATACATACATCCTGGTTCAGGGCCTGTTTTCATAAAGTATCTCAGAGTAGGAGTACTGATCTATAATCATGTTTCCCCGGTCCATATAATCTTATGTATTATGATCTAAAACACAAAAAAACTGATCCTAGATCAGCACTGCTACTTAGAGACGCTTTATGAAATAGGCCCAGGACTACAGTAGTATCTGTAGGATTGGACCATGACAAGCAGCATGTTAGGTAGGTCTAGTGAACTGATAAGCTTGGATTTCATATCCTTTTATCAGTTCTGAGGACATCTCTCAGCTAATCACGGAGAGGATTTTGAAACTCCTTTCTAGTCATAATATTAGTGCGCAGGTAATGGCTGAATTTTTCTCATTTCCCCTAAAGACACAACGTGGTGATGTTTTCCCCTGTTATTGAAGTCATCAGATCCTCTCAGAACAAATATCCAGATAACTCTAAGGACAAAGACATAGTAATATTCAGTTACCCCACTACTTTAGACATGACCAATGAGGCCTAATCAATGCAATAAAAATGAAAAGCTGGGAGACAAGAATGTTGGTGGTCGGTCTGTATCTTTGATTCCATGTTCACAACAGTGGGCAAGTCACTTTGGTCACCGTTTCGGCCTAGTGGCCTTTCTCAAGACAAGATGCATGATCTAATCAATGCTCATCGTTCCCCAGGTGCTGGTTACCTTGACGATGTGAAGCTGATCACGGCGAGGAGAGGTCCCGGGAGCCCGGCTCGCTGGGTAGAGAAGTGTACCTGCCCTCAGGGCTACGTGGGACAGCACTGTGAGAGGTGCGCCCTGGGATACAGGAGGAGTAGACCAGACCTAGGGCCCTTCAGTTCCTGTGATGCTTGCAACTGTAATGGACACAGTGACAAGTGCAACCCCGACACAGGTCAGTGCAATGACAATGACAGTCCCAAATGGCAGACTATTCCCTATGTAGTGCACTACTTTAGAGCAGGGCCCATAGGGAAACGACAAAGCCCAGAGGAGTAGGGGTTAGAGACGAGTCCTCAATCACCACATGACTGGTTGGGTAAATGTCCCAGACAGGAGTCATGCAGTGGACTTGGGCCCTACTGTATTTTTATCTGCTATGGCTATGGCTAATTGTGTCTGTGTTTGGAACCGTGGAATGTTCAACATTAAATGTCCTCTTTTATAGTAGAGTGGAACAGAACAGAGATTAACAGATCACACTAACGTCAGCCAGTAATAACACTCTGCTATAAAGAGATGTATCTGTGTGCCCAATGGTTTAAAACATGACTGATGGGCAGCCTACTCTCTCCTCATCTACTCTAAAGATGTGTCTGGATGGAAAACTCTCATCTGTCTTAGACTCCCCTCTGCTGGCTGCTAAAGACATGACGTGTGTGTTTTTGACGTGTCTGTTTGAAGGGATGTGTGACTGCGGACACAACACAGCTGGGCTCAGTTGTGAGAGGTGTAAAGATGGATACTATGGAGACTCCACTGTGGGGAGTTCCAGCGACTGCAAACCCTGCCCCTGCCCCGGAGGATCCACTTGTGCTGTTGTGCCCAAGACCAAGGAGGTTGTCTGCACCAACTGTCCTACTGGAACCACAGGTAATAATAAATGATTTGGTGTACACTTTTTTTATTAAACATATAAATAATCTGGGATTGAGACAGACGATCGACTTTACAGTTAACCCACTTTGTAGAAACATAGAACCACGAGTAATTAGAACTGGTTGGAGTACTCTGTTGATTTGTTTTGAATGTCTTTAAAAATACTTGTTTAATTATTACTATTCATTCCCAAAATGTTAGTGTAAACAGTTAAAAACATAAATAATTTTCCAAAGTGTCTTTATTGTATGTGCTTATTTCTCTATTTAGTTTAGAAGTTGTTGGTATGGAAGCTTATATTCACATATATTCATAATCATGTAATCCAAACTATGAATTGCGTCTTTCCCCAGGCAAGCGCTGCGAGCTGTGTGATGATGGTTTCTTCGGAGACCCCCTGGGGGAGAATGGGCAGGTAAGGGTGTGTCGGGCCTGTAAGTGTACCGACAACATCGACCCCAACGCTGTGGGCAACTGTGACAGAGAGACCGGGGAGTGCCTCAAGTGTATCTACAACACAGATGGCTTCTTCTGCGACCGCTGCAGAGAGGGCTTCTATGGAAACCCTCTGGCCACCAACCCCAACGACAAGTGCAAACGTAAGACGAGAAAATGACGACCAGCATGACCCTCCTGTATTAATGTGTGTCTCTTCCCCCTCCTGTATTAACGGGTGTCTCTTCCCCCTCCTGTATTAACTGGTGTCTCTTCCCCCTCCTGTATTAACGGGTGTCTCTTCCCCCTCCTGTATTAACGGGTGTCTCTTCCCCCTCCTGTATTAACGGGTGTCTCTTCCCCCTCCTGTATTAACTGGTGTCTCTTCCCCCTCCTGTATTAACTGGTGTCTCTTCCCCCTCCTGTATTAACAGGTGTCTCTTCCCCCTCCTGTATTAACGGGTGTCTCTTCCCCCACCTGTATTAACGGGTGTCTCTTCCCCCTCCTGTATTAACGGGTGTCTCTTTCCCCTCCTGTATTAACGGGTGTCTCTTCCCCCTCCTGTATTAACGGGTGTCTCTTTCTCCTCCTGTATTAACGGGTGTCTCTTCCCCCTCCTGTATGAACGGGTGTCTCTTCTCCCCTCCTGTATTAACGGGTGTCTCTTCTCCCCTCCTGTATTAACGGGTGTCTCTTCCCCCTCCTGTATTAACGGGTGTCTCTTCCCCCTCCTGTATTAACGGGTGTCTCTTCCCCCTCCTGTATTAACGGGTGTCTCTTCACCCACCTGTATTAACGGGTGTCTCTTCACCCTCCTGTATTAACGGGTGTCTCTTCTCGCTCCTGTATTAATGGGTGTCTCTTCTCGCTCCTGTCCCCAAATAGACAAAGTGTTCTATTCCATTGTATCCTGTGTACAGTTCAGTTCCATGTACAATACAGAGATCATGCCGTGATGCTTGCCGTGTTAGCCATGGGTTTCTCTTGTCTCTCCTGTCCCCAGCCTGCTCCTGCTCTCTGTATGGCACAGTGGACAGACAGACCAGCTGTCCACAGGTCACAGGCCAGTGCCAGTGTTTCCCCCACGTCACCAACAGGGACTGCAGCACCTGTGAGCCTGGCTTCTTCAACCTGAAGAGCGGAACAGGCTGTGAAGGGTCAGTAACAGTAACCACTCTGCCAACACCTCAATATGGATATTTAGTATAAATATTTCTTAGTAGGAATAGAGGTCTATGAAGCTTTTACCTGACTGATTTTCATCACTGTACCTCAAATATCGATGTTTTCTTATTGGAAATAGAGGTCTGTAATACGATATCTGTCGTGTTTCGATCGCTGGTATGTTTCTAAGTTGAAATGTGCCTTGACGTTCTTTGATATCATGACAGATGCAACTGCAATCCTACTGGGTCCACCAACGGTCAGTGTGACATCGGTTCCGGTCAGTGTGAATGCCAGCCCGGTGTCACCGGTCAGCGCTGTGAACGCTGCGAGGTCAACTTCTTTGGATTCGGATCGTCAGGCTGCAAACGTACGCTTTCTCTTTCTTAAGTCTCTCTTTAATCTCTCTTTAACATGATGAAACTCTAAGAATGCGTCATAATGAGCCATGCAGCTGTGTGACTATATCACTTGAGTAGGTTGTGATATGGTCTAATGGGAAGAGAATATCATCATAACCTGAAGACTGTCTTACTGTATTTATTGTCATTATAGATTTTCAACCTGCACTCTGAAATCACACTCATATTTCAAGAGCCTCTTTAATTTTGGCCAGTTTCTCATTTCTCTCTCTTCTTCCTCTACTCCAGCGTGCGACTGCGACCCAGAGGGCTCCTCGACGGCCCAGTGTAAAGAAGATGGCCGCTGTGAGTGCCGTCCAGGCTTCGTGGGAGCCAGGTGTGACATGTGTGAGGAGAATTACTTCTACAACCGCTCTACTCCTGGCTGCCAGCAGTGTCCGTCCTGTTATTCCCTCGTCAGAGACAAGGTAAAGACTCTTGGTGTTGTTTTCATCAGTGGATTATTTTTGTCAATAAAGTTTAGTTCTAGTACACCATCTCTCTTCCTTCCTTTCCTGTCTCTCCACAGTCTCTGTCCAATAAACTTGAAAAATCCCCCAAAAAATATTTAAGAAAGTTGAGTGTGCTGTATAGCTGCATAGGCAACCACTCTAAACATTGTGGTATTACTCTTACATAGGTGAACCAGCAGAGACAGAAGCTGCATGACCTGCAGACTTTGATTGACAACCTGGGCTCCACGTCAGAGACTGTGAGTGACAAGGCGTTTGAGGACCGACTGAAGGAGGCAGAGAAAGCCATCATGGACCTACTGGAGGAGGCTCAGACCAGCAAAGGTACAAGCCTTGACCCTTTCGGGGATTTTATGATATTGAAATGTAATGTCTCGCTTGCTTGAAGGAATGCTGTTCTATTCAATAGCTGTTAGATGAAATTGATCATGTGAATTTTGTAGGACATAATGGATCAATCAAACAAACGTTAGGGGAATTTGATGGTGTCACTAGGTTGAAGCAATGCTGTTCTAGTCAACTAGAATTAGATCAAATGAATCATGAATTTGAGTTGTTTTTTTAAGATATTGGAAGATGGGTGTAACAGAGTGAAGGGTTGAGGCAGGGATTGAACCCCGGTCTCTGGGGCCGTACATGTACATATATACATGGGAGTATTTCCGCTCAGAATGGGAGTTGTGAATGCTGCTTTTGTTTTTTCAGATGTGGACAAAGGCCTGCTGGAGCGCCTGGGGAACCTGAACAACACACTGACCACTCAGTGGAATCGTCTGCAGAACATCAGGAACACCGTGGACAACACCGGAACCCAGGCCGACAAGGCCCGCAACCGGGTCCAAGACGCCGAGAACCTGATCGGCCGCGCCCGCGAGGAACTGGACAAGGCCAAGGATGCCATCAGCAAACTGGTGGGTCATCCTGTAATTAATTTAGAAAAATGTGACGTCAGTAACTAAAGATGCGTCCCAAATCGTACCCTATTCCCTATATAGTACACCACTTTTGCTCATAGGGCCCTGGTCAAAATTAGTGAATTATATAGGGAAAAGGATGCCATTTGGGATGCACCCTAAGACATTTGGAGCACTGATTGCATGATCTCACCGCATGATCTAATTTGGATGTAGTATATTTTTACTGTTACTATTCTTGTTGCATAAACCCTTAGTCCATGTTTGTTTCCAACCATAGCACAATGATGAATGCCTTCTTCCTGCATGAGAAAAACAACAGGAAGTTAATTGATTCCCTACTTTATTATTTTTCTCCTCCAGGACATCAAAGCACCCTCAATCACTGGAGATCCTAACAACATGACCCTTCTGGCAGAGGAGGCTCGCAATCTGGCCGACAAGTAAGGACTGTAGCTACAATGATGAAATAATTATGTTGTTCTCTGACATGTATTGCTCCATACAATCCACCCTGAGTTCCTGGATATGCAATTCTTCTTAGTGGAAGGGGGGAAAGTGCACACGCCAAATAATACAAAAAAATTATTGCTTTGTAATTACTTAGGCCTGTACACCCTATCACTTTTGATCTTATTATTTGATTATATTATTGCGCTGCAAGAAACCAAAAGACTGCTTTCTGCTTCGTCTATGAAAAACAAATCAAATCCCTCTTTTTCTTCTGCAGACATAAAATGGACGCGGATCAAATTGAGAAGATCGCCAAGGATGCCAACGACACGTCCACCAAGGCTCTCAACCTGCTGATGAAGACTCTAGATGGCGATGGCAAGACCAACCAAGACATTGATGAGCTCAACAGGAAGTATGTCACTGTCTGCAACAGCACCTTTCTGTGATTCCTGTCTCTCTCTCTCTCCTAAAATCTACAATGAAATCATACTAACGTTGATCCTGTCCGGAACATGTCTCATAAGCCAGTACAGGTTCAAATCCCCTCAACAGTTTTATAATTGAACTATCATGTTCATCCACTCAGGTACAATGAGGCAAAGGACCTGGCCAAGAACCTGGAGAAACAGGCCAACAAGGTGCATGCTGAGGCAGAGGAGGCAGGCGACAAAGCCCTGAAGATCTACGCTAACCTGACAAGCATGCCACCTTTCAACACCAAATCACTGGAGGTCAGTTACATGAAGTGACCGTAAACCTCTTTTAAGGGGAGACAGTGTCTCCATCCAAAACGGCACCCTGTTCTCTATATAGTGCACTACTGGTCAAAAATAGAGCACTAGAAAGGGAATAAGGTGCCATTTGGGACGAAGACACTATCATCAGGAATCATTTAATTTATTTTATGTATTAAACAAACCTTTGAAATACAGTGGGGGAAAAAAGTATTTAGTCAGCCACCAATTGTGCAAGTTCTTCCACTTAAAAAGATGAGAGAGGCCTGTAATTTTCATCATAGGTACACGTCAACTATGACAGACAAATTGAGAATTTTTTTTCCAGAAAATCACATTTGTAGGATTTTTAATGAATTTATTTGCAAATTATGGTGGAAAATAAGTATTTGGTCACCTACAAACAAGCAAGATTTCTGGCTCTCACAGACCTGTAACTTCTTATTTAAGAGGCTCCTCTGTCCTCCACTCGTTACCTGTATTAATGGCACCTGTTTGAACTTGTTATCAGTATAAAAGACACCTGTCCACAACCTCAAACAGTCACACTCCAAACTCCACTATGACCAAGACCAAAGAGCTGTCAAAGGACACCAGAAACAAAATTGTAGACCTGCACCAGGCTGGGAAGACTGAATCTGCAATAGGTAAGCAGCTTGGTTTGAAGAAATCAACTGTGGGAGCAATTATTAGGAAATGGAAGACATACAAGACCACTGATAATCTCCCTCGATCTGGGGCTCCACGCAAGATCTCACCCCGTGGGGTCAAAATGATCACAAGAAAATCCCAGAACCACACGGGGGACCTAGTGAATGACCTGCAGAGAGCTGGGACCAAAGTAACAAAGCCTACCATCAAAGCCTAACATCAGTAACACACTCAAATCCTGCAGTGCCAGACGTGTCCCCCTGCTTAAGCCAGTACATGTCCAGGCCCGTCTGAAGTTTGCTAGAGTGCATTTGGATGATCCAGAAGAGGATTGGGAGAATGTCATATGGTCAGATGAAACCAAAATATAACTTTTTGGTAAAAACTCAACTCGTCGTGTTTGGAGGACAAAGAATGCTGAGTTGCATCCAAAGAACACCATACCTACTGTGAAGCATGGGGGTGGAAACATCATGCTTTGGGGCTGTTTTTCTGCAAAGGGACCAGGACGACTGATCCGTGTAAAGGAAAGAATGAATGGGGCCATGTATCGTGAGATTTTGAGTGAAAACCTCCTTCCATCAGCAAGGGCATTGAAGATGAAACGTGGCTGGGTCTTTCAGCATGACAATGATCCCAAACACACTGCCCGGGCAACGAAGGAGTGGCTTCGTAAGAAGCATTTCAAGGTCCTGGAGTGGCCTAGCCAGTCTCCAGATCTCAACCCCATAGAAAATCTTTGGAGGGAGTTGAAAGTCCGTGTTGCCCAGCGACAGCCCCAAAACATCACTGCTCTAGAGGAGATCTGCATGGAGGAATGGGCCAAAATACCAGCAACAGTGTGTGAAAACCTTGTGAAGACTTACAGAAAACGTTTGACCTGTGTCATTGCCAACAAAGGGTATATAACAAAGTATTGAGAAACTTTTGTTATTGACCAAATACTTATTTTCCACCATAATTTGCAAATAAATTCATTAAAAATCCTACAATGTGATTTTCTGGATTTTTATTCTCATTTTGGCTGTCATATTTGATGTGTACCTATGATGAAAATTACAGGCCTCTCTCATCTTTTTAAGTGGGAGAACTTGCACAATTGGTGGCTGACTAAATACTTTTTTTCCCCACTGTATGTTCCCAGTCTTGAATAAGTGACAGGTTACACTTCAGAATCATTGAAAGGGTTTGTGTATCACAAGACATACATGTAAATGTAAAGGGCCATCAAGACATTACTGAAGTCGTTTCCAAGTCTTGAAAGATAACTTATCTTGACATCCGATTACAGGACGAAGCGAGCAAGATCAAGAAGGAAGCGTCTGACCTGGACAATCTGATTGACAAGACAGAGAAGGAGTACAACGACTTGAGGGACGACCTGAAAGGGAAGGAGTCTGAGGTCCGCAAGCTGCTGGAGAAGGGAAAGACTGAGCAGCAGGTAGGACAGGAGACCTTTACTTAGGGTTGCAAAGTTCCGATAACTTTCCCAAAATGTCCAGGTTTTCCAGAAATCCCAGTTGGAGGATTCCCAGATGTCCTGCTAATTCCCTCCTGATTCCAGCAATCTTCCAACCAGGATTTCAGGAAAACCAGGCAATTTTGAGAAAGTCGCCAGAATTTCACAACCCTACTTTTATTTTCTCTTTCTGGTGTCTATAACCTCTGAATAGATCTGTCTCATGTAGAGCTTGTGATGGTTTCACCCCCTTTGAAATAGCTAGGGTGTATCTCCGTTTAAGATTAGCGTTATCATGCCTCATTAAACAAGGCATGAAATTGAAAATGACCACATCGCTTATGTGACGAATTACCACAGCATTGATTGGCCTCTTCACTTGTTCAGCCACTAAGTATAGCGATAATGAGCAAGTCGTAAAGTCAGAATTATTCAAATTAATTTAGCTGTTTTGTCTATTTTTGTTGTACACTGACTGCGTCCCAAATGGCACCCTATTTCCTATAAACTGCACTACTTTTGACCAGAGCCCTATGGGGAATATGGTGCCATTTGTTACACAATGGAACTAATGACTGTATCTGTCCCTGAAGACTGCCGATCAGTTGCTGGCTCGTGCCGATGCTGCCAAGGCGCTGGCTGAGGAGGCTGCCAAGAATGGGAGGACCACCTACAAGGAGGCCCAAGACATTCTGGGAAATCTGAGAGGTACGTAGGAGCAGGACTGGTGGAGAGGCCAGGGAAAAGTCCCTTTCTGCCTGATAGTGGAGGTTTTATTCAGAATGGTGGGAGTGAAAACCATATCAAGACCACTATGCTTTAAACACAGTACATTTTGCCTCTCAGATGGATGTTAAAGAGAAAATACCATTATTGTATAAAATATGGTTATAGTATTGAGATATAGTGTATTTAATTTAGTTGTTTACTCAACCTTTCTTCTCATTGTCCTTGGTGCGTCCAACACAGACTTTGACAAGCGGGTGAATGACAACAAGACGGCAGCTGAGGACGCCATGAAGAGAATCCCAGAGATCAACGCTACCATCATCGCGGCCAATGAGAAGACCAAGCAGGCTCAGGGGGCGCTAGGCAACGCAGCTGCAGACGCCAAGGAGGCCAAGGGCAAGGCGGAGGAGGCAGAAAAGATAGCCAGCGCTGTGCAGAAGGTACATGATATTACTGGTATATTGTTGTATTATAGCGAGGTAATTTATGACCATTTATGCTACAGTCCTGAAATGACGTGGATGAAATCAGTGGTGGCCTCTTGATATAAACGTTGTGTCTCAGTAGATTAAATGTTTTGAAAATCAATTAATTTTGTGGTAATCTAATGTGATGTTTCACATAGAATAATAAACTCACTTTCAAACTGTCAACATGCACTAAGCCCCCTCTGTCCCCCTCTCATCTGATGTATCAAATAATAAACTATTCAACCTGTAAGAAGTTATATACCTACGTTCAAATTGTCAACATGCACTAATCCCCCTCTGTCTGTTCACCCCACAGGGTTCTGCTAAAACCAAGGCGGATGCAGAGAAGGCATTTGAGGACACAATGAAGCTGGATGGGGAGGTGAACGGCATGATGGACCAGCTGAGTGCAGCCGAGGCAGAGCTGGCCAAGAAGAAAGCTGAGGCCGACCAGGACATGATGATGGCTAGCATGGTGCGTGTTTGTCTGGTCGCATCCCAAATAGCACCTTATTCCCTGTGTAGTGCACTAATTTTGACCAGGGCCCAAAGGGCTCTCGTCAAAAGTAGTGCACCATATAGGGGAATAGGGTGCCATTTGGGATGCATATTCTGTGTCTAGGGCTCTGTTGTTTAAATCCAATGATATCATTAGATTCTCATAACCTTAGGAACCCAATACTTAGGAATTCCTAGAAGATCTCTTTAGGTTGGAAATCAGAGAGCTCTGAGAATGTTTGTGCATAGAAGCCGTCTACACAGAGCTTGAGTTGCTCAATGTTTGTAGTTCTTGTCAAAGTTGTTTAGACACATAAGAAACAGTGAGGCTAAACATTAAGCAATAGGAAGTGGATGAACACTACTGAGGGTTAAGGAAGTCTCACAAGTGTCTACTGAGTTACAACTGTTTATGTTCGTTGTGGTCTGGAATTCTGACTCTGACATGTCAACTATGTTGTTTTGGTATTTCAGGCATCAGACAATGCGAAGGAAGCGGAGGACAACGCCCGCAAAGCCAAGAGCGCTGTCAGGACCGTTCTCAATACCATCAACGACCTACTGAAGTCACTGGGTGAGTGATATTTGATTAAGCAAACTGGTTATTTCTGTGGAGGTAAGAATACAAGCAGGGATATAATTAAGTATTGTGATTTTATTTAATCATTGTTTCTGGCTTGTGCATTGTGTGTAACCAAACTATATTCCATCAGTCAGGGCTTTACTTGCACAAGTCAAAATGACTCTACTGACAGTCTTATATCATTGAGCTAAAGCTTACAGCTCCTCTGTCCCGGTTCAGGCAACATTGACAAGGTGGACCTGAGCAAGTTGGGCTTGATTGAGGGGTCGCTGAAGCAGGCCAAGGACAAGATGGCGAACAGCGACCTGGACCGCAAGCTGGCGGAGCTGAATGACGTGGCTAAGAGCCAGGAGGAGATGATCACCGACTACGACAGGCAGATCAGGGAGATCCGGTCCGACATCGCCAACCTCAACGACATCAAGAACACGTTACCTGGCGGCTGCTTCAACACCCCATCCCTAGAGCAACCTTAACCAACTCTCTCTCCACCCCCTGTACCCTCCTTCCTCATAGCACGTCTGTACCACTCCTTCCCACATCTAACACTCGGGCAGAATGCCACCTTTTTACCAAAATGTTTTTTTTTTGTCTTTTTTTTTTAACAAGAGAGAAGCCAAGTTTCATGGTTTTAAAGAAAGAGAAGAAGCAGCTTTGACATGCAGTAATGCAGAAACGTGAAATGAACTAAGGGCAGTCGACAAAAAAACGTGCATCCATTCTCCTTAGGTGCAGCAGGTTAGGAGAGGGGCTATACCTGGCTCCAGAGTAATGAAAACCCACATGCCTGCACCACCTCCAGACTGTTCCTACACTTCTACGTGGAGGACTGGTACACCGTCTTGTTTCATCACAACCTAAACCACCCCAACAGAGAAAACAAGGACAAATGTCCTCAGCCTTTTCGGATGGGTCTATGTGTCATATGATATACCTTTGTTTTTATTTGATATGGTATCAAACAAGTTATCCTTACCCATCATTCTAGACCCAAGGGCATGCTGGGAATGGTTTGTCTGTGAGATATTTTTTAGCTATAGGTATTGTGCAACTTCCAATACATATGTGCCATCCTTGGTGTTATCAATCATTTTGTTTTAAAAAACAAGCAGTGAAGGAATTCTCACAAGTTTATATCTTTGATTTGCCTCCATTCGCTTCCAAAGCTACATGGAGAAAGTATTCCTGTTATTATTACAAATGTTTACAGTATTCAACTCTACTACACATTCTGCTCCACACCCACATGAAATAACACTACAGTTAACTATAGAATACTACAGTACTTACTATAGAATTCTGTAAAAAAAAATACTGTAGTATACTATACTACATATTGTACTACAGCGTGTCCCAAACTCTGTCCTCTGGACACCAAGGGGTGCACGTTTTTGTTTTTGGCCCTAGCACTACACCGCTGATTCAAATAATCTACTCATTATCAAGCTTTGATTATTTGAATCAACTGTGTAGTGCTAGGGTTCCCCAGGACCGAGTTTGGGAAACGCTGCTGTAGTATATCTCGATCATTGGTAGTACTTACTATAGAATGTTGTAGTATACTGTAGAATACTATAGTAAATACTACAGTATACTACAGACCACAAAAACACTACAGTAATGTCTGCAAAAACACTACAGTAAATACTATAGTACTGTCCGCAAAAACACTACAGTAATTATTATAGTATATACTACAGGATTTAATTTGCATATACCTTGCCAATTCCCATATCCCAATTTTTGCCACCCATAAGTGAGCAACCTACATGCCAAGTATAGACCATATATTGTGTTCTCTACAGGTTATAAAAAGGAGCAGAAGCTCTGAACTGTCCGTTCAGACCTCAGTCCTACCTACAGGTTATGGAACATTTTCTCTTGTGTATTTTTTCCAGTAGGTTTCCTCAAGGATAACATGTCAAAGATAATAAAACAAAAACACTGTAGTAAATACTACAATAGTTTCCGCAAAAACACTACAGTAAATACTACAGTATACTACAGTCTGCAAAAACACTAAAGTAATTACTATAGTATATACTACAGTTTTCTTACTACAGTATTTACTATAGTAAACAGTAAATACTACAATATACTACAGTCATGTCTGCAAAACTACAGTAAATACTACAGTATTCTCTGTATTTTCGTGCTACATTCACTTTTTTCACTACAGTGAATACTACAGTAAAGTCTGCAAAAACACTACAGGGAAAACTATAGTATTTAACCATAGTATACCTTAGTATTTGTTCATGTGGGCATGCACAACTGAAAAGCCGTTAAATGAAACCAGCTAGTGGGTCTTTAAAATGGCTCTGATATCTTTGACATTTGAGACAGGCCTGTACCGCCCAGTGAAACAGTGTGGTTAAATATAATTGTATGTAAAAAAAAATAATAATAATAATAACACAACAAATCTTGTTTTTTGTTTGATGTTTTTTCCTCCTTAAGCTGCTGCTTAATACAGGTGTACTGCAAATCACACATTAAAATTTAAGGCAAATTTCTATACTATGCAACTTTGTACAATTGCGTAGCAAGACTTTATCTGATACACTGGTGCTAATAATTATTTCAAATGTTATATTTTTGTGTGAATGTTTTTTATTATGATATAGAGTGAGGAATTATTATTTGTGTAAATATATACTTAAATGATTCAGGGCTGGCTGATTGTTAAACCCAAGACCCAGCAGCCACCTCGTATAGGTTCTATCGCAAAAAAATCAACTGAAACCTCCACATAATATATAAATATATATGATAAGTTCTGTGGTATAATATGCTTGCTTGTATACATGGCTCAGTGTTGTTGCCTCATAGCTCTGCCATTATTCATTTGTGTTTATCAGTGGGTGGTCACCAATGAATTGAATGCTTTTAAAACAAGAACCTTTATCCTTGACTAACAAGATCAGGACTGTGTAAGGGATGGCCCTAAAGAAGCCATCGTTCTACATTAAGCCTATCGTTTCATTTGACTGAATTTATATCCTTGACTCCAAGAAAATAAGCTTGGTCACAAGTTGGTAGTTAACCATTTAGTGTTTTGTGCCTTAATATGTGGTCAATATTCACATCACTTATTCCCTAACAAGGGCGTCACATTTATCGCACACATTCCGTTTCAGACAAACACTAGTTTCACGCATAACATCGTTCACTACGCGGTGTCCTCCCATTTCAGTAGAACAGCAGGAATTTTGTTGATGGGTCCAGAACATCAGCCAGCCAGCCGCTATACAGTAAATGAATAGGTTATAACCTGGTAACTACTCATCCTTCCCATTCAACATCTCTCATATCCTCAATACACCAATACTCACTCCTTTTCTTAGCCTGCCTTCTATCATGTTATCTGTTGGATAGTTATGTTTAGCGACCTTTTTACCCACAATTTTATAGATGATGTGGCAGTGACTAAAACGATGTACTCTGCAGTGAACCATCTTTTGCGGTCTCTTACCCCTCCAGGCCACCACACTGCTGTGGAAGAATGTGCAGCACATACTGTTTTGATGTATAAAACAGTATTTCTAATTTATAATGTCTCAAGTATTTGTATTATTTTGTTGCAGTAGATGATGATATGTATGTGTTGCACAATCTTTTTGTGGTCCTTTGGCTATGGAGGGCATCTTCTGTTTTGTTTGTGTTGTACAATATAATACAAAGGCACCTATTCACTGCAACATTTCATTTGTGAGGACCTGAGAAAACCCTGTTTGTGACCCAATTGCCTGTCAATCCAATCGTAACATTTAAATAATAATAAAAATATTACAGGAACTCCTTCCGTTGATGTGTGATTGTATTAAATGTCATGCTGCCTCAGGGTTCTGTACATTGCATTTGCTGAAATATTACATTTCTTATTAATCTTTTATAACTGCAATTGAGTTTTATATTGAGGTTATTTAGTCTTTAGGACATGCAGGAAAATCTATTTCAGTTTATTAGTTATGGTTGGTTTTTCTGCCTTGTGTAGTGATCGTGAAACACTGTGTTATAAATCATTATTTGATGATAATCTTGAAATTACTTTAAAATAAATGGAAGAGATCTCAGCAACTGGTGTGCATAAAAATATGTACTTTGAATGAATGCCTATTGATGCCACAATGTCCCTTGTCTGTGCAGTGAAACATGCCAGTGTATTTGCATAAATAAGATGCAACCTTCATTTTCAGCTGCTGCATTCATGATCCCAAAAAATATTTTAAAAAATCCCCTTGTTCACCCTCCAGATGAGTTTAGCAGCCAAGTCTTGACTGCACGTTGAATTGACACAAACAGAAATATCTATTGAACAGTTTTAATTTTTTTATGTGTGTCTAGATGTTTTCCTTTAGAATTATTTCTGTACATGCAGGAGGGGCCCTAGCAAATCACCGCTCCTGTGTGTTTGTGTGTGTATGTGCTGAGGGTGTGGTGTTGACAGGGTCCTGTGCTAGCGGGAAGGGCGCGGCTTTTAGGGCGCGTGTGTGACTAGTGCACACCTCAGTCGGTCTGACTACCGTGTCAGAGCATGACACTATAAGGGTGTGGCAGCCATTTTCAAACATTACAAAACTCATAGCCCTTAGGCACCCTTTTCCCCTTATCAGGAATGTACTCATCGCTGAAGGATGTCTTGCTGTTTGTCTGGCCGCAAGTCTGATTCCAAGGGTGTGGCTATAGAATGTTAAAAGATGCATTCAATTAATCTGTACAGTATTTAAATCATGGAAAGTTGTTCAAATGAGGCATAGGAAAAATATCAGATTGATTGAACAGGTGACTAGAAAAGTTGCCTTGTGAACTGAACAAATATGATAACGTATATGAGGTGTGAAATTCAGATTTTCAAGCTTTGTCTGTTCTTTCACCTGTAAAATTGTCCCTTTTTATGGTGTTATTATGCTGAACTGTTTAACAGGGTGTTCCCCACCCAAAGTCTAACAATACTGTCCATATGTTCAAACACGAAGTGGGTGAATCATTCTTGTTGTGGATTGGTAAATAAACTGCCAACCCTTGAGGAGATGGAAAAAAGTATTATTACTACGGGGAATGTTCTATCCAAAGTGCTGTTGCTCAGGAACATATTTATGTTTCCAAATAAACAGACTTAAGTGATGTTGGCAGATGATAGATATTGAATTGAACAGTTCCCAGTTTGCTTGTAAAGTAGGTCTTCTGACCTCAAAGGGACTTCCTGGATAAATAAAGGTTGATATAAAAATTAAAAAGGGGGGGGGGTTGCACATGGTTGAGCTTGAGAAAAGCAATGAAGTTGATCCTTTTATTGAAAACCATTGAACACATTGAAGAAACGTACAGCTTCAACTTTTGGCTTGTAGTGGGTGCCTCATGTTAGATTTTTACAGGATCTTTATCAGGGTGTTCTTGGCTACTCCATTGTAATCATCAGCAAAACAATAACAAACCCTTTAAAGTAAATTGCAACAACTACCAATGTCAGGTCTTTTGGTTTGAGGTTTCTATTCTCTAATTTGCACTGTAGAAATATTGCAGATGATTTGTAATGATGCTTTTGCTGAGAAGGTGAAAATACACATGCATTATAATCCAGTTGGAAGCACTTTTGTAGTAACACAACTCAATCTATTAGGATACATATTTCTGTTAAGCTTTGTTTCTATTTAAAGTCTTCACTTATTAATGTAACTGTTCATATGAGAATTAGATCTTCTAGATTCACATTTTGAAATGGTCCTTCGAGTATGTCTAGTGAATTGTAAAGCGGATGGAAACATTTCTGGAAAAATCCTGAGTGAGTGACTATTGATCATGCTGCATCAAACAACACTCTCCTTTATTCATGTCTTGACAATGTCCACAGTAGTGATACAGAGCCAGACATTTCCTGTGAGAGTGGGCACGGCCAGTGTTTGGCCTCTGAATCACACGTGAGTAGCCTTCCAGCTGTGAGACTGTACTCGACATGCCACAGCCTGCCTCGGGGGAGGTGTTAAAAGAAGCTTACCTGGGGATGTTGGGCAGAAGCATCAGGTGTAGCGGGCCTGTTTAGTTTGATTGTACTTATATGAGAATATTGATCTACTTAATTCCCATTAGATTTTCTGTGACCATGAAGAGCAGTTGGATATTTCTGTGTGGACTTTCTCTTTGTACCTGGTCTATCCAAGGAACCTACATATATGGAGGATGTGAGTGTTTAACTTGTTGTCTTTCCTCTCACTTTGCCTAATGAATAATATCAACATCCTAAATTATTTTAGTTATGTCTGCATATATAATCAGCCTTAAGCATTTTCAAATAGGTTGTTGCTCTTGAATTGGGGACAGGAATTTAGAATTATTTGACCTCTTTCAGACTCCGAGGAAAGGAGGTAGCCGACAAAAAACACAATTTTAGCTAATTGGCCTGCCTGCAGCAGTTGTTGTGTTCCTGTAAATCTATATTTGTGTTTTCTGTCTTTGTAGCTAAAGTAGATATCAAAATGACACATTTGATCTAAGGATATTTACCACAGGGATGCTTTTAGAAGAAAGGGGATTTATGATTGGAAGAAACATGATTGTACTACAGAGTTACAGAGACTATACTATATTACAGGGGCAGGGGGACCTGATCCTATTGTGGTCCTCTGTAGCTCAATTGGTAGAGCATGGCGCTTGTAACGCCAGGGTAGTGGGTTCGATCCCCGCGACCACCCAAACGTAAAAATGTATGCACACATGACTGTAAGTCGCTTTGGATAAAAGCGTCTGCTAAATGGCATATTATTATATTATTATTATTATTACTATAGTCTATGAAGGTCTCCGTAGATCTTGATGTGAAACTGGATATGTTTACTTGTGGTACTCTTAGCAAAGTCCTCAACACTTTCCTTACTGTGTGGTGCAGTGGTAAATATATCTAAAGTGACTTAGTCATGCGCGCATACATTTTACATACGGGTGGTCCCGGAAATCGAACCCACTATCCTGGTGTTGCAAGCATTATGCTCTACCAACGGAGCTACAGAGGACCACCCGTGATAAGGTGTGGCAGATATACATTTTGAATCAAGTTGCTGAGGTGAGATTTGTTGAGCCTTTTTTTTGTTGAGAGATTTGTTGAACCCTACCGACCTGGAAGCCCTGAATCACTGCATTGTTGATGGGTCTGTCCCAAATGGCACCCTATTCCCTAGATAGTGCACTACTATGGGCCCTTCCCAAAAGTAGTGCACTATATAGAAATAGGGTGCCATTTGGGATGTAGACAATAACTCATGTCTCCTCTTAGGGCAGCATTTCCCAAACTCGGTCCTGGGACCCCAATGGGTGCACATTTTGGTTTTTGCCCTAACACTACACAGCTGATTCAAATAATCAACTAATCATCAAGCTGTGATTATTTGAATCAACTGTGTAGTGCTAGAGCAAAAACCAAAACGTGCACCCCTTGGGGTTCCCAGGACCAAGTTTGGGAAATCCTGCCTTAGGGCGTGACGACTTGAGGTTCTGAGCTCCGTGTACCTTTCTATAATACCCCATCGACATAAACGGCTACATGCAGCAGCCTGTCAGCAGAGTTATCATTTAGTCCGTGAAAGGAGAATTTCATATCCTCAGGATAATTTATGCTTAGGAAAATGTTCATCAAATAATTGATGACGGAAAGTATTGGTTGGCTATGATGGTACAAACCATTACCATAGCAAACAAACAGACATTTGCTTGGTTGTAAACATGGTGTTGCCCACAGTGGGTGTGCTTGATATTAGAGTGAACATCTTTCGTCTCTCATTGCTTGGGAATTAGGTATTATGAGATCTGGGTCTGCTGACAGTGGTTTAAACAGTGGTTTAAACTTTACACCCCTATGAGAAAAGACTGAGGCTGTGCAACTCCCAACCCCCACTTACATTTTATAAAGATGGTAGCCTACATAATTATAAAAATGTTCTGTGTTGTGTTGACTGTCAAAGGGCTATATTTAACTCTTCATGGTCAAGAAGATTTGTGAGGGGAAGACTGCTTATCCCATAGCCTGGCAAATACACCCCAATTAATGTTTTTATGATTTTAGAAAAGGTTAGATCTCATCTAAAACACAGTTTTCACTTCACAAATGTCCCAACAATGTGTATTTCACCCCTGTAGCAGACATCTGTGAGTGCAATGGAAAGTCACGTTATTGCCTGCCAGACTCTGGTGGCCTCCATTGTGTGGACTGCCAAGACAACACTGAGGGAAGGCATTGTGAAAGGTGCAAGGAGGGATTTCACCACCAGAGGGCAGGAGACAGTTGTCTGCCGTGTAACTGCAGCCCTATAGGTGAGTGAACAGAACAGGACGGAACATGAAATGATAACAAAACCTGGGCCCGTATTCAAAAGCGTCTCCGAATAGGAGTTCTGATCTAGGGTCATTTTAGCCTTTTAGATCATAATGAGTAAGATGACAGGGGCAGGGGGACCTGATCCTAGATCAGTACTCTTACTCTGAGACTAAATGAATACGGCTCCTGGTGTATTTTAGAATGGTTTCCCAGATGTCCAGGTTGTGAGGTGATCTATGGTGTTTCTTCCAGGTTCTGTAGGCTCACACTGTGACAGTAGAGGACGCTGCAGCTGTAGAGCGGGAGCACATGGAGAGAAATGTGACCGATGTCTGAATGGAACACCGATCAGCTCAAATGGCTGTGCTGCTAATGGGTAAAACAAAGATCATTTCACTTTTTATCCACACTTTGTATTCCCTTCACTAAACCTTAATGTTGAGCTGTGGATTAGATAGATTGCTGACGATTCATGTATTTCTTGTGCAGTGGCCAGCTCACTGACAACTCAGTGACAGCTCAATCTCTACCTTGCTTTTGCTATGGACACTCGACTGAGTGCTCCACAGCCAAGGGATACTCAGTTCACACAATCACCTCAACCTTCGACGATGGTAAATTTACACCCATTCACCTGATCATAAAATAAACAGCAGTAATATATACACTAGTTCATTTGGTATAGTATCAGTAGCTTAAATGTCTTCCAATCTTCTGTTTTTCAGGGCCAGAGGGGTGGCGAGCTGCCACAGCTAATGGTGTGACCCCGTCTCAAGTCCACTTCCGCTGGTCCCCCACTCATCATGACATTGAGGTCATCTCCAAAGACATCCTGCCTGTTTACCTCTATGCCCCTGGTGAGAGCTGCTTTCTCTGCTCTCTGCTATTGATATTGATCCCTCACTGCCTTACTCAGGAGAAACTTTGTCTGCATCCCAAATGGAAACCTTTTCCCTAAATAGTGCACTACTTTTGACCAGGGACGATAGGGCTCTGGTCAAAAGTATTGCACTATATTGAAAATTGGATGCCATTTGGATGCATCCTATGCTTCAACTCCACAAAAAATAATGGGGGAAGTATGAAAGTATGCAATATTATAGTGAGTACTGGATGTGTTACACCACACGCCTCACCATACAGTCACCATTCATCTTTTATTATGATCCTAAAATAATCTGGTTTTCTTTCTTATTTTGTGATGGCTAGACTCTTACCTGGGCAACCAGGAGCTGAGCTACGGTCAGAACCTGTCCTTCTCCCTGAGGCTGGACCGAGGGGTTCGCCACCCGTCCACGGCTGATGTGGTGCTGGAGGGATCTGGGCTGAGCGTGGCAGCTTCCCTGGGAGACCTGAGGACCATCGTTCCCTGTGGACAGAAGATCACCTACACATTCAGGTTGGAATCACCCAGAGCACTGTGCCAGACAGATAAGCTTGATTTTAACGTTAAGCAAAATGTAAAGTTATAAACTTTTTTTAAACTACTGTTCCCTGAAGGAAGGAAAGAAGATACAACACATAGCTATGGGGGTCTCGCGAGAGAAATTGCGTATCCCCATAGCTGTGTATCCCCATAGCTGTGTGTTGTACCGAGTGTACTGACTGATAGGGAACAGTCTGTCTCAGGGCAGGTACAAACTTAATTTGATCTGCGGGAGATAAGTATGCAGGTGTGGTGGATAGTGAGATGGATGCCAAAGACATAACAATTAGAGACGATTTCACATAGTGGATGTGGAGTGTGAAGGGGTCAATGTTTATCTCACACAACTGATTGAATGTAAAAGCTTAATAACAGTTAGTAAGCCAGAGGGTCATCTGCTTGTCTGATTCAAATTAATTACAATTAAGGGGAAAATGGCTAGTTGCCAAGCAGCTTATCTTTAATGGTCAAATCCAATCCTGTCTACTACAACAAACCGCACCATACCAGGACTGGGGTCAATTCGAATTGAAGGCAGTCAATTCCGGAATTGATTTTAATAAAATAAAATAAAAACGTTTAAAATAAATAGTTTCTGGTCCTCAGTTTATTTAGAAGTCATTGAACATTTTCACATCTTTAATTGTTATTTAAGTTTACTTCCTGAATAAACTGTATTCAATTCTAATTGACCCAAGCCCTGCACCATACAACACATTATTGTGACCAATATAGTAGCCTAATACAGTAACAACACAATTTTTTGCTTGCGTAAATACATATGTTTCCATATTTATTCTCATATTCATTATAGCTACAATATATTTGCAGGAATAATTACATAGTAATAAGGAAATGGTGGTGTAAAGTGTGACTGTGAAATACTCATGTTTCCTCAGGCTTTATGAATCTGTGCACTTCTTAGGTAAACATAGCATGCTTTGTCTTTCATTCTCAGACTGGATGAGCAACAGAGCAGTAAATGGAGGCCCCTCCTTTCATCTTTCCAGTTTCAAACACTCCTCCAGAATCTGACTGACATCAAAATCCGTGGGACATTTGGAGAAAATGGTCAGTGCTTATTTTTGTATCTCTCAGATTATGAGATTGGTTACTGTGTACATAAACAGATCCTTGGTGTTACTCCTTCTCCTGAATATGTTGTTGTAAATAAGTACTTTGGAACTGTTTTAAATCTAGTTTATTTCAGTAGTTGTTTTTTTTTTTAGAATGTAATCTTTCTAAATCAGTTATAAAAAATGACAGTTGTACACATCCTCATCACATTGCCTTGTCTTTATCTTTTGTCAATCACTCAATAAAAAGCTATGCTTACTGTCCTCTGTAGGGCGTGGTTACCTTGACAACGTGCATATGGAGTCTGCCCGTCGAGGTGCCGGGTCCCCAGCTGCATGGGTACAGAAATGTAGCTGCCCAGTGGGATATGAGGGCCAGTTCTGTGAGAAGTGTGCTGCAGGGTATAAAAGAAGTTCCCCAAGCAAAGGTCCATACAGCTCCTGTGAGCCCTGCAGCTGTAGAGGAGGAAGCTGTGACTCTGAAACAGGTCGGTGACATTTGAACTTTGTCCAAGTGTTACTGTATGTTTGTCTTAATAGATTTTGTTATTTTGCTGTTAATGATGAGATTTGGGACAAAGCTCCTTTTGCAATATGCACTTCCCTGTATAAGTTATAGTTATAGACATGTTCAAATCAATGCTTGAAATATAATGTTTATTTGTTGTGAAAATGAATTTGAACATGCACTAAAGTGATATGTGATTTTGTGTTGTGTTGTTCCACAGGAGACTGTTACTCTGCAGATGAGACCCCTGGTCGCCGAACCTGCCCGCCAGGGTATTATAATGATCCTGCCCAGCCACAGTCCTGTCTGAAGTGTCCCTGTCCCAATGGAGGTGCCTGCTCTGTGAGCCCAGGATTCCTTAAGGTCAAGTGTGACCTCTGTCCACCTGGCACCACTGGTGAGTCACAGTCACAAATGGCACCCTATTCCCTATATTGTGCACTTGGGTCCTGGTCAAAAGTAGTGCACTATATAGGGAATAGGGTACCATTTGGGACGCAACCACTGTCACAGACCATTGCTGTTAGATGGAATAGACTATTAGGGCATTCATCTTTCAATGTCAGCTTCAGTTGAAGTCGGAAGTTTACATACACTTAGGTTGGAGTCATTAGAACTTGTTTTTCAACCACTCCACACATTTCTTGTTAACAAACTATAGTTTTGGCAAGTCGGTTAGGACATCTACTTTGTGCATGACACAAGTAATTTTTCCAACAATTGTTTACAGACAGATTATTTAACTTATAATTCACTGTATCACAATTCCAGTGGGTCAGAAGTTTACATACACTAAGTTGACTGTGCCTTTAAACAGCTTGGAAAATTCCAGAAAATGATGTCATGGCTTTAGAAGCTTCTGATAGGCTAATTGACATCATTTGAGTCAATTGGAGGTGTACCTGTGGATGTATTTCAAGGCCTACCTTCAAACCCAGGGCCTCTTTGCTTGACATCATGGGAAAATAAAAGAAATCAGGCAAGACCTCAGAAAATATTTTGTAGACCTCCACAAGTCTGGTTAATCCTTGGGAGCAATTTCCAAACCCCTGAAGGTACCACGTTCATCTGTACAAACAATAGTACGCAAGTATAAACACCATGGGACCACGCATCCGTCATACCGCTCAGGAAGGAGACGCGTTCTGTCTCCTAGAGATGAACGTACTTTGATGCGAAAAGTGCAAATCAATCCCAGAACAACAGCAAAGGACCTTGTGAAGATGCTGGAGGAAACAGGTACAAAAGTATCTATATCCACAGTAAAACGAGTCCTATATCGACATAACCTGAAAGGCACCTCAGCAAGGAAGAAGCCACTGCTCCAAAACCGCCATAAAAAAGCCAGACTACGGTTTGCAACTGCACATGGGGACAAAGATTGTACTTTTTGGAGAAATGTCCTCTGGTCTGATGAAACAAAAATAGAACTGTTTGGCCATAATGACCGTCGTTATGTTTGGAGGAAAAAGGTGGTTGCTTGCAAGCTGAAGAACACCATCCCAACCGTGAAGCACGGGGGTGGCAGCATCATGCTGTGGGGGTGCTTTGCTGCAGGAGGTACTGGTGCACTTCACAAAATAGATGGCATCATGAGGAAGGAAAATTACGTGGATATATTGAAGCAACATCTCAAGACATCAGTCAGGAAGTTAAAGCTTGGTCGCAAATGGGTCTTCCAAATGGACAATGACCCCAAGCATACTTCCAAAGTTATGGCAAAATGACTTAAGGACAATAAAGTCAAAGTATTGGAGTGGCCATCACGAAGCCCTGACCTCAATCCTATAGAACATTTGTGGGCAGAACTGAAAAAGCTTGTGCGAGCAAGGAGGCTTACAAACCTGACTCAGTTTCACCAGCTCTGTCAGGAGGAATGGGCCAAAATTCAACCAACTTATTGTGGGAAGCTTGTGGAAGACTACCCGAAACGTTTGACCCAAGTTAAACAATTTAAAGGCAATGCTACCAAATACTAATTGAGTGTATGTAAACTTCTGACCCACTGGGAATGTGATGAAAGAAATAAAAGCTGAAATTAATCATTCTCTCTACTATTATTCTGACATTTCACATTCTTAAAATAAAGTGGTGATCCTAACTGACCTAAGACAGGGAATTTTTACTAGGATTAAATGTCAGGAATTGTGAAAAACTGAGTTTAACTGTATTTGGCTAAGGTGTATGTAAACTTCTGACTTCAACTGTATTTGCACATTATATACAGTACCAGTCAAAAGTTTGGACACAGCTACTCATTCAAGGGTTTTTCTTTATTTTTGACTATTTTCTACATTGTAGAATAATAGTGAAGACATCAAAACTATGAAATAAGACATATGGAATCATGTAGTAACCAAAAAAGTGTTAAACAAATCAAAATATAAACTAGCCACCCTTTGTCTTGATGACAGCTTTGCACACTCTTGGCATTCTCTGAACCAGCTTCATGAGGAATGCTTTTCCAACAGTCTTGAAGAGGTTCCCACATATGCTAAGCACTTGTTGGCTGCTTTTCCTTCACTCTGTGGTCCAAATCATCCCAAACCATCTCAATTGGGTTGAAGTCGGGTGATTGTGGAGGCCAGGTCATCTGATGCAGCACTCCATCCCTCTCCATGGTCAAATAGCCCTTACACAGCCTGGAGGTGTGTTTTGGGTCATTGTCCTGTTGAAAAACAAATTATAGTCCCACTAAGCGCAAACCAGATGGGATGGCATATTGCTGCAGAATGCTGTAGTAGCCATGCTGGTTAAGTGTGCCTTGAATTCTAAAAAAATCACTGACAGTGTCACCAGCAAAGCACCCCCACACCATCACACCACCTCCTCCACGCTTCATGGTGGGAACAACACATGCAGAGATCATCCATTCACCTACTCTGTGTCTCAGAAAGACACGGTGGTTGCAACCAAAACTCTCAAATTTGGACTCATCAGACCAAAGGACAGATTTCCACCGGTCTAATGTCCATTGCGTGTGTTTCTTGGCCCAAGCAAGTCTCTTCTTCTTATTGGTGTCCTTTAGTAGTGGTTTCTTTGCAGCAATTCGACCATGAAGGCCTGAATCACACAGTCTCCTCTGAACAGTTGATGTTGAGATGTGTCTGTTACTTGAACACTGTGAAGCATTTATTTGGGCTGCAATCTGAGGTGCAGTTAACTCTAATGAACTTATCCTCTGCAGCAGAGGTAACTCTGGGCCTTCCTTTCCTGTGGTGGTCCTCATGAGAGCCAGTTTCATCATAGTGCTTAATGGTTTTTGCGACTGCACTTGAAGAAACTTTCAAAGTTCTTGAAATGTTCTGGATTGACTGACCTTCATGTCTTAAAGTAATGATGGTCTGTCGTTTCTCTTTGCTTATTTGAGCTGTTCTTGCCATAATATGGATTTGGTCTTTTACCGAATAGGGCTATCTTCTGTATACCACCCCTACCTTGTCAAACCACAACTGATTGGCTCAAACGCATTAAGAAGGAAAGAAATTCCACAAATTAACTTTTAACAAGGCACACCTGTTAATTGAAATGCATTCCGGGTGACTACCTCATGAAGCTGGTTGAGAGAATGCCAAAAGTGTGCAAAGCTGTCATCAAGGCAAAGGGTGGCTACTTTGAAGAATCTCAAATATAAAATATATTTTGATTTGTTTAACACTTTTTTGGTTACTACATGATTCCATATGTGTTATTTCATCGTTTTGATGGCTTCACTATTATTCTACAATGTAGAAAATAGTAAAAATAAAGAAAAACCCTTGAATGAGTAGGTGTGTCCAAACTTTTGACTGGTACTGTATGTACAGTGTGTGTGTGTGTGTGTGTGTATATATATATATATATATATATATTTCATATTGTACCTACCTCTTCCTCCCTCCTCACTCTCAACAGGCTCACGTTGCCACACCTGCCAGGATGGTTTCTATGGTGATCCCTTGGGAGAAGATGGCGTCCAGAGGCCTTGTCGGCACTGCCAGTGCAACGGGCACATGGACACCAACACTGTCCGTAGCTGTGACCCACGGACAGGGGAGTGCCTGAAATGCCTAAATCATACCACTGGCTTCTTCTGTGAGAGCTGTCTGGAGGGCTATCACCACAGCATCCCATCAGAGGCATGCAAATGTAAAGACAGCACCTTGTTCGCTCCCCATATCCAGCTCTTTCACACTTAGACATGTGACACATAGCTCCTCCTTTAAATTCCAACAGTTAAATATTGTCTACAATATTATATACATTTTAACAATTGTTTTCATTTTGCGGTCTAGCTTGTGGCTGCAATTCCCAAGGCTCTCTGTACAACAAATGCAGTAACCAGGGCCAGTGTTCATGCAGGGAAGGCTTTGAAGGTCTGAAGTGCCAGCATTCTGCATGTCCCTCCTGCTTCAACCTTGTCAAGACCAAGGTAAAACCCACTGGGATTATTTGATCAATGCCTCATCTTTCCATTGAGGTCAAACATGTCACAGTGCTCTCTTCAATGATTAAATGGCAGCACTGTGTTCATCCCAAATGGCACCCTATTCCCTATATACAGGCCCTGGTCAAAAGTACTACTCTATAAAGAGAATAGGATGCCATTTGAGACGTAGATGCAATAACTGGTCCAGAAATTAGGCTACAGGCTGTGATATTTATCCTGGCTTCACTGTGCTCACCCTGTCGCTGATTCAACATCCTTAAAGCTTAGTGGGTTAATGAAGGAATAGCTAGAATGTTGGTATGAAAGGAAGAGGTTTACAGAGTTGTGATCTGGCATCAGTATTTCTTACAAGAGAATAATTCACAAGGTCCTCTCAGTAAATATAGCCTACTACCACCTGGGAGGAGAAAGTACTTGCCAGATAAATGAAAGAGTTGTGTTGGGGTGCAAACACCACGTAATCTGGAGCTGCTCGGACTGTATCCCAAATGACACCCTATTCCATATATAGTGCACTACTTTCGACCAGAACCCTATGGGCCCTGGTCAAAAGTAGCGCACTAAATAGGGAATAGAGTGTCATTTGGGGTGCTCCCTGTCCTCAGGATGTAGTGTGGAAGGAATTACAAGGAGCACTATGTGAAGCATTGAAACACAACAGTTAACCTATGAAGTTATTTCATTATCATAACACCTTGCAGGGTTTGAATTTACTGCTCCATCTCACACTTTGCCTCTAATTACATATTCTGAATGTAATATATTGTCCTACAGTATAGTAAAGCAGAGGTATATGTATATATTTTTTGTAAACCTTTAATTAGTATTGCTAACCCAGACCCAAATAGTTTGTGAATGCTGGCCTCCAGCCAGCTATCTTTTTGGGGACTCCGTAAAAACACGCCACTTTGATGCAGCTACGACCGGAAGTGACTTTTCGTAGCAGGTTAGGAGAGCATTTTTGCTAACCCTAACCCTTTTCCTAACCTTAACCTAATTCTCCTAACCTGCTACGTTAATTCTCCTAACCTGCTGCGTAAGTTCTTCTAACGAAAAAGTCACTTCCGGTCGTAGCTATATCAAAGTGGCGTGTTATTAGGGAATCTCATATTCTTGTCTATCACCAGAGATGAACCTTTCATAAGCCCTTTTTAAAGCTTTCCTATCCCGTTGGGTAATGTGTTGCAGATGGCGGGGTACACTCATAAACTGCAGGAGATAGAAACTATTTTTACGGGCATGGAGAGTGGCAGTCTGCCAGTTAACAACGCCCAGATGGAGAAAGCCATAAGAGCAGCAGAGGACATAGTCACAGACCTGCAAAGGAATGCACAGACACTCTCTGGTAAGTCATACATAAATGGTTATACAACGTAGATACTTAAAGTGTCAGAGGATCACTCATTTGCTAATGAATCAACATATATTAAAACCATTCAGGATAGTTATCAGGCATCTGAAACATGGTGAAGCACCGTCCATGTACTGTGTCTCTGTCACACCCCAACGTATCTCACACTCAATTTGTGATGCATTTGGTTTAGAAAGTGCGAGGCAGATCTCATGTTGGTGGTTTGTTTTGTTCTATTGAATAGAATCAGAGAAAGACTTACAGGCCCGGCTCTCAGACATCAGTGCAACCCAGCTGAGTGAAGGCAGAGACATCCAGGCGATCTCCAACACCATCGACAACATCAAGCTGCAGGACCAGAAGTACCAACGTCAGGTATCTGATGTCCAGAGACTCATCAGCGATGTGCGGCGCAAACTAGAAGAGGCAAGATTCAACATCAAACAAGCTGTGAGTAATACAATAGTACAGTAGTATTCTACTTTTGTCACTGATGTCATTGTCATCAAATAAGGAGAGAGTA
Organism: Coregonus clupeaformis; assembly: GCF_020615455.1. Lineage (NCBI taxonomy): Eukaryota > Metazoa > Chordata > Actinopteri > Salmoniformes > Salmonidae > Coregonus > Coregonus clupeaformis. Next base: position 40,703,822 of record NC_059205.1, read on the forward strand.
AGGAGAGACAAATATATCCAAATGTATGCTTGTTAATGATCCATTACATTAGTGTTTACCTTCCACCCCCATGTTAGGAATTCCCCTTAGGTGATGCAGAGGCGGGCACGGACACCCTCTCTTCTCTGGTTCAGAGAGCAACAGACCTGGCTGAAAAGTTAGTACTGCACCCCTCCATATCACATTCATACAGACTGAAGAATCCCATGTTAGAAAATGACTTGTGGTGCTATGGATGACTCAATGTTGTGACTGTTTATTAGACACCAGAGCAAAGCGGGGACAGTGGAGAAGGCAGCAAACAGTGCCCTTGCAAAGTCAGAGAAGTCCCTGGCACTCATGAGATCTGTCATGACAGGGGAAAACAAGATCAAGGAGCTTATCAGTGATCTCAAAACCAAGTAAGAAACTCATATCTTCATACAGTACAATACCCATGATCTACTGTGAAAATACAGTAGAGGATATATCCTCTACTACCAGCCATGTAATGATCTCCATAATAACATAATTGATGAACCGTTGTTGTTAGATTGATGATGAGATTAACCCTTAGATTTTTCTCTGGTCAGGTATGATGAGAACTCAGCCCAGGTGAAGGCCATGGAGAGCCTGGCCACTCGCCTGAGCAGCTCTGCCCGAGATGAGAGCAGGATGGCAACTAACACTCTGGAGCAGATAGCCTCCCTGGAGCTGGGAATCCCTGGTCCTCTCAAGGTACTGAGCAGAACAGGCCTCTCATCAGGCTCATTTCTCTCAGGTCTCTATTTGGTGACTACTCCCAGGTCATGTCTTTTGAGGTATCTTTAAAATTATAATAAGCATACATTGGAAATCAAGGAGAGAAAAAAAACATTCAATTTCAACACCTTTCACTATGAACATTATGAAATCATTGTTTCTAACTATTGGCAGCTGAACCTGTCTCAAGGCATGTCTGTAAAGCTAGATCTCTAAATTGTTTCCTTGCTATGCTACATTTAAACATAACAAAGCAATTAATGATCAAGAACATGAGTCATCAAAAATTACGACATAATTAAAACCTGGCTGGTGAGGAATCTAGGGCAGTTCTCCACAGATTTGTAAGCATATGTAATTACACTTGCACAACACACGGAGTCTGACTGAGCTTCTTTTTCTGGCAAAAGGACATTGACGGTGTGGTGGCCAAAATGGCTGGCCTGAGAGAACGGGTGGAGAAGGACCTCATAGGGTACCAGGCACTGCAAGAGGACACCCAGGAGGACAAGGCCGCAGTAGAGGATCTCCTGGCCCAGGGGAAGGCAGCTCAACAGGTACACTAGAGGCCTTTCACTATTCACTCGTCAACATTTAGACATTTTAGACATTTTTATGTAGGATTGGTAGTATATAAAATATTATTACTTATATTCCAACTTCAAAGGTTTCTGAGAACTATTTTCATGCGACCTCTGAAATGCACTATTAGATTATCCAACTGAACTATTTAAATAGTGTATAATTAGCTTATGACTTCACTAAACCTTATGAATGGTAATAACTGACACAGTGTTGATTGTTGGCATTTCTCTCCTACAGAAATATGACCAGCTCCTTGACAGAGCAAATGCTGCGAAGGCTGACACAGAACTGGCCCTGAAGGATATCACAGATAATATTGATGGGGTGGATAATGTACTGGAGATGCTAAGAGGTATGAAAAGCCTTTCATATTTCTATAGGTCTTATTCCCACTACAGCACAGTAGAAATATTAATGAACTATCAGCATTTTATCTGACAAGGCTGGTCCACATATTAGAAAAGCAGTTACACAGCAACTATAATTATATCTCAGAGCTTTTACATTGAGTGTAAAAAAACATTAAGGACACCTGCTCTTTCCATGACATAGACTGATAAGGTAAATCCAGCTGAAAGCTATGATCTCTTATTGATGTCACTGTTGTTAAATCCACTTCAACCAGTGTAGATGAAGGGGAGGAGACAGGTTAAAGAAAGGAATTTCAAGCCTTGAGACAATTGAGACATGGATTGTGTATGTGTGCCATTCAGATGGTGAATGGGCAAGACAAAATATTTAAGTGCCTTTGAAAGGGGTATGGTAGTAGGTGCCAGGCCAAGCGCACCAGTTTGTGTCAAGAACTGCAACGCTGCTGGTTGTTTTCACGCTCACCAGTGTCCTGTGTGTATCAAGAATGGTCCACCACCCAAAGGACATCCAGCCAACTTAACACAACTGTGGGAAGCATTGGAGTCAACATGGGCCAGCATCCCTGTGGAACGCTTTTGACACCTTGTAGAGTCCTTGCCCCGACGAATTGAGGCTGTTCTGAGGGCAAAAGGGGGTGCAATTCAATATTAGGAAGGTGTCCTTAATGTTCTGTGCACTCAGTGTATTTCTCAGTTTAATCAATAATGAAATTCAACAGCACTACAGGCAGTTACAGTAGGTGAAAGTTTATCATTAAAATGTTATTTTACTTTTCACCAAAAACAATGATTCTCTCACCTAGAAAGCGTTTAACATATTTATTACATAGTATCTACGACATAGCAAGGCAAATATATTTCAAACGGTATAACTATTCATAGGTTGCACCTCCGTCACATCATGTCATTGTTATGAATGTTCTCCAAGCCGCGCTCTACCGGTGACGCAATAGTGGTGCCCTAAAGTTGTGATAAGCCCAGTCATTCTGGACGGAAGCTAATGACAGTTTAGTCTAAATTACTATTACAATTGCCTGGAAATACGATTAAATTGCTAAAGTAGTCAAATGTTTAGTAGGAAACAACTTTGCCAGCATTATCATGTTGTCAAATTTACTTTAGACAGATGGCAATGTTGTCATTAGCTAGCAAAGTTCGTAAAAAATAGCTAGCAATGCTAACGTTAGTTAGCTAGAATCCTCCCCTCAATCTTAGCTAGCTGGCTAACGTTATACTGCATCTAAAGTCAATCTGGTGACATCAAAAGGTTGTCCTTCTAATTATTTGTCTCCATTTGAATGGCATTGTATTTCCAAGCCACTGTGATGCACTTTTGCTGAGATCTCCATCAATGCATTGAGTAGAATTCTCAGTTTGGCATCAGTCCAAAACGAATGTTGAAAACAATATTGTGACGAAACATGCAACCCATGAATAGACATACATGCCAGAAAACACTGATGGTTATGTCTGAGTCTCTTGTATTCTGCAGGGTTTGATGGCCAGATCAACAAGAACAAGACTTTGGCCGACGAGGCCATAAAGAAACTCCCTGGCATCAACGCCACCATTCATCAAGCTGTTGGCAACAACTCAGAGACCCTATTCATCATAGGCAGTGTGTCTGTAGACTACAATGATGCACTGGGCACTGTCAGCAGCCTGGAAGCTGTGGTCTCTCGACTGGAGGTACCTTAACAGACCCCTTCCTTTCAATAGAAATATCCAACTGGGGTTCATATGATAATCCACAGCTTGTGCCTTTAGCTAGAAGCTCTAGAAGGAGAATGTCAGTTGGGCAAAACAATGAGGTTAATGTCTCGAGTCACTTATGCTTATGAGTCTATTTGATTCCAGACATGGCCTATTCACAACCAAAATACTAAAATCTTAGGTTACCAGGCATGATTCCAAATGTATTTTACAAAGCACACATGGAAACTTCAAGATGAGCTCATTTGACTGTTTCTTGATCTCCGCAGGGAATGTCCGGCTCGTTACCAGTTCCTCCTGCTGGTCTGTTGAAGGACGCCACTAAGCTGAAAGAGGACGTGCAGGGACTGCAGAAGCAGGCAGTGGCCACCGTGGCCAAAGTGGCATCAGAGAGGGCCAACGCTGAGATACAGATAGACAGAGCTGCAGAGGTCCGTTTCAGTGTGATGCTCTCAGACATAACATGCTATACCTAAACAAACCTTGGTCAATGTAAAGGCTTGACGTGAAACACTCCAGTACACCACTCCAGTACACACAAATGGTTCTTAAAATAAATAGATTTTTTCCCAATTAAAGGTCTGTTTTTAATGCTTTGTAATGTACTTTCCTCATCAGGCTTTATTGGGAGCAACTGGTGCTTACAACAATGCCAAGCACATCAGAGACGCTGTGGGCGAAACACTCCTGGTCATCAATAACCTTCTGAGCATGATCGGTATGTTCCACCAACTACAAACAGCTAACTCACACAAAACAAAGTCACTTGTATTTTTGTCTTATTGCCGCATCATCCCATCTTCATATGACCACTGTTTTATGACATTATTATGAAGTTTGTTGGTGCTGACAATTGGTACTCTCCTAACAGGTAATCCAGGCAGTGTGGACGAGGAGAGGCTAGGTGAGTTGGAGCAGTCCATCGCCAGCGCTCGTGGCCAGGTTAACCAGCAGCTACGGCCTCGACTGCAGGACCTGGAAGAGAAGGAGGCCGGCCAGAGGACCAAGTTGACTGGCCTCAACCTAGATATTGATATGGTCCTGGACGACATCAGGAACTTGGAGGACATCCGTGCGAACATCCCTAAGGGCTGCTTCAACTCCCCACCTATTGAGAGACCTTAATCCCCAACTATTGAGCGATCTAAGTTTACGTACCAAATGGCACCCTATTCCCTATATAATGCACAACTTTTGACCAGGGCCCATAAGGCTCTAGTCAAAACGTAGTGCACTATATAGGGAATAAGGTGCCATTTGGGACACAGATTTAGAGTCTGAATTTATGATGGTATTATGTGAGAGAAAAATGAGTGTTTAACTAAATGTATGTATAACTGTCTGCCCCCCCAAAAAAATCTGTGACATTTTCAGACACGAGGAGCAATATTTTGTCAATGGTAATGCGATATTTTCAGTGATCTAGTAAGTGTTAAAAACAATGTATTTTCTGTTGTATTCTGTAAAATAAACTGCAATATTTATTCCTTAACGTCATAAACCAGGTGCTACTAAATGCAACACACACAATTAATTAATTAATGTCAATTAATGTGGATGTGTTTCATGTGAGAGAAAAAAGCAATATCCTTTTGCTTTTCAACAAGGGAATTACTAACAATGTAAGCAACTACAAAATATATTAGTTTATTTTGGAGGTATTGAAATACTCAGAATATATGTTATATTGTGTCAGTCCAATCAGTCCACAGTCTAAGATGACAAAATACTAATAATTTCCAACCCAGATCTGAAAGTGGAATCATATTACATAGGATTCCCAAAAATATACATTACCGCTCAAAAGTTTTAGAACACCTACTCATTCAAGGGTTTTTCTTTATTTTTACTATTTTCTACATTGTAGAATAATAGTGAAGACATCAAAACTATGAAATAACACACATGGAATCATGTAGTAACCAAAAAAGTGTTAAACAAATCAAAATATATGTTATACACTGCTCAGAAAATAAAGGGAACACTAAAATAACATATCCTAGATCTGAATGAATGAAATAATCGTATTAAATACTTTTTTCTTTACATAGTTGAATGTGCTGACAACAAAATCACACAAAAATTATCAATGGAAATCAAATTTATCAACCCATGGAGGTCTGGATTTGGAGTCACCCTCAAAATTTAAGTGGAAAACCACACTACAGGCTGATCCAACTTTGATTTAATGTCCTTAAAACAAGTCAAAATGAGGCTCAGTAGTGTGTGTGGCCTCCACGTGCCTGTATGACCTCCCTACAACGCCTGGGCATGCTCCTGATGAGGTGGCGGATGATCTCCTGAGGGATCTCCTCCCAGACCTGGACTAAAGCATCCGCCAACTCCTGGACAGTCTGTGGTGCAACGTGGCGTTGATGGATGGAGCGAGACATGATGTCCCAGATGTGCTCAATTGGATACAGGTCTGGGGAACGGGCGGGCCAGTCCATAGCATCAATGCCTTCCTCTTGCAGGAACTGCTGACACACTCCAGCCACATGAGGTCTAGCATTGTCTTGCATTAGGAGGAACCCAGGGCCAACCGCACCAGCATATGGTCTCACAAGGGGTCTGAGGATCTCATCTCGGTACCTAATGGCAGTCAGGCTACCTCTGGCGAGCACATGGAGGGCTGTGCGGCCCCCCAAAGAAATGCCACCCCACACCATGACTGACCCACCGCCAAACCGGTCATGCTGGAGGATGTTGCAGGCAGCAGAATGTTCTCCACGGCGTCTCCAGACTGTCACGTCTGTCACATGTGCTCAGTGTGAACCTGCTTTCATCTGTGAAGAGCACAGGGCGCCAGTGGCGAATTTGTCAATCTTGGTGTTCTCTGGCAAATGCCAAACGTCCTGCACAGTGTTGGGCTGTAAGCACAACCCCCACCTGTGGACGTCGGGCCCTCATACCACCCTCATGGAGTCTGTTTCTGACCGTTTGAGCAGACACATGCATATTTGTGGCCTGCTGGAGGTCATTTTGCAGGGCTCTGGCAGTGCTCCTCCTGCTCCTCCTTGCACAAAGGCGGAGGTAGCGGTCCTGCTGCTGGGTTGTTGCCCTCCTACGGCCTCCTCCACGTCTCCTGATGTACTGGCCTGTCTCCTGGTAGCGCCTCCATGCTCTGGACACTACGCTGACAGACACAGCAAACCTTCTTGCCACAGCTCGCATTGATGTGCCATCCTGGATGAGCTGCACTACCTGAGCCACTTGTGTGGGTTGTAGACTCCGTCTCATGCTACCACTAGAGTGAAAGCACCGCCAGCATTCAAAAGTGACCAAAACATCAGCCAGGAAGCATAGGAACTGAGAAGTGGTCTGTGGTCACCACCTGCAGAACCATTCCTTTATTGGGGGTGTCTTGCTAATTGCCTATAATTTCCACCTGTTGTCTATTCCATTTGCACAACAGCATGTGAAATTTATTGTCAATCAGTGTTGCTTTCCTTGTGGACAGTTTGATTTCACAGAAGTGTGATTGACTTGGAGTTACATTGTGTTGTTTAAGTGTTCCCTTTATTTTTTTGAGCAGTATATTTTAAATTCTTCAAATAGCCACCCTTTGCCTTGATGACAGCTTTGCACACTCTTGGCATTCTCTCAACCAGCTTCATGAGGTAGTCACCTGGAATGCATTTCAATTAACAGGTGTGCCTTGTTAAAAGTTAATTTGTGGAATTTCTTTCCTTAATGCGTTTGAGCCAATCAGTTGTGTGGTGACAAGGTAGGGGGGGTATACAGAAGATAGCCCTATTCGGTAAAGTTTCTTCAAGTGCAGTCGCAAAAACCATCAACCGCTATGATGAAACTGGCTCTCATGAGGACCGCCACAGGAATGGAAGACCCAGAGTTACCTCTGCTGCGGAGGTAAGTTAATTAGAGTTACCAGCCTCAGAAATTGCAGCCCAAATTAAATGCTTCACAGAGTTCAAGTAACAGACACATCTCAACATCAACTTTTCGAGGAGACTGTGTGAAGCAGGCCTTCATAGTCAAATTGCTGCAAAGAAACCACTACTAAAGGACACCAATAAGAAGAAGAGACTTGTTTGGGCCAAGAAACACGAGCAATGGACATTAGACCGATGGAAATGTGTCCTTTGGTCTGGAGTCCAAATTGGAGACTTTTGGTTCCAACCGGCGTGTCTTTGTGAGACGCAGAGTAGGTGAACGGATGATCTCTGCATGTGTGGTTCCCACTGTGAAGCATGGTGGAGGAGGTGTGATGGTGTGGGGGTGCTTTGCTGGTGACACTGTCTGTGATGTATTTAGAATTCAAGGCACACTTAACCAGTATGGCTACCACAGCATTCTGCAGCGATACACCATCCCATCTGGTTTGCGCTTAGTGGGACTATCATTTGTTTTTCAACAGGACAATGACCCAACACACCTCCAGGATGTGTAAGGGCTATTTGACCAAGAAGGAGAGTGATGGAGTGCTAAATCAGATGACCTGGTCTCCACAATCACCCTACCTCAACCCAATTGAGATGGTTTGGGATGAGTTGGACTGCAGAGTGAAGGAAAAGCAGCCAAAAGTGCTCAGCATGTGTGGGAACTCCTTCAAGACTGTTGGAAAAGCATTCCAGGTGAAGCTGGTTGAGATAATGCCAAGAGTGTGCAAAGCTGTCATCAAGGCAAAGGGTGGCTACTTTGAAGAATCTCAAATATAAAATATAATTTGATTTGTTTAACACTTTTTGGGTTCCTACATGATTCCATATGTGTTATTTCATAGTTATGATGTCTTCACTATTATTCTACATTGTAGAAAATAGTAAAAAGAAAGAAAAACCCTTGAATGATTAGGTGTTCTAAAACTTTTGAGCGGTAGTGTATGTTTTCAGGACTCTTTACCAAATAAATCAATGAACAGAATAAAATCTCAATCAAACATCTCTTCATATGATATCTATAAATCATCTACTCATACAATTGCCTCAGGTTCCATGAGACCTTTTCTCCCACTGGGCAAAAACTGGTTGAATCAACGTTGTTTCCACATTTCAACAACACAAAATCAATATGATGACGTTGAATCAACGTGGAAACGTGATTGGATTTGCAAAAAGTAATCAACGTAAGGGAATTTTGTATTTTTTTTCACCCAACTTTTCACCTAAATTCAATGACATGATGATTTTGTATTTTTATTTAGCGTTGAATTCACGTTAGTTGACAACTCAACCAAATGTAATTCCAAACTAGATGTTGAAATTATGTCTGTGCCCAGTGGGCTGAGACTATCATACCAAAGATTGTCCCATTACTACGACCACGACAATTCTTATTTTTAATATCAGATTTTCCACTACATCTTCTTTATCTAAACCAAATAACTGACGTTGCGTATGTAAAGGAAGTACCCTGCTGAGATGTTTGATAGAAAGACTCAAGGGATGCATGTACAAAGACCGTCTGCTTGAAGGGATATTGGACCCAGTTCAGTTTGTTCATTACACTTGGATGACACACAAAGAAGCAATATTGTTTGTCTGGAGCATCTTACACACAGTATACTATTGATAGTCTTGCATCATGCCAGGCTTATACAATACTACTATATTGACAACTAGTAGCACTTGTGTGTCCATTTCTTATAAATCATGAACTGTGAGATTGCAGGAAGCAGTGGAATGTATTTTGCTTTTGCATCATCGGATATTAAGATTGAATAACCTAATATTCTTCGCCAAATGGACACATATAAAGCTAAATATGAATGCAAGATGCTTTGGTCACAATTTGAGACACTTATTAAACAAAATAATCGTCATTATTTTGCATTGACCAATTGGCCACAATGTGCACCACAGGAGGCTGCTGAGGGGAGAACGGATCATAATAATGGCTGGAATGGAGCGAACGGAATAGCATCAAACACCTGGAAACCATGTGTTTGATGTATTTGATACCATTCCACTGTTTCCGTTACAGCCATTACCACAAACCTGTACTCCCCAACTAAGGTGCTACCAACCTCCTGTGATGTGCACATACTGTATACACCCTATTACCCTGTGAAATCATTACTGCACAAATCAATGGTTACACTCAATGCTCATTAAACTAAACTGTCTAAAGTGTCCTGGCACTGAACATGAGAAACTATTGATCAGAGGCTATGTCCCCACTTCCTTTGCAGAACAACATTAGAGCACATTTTATTTCAGGTTGATGATATTATGACAGTATTGAGTGCAAGGGAGAGGGAGACTGTTGTATCTGTGAATTCATCCCCAGGCACATGGACTGCACTTCTGTAGTTTGTTCTGTTGTTTTTTTCCACTACTATACATTTTTTAAAGAATCTCGAGTAGCTAGCTACATAGCACATAGTAAGAAACAGGTTCATTGCATTTGCTTTAGGAGTTGTGGTAATTTGCTCAGTGGCAAGCAGAAGAAACGTGCAAAATCCTTCACACACAAATAAAATCTATGTACAAATCGTTGTCTTATGTGCAAACAAATGTACATTTTTCACGAATTCCCACTGAAGACAAAACATTTAGGCATTGATTTGCAATCGCAGATACATCAATACAGATATTGCTGTACATACAGTAGAATTAGAGTGAATAGAAAATTAAGTGAGAGGTGGGTACCCACTATATGTTTGTCTTTTTGCAAACACTTTCACAACATATATCTACAAAGTGAGTAAGTACTCATGCCAAAACAAAAACGTTCTAAGCATGCAGTCTAAGAACCGACAGATTTAAATCAAACAGCAAAAGCCAACATTCATTAGATAACAATCTCTGCGCCCTCTCTTCATGACACCAAGGCTACATCCCAAATGGCACCGTATTCCATAAAAAGTGCACTAGTTTTTACTAGAGCCCTATAGGCCCTGGTCAAAAGTAGTGCACTATATAGGGAATAGGGTGCCATTTGGGACAGACCAAAACACCATCCCCCTCTCTATCCTACGCGGCCGGCGCAGCCTACACAAAGTCAGTTGTGAAGGTGGTCCACACGTACACACAGCTCTCAGGCACCTCGCTGTACAGTACATCCACAGGTCCAATGAGTCACTATGATACAGTAAGAAGGGACATGGATATCTAACGCTCCTTTGAATGGAAAAGCAATAGCTCAAGAGGAGTTTACATTTCACATGAAAGACAGACAGACAGGGACAATATGACAGTAGGCAGGAGCAGTAGTTCCTATCCAGAAGCATTGATGTAGAGCTGACTCTGCAGGATGTAGTCGATGACTGTCTGGTTCAGGTAGTCCACCACATGGCCGTCCCCGTGCTGCAGGGCCAGTCTGATGGAAGGGACATAGAATTAGAATGTGATATGGGAACAGCTTTGTTCAACTTCTAGAGGCGGTTTCCCGGGCACAGACTAAGCCTAGTCCTGGATTAAAAAGCAAGCTCAATGGAGAATATCCATTGAAAAAGCTTTTTAGTCGAGCACTAGGCTTAATCTGTATCCGGGAAACAGCCCCCTAATGTTTACCAAATGTTTTATACCTAAGAGCCTAAACAGCTACTGAAGTGGTACATTAAAGGGAATATCCACTCAACAACTATCTTTTGGTATTTTTTTCATTAGTCCACTGTTGATACAGTCCCAAAATGTTTTGATTGTCAGCAGTCAAGTGTTCAAGATATTGGTCTTTCAAGAAGCAAAGTGTCACCGGCCACATCATCATGATGATACGAAATGCATTTTGCATCATCAAGATGATGTGTCCGATGACACATTTTGGAACTGTATCAACATTGGACTAATGAAAAAAAATGTTTGAGTGGATTTTCCCTTTTTTTTAAATAACCTAACTTTACCAGAGTCCACAGTGAATAAAAGACAGTAGATTCCATAATTATTTATTATTATTTATTAAATAGGCCTAATGGAGGCCCAAAATAGGATGGTTGATAAATTATAATTCACATTTACCTGCTCTTGGTTGAGCTGACAATGGACATAGGGTGGTTGGCATCATGTTTTACTACTGTGATGTTGTCCTGAAGAAAACACACAGAGAGAAAGTTTTACATGTTATAGAATGAATAAATTGACATTTATCATTTTCTATGGTACAGAGTTGGTTCCATGTAAAGACATGAACATAATAAGCTTTTAACAGATTACATTATCAAGCTTATTGGGTTTCCACTTTTAACTATGACTCATATAGGCTCATAATGTAGATATTACCTTGTTCTTGCGCAGCACAGAGGAATGGTTCATTATCCTCTCTGTATCAACTCCATCCCGAGGCACAACAACAATCCCAAAGTCTCCCACAATCACCTCCATCTGCAAACCATTTGTATGACACATTTCAGTATTGCCTTACAATGCTGATTAAATGGGTCACTAATAGTTATGGTAAAGTATCTTGGATGCAACATTATGCTCATTAGGGTATTAAATAATTTGTATTCATGCCTCTAAGTGGAGACTGGATAGATTAAAATGTCAACATTATTCAAAACTATTAGTCTTGCAGTGTCACCTTTGGCCTCTTTACAGGCTGTACTATGTCTGCTTAGAACTTCAGTGCAAGCCATTGGAGCTAGTATGTATACTATGCAAAGTATGAAAAGAACTAGAAAAAAAACTAAAAGTGTTATTATTTTCTGTGGGAATGACAGTCTTACAACAGACTTAAGAAGACATAGAAGAGAAAGAGCAAGAGGGCCTACTTACATCACTGTCTTTCCATAAGCCAGGGATGCAGAATGACTCCAGAAGATCACTGCCACACAGAAGCAAGATGCGCAACTCTGGACAATAGACAGGAAGACAGAAATTAGACACCCAATAAACAAAGAGTACATGGATAAGATAACTTCCTGTTCAATTATTCGATAATGAAGAAAGTTACTATGGTTTGTTGAGGGAAAATATAATGACCTAAGCTAAAAGCTTTTGTATTCTGACAATATACAGACTGTATGCAATATTGGTAATACATCAATCTTATGGAGACATACAAAAGAGTGTTAACTCACCAATTTCCTCATATCGCATTGCAGTGCCAAGGTTGGCATTTTCATCTTTTGAAATCAAAGAAAAAATATCAAAGAAAAGGTTATTAATCAATCATTGTGAATTTACCATACAATTACAAATGTACTGTATGTTTTTCAGGAAGCTGCTTGTGTAGCATACTACTTACCCACAAAGGTAAAACGGTCAATGTTTGGGCGAACACAGCAAATTTTGCCCAAGCTCTCACTCATCTTCCCCCACAGCTTAACTGTTTAGGTATAAGGAAGCAAACATCAGACATTTTCTAGTAGCAAATTATATCCATTGAAAAAGTTATAGAAAGCAGACAATCCATTTCTTGGTACATTACAACAACCTTCCCTCTTTTTTATCAATCATAAATTATATTTAAGATTCTAAGTACCAGACCTTTATTGTCAACCTAATGAAAATGGCATAAATTATATCTGAAAGACATTTGTGTAGTATGTATGTACATAATCCCTCACTGGCAATGGGCTTGTTGTTCATTGTGTTGTGGTTTTGATAGATGCCAGTCTGAGTCTCATTCTGTGGTTGGCCGATCACTGGAGTTGTGGACGGTGTGTTCACATTGGACAGAATGCACCCTGTGACTCTCTGTGGACAGGAAAATACAATGATTGACACCTTCAGTCCCAAAAAATGGCATTTGATCCAGCTTAGGTCAGCAGCACAAATAGATTGCTCACATTCTGATGGAAGGATTGGATTTGTCACATATTACAGCAGTGGTTTGATATACTGTAGTGTTCTAAATATGTAATGTTTTGTTGCCATGGAAACAATCGCAGCATACTTTAATGGTACAGGCTATTTCTAAAAACAGTTCAAATTGCTCTCAGTCTTTATAAATATTTCCACCACACACTTCAACTAGCCAGTGGGCCGTGCAGGAATGTATCATCTATGAATAAGTTCCAGTAGCTAATTATGTTGCATCCAATGTAGGCTACCTTGAACTCTCTTCTCTCTGAACTACCACAATTGTATCTTGATATTATCCTTCATTGCCAAATGTACAGCTCATGCAATACATATAGCCGTGGGAAGTAGGGGTGCTGAAGGTGCCCCTGATTTAAAATATATATATATGGCAATAAAGTGTGATTTGAGTAACTGGTCCTTATTCCCTGAGTTGGCCTGGCTTACCTTCATGAGGTCACGATGATGCTCCAGCACGCTGCATGTAGTCTGCCATGTGTCCTGGTAGCACTCCCAGGGATCCACTCTGCAGGAAAATAACACATGATAGATGAACAGCTGTGTACATCTAGGCCCGTATTCATAAAGCGTCTCAGAGTAGGAGTACTGATCTAGGATCAGGTCCCTCCTGTAGATTCATCATAATCTAAAAGGCAAAACTGATCCTAGATCAGCACTCCTACTCACGCTTTATGAATACGTGCCCTGATCTCTATCCTTTTCATTTGTAGGGTAATAGAACTGATGATAATACACATCTGCTAAATACCTCACACATTGTGTCTTGATAGTAACATTGCCAGAAAAACATCCTGTCTCAAAGGACTAATAGAGGAAGTGATGTCATCCTGTTTACTGATAATGATACCTATTTTCACCAGGTCTGTGTCCCAAATGGCACCCTGTTCCCTATATAGTGCACAACAAAAGCAGTGCAGAATGTAGGGAATAGGGTGCCATTTGGGACACACCTTGTTGTTCTGGACGGATAGCCACTGACTCACCTGATCCAGTCGGAGGACTGGACTGCCAGTTGACACATGATGAGACGATGTCTGCTGGGGACGAGGCCCTGTGAACACACGGTGGGATCGATAAAGCTTTCAACCAGTCATTGTGTGCATTGTGTGTGTCACATTGTGTGCACCCTATTCCCTATATAGCGCACTATATCTGGTCAAAAGTAGTGCACTACGTCGGGAATAGAGTGCCATTTACAACGCATACATTGTGTTTATTCTCTTTATTGTATGTCTCTGCATGGTAATCGAATGGTTTGACATGTTTTATTTGTGAGGAATGTACTGTAGGTTTGTTGGAAATTACTGATGACATTCTGTGGCTAATGTCAATCATTTATGCAACCACAAAAATTATAACATACTAATCCAATCCTCATTCGATCTATGTCTTTATCGTGCGAGAGACACAATTATTTAAAAAATGCACATAAGATTCATGATCTGACTGAAACGTCATTTCTCTTACATTTATTATTCATGTTTTCTGTTTCTTATAGAGAGAGAAACTGGGACAAGCTTTTCATTCATTCCAGAAACGGCTCGGGAGAATAGATGACGATAGTATTAGAGGTGGCTTATGTAATCCGAATGCAACACTTACTCATGTCAGTCAGATAAGATTAGGTGATTATTTGTTAGTTACTCAAACTTCATAGATACCAAACGAAGCAGTCTGTGAATATACTGTTAAAGAAGTTCTTACCGGTTTGCCATAGGAGTCATGTACAGGTGAAATGATACCCCCAATCACAATGAACTTCCCTGTTTTGTGCAGGTATTCTCTGGCTTTTTCTGTAAAAGCAGATACAGTACATAACTGTCAACATACTTATCATAGTTCATAGTGTGCACAATATTACAGTTTTAATCAGGTAACCTGTGTCTTATTGTCTGCCATCAGCAAAATGTTTATAATTCTGTCATGAGAAGTTTGGTAACTGAATTTCTTCTTGTCATAAACGGTATTTAACTGTGTTGTCATTCAAAAATGAATAAATGGTTTTCCACAGGGCACTGTTGTGAATCAATCTGATGTATTGCTGAATCTTTTGCTTAAGGTAACCCAAAAATGAATTAACCCTGGCTTGCCAGTATCCATGCAAATTCATTCTTACAGTTTATCTCCAGGGAGACAAATCAAAGAATTCCAGAAGCCATGCTTTAGTTTAGGCTACAAATTAGGTATATAATAACAGCTGTTTTCAATTGGAAGTTGATTGATGAGGACTTTTTGTTTCGACCACAGGGCAAGAATTCATATTTGTATCTATTCACTCTGTTATTGTGGAGTAACGTTACCGCCTGCATGCCACCAATAGAGAAACTGATTATATGAGTCATCTTCAAGCAAGCCTGTCTGTGGAAACTTACTGTAGACTATGTGTTGCAAGTCACCAGCTCAAAGTCTGTGATATACAGTCGTGGTCAAAAGTTTTGAGAATGACACAAATACTAATTTTCACAAAGTCTGCTGCCTCAGTTTTAATGATGGCAATTTGCATATAGTCCAAAATGTCATGAAGAGTGATTAGATGAATTGCAATTAATTGCAAAGTCCCTCTTTGCCATGAAAATGAACTTAATTTCCACTGCATTTCAGCCCTGCCACAAAGGACCAGCTGCCATCATGTCAGTGATTCTCCCGTTAACACAGGTGAGAGTGTTGACGAGGACAAGGCTGGAGATCACTCTGTCATGCTGATTGAGTTAGAATAACAGACTGGAAGCTTTAAAAGGAGGGTGGTGCTTGAAATCATTGTTCTTCCTCTGTTAACCATCGTTACCTGCAAGGAAACACGTGACATCATCATTGCTTTGCACAAAAAGGGCTTCACAGGCATGTATATTGCTGCTAGTAAGATTGCACCTAAATCAACCATTTATCCGATCATCAAGAACTTCAAGGAGAGAGGTTCAATTGTTGTGAAGAAGGCATCAGGGCGCCCAAGAAAGTCCAGCAAGCGCCAGGACCGTCTCCTAAAGTTGATTCAGCTGCGGGATCGGGGCACAACCAGTGCAGAGCTTGCTCAGGAATGGCAGCAGGCAGGTGTGAGTGCATCTGCACGCACAGTGAGGCGAAGACTTTTGGAGGATGGCCTGGTGTCAAGAAGGGCAGCGAAGAAGCCACTTCTCTCCAGGAAAAACATAAGGGACAGACTGATATTCTGCAAAAGGTACAGGGATTGGACTGCTGAGGACTGGGATAAAGTCATTTTCTCTGATGAATCCCCTTTCCGATTGTTTGGGGCATCCGGAAAACACCTTGTCCGGAGAAGACAAGGTGAGCGCTACCATCAGTCCTGTGTCATGCCAACAGTAAAGCATCCTGAGACCATTCATGTGTGGGGTTGCTTCTCAGCCAAGGGAGTGGGCTCACTCACAATTTTGCCTAAGAACACAGCCATGAATAAAGAATGGTACCAACACATCCTCCGAGAGCAACTTCTCCCAACCATCCAAGAACAGTTTGGTGACGACCAATGCCTTTTCCAGCATGATGGAGCACCTTGCCATAAGGCAAAAGTGATACCTAAGTGGCTCGGGGAACAAAACATCGACATTTTGGGTCCATGGCCAGGAAACTCCCCAGACCTTAATCCCATTGAGAACTTGTGGACAAACAAAAACCCACAAATTCTGACAAACTCCAAGCATTGATTATGCAAGAATGGGCTGCCATCAGTCAGGATGTGGCCCAGAAGTTAATTGACAGCATGCCAGGGCGGATTGCAGAGGTCTTGAAAAAGAAGGGACAACACTGCAAATATTGACTCTTTGCAAAAACTTAATGTAATTGTCAATAAAAGCCTTTGACACTTATGGAATGCTTGTAATTATACTTCAGTATACCATAGTAACATCTGACAAAAATATCTCATAACACTGAAGCAGCAAACTTTGTGAAGACCAATACTTGTGTCATTCTCAAAACTTTTGACCACGACTGTACACTGCCTGTGCAAATTGAGCAGAGCCACTACAGATAGAGTCATTTTAGTATGATTAGAGAATGTATTATTGAGAGAGAAAAGTACAAAAGCTAGGTTGAGTTGAGTGTTAATAAGAAAGTCAGAAATCTGGGATGGGTTGAGGCAAAAAAAAAATAACTAAAGTCTTCGTCCTAAATGGCACCCTATTCCATATTTAGTGCACTACTTTTGACCAGGGACCATAGGGTTCTGGTCAAAGTAGTGCACTATATAGGAAATAGAGTGCAATTTGGGACACAGACAAGGAATCTAGTGAAGACATGCAACTATTGAATGAGGTAATAATGAACTACTACCATTACATTCTCAAGAGAATCACAATTCTTCTCAACAATGACTTGAAAAATTGATGAAACTGAATCACTATTAAAATGTATGATTTGACACCATCCACAAGTTTTCATATTCAGTAGTCCTAGTCCTTGATATATGTATGTATTTGCTACTTCTCTTTCTGTTCTTTCATGTAATCCTTTTGTGAGTCAGAAGGGCTCACTGGGGGAGTTTCAACTGCTCCCTATGAGCAACTAGAGTACTTTCATTTTTCTTTAACTGCCACTCCAAGGCATGCAGAGAGGTGGTTTGAAAAATAGGTCATGGAAACATGGATGCTTTCCCCCTCTGCCTCATAATATTCCAGGTTCACTTACTACTGCTGCAGCATAATGATTTCACTCTATCTATTCTAATGACTATCTCTTAGGATTTAGTTATTTTTCAGGGTACTAGCCTATGGTGTACCCTCATATTCCTAATTTTGGATGACAGTCATTTTAACTCTCTTTTATGATAATGGTTTGTATTATAAAATACAGTACTTTACTAGTTCTTCTGTGATTGTTTTCGTCAATATACTGATGCATCTGGCTGGCTGTTGAAATGTGATCTCCCTAACTGTGGCATTGTGCCTTTACTGAATTGTGTGTACTGGATCAGTAGCCTAATGTTTCAAGCAACAGGAAAACCATGATGAAATAGTCCACAGATATTTCATTGATGAAATGTCCGTTGAAAACTGATAACAGGTAGGGCAAAGACAATAACGCAATTGCCTCTATGAATTAATCAAATTGCAAGTCTGCAGTCACAGAACATGAAAAAGAAAGTATATGCAGGACAACAATTATGTCAAAAATTAGAAAATATTTAGTCAGGAGATTTAGATTTGCCATGTGTTTTCTTGACATTTTGCTGCATTTCCATGAATTGGTGAAACCCTGTTGTGTTTAGCCGATTATTTTTACATTATTGCTCGGCTGCACGGAAATATTGATTGTATGCTATTATGATTTGAGATACGATTTCTCATTAGTTATGAGTGACGCAGTATCTGCTATCAGGCAACCAATGCCCAAACATGCTCAAGATGCTCCCTGTGTCCAGTGGCTCAACATCCGTATACTGATACTGCATTACTATCTCAAAATAGCCTAGCCTACTTTTTCAAATCCATTTGCTATTGTTTTTAGGGCTGGTCGGCCTATGCAGCATCCACCTACGTAGACTACACTGAAATGGTACTGTGCGCTTAATATAGTAATAATAACCTGTAGATGGAATGGTTCTGTTGTTAATTCAAGTAATTATTTTAAACATCCGTGGTGTTCAAAAACACACAGCGAAATAAAGACCCCCACGTGAAATTCAATGATAAGACTTTAACTTAATTGACATAATCATATTTCCGTCACTGAGGCCGTCGCCCATTTCAGCACCCCTCTCGTGGACAGCGAATACCATAAATGGCAAAACGCCTACCCAACATCACGCAATTCTGACATTATAATACTGATATATAGGTTAATTGCCATAGTAATCTTGACTCCTGAACGCCTTCTCATTCTTCTACCCACAACATCTGGAGCACAAAACAGCCCTTCAAAATATACAGAAGAACGTATAGGTAATGCTTACCAAACATATGAATGTGTCCTTTAGTGATGGGGTTAAAACTTCCACATGACAGCAAAATAACGTGAGTTTTAGTGTTGTCCGTCATGATATGACTGGATATGAGTCTCTTTTTCTGCAACTACCGATTTGTTCTTCTTTGTTTTGCTGTTAGCGACCGCAGAGAGAGGCGAGGTTCATTTGGATGCGGCAGTATCCCAGTCTCCTCGCAGGATACAGAGCGTCACTGCACTCTATATTAAAGGCACAGTACCAAAGGCACTCACAGCACTGGAAAGGCACAGGACCAAAGGCACTCACAGCACTGGACGTTTGAAAATGTATTATTTTACAATACAATTTAAAACAATAGGTAGGCTACATTGGCATTTATTATAGACTTCGTGTGGCCTCTGGCAAATTTGCCACATAATGGGGCATGCCACTGATCTAAATATTTCTTCCGTTTTTTAATAGACCTTCTACTACCAGTATTCATTTGCTTCTGACTCCAGTAGCCTAGACGGTCTAGACATGGGATTAAGTGAGAACACTGAACTAATTGTTGTTAAAAGGGCTGATGGCCTTGGCCTTATAGGCTTACTTTAAATGAAAAGTCCACTCAAAACTATATTTTGGTATTATTTTCATTAGTCCACTGTTAATACAGTCCTAAAATGTTTTGAATGTCAGCAGTCAAGTTTTCAAGATATTGACCATTCAAGAAGCAAAGTGTCACTTGATGATGCAAAATGCATCATTTGATGATGTGGCAAGTGATTTTTCCTTTAATGTAAAGAACATTCCATCCTGTCTTTGCTGGCACTAACCATCAAGTTGCAGTTATGGTTTGTGTGGCCTACGGACAATTTACATTTTAGTCATTTAGCAGACGCTCTTATCCAGAGCGACTTACAGTTAGTGAGTGCATACATTATTTTTTTTCATTTTTTATTTTTTCATCGAACCCACAACCCTGGAGTTGCAAAGGCCATGCTCTACCAACTGAGCTACATGGGGCAATTTACCATTATAATAATAATTAGGCCTATACATTTGCTGTGATAGCTTTGCATAATCTACAGTATATGACCCTATCATGCATTTAATAATCTAAAAAATAATTGAGTTTATGTTAATTCGTTATATACTGAAATAAAACTTTTTTTCCTCATAGCCTCCATGAATGTGAGTGTAGACTACCATGTTCTCTGTAAATAGGTCTGGTCTTGGGCGCCCTGGTGCTGTGCTCGCCCCATAACAGAAGAGTCGCTGGTTCAAGCCCCATTCTGGCTGTTCCGAATTCGCTTTGTCTTTGAATCACTACACTGGTGGCAGAGGTGGGATAATTCTGCTGCCTTTTTTTGGTTGTGTTCCCCTGTTCGCATTGGGGTTGGCTGTGTGCAGTATTGCAACCTCCCTGTTGTAAACGAGCATAGGCCTACTATATCTGCCAAGAGGCCAGGACCCTTATGGCAAAGTTGACTCGGCTTGTGATGTGAAATAGGCAATCGAACTGTAAATGTCTGGGTGATTCCATTCTAGTATAGCCTAGAATTAACCTCTTGGTTAACCTAGTTATCCTAGGTTAATTTGGATAATTTTCCTAATTCTGACCAAGGCAATTGAGGTCAGAATGGATATATTATTGTAGGTCAATGTGACCACGAAGCAGGCCCACTGGCTTGAAACACAATTTGAAAGCTGGCTAACCATACCTTGAGCTGCTCATAATTTGCATGGTGTATACTTGCCGCGTTCAAAACAACTCGGAACTCGGACATTTCCGACTTGGAAACGTGTAGAAAGATGAGGTCCGACTTTCCCACTCGGAAAGTATCAGAATCAACCAATAGGAAGCTCAACACAAAAACCTTACGCAAATTTTAACTCGGAGATTTTAGAGTTTCAGAGTTGTCTAGAACCCAGCAACTGGGCCGGTGGCTCTGCTTGTGACAGAGTGACGAACAATATGGCGCCGGGAGTAGCGCTTGCTTTTGGACCAGTCGTTGTCTAAAGACCGTAGATCGGACAGGATGAACCTCTGCGCCCAATATTTACGGTAAATGTAAAATTATACATTTCTGAAATAGTTTTTTTCTCACCTAACGTTACTGCTTAATCTTATTTGTGTTATCGCCATAAGTTGCCGTGCTGCTATCTAGCTAATTAGCCAACGCAGCGTTAGCAACGCGTTATTTGAGCTAGCAGCTAACTAACGTTACCTATTTGAATGAAATTTCACTAAAGGTGCAATCCTTGTTGTTTATTCATGTTAAAAACGTGTGTGACTATGAGTAGGGCCAGTTATTAGCTAGCTATGGCTGTTACTGCTAGCATGTTAGTTTGCTAAAATACACAGTAGTATTCTAGCTAGCTAGTAACGTTAGGATGACTAGCTAGTTCACGTTAGCTTGCTAGGTCGATACGATAACACGTTAGCGAAGCTTTTACTAACCACCATGGTTATTTCCATAGAGAAGGAAAAAGCTAGTCAGTAGTATGTGTCGTGAAGAAAATGGATAGCTAGGTACTACGTTAATTCTCGAGCGCGTTACGTAGTTAACAGCAAACTAGTTTAACCATAGCCGTTAGCTAGCTAACCTAGTAGCGCCCCTGCCCTTGTTTGGTAGTTAGCAAAGGTTAGCCTGTTGGGCATGTCGTAGCTTGGTAGCTAGTTAGCTACTGGATGTCGGACTGAGTCCGGATGTCTACCATTTAACTAGCTAAACTGAACTAGTTAGTCACTGCAGTGAACCTTTCTGTCCACATTGCTTACTAACAATATTCAAAAAATGGCTGGCTAAATGGGCTTTGGCTTTAGTAAAACGTTACAGCTGAGACTAGTGTCATTGGATTAACCAGGCAAGGATGTTGTAAATCAAACGCCAAGTAAAGTCAGCAAGCCAAATATAACCAAAGATTAATCCACTATAATCAATCTAAAGTCGTAGCCAACTAGCGACTGGTGACAGTCGTTGGCTGACGCTAGATGAAATGTGGTATACATGCATTCCAGTTTGGCCTGTTTGAATGCGAGTTTGCTGGATTGACACTTCACTGTGCATGTCTCACGAAATGAAACCAAGAATTTGCTGTTTTTATGAAAATATACAGGTCCTTTGTTATATCAGAGAGGATTTGGCGAATGTTTGGTTGTTGCCAGATATTGGGATGTCATAGCAAGTCGCGCTCTCTGGATAAGAGCGTCTGCTAAATGACGTAAATGTGCTTTAGCAAGCACAGGGGCAGAAACACTGCGAGCCCTGTCTATTATTATTCTTCATCCCTAGCCCGACCATTGAGCTACACCACGAAGGTGCCCGACCATTGAGGCACACGATGAAGGAGAACAGCAACAGTATATGGCCAATCTTGCTTAGTTTACGAGATACCAGTAGGATTGTATAATTTGAATGCATTGCAATCCAACAAAGCAGTCTATTGGCGATGGAAAGATGCGATAGTGAGAAGTAGTCAATTGCATAAGACGACAATCTATGTTTCCTCCTATGTTTTCCATTGAAACTAGTAGTAGCTGTAGTTTTTAGCCTATCCCTTTCCAGCATGTCAAACCAGGAATACAATCTCCAGTTACAGGTTTGATTGAATTTAGGAGTTAGTGGCAGATGACTTTAATCCCCATAGTTTTAATGTTAATCTTTTTAAATGTGCAATACAGTACTTTGTTTAAATCACTGACCTTAATTCCTTATGGTTTATACTAGGTAGCAATGTAGGATGTGGTTACATTTGACATTTTCCCCCCCCAGTGGGTCTGTATTGATTGACTTAGCTTACCTCCTCTTTTGTTTACATCCGAGCAGGCAGGCAGAGGCCCTGAAGGCTGACATGACAGGTATGTTCACACCTCAAATTTGGGCTTCCTTTGTTGTTTTAATCCACAACCCCTGCATATAGAGTCTATGAATTGCAGACAGTATTGCTTTTGATAATATCTTCTCTTAATGTCGATAGTTTTGGTCTTGAAAGCTTTTATACTTGTCTGTTTTGGATGTTGATCATCCCCATAGCTGGGACAGGGATTGCATATTAATTTGTCATATTCTGCATATGTACCCCAAGGTATCTATGAATAGTCTCACTGTTGTAGGCCTATTTGATGAAGGATGTTTAGCCTATAGAAATATCTCATTCTAGTGGTTTAGTCTACACGGTAATCCATTTGAAGTGTATAAAATATCAGTGAGAGGAGTGCCCATAATGTTCTCCTTTCCCCTAGATTTTAAGCTTGGTGCAGCAGAGGTTTGGACTTCAAGGCAGGCGCTTCAGGACTTGTACCAGAAGATGCTGGTGACTGACCTGGAGTATGCTTTGGACAAGAAAGTGGAGCAAGATCTGTAAGCCCCAGTTTACATGACATTGATTATGTTATGAAACCGATCAGCCAGCCTACTACTCTTGCTAGGTCTAGGTGTCTTAGTCTCGCTTCTTAACTTTTAGATGGTCCTAATTTTATAATGAAAAAATGTTTTGGTGTCTTTCTGAAACACATCTGAAGGTCACATAACTATATGTTGTGGTATGTATTTCTGTTTCATTGACAGTCATTTGACCCATATGCCTAATGTCAAAATACTGTCTTTAGTCCAGTAGTTCTTAAGCTAGTTGAATGACCTTATAACTGGAAATTACATTTGTAAGATTGCAAGACAACTATAAAGAAAGTAGATAAGTTTAGTGAGTCAGCTTGCGTTCAAGCACAATACAGCTATTGTATTGTTGGAATTAGATGGATTATCATCAGCTGTTTGATTAAACTCTGAAACTAGAAATTATACGTTGATTTGATTTTCTCACAATTTTTCAGCTGGAACCATGCTTTTAAAAATCAAATAACAACACTACAGAGTCAAGCCAAGAACCGAGCCAACCCCAATAGAAGTGAAGTGCAGGCCAATCTGTCCCTATTTCTTGAGGCAGCTAGTGGATTCTACACACAAGTAAGTTACAACTACAATGTAGCCTAACTAGGGTTGGCATAATTGCCATATAACTGTGTAACAGATGTTTATGGATGAAGACCGTCATGAAAATAAAATGTAATAACCGTAAAAACAAGTGTGGATAGATAGATATAGAGAGAGATGTATATATCTCTATATAGTACATTCGGAAAGTATTCAGACCCCTTCACTTTTTCCACATTTTGTTACATTACAGCCTTGTTCTAAAATGGATTAAATTGTTTTTCATCAATCTACACACAGCACCCCATAATGACAAAGCAAAAACAGGCATACATTTTTGCGAATTTATAAAAAACGGAAATATTACATTTACATAAGTATTCAGACCCTTTACTCAGTACTTTGTTGAAGCACCGTTGGCAGCGATTACAGCCACGAGTCTTCTTGGGTATGATGCTACAAGCTTGGCACACCTATATTTGGGGAGTTTCTCCTATTCTTCTCTGCAGATCCTCTCAAGCTCAATCAGGTTGGCTGGGGAGCGTCGCTGCACAGCTATTTTCAGGTCTCTCCAGAGATGTTCGATCTGGTTCAAGTCCGGGCTCTGGCTGGACCACTCAAGGACATTCAGAGACTTGTCCTGAAGCCACTCCTGCGTTGTTTTGGCTGTGTGCTTAGGGGCGTTGTCCTGTTGGAAGGTGAACCTTCGCCCCAATTTGAGGTCCAGAGCGCTCTGGACCAGGTTTTCATCAAGAATCTCTCTTTACTTTGCTCCGTTCATCTTTCCCTCGATCCTGACTAGTCTCCCAGTCCCTGCCGTTGAAAAACATCCCCATAGCATGATGCTGCCGCCACCACACTTCACCGTAAGGATGGTATTGGCCAGGTGATGAGCGGTGCCTGGTTTCCTCCAGACGTGACGCTTGGCATTCAGGCCAAATAGTTCAATCTTGGTTTAATCAGACCAGAGAATCTTGTTTCTCATGATTTGAGAGTACTTTAGTTGTCTTTTGGCAAACTCCAAGCGGGCTGTCATGTGCCTTTTACTGATGAGTGGCATCCGTCTGGCCACTACCATAAAGGCCTGATTGGTGGAGTGCTGCAGAGATGGTTGTCCTTCTGGATAGTCCTCCCATCTCATTTACATTTACATCATTTAGCAGACGCTCTTATCCAGAGCAACTTACATCTCCACAGAGGAGCTCTGTCAGTGACCATTGGATTCTTGGTCACCTCCCTGACCAAGGCCCTTCTCCCCCGATTGCTCCATTAATTTGGACAGGGACAATGTACAACATAAGTCACAAGCTTGATGTATTCATTGCGTGCTATGAATTTTGGACCAATACTTTTGGTCCCCTAAAATGGGGGGGACTATGTACAAAAAGTGCTGTAATTTCTAAATGGTTTACCCGTGATGGATGAAAATACCCTCAAATGAAAGCTGTCAGTCTGCTATTTAACCTCATAGTCATTGTAGAATTTCAAATCCAAAGTTCTGGAGTACAGAGCCAAAACAACAAGAATTGTGTCACTGTCCCAATACATTTGTAGCTCCCTTTCTAAACATGAAAACATTATATACAAAAGAACAACATTCATACATCAGACATTTAAAAGCAAAAGTCAGGACATAGACAAGTGTCAATACATTACACATGAAATGATGTTTGAAGCTCTACAACGTCAGAATGACAGATAAAGCACAGCTCGTCTGCTCTTAATAATACTTGATCCTGGCCTCTAACAGTTACTACAGGAGCTGTGTACTGTGTTCAACGTGGACTTGCCTTGCCGTGTGAAGTCATCTCAGCTTGGAATTATCAGCAATAAACAGACCAACACCAGCACCATTGTAAAACCCCAACCCAGCTCTTGCTCTTATATCTGCCAGCATTGTCTCGTCCACCTTGGAGACATCGGTGAGTGTTTTCACATTATCGCTACAAAATAAATTCACTGGGCAGATCATTTTGTGGTTAATATTTTTTAGCAGACACTGAAGCAGTGCTTTGAGGTGTTTTGCTTATATGCTTCTCCCCCCCTTCCAGCACGATATCGCAACCAAACCAGCCAAGCAGAGTCCTATTACAGACACGCAGCTCAACTTGTCCCTTCAAATGGTAAGTACTTTATACAGAAGTTTTAATGTACAGTATTTGTTTAACGGTACACACAGCATCAATGTGCTTCTTTGCACATTCCCAAATTTCACCTGACAAGGAAATCATTTCAGGATATTAAGTCTTCTGTCAACCTGTTGATCTGTCAATGTCTCTCCTCTCCAAAAGGTCAGCCTTACAATCAGCTGGCCATCCTGGCCTCCTCTAAAGGGGACCACCTCACAACGATATTCTACTACTGCAGGAGCATCGCCGTCAAGTTCCCTTTCCCTGCAGCCTCCACCAACCTGCAGAAAGCTCTAGCTAAAGCTGTTGAAAGGTATCATTGAGCGTTTTTATTGTAGCCTCATTTCAAGCGGTGTTATGCTTAGCTGTATCTATTTTCCCACCTTTATCAACCATCATTTGGGATGGGACTAATGAGCAGTTTGATTTCCATCTTAACCGGTGTTGATATCACCCAGCTGGTTTACAGTGTGTAGACTTTAGGAACTGAACTTGTTCTATGTATACTTAATCCCTGTCTCTTGTCTTCAGCCGCGATGAGGTCAAAACAAAGTGGAGTGTGTCAGATTTCATCAAGGCCTTCATCAAGTTCCACGGTCACGTTTACCTGAGCAAGAGTCTGGAGAAGCTTAACAACCTGAGGGAAAAGCTGGAAGAACAGTTTCAGGTAATGTTTTAAAGTAAAGTTTAAATCCTCGCATACTTTGTGAAGGGGAACTAAGGATATAGACCTTTCAAACCAATATGTTTTTCAAACAACTTAACCATCCAGACAACTTTTTGCAGACTTTTCTTTATAGATGAAAGGTATTGCTGGTGACAAAGCATCTACTTTTATTTCCGCCAACCGACCTAGTCATGATTGCGGTAATGTTCTGCCTATGGCTTAGTATGAACTGTAGCTGTAATGCTGAGGCGGCATTGGCACGCACTATGCTCTTAAGGTCTTGATGGTTGCTAGGCAGCGCCCGTTACTACTATCCACCTGGCAGTTCTAAACTTTGCAAGGGATGTCTCTTCACTTATCTTTTCGCATAGCCCACCACATGCACTGTTTTCTTAACCACAACTGGATGGATCCATATATAATTCCTGTTGGAATAAATATCACTGAATTACAAAAATATTGAATAAAGTAGGCTAATGCAATTGAAGGCATCAAATTGTTGCTTACTGAAATTGGCAAAGTTATCCAATTGTTATAATACATTTGAAGCAATAGCCTATACCCGCGTGTGGTCCATTATTTCAGCACCGTTTCGCGTTGCTTTGAGACAAGCGTGGGGACTCGATCGTCTTGATAAATCAATCAATGTCAGATTTTTCTTTTCACTGAATCGCTGTTTGGATATTGGTTAGGCTACAGTTAGGCTGGGGAAATGTTAGCTAGGTTGAGCTGAGTGCTGCTCATGGTCATCTTGTCCAGCTGGCTCATCTATTAGAAAATGTTGCCATGTTATGTACACTGAACAAAAAATAAACGCAATAAGTGCTGGTCCCACATTTCATGAGCTGAAATAGAAGATCCCAGAAGTTTTCCATACGCACAAAAAGCTTATTTCAAAAAATTAATATGCACAAATTTGTATACATCCCTGTTAGTGAGCATTTCTCCTTTGCCAAGATAATCCATCCACCTGACAGGTATGGCATATCAAGAAGCTGATTAAACAGCATTATCATTACACAGGTGCACCTTGTGCTGGGGGCAACAAAAGGCCACTCAAAAATGTACAGTTCTGTCACACAACACCACAGATGTCTCACGTTTTGAGGGAGTGCGCAATTGGCATGTTGACTGCAGGAATGTCCACCAGATCTGTTGCCAGAGAATTAAATGTTTATTTCTCTACCATAAGTAGAGATATGTACCTCTTCTATGAAAGTCTTTGCATTACTGCACTAAACAAGCTATGGGCCGGTTTCCCAGACACTGATTGAGCCTAGTCCTGGACTTAAAAATATTCTCAATGGAGAATCTACTTTGCAAGTACTTTTTAGTTCAGGGCTTAATCTTTGTCCAGGAAACTGCCCAAAGATGTCTGAAGCTACCCCAATTCCATATATAACACCATTGTTTTTTTTTGCAGAGGCTGATTCTGCAGAAAGCCTTCAGCTCCCAGCAGCTGGTCCACATCACAATTATCAACATGTTTGAGCTGCACCATCTGAGGGACTTCGGCAACGAAGCAGACGACCAGACCTTCAGCTCCGAGGAGCCAATCGGCTGGTTCCAACTTCTCGGCCTCTTCAGTATGTCCCCCAACTCCAATTGTCTCTCAATATGCACGAGACAACTTACCTTGTGAATGACATGCCTGTTTGTGGTTATGCAGCTGCTGTTTTTAGATTTGGAGTTTTACTTGCTTTATTTTATAATCTGGAAGTACGGATAACTGATTTGATAACATCCATCTTAGATTTAACTGTATCAACTGCAGGGTGCTTTCTCACGGCCCCACTAGTAAGATTACCTCTAACTCTTTTCTCGACCTCACTCTCTGTGGAATTGGAATTATTCAAGGAGCCAGGTTGTTGGTGGTGGTGTTTTAATGTGGTGGTTAATCTTCCTTTCCCACAGTGTCATTTCTGGGTGTCATGTGTAGCCGGGCACTGCTGAACAAGAACCGAGGAGAGGAGATCATGGGAGAATGTCCATTGCCGGCCATCAAGGTGTCCCTGGACTGGCTCAAACTACGACCAACCGTTTTTCAGGACGGTGCCGTGGACAGACGACAGTAGTATGTGTATCTTTTCTCTTTCAATGTCACTGTTTGCCCTCTAGGTGTTTAGTTAGATACATTCTGCCTGTCTGATATTGTAGCATATTGTATTGTTTACTAGTTTTGGACTCTTTCTTTTAGATCTTAGCAATAGCAGTAATACTTTTGAATGTGGTTTTGGAATGTCTGTATTTAGTTAAACAAGATTTTGCTCTTATTTCACCTTAGTGTTTGGCCTTGGCTGGTGTCCATTCTGAACAGTTTCCAACCGAAGGAAGATGATGTTTCCTGTGCATCAGGTAATGGCCATGCTTTTGATACGCACATTTTATCACATTTTGTTGATTGTCTCTAATGTCCCTTACCTCTCTTCCAGTGACTCCACTTCCAGAGGAGTTTGAACTGCAGGGTTTTTTGGCTCTCAGACCAGCTCTACGGTACATACACTACATACCCTTTTGTCTCAGCCTCTCTTCCATATAGAATGTGGGGTTGTGTGCATACCATGTTCCACGTTTTCTTGTATTAACCCTGGTCTGTTTTGGTGTACTCCTTTTCCAGGACCCTTGACTTCACTAAAGGCCACCAGGGTGTTGCTGTGGACAAGGAGGGTCTGCCAGTCCGTGCCCGTCACCAGAGGCTCATCAGCCTGGGGAAATGGGTGGCAGACAACCAGCCAGGGTGAGTCTTCCTCTCTCTACCCACTACTGTTTTAAAGACTTATTATGAACTACCACATCCATATTGACAATATAAAAGTAGTTTCCATCTTCGAATAATTGCGTACTTTTAAAAGATGCAACAGTATTTTACAAGGCCTGTGTTTACGTTGGACTCCCATGTACATTGGACAATAAAGTAATCTGTGTGTTTCAGGCTGATTCAGTACAAAGTCAGCGACGGCCTGCTGCTGTTCGTCACCGACATCGAGGAACTGGCCATCGAAGAGCCCCAAGAGAAGGATGCCCCTGTGCTCCAGGAGTCCTCCAATGGAGAGCAGACCCCCAACGAGGGCAACATGGGCTTGAAGTCAGTCCTGTCCATCGGCAAGACCCAGAACAGCGTGTTGGAGATCGGCGAGAGGCCCGTGGTGACCTTCAAGGAGAACATCAAGCCCCGGGAGCAGAGCAGGGATCCCAGCCGCATCCACCACCAGAAGGAGGCAGGGAAGGAACGGAGGGAGTTCGGCAAAGGCAACGGCACGCCGGGAAAAGGAGAGCTGAAGCGGGATGGCAAGAGGAAGAGTGAGGTGAAGAAGAACAGCCATGAGAAAGCTGCAGACGCAGGGAAACAGGTCAAACAAATGCATTGTTTTTCTTTAAGTTGGGATATATCCTGTGATTGTATGTATGTGTCCCAAATTGCACCCTATTATCAATATAGTGTATTACTTTTGACCAGATCCCTATGGGATGCAGACATGTTTACTGTGGTTGAAGGCTTAACTACCTTACTGAGTTTGTGTGTCTTTGTGCAGGTGAAAGCCCAGCCGGAGATGAGGAAGACGCCAGTGTCTGAGGCCAGGAAGACTCCAGTCACTCAGACCCAGACTACCTGCTCCTCCCAGTTCATCCCTATCCACCACCCGGGAGCCTTCCCTCCCCTGCCCAGCCGACCAGGTACCAGCGCCACCTCTCACAGTGATCACAGTGCCTAGATTGAACAGTTTCACACGTAAAATATTTTTTGGATCTGAGAGTAGCGAATAACCCTCTCTGTTTTATTTGTAAACTGTTCGCAGTTCAATTGTATTCTGCCATGTGAATTAATTAAATGAACTTGATCTTTCCAGGTTTCCCCCCTCCGGCCTATGTGATCCCTCCTCCCGTGGCGTTCTCCATGAACCCCGGCTTCACCTTCTCTACGGGAATGTCTGTCCCCGGGCCGTTCCTGCAGTCGTCCTCCCACCCTCAGCAGCCCGGTGCCCAGCAGGTAAAGGGAGACGTGCTCAACTCTAAGGTCCAGAATACAGGACACAGTTTAAGCTTAATCCTGGATTTAAAAGGACTTTTAATGGAGAATCTCCATTGAAAAGGCCTTTTAGTCCAGGACTATGTTTAATTTGGGAAAACACCACCTGATCCTCTTGTGTAAACAAATACAAATGTGCTTGGAACCCAAAAAACTACAGCATAAGAAAAATGAATAATGTATTTTTCATGGCATCCAGCAGGTGCAGGTTCAGGCTGGGAAGCCGTCGCACATTCCATACAGCCAGCAGAGGCCGTCAGTGCCGGGGGCCATGAACCAGGGGCCCCCACAGGGCCAGCCTCAGCAACAGCCTTCCCAGGCCCAGCAGGCCATGCAGCAGGTGCAGCTCCAGGTCCAGGCTCTTGTCCAACAGCAGCAGTCGCCCACCAAGCCTGTGCAGCCAGGACAGCAGGGCAAAAGCCCACCTCACCATCCTGGGATGCAGCAGGTACATTTATAGATCACAATGGTTCTGGGCTGGTAAGGAACTAATAGATAACATCAGTCCAGTCTGTTGAGAGCCAAAATTGTTATTTACAGGAATGATATTGTATTCTGCTGGAATGAATGAGCTTGTCTGTTAGAGGCAGCTTTAATGTTTTGCGTTGCAACTTGAAATGTATGACGAGCGTCATGTTTTTCCTGCATAGATAGACTGTTTTTGTGCTACAGGGGAAAATGTATGACAAGTGTACTGTTTTCCTCCTGACCAACAGTACATGCAGGTAGATCAGGCTGGACAGATGTGGGGCCAGCACCAGGCCCAGCAGCACCAGGCCCAGCAGCACCAGGCCCAGCAGCACCAGGCCCAGCAGCACCAGACTCAGCAGCACCAGACCCAGCAGCACCAGACACAGCCCACCATGCAGAAGATGCAGGCCATGCAGATGCCTGTCAAGCAGCCCTACTACATGGGAAGCGCCCAGGACCCCCTCAAGCTCTTTGAGCAGCAGCCGTATGCCATGCAGACGGTGCCCCAGCAGCAACAGCAGAACAGCATGGACAAGAAGATGAAGTACCCGGATGTGAAAATGCAGGATTTTTACTGGGAGCCTTCCTACCGCATGGGGGATAGCAGACAGATCGTGGGGGAGAGGATGGGCAAGCGGCCGCCCCCCGGGGCCTTCCACCAAGACCAGGACAACGCACCCAGAGGGCCTCCCTTTGAGGTGAGTTTTGGTGAACTCCTCAACCACCTAGACCTAAATTGCATACCAAATGGCACTCCATTCTTTATTTAGTGCACTACTTTTGACCGGGTGCCATTTGGGACAAAGCGCTGCAAATTAGGGAATGGAGCGTTTAAGGAGAAGAGAAGGAAGGGTTGTCGAATAGGGTTGTTCTTATACGCTTTATTTTCTATAACCAGTTTCCATCCAACCTTTTTATTGAGTAAAGTATGTCGGATTAAAAAAGTCATGACCGGCCTGATGGAAACAGAACATTTGTCGGTAAACTTTCCAAATGTCGACAAAACAAAATACGCTGTTAAAATTAATTATGCGAGATGTCTGTGGAAATGCTTTTATGTGCACATTTTGAAATAATAATAATAATAATATCGACGTAAACTTGGAGTCAGATGATGACGTGGTCCTCCCACTATGTCGGGAAAGCATGCAGTTTATTAGGCTACAGATAAGGCTAGAAATAAGTTATGATGTACTTCACAGTGTGGTGAAAGTGCAAGGTGATGAGCTTGATGCTCTTTTCCAATATACAGCTCTGGAAAAAAGTAAGAGACCACTGCAAAATGATCAGTTTCTCTGGTTTTACTATTTATAGGTATGTGTTTGGGCAAAAATAACATAAACTACTGACAACATTTCTCCCAAATTCCAAATAAAATATTGTCATTTAGAGCATTTATTTGCAGAAAATGACAACTGGTCCAAATAACATAAAAGTTGCAGTGTTGTCAGACCTCGAATAATGCAAAGAAAATAAGTTCATGTTCATTTTTAAACAACACAATACTAATGTTTTAACTTAGGAAGAGTTCAGAAATCAATATTTGGTGGAATAACCCAGATTTTCAATCACAGCTTTCATGCGTCTTGGCATGCTCTCCACCAGTCTTTCACATTGATGTTGGGTGACTTTATGCAACTCCTGGCTCAAATATTCAAGCAGCTCGGCTTTGTTTGATGGCTTGTGACCATCCATCTTCCTCTTGATCACATTCCAGAAGTTTTCAATGGGGTTCAGGTCTGGAGATTGGGCTGGCCATGACAGGGTCTTGATCTGGTGGTCCTCCATCCACACCTTGATTGACCTGGCTGTGTGGCATTGCGCATTGTCCTGCTGGAAAAACCAATCATCAGAGTTGGGGAACAATGTCAGAGCAAAAGGAAGCAAGTTTTCTTCCAGGACAACCTTGTACGTGGCTTGATTCATGCGTCCTTCACAAAAACAAATCTGCCCGATTCCAGCCTTGCTGAAGCAACCCCAGATCATCACCGATCCTCCACCAAATTTCACAGTGGGTGCGAGACACTGTGGCTTGTAGGCCTCTCCAGGTCTCCGTCTAACCATTAGACGACCAGGTGTTGGGCAAAGCTGAAAATTGGACTCATCAGAGATGACGACCTTACTCCAGTCCTCTACGGTCCAATCCTTATGGTCTTTTGCAAACCTCAGCCTGGCTCTTCTTTGCTTCTCATTGATGAAGGGCTTTTTTCTAGCTTTGCACGACTTCAGCCCTGCCCCTAGGAGCCTGTTTCAAACCGTCCTCGCCGTGCACTTCACCCCAGCTGCCGTTTGCCATTCTTTTTGTAGGTCACTTGATGTCATCCTACGGTTGTTGAGTGACATTGGAATGAGTTGGCGGTCATCCCAGTCAGTAGAAAGTCGTTTTCGCCTTCTGCCGGTCTGTAGCTTTGTTGTCCCCAATGTCTGCTGCTTGACCTTGTTCTTATGAACCGCCGTCTTTGAAATTTTAAGGATGGAAGCAACCTGACGCTCACTGTATCCCTCTGCCAGTAAAGCCAGAATTGACTTTCCTTTTCAACTCTTTTGGCATGGTCAATAGTTATTTTTTGATTAATATTACTTTTGAGGTACTATTAGCATTTTGCCATCCAGCTGGTCCTATTGCAAGAGGATAGTGATGACCACAGCAGTGGTTTTTATACTTTTCCTCGTTAAATAAGATTTAGTTCAGGTGATCACCTAATCAGTACCTAATTCAGTAGAATGAGGTGTGCCTGTGTTGGAATTCAACAGACACTGGAATGGAATAGCTGTCATACATGTAGAGATGCTGATTTAAGAAAAATGTGCAGTGGTCTCTTAATTTTTTCTACAGCTGTATATCGAGGGTCTTATTCTGGTGACATGATCATTGATGCTTGTTTGGCTGCCGTTTGACATACAAATAATCTTGCTCTTTTGTTCATAATAATCTCATCATGTAGGCTATAGGCCTTCCTTCACTGTATCTGCCAGCTGTTGGCTAGAGCGCACTTGCCAATACCAGAGTGGGCACACTTGCTATGTAACGCAACATTTGTTGTGCGAAAACCATCAGTAGAGTTGAAATGCAGTGGAAACTCGTTTAACTTGTATTTCTTATTCTGTACATGGGAATTTAACCATAAAAGGTATTTTTATGTGCTCTACGTCATCACGCACAACCTTTTATCCTCAACAAGTCAATTTGATGGAAACACATCTCTGGTGGGAAAATGCGCATATTGGGTTTAATGCGGATTTTAGAATATTTGCATGAAAATCTGTCGCCAATTGGATGGAAACCTATTTTATGTTTCCTTTTCTTGTTTCTGTTCCTAACACGTCTTTAGTGTGTTTACAATTTGGTATATGGATGGTGTAACTGTTCTTGTAACAAAGTGGTGAGAGGATGCATATTAGGCTATATGATGCCTATGCTGAATGGTACATTAGCCTACTCAACACTAAATGTTGGATTTAAGTCCATTGGGTCTCGCTGGACTTGTTATTGGCCTGGCGTAGGCTTTGGAAATTCAGTCCTGGACCCACAGGAAATATATCCAGCATTTGGATTTAAAGATCTGGTATTGGACTGACCATAATTGTTTGTTTGAGCAACTGATTGGGAGCCATGTTGTTCTTATGGAGTGTATTACATAATGCTTGCAGGTTCCTCCCACTTCTGTTTTGGCCTCATGTTTTCATTTTTCTAAGGTGGTCGACTTGACTAGGAAGGAATTTCAATGTTGAAGTACTATCTGGTTGGATGATCAATCTCCAGCATCTTGTATTGGTGTCAAATTGTTATGCTTGTTGTTATGCTTGAACAACTCCAATGTATGGGCTTATATGGCACAATAATGCCTTTGGTTAAATTACTCACCAACCCAGCGTGAGGACAGGGCTTGGTGTAAAGTATTTCTGTATCTTTGGAATACTAGGCCTATCTTTTTACTACCTTTACTGGCTTCGCCGCATCTTTGGATAACTTACCTCTTTACCAACCTATTTCTTACTGGCTTACCTTTTCTGTTTCTTTCTTTTTTCCTTCCATCCCTTTTGCTTCATTCTCTCACTAGGACAAGAGCTCCCCTCTTCTGCCTCCAGACCTGTTAAAAAGTATATCAGATTTTGAGGAGGAGGAAGAGCTGGCCTTTACTAAGCCTCATGGTTTCTACCAGGCCTTGGCTGGCCCTCTTAGCACTGCTCCAGGACGAAATATATTTGTATGTAGTTTACTTCTCTTAACGTAATCCCCCTGGCTTAACCAGCATGTTAAACATCAGGACACGTATTCATAAAGCCTGCTGATCTAGGATCAGTTTTAGAACATAATGAATAAGATAACATGGACGGGGGGTGCCTGATTCGAGGTCAGCACTCCTATGAGACGCTTTATGAATACAGGCCAGATTCACCTTCACAACTAGTTTTAAGCAGCATTGTCTGTGACGTGAGTAGAATACTTGAGTGGTAAGGATATGGCTCATTTAAATACTGTAAGGCTAATATGTTAAATAAGAGTTCAGAATGTGTACATATATTTTTCCAGGCTAGTGTTGATATGATTGTGTGGTTTTGTTCCTTATTCTATGTTAACAGAAGTGGACCCAGTACTGTGCATTTGGAAGATTAAGCTAAATGTTGTGAATGTTGCAATGCATGATTCCTGTAAAATGTTGTAGGCATGCCTACATTGTCCACAATGAGAGAAAAATACATTTTTGGACATGATCAGGTTGAACATACTTTAACTGGGATTACATTATACATTTTCCAACATATTGTGTAAATTGCAACCCTATCAGTATTAATAGCAAACATACAAACTCCTGCAGCGTCGACTAGGGAGAATGTGCTGATGGAATCAATGACATTTATCAGAAGTATTAGTTAATACTGTAACTGTTTTCCCCAACTCTCTCCTGTAGTTGCCAAATCAGTCAAGAATGGAGAGTGGCTCTGAGGTGATGGGCCAGTCGTCTTCTCTCATGCCCTTATCTGGGTTCCCAATTCAGGTCTGTATGTATGCATGGGAAAAGCTCTGCCCTGCCTCCAGACTTGTTTTGACTTCTGTTTGTGTGTGGAAAGGAAAATGTCTGCAGCATCTCACAGGCAGTAGTTTAAGGTCACTGTGAGCCAGATTTGTTACTGTAGTCTCACTGAGCTTCTTTAAGGATGTTTGCTCTTTAATACCAGTTGGGTTTTAAATGCCATGTTTAATGTTGATAACTAAAGGGGTATGTATGACTGGCATTTTGATCGTATGACAAAGGCCTAATTGTGTATGTTTTTTTTCTTGGTTTAGGAGAGTTCCTATCAAAACAACAGCATTTTCAGCCAGGCCTATGGGAAGAACATGGCTCCCAACCCCAAGCCTGATGCTCCCATGCTTCACCAGGAACCTTCTCTCTACTCCCTGTTTGAAGGAACTCCATGGTCCCCGTCCCTCCCCGCCAGCTCAGGTACCTGCCTCCGCTCTCTTCTTCCCCACTTTTCACACCAAGCTGTCCATAAACATCACAACAGTACCCCTGTTAGTGTTAAATAACACGCCTAGCATCTGAAAGGGTCGATATTTCAATATAATCGTATTGAAAAACATTTCATAAAGGCAGAAATTATCCGTTAGAAATTAAGACATATTTGCATGTACTTTTATTAGATTATAATTACATTATTATATTTCTCCATTTCCATAACAGACCACTCTACACCAGCAAGCCAGTCCCCCCACTCTTCCAACCCAAGCAGTTTACCCTCTTCTCCACCCACGCACAACCATGGCTCCGTCCCCTTCTCTAACTTCGGCCCCATAGGAACACCCGACAGCCGAGACAGGAGGATGGTCGACCGCTGGAAGGTAGAAAAGACGGGTAAGTCAACCTCTGGAATCTAAATGTATACATTTTATCCCTCTACCTCTTATACCCACTGATATATGTAATGAATGTCATGTTTCGTATAACAATTTAGACTTTTCTAGACATTTTGTGAAGTTATTCTTAAGTCATGTCGTTTATAATTTATAATGAAAACCTCTGTTTTTGTCCAGTAGCTGTGAGTGGGTTTGGTTTGGACTACCTGCCTGCTGCGTCGTCCTCTTCAGACCACCGAACCCCTGAGAACAGCTGGCACCAGGGGAACGCCCCCAGTAGCTCCTGGGCCGCCCAGGAGTTGCCCATGGAAGACTCCTCCACTGTGCTCCTGGACAGTCTGAAGGTACCACACGACACACACACAACTTTCTTACCTTTTAGGGTTGCAAAAGTCTGGTAACTTTCCCCAAATTCCCATGTTTTCAAGAAATCCCAGTTAGAGAATTCCCGGATTACAAGCTTATTCCCTACTGATTCAAGGAATATTCCAACCGGGACTTCTGGAAAACCTCCGAATTTTGGGAAAGTTACCGGACTAAAGCCACCTTTAGTAGTTTAGAATTATGCGATGTCACCTTTATTGCCACTTATATCACCCCAACAGTATTCTAGGTCCTGTCTAGGGCTGTTGCGGTGACTGTATTACTGCCACACTGGCAGTCATGAGTCAT
The DNA here is from genome assembly GCF_020615455.1 of Coregonus clupeaformis. Taxonomy (NCBI): domain Eukaryota; kingdom Metazoa; phylum Chordata; class Actinopteri; order Salmoniformes; family Salmonidae; genus Coregonus; species Coregonus clupeaformis. The sequence goes on from NC_059205.1 coordinate 40,741,595, forward strand.
GACTGCAGTAAAATTCTACGTGACCGTTGAGTCACAGTAATCTCCTCCTATGCAGTCTGGCATTGTGTTAGTAGCACCCAACTCGCTAACGAACATCAGGTCATTAATGGCCTGGAACTCAGGGCTCTATTGTCCCTCTAACCACTCTGACATCAATGAAAATGCATTCAAAAATCACATAAAACTAGGGCTGACCCCAATTATTCGACTGGTCGATTGTTTGGTCGATAGGCTGTTGGTAGACCAATATTAATTTTTAGTCGAGCAGTAGCATATAGATAGATGGATAGATAGATAGATAGATAGATAAATACATCTATGGCAAACGATATGCCCATCTCAGTGATTGCGGAAGGCCGCGGGGATGGCACAGTCCAAGAAGAAGGGGAGTGTGGCTGCACAATGCACGTCTCTCTCCAGCATGCGCTCTCTCCTGCCAATTTGTGCACATTCATTGTTTCATAAATTAATTGTGTGAATTTGATTATTAGTGTCAATCAATTCCCCATTACATATATCACCAGTAGTACATTTACCGTTAATTCCTATAATTTCTTATCTACAATGTTTGTTTGGTTACGGTAATGTCTGTTATTGTATTCAATAAAGGATTTCAGTCTTTTACCGTTATCATTGTCGGAATGGACACATTGTTTGCAGAGTGCACAACCTACGCTACAAATCAAATCACATTTTATTTGTCACATACGCCGAATACAATAGGTGTAGGCCTTACTGTGAAATGCTTACTTACAAGCCCTTAACCAACAATGCAGTTCAAGAAATAGAGTTAAGAAAATATTGACTAAATAAACTAAAGTAAAAAATAAAATAAAAAGTAAGACAATAAAATAACAATACCGAGGCTATATACAGGGGGTCCCGGTACAGAGTCAATGTGCGGGGGTACAGGTTAGTCGAGGTAATTTGTACATGTAGGTAGGGGTAAAGTGACTATGCATAGATAATAAACAGCGAGTAGCAGCAGTGTAAAAACAAAGGGGGGGGGTCGTCAATGTAAATAGTCTGGGTAGCCATTTGATTAATTGTTCAGCAGTCTTATGTCTTGGGGGTAGAAGCTGTTAAGGAGCCTTTTGGACCTAGACTTGGCACTCCGGTACCGCTTGCCATGCGGTAGCAGAGAGAACAGTCTGACTTGGGTGACTGGCGTCTTTGACAATTCTTTGGGCCTTCCTCTAACACCGTCTAGTATATAGGTCCTGGATGGCAGGAAGCTTGGCCCCAGTGATGTACTGGGCTGTACGCACTACCCTCTGTAGCGCCTTACGGTCGGATGCCGAGCAGTTGCCATACCAGGCGATGATGCAACCGGTCAGGATGCTCTTGATGATGCAGCTGTATAACTTTTTGAGGATTTGGGGACCCATGCCACATCTTTTCAGTCTCCTGAGGGGGAAAAGGTGTTGTCGTGCCCTCTTCACGACTGTCTTGGTGTGTTTGGACCATGATAGTTTGTTGGTTATGTGGACACCAAGGAACTTAACTCACGACCCGCTCCACTACAGCCCTGTCGATGTGAATACACTTCTGAGAAACAAGTTTTGTTTTATTTAATTCCATTTAAGAGTTTTGTCAATTTGTCTTTTGTTTGGAGCGCTCCTGTCAATGTTGAGTAAGGACACGCACCTGATTACTCATAGAAGTTGGCCATAGGCTACCTGGCCTGCGTGCAAATGTAGGCATATATAAATGTGCCCATTTGGGGATCTGATAATATTTGTGATTGGCTTAATGCACCACCACTAATGAGCTGTGGGGCTTCTCAAAGTAATGTTTTCTTCACCTCAAACAGCAAGCAAAGGAAGTCTGTTTTTACATCCATTGAGAATGACAACTCAATGTATTTGAAAAGTCTTTCCTGCTTTCTCCCTTTCGATAACCATTCAGCGTGAAAGGGAAAATGTCATGCTCTGACCCAGTGGAAACGTCATAAAATAGGCCTACCTGATTACTACTTATCCCTTGCGCAAATAGCCAGCCTACAGCTGTGTCTGTCTCGAGCTCACTGGCTCGGTAAACTCTGAGGGCCCAGAATATTTTATACAATGTTGCGAGGAGCTTCAGGCATAGTTGATACAATGTTTAAAGTTAGTTTCAGACAGGCCATGAGTAGTAATATTTATTTTTATCAGGATATTTTCTACCTGCAGGCTGCAATGTTTTTATTTGTTGGCTTTATAGGCTATTTTTACATAGTTGGCATTGTTGGCACTCTGTTTTTCACAATTCCTGACATTTAATCCTAGTAAAAATGCAGTGCTTTAGGTCAGTTAGGATCACCACATCATTTTCAGAATGTGAAATGTCAGAATAATAGTAGAGTGATTTTATTTCAGCTTTTATTTATTTAATCACATTCCCAGTGGGTCAGAAGGTTACATACACTCAATTAGTATTTGGTAGCATTGCCTTTAAATTGTTTAACTTGGGTCAAACGTTTCGGGTAGCCTTCCACAAGCTTCCCACAATAAGTTGGGTGAATTTTGGCCCATTCCTCCTGACAGAGCTGGTGTAACTGAGTCAGGATTGTAGGCCTCCTTGCTCGCACACGCGTTTTCAGTTCTGCCCACACATTTTCTATAGGGTTGAGGTCAGGGCTTTGTGATGGCCACTCCAATACCTTGGCTTTGTTATCCTTAAGTCATTTTGCCACAACTTTGGAAGTATGCTTGGGGTCATTGTCCATTTGGAAGACCCATTGGTGACCAAGCTTTAACTTCTGACTGATGTCTTGAGATGTTGCTTCAATATATCCACATAATTTTCTTTCCTCGTGATGCCATCTATTTTGTGAAGTGCACCAGTCCCTCCTGCAGCAAAGCACCCCCACAACATGATGCTGCCACCTATGTGCTTCACGGTTGGGATGGTGTTCTTCAGCTTGCAAACAACCCCCTTTCTCCTCCAAACATAACAATGGTCATTATGGCCAAACAGTTCTATTTTTGTTTCATCAGACCAGAGGAAATTTCTCCAAAAAGTACGATCTTTGTCCCCATGTGCAGTTGCAAACCGTAGTCTGGCTTTTTTATGGTGGTTTTGGAGCAGTGGCTTCTTCCTTGCTGAGCGGCCTTTCAGGTTATGTCGATATAGGACTTGTTTTACTGTGGATATAGATACTTTTGTACCTGTTTCCTCCAGCATCTTCACAAGGTCCTTTGCTGTTCTGGAATTGATTTGCACTTTTCACACCAAAGTACGTTAATCTCTAGGATACAGAACGCGTCTCCTTCCTGAGCAGTATGACGGCTGCGTGGTCCCATGGTGTTTATACTTGCGTACTATTGTTTGTACAGATGAACGTGGTACCTTCAGGCGTTTGGAAATTGCTCCCAAGGATGAACCAGACTTGTGGAGGTCTACAATTGTTTTTCTGAGGTCTTGGCTGATTTCTTTTGATTTTCCCATGATGTCAAGCAAAGAGGCACTGCGTTTGAAGGTAGGCCTTGAAATACATCCACAGGTACACCTCCAATTGACTCAAATGATGTCAATTAGCCTATCAGAAGCTTCTAAAGCCATGATATCATTTTCTTGAATTTTCCAAGCTGTTTAAAGGCACAGTCAACTTAGTGTATGTAAACTTCTGACCCACTGGAATTGTGATACAGTGAATTATAAGTGAAATAATCTGTCTGTAAACAATTGTTGGAAAAATGACTTGTGTCATGCACAAAGTAGATGTCCTAACCGACTTGCCAAAACTATAGTTTGTTAACAATTAACAAGAAATGTGTGGAGTGGTTGAAAAATGAGTTTTAATGACTCCAACCTAAGTGTATGTAAACTTTCTACTTCAACTGTAATAAATAAATATATATACACAGTGAGGGAAAAAAGTATTTGATCCCCTGCTGATTTTGTATGTTTGCCCACTGACAAAGACATGATCAGTCTATAATTTTAATGGTAGGTTTATTTGAACAGTGAGAGACAGAATAACAACAAAAAAATCCAGAAAAACGCATGTCAAAAATGTTATGAATTGATTTGCATTTTAATGAGGGAAATAAGTATTTGACCCCTCTGCAAAACATGACTTAGTACTTGGTGGCAAAACCCTTGTTGGCATTCGCAGAGGTCAGACGTTTCTTGTAGTTGCCCACCAGGTTTGCACACATAAAGGAGGGATTTTGTCCCACTCCTCTTTGCAGATCTTCTCCAAGTCATTAAGGTTTCGAGGCTGACGTTTGGCAACTCGAACGTTCAGCTCCCTCCACATATTTTCTATGGGATTAAGGTCTGGAGACTGGCTAGGCCACTCCAGGACCTTAATGGGCTTTTCTTGAGCCACTCCTTTGTTGCCTTGGCCGTGTGTTTTGGGTCATTGTCATGCTGGAATACCCATCCACGACCCATTTTCAATGCCCTGGCTGAGGGAAGGAGGTTCTCACCCAAGATTTGACGGTACATGGCCCCGTCCATCGTCCCTTTGATGCGGTGAAGTTGTCCTGTCGCCTTAGCAGAAAAACACCCTCAAAGCATAATGTTTCCACCTCCATGTTTGACGGTGGGGATGGTGTTCTTGGGGTCATAGGCAGCATTCCTCCTCCTCCAAACATGGCGAGTTGAGTTGATGCCAAAGAGCTCGATTTATGTCTCATCTGACCACAACACTTGCACCCAGTTCTCCTCTGAATCATTCAGATGTTCATTGGCAAACTTCAGACGGGCATGTATATGTGCTTTCTTGAGCAGGGGGACCTTGCGGGCGCTGCAGGATTTCAGTCCTTTACTGCGTAGTGTGTTACCAATTGTTTTCTTGGATGACTATGGTCCCAGCTGCCTTGAGATCATTGACAAGATCCTCCCGTGTAGTTCGGGGTTGATTCCTCACCGTTCCCATGATCATTGCAACTCCACGAGGTGAGATCTTGCATGGAGCCCCAGGCCGAGGGAGATTGACAGTTATTTTGTGTTTCTTCCATTTGCGAATAATCGCACCAACTGTTGTCACCTTCTCACCAAGCTGCTTGGCGATGATCTTGTAGCCCATTCCAGCCTTGTGTAGGTCTACAATCTTGTCCCTGACATCCTTGGAGAGCTCTTTGGTCTTAGCCATGGTGGAGAGTTTGGAATCTGATTGATTGATTGCTTCTGTGGACAGGTCTTTTTATACAGGTAACAAACTGAGATTAGGAGCATTCCCTTTAAGAGTGTGCTCCTAATCTCAGCTCGTTACCTGTATAAAAGACACTTGGGAGCCAGAAATCTTTCTGATTGAGAGGGGATCAAATACTTATTTCCCTCATTTAAAATGCAAATCAATTTATAAAATGTTTGACATGCGTTTTTCTGGATTTTTGTTGTTGTTATTCTGTCTCTCACTGTTCAAATAAACCTACCGTTAAAATTATAGACTGATCATTTCTTTGTCAGTGGGCAAATGTACAAAATCAGCAGGGGATCAAATACTTTTTTCCATCACTGTATATGGGAAAAATACACATTAAAATTTTTTGACCAATCGATTGGTTGAAAGAAAGAAAAGACTACTCTCGGTCAACCAAGATGTTTTTAGTTGGGGACAGCCCTACATTAAACACTTATCATCAAAACAGTATGTGCTTTTTAAAACTCGCCTCACTGTGATTTGATCAATTTGAAGAAAGAAGTTCAACAACAGGTTGAAACTGAGTGGAAAACATGGTCATTGTGGATGTTGTTTCAAAGCCTAACACAATGAAATGGACAGCGCTTTCTAAGGTGATTGATTAATTCAAAACACCATATGCATATTGGAGCTTATGCATACGTATAGGCCTATATATGAGCCCAAGCCCGAAAACCCCCCTGAAATTAAAATTGTGCCGTTATACAATACATAGCCTACAGCATATTACACACGGCAGAAAAACATAAAAATGCTGATTTAATATACACTACATGACCCAAACTATGTGGACGCCTGCTCGTCGAACATCTCATTCCAAAATCATGGGCATTAATATGGAGTTGCTCCCCCCTTTGCTGCTATAACAGCCTCCACTGTTCTGGGAAGGCTTTCCACAAGATGTTGGAACATTGCTGAAGGGACTTGCTTCCATTCAGCAACGAGCATTAGTGAGGTCAGCATTAGTGAGGTCGGTCACTGATGTTGGGCGATTAGGCCTGGCTCGCAGACGGCGTTCCAATTCATCCCAAAGGTGTTCGATGGGGTTGAGGTCAGGGCTCTGTACATGCCAGTCGAGTTCTTCCACACCGATCTTGACAAACCATTTCTGTATGGACCTCGCTTTGTGCACAGGGGCATTGTCATGCTAAAACAGGAAAGGGCCTTCCCCAAACTCTTGCCACAAAGTTGGAAGCACAGAATCGTCTAGAATGTCATTGTATGCTGTAGCGTTAAGATTTCGCTTCACTGGAACTAAGGGGCCTAGCCCGAACCATGAAAAACAGCCCCAGACCATTATTCCTACTCCATCAGACTTTACAGTTGACACTATGCATTGGGGCAGGTAGTGTTCTCCTGGCATCCGCCAAACCCAGATTCATCCGTCGGACTGCCAGATGGTGAAGCGTGATTCGTCACTCCAGAGAACGCGTTTCCACTGCTCCAGAGTCCAATGGCGGCAAGCTTTACACCACTCAAGCCGACGCTTGGCATTGCGCATGGTGATCTTAGGCTTGTGTGCGGCTGCTCAGCAATGGAAACCCATTTCATGAAGCTCCCGGTGAACAGTTATTGTGCTGACGTTGCTTCCAGAGGCAGTTTGGAACTCTGTAGTGAGTGTTGCAACCGAGGAAAGACGATTTTTATGCGCTACAGCACTCGGCAGTCCAGTTCTGTGAGCTTGTGTGGCCTACCACTTCACGGCTGAGCCGTTGTTGCTCCTAGACGTTTCCACTTCATAATAACAGCACTTAAAGTTGACCGGGGCAGCTGTAGCAGGGCATGAAATTTGCTGAACTGACTTGTTGGAAAGGTGGCATCCTATGACAGTGCCTCGTTGAGTCATCTGAGCTCTTCAGTAAGGCCATTCTAATGCCAATGTTTGTCTACGGAGATTGCATGGCTGTGTGCTCGATTTTATACACCTGTCAGCAATGGGTATGGCCAAATCCACTAATTTGAAGGGGTGTCCACATACTTTTGTGTATGTATAGTGTATATTTGGTACATAATTGGTCTGGCCTAAATTTTAACAAATTCAGAGTTAGTGTAAAGTGGAGTGTTGTAGAAAACCGAAGGACCGTGAATGTAATAAGAAACCTTAGGTGCTGGCTTAAGGCCTGTAGCAACCACTACAGAATGTCCGGTCAGAACAAGGATGAGGCGGGTGTTCAGGGTAAGGGGAGTTTAATGGAATAAGATATCCACACACATCTGACCACTCATGGTTCAGATAACTTTGAATCATGTCCAGTGACAACTGACATTAACTATGTGCTTGTTTAGATGCACGCACAATTAAACATCAGACATACAGGGATTCAGTCCACATGAGGAAAAGTTCAGCAGGAGGGAAAACTGTGGAAATGCTCATCAGGATGGGGAAAGCACGTTTCTGACCATACAGCGTGCTGGGTCATAGACTAACTGAAACTGAAGTCCTGGGAATCAAGGCCACTGATAGGCTGAACGAGATGTGGTGATAAGTATTTGGCGTGACATTAACCAATAAGACACTAACAAAAGTGGGGGTCCTCTGAATGTGAGACTAAGCTGCCCGACTAGAACTAACCAGAAGGGATGGCTAGAATCATCTGACTGAAGCTGGCCATTTTAACAGTTAGGCTACATTTATATTGAGTTTGTATTTGATTTTAAATAGCCTAGTAATAGGCCATGTTTTGTATTTTCATCATTAATAGGCTGACACTACCTTTTTAACTACTGAATATCTCACCACCATGCATTTCCATATCCTCCCCTCTCTCCTTCATTCCTTTCTCCAGTGCGCAGAGAGAGGGTCTGTCAACAGTTTAATTCAATATGTTTCATTGTGAAAACATGTTACTATCGATGTTCCCGAACATATTTCACTTGGTTTCTAAAATTAAGCACTGGGTAGCTGTAGGAACAGGGTTGGAGAGCACATGGCATACAGAGTTTGGGCGGAATATCACCTGTTGCGCAACGAAATAAACGGAGTAGCCTACCTGACGAGTGAAAAATTTACCAGCGAGAAAGTGGCCTCCATTTGCTATTCGAGTGCATACAGATGACATGTCTTGCCCCTGTTCCTGCCCATTTGATAATGGGCCATTCTAAATCGGAACTAATTTTATATATTAATAAAGATGTCTAAATTGAGAATATTCTAATGGGTGAAAAATATAACTTGATGAGAGAACAGCGTGTGCAGACTGAGGCAAGGAACAGAGCGTAAGCTTTTTTTTGCGACTTTTTCGAAGACTCTATAGCCTATAGTCGCATCATGCAGCCCATATTTCTAAGAAATTCTAAGGTTTGTATCATAACTCTAAGTCTAGCGTATAAGACCCGTTTCAAATGATAATTTTTACGCTCAACATAGCCACTTCATATGCGCACTCGCTCAGGAATGGAAAAAATATCCTTTCTATTTTATTCAGCTAAGTTCAATTATATTCTTACTATAAAATCATGTAATATAAAATAATGGTACAGGTATTCTTAGCATATCTTGCCAGCTAAATGAACAAGCTTACAGCCTATGGCATGGAGCATAGCCAGATAACATGCAGTAGGCCAACTCATATTCTGTTCTTCTGAAATACAATTTCTTCATATCATAATGTTTGTTTAGACCTGCCTAAAATAAATGGATTTAATGTGATGGTGTATATTCAATAGATTTATTAGACTTTTTTAAATGTAGCTGTTCCACAGCCATGCATTAGCGGCTTGTATGCGTGGAGTCCTGGAGATGCTAAACGTGTTTGTTAATTAACGGGAAATTACCATGACAATAACTGGCTGACAGAATTTCATGACCGCCACAGCCCAGATTGTTAAATTCCTTTTGCTATGCAGATTTTTAAAAAATCTATCTCTGTGCTCCCCAGTCCATCTGGTCCAGCTCCATGATGCAGCCGGGGCCGTCGGCCCTGGAGCAGCTCCTCATGCAGCAGAAGCAGAAGCAGCAGAGGGGCCGGGGCACCATGAACCCTCCACACTGAAGGGCCTGCAGTCAGAAGCACTTGTGTGAAGAAGTAAGAAGTAAAAAAAAAACGAGCTCCAAATCGGAATTACCGGCATATGGAGGCTGGGGAAGGCGAAACGATGACCCAACAGGCTCAAAACACCCCTCGGCTGATGAGGAGGACCGGTGCAAGTCTACTCTCCCCTCTCTCTCTCTGTGCCTCCCATGGCAACGAGGGTGTGCAAGCACCTCCCACACCACCTCACTGAGCACGAAGCTACTGCGGGGTCCAATTTGCAGGATTCTTACATTGAGGAAACTGAAAACCTCTTGACAGCCAGTCACCATGCATACCTCCTGAATTCCTCTGGAGAGTGTGGGAATAAACAACCATCCTTCAGTCCATCTCACTTGGATTCCATGTATCTGGTCTCCTCTGAAAACTATTGTTGAGCTGCTCTTGGTGTGGATTTACTATCAGTCTGTCTTGATTTGTCTACTGTACAAGAGAGGAGCATAAAGGTGGTGCGGGGTGTTTTGGGAAGGCAAGGTGGGCCTAAAACGGTAGATGTGGTGAAAAGAAGAAAGACTGATCTTTCTGAATTCTTGACAAAATTTTCTTTATCTCGGATGGAGAAAGAGGAGGAGGGGGAGTGTGGCTCGATGTAGCTGGGTAATGAATGAACGAATGAAGGCGTTAACAGCTATATTGCCACAGTCATTGGTAAAAAGTGGGGGGAAAGCGTGCATATCTTACTGTGCACAGAACCGTTTGAAAATGAGAAGCAGATTATGCTATAGATGCGATTTTCCAGTTTGCTGATTGGACTGCAGATTGTTCCTTTCTGTAAATGTTTTGCAAGGAGGGAAGTGCATCTTCAGGTCAGTTGAGGATGATGGGAACTCTTCACAAGCTCACCACAATGTTCGCTCAACAACAAAATAATCAACAAACAGACGGGGATTGGAAAATAGATGTAGGGATAGTATTATTAGCTGCAATAGAGATTGCAATTATTAGAAATACTGTATTTTGTGATTTGTTCGTAGCAGTTTTAGCTTTATGAAATACTGGGTAACTATGTCCAATAGTTTACTGCTTATGGGGAAAGTAGATATTTATATGTTCCGCTTTCCCCTTGCTTCTTTCTCTTTACCCATCTTTCTTTGAGTAAAAATGTAACTCTAGCTTACCTGCATAATTGTTTATTTCGTTCATGGTCTGCCTTTTAATAGTTTTAAGCAGCTTTATTGGCTCTTTGTGCCTGGTCAGTGTTTTTATTTTATTATTACTATCATGGTTGGCACTGTCATGTAATAGAAACAAGCAAACGGGTCCAGCAAAGCTGCTGGTTCAGCAATATGGGGCACAAGCCAAGCGAGACACAGACCATCAGACAGACAGTTGGGCTGGGCTATGGCTGGGGGACAGAGGGCAGGTGTAGTCCCCGACTCCCCTACCTGGCGTAGAACAGGAGAGAGAGACTGATTTGTGCTAACCTCTTCACAACCACTACTATAATCACAACAGTTATCGAATTAAAACATATTAGGCCCTGGAGACTTGCATGCTTGGTTTGCTTGTCTAAAGTCGTAGCTCAGCTTTTTACATACCTCTGTGGTGTGTAACTAATTGAACTAATTGTTTGGTATTAAGTTTCTGTCACTTGGGGTACGCCAGTGTGAATCTGTTATCGGGTAAGTTCCTCTGATGTCACAACAGAAACGCCCAAGCCAGATAATGACTTTTTCCCCAAATAATGAAATCCCTGAAGCACTGAGCGACAATCAGCAGACCAAGAGAGGCTCTCCAGGAACAGGGTTAGAGGTCAGTTGTCTAGGGGTCACTGTTGGATAGGGTTAGAAATATGACGACTATATACAGTGGTTCCCTCTTTATGGTTTAGGCAGCAAAAGGCATTTTGTATTTAAAGGGTATACAAAGACTCAATATCTTGTATGAGGGGAAAAACATGTTTTTATTTTCATGTAGAGAACATTTTATTAAACCCAACTTTAAATGATGTCTAATTTCTGTGTGATTGTGCTTTTCCTGTTGCATTAAAATTGTATTTAAAAATAAAAGAGAAATAGATTGGACTGAATGTTGGGACAAATTCAGCCAGAAGCTATTACAAAAAAAAAAAAAAATTGAGCACATAAATGCTAGAGGGGAACTGGGCTGTAAATTTGGCCCTGTTTCTCTCCTGTATCTGCTCATTGTAAGGGGTTCTGATCTGAAATTTGAGATGTGTTTGGATCATGAACGGTATTTGTCAGTGGTGTTGAGCTTACCAGTTCCTGCTGTCTAGATGGGCAGAAGAGGGAGTGAGGGGTAACACACTAGAATGTTAGAAGAAGCGCTCTGCTCTGGGCATCCTGCCATTTACTGCATTAATGTGACTCTGCTGCATCCTTAATAAACTGACAAATCTAACTGTGGCTTTGGTTTTACCACATTAAGGTTTGAGGAAAAGAACCCTGCACTTTGAGCAGTTGTAACATTCCATACTTCTAATAGTCCTGTGGGACATTACAGGCAATGAAAAATGACAGACAGCTATTAACAGTTCCCTGCACAGCTGACCAACCAACAACATCAAGCACTGTGTCCCAGTTTAAGTTCAATATCAAGGAGAGAATCACTGAAAGTTTCAAACTCTGCATGAGGATTTTGAATTCAGAATGCTTTCACGGGTTATGGGAAGGGATGTTGCGAGTCCTTTTACCTGTGAGGGGGGAGGGGGAGTGTTTCATTCAGGAATGGGCTTGTGTTCTAAGATTTTTGTGTTTCGTCTTTCTCTAGACATTCAGAAATGGTGGAATCGGCTATGCCTTTAAATAAAGTAAACTATGTTCACCCTATCTTTTCACTAGACTGTCATTTTTTTGTGTTGACTCACGTACTGTATGGAAGGTTTCTAAGAAGGTATCATCTTGTGCACTAAGTCTACTTTCCCCACAGCTCACAATTCAGGACAAAAGCATGTACAATACATTTGTGTATATGATTTCCATTCATACTGTAACTGTATTCTGATATTAGTATGGTTAAGAATTGAGAGAAAATAACAATTGGAATAGACAATTGATAATTTAGACTCCGATGTTATGTAGCCTTATTGTCAAGGCTATCAAGAGGAACTGAGCAAGAACTTAATGCTAGAAAATAATTTGCTCACAGGCTGTCACCCTCCCTCAGGAAACCCCAGGGGGCCATACTTGTGAACATTAGAAAAAGTTTAAACTTTTGCTTTCTCAAAATCCATTGACGTAGTTGCACGTGATTACAACCTGCCACACTTAGCCCTATGCTAACCTCACCAGCTGGCAGTGATTATTTCCGGTAACAAATTCTGCATCAGCCAATTATAAATGTTGACGTAGTTGGACGTGATCAAAACTTGGCCTTTTCTCAATTAGATTTGCTCACTCCAGCATCCTCCCCCCTCCATCCTTGCTCGCCTCCTTTTGAAAAAGGTCAAAGGTAATCGAGGAGAGGCGGCGAGGAGAGTCAGCGTGGACGAAAATGCGCTATTATGAAATGAGAAGCTCCTTCTCCACTCGCACGTCATCAGGCAAATTACGTTTACAGGGGTGGATTCCAAAATAAATGTACAAAGTGATAACTAAGTTAGTTGTGGAATACATTTTATAGATAAAAGGATAGGTAGCATATCGTTTTTAAATGTGTGCATGCTTGTCTCCGACAATAAATCTGATTCAAAGGGGGTGATGCAGATATCAAAACTATTCCGCGGTAGGATAGATGCACTCAGACAGTACAGTATGTTTACATTTACATTTTAGTCATTTAGCAGACGCTCTTATCCAGAGCGACTTACAGTTAGTGAATACATGTTTTATTTTAATACTGGCCCCCCGTGGGAATCAAACCCACAACCCTGGCATTGCAAACACCATGCTCTATCAACTGAGCTACATCCCTGCCGGCCATTCCCTCCCCTACCCTGGACGACGCTGGGCAAATTGTGCGCCGCCCCATGGGTCTCCCGGTCGTGGCCGGCTACGACAGAGCCTGGATTCGAACCAGGATCTCTAGTGGCACAGCTAGCACTGCGATGCAGTGCCTTAGACCACTTCGCCACTCGGGAGTCCTGTTTAGAACAAGAATCAACTACATTCAGCTGCGGGCCAATTTCTTCTTGAGTGGATGGTCAGGTGGCCAGAACATAATTACAAATAACCGCAAGAAGCCCAAACAGATATATTTGACTAAAACATAATCAGTTCAAACCTTGCTTACATTTGTATATGATCACATATCTCTATTATGCGTGGGAATACTTTGGAACAGTTTATTTTTTTGATCAGGAAACTTGAGGGGACAAATAAAATTACCTGCGGGCCAAATTCGGCACGCGGGCGGCCAGTTGGGGAACCCTGGTTTAGAAACTCTGTGATACACTTGTGCTTCCTCGGCAAAAGGAGGCTATCGAGGAGGGGAGGACCGTCTTCCGTTTGCCTACTAACTGATTGACACACTCCTAGACCACACAACCACTTATCGGTTTCCGGAGGACTGACTTTTGCCGAAACGAGAAAAGGTCAGTGTGTGTCAAATAGCTGCCAAACCTGCCAATGTCAACGCACTACAGAGGTTGCATTTTTTCCTCTCACTAGTGCTGCAGAGATGACATTAACAGGTGTAACCACAATCCCTCTGGTAGCCTAAAAACATTTTGAGTGTATCTGATATAAAATTGTAGTCTGGAAACAGTTTCCGACAAGGTAGAAGGATAAAATAATTATCTAGGTTTTTGTACAGCATCTCAAATAAATGTAAGCACTTTGTGCTTTCCCAAAAGCACAGTAGTATAGAGCTGTGTCTGCAAGGGTTAGATGTTTTATGACCAGTTTAGATGATTTATAGAGGGATGGTACTTTATGTGGCACCTTAACCATTAGAAACTGAGGTGCCTGGTTAGGATACTGCCGGGACCAATAAAGCCACATTTGATCACTGCTTGTATTGTTATGATATGAGAGGAAGGTTAGTGTTAGGACTTAAACACATTATCCAGGATACACTTCCACACGCCTGGTTGATAAACACATCAGGTGCAGCCAATTAGGGTGATCAGCAGTCAAAGTATCAGTTTGCAAGCTGTGAGGCTGCTGGGGGCCGTGAGTACTTTCAATTGGTTTTGAATCTTTTGTTTAGGCATACCTTTTTGTAGTTTCCTTTGTTTATATATATTTATTTTGGTCACCTTTGAACAACTAACAATCCGCTTGGACTGGCCGACCAAGAGGTCAAGACAGAGCTCACCTTGAACTTGGTAACTTGCTGTCTCCTGGGCACCAACACGGTCCTCAAAATACTGATTTCTCACATAAATGCACACATTAATTCAGGTTACAGACCATGTAACTAGGCCAAGGACCCCGTTGGCTAGTTATTGGGTTCATAACAGTATCATATGAGCAACTCAGTGTCACAGATTCTCCCTCTTTACAGATGACTGTGCTTTACAGGAGTAATGTGATCCCAGCAATCAATTCTGTAAAGAATGCAGTAAATAAAGTATTACTACTGTACACAGATATAGAACAATAAAATCCAAATGATAATGACATAACATACTGTCTCACTTTTACATATAATGTAACGGTAACAGCATTTTGCTTCTGTTCTAGTAATGGTACTAATGTTAAGTGAGGACTCATATCATATACATTTACCTGAGGCCACAATGAGAATTAGAAATGTCTGCATGGCAATCTTACACTGAAGATCAAACCTCAGCTACCGTTCGCTCTATTCTGATGCTAGAAAGAGCAAGAGTAAAAACAAATGATAGATTGAATGAAGCTGGTGCCCTCTTGATTCCTGTCTGTGTGGCAGCACAGGCCTAGACCATGCAGCAGCACGGAGGGGATGCTCAAATAGACAATCATTTCAGAATAGAAAGTAACACTAACTTGGTAATGTTGCCCCCTTGTGGTTGACGCTGGCTTTTCCATTACTCTGTACACAACCCAGAGCCCCACATGTTTTGAGCCCCACCTTTTTAGCTTTAAAAAAAAGTTGTTTTTTGGGGGGTTGCCTGTTTTGCATGTTATTTTGGCATTAATACGTGTCACATATCAGTTTGCAAACAATGTAAAAAAAAAAAAGTTAATAAAGCCGCATACAAACTTGGTCTCTTTTTTTGCTTAAGGCAGCTCCAAAATGCAGGTGTTTCAGCCTAGCTCAGTGCCTTCTGTGGTGGTTGGGCAGCCAGCGGAAAATAAGGAGCATAGGGGATGCTAATGTTCTCTAGTTGCGCCATTATTGGCTCAGTGTTCTTTCACTCATGGGGACACTATGTCAATGCCAAATCGTTGGGTAGAGCACGAAAATTCAAGCCCCTTGCCATAGAGTTACATTAGAAGTGCCCATCCATGAAGGCTCAAGGTCATTGGCCACAGATAAAATGTTATATCTACAGTAGCTTTGTTTGGATTGATCATGTCAACATCATACCTTCAAAATCTTAGCTAGCAGTCATCATCATGAATCAAGTTTACAATCTACTGGCAAATGCTTTTTAATCCTTGTCATATGAAGAGAAATTATGGATAAAATGTATCGGTGCTCATCGGCCATTGGACATAAACATTACACAACAAGTTGGAAATTGCAAATTCAACAATGAGTAGTTTGGAAGGAATCAGTGGCTAACTGCAAGCATTGCAAAGCAATCACTAGCCTGCTATTCAGTGGACTGGGTGTGTGGTCCCATGTCTGGGTTTAAGGGTCTATTTTCAGTGAGTTCAAGACAACTGGGAACTGGGGAAAAAACTAGCTCCGACTGGGAAAATACATTTTGAACGGTCATCGAACTCGGAATTGTAAGTCGGGAACTAAGGTCTCTTTCTAGAGCTCCAACCTGAAGATCACTGATGTCATCATGATTCGATCTTGTTTTTTTCCCCGAGTTCCCAGTTGCCTTGAAAGCACCATAAATCCAGAGAATGCCAGACTTTGATTACAAAGTTTGATGACAAAATTTGCCCACGAAGGACCACCAAGACACCTTCCTGTTCAAGTGAGCACAGCCCAAGGTGAGTCCAAAAATGTATTGTATGCTGCTGCATAAATGATGTAATATGCCAGGGAGATATGAATACTGTAGCTAAGAAAGTAATACTAAGTGTATGTTGTGTAGTAAGCTGTTAGTAGCCCATGTGCCTCACACTAATAATTTGGTCCCTTTTCCCCCTCTTAATTTCGCCTACTGTTCTGACTTGGTGGTGCACATCTAGTTTATAGCCTGTTTTAGAGAAATCAAATATTGTAAGAGCTTTCATTGTCTGCTTATACAGTGAGGGAAAAAAGTATTTGATCCCCTGCTGATTTTGTACATTTGCCCACTGACAAAGAAATGATCAGTCTATAATTTTAACGGTAGGTTTATTTGAACAGTGAGAGACAGAATAACAACAACAAAAATCCAGAAAAACGCATGTCAAAAATGTTATAAATTGATTTGCATTTTAATGAGGGAAATAAGTATTTGACCCCCTCTCAATCAGAAAGATGTCTGGCTCCCAGGTGTCTTTTATACAGGTAACGAGCTGAGATTAGGAGCACACTCTTAAAGGGAGTGCTCCTAATCTCAGCTTGTTACCTGTATAAAAGACACCTGTCCATAGAAGCAATCAATCAATCAGATTCCAAACTCTCCACCATGGCCAAGACCAAAGAGCTCTCCAAGGATGTCAGGGACAAGATTGTAGACCTACACAAGGCTGGAATGGGCTACAAGACCATCGCCAAGCAGTATGGTGAGAAGGTGACAACAGTTGGTGCGATTATTCGCAAATGGAAGAAACACAAAATAACTGTCAATCTCCCTCTGGGGCTCCATGCAAGATCTCACCTCGTGGAGTTGCAATGATCATGAGAATGGTGAGGAATCAGCCCAGAACTACACAGGAGGATCTTGTCAATGATCTCAAGGCAGCTGGGACCATAGTCACCAAGAAAACAATTGGTAACACACTACGCCGTGAAGGACTGAAATCCTGCAGCGCCCGCAAGGTCCCGCTGCTCAAGAAAGCACATATACAGGCCTGTCTGAAGTTTGCCAATGAACATCTAAATGATTCAGAGGAGAACTGGGTGAAAGTGTTGTGGTCAGATGAGACCAAAATGGAGCTCTTTGGCATCAACTCAACTCGCCGTGTTTGGAGGAGGAGGAATGCTGCTTATGACCCCAAGAACACCATCCCCACCATCAAACATGGAGGTGGAAACATTATGCTTTGGGGGTGTTTTTCTGCTAAGGGGACAGGACAACTTCACTGCATCAAAGGGACGATGGACGGGTCCATGTACCGTCAAATCTTGGGTGAGAACCTCCTTCCCTCAGCCAGGTCATTGAAAATGGGTCGTGGATGGGTATTCCAGCATGACAATGACCCAAAACACACGGCCAAGGCAACAAAGGAGTGGCTCAAGAAGAAGCACATTAAGGTCCTGGAGTGGCCTAGCCAGTCTCCAGACCTTAATCCCATAGAAAATCTGTGGAGGGAGCTGAAGGTTCGAGTTGCCAAATGTCAGCCTCGAAACCTTAATGACTTGGAGAAGATCTGCAAAGAGGAGTGGGACAAAATCCCTCCGGAGATGTGTGCAAACCTGGTGGCCAACTACAAGAAACGTCTGACCTCTGTGATTGCCAACAAGGGTTTTGCCACCAAGTACTAAGTCATGTTTTGCAGAGGGGTCAAATACTTATTTCCCTCATTAAAATGCAAATCAATTTATAACATTTTTGACATGCGTTTTTACTGGATTTTTTTGTTGTAAATCTGTCTCTCACTGTTCAAATAAACCTACCATTAAAATTATAGACTGATCATGTCTTTGTCAGTGGGCAAACTTACAAAATCAGCAGGGGATCAAATACTTTTTTCCCTCACTGTATGCCCCCTTTATTTATCGTACGGTTCTGACATGGTGCTTAAACAAATGTGGTTTCTACTGACAATTGAGATGTACAAACTATGGCATAAGGGGACGACGAGCAGATAAGAGGCAATCCGTAATTTCGATTAAGACATTAATGAGCGAGCTAGGATGGACATAGTCAATATAACTCTTTGTTCAGCACTTTTTAAATGTACAGCGACAGAATTCATAACATGGGCCGCAGTAAATGATGCTGAATTAACTGTTTCACTGCCGGAGAAGGCTCCGCTGATAGCCAGGTGTAGCAGTGGTAAGGTGTTGGGACTGCTGTTGGGAGGCCCTAACATCTTTATGTAGGCCCTAACAGTTTGTGGGCACCGTTTGTCACCGTTATAGCGCAATTAATGTATTATTTAGTGTTGTGGCTTTGCTGGCATGCATCAAAAAATATATATTTTTAGTTTGCCCCACCAAGATTTACATGCTGAACACGCCACTGACTGTGTTATACAGGAGTAGATGAATCGTCATGCATTGTGTAGGCCTACAGTATGTTTTTGTAAGGGGGTTGTATATCCTGTTGTCACAGTAGTACACAACAGAATCAGACAGTTGCAGCCTCTGGATCGTCAAGGGGGCTGATTGTGTCTTGGCATCTAGATCGGCATAAAATCTCTCCTTGACGTCAGTGGCATTGTCCCCAGTTCCAAATTTGAACCGCATAAGCATAAACTTGGGGTAGTGGTTTGCTCCTTGTTTTTACCAGAATAGAAATGGACTTGGATCGTCGGTTTCGTAATGACAGGCAAGTGTTAATTGTCCTCCTTCGGTAGCAGTCTTATCTTCTTTTGGCTCTGACACATCGTCTCCTCTGCATTCTGGAGAGAAAAATAAATAAATAAAAGGGTGTTTGATGTTTTATACCCATTAAATCATTGGGAGCATATCGTGTGCGACTTTCTCTATTTTTCATGACGATAGAAAGGGATCAATGGCAGTAAGCAAATAAAATAATAGTTATCATACAACAACAAAATGCAGCAAGAATCTGAAGATTCTTCAGCCAAGATTCCACGTCTACTGTAAGATGGGTAGGTAAGTAGAGAGCAAACACTTGTCATGGGCTTGTGAAACCACTTCTTTGTATGCTTCAACTCTGCCTTAGGAAGCATTGAGGAGGAGCTTACACTAAGCTCTCTAAGTCTTATATCACACTATCAAATAGTTTTTGTAAGGGGATTGTATATCCTGTTGTCAGAGTTGGCCTCAGAACACAGTAGTAACACAGCAGAGTCAGACAGCTGCAGCCTCTGGATAGTTAAGGGGTCTTTGATGCCCATTCATCGAGATGGGCATCAAATCTCTCCTCAAACTCAGTGGTACTTATACTTCCAAAAAGGAAAAACGGCCCAGCATAAACTTTGGGAAGTCATTTACTTCATGCCAGACCAGGCTGAGATGTGTAGTGTCTGAAGTCTCAAATTGACAGCCCAGTGTGACCTGTCCTCCCTGAGAATTAGAAATGTCCACATGGCAATCTTACACGGAGGATCAAACCTGGTGGCTTGAGCCTTCTCCTGTGCATTCTGAAAAATATTGTAATACACAATTGTATTAGGGGAGAGAAGACTCAAACAAGATGATGGATGGTATAAAAACGTATGAAATTAAAACTGGTAGTATTGTACTGACATTTGTTTGAAGAAAAGGGATGGGAGCAAAGGCAGTAAATGAATAAGGAAAATAGTATTATCATACCATAACAAAATACAGCAAGAATCAGTAAATTCCTCAGCCTGGGTTCCATGCCTGCTACTGTGAGTTGGGTGGGAGAAGAGCGAAACCACTGATGTACAGAAGGCTACATGTGCCATGATGCAACTATGAAATCCTTGTCTCTTTTTGTGCCTTGTCAAACATTGAGAAGCTTGTGACTTTGTCTGAACAACACTACCCTTTTGTGTTTTTGTACAGGGACTGAATCTCCTGTTGTCATAGTGGGCCTCGGAGCACAGTAGTAGATAGCAGAGTCAGACCGCTGCAGCCTCTGGATCATCAAGGGGATGGAGCTGAATGTGCCTGGAATCAAACCTCTTGAACTCATCGCTATTGCTCCCTTCTGAATAACGATCCCTTCTAAGGCTCCGAGACAGCTTCTTTCCCCGAGCCATAAGACTGTTGAATAGCTCACTGCGCTCCCAAAGACTCTCCACACTGCCTACCTGCACTGACTATGCTCATCCACAGGTCTATACCAACTCAGGCACACACACACACCTACAGACACATCACACACATACAGTACTTACATGCACTCACACACACACACTACTGATGCCACATACATACACACTCACCACCATACACACACCTACTCACTACATAAGCTTATATAGTGATGATTACTATTACGTTGCTGCTATATTGATTATTATGATTATCCTGTTCAACTCTGACACCCTCTGGTGGCATTTTCTAAACAACGCATAATATTCTATGCTACCCTCAAAGTACATTTTGGTTTCAAAACTAAGTCTTACAAACACATGCTTAGTACTGTTAGAAATGTAAAAACTGTGGGATTCTGATAAAGGTGTCAGAAACAATGTGACTATTACAGAGCCCGAGATACAGCAGTCCCCAAAAAATGAAATGTACGTATTTTATTCATTGTCAAGTGTTTTGAGATTTGAAATTCTAGGTTTGACAGACATATTTTATTTTAAATGAAGAAAAAAAAAGAGGCTATATTTTACCTAATGGTGTCGCTCTAAACATGCGCAAATTCCCATAGGAACACAGCCATTTTAAAAGCGCAGGGCTTGTGTAACGTAATTTTTTGTGTTACAGGAATAGTTTTGTTTTACAGCAATGATATACATATGAGGAAAAAGCTGAAGTCTCTACCTATCCACTGATGTACAGTGCATTCGGAAAGTATTCAGACCCCTTGACTTTTTCCACTTTGTTACGTTACAGCCTTATTCTAAAATGTATTAAATAGTCGTCGTCCACCCCCCCCCCCCTCAATCTACACACAATACCCCATAATGACAAAGACAAAAATAGGTTTAGACATTTTTGCTAATGTATAAAAAATGTAAAACTGAAATATCACATTTACATAAGTATTCAGACCCTTTACTAAGTACTATGTTGAAGCACCTTTGGCAGCGATTACAGCCTCGAGTCTTCTTGGGTATGACGCTACAAGTTTGGCACACTTGTATTTGGGGAGTTTCTCCCATTCTTCTCTGCAGAGCCTCTCAAACTCTGTCAGGTTGGATGGGGAGTGTTGCTGCACAGCTATTTTCAGGTCTCTCCAGAGATGTTCGATCGGGTTCAAGTCCGGGCTCTGGCTGGGCCACTCAAAAACATTCAGAGACTTGTCCCGAAGCCACTCCTGCGTTGTCTTGGCTGTGTGCATATGGTCATTATCCTGTTGGAAGGTGAACATTCGCCCCAGTCTGAGGTCCTGAGCGCTCTGGAGCAGGTTTTCATCAAGGATCTCTCTGTACTTTGCTCTGTTCATCTTTCCCTCGATCCTGACTAGTCTCCCAGTCCCTGCCACAGAAAAACATCCCCACAGCATGATGCTGCCACCACCATGCTTCACCGTAGGGATGGTGCCAGGTTTCCTCCAGACGTGACGCTTGGCATTCAGGCCAAAGAGTTCAATCTTGGTTTCATCAGACCAGAGAATCTTGGTTCTCATGGTCTGAGAGTCCTTTAGGTGCCTTTTGGCAAACTCCAAGCAGGCTGTCATGTGCCTTTTACTGAGGAGTTGCTTCCGTTTGGCCACTCTACCATAAAGGCCTGATTGGTGGAGTGCAGCAGAGATTGTGGTCCTTCTGGAAGGTTCTCCCATCTCTACAGAGGAACTCTGGAGCTCTGTCAGTGACCATCGGGTTCTTGGTCACTTCCCTGACCAAGGACCTTCTCCCCCGATTGCTCAGTTTGGCCGGGCGGCCAGCTCTAGGATGAGTCTTGGTGGTTTCAAACTTCTTCCATTTAAGAATGCTGGAGGCCACTGTGTTGTTGGGGACCTTCAATCCCGCAGACATTTTTTCGTACCCTTCCCCAGATCTGTGCCTCGACACAATCCTATCTCGGAGCTCAACGGACAATTCCTTCGACATCATGGCTTGGTTTTTGCTCTGAAATGCACTGTCAAGTGTGGGACCTTATACAGACAGGTGTGCCTTTCCAAATCATGTCCAATCAATTGAAATGACCACAGGTGGACTCCAATCAAGTTGTAGAAACATCTGAAGGATGATCAATGGAAACAGGATGCACCTGAGCTCAATTACGAGTCTCATACCAAACAGTCTGAATACTTATGTAAATAAGCTTTGTCATTTTGGGGTATTGTGTGCAGATTGATGGGGAAAATAATTTAATCCATTTTAGAATAAGGCTGTAACGTAACAAAATTTGGAAAAAATCAAATGGTCTGAATACTGAATGCACTGTATTCTCTAGAACATGGTATTATGCAACGCATTAACTCCTGCCTTGTTGCTGCATGTGCACAAACAGCTAGAAAACGGCATAGGGCGTAGCCTACCTGGCTAGCCTACTACTGGAAACAAAGAACAATGGCATATCATTACTTTCACATAAAGGACTGAACAAAAATATAAACGCAACCTGAAACAATTTCAAAGATTTTACTGAGTTACAGTTCATGTAAGGAAATCAGTCAATTGAAATAAATTCATTAGGCCCTAATCTATGGATTTCACATGACTGAGCAGGGGTGCAGAAAAATGGCTTTATTAGACAGAAATGAAATTTTAGAGAAATAAGCCTTTTGTGTGTATGGAAAATGTATGGGATTTTTTTTTTTTGAAACATGGGACCAACACTTTACTTGGTGCGTTTATATTTTTGCTCAGTGTACATTGCGTTACAACGACCACCAGGGTGTACCCTTTCCATGCATACTAAATGTTTACACTTTTGGTGACTTGACCTACATTGCATACTCTATGGAAATGACCATTGCACACGATTTATGGCCTTTATTGGGGGGGGGGGAGTCTTATGACATTGCCAGCAGTAAGATTTGAGTTCAATTTCCCAAAAGATGAGAGCTGTAGCTTTCAAATTGTCACTCATTCCTGCTGTGACTCACACAGAAGCAGCCGTCATCTGGTCAACCACAAGGCCAACAGAACCAACTCTACTCTGGACACACACGAACACACACATACGAACACACTTATACACGCATGCATGTGTAGCGGACGTCACTGTGCTTGCTTAGCCGCACCACTTCCTCCCTATCTACATCGCACAGAGACTAGAACCCGATACTAGAACCCAGGACCTCACAAATACACGTGGCCGCCCTCCTGAAATGTTCTTCTCGGTCGTGCCTCCGAAAAGCTAGCAATCCGGCAACGGGAGTGGAAATATTTCAGGCTGAGGAGTGAGGTTACAAATCCCCATCTGTTACACATGTACTCACATCCTCTTCCACTGGCCACCCTATCACGTTTCCCAGAGAGGGCAATAACTCCTCCTTTAGATGAGACAAACTGTCTTCATTACAATGCTTCTTAAAACAACAGAAAACAATTACCATCACCTGACCTAACCTGTGAGGTTGATGTACATGTAGTTCACTAAACAGTGAATCTGACACCAGCCTCCCATAACGCACTGGACTCTAGTTCTTTAGACCTAGCTATTCACACCACAGGTTGTTGGTGGCACCTTCATTGGGGAGAACAGGCTTGTGGTAATGACTGGAGCGGAATCAGTGGAACGGTATCAAATACATCAAACACATGGTTTCCAGGTGTTTGATGCCATTCCATTTGCACCGTTCTGGACATTACTATGAGCCGGTCTCCCCCCAGCAGCCTCCTGTGCCGTACATGACTGGAGAATGGAAATGAGTCTGGAAATATGTTTTGCTAACGTATCACTTACTCGCCATCGGAGAGATCAAGTTCCATTAAAGGGATTTCCCTTGTAATGCACCGTGGTAGAATATGAAGATGTGCTGTGTTATGGTCATAGAAAGACAATGGGATTCTATTTCGAAATGAAAGTTAATGGTTCCGGAATTCTTCTTCCAGTCTTAATCCTGGGCTTTACAAGGTGGTGAGGGAATAGGACCTGACCTGGTTGTAAATAAAGGTGAACTAAGGGGAAAACCCCTATTGTGGAACTAGACACCTGACAAACATTTATACCCTTCATGCTTCTGAGATGGGCTGAGCAGAACTGAGACAAGCTACAAAGCTGCACTGGACTGGCCTGGTTACGCCTCCACCATATAGCTGCTGGAAGCCTGCTTGACCTTCTGAAATATCCTCTCTCTTCTACCCCATGCAGTGCCCCTGTCTCTGCCATCCTTAGAGATACTTATATAGACATGATTGGTTAACACAGTATCCAGGTTAATAGAGTAGTAGGCCATGACTGATGGGGCAGTTCCAAAGGATGTGGTCCGTGTACTCAACAGTGTCCCAATGGTGACATTGACTACTAGGTTACTCAACCCTGTTACTCAATGCCAGTGACTCTGCAGTTAGACTTCCAGCCTGGAGTCTGACATTGCAGTTATCACTCCTGTGTCAGAGATTCTACAGCAGCTAGCAACTAAAGTCCAGAGAGCGTCAGCAGCACGTGTTTGGGAAGCCATTCCCGGCGCTCCAAAGTCTCCGGTCGCCGTTGCTCTTTGATGTTCTGATCGATTCCCATCAGATGGGGCCAAACGACACGCGGGTCCCCCTCCCTCCCTCCCTCATACTGTAAAATGTCTGGTCTTATCAGTGCGGCCTACTTCGCACAGGTCTCTGGCCATAAAGACTTTTGACGATAACAGGGACTGGAATATGGATCTCTGGGGTGTTTTCATAAAGAAGATCACGTCTGTTAAATGACTAAAATGTAAAGAAGGCAACAGGTTTTTTCAAATCAAATTTTATTTGTCACATGCGCCGAATACAACAAGTGTAGACCTTACCGTGAAATGCTTACTTACAGTCCTTAACCAACAATGCAGTTTTTTAAAAAGTAAGAAAAAAAGTCTGCATTAATGGCGTTTCCAAAAAGCATTCATTCTCTCTACCATTAACTAACAATTGTGTGAAGTCAGAAGCTGCTTTCACATGCTGTCCTGCTATATCCGTGCAAGCCAGGGCTCTCTGACACTAGCAGGCACTGGATGGATATAGTGTGGTTTCCATTGACTCAGCTTTTTTTGACCAAAGCAATGACGCAAAAAGCAGCCTGGTCACCAGAAACACAATTCGATTTTGGATGTTTCAGAAGGCTCTGAGGACGTCGATATATGCCTTCCTTAGCGCGCACCCCAAACATTTTTAAATCAATGGGACAGCACTGGGCACGAACTCACAGCCCGCTGTTTAGACCACTGTGCCACGGCAGTTCACAATTATCCAGCAAGCAGGGAGAGTATTTGATGATAGTAAAATGGAAACGGCACATTTTAGAAAATTTAGTTTTATGCTTTCCCCAAACCATAGACCTAATCTTAACCACTCAGAATAAATAACTAAACTTAACCCTTTGCTGTTTTACCCATTTCATATGTATATACTGTATTCTAGTCAAGGCCATCCTATTCAACTATTGCTGTACATATACTATTCTATTGTACATATTCTTCAGATATACTACATTCTATCCACATACTGTCCATAATGTCTATACATCATATATACAGTACCAGTGAAAAGTTTGGACACACCTACTCATTCATGGGTTTTTCTTTATTTTTACTATTTTCTACATTGAAGAACAATAGTGAAGACAAACTATGAAATAACACATAAGGAATCATGTATTAACCAAAAAAAGTGTTAAACAAATCAAAATATATTTTATATTTGAGATTCTTCAAAGTAGCCACCCTGTGCCTTGATGACAGCTTTGCACACTCTTGGCATTCTCTCAACCAGCTTCATGAGGTTGTCACCTGGAATGCATTTCAATTAACAGGTGTGCCTTGTTAAAAGTTAATTTGTGGAATTTATTTCCTTCTTAATGCGTTTGAGCCAATCAGTTGTGTTATGGTAGGTAGGGTTGGTATACAGAAGATAGCCCTATTTGGTAAAAGTCCAAGTCCATATTATGGCAAGAACAGCTCAAATAAGCAAAGAGAAATGACAGTCCATCATTACTTTACTTTAAGACATGAAGGTCAGTCAATCCGGAAAATTAAGAACTTTTAAAGTTTCTTCAAGTGCAGTCGCAAAAACCCTCAAGCGCTATGATGAAACTGGCTCTCATGAGGACCGCTACAGAAAAGGAAGACCCAGAGTTATATGTTCATTAGAGTTACCAGCCTCAGAAATTGCAGCCCAAATAAATGCTTCAAAGAGTTCAAGTAACAGACACATCACAACATCAACTGTTCAGTGGAGACTGCGTGAATCAGGCCTTCATGGTCGAATTACTGCAAAGAAATCACTACTAAAGGACACCAATAAGAAGAAGAGACTTGCTTGGGCCAAGAAACACGAGCAATGGACATTAGACCGGTGGAAATCTGTCCTTTGGTCTGATG
Organism: Coregonus clupeaformis; assembly: GCF_020615455.1. NCBI lineage: Eukaryota > Metazoa > Chordata > Actinopteri > Salmoniformes > Salmonidae > Coregonus > Coregonus clupeaformis. Next base: position 40,768,155 of record NC_059205.1, read on the forward strand.
AGTCCAAATTTGAGATTTTTGGTTCCAACTGCCGTGTCTTTGTGAGACGCAGAGTAGGTGAACAGATGATCTCCACATGTGTGGTTCCCACCATGAAGCATTGAGGAGGAGGTGTGATGGTGCTTTGCTGGTGACACTGTCTGTGATTTATTTAGAATTCAAGGCACACTTAACCAGTATGGTGATGGAGTGCTGCATCAGATGACCTGGCTCCACAAATCACCCGACCTCAACCCAATTGAGATGGTTTGGGATGAGTTGGACCGAAGAGTGAAGGAAAAGCAGCCAACAAGTGCTCAGCATATGTGGGAACCCCTTCAAGACTGTTGGAAAAGCATTCCAGGTGAAACTGGTTGAGAGAATGCCAAGAGTGTGCAAAACTGTTATCAAGCCAAAGGATGGCTACTTTGAAGAATCTAAAATAAAAAATATATTTTGATTTGTTACACTTTTTTGGTTAGTACAAGATTCCATATGTGTTATTTCATAGTTTTGATGTCTTCACTACTTTTCTACAATGTAGAAAATAGCAAAAATAAAGAAAAACCCTGGAATGAGTAGGTGTGTCCAAACATTTGACTGGTACTGTATATACATTTTTTGGGGTTCCCCTTTCCCATTTTGTATCACAAAGTGTAATGGATCTATAGTTCAGTTGGCAGCGGTAATGCAACATATTAGATGCCAACCTCCATTAAACCGCAGGTAGCGTCAGGGTGTGTTCTGTTCCATGACTCAAGACAGCTCTGCATGACTATACTCTGAGCTGGCGGATTACTTTATGGAAAAGATATCCTGAAAGCTACTTGATAATGCAACAAAGCATGATGTTACTCTTACTTTAAATGGATTCAGTTGTTAGCTATATAAACTTGGCTTAGCTTTAAAAGAAAGTGAGTGCATTTCAACCATAGCTAACGTTAATGGTTCTGTACTTACAGTTGAAGTCGGAAGTTTACATACACTTAGATTGGAGTCATTAAAACTCGTTTTTCAGCCACTCCACAAATTTCTTGTTAACAAACTATAGTTTTGGCAAGTCGGTTAGGACATCTACTTTGTGCATGACACAAGTAATTTTTCCAACAATTGTTTACTTAAAATTCACTGTATCACAATTCCAGTGGGGTCAGAAGTTACACACTAAGTTGACTGTGCCTTTAAACAGCTTGGGAAATTCCAGAAAGTGATGTCATGGCTTTAGAAGCTTCTACATCATTTGAGTCAATTGGAGGTGTACCTTTGGATGTATTTCAAGGCCTACCTTCAAACTCAGTGCCTCTTTGCTTGACATCATGGGAAAATCAAAAGAAATCAGCCAAGACCTCCACAAGTCTGGTTCATCCTTGGGAGCAATTTCCAAATGCCTGAAGGTACCACGTTCATCTGTACAAACAATAGTACGCAAGTATAAACACCATGGGACCATGCAGCTGTCATACCGCTCAGGAAGGAGATGCGTTCTGTCTCCTAGAGATGAACGTACTTTAGTGCAAACCAATCCCAGAACAACAGCAAAGGACCTTGTGAAGATGCTGGAGGAAACAGGTACAAAAGTATCTATATCCACAGTATAACGAGTCCTATATCGACATAACCTGAAAGGCCGCTCAGCAAGGAAGAAGCCACTGCTCCAAAACCGCCATAAAAAAGCCAGACTACGGTTTGCAACTGCACATGGGGACAAAGATCGTACTTTTTGGAGAAATGTCCTCTGGTCTGATGAAACAAAAATATAACTGTTTGGCCATAATGACCATCGTTATGTTTGGAGGAAAAAGGGGGGCGCTTGCAAGCTGAAGAACACCATCCCAACTGTGAAGCACGGGAGTGGCAGCATCATGCTGTGGGGGTACATTGCTGCAGGAGGGACTGGTGCACTTCACAAAATAGATGGCATCATGAGGAAGGAAAATTATGTGGATATATTGAAGCAACATCTCAAGACATCAGTCAGGAAGTTAAAGCTTGGTCGCAAATGGGTCTTCCAAATGGACAATGACCCCAAGCATACTTCCAAAGTTGTGGCAAAATGGCTTAAGGACAACAAAGTCAAGGTATTGGAGTGGCCATCACAAAGCCCTGACCTCAATCCTATAGAACATTTGTGGGCAGAACTGAAAAAGCATGTGCGGGCAAGGAGGCCTACGAACCTGACTCAGTTACACCAGCTCTGTCAGTTGGAATGGGCCAAAATTCACCCAACTTATTGTGGGAAGCTTGTGGAAGGCTACCCGAAACGTTTAACCCAAGTTGAACAATTTAAAGGAAATGCTACCAAATACTAATTGAGTGTTTGTAAACTTCTGACCCACTGGGAATGTGATGAAAGAAATAAAAGCTGAAATCAATCATTCTCTCTACTATTATTCTGACATTTCATATTCTTAAAATAAAGTGGTGATCCTAACTAACCTAAAACAGGGAATTTTTACTAGGATTAAATGTCAGGAATTGTGAAAAACTGAGTTTAAATGTATTTGGCTAAGGTGTATGTAAACTTCAGACTTCAACTGTACATACATACACACACAAAAGTATGTGGACACCACTTCAAATTAGTGGATTTGGCTATTTCAGCCACACCTGTTGCTGACAGGTGTATAAAATCTAACACACAGCCATGCAATCTCCATAGACAAACATTGGCAGTAGAATGGCCTAACTGAAGAGCTTAGTGACTTTCAACATGGCACCGTCATAAGATGCCACCTTTCCAACAAGTCAGTTAGTCAAATTCCTGCCCTGCTAGAGCTGCCCCGGTCAACTGTAAGTGCTGTTATTGTGAAGTGGAAACGTCTAGGAGCAACGGCTGAGCTGCGAAGTGGTAGGCTACACAAGCTCACAGAACAGGACCGCCGAGTGCTGAAGCCTGTAGCGCGTAAAAATCATCTGTCCTCGGTTGCAACACTCACTACCGAGTTCCAAACTGCCCCTGGAAGCAACGTCAGCACAATAACTGTTCATCGGGAGCTTCATGAAATGGGGTTTCCATGGCTGAGCAGCCGCGCAGCATTTCACTGTACTGTTTTACACCTGCTGTATCCTGTGCATGTGACAAAACGTTGAAAACTTGGACATGCTGAGGAGAGTCCCTTGTGAATTGGATGTACCAGAAGAGATCAGGAGATACTGATAGTGTAGTTACAGCTGAGCGCTACCAGGTATCCTTCAAGGGCAGTAACATGTCCACTGCTGGGCAGCAGCCTCTTCACCTCTGCAATCTGAAAAAGTAGTAATAGTTTTTATAATTAATTAATAACTTTATAATAACTAATAGGCTAACATCCAGACAAAGAGAATAAGGAAACCCTAGGCCCTATACCGTACCAAAATACCATGCAGCATGGAGCATCAAGTCAATGTGCCATTATGGTTAATGTATAGAAGAAGAATAGACTTATAGACTTTATGTTCCATCCACTGTAGCTGAGAAGTCTCATAATTGTGGGCCTCTGCACTAAGGGAGGAGCTTATGGTATAATAAATTGTTTAGTTGAACTGGTAGAGGGATTCCTTGTGAAATACTCCCCTTGTCTGTTTGATATTTGGAACTATGAAATGTCTCTATTACAGAATGTTGTCTTTTCCCTAAGCATTTCAAAATTATACTTTGGCAGAAATATATTACATTTTCAGGCCAAATTAAGCTCATCTGACAAATAAAATAATATCCCCACATCTGAGTTTCTGAAAGAAAGGCACAGACCAGTAGCCTATGGACTAGTCCAATATACACCTGGGCTATGCTGCCCAATGCCACAAATAGTTATCTTTACTATGCATTTAAAACAGTAGTCAAGTCAAGTCAACTCATTTGTTTTATGATTTAAACCAATGATTGACACGGGGTGCAACTATGATCATCAACCCTGTCATGACAGCGCACATTAACGTAAACGATTGGCAATGGCATCACAATGTAGCCTATTACGCATGGGTTGTAGTCTCGATTTGGTCCATAAAATAAACGTCTCACTCCTGCCTGGAGTTAATCAAGTAGAAAATTGCCTGGCTCATGCTTTTCCTAATGTGTTCTTTCATTATCTCGTGAAGGTGAACGTCGAGGGCGCACGGTACTGTGTCATATTAAACAGTCACTGGACAAGTGTAACATCAAGATTTACTTAAGCGGCGGGCAGAAACCACGGCAATCACAAGCGGTCGAGAAAGGGTTGGGGATAGGAACCACTGACTCAACAGGACTGCGCACAGAGAACGCTGTAGTGGCGAGACCTTCAGAAAGATCCAGCGCTTCGACGCAAAAGGATGGATTCTTTCAGATCGGGCTCCAGCATAGGACTGTCTCCCTCTCCCAGAGACCGACAATCACCCATCAGTTTTGATCAGGAGCACTCACAACCGGGAACAATGGCCGGAGGTCGGGCGGAAACACGTGGCTTCCCATCCGAATCGTTGTGCGTAAAGTACGGGGAATTTTTAAAGCACACGGCTGCAGCCGCAGCAACGGCGGAGAGCAGTGGTGGGGAGCAGAGTCAGGATGATGACAGTGATGGAATTGGCAGGAGTGACATGGTGCTTTTTCCTGAGGAAAGGCTCATGGCATCAATGGCTAAATGTGACGCAGCAGGTAAGAAACACAAAGAGCAGAAGGTGCTGAGGCTCAACATTAACGCCCGGGAGAGGAGGAGAATGCACGACCTGAACGACGCGCTCGATGAACTGCGGTCGGTGATCCCCTACGCGCACAGCCCATCCGTACGGAAGTTATCCAAAATAGCCACTTTGCTCCTCGCCAAAAACTACATCCTCATGCAGGCACAAGCACTTGACGAGATGAGAAGACTTGTCAGTTATCTTAACCATGGACCTGGCGTTACTGCTGCGAATGCTGCTGGTGCACCCGGATTAGGGGTCTATGACCAGCAGACAGGATACCCGTTCTCTACTGGGATTCCGGACCCTTTCAATAGCAATGCAAATCTCTTCAATAAATAAACATTTCAACCATAAACCTTTAACAGGTGTGTCCGACGCTAACATGGAACTTCAAGCTTTGTGCGCACAACTGAATTGATGGGACCAGAATGACTGACAGAAGTAATCACATATTACCAGAACATGGAGTCCTATACTGTATAGGACTCTGTTCTGCATGGTGCTTACGTTTCGAAGATAGTTGTTTTGCAAAATCTAACAAAATGACAGCCAACATGGTCAAAAATGGTTAGCCTTTAACAAATTATGTTTAGTCTTATTTAACCATTATGTCCTACAGTACATTCATTTTCTTCAGTTTGATTAGATGTTCAATGGATAAATTGTATTGGTGACATAAGAGATGGTATGGTCTGTTTTCCAGTAGCCTATACCTCAATGAATGGGCTATGTACAACCAAACCCAAATTAGTTAGTTACAAAGAGAGCAATTGTGACTATTGGGTGAAATTAATAGGTAGCCTATAGGCCTAAATTTCAATCTTAAATTGAGGAATTTGATAATGATATTGTTTTTACCATCGAGGACCACTTTCAAAGTGTTTTAATTAATACTTTTAAGTGCTATCCTCCACATTGTACATTTTGTTGTAGGCCTATATGTCTTTTACCCAAATAAATTCAATACAAATATTTCCATACATGTAATTTGGTCATTAATTGTGTAATTTACATTTCCCTAAATACTATTTAATAATGCCTTTGACAAACATAAATGGAGTCGTTTCATTACCAGGGACAGCATTAATGACAAACAACAATCAGAACATTGTACTCCCACTCAATTGAGTTGGTCAAACAAAATAATTCCTCTGAGCATATAGTTAACCTTGCAGATTCACTGGATACATTAAGAGAATAGGTCACTATTGGTAAAAGGACTAAAATTACTGCCACATGCAGAACTGATTTGTCCAGTTTTTATTTCAAGAATTGTAAATAGTAAGTACCCTGTAGGACTCTTGAAATAGGAAAGACATTTGAATGTATAACTTTAAATGGTTGGTTATTTGGTTAATGTTATAGAAAAATGAAACGAATACATAAGTCATCAAATGTTTTAGGGACACCACCATCTAATACATAAAGCTTTTATCACATTGTACTATACCCTGTAATATAGTTCAACTATTTTATTCAACTACTGTTGTACAGTATAGATCAGGGATGGGGCCCCCCTCTTGACAGTGGAGAGAGAAATTGAAGTTTTTGAGTTAATTTCCTGCAATTCTACACATTTTGTCATGGGGTGGAGAGAAATGTTTGCCATTTTTATTACGATATCTCAGTTAGAGTGACTAACAAAATCAATGGGGGCCCCCCGATCGGTAATTCAACCATGATTACTACAGGTCAAGATAGCTGGCTAGACTAACTTACAATAAATTAAAACATTTGCTGACAAGGGCTAATTGAGTGACTGACATAAGAGAGAAACTGCTGATGCACAACCACATTTCGAAATTGAACCGTGTGTATTCTACTATTCTAACTCTCAACAGTAAGTTGAGACCAACAGTTTTTTTCTTGTTTTGGGACATTGATCCAGGGCCCCTATACCCTGGTATATATGGTTTTATAATGCAAGGCATAATAAACATTAACATATTTTTAGCATTCAAATAAATACTGTTATTAACAGCAAAAACTGTTAACTGTAAGTAATTAATGGATCATTCTGTCCTATGGAATAAAACACCAAAGGTCCCTAGCTAGCAGATTCACCAGTCCTGCCCACTGTTAGAGCCTGCCTAATATAATACACTGACAAATTAGCAATGCATTGCTGTTCAGTCAATAGCTTCTCGTGTGAACAATCATCCATGGGTGTGTCCCAAATGGCACCCTACTGCCAATATAGTGCAGTAATTTTGACCAAAGCCGTATGGGCCCTGGTCTGAAGTAGTGCACTATGTAGGGAATAAATAAGGTACCATTCGGGATGTAACCTATGAGAAAATAGACAAATCCATTAGCCACACAGGGCTCATCCGTCTAGTGTTTGTTCATATATAGATGTCCTCCTCTCAGGCCCGACGTGGCCTGTAGCGGATCTGGACGTCAGTGGCAGGTAGCAGGATGCCCAGGCCAGCACGGCTGGGGTCCAGGGTACACGGCTCCTGCCCTTCCACCACCTCCACGTCAAAGTAGAGCAGTAGCAGAGACAGGAACTGCTTTATCTCATTCACCGCAAAGTACCTTCCTGGGCACTTAGTGGAGCCCGAGCCGAAAGACATCCGGTAGTACTTCAGCTTCTGGCCGTCCTTATAGAAGTCAGTCTTTTCCTTTCCGTCTTCGATGTATCGGTCAAACTTGTAGATCTGTTGGAGGGGTAATATAAATAAGTGAGTAGGCCTTTATTTTCTTGTGCCTTATAATAAAGGGTAATTTTCCAGAAAAGTTTCCATTTTGCTTAGTCACAGTTCATGGCAAGGTTATCACCAGTCACACCCTGATTACATTAGCATGCATGGTGTGACCTTCTGAAGGCCAGTGGGTGAATTCAATCACTCAGAGTCCATGCATTCTGCTCATTAATCTAACCTGGGGACACACACGCACGCACCAAACAGCAGGGGGTGTGGGATGGTGGAGGAAGGCACTTCAGCAGATCAACAAAACCCCCAGACCAGACTAGACACAGTGAAGGTGAGAGAAAGCCTACAGCCATTCTAGGACGCCCACAGAATCTGAACGACTGGTCTTCTTTACCTCTGGATTCTCGTAGATCTCGGGGTCCATGTGCATGCTCTGGGGATACAGGGAGATGATATCTCCTTTCCTCACTCCGATTGAGCGCTCTCCCTCCAGCCGCAAGCCGAAGTCCTCCTGGGCCACGCGGATGTTCATGGAGGCTGAAGACAGCCGCAGACTCTCATTTATGGAGCTCTCTGAGAACACAACACAGAACAGTTCAGTTAGTCACCATGCATTTTTGTTTTGTAGTTACCAACATTGCCATGGGTTTTGTTTTGGCCTATCTGAACATATATAAAAAAAAAAAAAGTACCTTGAGTGGCCCAATACTGACTCACTACATACATATACTCACACAGGAGGGAAATCTTTGAGACTTGAAGGGCTATTAGTTAGAAATATGAATTGCTCTAGCAAAATGGCTAAAACACAAGCTGAGTAATCGTAAGTCATACATAGTTTTATTTCCACATGCATACATAAAGGAATCCTGACTAGCAGTGTTTTTCATTAAAACCATTACAATCTTAAGAGAAAACACTATAGGCCAAAGAGAGAAGAATATGAAATGTAGCTACTGTAAGTACTAAGTACTCAACCAACCCCCTATCACTTATAAGACCAAACAGATGTGAAACAGATATTCCACTGTGTTCCCCTTAGGGAGATAAATCATTAGTGTGAGAGAGAGAGGGAGCCACAGAGAATCTACACCAGTGGCATTTGTCCCCGAGCATGCAGTTGTCAGACGAGATGAGGCTACAGTCCGCATGGTGGGTGCAGCAGCGTGATCTAATGTGACAGGTACAGAGTCTGGAGGGATCCTTTTGGGGGGTGGGGACAGGAGGATTTGCCCTAAATTGTACACACAGACCAACACACAGAGCACCTGCCACTACAGAGTAGGAGTGTAATAAGAAGACCTCTATGCTGTTTGTATAGTCAGACATACAAAGGATCGGAAGGCCCTCTCAAAGCCACACTACCATTGACTCAACTGAACCCTGCCTGTGCTTGCGGCTGAGACCATTTAATACAATCATAGAGAAAAAAAACAACAGAAAATGCTAAGGGAAAATTTGGACGCTGCAGACAAACCTAATCTCTTATGACAGTCCATTAGCGGATTTGGCTGTGGGTGCTGAGATTAAGACCAACCTAACGATGATACATTTTAACAATAACCTACCCAGATACAGTAGGCTGTCCAGCTGTTCTCTGGTGAAGGCGATGTCTCCGTTGTGGTCTGCTTCTATTCCTGAGACCTGCAGGACACCATGGATCTCCTCACGCACCACTGCAAGGGCCTCTGGGTGCGTCACCAGGTAATACATGGCCCAAAAGGTGGCTGGAACTGTGTTTCCCACCGAAGCCCATAGAATGGCAAAATGATGAGCTGGGGCAGGTAAAGGTAAGAAAGAGTTATATTTAAATCAAATCTATCTATACAAATTTGCAGATGTTAACACAGGTGCAGTGAAATGCTTGAATTTATAGCTGTAACAGTGCAGTAATACACACACAATCCCCAAAAATATTTGAAGAAAAAATTAAGAAATATCAGAACGAGCAATGGCAGATTCTGAAATGTATATGAATATATAATTTATATATATAAATAATAACAAATGTATATAAATATAAATGTATATAAATATATATGTACATATAATGGTGTGTATAGACAGTATGGACAGTGTATGAATAGAAAAGGTGTGTAAAGCAGTAGTTGTATAGGATGAGACATGACTAGAATACAGTATATACATATAAAGTGGGTAAAACAGTATGTAAACATTATTAAAGTGACCAGTGTTCAATGACTATGTACAGTGAGGGAAAAAAGTATTTGATCCCCTGCTGATTTTGTACGTTTGCCCACTGACAAAGAAATGATCAGTCTATAATTTTAATGGTAGGTTTATTTGAACAGTGAGACAGAATAACAAAAAAAAATCCAGAAAAACGCATGTCGAAAATTGTATACATTGATTTGCATTTTAATGAGGGAAATAAGTATTTGACCCCCTCTCAATCAGAAAGATTTCTGGCTCCCAGGTGTCTTTTATACAGGTAACGAGCTGAGATTAGGAGCACACTCTTAAAGGGAGTGCTCCTAATCTCAGCTTGTTACCTGTATAAAAGACACTTGTCCACAGAAGCAATCAATCAATCAGATTCCAAACTCTCCACCATGGCCAAGACCAAAGAGCTCTCAAAGGATGTCAGGGACAAGATTGTAGACCTACGCAAGGCTGGAATGGGCTACAAGACCATCGCCAAGCAGCTTGGTGAGAAGGTGACAACAGTTGGTGTGATTATTCGAAAATGGAAGAAACACAAAATAACTGTCAATCTCCCTCGGCCTGGGGCTCTATGCAAGATCTCACCTTGTGGAGTTGCAATGATCATGAGAACGGTGAGGAATCATCCCAGAACTACACAGGAGGATCTTGTCAATGATCTCAAGGCAGCTGGGTCCATAGTCACCAAGAAAACAATTGGTAACACACTACGCTGTGAAGGACTGAAATCCTGCAGCGCCCCCTGCTCAAGAAAGCACATATACATGCCCGTCTGAAGTTTGCCAATGAACATCTGAATGATTCAGAGGAGAACTGGGTGAAAGTGTTGTGGTCAGATGAGACCAAAATCGAGCTCTTTGGCATCAACTCAACTCGCCGTGTTTGGAGGAGGAGGAGGAATGCTGCCTATGACCCCAAGAACACCATCCCCACCGTCAAACATGGAGGTGGAAACATTATGCTTTGGGGTGTTTTTTCTGCTAAGGGAACAGGACAACTTCACCGCATCAAAGGGACAATGGACGGGGCCATGTACCGTCAAATCTTGGGTGAGAACCTCCTTCCCTCTGCCAGGGCATTGAAAATGGGTCGTGGATGGGTATTCCAGCATGACAATGACCCAAAACACACGGCCAAGGCAACAAAGGAGTGGCTCAAGAAGAAGCACATTAAGGTCCTGGAGTGGCCTAGCCAGTCTCCAGACCTTAATCCCATAGACAATCTGTGGAGGGAGCTGAAGGTTCGAGTTGCCAAACGTCAGCCTCCGAAACCTTAATGACTTGGAGAAGATCTGCAAAGAGGAGTGGGACAAAATCCCTCCTGAGATGTGTGCAAACCTGGTGGCCAACTACAAGAAACGCCTGACCTCTGATTGCCAACAAGGGTTTTTCCACCAAGTACTAAGTCATGTTTTGCAGAGGGGTCAAATACTTATTTCCCTCATTAAAATGCAAATCAATTTATAGCATTTTTATGGATTTTTTTGTTGTTATTCTGTCTCTCACTGTTCAAATAAACCTACCATTAAAATTATAGACTGATCATGTCTTTGTCAGTGGGCAAACGTACAAAATCAGCAGGGGATCAAATACTTTTTTCCCTCACTGTACATAGGGCAGCAGTCTCTAAGGTGCAGGGTAGAGTACCGGGTGGTAGCCGGCTAGTAACAGTGACTCAGGGCAGGGTACTGGGCAAGAGTTACCCAGAGTTACTCGGTAAGAGTTACAACTGAGGTTTGGAATGTCCTTGTTGAAGTCAAAGTAGTACATTTTATGTTGTAGGTGCATACAGAGAGGGAAAGCATCTACATGGTGACATGTGTTTACGTTGGTTATTACTGTGTAGGTATAAGGGCATATAGTAAAGGTAAGGTTAAGTGTTACTGAGATACAGTAGGTTTACATACCGGTAGTCAAATTTAGGAAGTAAGATAAAGTGCTGCATAGAAATGTATAAAAAAGGCCAGGTGCTACAGGATATCAACTGTGTTTACCTGCTTTATCTACGTCTCCCATGCTGTCATACTGTTCAAACAGTGCTGCTCTTTCCTTTATGAACCCTGAGGTGTTGGACCATCGAGACATTCTCTGAGGGTGGAAGTAGTTGATCAGTTTATCTCGGATGGCCTTGGTTCCTCCCAGCAGAGAGATTGGGATCCTGGCAATGAGGAGGGGGAACATGGTGTCGAACTTGACAAAGTCCTCTCGAAGCGTCACCATTCCGCTGTGTCTGCTGGTGTGGGCAGGCTTGCCAAAGATGGTCAGGAAAGTAGCCTCAAACATGATTGAATTGCAGAATTGGTACACACTTTCAGTCCTCCACTCGCTCTCCCCACTCAGGTAGTCTTGTCGGAACACAAACATAAGATTTCCCATCATGCTCTCTGTCAGGTTATCGAGGTTCTCGCCCTGTAGAAGACGGAAGGACCTCTGGATGTGCTCGTCCATGCCGGGGAACTTGCCGCTCCTGACAGGGGGGTAGCCGAACGTCATGGGGGCCACTTGGTCAGAAAACTCATGGAAGTCCAGCTGTTTTCGATGTTTGATGACGTACGGATACAGCAACGGATTCATTATGAAGGTCATGTATTTGCCTGAGAGGAAATGTGAGGACAGGATTGTATTTCAATAGACATGAAACATGTGTACTGTCTAATCATATTGTTTGTAACTTTACTGTTATTAAATACCATTTAAAGAAGCACAATACATGATATACAGTGAGGGAAAAAAGTATTTGATCCCCTGCTGATTTTGTACGTTTGCCCACTGACAAAGACAAGATCAGTCTATAATTTTAATGGTAGGTTTATTTGAACAGTGAGAGACAGAATAACAACAATAAAATCCAGAAAAACTCATGTCAAAAATGTTATAAATTGATTTGCATTTTAATGAGGGAAATAAGTATTTGACCCCTCTGCAAAACATGACTTAATACTTAGTGGCAAAACCCTTGTTGGCAATCACAGAGGTCAGACGTTTCTTGTAGTTGGCCACCAGGTTTGCACACATCTCAGGAGGGATTTTGTTCCACTCTCTTTGCAGATCTGTGTTTTGGGTCATTGTCATGCTGGAATACCCATTGACGACCCATTTTCAATGCCCTGGCTGAGGGAAGGAGGTTCTCACCCAAGATTTGATGGTACATGGACCCGTCCATCGTCCCTTTGATGCGGTGAAGTTGTCATGTCCCCTTAGCAGAAAAACACCCCAAAGCATAATGTTTCCACCTCCATGTTTGATGGTAGGGATGGTGTTCTTGGGGTCATAGGCAGCATTACTCCTCCTCCAAACACGGCGAGTTGAGTTGATGCCAAAGAGCTCCATTTTGGTCTCATCTGACCACAACACTTTGACCCAGTTCTCCTCTGAATCATTCAGATGTTCATTGGCAAACTTCAGACGGGCCTGTATATGTGCTTTCTTGAGCAGGGGGGACCTTGCGGGCGCTGCAGGATTTCAGTCCTTCACGGCGTAGTGTGTTACCAATTGTTTTCTTGGTGACTATGATCCCAGCTGCCTTGAAATCATTGACAAGATCCTCCTGTGTAGTTCTGGGCTGATTCCTCACTGTTCTCATGATCATTGCAACTCCACGGGGTGAGATCTTGCATGGAGCCCCAGGCCAAGGGAGATTGACATGTCTTTTGTGTTTCTTCCATTTTCGAATAATCACACCAACTGTTGTCACCTTCTCACCAAGCTGCTTGGCGATGGTCTTGTAGCCCATTCCAGCCTTGTGTAGGTCTACAATATTGTCCCTGACATTCTTGGAGAGCTCTTTGGTCTTGGCCATGGTGGAGAGTTTGGAATCTGATTGATTGATTGCTTCTGTGGACAGATGTCTTTTATACAGGTAACAAGCTGAGATTAGGAGCACTCCCTTTAAGAGTGTGCTCCTAATCTCAGCTCGTTACCTGTATAAAAGATACCTGGGAGCCAGAAATCTTTCTGATTGAGAGGGGGTCAAATACTTATTTCCCTAATTAAAATGCAAATCAATTTATAACATTTTTGACATGCGTTTTTCTGGATTTTGTTGTTGTTATTCTGTCTCTCACTGTTCAAATAAACCTACCATTAAAATTATAGACTGATCATTTCTTTGTCAGTGGGCAAACGTACAAAATCAGCAGGGGATCAAATACTTTTTTCCCTCACTGTACATTTTATCAAAAAAATTCAGCAATATACACTACCAGTCAAAAGTTTGGACACATCTACTCATTCAAGGGTTTTTCTTAATTTTTTACTTTTTTTTTTACATTGTAGAATAACAGAGAAGACATCAAAACTATGAAATAACACATATGGAATCATGTAGTACCAAAAAAAGTGTTAAACAAATCTAAATATATTGTGACGTCACGAGAGGCTACACAGCTTTCAGCGGGATTGCTCAAGTAGTGCAAGGAGACAAGGTTCAAACAAAACAAGGATTTTATTATAGGTCTTGGGAAATTAACGAAAATATAACAAAATTCTGTTCTCTTGTGGCTCTTTAAGGGTTAACAGTTCAGGGATGTCTCTTCCACATCCAAAATCATAATTCTCACTCGCTCAGATAACTTTTCCCCAGCCTTACTGTAGTCCACGTTGCAGCTAGTGGCCAACCCAGCAAAAAGTCCTTCCAAATGTCTCTCACGTATTTCCACAGGTGCATATATCCAAAGGTGAGTATTTCCCAAAGGTAAGTATCTCCAAATCCTTATATTCCTCATGGAAGTGGACGTGCAGCACTCTTGTCCTCCAGAGAGCCCAGGTTGGAGACTGTGTCTCTTCCCTTCCCACCCACTCCCTCAGTGTGTCTCTTCCCTTCCAAACCTTCAGCTCATCAGCTCCTCATTTGTTTCAGCTGCGTGGGAAGATTGGCCATAGAGGGGTGGAGTTCCCGACCATACCAGCAGATGGAGCCATAGCTGTCTGGGTTTGCAGCCACCTCAGGGGATGTAACGTCCCTCCAGGACACAGCCTCTCGTGACATCACACATCCCCCTCCCGGGACCGACGTCCTCGTTGGGTAAAGGCAGCGAAGAAGGCATCACGCCGGGAGAGGGCGTCCGCATTGCCGTGGTGCTTGCCAGCCCTGTGGACAACAGAAAAGTTAAACGGTTGCAAGCTCAAAAACCATCTGGTTACTCTACTGTTTGATTCCTTGTTCTTGGCCATCCACTGCAGAGGGGCGTGATCAGATACCACCATGAAACGTCGGCCCAGGAGATAGAACCGAAGGGACTCCAGGGCCCAGACTACAGCCAGACATTCTTTCTCCACCGTTGAATAGTTCTTCTCTCTTGGAAGTAACTTTCTGCTTAGGTAGAGAATGGGATGTTCTTCACCGTCATGTGCCTGGGTGAGGACAGCACCCAGACCCACCTCCGAAGCATCCGCTTGGACAATGAATTCCTTCTTGAAGTCTGGTGCCTGGGACGTCTTCTTCACTGGAGAACGGAGCGCTTTCCTGGGCTGCGTTCTCTTCTCCCGTATCCGGACCAGTCTCGGTGTCGGTCTGGGCACCTGCCATCCCTATCAGAGCCCGGGCGGGAGTGAGTAACTCGGAGGATTGCACCGGAGCCTTCCCAGGATGAGTCTTGCCTCTCCGTTTCCGAGGTACTCGGGTTATCCTCTCCTGAGACTCTCTCCAGAGTGGGTAAAGGCTGGGCAGTCTCGTCCAATTAGGACAGGGACGGGAGGGGAATCAACCACCCCGCCGTCGTGTGTATGGTTCCCCGTGTGCTGGTCATTGTAAGTTCAGTAATGGGGTATTCTCTGGTGTCCCCATGGACACAGGAAACTGGGAGGACTTTCCCGGGGTCAGAGCACGTTGGGCCCACCAAATCCTTACGCACCAGGGTGGCCCGGCTACCAGAATCCAGTAAGGCCTCCACATCATGGTGATTCACAGTTACCGGGCAGGTGGGGGGTCGATCTGGGCCGCCATCTACGACTCCCAAGAGCGAGGCAAAACGGTGTGTGGGTGCTGAGCTGGAGGACTCCGCAGTGGGCATAGGTTCATCGGCTGGTTTCCCCACACTGCCAGGAGATATGTCCCATCTCCCCACACCGGTAACACTGTCGAAGTTTCCCCCTCCTGGTGTACTCTTCTTGGACCCGCCTGGTTTCTGGTTCCCCCTGGAGCCGGGATAAGTCCTGACGTGGCTGGGTTCGAGACCTTGGGGGTCCTTTGGACGGGTTCTTCCCATTTGTGGTGGGGCCGCCCTCCTGGGGTCTTTTCGGGAAGCATTCAGCATCTCCGCTGTGGCCTGGTACTTTTCCACAGCTTCCACGGTCAGATCAGCCGTGGTCAAGGCCTGTTGACTGATGAACCGTTTTGCCTCATAAGGCAGGGCGCGTAGGTAACGATCCACAACAACGGCCTCCACCACCGCCGCTGCTGTATTCCTCTGCGGATCCAGCCATTTCCTGCGATTCGGACAAGTTCATGCATCTGCGCCCGAGGAGGTTGGTCTGGTTGGAAGGTCCAGCTGTGAAAGCGCTGGGCCATACCAAACTTTGTGAGTCCATATCTGCTGAGGATCTCAGACTTCAGGGCATCATAGTCAGTAACCTGGTCAGGGCCCAGGTCCCGGACAGCATTCAGCGATTCCCCGGTTAGAAAGGGGGGCTAACAGACCAACCCACTGTTGCTTGGGCCAGGCTTCCCTAGTGGCCGTGGCCTCAAATGCATGCAGGTATGCCTCAATGTCATCGGTAGCTCCCATCTTAGATATAAAGTCACTTGCCTTTATTGGGCGGGTATTTTGGACCACCCTCTGTCTCGGCAACTGCAATTCCTCTGCCTTCAGAAGGTTGGCTTTCTTTTGCTCCTCCAAGAGAGCCACGTTTGCTTGCATCTGGGCTTGCTGGCCAGCAACAAGGGCTTTCAATATGTCCTCCATTTCAGTCGGCGGGGAGCCTACGGCCAACTTGGAAAACTGGGTGATCAAACCTTCGGTATCCTCCTCTGACATGCACTATTAACGCTTGAGGATGCCCGTGTTCTCCACCATCTGTGACGTCACGAGAGGCTACACAGCTTTCAGCGGGATTGCTCAAGTTAGTGCAAGGAGACAAGGTTCAAACAAAACAAGGATTTTATTATAGGTCTTGGGAAATTAACGAAAATATAACAAAATTCTGTTCTCTTGTGGCTCTTTAAGGGTTAACAGTTCAGGGATGTCTCTTCCACATCCAAAATCATAATTCTCACTCGCTCAGATAACTTTTCCCCAGCCTTACTGTAGTCCACGTTGCAGCTAGTGGCCAACCCAGCAAAAAAGTCCTTCCAAATGTCTCTCACGTATTTCCACAGGTGCATATATCCAAAGGTGAGTATTTCCCAAAGGTAAGTATCTCCAAATCCTTATATTCCTCATGGAAGTGGACGTGCAGCACTCTTGTCCTCCAGAGAGCCCAGGTTGGAGACTGTGTCTCTTCCCTTCCCACCCACTCCCCTCAGTGTGTCTCTTCCCTTCCAAACCTTCAGCTCATCAGCTCCTCATTTGTTTCAGCTGCGTGGGAAGATTGGCCATAGAGGGGTGGAGTTCCCGACCATACCAGCAGATGGAGCCATAGCTGTCTGGGTTTGCAGCCACCTCAGGGGATGTAACGTCCCTCCAGGACACAGCCTCTCGTGACATCACAATATTTATATTTGAGATTCTTCAAAAGCCACCCTTTGCCTTGATGACAGCTTTGCACACTCTTGGCATTCTCTCAACCAGCTTCATGAGGTAGTCACCTGGAATGCATTTCAATTAACAGGTGTGCCTTCTTAAAAGTTAATTTGTGGAATTTCTTTCCTTCTTAATGCGTTTGAGAAAATCAGTTGTGTTGTGACAAGGTAAGGGGAGTATACAGAAGATAGCCCTATTTGGTAAAAGACCAAGTCCATATAATAGCAAGAACAGCTCAAATAGGCAAAGAGAAATGACAGTCCATCATTACTTTAAGCCATGAAGGTCAGTCAATACGGAATATTTCAAGAACTTTGAAAGTTTCTTCAAGTGCAGTCGCAAAACCATCAAGCACTATGATGAAATTGGCTCTCATGAGGACCACCACAGGAATGGAAGACCCAGAGTTACCTCTGCTGCAGAGGATAAGTTCATTCAGAGTTACCAGCCTTAGAAATTGCAGCCCAAATAAATGCTTCAGAGTTCAATTACAGACACATCTCAACATCAACTGTTCAGAGGGGACTGTGTGAATCAGGCGTTCATGGTCGAATTGCTGCAAAGAAACCACTACTAAAGGACACCAATAAGAAGAAGAGACCTGCTTGGGCCAATAAACACAAGCAATGGACATTAGACCGGTGGAAATGTGTCCTTTGGTCTGGAGTCCAAATTTGAGATCTTTGGTTCAAACCGCCGTGACTTCGTGAGATGCGGTGTGGGTGAACGGATGATCTCCGCATGTGTAGTTCCCACCGTAAAGCATTGAGGAGGTGGTGTTATGGTGTGGGGGTGCTTTGCTGGTGACACTGTCTGTGATGTATTTAGAATTCAAGGCACACTTAACCAGCATGGCTAACACAGCATTCTGCAGCGATACGCCATCCCCTCTGGTTTGGGCTTAGTGGGACTATAATCTGTTTTTCAACAGGACAATGACCCAACACACCTCCAGGCTGTGTAAGGCCTATTTTACCAAGAAGGAGAGTGATGGAGTGCTGCATCAGATGACCTGGCCTCCACAATCTCCCGGCCTCAACCCAATTGAGATGGTTTGGGATGAGTCGGACGGCAGAGTGAAGGAAAAGCAGCCAACAAGTGCTCAGCATATGTGGGAACTCCTTCAAGACTGTTGGAAAATCATTCCAGGTGAAGCTGGTTGAGAGAATGCCAAGAGTGTGAAAAACGGGTCATCAAAGCAAAGGGTGGCTATTTGAAGTATCTCAAATATATTTTGATTTGTTTAACACTTTTTTGGTTAACACATGTTTTTTCATAGTTTAAGTCTTCACTATTATTCTACAATGTAAAAAAAAAAAGTAAAACTAAAGAAAAACCCTTGAATGAGTAGGTGTGTCCAAACTTTTGACTGGTACTGTACATTTGCTCCTTTTTGAACCATGCTATGATAAAATGTATACACTAATATTTATTACCCACCAGCAATCAGCACAGTAAATACATCTCCATGTTTCTCCTTATGTGCTGCAAGAAATCCATGTGCATTCTTTCCAAACTCCAAAGCCTTCCCAAGGAATGGAATCCAACCATTTATAAGTGGAGGCTCCCCATCTCTCCTATAAAAAGAGAAAAACATAAGAAATGTGTATTTTACATGAGGTAATATCAGATATACAGTATGTCATATCATCAACAAACATATCCACCTAAACATTTTCAGAAGAAATAAGAGATAAAACATAGATCTGACTGATTCAGATGCAATATAAATGCAAGCCTAAGTGATTAGAACTACTAACAACAAAGGAACTACTAACAACATCTTTGCAATATTCATGAGACAAGGTGTACAATGTGATCGGGTGTCTCTCAAACCTTCAAGGTGGACTGGTATCAGCTACCCTCATTCTCATTTACCACATACAGTGTAACAAACAAATACAGCAGCTACTGGTCAGCAAGGTATACTAAATAAATAATTTAAAGCCTGAAAACTGAGCACACAGACATGCCACAGAGCATCATTTCAGACCAAATTAGCTGACAGAGCAGGAATCACTCCAGGCCCTTACAAATGGTATCCAACAAACTGCTTTCAACAGCTGTATCTTAAGGGAATGCAGATGGAAACAATTACAAAGGCAATGTGGGAGTCCTGCATAGCAATGTCATAGCTCAGAGCGATTACAGGAAGAGATAGCTGACTATTTTCCCAGGGAAATCTAACACTGTAAATCTAACACTGCTGTTCTCTCTATCCATTTTTTACGGTTCTAATGAAATATTATCTTATCTTCCTATCGTGTGTGTATGGCTCCCTTTGAGGTTCTTATCTCAGCTAAGGTTACTATGGTTTATTTTATTTTCAAATCAACAAGCTTTGACAAACATTCGCAGCTCAAGACTATCAGAATCAGAGGCAACAAAAATATGTTTCTGTCCCTAGGCCAAGGAATGTCATGATCTATTAATAACTGTGGTGTTGGAGGGTGCAGTAAAAAATCATGCATACATTAGCTTTGGCCTAAAGAAATGCTGGAGGCACTTTTTTGATCCTGTCAACAGGACTTACACACACACACACACACACACACTGGGCCTTTCAACACACACTGACTGGACAGGCCTAATATTTACTACACTTAGAAGCTATGCCTAAGCACAAAACATTATTTCTCCTTTATTATGGATGATCTTGCGGTAGTGGCCAGAAAACGAATACAAAACTAGCTGCTTCAAAAAGCTATTATCAAAGATTTTGCTAACACTTAACGTAGAGAGGTGACATGTAGCATTCATAAAGCCTTTATAAGCATTACATAAAGAGTCATAATGCCTTTCATATTATGATTTTTGAAGCTTAGGTATATGTTTACCAATCAGGATTAATTTGACCAGTTAGAGGTAGCGCTGGTGAGACATTTGCTTATATAGTCTATAGCCACAGGGTGTGTACACTAGACTATTAGCATCCAGTGGCTGACCTAGGGGCACAATGTTACCCGTCATCTTCACCCTTATTTGCCCTATAGAAACACAATGTCAGTGGGTCATCATACTGATGAAATAGAGGCAACATTGTAAGGTGCATTATACTACAAAGCATTGTGCCATTGAACACAAATAGATAGGCTAACTGTTACATCATCCTTCCTGTGCTGTGTACTTGTTTTTGGAAACAACATGTCTTATGCAAGGAAGATACTGTATTTAGAGCTGACTTGATGCAGCACGGAGCAGTCTTCTGTTTCACAAAATAATGCATGAGATCAACTAACCAATACTAATCTGTGCAACGTCGGTACTAAACTAACTCATGTGTGCTTATCCATCCGAGGGTTAGTGTGGAGAGAGCGGGTCATGAGAGACGATCTGCTATTTGTGAGGCCTCAAGCTGACAAGTCTCAGCCGAGGCTTACTTGTTGTTGTTGTGCTTGTGCCCCCCACCTAGTCCACACTGCTGCCTGCCAGCCAGCCACTTGTCAGAAGCAATCAGGAAGTCTGATAGTGTCTGCCAGCAGTGAGCACATTTGGATAGGCCAGCATCAGAGTAAAGGCCCCATGCGTCAGTAACAATATTAGAACAGATGTCCACACTGCGGCAATGAGTATCAATTAGACCTGCCATTTATTTTCCCTTTCACATTTAACAAAATAAAATGATATGTAGAATATGGAATCCCATTTACCTTTACTGTTGAGGCCCTATTTGACTGCTTAGAGAGTATCGCTTCCTCCTGATTCGGCTCATAACGAGGCTCGAACCCAGGACCTCTGCCTTGCTAGTACACCTGAGTACACCTGACTAGGGCTGGTAGTCAAATTCCACGTGACCTTTTAGTCACGTAATTAGGCTTCTCCAAGCTATGATGCTGCTGCTGGTCATTAGTAGCCTACCAAACTTGCTAACTGCCTGGTACTCAGCACTCTATTGTCCCTCTAATCACTCTGACATCAATGCAAATGTAATCGAAAATCTAATCAAACACTTCATGAGAGCCCATGAGCTCATGTTGTGCAACATTTCTATAATTGCGTGAGAAAACAAGAGTGATTGCCTCTATTAAAAAGAGGATCCATCAGTTTCTATAGGTTAGGCCTACTATATTTATTTCTCATCTTTCCTAATAAGCACATTGCTTCTCTTTACAACAGGAGTACAGCCTACCTGGCTGGCATGAAAATGAACCACAGGAAAAGCGTCCTCCATTCCCTATTTAAGTGCATAAATGACATGTATTATTTTCCCCTGCTCCGGTTTCGAGACAGGTGCATGATAATGGTCCAAGATGAAAAGACAAGATGAAATTAAGAATAGTCTGATGGGTGACAATATTAGCCTATCACTTGTAAATGATATATTATCACTTGTGAATGATGCCCAGCTTGTGTGCAGTAAGGCAAGAAACAGTGCATGCCTTTTATAAATAACTTTTTCAAATCATAGTCACACACCTCATGTAGCCTAGCCCATAGGCCTATATGTTTTGATAAGGTTTGTATCACAACTAAAGTGGCCAAATAACTTCTTAAAATTAAGCACATTAATTTGCTTTACAACGGGTGTAGAGCCTAACTGGCATACATACGCAGTGTGTGAGTTTCAAGTTTGGGGAAGATAACTTTCACCATAAAAATGCACCTTTATTATAAAAGCATTAAATGCATAATCGAATTTGCGGTCATTTTTGAGAATTGTGTTTTCCTGCTAATTGATGGCATTTTGGAACATTCGCGCTTATAGCCTATTGCCGTGTGCGCATTGCCGCGCTTATAATGTGAAGAAATAACCTAATAGTTTATTAACATTTTAAGCTAAATGTTCTGATCTGTTGCACCAGCCTCATTGCTTAAAAAAGTTTTTCTGATGCTAGTGGTTGTATTCATTTGGGATCTATCGCATCCCACAACGGTCCCAGACTATGTTTGGAATATTTATTTCTTGCACAGAATAGGCCAAATGTGTACTATGGGGGATAGTAGATTGACATAGGCTAGTGCTTTTGCTGTTCGTTAGGCCTACTCATCTTGTTGGCTGACGAAAAGTAATTGTGGACAGTTCTTCCAATATCTTCAATATGTGCATTGGAATTGGATAAGGATGCGCACAGTTGTGTCCCCGATGTGTCTGTCTTCACTTGTAGCCTGTGAGAAAGACCCGATCACGTGACGGGCATTGGCTAATAGGAACTGAGATCTGAGAGAGCCATGTGAGTGAGAGGTGCTTTGGAGAACGCAGCCGGGAGAAGGGAATTATAATTATTATATTCAGCCCAAGGGCACAACGGCCACTGGCCGCAAAAGGCATGGATTTTTTTAGGGGACATTACATCCACACAAAGGGGATGCCTCCAGGAAATTCGAGGCATTATCAAGTGCTTGTCAAATTGTGAATGAGAGACTGATGAAGTGTGTGCAGCCTGCGCAAAAAACAAAGCAGAGCTCATGCCTTTCATGCAACTTTTTTCAAAACATCATTAGAGTCGCATCATGCAGTTAAAAATCTAAACATATAGCCCAACGTTTGTATCACAACTTAAGTTGGATAAATAACTCTAAATTAAGAGGACCATAACATGCACTTTCCTTTTGCGTAGATAAGATGAGCAGGGTGGGGAAAACTCAGAATGATGACTATCCTGGGTTCAAATACTATTATAAATCATTTCAAATACTTTCTGTGCTTGAGCTTGCTTGGCTTAATGGACAAATGGTCCCAAAACTGCAAACCCCGCCTATCTGGCACTCCAGGCAGTCTACTCTAGACTATAGAGCAAATGCTCAAAATATTAGAAAGAGTTAAAATTGTATTTTAACCCACCAGGTCTGATCCTCAAATCAAATCCTCAGTGAGTGCTCCTCTGGGAGCTGACCAGCCCAGTACAGACAATGCTGAAGGAAATGCCTTTAGAGACTGTTTGCGGCTGACCTACTTCTTACAGAGAACACAGTGAGTTGTACTCCCAAATGGCACCCTATTCCTATGTAGTGCACTACTTTTGACCAAAGAAAGAGCCATATAGGCCCTGGTCAGAAGTAGGGCACTATGAAGGTAATAGGGTGCCATTTGTGACACATCCAGTGTGTTTGCAGTCCCATGACCTGTCGATGCGCTCTGGATAAGCGCGTCCCTGCTAAATTACTAACATTTCCAAAATGTAAGACATTCATTAACTGCAACCAGCTGTCTTATGAAGAGGAAATAATAAAGGTATTTAAGATTATGCAAACTATGGTCAAACAGCAAACAAAATGTAAAGGACTGTTTGCTTGGTCAAATAGCTACACTCAGTGGCATACATAGGCTGCTGTCATAGAATATTTACATTGTTACAATACCATCTATATCCCTCAAACTCAGGACTGGACCTCTTAGCCCATTGTTCCCATCTAATCAGGGACTGTGAACTACGCTAAAATTGTTGTGCCGAATTTGAAAAACGCTGCTCATGTTCTTACACAAGACAGTCTGATGCTTTGTTCAAATAATCGACTGTTTGATATTAGTCACATAAAGAACTTGTGTTTAAGGAACGTGGCCAGGATTCTCCAACAAATATGTTGATCAGTTTCAAGTGTTTAGGCAAAAGTTTAATTCCTAGCATACAGCAACCAACGCGAACACCAACAAAGTTGAAATAAACTATAAATTCATTCGCCACTTGCCTTGTTCTTCCGAATCGCACGCTGAGTAAGTAGAGCGCCAAAAGCCAAGAAACAATGGTAAAACAAACTCTAACATTTCTTTGGAAAATGATCAGACATTCCTCAATGGAGAAAACCTCTGTAAATTGTAATCGATAGCTGAAGTGTCTGCTCTCAGTCATACTGCCAACCAGTTCCCGTTCGGCTTTGGTCACGTGGGTTCGCTCTTTCAGTCACCGATGTTAGGTACACACAGGGATACAAATCATTAAATATATTGAGTCAAAGTACAGACAGTAGACTACAGCAAAATACAACTAAATTGATTGAACATTAAATGTATTTCAATATGACTGAAAATAGGCCTATAGCCAAGCACTGTTTATGTTTGAATGCAGTCATCTCGGTTTTCTTTTTATACTTCACTTGTTTGTATCAATTGCAAAGACATTGGCAATTTTCTTCTGAAGTTATCTGCTGTCACATAGAGACAGATTAACCATGTGATTATATGTTTAGCGGTGATATTCTGTGTATGAAGTGACGCGGAGGGTAAAAAGCATTATGATGTATGTAGCTGTTTTATGAGTGGAGGCAGGCGTTAGATTACGAGCGTTTTAAATACAATGTTAATAATGATGGTTTTGGAAACAGCTCGGAGATTTAACAACGCTCCTACTAAGGTTCTAACGATTAATTTGAAGCCTTAAAATGGGCCCTGACCACTAGGCTATCTAACAAAGACCTGTATTATGCGGGACAATGTATCCTTTATTAGGCTACAGGAAGTCAGTAGTAGGCCTACATTCACAGATTTGATGAACGAAGCCTTGTCTATGTGTAGCAATGCTGTAGTGTTGAGCTCAATACATGTTTTTCTGGATTTTGTCTGCAGTCTAGTAAAGGTCTGACTGGGAAAAACCCAACTCCGACTTTCCGACCTGAAGATCACTGTAGTCATGATTTGAGCTAGTTGTTTCGCCGAGTTCCCAGTTGTCTTGAAAGCACCATATATCCTCTCGAACAGGGTTTCCCAAAATCGGTGCACGTTTTGTTTTTTGCCCTAGCACTACACAGCTGGTTCAAAAAATTTACTAATCATCAAGCTTTGATCATTTGAATCAGCAGTGTAGTGTTAGGGCAAAAATCAAAACGTGCACCCCTTGGGGTCCCAAGGACCGAGTTTGGGAAACGCTGCTCTAGAACATGGTATTATGCAATGCATTCACTCCTGCCTTGTTGCTGCATGTGCACAAACAGCTAGAAAACGGAGGCATAGGGCGTAGCCTACCTGGCTAGCCTACTACTGTAAACAAAGAACAATGGCATATCATTACTTTCACATAAAGGACATGTCATCATCAATGCATGCAGTTGCTGGAGGGTTGCTTTCTGATTAAAAAATAAAAACCTTCAATTTGGATTTAGCGGTATCTCAACTTTATACAGGCTTTAATCTCAGTTAGCCCAGAACTAAAATATTGCGTAATTTGGTCAGATCTGTCCACAAGAGATTATACAGAGTTAGAACCTTCAACAGTATCATTGATTGACATACTGTGCAGTATCACATCATCAAATCAAATTTTATTTGTCACATGCACCGAATACAACAGGTGAAATGCTTACTTACCTTACTGTGAAATGCTTACTTACGAAAAAAAGTAAGAAAAAAGGTGCTAAATAAACTAAAGGGAAAATAGTAACACAATAAATTAACAATAATTACGCTATATACAAGGGGTACTGGTACCGAGTCAATGTGTAGGGATACATACGGGTTAGTCGAGGTAATTGCGGTAATATGTACATGTAGGTAGGGGTAAAGTGACTATGCATAGATAATAAACAGAGAGTAGCAGCAGCATATGTGAAGAGTGTGAAGGAATGTGAATGCATATGTGTGTGTGTGGGGGCGTCAATATGCATGTCTGTTGGAGTTTCAGTGTAGTATGTGTGGTTAGAGCCCAGTGAGTGTACATCGGGCCTGTGCAAGAGAGTCAGTGCAAAAAATAAGAATAAATCAAAATTAAATAAGGGGGTCAATGCAAATAGTCAGGGTAACCATTTGATTAAATGTTCAGCAGTTTCATGGCTTGGGGTAGAAGCTATGTAGGCATTTTGGTCCCAGACCTGGCGCTCCGGTACCGCTTGCCATGCGGTAGCAGAGAGAACAGTCTTTGACAATTTTTAGGGCATTCCTCTGACACCGCCTGGTATAGAGGTCCTGGATGGCAGGAAGCTCGACCCCAGTGATGTGTTGGGCCATACGCACTACCCTCTGTAGCGCCTTGGGGTTGGATGCCGAGCAGTTGCTTTACCAAGCGGTGAGGCAACCAGTCAGGATGCTCCGATGGTGCAGCTGTAAACTTTTTGAGGATCTGAGGTCCCATGCCAAATCTTTTCAGGAATAGGCATTGTCGTGCCCTCTTCACGACTGTCTTGGTGTGTTTGGATCATGATAGGTCCTTAGTGATGTGGACAACAAGGAACTTAAAGCTCTCGACCCGCTCCACTACAGCCCGTTGATGTGAATGGGGGTGTGCTTGGCCCTGCTTTTCCTGTAGTCCACGATCAGCTACTTTGTCTTGCTCACGTTGTTGTCCTGGCACCACACTGCCAGGTCTCTGACCTCCTCCCTAAAGGCTGTCTCATCGTCATCAGTGATCAGGCCTACAACCTTCGTGTCGTCGGCAAACTTAATGATAGTGTTGGAATCGTGTGTGGCCACGCAGTCCTGGGTGAACAGGGAGTACAGGAGGGGGACTAACCACGCACTCCTGAGGGGCACCGTGTTGAGGGTCAGCATGGCGGATGTGTTGTTGCCTACCCTCACCACCCCTGGAGGTGGCCCATCAGGAATTCCAGGATCCAGTTGCAGAGGGAGGTGTTCAGTCCCAGACGCCTTAGCTTAGTGATGAGCTTGGAGGGCACTATGGTGTTGAACACTGAGCTGTAGTCAATGAACAGCATTCTCACGTAGGTGTTCCTTTTTATCCAGGTGGGAAAGGGCAGTGTGGAGTGCAATAGAGATTGTGTCATCTGTGGATTTGTTGGGGCAGTATGCGAATTGGAGTGGGTCCAGGGTTTGTGGGATGATGGTGTTGATGTGAGCCATGACCAGCCTTTCAAAGCATTTCATGGCTACAGATGTGAGTGCTACAGGGCGGTAGTCATTTAGGCACGTTACCTTGGCGTTCTTGGGCACAGGGATTATGGTGGTCTGTTTGAAACATGTAGGTATTACAGACTGGGTCAGGGAGAGGTTGAAAATGTCAGTGAAGACACTTTCCGGCTGGTCAGCGCATGCTCTGAGTACGCGTCCTGGTACTCCATCTAGCCCTGCGGCTTTGTGAATGTTAACCAGTTTAAAGATCTTAATCACATCGTCTACGGAGAGCGTGATCACACAGTGTTGCTTGCCTCAAAGCGAGAATAGAAGGCATTTAGCTCGTCTGGTAGGCTCACGGCACTGGGCAGCTCGCGGCTCGGTTTCCCTTTGTAATCCGTTATAGTTTGCAAGCCCTGCCTCATCCGACGAGTGTCAGAGCCGGTGTAGTAGGATTTGATCCTAGGCCTGTTTGATGGTTCGTCGGGGGGCATAGCAGGATTTCTTATAAGCGCCTGTATTAGTGTCCCGCTCCTTGAAAGCGTCAGCTCTAGCCTTTAGCTCAGTGTGGATGTTGACTGTTGCATGGCTTTTGGTTGGTATATGGCACAGGAGGCTCATAATAAATCAAATCAAATCAAATCAAATTTTATTGGCCACATGCGCCGAATACAACAGGTGCAGACATTACAGTGAAATGCTTACTTACAGCCCTTAACCAACAGTGCATTTATTTTTAACAAAAAAGTAAAAATTAAACAACAACAAAAAAAGTGTTGAGAAAAAAAGAGCAGAAGTAAAATAAAATAACAGTAGGGAGGCTATATATACAGGGGGGTGCCGGTGCAGAGTCAATGTGCGGGGGCACCGGCTAGTTGAGGTAGTTGAAGTAATATGTACATGTAGGCAGAGTTAAAGTGACTATGCATAAATCATTAACAGAGTAGCAGCAGAGTAAAAGGATGGGGTGGGGGGCAGTGCAAATAGTCTGGGTAGCCATGATTAGCTGTTCAGGAGTCTTATGGCTTGGGGGTAGAAGCTGTTGAGAAGTCTTTTGGACCTAGACTTGGCACTCCGGTACCGCTTGCCGTCGGTAGCAGAGAGAACAGTCTATGACTAGGGTGGCTGGAGTCTTTGACAATTTTGAGGGCTTTCCCTCTGACACCGCCTGGTATAGAGGTCCTGGATGGCAGGAAGCTTGGCCCCAGTGATGTACTGGGCCGTACGCACTACCGTCTGTAGTGCCTTGCGGTCGGAGGCCAAGCAGTTGCCATACCAGGCGGTGATGCAACCAGTCAGGATGCTCTCGATGGTGCAGCTGTAGAATTTTTTTGAGGATCTGAGGAACCATGCCAAATCTTTTCAGTCTCCTGAGGGGGAATAGGCTTTGTCGTGCCCTCTTCACGACTGTCTTGGTGTGTTTGGACCATGATAGTTCGTTGAGTGATGTGGACACCAAGGAACTTGAAGCTCTCAACCTGTTCCACTACAGCCCCGTCGATGAGAATGGGGGCGTGCTCAGTCCTCTTTTTTTTCCTGTAGTCCACAATCATCTCCTTTGTCTTGGTCACGTTGAGGGAGAGGTTGTTGTCCTGGCACCACACGGCCAGGTCTCTGACCTCCTCCCTATAGGCTGTCTCATCGTTGTCGGTGATCAGGCCTACCACTGTTGTGTCGTCGGCAAACTTAATGATGGTGTTGGAGTCGTGCCTGGCCATGCAGTCATGGGTGAACAGGGAGTACAGGAGGGGACTGAGCACGCACCCTCTGAGGGGCCCCCCGTGTTGAGGATCAGTGTGGCAGATGTGTTGTTACCTACCCTTACCACTTGGGGGCGGCCTGTCAGGAAGTCCAGGATCCAGTTGCAGAGGGAGGTGTTTAGTCCCAGGATCCTTAGCTTAGTGATGAGCTTTGAGGGCACTATGGTGTTGAATGCTGAGCTGTAGTCAATGAATAGCATTCTCACATAGGTGTTCCTCTTGTCCAGGTGGGAAAAGGCAGTGTGGAGTGCAATAGAGATTGCATCATCTGTGGATCTGTTGGGGCGGTATGCAAATTGGAGTGGGTCTAGGGTTTCTGGGATAATGCTGTTGATGTGAGCCATGACCAGCCTTTCAAGCACTTCATGGCTACAGACGTCAGTGCTACGGGTCGGTAGTCATTTAGGCAGGTTATGTTAGAGTCCTTGGGCACGGGGACTATGGTGGTCTGCTTGAAACATGTTGGTATTACAGACTCAGTCAGGGACATGTTGAAAATGTCAGTGAAGACACTTGCCAGTTGGTCAGCACATGCTCGGAGTACACGTCCTGGTAATCCGCTCTGGCCCTGCGGCCTTGTGAATGTTGACCTGCTTAAAAGTCTTACTCACATCGGCTACGGAGAGCGTGATCACATAGTCATCCGGAACAGCTGGTGCTCTCATGCATGCTTCAGTGTTGCTTGCCTCGAAGCGAGCATAGAAGTGGTTTAGCTCTGTCTGGAAGTCTTGTGTCACTGGGCAGCTCGCGGCTGTGCTTCCCTTTGTAGTCTGTAATAGTTTTCAAGCCCTGCCACATCCAACGAGCCGTCAGAGCCAGTGTAGTACGATTCAATCTTAGTCCTGTATTGACTCTTTGCCTGTTTGATGGTTCGTCGGAGGGCATAGCGGGGATTTCTTATAAGCGTCCGGGTTAGAGTCCCGCTCCTGAAAGCGGCCGCTCTACCCCTTTAGCTCAGTGTGGATGTTTCCTGTAATCCATGGCTTTGGTTGGGGGTATGTACGTACGGTCACTGTGGGGGAAGACGACATCATCGATGCACTTATTGATGAAGCCAGTGACTGATGTGGTGTAATAATGTCCGAACGGAGCAAATGGAATGGAATCAAACACCTGGAAACCATGTGTTTGAAGTATTTGATACCATTACACTCCTTCTGCTCCAGTCATTACCATGAGCCCATTCTCCCCAATTAAGTTGCTACCAACCTCCTGTGATGTATGGTCACTGTGGGGACGTCGTCGTCAATGCACTTATTAATGAAGCCGGTGACTGATGTGGAATACTCCTCAATACCATCGGATGAATCCCAGAACATATTCCAGTCTGTGCTCGTGAAACAGTCCTGAAGCTTAGCATCCGCTTCATCTGACCACTTCCGTATTGAGTGCATCACTGGTACTTCCTGTTTGAGTTTTTGCTTGTAAGCAGGTATCAGGAGGATAGAGTTATGGTCAGATTTTCCAAATAGAGGGTGAGGGACATGCTTCTAGAAATGTTGTAAAACAGATTTTAGTTTTCCTGCATTAAAGTCCCTGGCCACTAGGAGATATCATGGATATCTAAGCAGGTTGTGTTGTGTTGCATGTAAAATGGAATATCCATTTTTGGATGAAGAAAGAATTACAGAGAAAACAGAAGTGATGTCAAAATCATTCACGTCAATGTCTGGTTAATACATTTTGTGTTTAATCAAAATAGAGAAGTGTTTGTTGGAAAGGATGAGAGTATTGATGAATAACGGGATTCATAGTGGAAGTCATAGGGAAGAGACAGGGGCTATCATATTTCCCAATACAACTAGCAGAATTAACTTCCAAGTGACTAAAAGCCACGGTAAACTGGCAATATTGCCTCCAAAAATGGCCAGTATATACTTAGCTCAAATCTAAGGTCAAGTCACAAACTGTAAGGGCATATACGGTTTATTTGATACATTCTTGAAATGCCACTCTGTAACACCATGTCTAGACAAATATCCCTCATTCATCTTGAAACTTGAACACTTAAGAAATAATGTTTTGAGTGCTGGAGGTTTACACATATCAAAAGAGCCTTTTCTCTATAGTCTCAAATAAACTCTCCTAGATACATATTAGGCCTACTGAGTTAACAGGGCAGGAAGTACTGTATTTCACCATCTCCCCTCGTGATTAGTTTGACTCAGACACCAAGTGTGCATACACCACTTAATTCAAATTCTAATGAAGAGTATAAATTTCAGACCATGTGTGTTTATGTAGTCCTATTACACTTAATGTTGTCTGCAAATGGCACCCTATTCCCTATGAAGTGCAGTGGAGGCTGCTGAGGGGAGGACAGCTCATAATAATGTCTGGAAAGGAGTGAATGGAATGGCGTCAAACACATAGAAACCATGTGTTTGATGTATTTGATACCATTCCACCAATTCCGTTCCAGCCATTACCACAAACCCGTCCTCCTCAATTAAGGTGCCACCAACTTCCTGTGATGTAGTGTGCTACTTTTGACCAGTGCTCTCAAAAGTAGTCCACTGTATAAGGAATAGGGTGCCATTTGGGACACACATGCCTCATCTAAAGCCTATTCTTTTGGGGTGTTGCTATTGGCCACCAAGTGCTAACAGTCAGGATCTAAATAATGTGTGTGAAATGCTTGATAGTGCATGTGATGTAAACAGAGAGGTGTACTTTCTTGGGGACCTGCATATTGACTGGTTTTCTTCAAGCTGTCCGCTCAAGAGGAAGCTTCTCATTGTAACCAGTGCCTGTAATCTGGTTCAGGTTATTAATCAACCTACCAGGGTGTTTACAAACACTACAGGAACAAGATCATCCACATGTATTGATCACATTTTTACTAATACTGTAGAACTTTGTTCTAAAGCTGTTTCCTTACCAATTAGATGCAGTGTGGCTATATCCAGGAAAGCCAATGTTCCAAAAGCTTGGCCTAAAATAGTGTATAAGAGATCATACAAAATCTTTTGCTGTGACTCTTATGTGGATGATGTAAAAATATTTGTTGATCTTTTGTGATTAATAAGGAACATCCAGACACTGCACTTCATAGATTTTCAAGCCATATCGTTGATTCAGAGCTATCTATCTAATAGAACTCTTAGTTCCAGTGAAGCGAAATCTTAACGCTACAGCATACAATGACATTCTAGAGGATTCTGTGCTCCCAGCTTTGTGGCAACAGTTTGGGGAAGGCCCTTTCCTGTTTCAGCATGACAATGCCCCCCATGCACAAAGTGAGGTCCATACAGAAATGGTTTGTCGAGATCGGTGTGGAAGAACTTGACTGGCCTGCACGGAGCCCTGACCTCAACCCCATCGAACAACTTTGGGATGAATTGGAACGCCGACTGCGAGCCAGGTCTAATCGCCCAACATCAGTGCCCGACCTCACTAATGCTCTTGTGGCTGAATGGAAGCAAGTCCCCGCAGCAATGTTCCAACATCTAGTAGAAAACCTTCCCAGAAGAGTGGAGGCTGTTATAGCAGCAAAGGGGGGACCAACTCCATATTAATGGCCATGATTTTGGAATGAGATGATCGACAAGCAGGTGTCCACATACTTTTGGTCATGTAGTGAATTATTTATATATATATACAAATCAAACACTTCATGCTGTTAGTGAGAGGGTGGTAAAATGAAAGTAAAAATTGTAGTCTCCAAAGATGGCCATAGCTTTCAGAACATGTCACATCTTTTGTTTGAACATTCTGTCCTGAAATCCCCTGAAATGTGTTGTTCACTAAAGTCACTGGCAGTGGCTTGACAGACTTGTTCACCAGCCAAGTCCACACTATCACAGTAGAAGTGTCTAGAATCACATGAGGCTCCTGGCATCTAATTATCTATTCCAAAAGTATACCAATGTTCAGAGGGGATACCATTGCTTATTTAGTATTACTTTGGGTACCTACCAATGTTTGTATATATGTAAACCAATGAATAAATGGATGTGATCTCATAAACAGAATATCTGAAAATCAAACAATCTTCGAGTATAACTGAAAGCTACATGAAGATCACAGTTTTTACACCAGAAGTGAGATTATTTTGATTAACCTACAGTCGATTAATTTACCGGTGCGTCAATCTAAATTACATAACAAAAAAATCCCCATCAAAATCCATCAGTTTAAACTAAAGATATCAGTTTTTTTGCAATCCACCGCATCCGCCAGTGTCGCACTTCCAAAAAAAGGGGTTAAATATGTGTAAATATATATAAACAAAATATATATATGTAATATATATATATATATATATACAGTGCATTCGGAAGGTTTTCAGACCCCTTTACTTTTTCCACATTTTGTTACGTTACAGGCTTATTCTAAAATGGATAAATTGTTTTTTCCCCTCATCAATCTACACATAATGACAAAGCAAAAACAGGTTTGTAGATTTTTCTTCTCCAAAAAATAAATACAAATAAACCTAAAATAGACATTTACATAAGTATACAGACCCTTTACTCAGTACTTTGTTGAAGCACCTTTGGCAGCAATTACGGCCTCAAGTCTTATTGGGTATGACGCTACAAGCTTGGCACACCTGTATTTGGGGAGTTCCTCCCATTCTTCTCTGCAGATCCTCTCAAGCTCTGTCAGGTTGGATGGGGAGCATCGCTGCACAGCTATTTTCAGGTCTCTCCAGAGATGTTAGATCGGGTTCAAGTCCGAGCTCTGGCTCGGGCCACTCAAGGACATTCAGCGACTTGTCCCGAAGCCACTCCTGCGTTGTCTTGGATGTGTGCTTAGGGTCGTTGTCCTGTTGGAAGGTGAACATTCGCCCCAGTCTGAGGTCCTGAGTGCTCTGGAGCAGGTTTTCATCAAGGATCTCTCTATACTTTGCTCCGTTCATCTTTCCTTCTATCCTGACTAGTCTCCCAATCCCTGCCGCTGAAAAACATCTGGAGCAGGATTTCATCAAGGATCTCTCTGTACTTTGCTCTGTTAATCTTTGCCTCGATCATGACTAGTCTCCCAGTCCCTGCCACTGAAAACAATCCCCACAGCATGATGCTGCCACCACTATGCTTCACCGTAGGGATGGTGCCAGGTTTCCTCCAGACTTGACGCTTGGCATTCAGGCCAAAGAGTTCAATCTTGGTTTCATCAGACCAAATAATCTTGTTTCTCATGGTCTGAGAGTCTTTAGGTGCCTTTTGGCAAACGCCAAGCGGGCTGTCATGTGCCTTTTACTGAGGAGTGGTTTCTGTCTGGCCACTCTATCATAAAGGCCTGATTGGTGGTGTCATGACTGTCCTAGAGAGTCCAAATAGGTCAGATCAGGTTTGCAATGAATAACTTCAATCAGACCCCCTTTTCACCCGCAAAGGGGGGAGGGAAGGACTAGTGGGGGTTAACAACTCACGTCCTGTCGTAAATCAAGGGAGACGATCCAGGCTCTCCCTCTCAAGATTCACCAAAGGAATGTAATTTGTCTCCACAGACCTTTTCCCCGCTGAAACTCTAACACGTTCAAAAGCGAATACTGGAATAATATTCCTAACGTAGAACGTGGGGGAATGGTCGGAGGCGATCTATAGAACACTAATGTCATATTGTTTGTTATTTTGTGATGTACTGTAACTTGGAAAGTATACCCACTACATATTTGACGTTGCCATACTATGCGTTGTGCATGTAATATGAAAAATGATTAAAGTATTTTTGTTAAGATAGGGATGTGATTTGAGAATCTCTAAGAGATAATTGTTTTTCATAACTTTGCACCGTTACTAGTCACCGCCCAAAGTAAGGTCAGAGAGCGTGTCAGCCTGACGGAACCGCCCCTTTCGACCGAAGTGTATAAATGATGAGTTACGAATTAACACATTAGACCAGAAAACGTGAAAGCAGCAGCTACACGTTTTAAATTGTTGGAACTTTGAATCTCAACACGAGGTGGAGATAATAAACTCACCTCCCCGGACGATCACTGGTACGGCTGATTAGCTGTCCTAAGTAAAGGATCTTCAAAAGCGAATTTAAGTAGGCCCATCCTGTTACGCTACGCCCATCACCCCACTAGGAATCATCAATATGGCTGGCTAGCCTATCTTCAAAGAAGCATCTTCAAGAGCGAATGGAAGGAAAATCAACTCTGTTGCTCTGTTCAGGACTACACGACAAGTCATCGGAGACCGGACAACTACGAAGAAGAGAACAACAGAAGAAGACTTGTTGGAACCTGTTTGGACAATCAGAGCCTTACAAGCATGCTGCGAGAAGGCCCAACTCCCTTTCCAGGGCGGTCCTGTCCACCAAGAGAGATACACAACGAACCAGGCATTTCACATACATTCATGATTTCTTTCTCAAAAAGGGGCGGCGGTTCGTGTGCAAAGTATATGGTTACTATACAGTGACGGAAAAAAGTATTTGATCCCCTGCTGATTTTGTACATTTGCCTACTGACAAAGAAAGGATCAGTCTATAATTGTAATGGTAGGTTTATTTGACCAGTGAGAGACAGAATAACAACAACAAAATCCAGAATAACGCATGTCAAAAATTTTATAAATTTATTTGCATTTTAATGAGGGAAATAAGTATTTGACCCCCTCTCAATCAGAAAGATTTCTGGCTCCCAGGTGTCTTTTATACAGGTAATAAGATGAGATTAGGAGCACACTCTTAAAGGGAGTGCTCCTAATCTCAGTTTGTTACCTGTATAAAAGACACCTGTCCACAGAAGCAATCAATCAATCAGATTCCAAACTCTCCACCATGGCCAAGACCAAAGAGCTCTCCAAGGATGTCAGGGACAAGATTGTAGACCTACACAAGGCTGGAATGGGCTACAAGACCATCGCCAAGCAGCTTGGTGAGAAGGTGACAACAGTTGGTGCAATTATGGAAGAAACACAAAAGACCTGTCAATCTCCCTCGGCCTGGGGCTCCATGAAAGATCTCACCTCGTGGAATTGCAATGATCATGAGAATGGTGAGTAATCAGCCCAGAACTACACGGGAGGATCTTGTCAATGATCTCAAGGCAGCTGGGACCATAGTCACCAAGAAAACAATTGGTAACACACTACGCCGTGAAGGACTGAAATCCTGCAGCGCCCGCAAGGTCCTCCTGCTCAAGAAAGCACATATACAGGGCCGTCTGAAGTTTGCAAATGAACATCTGAATGATTCAGAGGAGAATAGGGTGAAAGTGTTGTGGTCAGATGAGACCAAAATCGAGCTCTTCGGCATCAACTCAACTCGCCGTGTTTGGAGGAGGAGGAATGCTGCCTATGACGCCAAGAACACCATCCCCACTGTCAAACATGGAGGTGGAAACATTATGCTTTGGGGGTGTTTTCTGCTAAGGGGACAGGACAACTTCACCGCATCAAAGGGACGATGGACGGGGCCATGTACCGTCAAATCTTGGGTGAGAACCTCCTTTCTTCAGCCAGGGCATTGAAAATGGGTCGTGGATGGGTATTCCAGCATGACAATGACCCAAAACACACGGCCAAGGCAACAAAGGAGTGGCTCAAGAAGAAGCACATTAAGGTCCTGGAGTGGCCTAGCCAGTCTCCAGACCTTAATCCCATAGAAAATCTGTGGAGGGAGCTGAAGGTTCGAGTTGCCAAACGTCAGCCTCGAAACCTTAATGACTTGGAGAAGATCTGCAAGAGGAGTGGAACAAAATCCCTCCTGAGATTGTTTTGTTGTTATTCTGTCTCTGTTCAAATAAACCTATCATTAAAATTATAGACTGATTATGTCTTTGTCAGTGGGCAAACGTACAAAATCAGCAGAGGATCAAATACTTTTTTTCCCCTCACTGTAGAGGAGAGTAGTTTCCGAATGTGGCAATGTTAAGTGTCTCTCTCCCTCTTCCTCTCTTCTTTAACAAGCATCAATGTTGTTGTCATTCCACTAGGGACCTGTTTTCTCCAGTCAATAACCAGTGCAGAGTGTGTATGTTTATCCTGTGTTCCCATTTAATTAGCTAGTAAATAAATAATTAAACCAATTTGTGTAGTATTGAATCATAAGTAAGGCTCTGGTTTTTGCAGATGCAAGGAGGTTACGACTTTCAGAATGATGATATGATACGAGGTTATGATTAATAAGTTGACTGTTTATAGATGTGATAGGTAAAGACCTATTACAGTTTAATTCGGGAAATGATAACTCTTTAAAGAACCGCTCTCGTGGTGCCCCAGATACTAATAAGTTAATTGTTACATTATTAATTTAGTCTGGTAACAATTAAACATAGTTCGTTAATTAGAGATAACAGTTTTCAGATTAATGTAATTAAAGTCATGTCACGACAGTGGAGTGCTGAAGAGATGGTTATCCTTCTGGAAGGTTCTCCCATCTTCACACGAACTCTGGAGCTCTGTCAGAGTGACCATCGGGTTCTTGGTCACCTCCCTGACCAAGGCTCTTCTCCCCCGATTGCTCAGTTTGGCCGGGCGGCCAGCTCTAGGAAGAGTCTTGGTGGTTCCAAACTTCTTCCATTTAAGAATGATGGAAGCCACTGTGTTCTTGGGGACCTTCAATGCTGCAGAATGATTTTGGTGCCCTTCCCCAGATCTGTGCCTCAACACAATCCTGTCTCGGAGCTCTACGGACAATTCCTTCAACCCCATTGCTCTGACATGCACTGTCAACTGTGGGACCTTATATAGACAGGTGTGCCTTTCCAAATCATGTCCAATCAATTGAATTTACCACAGGTGGACTCCAATCAAGTTGTAGAAACATCTCAAGGATGATCAATGGAAACAGGATGCACCTGAGCCCAATTTCGAGTCTCATTCCAAAGGGTCTGAATACTTATGTAAATGAGGTATTTCTGTTTTTTTATTTTTAATACATTTGCAAAAATGTCTAAAAACCTGTTTTCGCTTTGTCATCATGGCGTACTGTGTGTAGATCGATGAGGAAAATGTTCTATTTAATCCATTTTAGAATAAGGCTGTAACGTAACAAAATGTGGAAAAAGTCAAGGGGTCTGAATACTTTTCGAATGCACTGTATATCTCCTAGATTTAGGACAGACACTTCAAAACCTTGTTTCTTATGATTCATTTTTTTCCTGTCTTTTTTTAATGTGTCATCAATTTGTTTCTATGGGATTTAGTAGTAAAGGCCTAAATCTATATTTTATCAAAAAACATTTAAATATATTTTTGGGTACCTAAAGGGGTCCTAAAATTCTAAATCAAATAGCTAAATGATCAATAGTATGACCATCTTAAAACAATTCTGTATGTCAGCTTAGCACCCCCCCTCCCCCAACGACATAGACTTTAAAGAATTAAAACATTTCACTCAGTGCTATGTTGACCACACATCGCACCCACAATTCCTTCTACAAGAAAGAAAACCGAGTCGTCTTTTGAAGGGGCCTGGTGCCCGTGATTCCAATCAGAATTTAATGAAGCTGAATTTGGTCTTCTTGGTGGGGCCACGAGCAGCAGCCTTGCCATCTGTCAACGTGATTGCATGGCGGCCGGCATCTCTGGAGAGTCATAATGTTACAGATTGGGCTCTGGCCTCCAGTCAGACCACATGCACAGAGCCAGATGGTGGTAGGCACACCCACCAACCCACAACGCACACACATACACACACACCACACGCACACCCACGCACACACGCACGCACACACACACACACACACACACACACACACACACACACACACACACACACACACACACACACACACACACACACACACACACACACACACACACACACACACACACACACTTATTACGAGTCTTTATCTCAGTGCAGGAGTGCAACCATTAGGAGTGTACAACCATTCCCCTCAGGAGCCTCACTCCTCCGTACACACAAGCTGTTCCTCCTCTTCCTACATACAGAGACAGACAGGCCTCCTAGCTGGCATGGGTTATGCCAAGAAAGATGATTCACACATCGCTATAATCAACGTTGTGGTTTGGTTTTAATTTCTCCCAAGGCCTAGAGGTTCTGAAAATGAATGTGCTGTTGATTTACTGTGGTATTCAAACAATTGTTAAAGATTGTGACATATTGTATTATTTTCTGTCCTATCCTAGAATCGTGTGTCTGGGAGGGAAAAATACCTAGATTTTCATATTTCAATATCCACCTTCTGCACACAGTTATTTAAAGTTTCAAGTGTTATTGTCACTTGCACAGGATACAGCAGGTGTAAAACAGTACAGTGAAAGAAAAAAAACGTACAGTGAAATGCTTAACTTGCGAGCGCTTTCCCAACAATGCACAAGAAAGGTAGTAACATAGATATGAAATAAAACACATGAAATGCAAGAGAGAGAAAAAAGAACAAGGGTCAGTCAGGTCAGTGCCATTACCGTTATTACAATGTACAGGGGTACTGGAGTGATTGAGGAAGGAATGTTCAGGGGTTAAAGTGGCTGGTAGCAGGATAAATACTAATAGTAATAATAATTGTAATAAACACTACAGAAGCATCGAATGGTAATATTAATTACTATAATCAATCAATCAATTATGGCAGCAGTGTATGTGGTGCTTGCATGGTAATGAGTGAGTGTGAGTGTATGTGTGAGGTGTCAGTGGTGAGTGTGTGAGCATGGGTGCATTAGTGTGTGTGTATGACAAAGAAATGATCAGTCTATAATTTTAATGGTAGGTTTATTTGAACAGTGAGAGACAGAAAACAACAAAAAAATCCAGAAAAACGCATGTCAAAAATGTTATAAATTGATTTGCATTTTAATGAGGGAAATAAGTATTTGACCCCCTCTCAATCAGAAAGATTTCTGGCTCCCAGGTGAAAAAAAAAATTAAGAAATATCAGAACGAGCAATGCCAGATTCTGAAATGTATATGAATATATAATTTATATATATAAATAATAACAAATGTATATAAATATAAATGTATATAAATATATATGTACATATAATGGTGTGTATAGACAGTATGGACAGTGTATGAATAGAAAAGGTGTGTAAAGCAGTAGTTGTATAGGATGAGACATGACTAGAATACAGTATATACATATAAAGTGGGTAAAACAGTATGTAAACATTATTAAAGTGACCAGTGTTCAATGACTATGTACAGTGAGGGAAAAAAGTATTTGATCCCCTGCTGATTTTGTACGTTTGCCCACTGACAAAGAAATGATCAGTCTATAATTTTAATGGTAGGTTTATTTGAACAGTGAGACAGAATAACAAAAAAAAATCCAGAAACACGCATGTCAAAAATGTTATACATTGATTTGCATTTTAATGAGGGAAATAAGTATTTGACCCCCTCTCAATCAGAAAGATTTCTGGCTCCCAGGTGTCTTTTATACAGGCAACGAGCTGAGATTAGGAGCACACTCTTAAAAGGAGCGCTCCTAATCTCAGTTTGTTACCTGTATAAAAGACACCTGTCCACAGAAGCAATCAATCAATCAGATTCTAAACTCTCCACCATGGCCAAGACCAAAGAGCTCTCCAAGGATGTCAGGGACAAGATTGTAGACCTACACAAGGCTGGAATGGGCTACAAGACCATCGGCAAGCAGCTTGGTGAAAAGGTGACAACAGTTGGTGCGATTATTCGCAAATGGAAGAAACACAAAATAACTGTCAATCTCCCTCAGCCTGGGGCTCCATGCAAGATCTCACCTCGTGGAGTTGCAATGATCATGAGAACGGTGAGGAATCAGCCCAGAACTACACAGGAGGATCTTGTCAATGATCTCAAGGCAGCTGAGACCATAGTAACCAAGAAAACAATTGGTAACACACTACGCCGTGAAGGACTGAAATCCTGCAGCGCCCGCAAGGTCCCCCTGCTCAAGAAAGCACATATACATTTACATTTACGTCATTTATCAGACGCTCTTATCCAGAGCGACTTACAAATTGGTGCATTCACCTTATAGCCAGTGGGATAACCACTTTACAATAAAAAAAAAAATGGGGAGGGGGGGGGTAGAAGGATTACTTTATCCTATCCCAGGTATTCCTTAAAGAGGTGGGGTTTCAAGTGTCTCCGGAAGGTGGTGAGTGACTCCGCTGTCCTGGCGTCGTGAGGGAGCTTGTTCCACCATTGGGGTGCCAGAGCAGCGAACAGTTTTGACTGGGCTGAGCGGGAACTGTGCAGATGCGAGCTTCAACTAGAAGCCAGTGGAGTGTGCAGAGGAGCGGGGTGACGTGAGAGAACTTGGGAAGGTTGAACACCAGACGGGCTGCGGCATTCTGGATGAGTTGTAGGGGTTTAATGGCACAGGCAGGGAGCCCAGCCAACAGCGAGTTGCAAAAATCCAGACAGGAGATGACAAGTGCCTGGATTAGGACCTGTGCCGCTTCCTGTGTAAGGCAGGGTCGTACTCTCCAAATGTTGTAGAGCATGAACCTACAGGATGGGGTCACCGCCTTGATGTTAGTGGAGAACGACAGGGTGTTGTCCAGGGTCACGCCAAGGCTCTTTTCACTCTGGGAGGAGGACACAACGGAGTTGTCAATTGTGATGGCGAGATCATGGAATGGGCAGTCCTTCCCCGGGAGGAAGAGCAGCTCCGTCTTGCCGAGGTTCAGCTTGAGGTGGTGATCTGTCATCCACACTGATATGTCTGCCAGACATGCAGAGATGCGATTCGCCACCTGGTTATCAGAAGGGGGAAAGGAGAAGATTAGTTGTGTGTCGTCTGCGTAGCAATGATAGGAGAGGCCATGTGAGGATATGACAAAGCCAAGTGACTTGGTGTATAGCGAGAATAGGAGCGGGCCTAGAACTGAGCCCTGGGGGACACCAGTGGTGAGAGCACGTGGTGCGGAGACAGATTCTCGCCACGCCACCTGGTAGGAGCGACCTGTCATGTAGGACGCAATCCAAGAGTGAGCCGCGCCGGAGATGCCCAACTCGGAGAGGGTGGAGAGGAGGATCTGATGGTTCACAGTATCAAAGGCAGCAGATAGGTCTAGAAGGACAAGAGCAGAGGAGAGAGAGTTAGCTTTAGCAGTGCGGTGAGCCTCCATGACACAAAGAAGAGCAGTCTCAGTTGAATGACCAGTCTTGAAACCTGACTGGTTTGGATCAAGAAGGTCATTCTGAGAGAGATAGCAGGAGAGTTGGCTAGAGACGGCACGCTCAAGAGTTTTGGAGAGAAAAGAAAGAAGGGATACTGGTCTGTAGTTGTTGACATCGGAGGGATCGAGTGTAGGTTTTTTGAAAAGGGGTGCAACTCTCGCTCTCTTGAAGACGGAAGGGACATAGCCAGCGGTCAAGGATGAGTTGATGAGCGAGGTGAGGTAAGGGAGAAGGTCTCCGGAAATGGTCTGGAGAAGAGAGGAGGGGATAGGGTCAAGCGGGCAGGTTGTTGGGCGGCCGGCCGTCACAAGTCGCAAGATTTCATCTGGAGAGAGAGGGGAGAAAGAA
Organism: Coregonus clupeaformis; assembly: GCF_020615455.1. NCBI lineage: Eukaryota > Metazoa > Chordata > Actinopteri > Salmoniformes > Salmonidae > Coregonus > Coregonus clupeaformis. The sequence goes on from NC_059205.1 coordinate 40,810,152, forward strand.
GTCAAAGCATAGGGTAGGGCAGTGTGAGCAGGACCAGCGGTGTCATTTGACTTAACAAACGAGGATCGGATGTCATCAACCTTCTTTTCAAAATGGTTGACGAAGTCATCCACAGAGAGGGAGGAGGGGGGGGGGGAGAGGGAGAAGGATTCAGCAGTGAGGAGAAGGTGGCAAAGAGCTTCCTAGGGTTAGAGGCAGATGCTTGGAATTTAGAGTGGTAGAAAGTGGCTTTAGCAGCAGAAACAGGGGAAGAAAATGTAGAGGGGAGGGAGTGAAAAGATGCCAGGTCTGCAGGGAGTCTAGTATTTCTCCATTTCCGCTCGGCTGCCCGGAGCCCTGTTCTGTGAGCGCGCAATGAGTCGTCAAGCCACGGAGCAGGAGCAGGAGGGGAGGACTGAGCCGAGTTGCAGTGAGCTTAGTAGAAGAACAGCATCTAGTAAAGATGAGGTCAAGTGTATTGCCTGCCTTGTGAGTAGGGGGGGACGGTGAGAGGGTGAGAGGGTGAGGTCAAAAGAGGAGAGGAGTGGAAAGAAGGAGGCAGAGAGAAATGAGTCAAAGGTAGACTGTGAGGGGTGAGCCATCCTCAGGAAAGGAACTTATCAAGGCGTCAAGCTCATTGATGAACTCTCCAAGGGAACCTGGAGGGCGATAAATGATAAGGATGTTAAGCTTGAATGGGCTAGTGACTGTGACAGCATGGAATTCAAATGAGGAGATAGACAGATGGGTCAGGGGAGAAAGAGAGAATGTCCACTTAGGAGAGATGAGGATTCCTGTGCCACCACCCCGCTGACCAGATGCTCTTGGGGTATGCGAGAACACATGGTCAGACGAGGAGAGAGCAGTAGGAGTAGCAGTGTTTTCAGTGGTAATCCATGTTTTCGTCAGCGCCAAAAAGTCGAGGGACTGGAGGGAAGCATAGGCACGTCTGAAGTTTGCCAATGAATATCTGAATGATTCAGAGGAGAACTGGGTGAAAGTGTTGTGGTCAGATGAGACCAAAATGGAGCTCTTTGGCATCAACTCAACTCGCCGTGTTTGGAGGAGGAGGAATACTGCCTATGACCCCAAGAACACCATCCCCACCATCAAACATGGAGGTGGAAACATTATGCTTTGGGGGTGTTTTTCTGCTAAGGGGACAGGACAACTTCACCACATCAAAGGGACGATGGACGGGGCCATGTACCGTCAAATCTTGGGAGAGAACCTCCTTCCCTCAGCCAGGGCATTGAAAATGGGTCGTGGATGGGTATTCCAGCATGTCAATGACCCAAAACACACGGCCAAGGCAACAAAGGAGTGGCTCAAGAAGAGGCACATTAAGGTCCTGGAGTGGCCTAGCCAGTCTCCAGACCTTAATCCCATAGAAAATCTGTGGAGGGAGCTGAAGGTTCGAGTTGCCAAACGTCAGCCTCAAAACCTTAATGACTTGGAGAAGATCTGCAAAGAGGAGTGGGACAAAATCCCTCCTGAGATGTGTGCAAACCTGGTGGCCAACTACAAGAAACGTCTGACCTCTGTGATTGCCTACAAGGGTTTTGCCACCAAGTACTAAGTCATGTTTTGCAGAGGGGTCAAATACTTATTTCCCTCATTAAAATGCAAATCAATTTATAACATTTTTGACATGCGTTTTTCTGGATTTTTGTGTTGTTATTCTGTCTCTCACTGTTCAAATAAACCTACCATTAAAATTATAGACTGATCATTTCTTTGTCAGTGGGCAAACGTACAAAATCAGCAGGGGATCAAATACTTTTTATAAGTGAATGTGAAGCATGTCAGTGTAGGTGTGTGTGGCTAGTGTGTTAGAGATCTGAGGATGAGCAAAGAGTCCGTGCAGGTAGTCAGTGTGGATAGTCTGTGGGAGGGAGGGCAGGGGTAGTTAGCTATTCAACAGTCTTACGGCCTGAGGAAAGAAGAGCTTTCAGAGCCTGTTGGTCCGCGACCCGATGCTCCGGTACCATCTGCTGGACGGGAGCAGAGAGAACAGTCCATGGCTCGGGTGGCTGTAGTCCTTGGCAGTTTTTCGGGCCTTTCTCAGACACCGCCTGGCATTAATGTCTTGGATGGCTGGGAGCTCGCTCCCATTGATGCGCTGGGCTGTCCGCATCCCCTGCTGTTGGGCCTTGCGGTCGCTGGCGGAGAAGTTGCCATACCAGGTGGTGATACCACCAGTCACAATGCTTTTGATGGTACATTTGATTATGTCAGCCAACCATATTAGTTATTGTTCTGCTATGTGAGTCATGTTGACAATGACCAAGGAAAGATACAGAAATCCTTGAAAAGTGTCAGAAAACCCTTTATTTACTCCCCTATTAGTATGTCACGGCTGTCAGCAAACAGCCATCACTGACAATAACTGCTTTCCAGTGGCTCACAACCAAAAATACATCTCAGCTTGACTCAGGTCCGATGACAATTATGGCCAAATTAATGAGTTTGAGAGGTATAAAGATTCTGGCCTTCAATAAATGGCTACAAGGGGTAATGCATCACTTTACAGACCATCTGCAGATACAGTATTTGCATTCCATTGCACTCTGGGGATATTAAATCATCGGCTTGACTTTCTAAAAACACCAGTCTGACGACCGCAAGCCGCCTGGCTGATATACAGTGTAGACCTTTTCAACAGCTTTTTGAGGTCTATAGACAGCCCATACTCTCTCCTCAGTCTATTGATGACCTGGTTCCTTTGGTTCATACACAGTAATGACTACTGTAAATAATCACACATACTCCGCAAGGTCAGTATGGTAATCAATCAGGTGCATGCGTGTGTGTGTGTGCCTGTTCCATGCATGTTGCAGTGTGTTGACGCCACACATGGCGAGCCCAGCTGGGTGTGGGAGGAGTGCCATATGGGCTGGGACTTCATGGTCTATTCTGTTCTCTCTGCTTCTTCTACATAGGCTCCCTCCCTTGAAGAGGAAACCGTGCATGAATGACCTTCAATGTGCCATGATCCTTTGTTTACAACGCTAGCCTCCAACTGACAGAAACTACAAAAAAGACCTGTATGTAAATATTAATTAATCTGACCAACATGATAGAGGCCGGTGTTCAGTATTAAGTCCTTTGGACGTTTTGTCTGTAAACAATCCCAACCAGTTCAACCCATTATGTTTTGATGTACAGTGGCTTGCGAAAGTATTCACCCCCCTTGGCATTTTTCCTATTTTGTTGCCTTACAACCTGGAATTAAAATTGATTTTTTGGGGGTTTGTATCATTTGATTTATACAACATGCCTACCATTTTGAAGATGCAAAATATGTTTTATTGTGAAACAAACAAGAAATAAGACCAAAAAAACAGAAAACCTGAGCGTGCATAACTATTCACCTCCCCAAAGTCAATATTTTGTAGAGCCACCTTTTGCAGCAATTACAGCTGCAAGTCTCTTGGGGTATATCTAGCCACTGGGATTTTTGCCCATTCTTTAAGGCAATACTGCTCCAGCTCCTTCAAGTTGGATGGGTTCCGCTGGTGTACAGCAATCTTTAAGTCATACCACAGATTCTCAATTGGATTGAGGTCTGGGCTTTGACTAGGCCATTCCAAGACATTTAAATGTTTCCCCTTAAACCACTCAAGTGTTGCTTTAGCAGTATGCTTAGGGTCATTGTCCTGCTGGAAGGTGAACCTCCGTCCCAGTCTCAAATCTCTGGAAGACTGAAACAGGTTTCCCTCAAGAATTTCCCTGTATTTAGCGCCATCCATCATTCCTTCAATTCTGACCAGTTTCCCAGTCCCTGCCGATGAAAAACATCCCCACAGCATGATGCTGCCACCACCATGCTTCACTGTGGGGATGGTGTTCTTGGGGTGATGAGAGGTGTTGGGTTTGCGCCAGACATAGCGTTTTCCTTGATGGCCAAAAAGCTAAATTTGATCTCATCTGACCAGAGTACCTTCTTCCATATGTTTGGGGAGTCTCCCATGTGCCTGTTGGCGAACACCAAACGGGTTTGCTTATTCTTTTCTTTAAGCAATGGCTTTTTTCTGGCCACTCTTCCGTAAAGCCCAGCTCTGTGGAGTGTACGGCTTAAAGTGGTCCTATGGACAGATACTCTAATCTCCGCTGTGGAGCTTTGCAGCTCCTTTAGTGTTATCTTTGGTATCTTTGTTGCCTCTCTGATTAATGCCCTCCTTGCCTGGTCTGTGAGTTTTGGTGGGCGGCCCTCTCTTGGCAGGTTTGTTGTGGTGCCATATTCTTTTACAGTTTTTTTAGAATGGATTTAATGGTGCTCCATGGGATGTTCAAAGTTTCTGATATGTTTTTATAACCCAACCCTGATCTGTACTTCTCCACAACTTTGTCCCTGACCTGTTTGGAGAGCTCCTTGGTCTTCATGGTGCCGCTTGCTTGGTGGTGCCCCTTGCTTAGTGGTGTTGCAGACTCTGGGGCCTTTCAGAACAGGTGTATATATACTGAGATCATGTGACACTTAGATTGCACACAGGTGGAGTTTATTTAACTAATTATGTGACTTCTGAAGGTAATTGGTTGCACCAGATCTTATTTAGGAGCTTCATAGCAAAGGGGGTGAATACATATGCACACACCACTTTTCCGTTATTAATTTCTTTTGAATTTTTGAAACAAGTTCTTTTTTTCATTTCACTTCACCAATTTGGACTATTTTGTGTATGTCCATTACATGAAATCCAAATAAAAATCAATTTAAATTACAGGTTGTAATGCAACAAAATAGGAAAAACGCCAAGGGGGATGAATACTTTTGCAAGGCACTGTATTTACTTGCTTTGATTCACCTCCAACACTACGTCACTCTTGAAGATTAGGTGAGATGATACAGGATCACATGTTGATTTTATCATTCAGATCTTAATGATTATTGTAAAGAATCAATTCCAGATGGAAACAGTGGTGGAAAAAGTACCCAACTGCCATACTTGAGTAAAAGTAAAGATACCTTCATAGAAAATGACTCAAGAAAAAGTGAATGTCACCCAGTAAAATACTACTGAGTAAAAGTCTAAAAGTATTTGATTCTAAATATACTTAAGTATCAAAAATATATAATCATTTCAAATTCCTTCTATTAGGCAAACCAGACGGCACAATTTTCTCTTATTTTAAAAAATTTGACGGATTGTCAGGGGCACACTCCAACACTCAGACATAATTTACAAATGAAGCATTTGTGTTTAGTGAATCTGCCGGATCAGAGGCATTAGGGATGACCAGGGAGGTTCTCTTGATACAGTAAGTGCGTGAATTGGACCATTTTCCTGTCCTGTTATGCATTCAAAAAGTAATGAGTACTTTTGGGTGTCAGGGAAAATGTATGGAGTAGGAATGTAGTGGAGTAAAAGTAAAAGTTTTCAAAAATAGAAATAGTAAAGTAAAGTACAGATACCCCCCAAAAATACTTAAGTAGTACTTTAAAGTATTTTTACACCACTGGATGGAAAGTTGTCTAATCTGAAAAACTGTTTATCACAACTCCTAAAAATAATAAATCTGGAGAGCAGGAGATTCAATATTCAACACAGCTAATGTGCCATTCATTTTGCAAATAGGGATAATTACTTAATTACCTCAACTAATGATAATGACTTTAATGATTCAGCATTTTGGTTAATTGATCTTGATTGATTGCACACCACCAAACAGGGAAAGAGAATAAACAAGGTAATTTTGATAAAATGTTGGTCAGAACTATTTAGTCTTTGATATTATCTGTATAATAAATAGTGTTATATAAATTAAATTTATTATTATTCATATCAATGCTAAAACATAAATATTTAACATGTGAAGCTACTCCTCCGCCCTCTCATATTTTCATTGAGCTATATTATTCAGACATTCTGAGCTATGCGGTCCCCATACTCTAGTCAAGCCCCTCTTGAAGGACACAATTGCTGTGACAGCAACAAATCATCTACAACCTCTAATGAAATATCACTAAGGCCATTATCATTTCGTAATCATGAGCTTGTTCCAACCGCAGCAAAGGCAGTCAGGTTCTGATAAGAATTAATAGCAATAATGTATGACCAAGTGGTTCTCATTCAAAACAATGTTGCATGCCCTTACCTTAAGCCCTATTCTATTTAGCAAAGCTACAGTATATCGACCTCCTGTAGCCTCTATCATGCCACCTCCCTCTTGTCCGTAAAAACCCCTGGCTGCGGTAGTTTGTGTGCTGCTAAGTAAATAGCTCTCAGTAGGTCCTGGCACAGGTCTCTCTCATGCCCCTCTGATGACAAGTATTCCCCTCTCTGAATACAGAGTACTAAGAGGAAGCCTAACACACAACATATTGTATTGTAAGGGAATAGCTATTGGCAGGGGGTAAATGACCACCTTTTCTCATTTTACATGGCTCTGCCCATTTCTTTCTGCGCTTCATATTGTAATATTAGATAAGATCAATGAAAGTATTATACATGTATTTTTTGTATCCCTTTTTATAAGGGATCGGGAAGAATATGTATAGCGGACATGAGTCAGGCTGGTGGTCTCATAATGAGGTAGCCCTGCCTGCGACTTCAAACTCAGTGTCACCCTCGAAACATAGGGAATTTCCTCTTGGTCTAATGGTCAAGACTTTGGTATCTTCAGTGAGAGATCAGGGTTCAGACCCGCCGTGACATATGCCCACTCTACACTGAGTGTACAACACATTAAGAACACCTGCTCTTTCCATGAAATAGACTGACCAGGTGAAAGCTATGATCCCTTATTAACGTCACTTGTTAAATCCACTTCAATCAATGCAGATGAAAGAAGGATTTTTAAGCCTTGAACAATTGAGACATGGATTGTGTATGTGTGCCATTCAGAGGGTGAATGGGCAAGACAAAAAATGTAAGTGCCTTTGAAGGGGATATTGTGATAGGTGCCAGGCACACCGGTTTGAGTGTGTCAAGAACTGCAACACTGCTGGGTTTTTCACGCTCAACAGTTTTCCGTGTATGTCCCTGTGGAACTCTTTCGACACCTTGTAGAGTCAATATCCCGACGAATTGGGGGGAACTCAATATTAGGAAGGTGTTCTTAATGTTTGGTATACTCAGTGTATATGATCAAGCAGCTTGGTGGATTAACAACTACACAATGATGATGCAATAGTGACACCCTATGTCTACTGTATTGTATTGCAATATACCTCAATATTTTACTCATTAAAGAAAACTATGCTGACTAAGTCACTCTGGAATGCAAGCAATAATTGGTAGCGTAGAGTTTGACATTCAGACAGAGGTAAGCTCCTGAAGAAAAGGGGAAAAAGCAGAGGCTTCCTTTTTGATTGTTCTTACAGTATGCATGGAGTGTGCTGCTGAATGCAGTTTGCCCATTGTTGCAACGTGAATAAAAGGCAGCTATGGCGATGATAGCGGGCAGATTCACAAAGGGAATTCCATTGATGCTTCTCTGCTGAGATCACATGAGGCTTTGCTTCCTCTGCATTGTCATTGGGATTGTCAGTCAGTTACCATATGACAACAGCAGCACTGCTCTTTTCTGTCTGTGTCTTGTGGCTGTCCTGTTTTCACCTCTACTTCAATAATATACCAACCCTGTGGTAAAACTAAACCTAGACTTGTTGATGTATGGACATAGCTGTCTGGAAGTGTAAGTTAACACGTTTTTCTTCCAGGCAGTTGAGCAGGTCACAAGAGCTGGGATTGCAGCAAGGATAAGTCAGTGGAGAGAACTTTAGCCTAAACCCATAAATGAGGGCCTTAGCCAAGATGGACCGTAGCATAATCCTCATCCTCTGTTCTGTTCTCCTCTACAGGGCCCCACTGGTTTCAAATGTGGGAGTTTGGACATTTTCCAAGCCTATTGGGTCCAAAGTAATAGTGAGAAAATCATGCATTTTGGGAAGGAGCTCAAAGACAAGGCCCTTTTGTAATGTCCCAGGGGAACAACATTCTGTTTCTCTCCACTTTTCTGGGAATTCAAACACAAGCAAATTCCCATACAGAGGGAAGCCAAGCCAGTGGGTTTGACGGTCTCTTGCGATACTGTTAAGGGCATTAGCTGTCTATTATACAGTACATTGTTGACACTGTAAATAAAAGTGAGAAATAGTCAAAGACACTTCTCAGTAATGTGAAAAAGACATCAGTTGTCTATAAAAGGGAAATTAATTAATTCATTGAAACCAAACCATGTTACATAGTGTACATCTTTAATTGTCATGTTGAACAAACTGTCATGTCCTCCATTCACAAGGCAGTATCCTATCCCATCAGCATCCATAAAATGAACAATTGGACATTTAATACAACAGTACATTTCTAGACAATTCTATACAAGTATTCTTTCCTTCCACAGACAGAAAATGACACTTTCAAGAAACACTTGGCAGAAATTGAACTTTTCCTTGAGGCAGTGGGAAAACTTTAAAAAGTGATTGTTATCTGTACTATAGGTGGTCCAAACTGAAGACTTCTCATGCAGAGATTTACTTTGAACAGTAATAAGCTCAGCAGAAACATTTCCCATTCATACACTGTAACATGCACTGACAGCATAGCCATTTCAGAGGCTGGGCAATGGGCAAGTTATCCATTATATTGACCGAACCATCTAAAACATTCACTGTTCGACACTTAACGATGACCCTGACAGAAGGCAGCACCCACATGAGCTCCTTTTAACCACAGGTTTAAGGACACTGCTGGCCAATCCATTTCCAATTAAATCTAACACAATGTTTATTTCCATCTACATATATTCAGAGAAAAATAATCATGTTAGGTTCAGCCTAATCTCGGTATGCCCAGAACGTAAATCTTGCGTAATTTGATCAGATGCTCGACCATTAATGTTTATGTAGTCTGTCCACGAGAGATTAGGTTTAGCCTTGTATTATTTTTAAATATGCATTAAATCATGCAAGACATTGGAGAAAGGAATGTTATTCCCCAAAAAATGTCAGAGGCTGTCCCTTAAAGAGGAACAATGCTCTTCCTTAGGAAATATATACTAATATTGTTCTGTAATGAGCAATACTCAACATAAACCAAGCTAATAAAGCATGACACCACATTGTTCGAGAATACCACACAGTGCTCAGACTGTGCAAAATCTTTATGCTTTTACTATAGATAAAATGTCTCTTCTCCAACCAGCCACACAGTCCTTTAAACATTGCTCATAATCCTCCACATATATCCCATGAATGATTTAAGTTGGCATTGGAATTGAAAGAGTACCCACATTGGAGTTTATACAGTGTCTGCATCAGTAACCTTTGGTATATTAAAGGAAGGAGCCTTACAGGCTTCAGAACTAAAGCAGACAGTCAGCCAAGCAAGGGTATCCATGTAAACAAAACAGAAGGCACGATAACTGAACACACGCTGATTACTGCATATTCTAGAACACCCATTGAGAAAAGAGGGAAGGATGAGTCTGTTCTTGTTCAAAGATAGGTTAAAAAGACCATTAATGAGTTCAGATCCTTCAAATCATTCTAAATACAGGAACTTCATTTTGTGGCAACGTTTCTGATGGATCAACTTCTATTAATGTTGCCACAATAAAGCTCACAATAAGACATTTTGGTTTTCAAATACATGGACCCGTTTACATTTGCAGAAAGAATAGTCTAGCTCTCAATTAAAACCCAAAAGATAAGAAATAAGAATCCATTCCGGAAGCCGGTCCTCTCCCTCAATGGCTTGGTGACTCTGTATGGTGCCAGGTGGGAGTGTGTGTAAGATTGTGGTTGCGTGCATGTGTGTACTGCATACCATTGGAATCGTTTGTTGTTACACATTGCCTTTGGCAGCTGTCCAGTTCTTTGGCAGCTGGGAGCCTGATTCTGTCTGAAGAGGTGTAAGTGGTCTGGGAGTCACCAGTAGAAAGAGCGGGACAGAAAGTTAGCCGCAGTGCCGAGCCAGCCTGCTCCGTCCTGCCCTGTGCCCACGCGGGTCACAGCCTTGTCTGGCTCCTGGGACGGGCTCTCCTCCTCTGGAAGGTAGTCTGGAAGATCCACATTCTGCTCCACCGCTACCGAACCGTCCTCTGGGAATGGGATGATTACCTAAACAGCAAAAGGAAGTGCTCAATTCAATGTGCACCCCAAGGTAGATTATATTCCCGGCATACAAGGTCAAGGACCATGGTATTTGAATTTAGATTCTGATTAGATACCCAACTCCTTTTTGTAAGCTTTGTCCTTGAGATAAGATCATTACTTGATAATATTTGTAAAGACCTTCTCTGGGAATTAAATTAAATTGAATTAAATTGACAGACTAGAAAACAACACTGATTCAACCAAGGCTCTGTTAAAACAACAGAAACATAAAACTGGAAATTAATTCAGAAAGACACACCTCATTTCCATCCTTTCCCCTGACCACCTGTTGAGCTTTCATTACTTCGGTTGAGGCGATGGCAGAACCCAGAGCCTACAGAGGAAGCAGAGTTTTCAATTAACGACACACGTCAGCCATGATTCCCTCCCCCCTCCCCAGAATGTGTTGTTACAGGGCTGCAGGTTGTTTGACTCACCTTAATCTCTCGTGGACATACGTTTAACATCTGTCCAAGCACTATGGGATTTGACGAATAACCAGGAACAACTGTTCCGGTGTGCTGATTTTTCAAGGCTGGTTATTTGGACAAATTATAATTTCACAGGGTGTGCACCTACACCTGGTATCTTTCAAATTTTGGAAGGGGAGGGGACTTTTGCCCCATACACTTGCCCGAGACTTGCAGAGAGAGTTGGGTTGAGCTACCAAAGAGGATCCATCCTGGTTCTGCCACTCACTCTAGTGTTATATCTCATATCTTCCCCAGCTAATCAAGTAGCTGCAAGATATTGATTCTGGGTTGCCGAGATTAGACTCACCTCTGCCCTCCTCCATCCCCTCCCCAGAATATGCTGTAATAGGACAGACAGAATGTGACTCACCTCTGCCTTCAGGTCTGAGCGTATTCTGATGATGCACCTCTTAACGGCCATCTGGAATGTGATGCTGATGACACCTCGGATCTTCAACAGGGCCTCTTCACAAATGCTCCTCCGGCTCTGGAGATGAATGGGAATAAATGTATAAACTCACCTTACATCAGGTAGTGGAATACCAGAACTTTCCCCTTAACTAATAGCTACTTACTATAGCATAATGTATTACAGAACCCATAATGCTCTGTGTAACATATACAGTTTTATCTTAGTAAAGAAGTTACTGGAGCTAACATGGTGTGCCGTCTCCTTATCAATATACTTATTGATCAGTATGGGGGCACTCACAGAGTCATCCAGGCCATCTATGTGGAGGACCACTGTTTTGGCCCGCTTGTTGGTGGAGCCCAGGAAGAACTGGGCCTTGCGTCTGCAGGAGGGCCCCTCCTCTGGCTTGCCTGCATCCTCACTGTTAGAGGCCTGGAGGAGTTCATATATTTCTGAGGCCAGCAGCTTGGTCTCTCCCGGGGTGGTTGTCCTAAGGGGGAAAGAGATGGAAGATTTTAGTCATCATCTCAACATAGTGTTAACGTACTGGCTCTTAAAGGCCCAATGCAGCCGTTTTTATCTCAATATCAAATAATTTCTGGGTAACAATTAAGTACCTTACTGTGATTGTTTTTTATAAACAATTGTCCAAAAAATACAAAAATAGCTTTTTAGCAAAGAGCAATTTATCAAGCAAGACTTTTCCTAGGACTGTCTGTGAGTGGTCTGAGTTGGGAGGGGAAAACTGAAAACATAGCTGTTATTGATATAAACATATCTGTTATCCTGTATTAGATTTATGCTAAAATGTTTATTTTATTCTACTGAGCCATTTACTTTATGTTGGTATTCTTATCTTTTATTATTTCTTATTGTTGTTGCATTGTCAGAAGGAACCTGCAAGTGTACCATGTGTATCCCATACATTATTATTTATTCAGGGGAGCCCAATTGAGACCAGTGTCTCATTTGCAATGGTTCCCTGAGGACAACACAAAAACAAAAGATAAAAACTACAAGACAGCTATAAATACACTGAGTGTACAAAACATTCAAAACAATTGCCATGCCCTGACGATATGTGGAGGATTATGAGCAATGTTTAAAGGACTGTGTGGCTGGTTGGAGAAGATACATTTTATAGACAAACATCATGAAGATTTTGTACACTTGACATAGACAGACTGACCAGGTGAAAGCTAATGATCCCTTATTGATGTCACTTGTTAAATCCACTTCAAATCAGTGTAGATGAAGGGGAGGTGACAGGTTAAAGAAGGATTTTTAAGCCTTCAGTCAATTGAGACATAGATTGTGCCTTTGAACACGGCAGGTGGCAGGTACCAGTTTGAGTGTGTCAAGAACTGCAATGCTGCTGGGTTTTTTCATGCTCAACAGTTTCCCATGTGTATCAAGAATGGTCCACCACCCAAAGGACATCCAGCCAACTAGACACAACTGTGGGAAGCATCGGAGTCAACATGGGCCAGCATCCCTGTGGAACGCTTGACACCTTGTAGAGTCCATGCCCTGACGAATTGAGGCTGTTCTGAGGGCAAAAGGGGGTGCAACTCAATATTAGGAAGGTGTTCCTAATGTTTTGTACACTCAGTGTACATTACAGCAAGTTATAATAGTCAATTGAAACAATTGCACACTTCAGTGAACTCAATTAACAACAGAGTTTTAAACTATCCTTACGGCACCAGGGAATCCAGGTGCAATTTGTTTTGTAAAATATTCCATAACTGGGGTGCGTTAAAACTAAAGGCGGATTTACCAAACTTTGTGGATACAAGCGGGACCTCAAGAGTTAACCAACCCTGCGAACGGGTTTAGTATCTCATATTTGTTTTATTTCAACAGGGAAGTGAGGTATGTTGGAAGCTTGTGGAGCAGAGCTTTGTAAACAAGAAGGGAGTAATGAAGTGAACCATGGGACTTTAGTGAGGTCCAGCCGACTAATAAAACTTATTGGCAGAGAGGTTTGGAACTCTTTCTTATTCGTCTATCAACTAATTTACCTCCTGGTGATGTCACCAGGCAGGCCAAATATCCATCCCACCAAAACAGGCTGAAATTTCACTAAACGGGCAGTATCATCATTTTAAAATGTGCAGTTTTCATCATCACTCTAAAATGTGCAGTTTTGTCACACAACACAATGCAACAGATGTCTTTTGAGGGCTGATTTAATGTACATTTTTCTACCATAAGCCGCCTCCAAAGGAGAATTTGGCAGTACGTCTAACCGGCCTCGACTGCAGACCACGTGTAACCACGCCAGCTCAGGACCTCCACGTCCGGCTTCTTCACCTGCGGGATCGTCTGAGACTAGCCACCCGGACAGCTGATGAAACTGTGGGTTTGCACAACCGAATAATTTCTGCACAAACTGTCAGAAACCGTCTCAGAGAAGCTCATCTGCGTGCTTGTCGTCCTCACCAGGGTCTTGACCTTACTGCAGTTCGGTGTTGTAACCGACTTCAGTGGGAAAACGCTCACCTTTGATGGCCACTGGCATGCTGGAGAAGTGTGCTCTTCACGGATGAATCCCGGTTTCAACTGTACCGGGTATGGCGTCGTGTGGGCGAGCGGTTTGCTGATGTCAACATTGAACAGAGTGCCCCATGGTGGCGGTGGGGTTATGGTATGGGCAGGCATAAGCTATGGACAATTAACACAATTGCATTTTATCGATGGAAATTTGAATGCACAGAGATACCGTGACGAGATGCTGAGGCCCATTGTCGTGCCATCCATGTGCCGCCATCACCTTGTTTCAGCATGATAATGCACAGCCCCATGTCGCAAGGATCTGTACACAATTCCTGAAAGCTGAAAATGTCCCAGTTCTTCCATGGCCTGCATACTCACCAGACATGTCATCCATTGAGCATGCTTGGGATCAATGTGTAGGACAGCGTGTTCTAGTTCCCGCCAATATCCAGCAACTTCTCACAGCCATTGAAGAGTGGGACAACATTCCACAGGCCACAATCAACAGCCTGATCAACTCTCTGCGAAGGAGATGTGTCGCGCTGCATGAGGCAAATGGTGGTCACACCAGATACTGATTGGTTTTCTGATCCACGCCCCTACCTTTTTTTAAAGGTATCTGTGACCAACAAATGCATGTCTGTATTCCCAGTCATGTGAAATCCATAGATTAGGGCCCAATTTATTTATTTCAATTGACTGATTTCCTTATATGAACTGTAACTCAGTAAAATTGTTGCATGTTGCGTTTATATTTTTGTTCAGCGTATATACAGTGCATTCGGAAAGTATTCAGACCCCTTGACTTTTTACACATTTTGTTACGTTACAGACGTATTTTAAAATCGATTAAATTGTCATTTTTTCTCCATCAATCTACACACAATACCCCATAATGACAAAGAAAAAACAGGATATTCAAAATGTTTGCAAATGTATTAAAAATTAAAATATCACATTTACATAAGTATTCAGACCCTTTACTCAGTACTTTGTTAAAGCACCTTTGGCAGCGATTACAGCCTCAAGTCTTCTTGGGTATGACGCTACAAGCTTGGCACACCTGTATTTGAGGAGTTTCTCACGTTCTTCTCTGCAGATCCTCTCAAGCTCTCTCAGGTTGGAAGGGGAGCGTCACTGCACAGCTATTTTCAGGTCTCTCCAGAGATGTTCGATCGGGTTCAAGTCCGGGCTCTGGCTGGGCCACTCAAGGACATTCAGAGACTTGTCCCAAAGCCCCTCCTGCGTTGTCTTGGCTATGTGCTTAGGGTTGTTGTTCTGTTGGAAGGTGAACCTTCGCCCCAGTCTGAGGTCCTGAGCGCTCTGGAGAAGGTTTCATCAAGGGTCTCTCTGTACTTTGCTCTGTTCATCTTTCCCTCGATCCTGACTAGTCTCCCAGTCCCTGCCGCTGAAAAATATCCCCACAGCATGATGCTGCCACCACCATGTTTCACCGTAGGGATGGTGCCAGGTTTCCTCCAGACATGACACTTGACATCCAGGCCAAAAAGTTCAATCTTGGTTTCATCAGACCAGAGAATCTTGTTTCTCATGGTTGAGAGTCCTTTAGGTGCCTTTTGGCAAACTCCAAGCGGGCTGTCATGTGCTTTTTACTGAGGAGTGGCTTCCGTTTGGCCACTCTACCATAAAGGCCTGATTGGTGGAGTGCAGCAGAGATGGTTGTCCTTCTGGAAGGTTCTCCCATCTCCACAGAGGAACTCTGGACCTCTGTCAGAGTGACCATTGGCCCTTCGCCCCCGATTGCTCAGTTTGGCCGGGCGGCCAGCTCTAGGAAGAGTCTTGGTGGTTCCAAACTTCTTCCATTTAATAATGATGGAGGACACTGTGTTCTTGGGGACCTTCAATGCTGCAGACATTTTTTGGTACCCTTCCCCAGATCTGTGCCTCGACACAATCCTGTCTCGGAGCTCTACGGACAATTCCTTCGACTTCATGGCTTGGTTTTTGCTCTGACATGCACTGTCAACTGTGGGACCTTATATAGACAGGTGTGTGCCTTTCCAAATCATGTCCAATCAATTGAATTTACCACAGGTGGACTCCAATCAAGTTGTACAAACATCTCAAGGATGATCAATGGAAACAGGATGCACCTGGGCTCAATTTCGAGTCTCATAGCAAAGGGTCTGAATACTTATATAAATACGTTTATTTTATTTTTTTGTGTAAAAATGTCTAACAACCTGTTTTCACTTTGTCATTATGGGGTATTGTGTGTAGATTGATGAGGATTTTTATTTATTTCATACATTTTAGAAGAAGGCTGTAACGTAACAAAATGTGTAAAAACTAAAGGAGTCTGAATACTTTCTGAATGCACTGTAAAACACAGGAGAATCATGTTTGACTGCACTGGGCCTTTAACCGAGACCCAAGCAAAATTACAAATGCGTTTTTGCAAGACTTACAAAAATACCTCTAGCTCAGAATGTTTGTATATATATATATATTTTAAAAAATACATAATCACTACATCTTAGAGAAGACAGAACACACAGAAAAATGCTACTTAGAGATACATCTGGGTCTAAGGAGATGAGCTATGTAATGTTTGACATGAGTTTAGGACCTGTTGCTTTTTTGCAACTGTGCGTCTCACACGGAAAAAGAAGAGATGCAAAGAAAGATTTGCAAAGAATAAAAAATATTTTCTATTTGATAATGATATCAACAGAGAAGATGAGTGAGACAACACTATCATGATCTGGGCTTCCGCAAGGGCCATATACTCACTTTTGCATGACATTCTGAAGACTTAACATCATCCCAAGCTCTCCCCTCAGCTTCTCCCTGTTTTGATGGCATTCTGTGAGGTAGCGCACAGCCTGAAGGGCACACAATCACAAGTTTGGAACATAAGAAACGCATTCATCCCACAGCACAATTACATTTCCGCATACAAGGTTAAGGAGCATGGTATTTGAATTAAGATTACGATTAGAGACAGACTCTTCAAGGCAGCCAAGTCACTTCAGTAACCAGGTGCATTGACCAGCTAGGCCCTACTGTCTGCAGTGCACTCCTAGTTTTTCATGCACATTTTTTCACTTGAGAAGTACTGCACCAAACATCTTAGCTAGATGTAAAATTGCATGACTAAGACCTCCTCAGCAAAAACTTGACAGATTTCTTGATTTATCTTAGATTAATTCAGACTATTTTGAGGAAGTCTTACTATGTTGTTGCTACGATGGCTCAAGAGGGACAGTAATATTGCCGCTTTATTCTTGTTTTTCAAGCTAAAGTCTTTAGGGAGTACGCCTAGCAGAGATCTGCTAGGAGCAAACCAAACGTATGTATGCAGACGCCTTTAGAATGCAATGCATCTGCTACAAGGGGCCTTACCAGGAGTGCTGAGTAGACAACCTGGGGGTTGGGGTGGTCCAGAAAAAGGATAAGTCCCGGTAAGCAACCTTGGTCCTGAACGATGGCTCTTCTGTTCATGGGATCTGCAGCAAGATCCCTCAGCTGGTTCACCACAGCCAAAGCGTCTGGCTCCCCACTCATGATGCTGCGTCTTACAGACCCATGCAAGACTGAATCGACTGAGGGAGAGGAGAAGAGATGGAGGGGCTGACATTAGGAAACATGTCATCTGCTGCTGTCAAATGTCTTAGCTAACTCAATAGTAAGTTCAATACTATAGCTACTGTAACCCCAGTATGGAGCTAGATAGCTACATTCCCCAGGGCAACAATGTATGCCTTACTCCAATATAAATAACCTGTGTTTAGTAGACATACAGTGCCGGAATTATTCACACCCCTTGACTTTTGTTGTGTTACAGCCTAAATTTAAAATGGCTTAACTTGAGATTTAGTGTTACTGATCTACACACGATACCCCACAATGTCAAAGTGGAATTATGATTTTAGAAATGTTTACAAAATAATTACAAATTAAAAGCTGAAATGTCTTGAGTCAATAAGTATTCAACCATTATGTTATGGCAAGCCTAAATAAATTCAGGAGTAAAAATGTGCTTCACAAGTTACCTAATAAGTTGCATGGACCCACTCTGTGTGCAATAATAGTGTTTAACATAATTTTTTTATGACTACCCCATCTCTGTACCTAAGACATACAATTATCTGTAAGGTCCCTCAGTCGAGCAGTGAATTTCAAGCACAGATTCAACCACAAAGACCAGGGAGGTTTTCCAATGATTCGCAAAGAAGGGCACCTATTGGTAGATGGGTAAAAAAAAAAAAGCAGACATTGAATATCCTTTTGAGCATGGTGCAGTTATTAATTACACTTTGGATGGTGTATCAATACACCCAGTCACTACCAAAATTCAGGTGCCCTTCTTAACTCAGTTTATGGAGAGGAAGGAAATCACTCAGGGATTCACTATGAGGCCAAGGGTGACTTTAAAACAGTTACAGAGTTCAATGGCTGTGATAGGCGATAACTGAGGATAGATCAACAACTTTGTAGTTACTCCACAATACTAACATAAATTACAGAGTGAAAAGAATGAAGCCTGTACAGAATAAAAATATTCCAAAACATGCATCTTGTTTGCAATAAGGCACTAAAGTAAAACTGCAAATAATGTGGCAAAGAAATGAACTTTTTGTTCGGAATAGAAAGCGGGGCAAATCTAACAACACCACTGAGTGTACCACTACATATTTTCAAGCATGGTGGTGGCTGCATCATGTTGGGCATGCTTGTCATCAGCAAGGACTATGGAGTTTTTTAGGATAAAAAGTAATGAACTTGGTTTAGTCTGCTTTCCAACAGACATTGGGAGACAAATTCACCTTTCAGCAGGGCAATTACCTACAACACAAGGCCAAATATACACAGGAGTTGCTTACCAAGATGACATTGAATGTTCCTGAGTGGCCTAGTTACAGTTTTGACTTAAATCGGCTTGAAAATCTATGGCAAGACTTGATTATTTTTTTTAAAGAATAATGAGCAAATATT
Organism: Coregonus clupeaformis; assembly: GCF_020615455.1. Classification (NCBI taxonomy): domain Eukaryota; kingdom Metazoa; phylum Chordata; class Actinopteri; order Salmoniformes; family Salmonidae; genus Coregonus; species Coregonus clupeaformis. The sequence goes on from NC_059205.1 coordinate 40,828,576, forward strand.
GTACAATCCAGGTGTAGTCTTAAAGACTTACCCAGAAAGACACAGCTGTAATCGCTGCCAAAGGTGATTCTAACTCAGGGGGTTGAATACTTATCTAATCAAGATATATTCGTGTTTTATTTTCCATTAATAAAAACAACAAAGTTTGAATTTTTCTTCCACTTTGACATTATATTATTTTGTGTAGATCATTGGCAAAAAAAAAACCAATTAAATCAATTTTATTCCTACTTTGTAACAACAAAATCTGGAAAAAGTCAAGGGATGTGAATACTTTCTTAAGGCACTGCCCCTAGGCTTTAACTGTTATTACTAGGATCAAAGTTAGCTAGCGACCAAGCGCACTTCTTACCTATCCAGCTAACTAGCTCTCGACAACTAGATAGCATTCTGCCTTCTCCCTACAGTTTCCATCCATTAGTTTCGCCCCCGACTACCTTATGTGAATTACAATCCCGAAGTAATGTTTTAACGTTTAGAAACGTCAATAATAATTGTTTGGACACAGCTTTCGAAACATATGGCCGTTATTTTTCATAAGCGACAAAAAAATCCTTAACTTAATATAGCAGTTTTGCAGATTCATACAACTAACGTTAGGTGCCTCCACCTGATGAAACTACACTTCCGCTACACTTGACGAGTTAATTAGCACAGGTGGTCCCCTCTTATATAAACAAGCGCTGTAACATGGAGATATGGCCGTGTGGGAACACTAAACATTTTGAAAATTATCCAATGAGTCTTGTGTAATGTAATGGAACTGTATGGTTAAGGGCTAGCTACTACCATCTAGCCAGCAAGCTGACAACGTGTTTGTCAGGACAGGCGAGAGATTCTATATGATCGAGCCAACGTGGAAAATATAGATAGCTAACGTTAGTACATTTATTTAGCTAGATACTGGTGACACTATTGGCTGAGTGTTCGCTCTAGTTAGTAACTTAATTGTTACCAAGTTTGTAAGATACACCATTATGTTTTGCATGCAATTACAACAGTATTTAGCAAAACAAGGGCTCAAATCATTGAACATAGCTAACATCGCTAGTTAGCATTGCCAGCTAACTAAAAATTGCTAGCAAAACAGTCGCATACCTTCAAAGAAATCGCTGTTCCAACCAGCACAAGGTACACACAGCGTCCGAGAAAGACAGCATGAAACAAATCCAACGGGTAAAATAACACAAATGTAGCCTGAAGCTTTTATTTTCTGTTATTACATTACAAAAATCTGGTATTCGGCAAGCCACAACCATTACTTTTTTCCTTGGTGAGCAGGGTCGTCACTAATCTAGTTAGCACAGTCATAAACCCCGCCTATTTCTACAATTGATCTTCTTAAAATCAGATTTAGAGTTAACCCTAACATTAACTACAATCCTAACCTTAAATTAACACCAAAAAGCAAATTTTTGGTTTATTTTGTTTTTAAAAATTACGATATATATTTTTACGGTATTTTGACTTGTGTTATCGAAACGGCCACTCTCCACTATAAACGTCTCTGATTGGACGTTGTAGACGAAATGCTCACTTCACAAGCCATTCAGCTGCATTGTTCTTGAAGTGAAAGAGCCGACGCCCTGTGCTTGATGTCAGATGTTGGGCTAGTTCGAAGACGATAGTGCAGGCGACTGCCGACAGACTGATCTACAAATCACCTTCCATTAGAAATAGCTACTCATTATTATTTGTAGATCAGTCAGTCACAATGTTAGGACTACCCATGATACATAAAAGTTTTGATACTCTCTAACACGGCCGTTGCCTCCGTATGGCGAGCTAAAATCAGGTTTGCGGTTTAGATATATCTATCCATCCATCATCTCATTCAGTACTGTATGGTGCTGCCTGACAGAAATGCATACAGTTACACGTTTTTTAATGTTGTGGCTATTGTAATCGGCGCAAGGAAAACAAGGGTGCTCAGACATCGATTTGTGTTTTGTTTTGGGGAGGGGGGTCCAAGGTTCCTTAAAGGATTTTGTATCCTTAGCCCCTAGTCTTGCAATTAAATCAGGTGGCCATCACAGATTATCTTGATATTATTTATATTTTGTCTCAAATCCAATATGGCGTCCAAAATCCAACATGGGTGCCATAATAACATTTGATGGCGGTTAAATTATCTGTAAATATGAATTGTGTAAATGAGAGGCATTTTTACAGAATTGTGTACAAAACACTGTTAGTGTGGGGAGCCTATTTTCTTATAACTAGATGTGATGCCTAGCTTAGAAAGAATACATTAATGATTAAACATAATAGGTTTGTGCTGTACTGATATAGATTGTTTAACATAACAAGCTGTGATTAATGTGAGGAACCGTTAGGGGATAGGCTGAGACAGACTTGTGATTCTCACATACACACACACTGCCTCTTTGTTAAACCGCTCAAGGACAAAGTACTGCAACATGAAAAAGAAAACTGTGTCTGGGGTTGCTGACTCGAGACAAGTTGTGAAGATAACAACTAATGCCTGGCAACAGTGAAGCGCCAAGGGTCTGGGACCAGCCTGTGCGCCAACGATAGGTTGAGTAAGTCTAAACCACGCTCAGCCTCTACTCTGATAGGCCTGCTTGGAGCAGGAACTATCTCTGTCAGAGTATTAAAATAATAATTTTGGGTTGGGACAGTTAGTTCTCTGACTGCCCTGCGTGGTGTTTCAGTGGGCCCGTATATACGAACATCATATTTACCATTCAAGTGTTTGCATTAATTAAAATACTAGTCTATTTTAGAAGACGTGTATTGATCTCTTTTTGTTCCTATACCAGATTTGAATTGACGCAACTTGACAATTGGTGACCGCCGACGTGATCTGGTAGAGGGACTTCGCTGGATATCGTCCGGCCCATTGGACATCGCTGTCGTTGGACGGTGTGTTTCACAAAGAGTCCGGACAACTAAAAACAGGTAAGCAGACACCTATTGTTATATAACTAAAGTTCTGCACATTGGCTTTATCCAAATTAATTTTGTGAAACACCTGTCTGATGTAAGTGAACTAAATTATGAATTATTATACGAATTATTATGAGTAGATAAGCACCATATTGTGACATGCAAACCTGTGGTGAATGTGAGTGTTAAACCATGGTACCATAGAGTATTGTTCCACTGGCAAGGTCCGTAACTACGAGGGTACGGCTAGGACCAGGGAAAATACTGAAATCCTCAGGCTAGGACCACCAGGGGTGGGAACTGGGGGTATAGGGAATTATTGGATTAAAAGTGTTGCGCTACTGGCAAGGATCGTAACTACGAGGGTACGGCTAGGATCAGAGGGACACTTAAAACTTTAGATAGTGTTGCGCTATCGGCAAGGTCCGTAACTAGTACGGCTAGGATCGTAGGAGCACTTTAAAGTACACTATAGTGTTGCTCTTCGGCAGGGAGTTTTACTTGGGGGTACAGCCCAGATCGGAGGAGCACTTTAAAGTATAGGGTGTTGTAGGAATGAGAGTGCGAATGATCCCAGTGTAATAAAATAGTGAATGCGGGTTATTAAAATTAATAAACCTGTATACCTTGATAGAAAACTAATTAGGAGTTAAAGAAGTCTGTGGTTGCTTAAACCGTATAACCCGTTAATAACAATTGGGAATATAAAGGTACAAATAATGAATAACTAGTATGACTAAACTGAAACGTTTTAACTGATATAACTGAACTGTAACGTTTGATGTTTGACATAGCATAATACTGGTTTTAAATAATTAAGTTGGAGCAATTTGGTTTATTATTTAATTTAACGTTTGATGTTTGACCCTGCAAAATACTGGTTAAATAATTAGACTGAAATAATTTGGATTATCGTTGAAATATAAATATGCACCGACTTTAACTAATTAGGTGGGAATAATTTGATTTAAATAAATAGATAGACATACTTTAAATAATTAAATAACGGACGAATATTACGTTAAAACGAAAAACGGACAAAACCTGTTCGGAGTGGAAACAGGAGGGAGAACCGCGTAGGGGTATATTTAAAGAAGCAGTGAGAGAGAGAGAGAGAGAGAGAGAGAGAGTAGGAGCGGGCCAGTACCCACTGATAGCCTTACCTAATCTATTGGCGGGGAATGAAAGAGGCCCCAGCAACCTTAGAATGAGGTGAGAGCTAGTGTGGTTTTCATTTGGTGACGTCACTTGCTCTATGAACTGGAAGTATTTACTTTGAAAGGATCGCGGAATGTGTGGGGTGACTGGCAATCAGGGGCGGCCTGTTCAATAGGGCGATATGGGCGACGCACTGCCAAACGGGAAAAGGAAGGGATTTTTTTTCTAATCAATTATATCACGGCAACAGTAGTTATCAGTGTTGTAATCTATACGTCTGATCTGCCACAGTGCCACACTGCCACTAAATGTCGAATCAGGCTAAAGTCGTGCTTCAAATGGCTCCCCCCTTTTGGGGCGATTTCAGTCAGGTTGAAAATCGCCCAGAAGTCTGTAATAGACTCCCATGTAAAATCTATTTTTTTCAAATTTCAGAGCCTTCAATACAATCTCAATGGGTGTCTGTGGGCTTGCACTTACGCTTTCGTCACACGTTACGTAACCATGGAACGCAACTGAGAAAAGAGTGGATTGTTTGAAAGAAGTTCCTTTTTGTCGGCGATTCGGCGAACAAATGAAGATAAATTGGCAACGAAACAATTAGGACCTCCCAGACCAAATTTAATAATTCAACAGGTTTCTACTAAAGGCGGAAAGTCCTACACCCGAGGATTTTCCAAAAATTGGTACTGAACGAAAAAGACATTGCCACTCACTCAACTGGATGACGAGGATACAGGCTAGCTGTCCGCCGCCACAACGATGAGGTTAGTGTTGATAATCACAAGTTTACTGGATGTGGATATGGTGTAATAAAGGCAGTTTATTCAGAGGTAAATATATCTGGAATCGCGTTCACGGACCCGTTCGTCAAACTCTTAGGGAGCTATAAATTAAGCCCCATTACTTACCATATCAGATAAGAGAAATTGCTGCAGCTACATATATTTTACATCCTGGCCCTACATAGTTCACTATTTGCATCACTTACCAAAATATTACATGTGGTCATATATGCTTGGAAAGTGGAGATGCCATAGAACGTCAAAAAAGTAAACATTGCTGGAGACACATTGCCGTTTTGGAGAAGACATCGCGTTTGCTAGCGAAGAGATTTGTTGTGGCAAATGAACTTGGGCTGGGAATTGCCAGGAACCTCACGATAAGATATATGCATCAGCATTGCGAGTCTCATGATTCTATACGTATTGCGATTCGATACTGTGATTTTATTGCGCACCATATGTCTGTTGCAGAGGGATCAGAAAGCCATGAGAACGAAGTTTTGATCAGTCATGGAAATAAAAGTGCTGAAAACAAATTTGCTCCCAATGTGAAAAGATTGAGAACAAGCTATGAAGGAACAATAATGGTGTTTTGGTGCAGGTACAGCCAACTAGCGCTAAAATATTGCGATATTGTCAATACAGTATATCGTAAAGTATCACTATGTAACTCGATTTCTTTCACCCCAATCCCTCAAATTAACGGTAAATAACTGAATTGTTTGCCCCACATTTAGCTAAGATGATTAGCTAGCCAGCTAAAATGTTTTATTTAGTTAGCAGTCGCATCTACAATAGTTTACTGTCAATAACATGTCTCCAAAAATGACGTGGTGTCTCCAATTGTGTTGACATTTTACAATTGCAATGCGCATCCATGAGTATCCACTTTCTGTAGCTCAGCTGGTAGAGCATGGTGCTTGTAACGCCAAGGTAGTGGGTTCGATCCCGGGACCACCCATACACAAAAATGTATGCACGCATGACTGTAAGTCGCTTTGGATAAAAGCGCTGCTAAATGGCATATTATTATTATTATTATTATTATTATTATTATCTGAAGAGAGCCCCGAAACATTGTGTGCAGACATTTTATGCAATAAATGAAGTAGGTTCAATCTAGTAGTTCTGATCTTCTGATTGGTCCTGATGAGTTGGGCGAGGTCCCCTGCAGGCTACTGTCACTGTTGCATTGGCTCTGAGTCGGGTTCTCTGTCTTCAAATGTTCAGCCTAAGAGAGGGATTTTTGTGTGTGTGTGTGTGTGTGTGTGTGTGTGTGTTTAACAGTGATGATGTGTGTGTGTGTGTGTGTGTGTTTAACAGTGATGATGTGTGTGTGTGTGTTTGTGTGTGTGTGTGTCCTCAGAGCAAGAACTCGTGAGAAGAACTGAGAGGCCTATGGCGTGGGTGTTGTCCTTGGCCACCTGCTGACAAGGCTGACAAGATAGGACCCTTTTGTCCATTGTTATTGGATAGGAACAGAACTTATAACCAGCTCCTGACCTAAATAGATCTTAGCACAACATTTTACTTAACATATCATATTCCATATTCACTATAACAAATATATTTACTACGACATTAGCAAGAACCGCCACATCCTCAGCCGGCTAATCCAGTGTGTGAAGTTTTTGTGGAGTGTTTGAGTTAGCTTTGCGAGGCAAAGATGAAACTGAGGGCTCCACCAACCCTGGTAAGCCAACACTTTTGAGATCAGTCAATAAATGCTTCTGGTATTGACTTATATGCTGCCCCTGTCTTCATGTTGTTGCTGGACATATCTTTCTTTAAATGTGTGTAGGTCACCTAAATCATCAGAAAAATTGCCCCTCCTGAGAATTTTTTCAGGAGCCGCCACTGCTGGCAATGTATGTAGAGGGTCCCTGGTTCGAACCCAGGTAGGGACAGTGGGTAAAGCTTTCGTATTGGGGCTATAGACCTAGATTACTACGTGGATTGAGAAATGTGAAAGGTTGAATTAGATAGCTTAAGTAGAAGTATTCATAGCCGGCCGCGACCGGGAGACCCATGGGGCGGCGCACAATTGGCCCAGCGTTGTCCAGGGTAGGGGAGGGAATGGCCGGCAGGGATGTAGCTCAGTAGAGCATGGCGTTTGCAACGCCAGGGTTGTGGGTTCGATTCCCACAGGGGGCCAGTATAAAAAAGAATGTATGCACTCACTAACTGTAAGGTGCTCTGGATAAGAGCGTCTGCTAAATGACTTAAATGTAATGTAAATGTAGAAAGGTCTATGAAAATATGTTACAAGGTCCCCGCTCCTCCCCCGTTGTGTAGGAAGGAGCAATGGGAGGGGTGAGAGATAGTTCAAATGATAGGAATATCATTAAATGTATGCTTATCAACGATAGCAAGTATTTGTTTTATTAATTAGGGCCTAATCAGAGAGAACAGTTAAAGAAATTGAATAGCGAACTGAAATGGCGATAGAGCTGTGAAAATTGAGTTGAGAATAATTTATGGATCTGGTTAGCGGGAAAAAAAATAGAGACAGTCCAGCGAGTTAGATTGAGCTGTAAGATTTCAAGTAGAGGTCTAAATACTTGACTGGAAGGCAGTGCTTTGATAAATTCTAATTGTTATTACTTTATTCGATAGGTTGCTTAACACCAGTGGTGTATGCAAATAGTTGGTGAATTCTAGAACGATAATTTATTTTCGTTACGGGGACCAGGGGATGCAAGTAGCTTTAGCTATTATGCTGAGGGAATAGCACCAACCTATAGTGGGTTCTAGATTTGTTAAATAAACAAACTTATATTTTAAACTAAAGTAATGCAATAGGCTACAATTATAACATTATCAGAAAAAGGCACAATTTAATGTGAAATAGTTATCACAATTATTATTAATAGTTATTACAGTTATTATCATTGATCCAGTAATGATAGAAGGATAGTAGAGGAAAGGCAAGGGATTAAATCTCATTTAGGGAAAGAAGAAGAGTATGAAGATATATTAGGGAGAAAATACCATTAACTGAGGGATATAAAATGTTTAGCTGAAAAAGACAACAGGAATAATTTACCTTACACCCTAATATAGACATTAGACCACACCAGAAGTAGAGATGGCAGGATCACCAGTAGCAATCATGAAGAGAAGGTTCCCAGAAGATAGTGAAGATATTGGTAATATCTCTAACAAATGAGAAAAAGGACCAGAAAGATAGTAACTAAATGGCCAAAGGAGGGAACATTTGATGTAACCGTGATTGTATTGGCTAAAAAATGAAATATGACATTTACAGGGGGGACAGGAACAATAGAAGGGGAGACAGATTTTCCTAGGGGGTTGATCAAATAATTGATAATGGATCATTTGAGATGAGATCACATGTAGCAGATTTAGGGTAATCAATTAAATAATCATTGTATACTCGAGGAATTTTGAGTGGTTTTATGGATTAGTTATGAGGAATTAGATTGATACAAACAATTATTGATGGGTTAGGACTGGGGATATCTGTATCATGTTTTGTGTGTACTACCATCTTTAGATTACTGATGGTAATTGAAGGTTAACAAAATGTATAACCAGGAGAAAGATATTAGCTTATCTCATTGGAATGTTGCCCAGGGCTGGGGGGAGCAGTAGTGAAATTAGGCAGTATTTAGGTCATAAAAGTGAGCTACCAAATTAAGTGGGGCCTGGCTATTTGTGGTTGTTCTTTTTCAAATTGGGTTTTTCAAATAAAAAAAACAACACACCTAGTATGATGGTTATAAAGGGTTGTTATGTTAAAATTAGGGGATTAAAATAAGGGGTGGCAATTGGATGATAAATTACCAATATTACCTAAGTGATTGTTTAGGTAGGTGGTAATATTGACACATGGACAAAACATGTGTCAAAAGGGGGATGGTAGGAGATGGTAGGATTAAATAATACATATATACGAAGGAGAGGACAAAATACTTAATTTTTATTTATATTTTTTTAGATACATTCTAGAAAGAGAATGCAGTCAGGAATAGAAATTGAGAGCTGAACATATGTGAAGATAGTTTATTAACCACACCCGTATGTCAGAGGTTTTGTGCCCCACAGGTGAACTAAAAGAGAAGGTGACTGGTGAGCATCCAGTCCCTAAAGAAGAAAAACTGGAAGCAGGCCTGTTGGGAAGGGCCCTATCAGGTTATATTGGTCACTGCCTTTGCCATTAGAATAGCAGAAAGAGCAACCTGGGTCCACGTTACCCACTGCAAAAAGGTAAGAACACATTCAAGCACCACTGAACACATGCAGAGTTAGAGAGAAGAACTGGACCAATAGGGTCTGGGGATCACCTCTGTTAACGAAGATCTCCTACCCCGACCTATCATCACTGTAGTGTGTTCTCAGGGTGTGAGTATGGGGTAGTACCAAGCAGAAAGACTGAGGACAGGAGAGGGTTGGCGGTTTTTGGGAATATGGATAACTTGAGTTGCATCATAGTCTCGGCAATGGTCTTGATATGTCAAGATCCACCACCAATTGTGCTATGCCCTTACCATTGTTAAGAAGTAAAAGAGAAGAGAAGCGACCCGACATACTGACCGTCAAGGACGAGTGGCCTACAAAATGGGAGTCAGAGAAGGGCAGACTTTCAGATTCAAAATAAGGGTTAGGGACGTAGCCAACGGGTGGGGTACATGTCAATAAACAAATTGGGATTATAAAATCCTATTATATTCGTGTTCGGCCCCCACGGCGGATTGTTCCTAGACTCAAGTGTTTAAACACACTTGGGGACGGGGATATGAGACCGAGGGGCACTGAACATCCAGATGGGGGGTAAAGAGAAACAAAGACATCACCAATTATCAATTGGAGATAGTAGTAATGTGACAGACTTAAGTTCAGAAGCACAGGAGAGAATTCTAAACCTTACAGCCCCTGTAACCGATGTGTGGTGGGCTTGTGCCAGTAAAGGCAGTATACGGCAGAGAATTCCAAAAAGGGTGGCTAGATACGTGCGCCCTGGTTCTACTGGTTCAGCTAGTTAGAATTAGTCACCAGGAACCAAGGATTAAACAGATGTAGGAGGAGTTTTAACAAGAAGGAGAATAGCCCTATTTAGATGGATGCGATTGGGATACCAAGGGGGGTATCGGATGGATACCGAGCTATGAAACAATTAGGGGAACGGTTTACTACCACGTTCTTTTGATGGGTGACAAGCAAAATTGTGGATTTGATTAATTATATCTGTTACGACCAACAACGATTTATTGGCTAGACTAGGGGTGCAACAAAAGGGATCTTTGAACAATTATCCGCCATCTCACTCTTATGACTTAGTAAAAAGAGGTTGGCTCTAGATCAGGCAGAAAGGGGTGGTGTCTATAGAATGGTAAGCCATTGTTGTACGTTTATCCCTAACAATACCAGTCCTGACGGGAGTATCTCTAAAGCCCTAGTTGGTTTAGATAAACTATCAGCTGAAATGAAGAGCATGGCTGGAATGGAGGGAAACGGACTGTTCTCCTGGTTGGGGGAGTGGTTTGGTAAGTATGCTGCACTGGTGGTTACTGGATTTCTGACCCTAGTAGTTGTGTTTCTAATATTAATGTGCTGTGCTGCCTGTTTAATTCCTTGTTTGAGAAAGTCTGTTACAGATGTCGTGCATACGGCTGGTATGATGCCCCTCCTAGGGGCTCAAGAAGGGGATGCAGACACTGAGTCTAGCTTTCGGAAGAAACTGGGGTTGACAAAGGATGACCCTTGGTTTGCTATTGGTGAGGTGGTGGAGTGACACCCTAGTGGGTGTCTAAAGGGGGAATCAAAATTCCCTGTTTGTGTTTTTATGTTTTATAAATCCATTTTAACTATTGTGAATGTTTGTCTTTCCTTAGGTGAAGGTTTGAAGTTCCTGGGTGGCTGGTAGCCAACCTAGTACAAGTTAGGTGTAGATGGAAGGACTGAAGGCCTTTTTATTATCATTATTGCCTATTAATAAAAGTGTGATTCTTTTTGTTTGTATTGTATTTTAATGAGTGACACCCTAGTGGGTGTCAAAAGGGGGAATCCTCAATTTCCCTGAAATTTCTTATTTTGGGTTCACACCCAGCGGGTGTGAAAAGGGGGATTGTGGGGAGCCTATTTTCTTATAACTAGATGTGATGCCTAGCTTAGAAAGAATACATTGATGATTAAACATAATAGGTTTGTGCTGTACTGATATAGATTGTTTAACATAACAAGCTGTGATTAATGTGAGGAACCGTTAGGGGGTAGACTGAGACAGACTTGTGATTCTCACATACACACACACTGCCTCTTTGTTAAACCGCTCAAGGACAAAGTACTGCAACATGAAAAAGAAAACTGTGTCTGGGGTTGCTGACTCGAGACAAGTTGTGAAGATAACAACTAATGCCTGGCAACAGTGAAGCGCCAAGGGGCTGGGACCAGCCTGTGCGCCAACGATAGGCTGAGTAAGTCTAAACCACGCTCAGCCTCTACTCTGATAGGCCTGCTTGGAGCAGGAACTATCTCTGTCAGAGTATTAAAATAATAATTTTGGGTTGGGACAGTTAGTTCTCTGACTGCCCTGCGTGGTGTTTCAGTGGGCCCGTATATACGAACATCATATTTACCATTCAAGTGTTTGCATTAATTAAAATACTAGTCTATTTTAGAAGACGTGTATTGATCTCTTTTTGTTCCTATACCAGATTTGAATTGACGCAACTTGACATTAGTGAACATCAATTTTATTCTGAATCCAATATGATTACACTCAAACATCTTCGCCTGCATATAAGTAGCCCTTGTTCATTTTGTATTGTGTTATTCTGTCTTTAAAAGGGTTTCATAACGCTCTTGGTATATCTAGGACTATGAATGGCACTGCCATGCCTCCCTTGTTTGACTAGCCAAAGCCAACTGGTTTTTCAATGTGTGTTCATATTTTAATCTCATTCACACACTTACAGCATATCAACAATGGGCAATTCCACAAAATATAATAACAAGCCTTTCATGACACAAGCACACAGTAGCGTAACCAAGTTACAGGAAAGCAACCGTAATACAACAGTCAGCTACTCAAGTAGTGTATATGTACAGCCCTCTTTTATCCACTAAAACTAAGTGTGCAAGGTTGATTCAAAGACTTTGAGGTGACCAGGACATGACCCACTGGGCAAAAACTGGTCGAATCAATGTTGTTTCCACATCATTTCAACCCCCAAAATTAAATGTGATGACGTTGAATCAACGTGGAAAACTGATTGGATTTCAAAAAAAGTAATCATCGTAAGGGAATTTTTAAACTCAACTTTTAACCTACATCCAATGACATGGTGACATCTTTTGTTGATTTCACATTGAATTCACGTTAGTTGACAATTTAACCAAATGTAAATCAAAACTAGACGTTGAACTGACGTCTGTGCCCAGTGGGGAGTGTGTCCTCACAGGGTGAGGAGACAAAGTAGCCAGTGGTGGTTGTAGTTCTGGGGCTTGACCAGTTTACACAGCTAACTGGTCATTCTGGGCAAGCTGCAGCAACAAGAAAAGTATCCTTCCTGTATGACTGGGTGGGTATTGGGGCTGTGGGGTGATCAGTTTCCATTTCTATAGTTCGGTATAGGCAGTCAGTAGATGCAGCTTGCATGCCAATGAGACCCATTGACCAACTGGAATGTTATCCCAGCCTGAATGATGCTGTGGATACTCCAGTAGTGGAATGGTTGGTTGTCTGTTTGTGAAGGAAAGTCTGTGAAAGGGTGACCTCAGGTTACTTAGAGGTTAGTTAGTGCAGCAAGGTCATATACTATGACTAAGAAGCGTTGGTTGTGAGGGACATAGCACAGCTCCACACACATATACAATTTGTAAGTCGCTCTGGATAAGAGCGTCTGCTAAATGACGAAAATGTAAATGTAAAGATGATCCCTGGGCTTTGATGGACATTAAAAGGTTGCAGAGGAGGTGGAGCTGATCAAGCATGGAATACAAAGACCACTATGACACAGTCAATCCCCAGCCACCATAAACTATTACATACAGCAAGTTTTACAATCCTAAGGTGCCTCTTGTTTGCCATAAATGGCATACAGTGGGGAAAAAAAGTATTTAGTCAGCCACCAATTGTGCAAGTTCTACCACTTAAAAAGATGAGAGAGGCCTGTACTTTTCATCATAGGTACACGTCAACTATGACAGACAAATTGAGAAAAAAAAATCCAGAAAATCACATTGTAGGATTTTTAATGAATTTATTTGCAAATTATGGTGGAAAATAAGTATTTGGTCACCTACAAACAAGCAAGATTTCTGGCTCTCACAGACCTGTAACTTCTTCTTTAAGAGGCTCCTCTGTCCTCCACTCGTTACCTGTATTAATGGCACCTGTTTGAACTTGTTATCAGTATAAAAGACACCTGTCCACAACCTCAAACAGTCACACTCCAAACTCCACTATGGTCAAGACCAAAGAGCTGTCAAAGGACACCAGAAACAAAATTGTAGACCTGCACCAGGCTGGGAAGACTGAATCTGCAATAGGAAGCAGCTTGGTTTGAAGAAATCAACTGTGGGAGCAATTATTAGGAAATGGAAGACATACAAGACCACTGATAATCTCCCTCGATCTGGGGCTCCACGCAAGATCTCACCCCGTGGGGTCAAAATGATCACAAGAACGGTGAGCAAAAATCCCAGAACCACACGGGGGGACCTAGTGAATGACCTGCAGAGAGCTGGGACCAAAGTAACAAAGCCTACCATCAGTAACACACTACTCCGCCAGGAACTCAAATCCTGCATTGCCAGACGTGTCCCCCTGCTTAAGCCAGTACATGTCCAGGCCCGTCTGAAGTTTGCTAGAGTGCATTTGGATGATCCAGAAGAGGATTGGGAGAATGTCATATGGTCAGATGAAACCAAAATATAACTTTTTGGTAAAAACTCAACTCATCGTGTTTGGAGGACAACGAATGCTGAGTTGCATCCAAAGAACACCATACCTACTGTGAAGCATGGGGGTGGAAACTTCATGCTTTGGGGCTGTTTTTCTGCAAAGGGACCAGGACGACTGATCCGTGTAAAGGAAAGAATGAATGGGGCCATGTATCGTGAGATTTTGAGTGAAAACCTCCTTCCATCAGCAAGTGCATTGAAGATGAAACGTGGCTGGGTCTTTTAGCATGACAATGATCCCAAACACACCTCCCGGGCAACGAAGGAGTGGCTTCGTAAGAAGCATTTCAAGGTCCTGGAGTGGCCTAGCCAGTCTCCAGATCTCAACCCCATAGAAAATCTTTGGAGGGAGTTGAAAGTCCGTGTTGCCCAGTGACAGCCCCAAAACATCACTGCTCTAGAGGAGATCTGCATGGAGGAATGGGCCAAAATACCAGCAACAGTGTGTGAAAACCTTGTGAAGACTTACAGAAAACGTTTGACCTGTGTCATTGCCAACAAGGGGTATATAACAAAGTATTGAGAAACTTTTGTTATTGACCAAATACTTATTTTCCACCATAATTTGCAAATAAATTCATAAAAAATCCTACAATGTGATTTTCTGGAATTTCTTTTCTCATTTTGTCTGTCATAGTTGACATGTACCTATGATGAAAATTACAGGCCTCTCTCATCTTTTTAAGTGGGAGAACTTGCACAATTGGTGGCTGACTAAATACTTTTTTTCCCCACTGTATGTCCTTATAGCGATGTTGGGATTACTGCACAGTTTCCCAGACCAATGGATGAGTCACCCCAGCATGAGAGCTCATTCTTCACGTGACTCCAGTTCAGGTGTCACATGATGGGCTGGCCAGCCATGGTTGGTAGCAAAATAGATACATATGAGACCAATGCACGGCAGAAATGTCCAGAAATGTCCAGTTCGATGGTGTCTCTGTCTCTAGTAACTGCCTGAAGGGAGGACTGATGGTGAAGTGGGCCTATCGAGGAACGTTCTGGGAGATTCAGGATGGCATTGATATTGCAGTGGTGCAATTCCTTTACTTGTCAATGAGTGTCAGGTTGTATCGGTTCATTGTAGCCTTATACGCTTGCCATGTGTGGTTGCATCCTCCCCATACACCATAATGAGACCACAAGCATTTCGCTGCACCCGCAATAACATCTGCTAAACACGTGTATGTGACCAATAAATGTTGATGTCACCAAGTCAACATATACGGCAACTCCAGGGCAGACAGCCAGGATGGTGGACAGGATTGTCTGGAAGAAGAAATGTGCCAGCTTAACCGGAGCAGGATAAGAGTGCACCGGAACCTCCCAATGTGCATCACAAATGCATTGAGCCAGTGGTAGTTTATGTTGGATTCAGGCAGACGTATTGGAGGTGACTTAAGAGCCCAATCCTGGAGGTGCATGTTGTAGAGCTAGGGAGAGTGTCAGAGTCCAGGGTTGGATTATTTTTCCTTTAGTTGGAGCCTCCTAGTTGCCTCATTGATCCTCAAAAAAGCTTGTGACATGAAATGCTTGGTGTTGCCATGCCAATCAGCCTTTTATATATCCATTCAAAGATGTTTGAGTGTATATGGTGGGTATTTTGGATTCCTAACATAGTTGAAGTACACAAATAGTATTGAGTACAGGTGCACACATCTAAAATAAAATCTAATTTAAAACATATACATTTACAGGTGATTAAACAACCATTTAACGGTATTGTAGCAGCCATATTGGATTTCGAGTCAAATCTAGGGGGGCCCCCTAACATATTTGCAATAGTAGGGGCTGAACATATCAACTCCACAGAGGACCCTTTGACTGACATTTTTTTACAGTTTTCAGTGTCTGAGCCCACTTGCCTTAGAGCCGATTAAAATAGCCACAACATCAACACATGTTCTGTGGTCTAAAGTACTTTAGTAAAAATACTTTAAAGTACTACCTAAGTAGTTTTTTGCAGTTTCTTTACTTTACTATTTATATTTTTGACAACTTTTACTTCACTACATTCCTAAAGAAAATAATGTACTTTTTACTTCATACGTTTTCCCTGACACTCAAAAGTACTCGTTACATTTTGAATGCTTAACAGGACAGGAAAATTGGTAATCCCTGGTCATCCGTACTGCCTCTGATCTGGCGGATTAATTAAACACCAATGCTTCATTTGTAAATTATGTCTGAGTCTTGGAGTGTGCCCCTGACTAGCTGTAAAATAAAAAAACAAGACAATTGTGCTGTCTGGTTTGCCTAATATAAGGAATTTGAAATGATTTATACTTTTACTTTTGATACTTAAGTATATTTTTGAAATTACATTTAATTTTGATACTTAAGTATATTTAAAATCAAATACTTTTACTCAAGTAGTATTTTACTGGGTGACTTTCACATTTACTTGAGTCATTTTCTATTAAGGTATCTTTACTTTTACTCAATTATGGCAGTTGGGTACTTTTTCCACCACTGCACATGTGTAACTTTATGCATTCTTTGTCAGGTAGGGCCATACAGCACTGAATAAAAGCACATTTGACACAAAGCACAAAGTTGTCTATTGACCAGCTACCAAAAAGTGAAGTTTATCATAAATATTAATAGTTTATATTTCAGCCTATTGTATCTGTGTGCTTACAGGTCTATATTCCCAAAATGCTTAAGATATCCTAATGCTGTGTGTGTGTATCTATCAATTGAACCACTTTTGTAGTAAAATATTTGTATTGTGGCAGACCAGGGGGTTTGGTCAAGACGTTTACACAGATCAGACAATAACAGAATTGTAGTGGCTCGGTTTCAAGGGTGTTTATTTAAATAATAAACAAAGAGAAAATAATTGGACTCCTCCAGGAGACCTCCTCGGAGATACCGTCTCCTGGGGCTCCGGGGTCTTGCTGTATCCTGTGGGGATCAAAACCACCTGGTGACCCGATCGTTTGTGTCCCTTCCCCTGGCCATCCAGACCAAGGGAGCATGGTCTGTGACCAGGGTGAAATGGGTGCCCAACAGGATAATACTTCAGTGTCTAGTGCCCACTTCACCAATTGAGTACTTTTTTCTTTGGGTATCAGCTTTCGACTTATGTACATGATGGGGTGCTCCTCCCCATCGTGTACCTGGGACAGGACTGCCCCTAGTCCCGTGTTGCATGCGTCTATCTGTACCAACATCGGTACCTGGCTTTACGAGAATCGGACGGGTGCACAGCACTTCCTTCAGGCGCCTGAACGCCTCTTCGGTCTCGCCCGTCCATTTCACTGTTTTCGGGAGGCGGGCCCTGGTTAGATCGGTAAGGGGGGAGGCTATAGCCACAAAGTTGGGGATAAACCGTCTGTAGTATCCTGCCAGTCCCAGGAAGGACTTGACCTGTGTCTTGGTGCGTGGAACGGGCCAGTCAAGTACCACGTGGACCTTCCTCTCCTGGGGCTTGATGTTCCCCCGTCCGATGAAATATCCCAGGTACTCCACCTCCTCGAACACTAGCTTGCATTTCTTGGGGTTCGCTGTCAACCCGGCTTGCCTGAGCGCGTCCAGCACCGACTGGAGGCACGT
Organism: Coregonus clupeaformis; assembly: GCF_020615455.1. NCBI lineage: Eukaryota > Metazoa > Chordata > Actinopteri > Salmoniformes > Salmonidae > Coregonus > Coregonus clupeaformis. Next base: position 40,845,915 of record NC_059205.1, read on the forward strand.
CAGGTGCTCTTGCCAACCTTGGCTGTGGATGATGATATCATCCAAATAGGCCGCTGCGTACTGTTGGTGGGGTCGGAGGACTCGGTCCATCAGGCGCTGGAACGTGGGTGGGGATCCATGTAGACAGAATTGGAGTACCCGGTACTGATATAAGCCGTCCGGTGTCGAAAACGCTGTCTTCTCCCGGGAGGAGGCTGCCAATGGTACCTGCCAATATCTTTTGGTCAGGTCGAGGGTGCTGATGTACCGGGCCTTTCCCAATCGGTCGATGAGCTCATCCACCCTTGGCATGGGGTAGGCGTCGAACAAGCTGATGTCTTTCACACCCCGGAAGTAATTACAGAAGCGCAGGCTACAGTCTGGTTTGGACACCAACATGATGGGGCTGCACCATGCGCTGTGGGACTCTTTGATGACCCCCATCCTCAGCATAGCCTCCACTTCCTGCTTCACGGCCTTCCTTCGGGCCTCGGGGATCCGGTATGGCCTCTTTTGTACTGTTTCCCCGAAAGGGGAAAACCCGGTGGATGACTGGGGCACTTCTCGGACCGAGAACATTAGGTGGGGTAGTAGCTGGTCCCAGTTCTTCCCGTCCTGCTCGATGACCTTCCGCATCATTTGTTTGAGCGTTTTATTGAACCGCTCGACAAGGCCATCCGTCTGCGGGTGAAAGACGGAGGTCCGGATCTGTTTGATCTGCAGGAGAGCACACAAATCTTTCATTAGGCGGGACATGAACTCGGTACCTTGGTTGGTCAGGATCTTGTTCTGGATGCCCACCCGGCTAAAGAGGTGGAACAGCTCCCGGGCGATTCCCTTGGAGACCGCCGCCTATAGGGGAACGGCCTCGGGATACCGGGTGGCATAATCTGCTATTACCAGAATGTACCGGTGTCCTCATGTCGTTTTTACCAGGGTTCCCACTATGTCCATGGCCAGCGGGTTTCCGAAGTGTGCTTTTGGGGCAGTGATTTGACACTCCGGGCAGCTGCGACAGTCTTCCACGGCCCTCCTCATCCCGGGCGGCGATCCGTTCCCGGGTCTTCTCCATTCCCAGGTGCGCCAACAACAGATGGGTGTGGGCCAGCTGAAGAACGGTTCCCGCATAATGTCGGGGCAGCAATAGTACCTCTCGAAGTTCCCCCTGTTGGCGAGACACCTGATACAAAAGGTTATTCTTGATTTGGAAATGGGGTTATCGCCAGTCACTCACCCCCGGAAGTAGCTGGCCATCCACCGCGTGGCCCACCTCGCCTCCGGGGCTCACTGATGGCATCAACTCCTCTCGAGCCGGGCAATTCCATGCAAGGTGCCCCCGGGCGCCACACTCAAAACACCTTCTTTGGTCTCCATCTACCTGGGGTTGTCGGCGGCGGTTCGGCTCTCCCCCAGCAGTCTCTCTGCGGGTCTGCAGCCCCTTGGACCCATTGACTGTCGTTTCGGGGTATACGGTGGTGGGGGTGTCCTTCCGTCCCCTCTGCCTGGCTCCCCTTCAGCAGGGCCTCGGTGTTCTGATGCGTCTCCACTGCTTCCAGGAGGTCCTCCAAGGCTGTACCCATAGCGACTGAGTATCTCCCGTTGGGCCCGGACGAACTGAGCTATCAACTCGTCCATGCTAATGCTGCGCAAACGTCAACCCTGATCTGACCACGTTATCAGAATGCCCGCATTCTCCACCACTTGTGGCAGACCAGGGAGTTTGGTCAAGACGTTTACACAGGTCAGACCCGGACAGAATTGTATTAGCTCAGTTTCAAGGGTGTTTATTAAAAAAATAAACAAAGAGAAAATAATAGATCTCCTCCAGGAGACCTCCTCCAGGATACCGTCCCCTGGGCCTTGCTGTATCCTGTGGGGAACAGAACCGAACTCCCTCCGTTATCTCTGGTACTGAGCACGACTGTACGGAAGTAACCTCTCTTCCCCAGTCCCCACTCCTGTGTGCTGCCCTTCTGGCAGCTTTATGGGACTCGTCCAGCTGGTGAGCAATCAGCCCCTTGATTACTCACCAACCACAATCAGCCCTAATTAGTCCTGGCCGGAGAGCCCGTCGAGACCTGGCACGTCCAGCAGAGGGAGCCATCGCCTCTTGATGTAAACTCCGTCTGTCACCAGGCCTCGACGAGTCTCCCCCTGGTGGCTAACCTGCTGTACGCCACAGTATAAAACCATCCATTTTATATGGGAGACCTTAGATGGTTTTCCTTGTTATTCATAGGGTAGGGGTATCTCAAAAACTAAAGTCCTTTTTGAGGATTGATCTCTAGCCTACTAGATCTGTATTAATGGAAGACTTCTACAAAGCGATATGTTGATACAATAAAACCACAGATCAAAGGGGAAACCTTAGTTATCAGTATCTTTAATAAATAAAAAAATCATAGACACTTTATCAAAACCAAATCATGCTTTTGCACTCTTATTTATCCCTCCTCTATGCAAAACCCCACAGAGAATATAACTTTCTTTGTAGAACCGTATAGAAGAATGGCTGGGGCTTTAGACTGGACAGAGGAAAATAAAGCAAACGCATAAATGTGACAAGTTGTTTTATTAATGAAAATGCAACTGCAACTGGCATGTATCAAAATATCAATTTGGCAAAGCTTTTCACAAAATAGTTTGCCGTGCAAGTTCCTACCCAAAAATGACTTACATCAAAATGGTAAACAGTTATATCAAACAGTCTTGCAATAGTTACCAGAAAATACACATTTTTGCCATAATATGAAAAGCACTGGTTTTCATTCACTATACTGAAAGTCCAACCAGAGACACCATCGTGTCTTGTGTACAGAATCAAAAAATACCAAAAATAAATTAAATATGGAATGTTTTATGTTATGACTGGATCACTGTCCAATCTACTAATGCCAAGTCATTTCCTTTTCACACCAGAGGCAAACAGTCGGACAATGCATTGAGAGAAGACGATCGACCTTATAAAAAAATAACCGGTTTGGTCACTTAGTTTTGTGCATAGTTTAAAGGCATCTGTTGCCAGTCTTAAAAGTTGCCTGTTTGCATTCTAGAAAGGGCTTCAACTCTCTAAAATAACATTGTAGATCATGGCACAGCCCTACCAGAGACAGACCACCTAATTTCGACCTTAATAAGTAGTCATGCTGTTTATACCCTCAACTCACTCTTAACTCAGGTCATCCGGTACTAGTATGGAAGAGTGGTTATTCAAGTGTTGAAAGAATGTTAAGGCCATAGAAATGTAATCTAGATTCTATTTCTATGGTTAAGGCCACATGCGTGCCCTGTTTCCCCCTTACAAAACATTGTTGTTAGGCTACAGTTAAATCCCCAACACTGTACACCTTATCGGTAAAGAAATAAATTGATTTCATACCACATCCAATTGACTTTTTTCACACAAGTAGTCTCGGAGCTGACTGACTCTTGGATCATAAAACCTGTTATAGTTCACAGTGCAAGGAGCAACGAACGGCCCAAAACAGTCCTTTCAGGGCATTTGTGTTGTTCTGCAATCAGATGTTTGTTCAGTATTTTGTCAACAGGACAAGTACTTCATGTGAGTGGTTATTCACATACAGTATGTGCTTTTTTTTACAGAACCAATGTTTAGTTTGTGAAATGCAGCACAAAAGACGCTTGTAAACAGTCTTCAGAGCCAGCAGTGAAGTGGGCTCTTCACATTATTTCTTGTATGAGGAAGTATTACTATTAGTCTGAAATGCAGCAACACACAGAAGCTTGTCTCATTCACTAAACATGAACCTCTCTTTGAATTCAAGGTTTCCTCACTTTTCTCACTTTAAAAGCATTAACAAAATGTTTGCAAATGGCACTTTAATCAGAACGGCCTTGTTGAAAACATTCCCTTCAGGTCTCTGTTAAAAGGGTGACGTGTCAAATTAGTGATGTCAGAGCAGAACTACAGTATAAAATACAAATACATACAGCAGAAGCAACATGAGGTATATATGTATTGCTCTATGTTGAAGTAAAGGGTCCAAATTCAATAAATTAAGTTAAATTACATGGAAAAACAAAAACAGTGGTTAACCTAGATGGGGAGCGTGTTGCTGTGGTGCAGGGAGTGCTGTAGTTTCTGTCCGATGCGGATATTCGTTTCACTTCCACTCTCTCTCACCTCACCGTGGGCGCCAGTCACGCTTGGTGTGTCATGACCCTTTGCTTCCCTGAGGTAATACTTTGGAGTTTGAGTCTTTGGTGGTAGGAGTCCTCTGTTCCTCTGAGGCCCTACTAGCGCTAGCCTCCTGCTTGTCCCTTCCCTCCTTCCAGCCTTGCTTGTTCAGGCTCAGGTGGCTCATCATGGTCTGGGACAGCCGTGTGTCGGAGAAGCGTGACCATTCCACAAACAGAGGCTCTACCACGTACGCCATGAAGCCTGCAGGAGAAGACATCTCTCATTCAGAGCAAGTTCTGACAAATAAATCACACAATGCTGCTAAGGTCAGAAGCAGAAAAACCCAACCACAAGCAAATGTACAAATATTAAGTAGGAGTACATTTTAAATAATTGTCAGTAGCCTTGTCCGAGCCAGAATCGCCCAGAGGCCAGGAGGAGCTCCTATTTCTGTAGCATGAGGCAGCCTGATGTACAAGTTCACCCCTGGACAGGTCACTAAATCGTAATAAAATATAAATTCATCATATACTGCAGACTTAGATTAAGAGGGGTAACTTTACCAATCTGTATATTGGCAACCGAGTTGGATTGCCTGTCACAGAGTGGGGTTACTTCAAGATTATGTTTCCTCTCAATGTCACCTGATGAAAAGAAGGATTGGTTAATACTCATTATAGAAACTGTACTGTCACGCTTGGTTGCACTCTTAATAAACACCTGGATTAAGATTAGCGAAGACTAGCCCAGTCCCGAGTTTCGTGGTGCAGTACCTTGGTGGAAGAACTCCTCTGTCACTTTCTCGCTCCACTGTTTGCTGAGTTTCCACGGTCGGCAGGGGTTGCAGATGTCCGCACACTTCAGAGCCATCTTTACAGGGTCAATCAGGAAAACAGAGCGGAGACTCAGAAAATGACAATTTATCGCTCAGTTTGTCTCACTCTCTCTCTTTCCTCTCCATCAGCCTCAACCACATGGATGATTCACTTTGACTGTTTCAAGCCGGACATTTTGCAACACTTCAGTGCCTCAGAGATTCACATGATCTCTTAAAGCCACAAATCATTCCACAACAGTTCAAAAGGGCAATGGATAGTACAATCATTTATGCTCCTTTTGTTAGGTGGGAAACACCTTGCTCACCTGAAGGATAAAGTTTCGATGTCCACCGTTCGTGAGGCAGAGGTCTCCCTTGTCCAAGTGTGTCCTGAACTCTGACAGATAGTCATTCTGCCTGCTGATGTCCGTAGCCAGAATCAGGGATCCAAGCCGCTCCTCCATGTTCAATCTAAATGACAACAACATCCAATCAATATTTATTAGTATATACACTAATGAAACAGTCATTTTCATAAACATAATCGCAAAGTCCTTTTTTACTGCAATGTTCCAATGGCAATGAAGTCTGAAGATACATTTAAATTAGCTACATCTGGGGACCCCATAGTTAGTATTACATAAACTAAATGTCTTAGTGGATGTAGTTAAATAGACTAGATCTGATCACTAGCAGTAATCACTTGCATCTGATAAAACCAAATCAAGCACTTTACATAGCGATCCTAATCCAATCAAACCTTTTTCATGGCACACAACAAAACACCAGATTAGAGGAAACTAAATTCAGAGGATGTCCTGTCATTCTCTGTGTCCAGTAACAAAATATAAATGTGTCTCTCCTACAGGTGCTATGCATATATAATTGCCCTAAGGGGACAAATAAAGTTGTTTGAACTGAATCGAATAAACAGGTGAACTGACCTGTCCTCAGCGGGGAGGTGGGACAGCAGGTCTGACTCGCGGAGCAGGCCCACGGCAGACTTCCAGTGGTGATTCTCCAAAACTGAGCTATTCTACAATGGCAAACACAACCAAAAAATACTTGTATTACTTATTAAAGAGCTCAATATATTGTACATGGGCTAGTTGATGTCTGATGCCAGCTATTAACATGTATTTCAAAGTCATTCAACATTTGATGGAAAACTACATCAGCATTTTATCCATCAAAGAGACTCAAATAATGACGAGTAGAGTAGTACTTCATTCATCCCAGTTTGGGAAATTGTTTAATCACCACAAGCATCAGCATTGAGTCCATGCGCTATTTCCAGTATAGGGCCTTACCTTGTACAGTGCTGCTAGGTAATGGTCCGTTTTGATGAGGAAAGGCTGGTTGACGCCCGGATGGTCCAGATCATGGGTGGCAGCAGCCAGCAGACCCAGCAGGAGATCACAGGAAGTCAGCGTCTCAGCAAGCTGCAAACACACAGAACCCTCATCATCAGACTCCTCATGAAGTCACAGTTGGAACAAACCTCTCCAGGTGTACTTGTAGATTCGTATTATTTTATTGAAAGTCCATACATTTTGAAGGATACAAGCTCAAATGTCTTACAAAAATCTACACATCCTTCTACAAAATAAAACACTAAACAAACAAACACAAAAATACATACATGGTTTCCAGTATCGATATATTTTATGACCTTATTTTTACAGAGCATATCATTCAGGTGTAGATTAGTAATTTGTTAGTGATAAACCATGTAATTTTCTCTCACATTGGGCTCCTGCAGGTAACAATACATGGCCTGAGTCACGTCCGCAGCGTGGACTGCATTGTGGTAGGGGTTCTGGCAGCGGTAGTCCTCTTGAATCATGACTAATAATAACACAAACACATTGGTTATTCAGTTAATTTGTAGTAGGTTTCAACTATGCATCACCACTTCATTCAAGTAGACAATATTGGGTTTAAATATATCCATGTCCCAATGCAATATGGTGTATTTAATCATTTGAAATGTATGCATTTCCATACCAAAAAATCTTCTAAGTTTAACCATATCCAACTGGAAGAGCTCTATTAACCCATAACTGTTGAATAAGTGAAAGGTCAGGTTGACGAGGCTGTTCCCTGTCAGAAAGCAGAACAGAAACAATTAATTAACAAATGCATAATAACACTACAGTTTGTAATAACAGACAAGGGACACATGATTTAATTGTCTTACTCTTTAATCTAAAGTTGAACTCCAACCACATATAATTAGTCTGACTAGCAAAACGCCATCCACAACAAAATCACGTCCTCCACATTTATACAAACTATTATGTTTCATGATTGAACATTCTCCAAATAGAAATGGAGAGCAATATTTGTGTCAAGGTGAGCCATAAAACCAGCATGCATTGCATCTGCAATTCTCAAACAGCAGAGGGCAACAATCACCTAGGAAAACACCGTACCGTTTGTAAGTCTGTCAAACAGGAAAATATCAAAGTTCCAGTTTCCAACCTTCTGCAGCATTAACTGAAACATATGAAATATTATACAGTTAGGCCTACTCAGTGATACTACAACACTAACATCTACAAAACAGATGACAAAATACTGTTGCTAGATAGAATCGCAGTGGCACTGACCTTGGCTTGACCTGTGTAGTCATCGTCAAGGATGTAACCTAGAGGGTTGGATGCTGGGATGCCGTGGAAGAACCGTGACGAGTGGAGGTATCTCTGAAAGCTCAGCAGCCTGCGGACATTCCTGGCAGACACAGGCCGCGCAGCCTCAGGTCGGGCTATGGAAACATACAGTTGAAGTCAGAAGTTTACATACACCTTAGCCAAATACATTTAAACTCAGTTTTTCACAATTCCTGACATTTAATCCTAGTAAAAATTCCCTGTCTTAGGTCAGTTAGGATCACCACTTTATTTTTAAAATGTGAAATGTCAGAATAATAGTAGAGAGAATGATTTATTTCAGCTTTTGTTTCTTTCATCACATTCCCAGTGGGTCAGAAGTTTACAAACACTCAATTAGTATTTGGTAGCATTTCCTTTAAATTGTTTAACTTGGGTTAAACATTTCGGGCACCCTTTTTCCTCCAAACATAACAATGGTCATTATGGCCAAACAGTTCTATTTTTGTTTCATCAGGCCAGAGGACATTTCTCCAAAAAGTACGATCTTTGTCCCCATGTGCAGTTGCAAACCGTAGTCTGGCTTGTTTAGATAAACGTGGTACCTTCAGGCGTTTGGAAATTGCTCCCAAGGATGAACCAGACTTGTGGAGCTCTACAAAATTTTTTCGGAGGTCTTGGCTGATTTCTTTAGATTTTCCCATGACGTCAAGCAAAGAGGCACTGAGTTTGAAGGTAGGCCTTGAAATACATCCACAGGTACACCTCCAATTGACTCAAATGATGTCAATTAGCCTATCAGAAGCTTCTAAAGCCATGACATCATTTTCTGGAATTTCCCAAGCTGTTTAAAGGCACAGTCAACTTAGTGTATGTAAACTTCTGACCCACTGGAATTGTGATACAGTGAATTTTAAGTAAACAAAATGACTTGTGTCATGCACAAAGTAGATGTCCTAACCGACTTGCCAAAACTATAGTTTGTTAACAAGAAATTTGTGGAGTGGTTGAAAAACGAGTTTTAATGACTCCAACCTAAGTGTATGTAAACTTCCGACTTCAACTGTAAGTACAGAACCATTAACGTTAGCTATGGTTGAAATGCACTCACTTTCTTTTAAAGCTAAGCCAAGTTTATATAGCTAACAACTGAATCCATTTAAAGTAAGAGTAACATCATGCTTTGTTGCATTATCAAGTAGCTTTCAGGAGATCTTTTCCATAAAGTAATCTTTCAAGTTGAAGTTAGCTAGCTAGGTCACATGTTGTTGTTAAAACAAACACCAGAAATGGTCTGTTGGCACAGAATTCCATACTCTTCATCTGCTTGTAAAACAAAGGAATCGACACTCTCTGTACTAAAAGCATAGCACCGCATATCATTCAGGACAACGTAAAATACACACCAATACAATAAGTCAATAACAATCGGGCTGATACCGTTAGTTGGTTTGCTGTACTAACATCAATATACAACAGATGCATTTCACAGAGTGTGAATAACCTGTTTACTGTGAAACTTTTTGAAAAGACGAAGGAAGAGTCCCAAGCCAATTCAAACAGTGAGTAGCCCTAAAATTCCATCTGCACGGACAGAGGACAAACACAGAGAGGATTTGAGCCTGCCATGCCGTGGTCACCCCAACTACTGTGACTGATGCAAAGGGGTGTGAGTGTGCAGACATGCTGCTGACACAGCAGTCCATTCTCCAGCCAGCTGGCAGCCCACCAATCTCAGTCCTGCATTGTCAACACACACCATGGCAGACTAGCAAGCCTCAAATAGCCTCTTGCAGCAAACTAGCATTCTAGAAATGTATTCAAAAGATCAAGGCACCTACAGACAGAGCCAGGACAAATTAATGTCTAATGTCTAACAGGCGATGGTCCCCAACAATTCTAAAATGCAATATTGATTGCTGGAAAATTTTGCACAGTCAGCAAACACAACATATAAGATCACATCAATAGGACAGTCAGCTGGATGGCTTCCATTTATCAGTTTGCTAGAAACACTTTGTACAATGGTCTTTTTATAGACCTTTTCAGACAATTCAATTTGACAAGTGACTAATATCATAAATGCTTTCATTTTATTAATTCAAGCACATGACTGTTTAAATGTAGCAAGAATAGCACTCAAGTCTCATATCCATTAGATGCACTACCTACATTTGGGATTGTTTAGTGTTCACTTCATACAGTATCTGCCATTTCGTTCATACGTCTATGTATCAGACAAAGGGTTACTTCGATCAAAGAGCAACAAGCAACAAATCATGGGTTGCAAAAAGGTCCAGCTTCTTTATTGATAGAAGAGATTTCAAGGGGTGGTGGCACATTGAATGGGAGTTTTTGGTTCTTACTTACAGTGCAAAGTTCGGAAATCGACATACAAGTAGGGATGAGACCCTCTTCGCTCTGGTTCAAACTCCACCTGGCTTCTGACTCTCACATCTCCTAGAAGGAATGGGAAAACATCGTCCTCAAGGTACTTGCAATAATGAGGGGTTTCATTTAGTAAAGCATTGGGCCTGCTAAGACTGAGGCTTCGTCCCAAATGGCACCCTATTCCCTATGTAGTGCACTACTTTTGACCAGAACCCTGGTCAAAAGTAGTGCACTTTATAGGGTATAGGGTGCCATTTAGGAAACTGAAACGACACAGACACAGCTAAAGTGACACAGTGCCAAAGTGACTATTAGTATTCACACTGGTGTCAGTGTAGAGCTGGAGAAGAGGCAGGCCTCTATTCAGACTAGATCAAAACAGACTCTGCAGTTATACTAGATAAGAGTTAGGTAGTTAATAGGTAATACAATCTGTTATCTTGTTAGGAGACATCTTACATCTTACATTCCTCACCTGTGATATAAAATATCTTAAGTACTGTTATCCATACGGACTAAGAAAGAGGAAGTGTTTAAGATCCTGTATTCATAAGAGACAATGAATACAGGATCTTAAACAGAAACACATACACTTTCTTAGTCAGTATGACTAGGTAACAGTACCCACAGATGTACACACAAGATTAGACATGCTAGATATTGCAGCAGTAGAGATATTGCTTATCTACTGAATAACAAACACGCATCAAACCATTACTTAAATAATCAATATCCTTATGGATGGTGAAAAGGTAGGTGAAGGTCATTCGATATGTTTCAATATTTATGGAGTGATACAAAAATCCAGTGAATATCATACCATACGTACCGAGCATGCGAATATAGAGAGCCGTTTGATCCTCACTGTCATAGGAGATCGCCCCACGTCTCTGCAAGGACACAAGAAAAGGATCATTTAGACAAAACTCCTAGAATGAAACACAATTGTTGGTGTGTTTTGTTCCCCTCTAAGAAAAGGATGATGCAAACTTTGCAAATTCCCCTAGGTTGTGAGCTGTATTTCAAAAGCTCTCCAAATTAAATTGACATAACTTTAAACATTTCAAACAGAGGGGGGATGATAAAATAAGCAGGTTAGCGTTTTTCGTCATGAATCTTGTTCTGGAGGCAGCTCTGCAGAGTGGTCACTAGCTGGCACAGCCACAAAGTCACAATCTGATTTTAAACCTTAACCCTAACCTTAACCACACTGCTAACCTTATGCCTAACCCTAGCCTTTTTATTTCTTTGCCAATTTGGACTTTGTGGCTGTGGAATCTGACTTTGTGGATGTGTTATGTAGTGGAAACCAGCACACAGCCCAGTCAGTTACTCTCCTCTCCTCTCTGCTCTCCTCTCCTCTCTTCTCCCTCTGCAGCAAATGCTGGCTCAGCGCCACACCTGGGTGTCCCCAGCTGGCATCAAATTCTAACTATGACGTCAATCTGCTCAACCTATTTGTATAAATGATATTCCTCCATCTGCCCATCCCTAGCCGCATAAGCGTTGTTGAATGCGAAGGCATAAAACATAAATGCCATACGGACTTCTTTAGCCAGTGGCTGTATTTATAGTCTTGCATGTGACCTTGCATTGAAGTTAGATTACAATACCTGATATCAAATTAACTGCTGGGCTATACCATACCAGTATACAACTGTAAGCCAAGTCAAAACAGATCAGAGAGGACTGACAGCGAAAGGGGGTGATTACAGAGTAATATGATCCAGGGGGTGACCATGGAGGGAGGCAGAGGAAGGCTGACCTACAATATAGGAGCTGGGCAATTCCGCACGAGGTTGGCCCAAGGCTAATTATGATGTTTAGGATCTTCCTGAAATGAAATCCATAGAAAGACCCTTTGGGGAAGGATGTTTGGCATAACTTTGAAATCTGTATCCAAAATAATTATTGAGAAATAACTAATTCAAGTTGGGAGATGACTACAACAATGATTCTGTAGATGCTTTAAAAGACAGCCTTGGTGTCATTTGAAACTTACCTTGTGCTCTGAAATATGATTAGTGTTTAGATCAAGAATATAATTTCTGTACATACATTTATGGATAATTCAAAATACATATACACAGTGTATGTAAATATCTCAAAAGTGCCCATTTTGCTTTTGTTCATTTTGGACATACTGTTTGAAACAAGAATACTCTACAAGTACATCACATTTCCAGCATGGGCTCTCTGATACTTTTTAAGTTATGATACATCATAAATATCTTTGGGCCAATCTCGTATGGAATGGCCCAGCTGACAGACGACCCAAAATGGTGGTTGGTGGGTCATCACGCGCTTCTACGCTAAATGCAACCAATTGAGTAGCAGGCAACCCGCACAGCAATGAACTACAATCAACCCTGTTAGTGCATGTATGGACAAGCCTAGGTCATCAAGTAACTTGTTACTTTAAACAGTCAGTTGTATGAACTGAGTAACGAAAACGTGCCAAAGATTTTGTTGACAAATCAAAGCATGTCTCTTCCGCTGGATTATCTGTGAGAAGAGAACCCTTGCAAAGGTTTGACAGTGTTACAATACTGTTAATGGGTCGTTCCACAAAATGAGTGCCTTTTGCGTGCGTCCCTTTGATATTTTAAGTAGAAATTGTGCACCAATATTGAATTTTAAAAGCCTGTTATATTAAATGAAGTGCCCTTTAATATAGAATACATGGAAAATTCATTAAATCAGATTTACAATATGAATAAAGACTTGCTAAAGTGCCAAAATGCAGCATTTTTACATGTTCCTCCATGCACCCAACATTTTCCCAAGTTTTCACCATCATAGTAAAGCCCTAGTTATTTTGTTGCTTTGAAAAAGTCATTTCTGAAGATTATTTATTTCATGTGATGAGTGATTCATTTACGTCTGTCCCTCATTTCAAGGTCAGCCCTGTTACGTGAACTGAACTCTCATTTTAATATGGTGAAAATATTTATTTCTACATCTTTTTTGAAGAAACAATGAACATCTAATAGCCAAATCAGTTTAAAAGCAGGTGAGCTGGTTCTACTCTTTTTGGCCATTTTCTGGTGTTTTGTGGTGGAAAACTGAGTGGGTCGAGCATAACACATCAACCCTGTTACCCATAGATAGACAGGCTAGAAATGTTTTAACAATTTCCTTTGTTTTTGTGAAGCTTTCATTCAATTGCCCCTCCCTGTTGCACACAACAAGCTTCCATTCCCCCTGGCACAAGGGGACTTAAGGATAATTTAAGATGAAATCGTCAACCCTGTTACGGTCAACCCTATTACTTTATTTGGCAGCAATTACTATAGTCGTTTAAACTCGAAATGGGAAAAAAAAATGTTTTAATGAAGTTGAACTCTTTATGACAGAATGTTAAAATTAGTTGAAATTAAAAGTAATTTGTCTAAGTCACACTTCTCAAAAGGCATCGAATTGGTGGAAAGGCCCGAATACTGGCTGTGACCCCTGTCTGTTTGCGGAGTTGTTTTCCTATTGTGTTTATGGAGCAGCTAATGACACAGTATATACTGATATGGATTGGACTACTTCTCTATTCTATTGTCTGACTCATCCTATCTCTAGTTTATCATCCTCAATTCAAACGATATACTGGCAATTGCACAAGGTCTTAGTTTATGGGCAGACAATACTACAACATTACATATAGCCTAGGCTACAGTTTAAAAAAGCTAATCTAATATGAACTAAACAGACAAAGCAGTATATGAAACCTTGGTTTGAAGGCAGTATTTGTAGTACCAACAACACCATTGTTAACACAAATCAGTTGTTTATGGTAGCCAGAGCCGGGGTATATGAGGCCCTCACAGGGACAAGGGCTGTAAGACATCCAAACTTGCTGTGCCCATATGTGCTTCAGACAAGCTATCCAGACAAGCAACTGGCATCTCCCTTCACATGGCGCTATGTTGGCTGTGCCGGTTTGCCTCGCTGCACTCCAAGCACTGTGGCGTCTGTCAGGCTGGGACGGACATATGCCTCCATTCCTCATGCCACTCGCTCCTGTTAAAATGCTTGACCTTAGATGCTATGTTCACAAGTCAACACACAACTGCTGCTCACGACTCTGCTCTCAGTGCAATCTCAATGCAAGTGGACTGGCTGCATCATTCAATAAATCTCAGTATGTCATTGTGATTACTTTTGACAACGATGGAATCAAATCAGACGCACACAACATCCTTTCAAACACAGTGGTACAGTTTCTTCCAAAAACCAGCAAGTTTGGTGAATTAACAGAAACACACTGTTATTTCTTGCTACCCACAATTTCTTCCAACTCAACATCACATTCAGATTTTTTAGTCCCAATTCAGTTATCCATCACAAAACTGCTAAGACTTGCTACAAATGGCCTGTCTTATCAAGACCTCATATTATAAGCCCACCAATAAAATAAGCAGTATACTGTATGTTATGTGAAATGGATGATGTTTCTATGATACTACTACTATTTATGCTACTACAAATACTACCACTGCACTACTACTACTACCAGGGCTCTATATTAACATTTTTAGTTGGTAACACTGGTGCTCCCAACTATAAAAATGTAGGAGCACCACATAAAATTTAGGAGCACCAGAAAATAAGATTTTTTAAAATTGATTGAGATACAGCCTTTATTGGGCCTATATGAATTCTAGCTACTTTTGAAGCACATGTTGTGCCCTAGAAACTAATATGTAACCCTGTAAAGGTATTTGTTTATTATTAAGTGTCCATAATTACAAGTTATCAAACCAGTTCACACGGTTGGTTAACTTTGGAGACGCCTTTGGTAAATCCGCTTTTAGTTTTTCTGGAATAATCTCCCAAAAACAGTACACATAGAGGCCTTAGTGTCCCTAGGACAGTTTAGAGAGTGGACAGAGGAATTTTATAATGAAGAATGTGTGTTTTAGTTCATTGTGTTTTCTGTATATTTATGTTTGTCTGTGCAATTTGTGTCGTGTTGTATTTTACTTGTTTTATATTGTATTCCATTTTTTTGTTCTATAAAATTGTATATGCAGGGCTCCCTTGAAAAAGAGACACTGGTCTCAATTGTGACTCCCTGCTAAAATACCTGTTATTGAAATTACAAAGTAATTTGTGGAATATTAGGTTTCTACATCGTGTAAAAAGCACTGTTTCCTACTGAGATGCATTAGATTGAAAATTGTACACTGTCAATTTAAGAATGTCACGTTTGTGAGTGATCATTGATCTCCTGAAGAAGCTATCCCTTTTCCATTCTTTCTATGTCCCAAAATGTTTGGATATACTGGTAAGTTTTCCAGGTTGTTAGCTAGCTAGCTAATGAGGTAACATGACGGAACAAAGTGTTAACGGCCTGCGAGTAGTTTTAGAACAGCTCACGACATGGTTTATGAATGTAAAATGCAGCCCGCCAATGGAGATGCATATAGCTGCAGCGCCAATGCGCAATAGAAGTTGTAAAAAAAATTACACCTAGTGCCGGTAATATGGGTCACAACTTTTGAATGGTTTGGGCTAGAAACAAGCGGTTCTCTCTGCAGTAATGGAACCACCACACTCACGAACCTGCCTAATCATTAAAACAATTATGGTAACGCTTTATTTTAAGGGTCTATAATAAACCATTTATAAAGGCATTAACAAACCGTTTGCTCACCATTTATTAATCAATACTCCCACATTTGTAAATGTTAGTCAGCTAGTTATTCACACATGTATATATTTCCTTAAACATCCTGTGTTGTGTGCTTATCTTTTTACCAGGTACTGCAGAAATGCCTACCAATGGCATGCCCATCTTCATGTGAGAAGTTACACTGGTCACTCAAAACATTTATAAAGTATAAATAGCACTCACTTAAACTTATGGTAGTTTAATATCTAACTTACACTACCGGTCAAAAGTTTTAGAACACCTACTCATTCAAGGGTTTTTCTTTATTTTTACTATTTTCTACATTGTAGAATAATAGTGAAGACATCAAAACTATTAAACAACACATATGGAATCATGTAGTAACCAAAAAGTGTTAAACAAATCTAAATGTATTTTATATTTGAGATTCTTCAAATAGCCACCCTTTGCGTTGATGACAGCTTTGCACACTCTTGGCATTCTCTCAACCAGCTTCATGAGGTAGTCACCTGGAATGCATTTCAATTAACAGGTGTGCCTTCTTAAAAATTAATTTGTGGAATTTCTTTCCTTCTTAATGAGTTTGAGCCAATCAGTTGTGTTGTGACAAGTTAAGGGGGTATACAGAAAATAGGCCTATTTCGTAAAAGACCAAGTCCATATTATGGCAAGAACAGCTCAAATAAGCAAAGAGAAACGACACATCTCAAAATCAACTGTTCAGAGGAGACCGTGTGAATCAGGTCTTCATGGTCGAATTGCTGCAAAGAAACCACTACTAAAGGACACCAATAAGAAGAAGAGACTTGTTTGGGCCAAGAAACACGAGCAATGGACATTAGACCGGCGGAAATGTGTCCTTTGGTCTGGAGTCCAAATTTGAGATTTTTGGTTCCAGCCGCGGTGTGGGTGAACGGATGATTTACGCATGTGTATTTCCCACCGTAAAGCATGGAGGAGGAGGTGTTATGGTGTGGGGGTGCTTTGCTGGTGACACTGTCTGTGATTTATTTAGAATTCACACTTTTTTGTTGTTGTATTTTACCCCCCTTTTCTCCCAATTTCGTGGTATCCAATTGGTAGTTACAGTCTTGTCCCATCGCTGCAACTCCCGTACGGACACGGGAGAAGTGAAGGTCGAGAGTCGTGCGTCCTCCGAAGCACTGTGTCAAGAAAATGCTTCTTGACACAGTGCCCGCTTAACCCGGAAGCCAGCCGCACCAATGTGTCGGAGGAAACACCGTACACCTGGCGACCAAGTCAGCGTGCACTGCACCCGGCCTGCCACAGGAGTCGCTAGTGCGCGATGGGACAAGAACATCCCTGCCGGCCAAACCCTCCCCTACCCTGGACGACGCTGGGCCAATTGTGCGGCGCCCCATGGTTCTCCCGGTCGAACCGGGATCTCTAATGGCACAGCTGCCTTAGACCACTGCGCCACTCGGGAGGCCCAGAATTCACACTTAACCAGCATGGCTACCACAGCATTCTGCAGCGATACGCCATCCCATCTGGTTTGGGCTTAGTGGGACTATCATTTGTTTTTCAACAGGACAATGACCCAACACACCTCCAGGTTGTGTAAGGGCTATTTTACCAAGAAGGAGAGCGATGGAGTGCTGCATCAGATGACCTGGCCTCCACAATCCCCGACCTCAAGCAAATTGAGATGGTTTGGGATGAGTTGGACCGCAGAGTGAAGGAAAAGCAGCCAACAAGTGCTCACCATATGTGGGAACTCCTTCAAGACTGTTGGAAAATCATTCCAGGTGAAGCTGGTTGAGAGAATGCCAAGAGTGTGTAAAGCTGTCATCAAGGCAAAGGGTGGCTATTTGAAGAATGTCTAATATAAAATATATTTTGATTTGTTTAACACTTACAGTGAGGGAAAAAAGTATTTGATTTTGTACGTTTGACCACTGACAAAGAAATGATCAGTCTATAATTTTAATGGTAGGTTTATTTGAACAGTGAGAGACAGAATAACAACAAAAAAATCCAGAAAAACTCATGTCAAAAATGTTATAAATTGATTTGCATTTTAATTAGGGAAATAAGTATTTGACCCCTCTGCAAAACATGACTTAGTACTTGGTAGCAAAACCCTTGTTGGCAATCACAGAGGTCAGACGTTTCTTGTAGTTGGCCACCAGGTTTGCACACATCTCAGGAGGGATTTTGTCCCACTCCTCTTTGCAGATCTTCTCCAAGTCATTAAGGTTTCGAGGCTGACGTTTGGCAACTCGAACCTTCAGCTCCCTCCACAGATTTTCTATGGGAGACTGGCTAGGCCACTCCAGGACCTTAATGTGCTTCTTCTTGAGCCACTCATTTGTTGCCTAGGCCGTGTGTTTTGGGTCATTGTCATGCTGGAATACCCATCCACGACCCATTTTCAATGACCTGGCTGAGGGAAGGAGGTTCTCACCCAAGATTTGACGGTACATGGCCCCGTCCATCGTCCCTTTGATGCGGTGAAGTTGTCCTGTCCCCTTAGCAGAATAACACCCCCAAAGCATAATGTTTCCACCTCCATGTTTGACGGTGGGGATGGTGTTCTTGGGGTCATAGGCAGCATTCCTCCTCCTCCAAACACGGCGAGTTGAGTTGATGCCAAAGAGCTCCATTTTGGTCTCATCTGACCACAACACTTTGACCCAGTTCTCCTCTGAATCATTCAGATGTTCATTGGCAAACTTCAGACGGGCATGTATATGTGGGGGACCTTGCGGGCGCTGCAGGATTTCAGTCCTTCACGGCATAGTGTGTTACCAATTGTTTTCTTGGTGACTATGGTCCCAGCTGCCTTGAGATCATTGACAAGATCATCCCGTGTAGTTCTGGGCTGATTCCTCACCGTTTTCATGATCATTGCAACTCCACGAGGTGAGATCTTGCATGGAGCCCCAGGCCGAGGGAGATTGACAGTTCTTTTGTGTTTCTTCCATTTGCGAATAATCGCACCAACTGTTGTCACCTTCTCACCAAGCTTCTTGGTGATGGTCTTGTAGCCCATTGCAGCCTTGTGTAGGTCTACAATCTTGTCCCTGACATCCTTGGAGAGCTCTTTGGTCTTGGCCATGGTGGAGAGTTTGGAATCTGATTGATTGATTGCTTCTGTGGACAGGTGTCTTTTATACAGGTAACAAACTGAGATTAGGAGCACTCCCTTTAAGAGTGTGCTCCTAATCTCAGCTCGTTACCTGTATAAAAGACACCTGGGAGCCAGAAATCTTTCTGATTGAGAAGGGGTCAAATACTTATTTCCCTCATTAAAATGCAAATCAATTTATAACATTTGTGACATGCGTTTTTCTGGATTGTTTTGTTGTTATTCTGTCTCTCACTGTTCAAATACACCTACCATTAAAATTATAGACTGATCATTTCTTTGTCAGTGGGCATACGTACAAAATCAGCAGGGGATCAAATACTTTTTTCCCCCTCACTGTATTTGGTTACTACATGATTCCATATGTGTTATTTCATAGTTTATGTCTTCACTATTATTCTACAATGTAGAAAATAGTAAAAATAAAGTGTTCTAAAACTTTTGACCGGTAGTGTATATGTGAGAACAAATATGTGAGAACAATATCTTTGGTGAACAAATGTTTGATTTTGTTGTTATAATAAGATTGTTAGCAACATGTGAAAATCGTTGTGGAAATCTGTTGCAGTTCAAGTCGACTACAAAACGCACAATGCAATGCTCTCTCTATGCGCTGGCTAGCTAGCAAACGTAGCTACACACAATAATACCAAAGTCAATATCAGCATGTGAAGTAGCTAGTTAGCTGTAAAATCCCCTAAACAACCTGCACTATCAATTTAGGAGTCTACAATCTCATCATGTTCAAGCTGCAGATCGATGTGCCTCACAGAGTGGAGTCTGACATTCACAACGGCACCATGCAATCACAGGAGGTTGGTGCCACCTTAATTGGGGAGGACGGGCTCGTGGTAATGGCTGTAGTGGAACGAGTAGAATAGTATAAAATACATCAAACACAGTTTGATGCCATTCCATTCGCTCCATTCCAGCCATTCTTATGAGCCGTCCTCTCCTCAGCAGCTTCCACTGCATGCAATGCACCCTGGACTGAAGAGGCAGACAAATAGGAGAAATGTGTTAGACCCTCTGTTAAATTTCACATTTCTAGAGGTAGGAATATCGCAAAAAATATGATCAATGGCTCATTCGAGAGAAGACAATCTCCCACGTTATGACATCGGCCAGTATAGAAATCTGACATGTATGATATAAGTTTCCTCAATGTAAAAGTCATATTCCTATTAACTTCCAGTGTAGTGAAAGCAGCTTTATCGCAATGCTACGTCATAACGGCCAAATTTCTGCCTGCTTGAACAGCAATAGCTCAGATACACATGAAAACCTGAAATAACCCAGGGAAGCGATAGAACATCACTCAGAGATGCACAAAAACAATATAACATTCAAAATGGGTGAATTGTTACTTTAAGTAGCTAATGGGATTTAAAGGGATCTGTGAAAGATTCCAGTACTGTTGGCCAAACCCAGCTAATGAAATAAAACACTGCTGGCCTGTGGGAAATTGCTTGCAGAGAGAAAGCTGTCTAATTAGCAGCAACAGGATTGGGTTTCAGGATTGGCCACTGGGAAAATCACACAAACCACATGGAGCAAAGAGAACCTCTCAAATGTCATCACTCACCTACTTTCCCACCACCCAAAGACAGTCAATGACGCCTCAATGATTTTGGACATAGAGCTTTTGTCATTAAAGCCCCCATGCAGTCTTTTTAATTTTATTTTTGAATCATCGCTGTGTGTCTAATAAATCACTGTATGTGTTTATTTCACAAAAATAACTCCAAATATATTTTTGACATTTATTTCCCTGAGCCTCCTTTTGCCATCGAAATGCTCAGTCTGATCGTGTTGGCGAGTTGATACACATTTAAATCTATTTACATACACTGCCCTGATTGGCAGATAGGATCGTCTAGACTCTAGAGAGCCTACCCCCCTTACCCCTTCAAAGTAGGAGGACACATATGCAAATAAAATATCACTTGTCATTGGTCAGAATAATCAGATCAGATTGTGACATCATGCTCTGGCCCAAAAATTCCTGACAAAATTCCTTACACTAAAAGGGCATTATCATAATTTTCACAATTTCAGAGTGTAAATTCGACCTCATAGTGTGGAAATATCATTTAAAAAATAGGAAATATCATTTTTGACAGCACTGTCCCTTTAAATACTTAAATCATGATGGAACCCTAACAGGTCCCCACTGGTGTAACTAAAAGATAAATAACAAGCAAAACAACATTTGACCATACTACTACTTAAAATATTTCACTAAAATCCAGTGTGGTATTCTGCTTATACTGTACCATTTGAAAGTATGAACTGTTCCTGATGAAACCAGTCAAAATCAAAACAAAATATCAGTCCCTCAAAATGTCAGTCCCTGAGAATAGCAGACTATCACAGTGTGAGCTCATAGTGACTCACACCCCACCACTTTTCCCAGTAAGGAAGTAAACAGACACACAGTCCATCTGTCTGCGCTAGCAATATCCTTTTCAAAGTCAAATCAACTCAGTGTTGATAAAGAGGCAGCCATAGTTTACCTAGTAATCCAAACTGACTGTCTGCTGGTGTCAGAGGACCTACCGTACCTTGTGGGAAATCCACCTTGTTAGAATCACAATCAAGGACCAGATCAGTACAATTCCCATTGTCCTCGCGGCCGAGGATCATAGTCCCTCTCCCTGGCTGTACATGCGTGTGTTTCTGTGTCGTGGTTTTGGCCAAACAACATCATAAACACTCTGACACAGACAAGGGGGGAGGGGTGGGGGGGAGGGGCACGGTGTACATCACTCATACACCTCAATGTCACATTATTCATGACGTAGGGGTTTGAGAAACTAAAAAAGGTGACAGAAAGAGATGACTGCCTAGCCTGGCTTCTACAGTATGTGTGCCTTTCTGTAAGCATGGCGGTTTGGGGAATTGGCATACCGTCATATGAATAGTCAATATGAAATATGGGGCACACAATGAGAGAGATATCCTTTTAGTCAAATCAATCCAGTGTTGATAAAGAGACAGAGTTGACCTAGTAGTCCAACAATCCACCTTGTGGAAAATCCACCTTGTTAGAATCACAACATTTACATGACATTTTAGTCATTTAGCAGACGCTCTTATCCAGAGCGACTTACAGTTAGTGAGTGCATAATTTTTTTTTGTTCTTCATACTGGCCCCCCGTGGGAATCGAACCCACAACCCTGGCGTTGCAAGCGCCATGCTCTACCAACTGAGCTACACAGGGCCCAGATCAGGGTCCAGATCAGTACAATTCCCATTGGACCATCCGGCAGAACATCATGAGTGTTCCCAGCCCTTACTGTACATCTTGCCACAGCAACATGAGTCCTACAGGATCTGCTGCCAAGGTTAAGACAAAAGCTTTATACTATGACTTTTTAACATGAGGGGAATGAGATCACTGGCGTTCCCAAGTCTCTGTTCTACTATGCACTTAACGTCATTAGAACAATGTGGCTCCTTTAGCTACATAAAGAAAGATTCAGTTGTACCGTTAACATGTTACAATTTTTACATTTACATTTTAGCAGACGCTCTTATCCAGAGCGACTTACATGAGCAATTAGGGTTAATTGCCTTGCTTAAGGGCACATCGGCAGATTTTTCACCTAGTCGGCTCGGGGATTAGAACCAGCGACCTTTCGGTTACTGGCACAACGCTCTTACCCACTAAGCTACCTCCCGCCCCTAATCTTACACAATACAAGTAAGTATGGCAGGCTGTTGAAGGGAGAGAGACAAAAAGAGGGGAACGTTTCTCTGAGACGCTCTGGAGCTGTAGCCTTGAATAAATTCAGTCCCAAAACAGGAGTTAGGTATGCCCTCATACCCAGGCAGTGCACAGCCCGAATTAGACTCCCAACCTACGTTGACATCACAGCTGATAAGTGTGGTGAACGGGGACCAGAAATAGAGCACCATCACAAGGCCTCTTACATGACTGCATAAAGAGCATCAGGCCAGGGCTCATACCCACAGCACTGCACAGGAACAGGAAGTCCCACACGCTCATGGCTTGGGAAACTGTGGTCCTTCATGCAGCAGCAGAGTTCCTGCAAGGACAGCTATGCAAACATTCCACTCTAAAAATCGCGCTAACGGGACACTTGGGACATTTCCTGATTATTCCCTCCACTTCAGCGTCATGGAGGGGCCACTAATACACAAGGATAGTTACGATTTCCCGACGATAAATGCTTATTTCTCAAAATGATTAATATGACAAACACCAGACCTCAATGTTGAAAATATCAAAAGGTCAGTTGTTAGAAACAGAAAAGATTGCAGGCATTTGAAAGCAGGCCTAAATATTAACGAAATGTCAGTTGTAGCGTCAACTTCCTCTTTTTCATATGGTGGGAATGGGAATACAAAAACTACTTTTTCATAAGTGTGCAAGCTCTTTCAAAGATAAAATGGAAATCCATTTAAGAGATAATATTCCACATAACACTTTCCAGGGTAATAATGTGACGACAACAAACAATCTTATACTGGACAGGTTTCTGGCTGCGTCCCAAATGGCACCCTATTTCCTATATAGTGCACTACTTTTAAACAGGGCCCATAGCGCTTTGGTCAAAAGTAGTGCACTATATAGGGAATAGGGTGTCATTTGGGATGTAGGATCTGTCCCATAGTCACGTATGATGATGATAAAGCCATCCAAGTGCTGGAAACAGCATAACACGGGTATGTTTGTTTTTCCCGCTCATCATGTTTCTGTCTATATGATTGGGAGGTTGGGGAAAGCTACAATAACAAGATTTTAAGACACGAGCTAGGCCTTTCCATTCAAGGATTTACAAGGCATTTCATTCTGAAAGCACGCGTGAGCTTTGAAGAGAAGGCTTGTTTGAAAGCACATGTGAGCTTGTTTGAAAGAAGACTTGTTTTAACTTTAATTCCGGTTTGGCAGGACACAAACATGCAAATGTAACTGGGTAAAAAATAAAGTAATAAGACAAACTTTTCTTTATGGCGCTGGACTTAGTCAGTCAAAGGACAGATTATTGGGTCGCAACCTGGGCTTGCGTTTAGTATCAGTCCCCCCTTAGGCCTAAGAGCTGTCAAATATCATGCAAATTCAGACTTCATGCAAACCAAAGTTGACCATATATTCAAATCTGACAGGATACTGGTCCACGAACAGTGTGACAGGTAAATTTACCTGAAGCTCGAACAAGGCTATCCTATCAGCTACAGGCCTGTGAAATACATATGTATTGTATATTTGTAACAGACACCATGTAGGGTACTGTCATCTCCCCCCCTATTTTGCATAGAACCCCAGGGTGTAGGCCAACAACTGAAATGACCATTGCGCAGAAAGCTGAAATGACCAATAACTTAACTAGAGACAGTACCTCTAGTCCAATAAATAAAAACATTGCTGCAAATCACTGGCCCATCCCTGCCCGTTCAACAGCAGTCTCCTTATCTCCATCTGCATCATCCTTTACTATTCAAAGGTCTTAACACCTGAGCAAGGTTTAGTATACACTTAGCTTAATCACAGACCTATCGGCCGCTGTGCCCTTGAGCAAGGCACTTAACCCTAATTGCTCCAGGTGCACTGTACAATGGTGACTCAGGCTGTGACCCCACTCCCTCCGGGTGTCTCACACTTTTACATTTTTGTCATTTAGCAGACGCTCTTATCCAGAGCGACTTACAGTTAGTGAGTGCATACATTTTCATACTTGTGTGTAACAGGCCAAATATAAGTATAATTATTCTTATAAATGTGAATGCATTGCTCAGGTTTATCCCATATCAATTCTACTGGGCTGGCCGACTTTAGAGATGTAACTAATAAAGCTGAGTGAGGAGAAGGACAGAATGGATGAACTCTCCCCTAGCCTCTGTGTGACCTGTCCCCAAAACACATGCTGTCTCTAAACGGTAGGAGGGACAAGAGCTAAAACTGTTCTAAGGTGCTTCACAAATTCATAGCTTCCCCATGAATTGTGGCACTTTAGTGTGGAAAGCAGCGTGAGCATCTCCATATTCCTCCCAGTGTGTTGCCTGTAGTAAATCCCACTTCAGATGGCGTGTGTGGACTGGATGGGTCCTTCTCTTAATGGAACAGACCACGGGTCTGGCTCAGGGAGGGCCATAAAAGACAATCAGAGATATGGGGGAAAGGCAAACAGTCTGGATGGTAGCATTCTAAGGGGTTCATAAACTAATCACACACCCTTACTGGCCTCTCACAGATCCCAGAGGGATGCAGGCCTGTGAAGTCTGCAGTATAGTTGAAGGTAAAGAGTGAGGTAAGGACCGTCATGTCGGCCTCATGAATAGCTTCCATTTGCACAGTCTTGAACATTACAAAGTTATCTTAAGTGTTAAAGAATATATCAGGTATTGCCAATATCCAATGCATTTCAGCAGCTCTGAATTTCATAAGCTGAAACAGATAGATGTCAATGACCATAGCGGAAGCATTACAAGAGAATATCTCATTAATAACAGAAAACAACCCTATACAATGATGTGTTCAACTGAAATATATAAATCCCTAAGAAACTCAAGACCAGGCACCATACAGTATAATACAGTAGGCCTATGTTGTATGAATTACTGTGTTTAAAAGTTTCCAAGATAGATTGCCCGATGGCGTCAAAACAACCCAAATCACATAACAAGATTGAGTCACTCAGCTTGGCCCCTAAGGCTCAGTCATTACCTCCTCTGACCAGAAATGAAAGGGGTTAGGCTACACAAGTAAGTTGTGAAACACAAGTCACAAAACTGCACCTCCAGCATTCTTACCACATTGCACATTGATGACAGACTGACTGTAACTATCACAACCTTATCTAAACTAAGGAAAGATAATCCAACTAGAGTCTACGGTTTTCTTTCAAAAGTAGTAAAACAACTGCTTGTTAAAATGATTTATCAACTGCATATTACCTTAAAATTAAGTGCCTATTAAAGGGATCCTTCGGGATTTTGGCAATGAAGCCCTTTATCTACTTCCCCAGAGTCAGATGAACTTATGGATACCATATTTATTTTGTCTGTGTCCAGTATGAAGGAAGTTAGAGGTAGTTTTGCGAGCCAATGCTAACTAGCGTTAGCACAATGACTGGAAGTCTATGGTAACAGTTAGCATAGCACAATGACTGGAATATAGACGTCCAGTCATTGCGCTAACGCTAATTAGCGATTGCACTAATCCTAGTTAGCATCTTCCTTCAAACCACATGCAGAGACATAAAAATGGTATCCACAAGTTCATCTGACTCTGGGGAAGAAGATAAAGGGCTTCATTGCCAAATCCCGAAGGATCCCTTTAACTACTTACAGAGCCTTTACAACCCCCTTAAAGGGTACCTTAAGGTAAAGTGTTACCCAATATCCTTTATCATGGCTACTTAGATCAAGCACCTTTGATTTAAATAATAGCTTTGTGTATACTGTGGGGTTATGCTGTGGTTATTACAGTGGGGAAAAAAAGTATTTAGTCAGCCACCAATTGTGCAAGTTCTCCCACTTAAAACGATGAGAGAGGCCTGTAATTTTCATCATAGGTACACGTCAACTATGACAGACAAAATGAGCATTTTTTTTCCAGAAAATCACATTGTAGGATTTTTTATGAATTTATTTGCAAATTATGGTGGAAAATAAGTATTTGGTCAATAACAAAAGTTTCTCAATACTTTGTTATATACCCTTTGTTGGCAATGACACAGGTCAAACGTTTTCTGTAAGTCTTCACAAGGTTTTCACACACTGTTGCTGGTATTTTGGCCCATTCCTCCATGCAGATCTCCTCTAGAGCAGTGATGTTTTGGGGCTGTCGCTGGGCAACACAGACTTTCAACTCCCTCCAAAGATTTTCTATGGGGTTGAGATCTGGAGACTGGCTAGGCCACTCCAGGACCTTGAAATGCTTCTTACGAAGCCACTCCTTCGTTGCCCGGGCGGTGTGTTTGGGATCATTGTCATGCTGAAAGACTCAGCCACGTTTCATCTTCAATGCCCTTGCTGATGGAAAATCTCACGATACATGGCCCCATTCATTCTTTCCTTTACACGGATCAGTCGTCTTGGTCCCTTTGCAGAAAAACAGCCCCAAAGCATGATGTTTCCACCCCCATGCTTCACAGTAGGTATGGTGTTCTTTGGATGCAACTCAGCATTCTTTGTCCTCCAAACACGACGAGTTGAGTTTTTACCAAAAAGTTGACATTCTCCCAATCCTCTTCTGGATCATCCAAATGCACTCTAGCAAACTTCAGACGGGCCTGGACATGTACTGGCTTAAGCAGGGGGACACGTCTGGCACTGCAGGATTTGAGTCCCTGGCGGCGTAGTGTGTTACTGATGGTAGGCTTTGTTACATTGGTCCCCGCTCTCGTCAGGTCATTCACTAGGTCCCCCCGTGTGGTTCTGGGATTTTTGCTCACCGTTCTTGTGATCATTTTGACCACACGGGGTGAGATCTTGCGTGGAGCCCCAGATCGAGGGAGATTATCAGTGGTCTTGTATGTCTTCCATTTCCTAATAATTGCTCCCACAGTTGATTTCTTCAAACCAAGCTGCTTACCTATTGCAGATTCAGTCTTCCCAGCCTGGTGCAGGTCTACAATTTTGTTTCTGGTGTCCTTTGACAGCTCTTTGGTCTTGGCCATAGTGGAGTTTGGAGTGTGACTGTTTGAGGTTGTGGACAGGTGTATTTTATACTGATAACAAGTTCAAACAGGTGCCATTAATACAGGTAACGAGTGGAGGACAGAGGAGATCTTAAAGAAGAAGTTACAGGTCTGTGAGAGCCAGAAATCTTGCTTGTTTGTAGGTGACCAAATACTTATTTTCCACCATAATTTGCAAATAAATTCATAAAAAATCCTACAATGTGATTTTCTGGAGATTTTTTTTTCTCAATTTGTCGGTCATAGTTGACGTGTGCCTATGATGAAAATTACAGGCCTCTCTCATCTTTTTAAGTGGGAGAACTTGCACAATTGGTGGCTGACTAAATACTTTTTTCCCCCACTGTATGTGTTTTTCCTTTTTCTCTAGGTTTGTTTGTTAAAGTGTCAGCAGGCTTCTACTACAGTATATCTGCCATACGCCTGCAAAGCATCCAGAGACAGAGGTCATATGGGGCATAGAAACCTCCAGCGTACACCAGGCCATCCCAGTAGGCCTACCCAAGACGTACCAAGGGGTGACAATGACTGATGATGGACTAGTTCAGCAGTTTACTATGTCATCTTTACAAGTTATCTAGAGATGTTTGAGCTATAAAGAAGCTTTGTTCTCAAAAACTGTCTTGAAGGCATGAAAAACAAGGCCTAAAATGTTGTCAACAGCCCAAACCAGACAGTACATTAAATATTGTGGGCTTTTTTGAGATAGATAAGCTGTTTTGGTTCACTTCAATCGGCTTTAATGCCTAAAAATCTCTATGCATTACATATTAGGGGGGCTTAAAACATTAGTACAATAATATCACTAATGTTTTTCATTGGTCATATTATTATGGATGAGGGTTTTGTCACACAGGTCAAGTCAGCCATCTCACTGATCTAAGAGACTTTATAACAAAGATTGATAAAGAATGTTAAAGAATAATAAATCAGTCCATTGTGAGCATTCCTGTTGAGGGGTCATATACAGTTGAAGTCGGAAGTTTACATACACTTAGGTTGGAGTCATTAAAACTTGTTTTTCAACCACTCCACAAATGTCTTGTTAACAAACTATAGTTTTGGCAAGTCGGTAAGGACATCTACTTTGTGCATGACACAAGTCATTTTTCCAACAATTGTTTACAGACAGATTATTTCACTTATAATTCACTGTATCACAATTCCAGTGGGTCAGAAGTTTACATACACTAAATTGACTGTGCCTTTAAACAGCTTGGAAAATTCCAGAAAATGATGTCATGGCTTTAGAAGCTTCTGATAGGCTAATTGACATCATTTGAGTCAATTGGAGGTGTACCTGTGGATGTATTTCAAGGCCTACCTTCAAACTCAGTGCCTCTTTGCTTGACATCATGGGAAAATCAAAAGAAATCAGCCAAGAACTCAGAAAAAAAATGGTAGACCTCCACAAGTCTGGTTCATCCTTGGGAGCAATTTCCAAACGCCTGAAGGTACCACGTTCATCTGTACAAACAATAGTACGCAAGTATAAACACCATGGGACCACGCAGCCGTCATACCGCTCAGGAAGGAGACGCGTTCTGTCTCCTAGAGATGAACGTACTTTGGTGTGAAAGTGCATATCAATCCCAGAACAACAGCAAAGGACCTTGTGAGGATGCTAGAGGAAACAGGTCCAAAAGTATCTATATCCACAGTAAAACGAGTTCTATATTGACATAATCTGAAAGGCCGCTCAGCAAGGAAGAAGCCCCTGCTCCAAAACCTCCATAAAAAAGCCAGACTACAGTTTACAACTGCACATGGGGACAAAGATCGTACTTTTTGGAGAAATGTCCTCTGGTCTGATGAAACAAAAATAGAACTGTTTGGCCATAATGACCATCGTTATGTTTGGAGGAAAAAGGGGGTTGCTTGCAAGCCAAAGAACACCATCCCAACCGTGAAGCACGGGAGTGGCAGCATCATGCTGTGGGGGTGCTTTGCTGCAGGAGGGACTGGTGCACTTCACAAAATAGATGGCATCATGAGGAATGACAATTATGTGGATATATTGAAGCAACATCTCAAGACATCAGTCAGGAAGTTAAAGCTTGGTCGCAAATGGGTCTTCCAAATGGACAATGACCCCAAGCATACTTCCAAAGTTGTGGCAAAATGGCTTATGGACAACAAAGTCAAGGTATTGGAGTGGCCATCACAAAGCCCTGACCTCAATCCTATGGAGTGTAGGCAGAACTGAAAAAGTGTGTGCGAGCAAGGAGGCCTACAAACCTGACTCAGTTACACCAGCTCTGTCAGGACGAATGGGCCAAAATTCACCCAACTTATTGTGGGAAGCTTGTGGAAGGCTACCCGAAACGTTTGACCCAAGTTTGAACAATTTAAAGGCAATGCTACCAAATACTAATTGAGTGTATGTAAACTTCTGACCCACTGGGAATGTGATTAAATAAATAAAAGCTGAAATCAATCTCTCTACTATTATTCTGACATTTCACATTCTTAAAATAAAGTGGTGATCCTAACTGACCTAAAACAGGGAATTTTTACTAGGATTAAATGTCAGGAATTGTGAAAAACTGAGTTTAAATGTATTTGGCTAAGGTGTATGTAAACTTCTGACTTCAACTGTAGGTCAATATGAGGCAAAAGTTGCCTAGTTGCTATAACACAATTAATTTGGTGGGCCACAAAAAATGTAAACGAATGAAGGAATAGCTACTTTGTTTCCATCAAAATATATTATTATTAAACAAATTATTGTAATAATTTGCCGGCATCAAGCACAACCCCAACATTGATTTGATAGCTGAAAATGAAAGAATAAAATCGTTTTTTCCCCAGATAGCTCTTTCCCTTGCGCTTACCTTGGACAGCTGTCTTGGGGCAGGTCCACCAAAAAGAGACGAACTGGAGCTGAAGCTAATGGCTCCCCTACGGCTGAGAACATGTTTAGGAACCGGCCTGTCTAGAGGCAAAACTGGTAACTGATAACATACTTCCATTGAACAGTCAAAGCTCGGTCCAGCTCAAATTGCAATAAAAAAAGCAACATAAAAATCATATAAAAAATAGCATATATGCTGTTTGCACAACTGCAAATCTGCCAATTACAACAACAGTCCACCTTCCCTTTATTTGACTCAAATAGATTTAGTGATTGTGACAACAATGGATAGTTCTCTTTTTTGATGCATCAAACTTGCACGAAACGTTATCGAAAGCAATTCCACTCCTCTAATATTGTGTTCCAATAAATCACATGATATCCATATTTTATCCATTTGGGTTGTTTACCATTTTCCCCTATTGAACTCAAATCCGGCCTTGAAAACGGAAAGGCCTCTTTCTTTTTGGTATCTCTGTAATAAATTGCTTCCTCATATAAAAAAAAAAATCATTATTTCCCGGAGACAGTGCAACATCCAAGCAACCAAAATCAGATGATGAAAACGATTCGGAGACGGAAAATATATATATATTCAGAAAATAAGAGCTGTCATCTACAATGTTATATAAAACTTGCATTTACAACTAAATGTGTGTTTATTCTGTCCCCGCATGGAGCGGTGCCGTGGTGGTAGAGAAAGTACTCAGTTTGCGTTCAGTCCATTTCCCCCTCATCGCTGGCATAAATTACCGTAGCGCACAGACGGCAATCACTGTTCATATAGCATCACGGGGGAAATATGGGTTCTTCACCTCGAAACAAATAAGTAACCATGGGTCCAAAAATTTAAATTAAAGAAGCAAACGACAACAAAGGCTACAACGCCACCGTAGTCCGTATATTTCGCTGTTCTACCCTCTTCCCAAACATAAGTTCCCACCAGAGATGGAGCTGTCGACTATCTGATGAGCCCTGTCTGAAGCATCCAATTGTATTTACCTACGTGATGTTACCCTCTTTGGGATTGGATGAAGATTAACTGCTTGTATAATACGTAGAAGTCCATTGGCTGCATGGAAAGCACAGCGCACTCTCGTTGCAGCATAGGGCTATAGTTCATTGCACATCTGTATTTTATACAATCTTTTGGCATTGACCGACTATAAACCCTTTTGTCTCTGTACTGGGCAAAGACGTCAGATCGACGCCCAAAGTTGGTTGATATTTGATTGTTTAGTAAACACATTTAAATATAGGCTATTTGAACTAAACCTTGATTGAACCTTGTATAGCCTATTGGGGTTAAAGCTGGACAAAAGAAAGAAAGCTATGTCATGTGGACGTTTTGACGATTCAATCAAAAAGCCATGATGATGCAAATTAGTGATTACATCAATGTGGTGAAATTGCTTAGAAATAATGTTGACTCAAACATTTCGGTCTATTTATTCCCCAAGGCCATATCTGATTGAGTAGATCTTGATTGTTTACATAGCTTACCAGTAAGGTTTAGATTACCCTGTCATAGATGACCCTGTCACAGATATCATGTATTTGTATGCTACATAGGTTGGTAAAATACCAATTGTAGAGTGTAAACTACAGGTAACATGATTGATGGATTATTGCTGAGATAATCCCTGCATCAATGGAGAACAGAATCTTGTCATTGTGGCTTACTTTGTCATGATAGTAATAGGCATACTTTGGAACTAATCCAGATCAGATATGTGTTATTCTGGACACATTTTAGTTGAAAATTATTGTTTTCACTTGATGCTTATCTTCATTGCACTGTTGTTCTACATTGTTCAGATTCTAAATGCATCAAGGTGTATGGCCTGAAGGGAGTAGGCCTAGGCAAACCTTCCTAAACAAACATGTAATTTGGATGATACACAAAGTAATTTGACTAAAGCACTAAACAGGAAATACGCCTGACTGAGCATTAAAACTTTGCCTCCATCCCAAATGGCACCCTATATCCCCTTTATGGGACCTTTATGGGCCCTGGACCTTATCCTCCCTGGTCAAAAGTAGTGCACAATTCAGGGTATCATTTAGGATGTGGACTTTGACTTTGAGAGAGAGAGAAAAAAAGCCCCTCATCCAACCATGAGGTCTGGTGTGTGTGTGTGTGTGTGTGTGTGTGTGTGTGTGTATGTGTGTGTGTGTGTGAGAGAGAGTGCTCCAGTCCAAAAGTAGGCCATGTATGGGAGCTCCAGGCCAGCAAAAGCAGGATATGGGGCAAGGATTTACATCTGCAGCTACACTAAACACCGTTACAGTGCTGATACAGTACGGATGCT
The DNA here is from genome assembly GCF_020615455.1 of Coregonus clupeaformis. Classification (NCBI taxonomy): domain Eukaryota; kingdom Metazoa; phylum Chordata; class Actinopteri; order Salmoniformes; family Salmonidae; genus Coregonus; species Coregonus clupeaformis. Next base: position 40,878,429 of record NC_059205.1, read on the forward strand.
GCAACATGAACTCACTACATATTGTACAGCCCTATGGCAGTCATATCCAGATAGAATAAGTAAATATTCAGAGACAAGAAAAATAGCACAGGTCTTGTAGGATTAATAGAGGTACTCCATTTCACAAGCAAAATGTTATGATTTTAAATAGTTGTAATGTTTTTTTAAATGGATGCAAGGTGTGTTTACACATTCAGTTTCCCTGTGATTGTAACTGAAGCTTTACTACACCTGTTATTAAGGCCTACCACTGTGATGAGGCAAGTCAAAGGGCATCCATTTCAATTAATGATTTCCACAACAATGTCTACCCTGGGAAACCACAGACTAGTCCCAGGGTAGACATTCTTATCGTTGGCGGGACCCCTGAGGAGCCAGCCAGGAAGCCACTAATACAGCACAGGTGAGCCTTTCCACCTGGGTGTTTCATTTAACATTTTAGTCATTTAGCAGACGCTCTTATCCAGAGCGACTTACAGTTTCCTAGGAGACCCATGGCTATGGCTGTGGTGTGTGTGTGTGTGTGTGCACTGTATGCTCAGTCACCACCGCCACCATGTCATCCCACAGGGAGGAGTCCAAATAACAATTATGGCTCAGAGATTAGCAGACATGCACTGAAAACAGAATCAATGTTGTTGTTTTTTTCCCAAAGGAACATTTGCATTTATGTCTGAGGACATAGTTCGTAAAACAGGAGAAACTAACTATTCACTCCTCCTGCCATATGTTCACTTTATCAGCCATATGCCCTATATATTTTCATTTAAAATGTAATACTATTCTAATTTAAAATGTAATACTATATTCAAGCAATAAGGCCTGAGGAAGTGTGCTATATGGCCAATATACCATGACTGTTCTTAGGCACGACACAACACGGCCATATACCACAAACTCCAGAGGTGCCTTATTGCTATTATAAACTGGTTACCAACGTAATTAGAACAGTAACAAGTATTTTTTTTGTCATACCCGTGGTATATTGTCTGATATACTACAGCTTTCAGCCAATCAGCATTCAGGACCCAAACTACCCAGTTTATAATCTCATTTAAAATGTGATAATGTATATGTAACTGCCATTACATTATATGTACAACGTTATATTGGCATTACAATTTCTATTTTCTTCATGTTCTTCATTGTCTCCTAACACATTGTGTTCTACTACAGTACAGTGACAGCGCACCAAAACATTCCTGTGTGTTTGTCACCACCCTGCGATGAAAATATGCTATTACATACAGTGCTATTACAAACAGTGACAGTGAGCTACAACAAACCTTTGCACACTGGGAAAAATAGTATTCACAACTATCCTCCACTACCCATGTCCATGTGCTAGGTGGCACTATTTCCTTTGAAATGGTGAATGTAAGCCTTACCTTAAAACATTTTAATTTGGAAGTTAAATAATTATACATAGATTCCTAATTTCCTCTTTCTGCAATTGATGGACTTTCACCCACAGCAGTCAATCCACCATTCATTCTGTTCTTAACTCAAACCCCCCGATGTCCACAGATAACCCATCTTTCCCAGTATAATACAGTTGAGCTATTTCCTTTAGCAATACATCCCTCCCTTTTACTGTGATGTCTTATGAGGGTCTTGAACCTCCCTATAAGTAACATTTCTACTGATATTGCCTTAAAAATTAATACTTTACCCAAGAGTATAATGCTATTTTAAATTGACTGTTCTGGGTTTTTCAGATCCCCTAAAAATACAGTTAGCAGGTCCATCTGAACCCTGATATTATGACATGAAAACCATTCCTGGGCCTGACTCCAAAAAACGAGCCACCGATGGACAGTACCAGAAAATATGCTCTATTGATTCTGTTTCCTCGTGGCAGAGTCTGCACAGGGCTGACAGTTCATTGCCCCATATATTGAGCATTCTTTTTGTAGGAAGTATTTTATATAATAGCTTAAATTGAAACGAACGGATTGATGTGTCAATTGTTGTTTTATATACTGTATCAGTTGATAAACCTGATGCCAAGGTATTGGGACATCAAAGACCTGTTCCCAACTGACTTGAATTGTATGCGGCATTGCTGTCAAACCTTTTGACTTTAAGTGAAACTGATATGTTTATACTAATCATTCTCCCAGACCCTTACCAAGGAGTCGTCATGCCTACCTTCAGTCGCACACAATACAAGCAACAGACCGTCTCAGCTGAAACCTGATCAAGCCTACACAGGCGTGTATAGCAGACCCATTGGTGGCCTGTGAAACTCAAGCCCTCTAGTTTATGAATGTTTCATTTCACCGCACCTCAGGTCTGAGAAACAGTAGCTAGCAGTCCACTGCAACTCAATCGTCACCATACACCTCACCAGGTAGAGAGAGGACTTTAACTGAGAACTTTGATAACATAAAGGAATAAGAAGGATAACTGCTGCATAATATTAGGGAAGCCAGGTACCTATTTTGTCCCGTTCGATGATAATTTCTTGATTGTACATTTATTTTCTGTCAAAAGAGAGTTTCATGGTTTGACTGAGTGTGTTTTTTAATGGTTGTATTGGTATGAATCTAATTCACCATTGTCCTCCCTCTTACCTCCAGCAGGTAATGGTGGTAGGATGTCTGAACCAAGGCAGCGCTCTCTGTCCACCTCGGGAGAGTCTCTGTATCAAGTGCTTGGGCTAGAAAAAGGCTGTACCCATGATGACATCAAGAAGTCCTACAGGTGGGAAATATACCAAACATTAGCAACTTCTTCCTAATATTGAGTGTCATCCCCCCCCGTTTGCCCTCAGAACAGCCTCAATTCGTCGGGGCATGGACTCTATAAGGTGTCGAAAGCGTTCCACAAGGATGCTGGCCCATGTTGACTCCAATGCTTCCCACAATTGTATCAAGTTCGCTGGATGTCCTTTGGGTGGTGGACCATTCTTGAAACACACGGGTAACTGTTGAGCGTGAAAAACCCAGCAGCATTGCAGTTCTTGACACAAACCGTTGAGCATGAAAAACCCAGCAGCGTTGCAGTTCTTGACACAAACCGTTGAGCATGAAAAACCTAGCAGCGTTGCAGTTCTTGACACAAACCGGAGCGTCTAGCACCTACTAGCAAACCCCGTTCAAAGGCACTTTAATCTTTTGTCTTGGCCATTCACTCTCTGAATGGCACACATACACAATCCATGTCTCAATTGTCTCAAGGCTTAAAAATCCTTCTTTAACCTGTCTCCTCCCCTTCATCTTTACTCAAAGCCAGGGCAGCTATCTAGGCCCCTAACTTTTTTCAATCTTTACTAACGACATGCCACTGGCTTTGAGTAAAGCCAGTGTGTCTATGTATGCTGACGACTCAATACTATACACGTCAGCTACTACAGCGACTGAAATGACTGCAACACTTAACAAAAGCTGCAGTTAGTTTCAAAGTGGGTGGCAAGGAATAAGTTATTCCTAAATATTTCTAAAACTAAAAGCGTTGTATTTGGGACAAATTATTCACTAAATCCTAAACCGCAACTAAATCTTGTAATAAATAATGTGGAAATTTAGCAAGTTGAGTTGACTAAACTGCTTGGAGTAACCCTGAATTGTGAACTGTCATGGTCAAAACATATTGATACAACAGTAGCTAAGATGGGGCGAAGTCTGTCCATAATAAAGCGCCGCTCTACCTTCTTAATACCATTATCAACAAGGCAGGTCCTACAGGCCCTAGTTTTGTTGCACCCGGACTACTGTTCTGTCGTGTGGTCAGGATCCACAAAAAGGGACTTAGGAAAATTGCTCAGAACAGGGCAGCACGGCTGGTCCTTGGATGTACACAGATAGCTAACATTAATAATATGCATATCAATCTCTCCTGGCTCAAAGTAGAGCAGAGATCGACTTCATCACTACTTGTATTTATGAGAGGTATTGACATGTTGAATGCACCGAGCTGTCTGTTTGTCGGATTCATAATAAATACCATTACAAATACAAATCTACACTGATTGAAGTGGATTTAACAAGTCACATCAATAAGGGATCATAGTTTGCACCTGGATTCACCTGGTCAGTCTATGTGATAGAAAGAGCAGGTGTCCTTGATGTTTTGTATACTCATTGTATATCTCTCATATACTGTATCACATGAGATGTTGGGAAGAAATTGTGTGATCATCACTTACAGACACTCGTACCATGATGACTCACATTTTCCAATGCAGTCTAATCCATACTAAATCTATGCACACTCATGTGTTCTACACACGCTCAACTCTAGATATGCCCCTCTTTTAACATTTATCACTGTATCTATATGTATGATTGGAACGTTTGTTTTCTACTAATGTAATGTTAATTCATCTCACTCTATTTTTGGTTTGTTATGGAAACTAGGCAAAAATCAATGTAACTTATTTTCCACAGCATGGCAGAAAATTGATGAGAACTGATAGGACATGTAGTAACAGTGTTGTTGTGTTCAACTTGTGTAAAGAAGCAAATCATGTTTATCAATGCCCTAATGTTGTTTAAACAAAGAATGTAATACATTTATAGATTTATGCCTTATGCCCGGTTATCTATTTTGAGGTAAGATGGTAGTTGCAATGTTATTATTAACTGCAGACATGAATAACCCCTAATTATGTTCATGTTTCATATTCTCTGAACTTTATTAATTCAATATCTTAAATATGTGTTAGCAATTTTCAAGAACATCAATAACTCTGAAGCATAGCTGCGGGAAGTAGGGGTGCTGAGTGGGCTGCAGCACCCCCTGATAAATCAGAATAAAATAAATAAATAAATAATAATAACCTCTCAGCACCCCACCACCTAAACATCATCCCACAGCTATACTCCAAAGTGGTTTCTAATACTAAAAAAGACATTTGCAGAGCATGTTCACGCACCACAGCAGATGCCACATCTCCGTTGTGTTGTCGTCTTCCAGATAGGGCAGTGGGCTTAGCTCTAGCAGGGATAGATCCAGACAAACAAGTGTGTGTCTAGATAAGTCAAAGAGAATACCTTAATGAAATCCCATAGAGCATAGAGCTGTAGGGTAAACACTAAACAGACAATACAGCCTCTATCTTTACACTCCATCTCACCCTGTTTCTGTTATTGTTATTGTGTGTTCATTGATTTACTTTTGAATACCTTTCAGAAAATTAGCTCTGAGGTACCACCCGGACAAGAACCCTGACAACCCAGAGACAGCAGAGAAATTCAAGGAGCTCAACAGCGCTAATTCCATTCTGTCAGACATCACCAAGAGAAACATCTATGACAGCTACGGCTCCCTTGGCCTTTATGTGGCCCAGCAGTTTGGAGAGGAGAATGTCAACACCTACTTCATGCTCTCTACCTGGTGGGCTAAGGTGAGCTTTCACAATTATCCGGAATCCCTGGATGATTTTATTATGAATGGAGGTGAAAGATTGGTGCGAGCTACTGAGTTTGTGTTTGAGTGTGTCTGTGTGCATGTTTATATGTTTATATCTGCCTTGGGAAAGTATTCAGACCCCTTGACTTTTTCCACATTTTGTTATGTTACAGCCTTATTCTAAAATTGATTAAATAAATAAAATCCTCAGCAATCTACACACAATACCCCATAATGACAAAGCAAAAACAGGTTTTCAGATTTTTTTGCAAATGTATCAAAAATAAAAAACAGAAATACCTTATTTACATAAGTATTCAGACCCTTTGCTATGAGACTCGAAACTGAGCTCAGGTGCATCTTGTTTCCATTGATCATCCTTGAGATGTTTCTACAACTTGATTGGAGTCCACCTGTGGTAAATACAATTGATTGGACATGATTTGGAAAGGCACACACCTGCCTATATAAGGTCCCACAGTTGACAATGCATGTCAGAGCAAAAACCATGCCATGAGGTCGAAAGAATTGTCCGTAGAGCTCCGAGTCAGGATTGTGTTGAGGCGCAGATCTGGGGAAGGGTAGCAAAAACTTTCTGCAGCATTGAAGATCTCCAAGAACACAGTGGCCTCCATCCTAGAGCTGGCCGCCCGGCCAAACTGAGCAATCAGGGGAGAAGGGCCTTGGTCAGGGAGGTGACCAAGAACCCGATGGTCACTCTGACAGAGCTCTAGAGTTCCTCTGTGGAGATGGGAGAACCTTCCAGAAGGACAACCATCTCTGCAGCACTCCATCAATCAGGCCTTTATGGTAGAGTGGCCAGTGGAAGCCGTTCCTCAAGAAAATGCACGACAGCCGGCTTGGAGTTTGCCAAAAGGCACCTAAAGGACTCTCAGACCATGATAAACAAGATTCTCTGGTCTTATGAAACCAAGATTGAACTCTTTGGCCTGAATGCCAAGCGTCACGTCTGGAGGAAACCTTGCACCATCCCTATGGTGAAGCATGGTGGTGGCAGCACCATGCTGTGGGGATATTTTTCAGTGGCAGGACCTGGGAGACTAGTCAGGATCGAGGCAAAGATGAACAGAGCAAAGTACAGAGAGATCCTTGATGAAAACCTGCTCAAGAGTGCTCAGGACCTCAGGACCAACAGGACATTGACCCTAAGCCCACAGCCAAGACAACGCAGGAGTGGCTTCGGGACAAGTCTCTGAATGTCCTTGAGTGGCACAGCCAGAGCCCGGACTTGAACCCGATCGAACATCTCTGGAGAGACCTGAAAATAGCTGTTTAGCAATGCTCCCCATCCAATCTGACAGAGCTTGAGAGGATCTGCAGAGAAGAATGGGAGAAACTCCCCAAATACAGGTGTTCCTAGCTTGTAGCGTCATACCCAAGAAGACTCGATGCTGTAATCGCTGCCAAAGGTGCTTCAACAAAGTACTGAGTAAAGGGTTTGAACACTTATGCAAATGTAAGATTTCAGTTTTTTATTTGTTATAAATTAGCACAAAAAACAATTTCATGAATTTTAGAATAAGGCCGTAACGTGACAAAATGTGGAAAAAGTCAATGGGTCTGAATACTTTCCGAAGGCATTGTATATCTCTCTCCTGTCAGGGTCTCTTTGCCCTGTGTGGCGTGACAACAGGGTGCTACTGCTGCTGCTGCCTGTGCTGCTGCTGTAACTGCTGCTGTGGGAAGCTGAAGCCCATGCACCCTGGAGAGGGAACAGATAGCTATGTCTCCCCTGAAGACCTGGAGGAGGAGATCCGCCACGACAAGGAGACTGGTGAGGGGACACGGTTAGTGAGGGCAGACACATACAGTATACAGACACACACACACACACATACACATACACATACACACACACACACACACACACACACACATACACATGCAAGCACGCATGCACTCACACATGCACACACACACACACACACACACACACAAACACACACACACAAGCTCACACAAGCATTTCACACTTGAGAAGGGCAAGAGGGAAAGGGAACAACAACTGACATAGCCAAAGTTGAATGCTCGCAAGCACCAGCAGAAAGATGTTCATGTCATACCACTAACAGCCTTCACAAGAAGGAACTGATGACCAATGTCCACATGGAAAGGTGAACATGGAGGGAGGTGAAAGCTCATGACTACTGTTCACCAGTGGAGGCTTGTGAGAGGAGTTATAGGAGGACGGGCTCATTGCAATGGTTGGAATGAAATAAATGGAACGGAGTCAAACGTGGTTTCCATATGTTTGATGTGTTTGATACTGTTCCATTCATTTCATTCCAGCCATTACAATGAGCCTGTCCTCCTATAGCTCCTCCCACCAGCCTCCACTGCGGGGGGATGTAGATAAAGGGCCTCATTGCCAAAATCCGAAGTATCCCTTTAAGAAACACATAGGCTACTCTTTTCCCTACGAGTTCAACAGCACAATATTTATATAATATCCATGTTAGAAAAAAGATCCCGGCTTACAAATTGACTTTGTTACTGTGAATGGTACTTAGAGGTTTATTACATGTTTACAAATGTATGGGAAGCAGTGTAGCCAGATAAATAGCTGATTGTTTCTGCCAATGCATCAATTATGAGAAGTTGAGGAGCAATTATGTACAATGAGTTAATGTCTCTGGAGATTCAACAACAAGTAGTTGTGATGGCTTTGTGTTGATGTGATACATCATCTTTGTACAATTCAGAAACATTTCCTATAACATCTTGGTAAAATAATAGAGGAACAAATAATTTCTAAACATACCTTTATGTCCTGCAAACAACAAACAAACTAACTATACCGTTAAATAGTAAAAACAAAGTGTAACATCAATGAACGGAGTGAGAGAAAATACAACAATAAGATTGACAAAGGTGTCTATGCTGATCATTTGATATTGTAGGGAATTTTAGTGTCATTATTCACAATGTTGTTGTGTAATCCAGATGTGGACACTCCGGTTGTGCACCAGCCAACTAATGCCAGTGAAAAAACACAGTTGATTGGGGATGGGCACCGAAGCTACACCTGAACTTGGACGTCTACAAACCGTAGAGAGGCACTAGACTACATAAACACTACACAGTTCATTTCTATGTCAATGGCTGTTCCCACACTCTAACCCCATTACATTCTCTGTAAATAAGTGCTTTTGGTTGTTTTTATTCAAAACATTTTCTTGATTTCAGTTTTTTTGTTTTCATTGGAGGTAGTTGATGTCATTGTTCCCCTGCAAACTAAATCCATCATCTCTGTCCACTTACCTAAATACCTAAACACTCTGGGGTGCCTTGGCTTCACTTGTGACACAGTACAAATAGCTCAGTGTGTAAATATTACAGTATGTGTATGTATAAAAAATACAACAAAAGTATTTTGTTGAAAATAAATGTATTGTTTTATCTGCCTATACAGTCAACATGAAATGGTATCTGATTTATTGGTATGAGTGTATATATAGGGTGTATTTGTTTTAATACTGTAGGCTGATGACAGGTTCAGAATCAATGTATGACTGGGGCATTGCTTACAGTATCAGCATAGCGTAATTTATTCAAGGTTACGTACTGGTATTTGTTTGAAAAATTAGGTGACCACTGTTTTGCAATAGATTATGTTTGTCATTGGGATGTGGACTGGAGTCTTTTAACATTGATCTTAATCATTTCACAGATATAGGCTAACTTTAATGTTTTCTACAAAAGCAATGATTGTTTACTGATTGACAACTCTAAACAGAGTTAAAGCCCACTATTGTTCAAGAGTCAGAGCAGTGACTTGCCATCGTGAGTTTGTTTGAAAGGCTCCATCCGGGGTGAAGTCTAGGTACAGATCTAGGATCAGCTTCCCCTCCCCCAATCCTAACCTTAACTATTAGTGGGGGAAATGCAAAACTGACCCAAGATCAGTGTCTAGGGGCAACTTAAGCCTACTCTGTTTGGTAGAGGTATGGGCCTACCCTTTCCTGTTTCAGAGGTGGTAACAGCTGAACACCCTAACCCTTCTCGTGACATTTTCATATATGGGCAAGTAAGCATGGCAACCCTTGACGTGGGGTTTCTAAAAACAGCCTGTGACACTCAATGGATTGCCAGCTAGGGAGCAATGTGATCCGTTAGAAGGAACTTTGAGGACAGCAACAACCGCCTGAGCAGGCCCAGTGACTCTGCATTGTTCTAAAGGAGTAGACATCTTTGATCTTTGCCAAGTCAGTTCTTTAGGGATTGAGGGACCATTGGGGGACCATTTGTTGGTATCCCTAAAGACAGCAGTAGTGGTTTTGTTTTTCCATTGTGCAATGAGCATCTCTCTGGGGTATTCACATTCCACAAAGCAAGACAGCACCATGGACAGCTTGGAGAAACAGCTCATTTGCCCTATCTGTTTGGAGATGTTTACCAAACCGGTGGTCATTCTCCCTTGTCAACACAACCTTTGTCGAAAATGTGCCCAAGATATTTTCCAGGTAGGTTGGTTATTTTACAGCTGAACTTTTAACCTTTAACCTTTACTGCTGTCTCTTAAAGGTTTATCCATTCATATACATTACATGTACAGCATTCTGAAATTGTAGTGAAGGTATTGCTCATCCTTCAATTGTCACTATTCAATTACCACTTATTTTGTAATGCTGAAAAGAAAAGCTATAAAAACAAAGACAGTCGCACATGTATAACCTCCCAGTAATTTATTGGGTAAAAAACCACCAACGTTTCGGCATCACTGTTCCTTCTTCAGGGTGATGCTGAAAAGAAACAACAAGTGTTTCCTCTTGACCCATGCCATTACAGATTAAACTAACACACGTTTTAACCAGTAAACAATGCAAATACTACTAACCAATTTTAGACAATGGTAGGCCTATATTAAAAAATGTCCACCGGCTTTATCTAATGCCATTGATACACTGCTGTCCTGTGTAGGCCTCAAACCCTTATCTATCGACCAGAGGAACCACGGTATCTTCAGGGGGGCGTTTCCGCTGCCCGTCCTGCAGACATGAGGTGGTCCTGGACAGACATGGCGTCTATGGCCTGCAGAGGAACCTGCTTGTGGAGAATATAATTGACATGTACAAACAAGAACAGGAGTCATCAAGGTGAGACAATAAATGCCAAAGAGAAGAAAGCAGGCCTAAGACAATTGGTCTAAGACAGACAGAATATCGTTGATATGTACAAACAGGAGTCCTCAAGGTGAGACACTACAGGCCTATTTAAAAAGATTGGCAAACAATTTAGTCGGAGGCACTCAGCAGCAGTCCCGTGTATGTCTGGCCCACTAGACATACAGCAAACCCTCACACCAACAAATCTGGACATCAAGAAGACTACATACTATCCAGAACAACATATAGAATGAATCGGAAAACTACTGATGAGAAATTGAAAATTGAAGGAGAAAATATATTTGTTTTTGTAGAGCACCATTGTGAAATCAGGTGTTGACTCATGGGTGGCTCGACACGTTGCCTGTTAGTCAGCAGTCAGTTAAGAGAGGCCTATTTTTAATCCACTTTGAGCCGTACTACATTCTCTAGACATCAATATAGTATATAGTCTGTTTTTAGGAGGGATAGACGGGCCCCGTGTAGCTCAGTTGGTAGAGCATGGTGTTTGCAACGCCAGGGTTGTGGGTTCGATTCCCACGGGGGGCCAGTATGAAAAAAAAAATGTATGCACTCACTAACTGTAAGTCGCTCTGGATAAGAGCATCTGCTAAATGACTAAAATGTAGAAAAACATAACTTCTGTCACTAACTATACATCATAGATTCCCTACAGAATATGCATCTGCAATAGCTACATGAATTCACTTAACTACATTCATGGTAGTTACTTTTTGTTATCCTAAAAAGCCAAAACAGTAAATCTCTGAAAAGATGTCATCTGCTCCTGCCATTTTAGCGTATAATTTTAGCACAATCAATTTAAAGTTATTGAGTAGATTGCCGGGACAAGACAAATACAATTTTCACATGGACCGTTGCTTGAATCTGGGAGCCAAGTGCAGCAAGCGTTTTGGCCACAGTGGTGTGATAAGCTCATCAAGCAACCGTGGTTTAGGCCTACGTAACACAAGTGGACTATTAAAAACAGTTATTCAAAATGTTAGCATACTCTTGGTTGCCAAATAAACATAAATTATGGCTATTCTGAAATGCCAACATTCCATGAGGAGAAAGTCTGTTTGTCTGTACTAGATTCTTTCACTTACTTTGATGTTAAATTATTATGGCTTGAACAGTCACATTTTAGGCACTGTGGACACAAACAGTTTTTTGTGACTTGCCAGTGTGACGGACATTACTCTGCTCGATTAACAGTATAGCTTCCTCGCTCACAAACTCTCACTGGTATCTCGATTACACCAGGGCTGCTGAGTTTTTAAAAAGGTCACCATGAAGTCTTTGTCCAATGTGTAGTGTTAATAAACGGGATCCCCAAAGTATAACTGTCACCTGTACTGTAGCAGCAAGCCTGAGCCTGAGCCTGCCAAGTGTGACCAGCCCATGTGTGAGGAGCATGAGGGTGAGAAGATCAACATCTACTGTGTGACGTGTGGCGTGCCCACCTGCTCTCTCTGCAAGGTGTTTGGAGCCCACAAAGACTGTGATGTGGCCCCACTCAACACTGTATTCAATAAGCAAAAGGTTAACTTATTTATTTTATGTTTATATCTGTCTATTTCCTTTTTGCATAATGATGCTTTACAGGTATATCAAATTGAAATCAAACTTACTATTTTTTCTAATGAACAGAGTATCAGAGTTGATACATAAAATGTCATTTTTTAAAATAATGCTGGAGCTCCTCTGTGTGTTCCAGACTGAGTTGACTGACTGTATAGCCATGCTAGTGGGGAACAATGACAGGATTCAAGGCATCATGAGTCAACTGGATGAGACCTGTAAGACCGTTGAGGTGAAGCCTTCAACCTTTTGTTTAATTTATAACAGCATTTTCACATTGTATAAAACTTAAACAATATTGATGGTAAAAATTGTATTCTTAATTTTTATGCGCCATCATTTTCGCTACTGACAATATCTATATGACCTAGTTATTTGTCAGTTTAACCTTACAGTACAATCATGGCTGTCTTACAGGAGAATGGCAGGAGGCAGAAATCCAAAGTGTGTGAAAGTTTCGATCACCTTTACGCCATCCTGGAGGAGCGGAAAGGAGACATGGCCCTGAAGATCAACGCAGAGCAACAGGAGAAACTGGACTATATAAACGGCCTCATGAGGAAGTATAGAGAGCACCTGGAGAACATGGCAAAGATTGTGGAGACAGGCATACAGACAATGGAGGAGTCAGAAATGGCTACCTTCCTGCAGGTGATGAAAAATGTAGTTTTTGTCCAGAAAGGACAAGAATGGCCTTTATCTATTCAAATAACAAATAAAATAGGCATATAGCCATCTGAAATTCTGTATCAGTGATAAATCAATATCATAATTGGTTATGTACTATGTTTAAATAAAAAGTGTAACATGTTATTACAAACATGCTGTGCAATGTCTTCCGAGATGTTTTCTCAGAAGACATGTTGTGCAATGTCTACATCAGAGCTTTCTGAGAAGTAATTCTTTTCTCATCTTTGCTCCCACAGACTGCAAAGCCTCTTCTACAAAAGTGAGTACACATACCCTTTTGCCAGTTTCAGACTATAGTGCTAGTCCTCAGAAACGACAGTGTAACAGTGATCTCTCTCTCGGTCCACCAGGCTCATTGCAGGCACTAACATCTCCCATCTGGACAAAGTGGAGCGTGGCTATGACAACATGGATCACTACACAGCCAACTTTGAGCGGGAGAGGAGGGCATTGCTCACTATAGATTTTGTGAAAGGTAGGACGTATTGAGTATAATGAGTGTGACGTCGGCATTTCAATGTTCTTTCACAATGTCCAAAATCACTTCTTTCAGTGCCACAAAAGAGATTATAACAACAGCAAGATCAATGTAAAACTAAAGTAAAATTAAACAATTTACTCTTTTCATATTTTGAACTCTTGGTTATTGTTCAGATGATGAAGACGATGAGGAATTTGAAGATGGAGAAGAGGAAGTAGAATTGAGGCTGATGACAGGGGCGACCCGTGAAGATGTCTCTCCCTCTGCTGCAGGGCCCTCTATTGTTAAGGCCAACCCTCCACAGCCCCAGCAGCAGACAGTAGCCCCACCCCTCCCTCAGAGACCTATTGAGACCCTAGGTGTCATGGCTACCCTGGCCACCCCACAGGGCCCCACCCGTGCTACAACCCCAGTACAATTCTCATCACTAACGCCAACTCCAACTGCCACCGCACAGGCCCGCGCTACAACCCCAGTCTACTTCTCAACCCCAACCACAAACCCTGTTCAGTTCCCAAACACAAACCTGGTTAACTTCCCATCAGCGGAGCCACCGACACAGGTGAGAGGAGCGTCTGTGACACACTACAGCCTAGCCGGGAAATTTACTGAACATTTCTCAGCAATAATAAATGATATTATAATAACTCATGAGCCCTGGCTAACTCCATCCCAGCAGCTGTCTTGTAAGGGCCTTTAAAGAGAGTGTGTATTTCTCAAGGAAACCCCTAGGTCAAGGTCAAATTTCAGTTCACTAAACATATGTATATTTTAAAATATAAAACTAATATTAATATTACTTGGCTTTTATATCCTGCCCTCTGTATGAGGAAAATGTGGCTATTGAAACCAGTCAATATCCAATCTGTATCAGAATATTCCAGTCACTATTTAAAGCAGCTGTGCTCTGCTCAGCTCGGAGTGGGCCTGCATGGGACCTGGCCTGGGTTACGGCGGTGGCTTTCACCTCAGCAGGAGGCTTTAATGATGAGACACCTGCCTGCTCTCTGGTTGCCGTAGCCCTGCGTGTGTTAGGGGTGAAGCAGGGAGGGGGACGCTGCTGTTTTCATTGGGATAATTATCAACCACTCTGTTACATGTCATCACCATTGAGTTTCATTTGCATGTGGAGTGCTGATTTGAATGAGCATTGAATTTACACCAACATAATAATGTGGATTCAATTGAAAAGTGAAAAGCCACCTGGAACAGTTTGTATTCATTCCAGAAGGAAAAAAAAAAGAATGGCCTACAGATTCATAGAGGCGTTTATCAGAAAGGGTCTTTGTGTGTGTGTTTGTGTGAGTGTGTGTGTGCGTGGCGTGCGCATAACCTAAAATCATCACTTCATGTTGCTTACAAGAACTCTAATAATCCTGAAGAAATGAAGCTTGGTTGTTTTGTTTCGTCACTGGAAGTAGCTTTCTGTGTCACAGTTGTGGCTTTGTTTATTTTACTGCATCAGCTTTGAAGTCTGATAAAGTCTACCATTAGGATATGTTTATTTCTTCATTTGTCCACTGACTAATACTTAAGCACTCAGTCTATAACACTTAAAAGGTTACCCCCTTTAAGTTGAAAACATGAGAAGTTTCAATTCAGTGCAATTTTCTTTTATCAGGTCAAATTGCTGCCTGATATTGTATACTCTGAGGTTATTGTATGGATGTGGATATGGTAATTCAGGACATCATGTTGTATGGGTGGTGTGGTGAGTGTGGTGAGATAAATATGGTATACATGTATTTTTATGTTAGAGTTATTTTGTATTTGGTATCTCAAATAAGTTCTTTAGACTCTACAATATATTTGATTTCCTTAATGAAAATTGTGTTAAATTAGTGCTTTGTAATATGTAAGTAACAATATTTTCCACTCTGAATGTCTAATATCCTCTTTTGAGGCATGTCAGAATTTTTCCTTCATTTTAGTTCTAATTTTGCATGGACCTACAGACATGTTATAGATAACATAAATATTTTTTTATGTTCTCTCTAAATTATACTTTACTTGTTCAAATCAAATCAAAATCAAAGGTTATTTGTCACATGCGCCGAATACAACAGGTGTAGACCTTACCGTGAAATGCTTACCTACAAGCGCTTAATTTGAAGAAAATAGAGTTAAGAAAATATTTACTAAAGTAAAAAATAAAATAATAACACAATAAAATAACTATAATGAGGCTATACACATGGGGTACTGGTACCGAGTCAATGTGCGGGGGTACAGGTTAGTCGAGGTAATTTGTACGTGTAGGTAGGGGTAGGGGTAAAGTATGCATTGCGAGTTTTAATTTGATCCCCTTTACAAACCCAATTCTGAACAATGGACGATTTATACAACGAGTACCTTTGCAATAGTTAAGTGACATAAGGGACCTCTAATGGTTTTGTTCTTTGTTTTTTACAGATGACTTCTGATACGGCATCAAGTCAGCAAAACACAGATGACAAAGATGGACCCAAACACGTCTTCTCCTTTTCTTGGCTGAACAACCAGAAGTAGATGATCATCTTACCTCAAGACTTTGAAATTGTTGTAATACTAGGTATTGTTTTGGTTGAGTCAGCCTCCCGCTGCAGGCACGGTTTAAATAATTACTCTGTTACCGTTATATAACTGTAATTTCTCTGAAAATCCTCTCTAGCACTTCTATAATACTGTAAAAACAAATGTCTTTGGGCAGATTTCTGTCTTGAGAAAGCCGTGTATAATTTGGCACACCTTTGGGGAATAGATTTACGCGTGAGTCAGAAATACGCCTCAATGTATCGAGACACTCAATTTAGGCTACACCGCAAGCAATGAATGTAACTTTGAAACTTTTTTTATTACAAATATAAATATCAGACATTCTCTTGCACAATAAATATGATTGGCTGCTGATAGTCATATTGTAGGCCTATTTTATTATCAAACTTTAACCAGTTGTACAATGAGAGGGCATTTCAGAGTGGATGAATGTTTGAACAATATATACAAAATATGTTATTCTTGAATATAAATTAAGAAAATTAAATGATATTTGTGTTCAGCATTTCAACTGGCTATGTCTGCTTCTCATCACACAATGTAATTACTACAAAGCGATTTACAACTCGATTTTACAACTCTTGCTTATATCAATAAAAATAATAAATTAAAGAACGAATGTTAACCAATTCAAGAGTAATACAAAAATGGAATAGTAACGTACATTTTATGGCAAATGTATTTCTAACACTCATTTCCCGAATATGTCCATCATTCTTCGGTTACTATATGCCTGCTGCACTAATTGCTCGTCTCGAGCCATTTCTAGAACTTCCCTCAGCAGATGGAACGTCAGGTCCAATGAGATCGGTGGCTCTTCGCCTGGCCAGGTCCTCTTTCCTCTCTCCATGGAATCATCCATCTGGTTAGCGTAGCTGTTCAGAAACCGACTGATGTTACCGACTTTACCTTGCAGAAGACGCTGCGTAAGCTGAAGTTGTAAAGCTCTGTTGACAGTTGTTGACGGCGCAGCAGCTCCAGGAGATGTATTCGACAAGGAGGACTGGGGCGAATTTTGATTGGAGTTGTCAAGCCGACTGAAGTACTCCTCTCCTAGTCTCAGAAGAATAGGGAGTTGCTGTTGCAGCTCTGCGGGAAGATTGTGGGATGGATCAAGTGCTCTACATTCATAGCGGGGTTGGAAGGCACCAAGTAGAGCCACAGCGGAAACGAAGACATTGAACTTCATCTCAGGAGATCAGGATGAATCTGAGAATGAAATATAGGCTCATTTTCATGAGGTTATAATGAGGTTCATAATCACAATTAAATTAATTAAAGCGAAGATACATGTTGAGTAGCCTAGGATGTAGGTGTCACTTTGACAAAACGTTTTAATTTATCTGTTTTGTATTTGCATTGATTACCAATTGAAATTGAAAAACTAAATAAAAGCAGTTGCTTATGTTGTAATTTCTTATTTAATTACAATATTGTATTATTAACTTTTATGTGAACTATTACCACCCCATCGAATAATAGTTAATACTGTATGAGTCAACAGTTAAGTACTACAATTTATGGTAAATAGGCTACATTTCTATCAATAATTATCTGCACACAACACCACAACTACTTCCATAAAAGAAACAAACAATTCAAGTTGTTGTCAAATACCTGAGTTTAACTGTGACAGAAGATGTTCCCCTGAAGTTGCAATGAAAAGGATATCCTCTTCTACAGTTCTTTTTCCTTCCAATGAACCTGCAACAGTGCGTTTTCAAAAAAGCATCGAAACAACACTTATATATCATAGACCTGAGGCCATGTCATCATGCTCTGACATGATAGTCTGCGCAAGCAGAGGCGTCATGCCCATAGGGGCACGTGCCCCCTCAGATTTGTCCTGTAATGCAGGGAAACTTAAATCCGTTCTACCTAATTTCTACCAGCATGTTAAATGTGCAACCAGAGGAAAAAAAACTTGAGACCACCTTTACTACGCATACAAAGCTCTCCCTCACCCTCCATTTGGCAAATTTGTCCATAACTCTATCCTCCTGATTCCTGCTTATAAGCAAAAACTAAAGCAGGAAGCACCAGTGACTCAGTTAATAAAAAAGTGGTCAGATGACGCAGATGCTAAGCTACAGGACTGTTTTGCTAGCACAGACTGGAATATGTTCCAGGATTCTTCCGATAGCATTGAGGAGTACATCACATCAGTCACTGGCTTCATCAATAAGTGCATTGATGACGTCTTCCCCACAGTGACCGTACGTACATACCCCAACCAGAAGCCATGGATTACAGGCAACATCCGCACTGAGCTAAAGGGTAGAGCTGCCGCTTTCAAGGAGCGGGACTCTAACCCGGACGCTTATGAGAAATCCCGCTATGCCCACCGATGAACCATCAAACAGGCAAAGAGTGAATACATTACTAAGATTGAATCGTACTACACCGGCTCTGATGCTCGTCGGATGTAGCAGGGCTTGAAAACTATTACAGACTACAAAGGGAAGCACAGCCGCAAGCTGCCCAGTGACACAAGCCTACCAGACGAGCTAAATCACTTCTATGCTCGCTTTGAGGCAAGCAACACTGAAGCATGTATGAGAGCATCAGCTGTTCCGGATGACTATGTGATCACGCTCTCCGTAGCCGATGTGAGTAAGACTTTTAAGCAGGTCAACATTCACAAGGCCACAGGGACAGACGGATTACCAGGAGGTGTACTTTGAGCATGCGCTGACCAACTGGCAAGTGACTTCACTGACATTTTCAACATGTCCCTGACTGAGTCTGTAATTCCAACATGTTTCAAGCAGACCACCATAGTCCCTGTGCCCAAGGACACTAAGATAACCTGCCTAAATGACTACCGACCCGTAGCACTCAAGTCTGTAGCCATGAAGTGCTTTGAAAGGCTGGTCATGGCTCACATCAACACCATTATCCCAGAGACCATAGACCCACTCCAATTTGCATACCGCCCCAACAGATCCACAGATGATGCACTCTCTATTGCACTCCACACTGCCCTTTCCCATCTGGACAAGAGGAACACCTACGTGAGAATGCTGTTAATTGACTACAGCTCAGCATTCAACACCATAGTACCCTCAAAGCTCATCACTAAGCTAAGGACCCTGGGACTAAACCCCTCCCTCTGCAACTGGATCCTGGACTTCTTGACGGGCCGCCCCCAGGTGGTAAGGGTAGGTAACAACACATCTGCCACGCTGATCCTCAACATTGGGTTCCCTCAGGGGTGCGTGCTCAGTCCCCTCCTGTACTCCCTGTTCACCCATGACTGCATGGCCAGGCACGACTCCAACAACATCATTAAGTTTGCCGACGAAACAACAGTGGTAGGCCTGATCACCGACAACGATGAGACAGCCTATAGGGAGGAGGTCAGAGACCTGGCCGTGTGGTGCCAGGATAACAACCTCTCCCTCAACGTGATCAAGACAAAGGAGATGATTGTGGACTACAGGAAAAAAAAGAGGACTGAGCACGCCCCCATTCTCATCGACGGGGCTGTAGTTGTCACGGTTCAGACAGACGACAAGAGGACCACAATTGCGTCACACCAGAAAGTTTATTTAAACTTAAGGGGAAAGGGATGTAGGGAGTGAGTGAAGGCTCCAGGGGTTATCCCGTCCGATGTGCTGGGTCTGTGCCTCCCCCCAGTGGCAGCGATGCGTCCGATGACGCCGGTGGTTGGTGGTCCAGAAGTCCTGGGGGAGGAAACACAGACACAACGGGGCGGAATGAAACCAGGCAGCAGTACAGTTCAAGGGAAATCCAAAATACGTAGTAGCAAGGCAGAAGGCTGGTCGGAGTTACCGGGATTGAAGAGTAGTCAGGAGTCGTAATGGCAGAAGCAGGTCTGGATCTCCTGAGGCAGAAGAGTATCCAAAAACCAGGCAGGTCCGGGGTCACAAAACCAGGGTGAGCCAGAAGCGCGAGCAAACAGGTTCCGGGTGTGAGCTTTGCAGACGATCTGACACCGGAGAGCTGAAAGACAGGGCTATAAATACTGGGAGAGGTTAGTGGGTAATGCAGCGCAGCTGGCAGAGTAATTAGAGCCGAGCAGAGCAGGGACAGGTGGAGCTAGTTAGGCTGAGTAGAGAGAGAGTGGTGAGCAGAGTGGAAACAACTTAAGGTGGTAACCCAGTGGAGTGAGAGGGCTCATGACAGTAGTGGAACAGGTTGAGTGCTTCAAGTTCCTTGGTGTCCACATCACCAACAAACTATCATAGTCCAAACACACCAAGACAGTCGTGAAGAGGGCACGACAAAGCCTATTCCCCCTCAGGAGACTGAAAAGATTTGGCATGGGTCCTCAGATCCTCACAAAGTTCTACAGCTGCACCATTGAGAGCATCCTGACTGGTTGCATCACTGCCTGGTATGGCAACTGCTCGGCCTCCGACCGCAAGGTACTACAGAGGGTAGTGCGTACGTCCCAGTACATCACTGGGGCCAAGCTTCCTGCCATCCAGGACCTCTATTCCAGGCGGTGTCAGAGGAAGGCCCTAACAATTGTCAAAGACTCCAGCCACCCTAGTCATAGACTGTTCTCTTGCTACCGCACGGCAAGCGGTACCGGAGCGCCAAGTCTAGGTCCAAAAGGCTTCTCAACAGCTTCTACCCCCAAGCCATAAGACTCCTGAACAGCTAATCATGGCTACTCAGACTATTTGTACTGCCCCCCACCCCACCCCACCCCACCCCATCCCCCTCTTTTACGCTGCTGCTACTCTGTTTATTATTTATGCATAGTCACTTTAACTCTACCCACATGTACATATTACCTAAATTACCTCGACTAGCCGGTGCCCCCGCACATTGACTCTGTACCGGTACCCCCCTGTATATAGCCTCCCTACTGTTATTTTATTTTACTGCTGCTCTTTAGTTATTTGCTTTTATTTTTTTACTTAAAACTTTTTGTATTTTACTTTTTCTTTAAAAAACTGCATTGTTGGTTAAGGGCCTGTAAGTAAACATTTCACTGTAATGTCTACACCTGTTGTATTCGCCGCATGTGGCAAATAACATTTGATTTGATTTTTAAAAATGTATTTTTTATTTTTGTTGTTGTTTCTCTGTAATACTACTAGCCACCTAGCAATTTTATGAAGTTGGCTTTAGCTAGCCCAGATAGGTTCCCAATCTCCCAACCTCACAACTACCAAGAAGCCATTTCTAGGCTATCAATCAAGTTAGAGTAGCTAGCTTGTCTAAATATCTAAGCTGGCATGCCTGCTGGCAAGGTTGGTAGTCAGGAGAATAGACAACTCAAGAGGTTTGCTTAGATATGCAGAAAAATATACATATATTTTTTAACATAGAATTAAGCATAATGGTTATGGCTCTAGATTGCAGGAAAAAGCTGTTTCAGGTGTCAGGAAAAATGCTCCAACTTATGGTCGGAGGCCTAGCCCCCCTCTGGACCACCCCCCAGCCATCCTCACGTACTTTGTGCCACCTTAGATTTTTGGGGTGCATGATGCCCCTGTGCGCAAGTGCTAACGTAAAGGCAATACCTGAATATAAATGGGGAGCGTCCCTCAGTCCACAGTGGGGTTAATATCAAATGAGTCATACAGTATGTCTAATTGGGATGTGTCGTTTTCCAGAATCTAGAGTGCCATTGTTCAACTAACTATGGATGTGGCCTTGTTCCTGCATTAATTAATAAGTTAATTGATTAATGTTATGGACAGTGGTACAGGGTCAATAGTAAAATACAATCTTCATCATCTTCACCACTACCACACTCTAGTAAGAGTCAACCGAACATCATCAGTTGGATGTCATGAATGCAGATTTTCCCCCACAATAAAGTAAGGAATGTATTTTTAATTGGCTGCAGAGATCGATCAGAAATATGGCCTTTG
This sequence comes from Coregonus clupeaformis, assembly GCF_020615455.1. Lineage (NCBI taxonomy): Eukaryota > Metazoa > Chordata > Actinopteri > Salmoniformes > Salmonidae > Coregonus > Coregonus clupeaformis. The sequence continues at coordinate 40,900,055 of NC_059205.1, forward strand.
CCAAATATTGTTTGTTTCAAAATGGGTGCCAAGTAGATGTGACTATTATATCTAAACAACATGTAGTTTGTAAAGGGTCAACGCAACGGCAAAGGTCCAGCTACACCTACCTGCCTGCCAAACTGGCAAGAGGTGGGTGGCCTGCACTTACGGAACACAGGAAAGACACCTGTGACCTTTTCCAACAGAAATGATTTGGATTGAATCACTAACATTTCACACAGGACAACCAGAAATTTCAGAACAGATTACGAGGGAGAAGTAGCATTTGAGGGAGAAAATAAAGCAATTTCCCCAGTATTTCACAGAATCATATTATCGCCCAGAGTAGGTTATGAATATAGTTACAGTGAGGGACAAAAGTATTTGATCCCCTGCTGATTTTGTACTTTTGCCCACTGACAAAGACATGATCAGTCTATAATTTTAATGGTAGGTTTATTTGAACAGTGAGAGACAGAAGAACTACAAAAAAATCCAGAAAAACGCATGTCAAAAATGTTATAAATTGATTTGCATTTTAATGAGGGAAATAAGTATTTGACCCCTCTGCAAAACATGACTTAGTACTTGGTGGCAAAACCCTTGTTGGCAATCACAGAGGTCAGACGTTTCTTGTAGTTGGCCACCAGGTTTGCACACATCTCAGGAGGGATTTTGTTCCACTCCTCTTTGCAGATCTTCTCCAAGTCATTAAGGTTTCGAGGCTGACGTTTGGCAACTCAAACCTTCAGCTCCCTCCACAGATTTTCTATGGGATTAAGGTCTGGAGACTGGCTAGGCCACTCCAGGACCTTAATGTGCTTCTTCTTGAGCCACTCCTTTGTTGCCTTGGCGGTGTGTTTTGGGTCATTGTCATGCTGGAATACCCATCCACGACCCATTTTCAAAGCCCTGGCTGAGGGAAGGAGGTTCTCACCCAAGATTTGACGGTACATGGCCCCGTCCATCGTCCCTTTGATGCGGTGAAGTTGTCCTGTCCCCTTAGCAGAAAAACACCCCCAAAGCATAATGTTTCCACCTCCATGTTTGACGGTGGGGATGGTGTTCTTGGGGTCATAGGCAGCATTCCTCCTCCTCCAAACACAGCGAGTTGAGTTGATACCAAAGAGCTCGATTTTGGTCTCATCTGACCACAACACTTTCACCCAGTTCTCCTCTGAATCATTCAGATGTTCATTGGCAAACTTCAGAATGCCCTGTATATGTGCTTTCTTGAGCAGGGGGACCTTGCGGGCACTGCAGGATTTCAGTCCTTCACGGCATAGTGTGTTACCATTTGTTTTCTTGGTGACTATTGTCCCAGCTGCCTTGAGATCGTTGACAAGATCCTCCCGTGTAGTTCTGGGCTGATTCCTCACCATTCTCATGATCATTGCAACTCCACGAGGTGAGATCTTGCATGGAGCCCCAGGCCGAGGGAGATTGACAGTTCTTTTGTGTTTCTTCCATTTGCGAATAATCGCACCAACTGTTGTCACCTTCTCACCAAGCTGCTTGGCGATGGTCTTGTAGCCCATTCCAGCCTTGTGTAGGTCTACAATCTTGTCCCTGACATCCTTGGAGAGCTCTTTGGTCTTGGCCATGGTGGAGGGTTTGGAATCTGATTGATTGATTGCTTCTGTGGACAGGTGTCTTTTATACAGGTAACAAGCTGAGATTAGGAGCACTCCCTTTAAGAGTGTGCTCCTAATCTCAGCTCGTTACCTGTATAAAAGACACCTGGGAGCCAGAAATCTTTCTGATTGAGAGGGGGTCAAATAGTTATTTCCCTCATTAAAATGCAATTCAATTTATAACTTTTTGACATGCGTTTTTCTGGATTTTTTTGTTGTTATTCTGTCTCTCACTGTTCAAAAAACCTACCATTAAAATTATAGACTGATCATTTCTTTGTCAGTGGGCAAACGTACAAAATCAGCAGGGGATCAAATACTTTTTTCCCTCACTGTAATTCATATACTATATAATGAAAGATATGAATGGGGCGGCAGGTAGCTTAGTGGTTAAGAGCGTTGTGCCAGTAACTGAAAGGTCGCTGGTTCTAATCCCCGAGCCGACTAGGTGAAAAATCTGTCGATGTGCCCTTGAGCAAGGCACTTAACCCTAATTGCTCATGTAAGTCGCTCTGGATAAGAGCGTCTGCTAAATGACAATAAATGTAACATATAAATGTAAGATGTCTAAATCTGTTCATGTCTCAATTGAAAATACACTGCAAGCATGTATGTTTACCTGACTGCACAGAGAAGAGATGAGCAACATCCACAGCATTATAAAGGTGTGAGTATAAATCAGCCTGAAAACCCTAGCATTATGCCACCCATGCACAAAGTGTAGGTTTGTGAGGGTGACATTTGAATGAACAGTCACACTGGTCTGTAAGACCTTTCATGCATCCCTTCAAGAGCCAAGTTTCCTCAAATGTTCTTAGCACTAATTAGAGCTGTTGAATGATTCTCTTCCCACAACACATACTGTAAGTCCAGGTTAGTGCGCTACTTTCGACCAGGGCCCTTAGCGCTCTGGTCAAATGTAGTGCACTTTAATAGGAAATAGAGTGCCATTTGGAATGAAATGCAATATTCATGTTGTATCAGACTATTGATTCAGCAATTACAGTCATAATTGACTCCATTGGGAACAAAGACCAAGACATTCAAACAGCTTTTCAACCAAAACGTTCCACTAGATACAGGAAAATAAATAGACAGGAATACCATTAAGGCAATACATGAATATGAGTGTTTCCAATTCATCATCTCTGCTTTCTTCACTCAGCTTTTCAAGACACAATACTTCCCTCCCTACAACTTTCCACCTCCCTATCAGAATCGTAATCAGCTCCTCAGTTGCTGGACCGCCACTGGGCACAGATGGGAGAATGGATTTGTATGCTGTCCAATATTTATGTGTCTCTAGTGATGATAACAAGATAGATACGACATGTATTTTTGGTATCTCTTATCCTCGTACTACATTCACAAAAAGCTTTTCAAACACCTGCTTGATAGTGTGAGATTGAACAATATAAGGAAATGTGTTCTTCTTTTGTTTTGTGCTGAAATGTGGGATTAAATATAAATGTTATGCTAAATTTAAGGCTATGGTCAGAATATAGAAAATGTTCAGGTTAAAATCAATTAGTCTTTTGTATGTGCCTCATCCATTTTGCAGTTGCTCGATTTATCCATAGGCAGTATACATAATGTATTATTAAATACTTTATTTTTGTCATCTGATGGAATTAATATGAATAATTAACATGCGGTACGAATCATAATTAGGTGTTAATGATGAAACGTACATATACATCAACAGCTGCTGGTGGCAAAATGGATTACCCCTTACGGATGTCCCTATAGAAACCCTTTAGAAACTTGAAACTGTGCTTAGGGGGTCATTGGTGGACCTCATCTATATGGTGAAGTTCAATTTGGTGTGCGTCCCAAATGGCACCCTATTCCGTTTATATAGTGCACTACTTTTGACAAGGGCCCAAAGGTTCCCAAAGGGCTCTTGTCAAAAGTAGTGTACTATATAGGGAGTAGGGTGCCATTTGGGACACACATAGCCTATGTGTGCATGAGGTCACTCAACCAGTAAAATGTACTATCTAAATTTAATCACTCCACCTGGCTGCAAACAGGCTTAAAAAAATTCACATTGCATTATGTTTAACCACTTGAATATGATAAATGTTGCTACTTAGGGTAAACAAGGTATAGTGATTGCGATTCTTCTATGAATAATGATAATTTTTGTTTCATGATCTGATTTCAATGATGGTAAACAAATCCATGCTTTCTGGCCTTTTCCTCTCCTTTGTCTGTTGATTCTTTGTGTGGTGTGCTGCCTGATCGCCACCACTCTTTGAATTTTAGCGGCCAACGAGTGACTGCTGATGACAAAACGTCCCAAGCTCGCTCTCATTGGTTTGATACATCCAATTGTAATGGACCTGACAAGCTTAAATAGCTCCATGATATGGTGATCAAAGACATCACTTGATTAAGATGCAATACAGGCATTCATCTACTTGTTCCCCTATGGAATACATAGAACATACAGCAATATGTAAAACAATGCTAAACCTTACCTAATTTACTGAGCATCCTCAATGTTTTAACAATCTAAGACATTCCCCCACAAGGGGATTGTTTTTCAAAGGGTAAATTCGGATGTCTCAGGAAGGTGTGTAAACCTACTTTGACCTTTAAGTCGGGAGTCTGATTCACATGCACACAATCACAGGTTCCTGATGTTGGTAAATTGATGCACTGGTTTCCTATAAGGTTCCTCACCCGAAAAACCCATTGAACAAGTTCCCCTCATAAGACACCGATGATTACGGCTATTTATTTATTTGTGGCTAATAATTGCAGTTCGAAGGGTGGCGGTGGCAATGTCAAGGGAAAACATAGGTTGTGTCCCAAATGGCACCCTGGTGCACTACTTTTTACCAAGGCCCATAAGTAGTGCACCATATAGGGAATAGGGTGCCATTTGGGACACAACCACAGACGTGCATATACGTCATCACCAGGGGTTGGTGCCCTCTGGGCCAAATCCTAAGTGTGGAACCAGCTAATGATGTAGTCAGGAGGCACCCTGACAGTTAAGGTTAGTGGTGAGAGAAGACTGCTCATTTCTCTGTCACTGCCTTCCTGATGATGCTCTGGTATACACACACACACACACACACACACACACACACACACTCACACACACACACACACACTGAGTGACACAGAAGGTCACATTTGTTGTGTCACTCTATTGACCAATGGGAATGCTGATGTTGACTACCTCACTGACATTATTACTCTGTCTGTGGGGTCATGTCCAAGAGACTCAGGATGCGTCCCAAATGGCACCCTATTCCCTATATAGTGCACTACTACTTTTGACCAGAGCCACCCTATGGGACATGGTCAAGAGTAGTGCACTAAATAGGGAATAGGGTGCCATTTGGGATGAACCTCAGTTATTTTTATTATTATGTACATCCCATGGAATATTCCATTTAAATACAAGATGTAATTACCTGGTGGGTGAAGAACTGGTAGAATACTCTTCTTGTGTCCATTTGTCCATCAGACAGAGGTGGGACCAAGTCACTATTATTTGAGCAAGTCTCAAGTCACAAGGTCTGAGTCTCAAGTTGAGTCCCAAGTAGAACGGGTCAAGATTGGAGTCAAGTCCAAGTCATGCATTCTAAGAAAAAGTCAAGTCGAGGCGAGTCGAGTCACAAGTTTTCAAGTCAAGTCTCAAGTCAAGTAAAAAACAAAATCTATACATGCAATGACTTGTTCAAATTCAAATCTTTGTCTATTTATTGAGGCTATCAGACAGCCCTTTTCCTTATTTTGTCTACAACACATTTTGATTAGCCTATGTAATTGTAAAATAGGGACCTTGTAGCTGTCGTAAGGCCATGAAATCAGCAGAAGGCAAGGCAGGTTGATGTGCTCAGAGTGTACATTTATTTACAGAGCTTGGTGATCCAATGGTGAAAGCGCCTTATCATACAAAATATACAAGTAGATTGAACAAATATACACAAGCAATAGTCCAAAACAAATATCCTCTGTATCAGGCTTAACCTGTCCTATCTGAACGGACACAGGTAGAGGGAAAGACTGTACAGCCTCCCCTTGAGAAATTAAATTGAATCTGTCTAACAGGAGCTCAAATAGGTAGGCCTACATAACACACTGAACAAAAATATAAACAAAACACGTAAAGTGTTGGTCCCATGTTTAATGAGCTGAAATAAGAGATCCCAGAAATGTTCCATACACACAAAAAGCTTATCGCGAATGTTGTGCACAAATTTGTTTACATCCCTCTTAGTGAGCATTTCTCCTTTGCCAATATAATCTATCGATGTGACAGGTGTGGCATATCAAGAAGCTGATTAAACAGTATGATCATTACACAGGTGCACCTTGTGCTGGGGCCACTCTAAAATGTTCAGTTTTGTCACACAACACAATGCCACAAATGTTTGAAGTTTTGAGCGAGAGCATGCAATTGGCATGCTGACTGCAGGAATGTCCACCAGAGCTGTTGCCAGAGAATTTAATGTTAATTTCTCTACCATAAACCCCCTCCAACGTCGTTTTAGAGAATTTAGCAGTACGTCCAACCAGCCTCACAACCGCACACCATGTGTAACCACGCCAGCCCAGGACCTCCACATCTGACTTCTTCACCTCCGGGATCGTCTGAGACCAGCCACTCGGACAGCTGATGAAACTGTGGGTTTGCACAACCAAAGAATTTATCAGGGAAGCTTGTCTGCATGCTCGTAGTCCTCACCTGGGTCTTGATCTGACTGCAGTTCGGCGTCGTAAGCGACTTCAGTGGGCAAATGCTCAACTTCGATGGCCACTGGCACGCTGAAGAAGTGTGCTCTTCACAGATGAATCCCGGTTTCAACTGTACTGGGCAGATGGCATGTATGGCGTTGTGTGACAGAGTGCCCCATGGTGGCGGTAGTGTTATGGTATGGGCAGGCATAAGCTACAGACAACAAACACAATTACATTTTATCGATGGCAATTTGAATGCACAGAGATACCGTGACGAGATCCTGAGGCCCATAGTCGTCCCATTCATCCGCCACCATCACCTCATGTTTCAGCATGATAATGCACTACACCATGTCGCAAGGATCTGTACACAATTCCTGGAAGCTGAAATTGTCCCAGTTCTTCCATGGCCTGCATACTCACCAGACATGTCACCCATTGAGCATGTTTGGGATGCTCTGGGTCGACTTGTACGACAGCATGTTCTAGTTCCCGCCAATATCCAGCAACTTCGCACAGCCATTGAAGAGTGGGACATTCCACAGGCCACAATCAGCATCCTGATCAACTCTATGCAAAGAAGATGTGTCACGCTGCATGAGGCAAATGGTGGTCACACCAGACACTGACTGGTTTTCTGATCCATGCCCCTACCTTTTTTTTAAGGTATCTGTGACCAACAGATGCATATCTGTATACCCAGTCATGTGAAATCCATAGATTAGGGCCTAATGAATTTATTTCAATTGACTGATTTCCTTGTTGCTTTAAAATTTGTGTTCAGTGTACTTTGATCACTCTTTTGTTGCTGAGAATTTTCCTGCACTGCAGGAAATGCAGATGAGCTTCGTGATTTATATAAATTCACTGAAAACTAGTGATCGATGCAGTTACATATCAGGCTATTATTTGTAATGATATATCACATCGTTTTGACAATATCGCAATATTATGTTTGTGCTAGTTGGCTGTACCTTTACCAAAACCCCAGTATTTTCCTTCATAGCTGTTCTCCATCTTCTTTTTAAATAGGGAGCCAATTTGTTTTCAGCCCTTTTATTTCCATGACTGATCAAAACTCGTTTTCTCATGCTCTCTCTTGTCCCTCTGCAGCATATGGTGAGCCCCGTGTAGCTCAGTTGGTAGAGCATGGCACTTGCAACGCCAGGGTTGTGGTTTCGTTTCCCAGGGGGGGCCAGTATGAAAATGTATGCACTAACTGTAAGTCGCTCTGGATAAGAGCGTCTGCTAAATTACTAAACTGTAAAATGTGAGCAATATGTTCGGAACATCGAATCACAATGAAATGACAGTATTAGATCGCAATGCAAATAGAATGGTGAGAATCACAATACATATCGTATTGGCACCTAAGCATCTTGATAATATTGTAGGCTATCGTGAGGTCCCTCTACTGAAAACCCACACCAACACACGGTTATATTAACAGTATTGCACTTTAATGTAGCCTACTTTTGGCCAGCTTATAGCCTAACCACCAATCAAGCAACATTGTGGTTGGACTAAACGTTAAAATCCTGTTGCTGCAGGATTATTTTGCTGTGACTATGTAGGTCAAATTAAGATCCTACATCTGTACTTCTCCTCATATTTGACATTTTAGTCATTTAGCAGACGCTCTTATCCAGAGCGACTTACAGTTAGTGAGTGCATACATTTTCACGAGGCAATTGCTACATTTGTGCATAATGACATTACAGAGAGTGGTCCTGACAATTAACCAGTGCAGCACAAAGCCAGAAAGAGGGAGGTGTTCACTCTAGGTCTGCGTCCCAAATGGCACCCTATTCCCTACATAGCGCACTACTTTTAACCAGAGCCCTAGTAGTGCACTATATAGGGAATAGGGTGCCATTTGGGCGCAGTCTAGAATCCCCCAGAGGCAACGGTCATCCAGCCTTGATGGGGTCCAACTAGCTGAAAACCTTTATTCTAGGCTAGAATGCGTATATGGCTACCTTGGACAGAATAATTGCTGAATTGTTGCCAAACCCCCATGACTGTTTGTGAAGAATTGCTAACCAACAATATTTATATATCCTGATACAAGTGACAAGCATGACAAAGTTCTGTTATAGTAATATAAAGTCACAAAATAATCAAATGTCAAATGAAAAGATAGGCGTGGGGGATTTCTAAGGAAAGGTGCTGTTATCAATAGGAAAACCGAATCCAGATCTAAAAAATCTACTACTGTCATCGAGCCAAGATTCAGATGGCAGATTTAAAGTCCAAACTTATTTATTGGCTTGCTTGATGCTACTAAGATTTTACTTTTCTCAAAATTGCTCATACCTCATTGGCCTATGACACACAATAGAATGAATCTATTATCAAGCTTAACCCAAAATTGTTCATATGACAAAGTGATAATTATATCTATGGCCCAGAAATGATTAAGTGATAATTAAGATGTCTTTCAATGATGATATTTTAAATGAACCGTAAAAGTTAACAAATGTTTAAATCATCGCTGACATTCTTTGAAAAGAATGCTGCCATCAAATTGGGCATATCTGAGTTCGTAAAAGCGAACTAAAAACAACCCTCAGCAATTTTCCGCCCTTCTTACTAAAAACTATTGGGTGCAACAATCCCTTCTCTGTCAGCAGCATAGAGGTGCTTCCCTCTTTCTATTGCTCATTGACAGACCACTTTAGACAGTGACTGAGTGTGATCCTAATGTAATGCTTTTGCGTTGTCACACTACTGATGTAGGATTTTTATTTGAGACAGTTTGCTACAGCAGGAAAATAATCCTGCAGCAACAGAAAAATGTGAATTATTATGTGGATTATAATTCATGTGGTTGATACATTTTTCGTAAGGGAAAATCAAGTCTAAAATTTCAAGGTGGAAATTACAAACTTCAGAAGCCTTTTTAAACCTCAAATACACTATAAGTTTTAAATGTCCTGCATTGCAGTAAAGTTCTCCCGCAACAGGTTGATCAAATTAAGATCCTACACCTGTAATTGATTACTCGTAGAGTCAACTGGGGAGGGAGACACAGTGACAGGATCACTAAGAGAAGTAGTAGCTAAGCTTAATACAGAGGACAAAGCTATGGGTGCATCCCAAAAGGCACCCTATTCCCAAATGGCACCCTATTCTCTAACAGCAAAAGTTGTGCACTAGGGTGGTACTTGGGTCACACAATGCCACTAACTCTTGAGTCTAAGCACATGAAGACAGCGGACCAAAATAAACTGTGTATGCTGGTGGTCATGCCCCTGAAGCAACCAACACATTTCTTCTAAATAGGTCAGTGATCTGACTATTTTTATAATGCAAGGACAACAATAATGAAATCATTTTGACCACATCAAGTCACTTGGATTTTTTTATCACAGCGTGTTGACATGAGTGTTTCCACAAGGTCCCTTGTCTTCTACCCTCTCTCCATATCCCTCACTCCATCCCGCTCTCCATCCTTGCTCCTTTCTCCAGGTTACAATGGGTCAGAAACAATGTGTCAGCAAGACGTGACAGATCTGACAGCCCATTTCCCAATACTAAGCCTCCACTTATGTGACATCCGTGTTTCAGCCTGTGCGTCCCAAATGGCACACTATTCCCTATATCACTTCATGAAAAGGTACAAAAACGCACCATTTCTGGAAATTTGCGGGCACGTCCAGCAATGTTCGGCCCTGCACAATAGACCAATTTTGTGCGCGGACGTGCACAGATGTGTATATGTCCGGAAACAGTTCAGTAAATCCCCAGAAATGGCCACACACGTCCACCCACTTACCAGGACACATCTTGAAATCCCAGTGCACGCCTTTGATTACAGTTGCAATACATTTTAGTCCATGTCTGCCCACATCTCTCCCATGAATGTCAGTAAATGGCTGTGCACAAGGTTGCACATGCTTATTCCCCCCACTGAATGCTAATGATAGCTTGCCTTAGTGGCTGTCACTGGTATATTAAAAACACAATTAATGAATAAATTACAGTGAATTAGGAATTAATTAATAAATAAATGATTTTAAACTATTTGCATTATTATTATTAATATCACACCTTTTCAGAAATAAAATTCAAGCACCACTATCAAGGTTTTTCCAGCACTTCACGACATCGCTATACTAAAACCTTTCTTTGTTCCTTGAATAAAACACACAAATACACTTCTTGAAGGATGACAATTCATTTCATTAGAGCAGGAGAAAGCGGACATTTAGGCTAAGCAGGGCCTTAAACTAATGTAACCCCCATGGAGGCGTTCCCTGGGCCACGCTGGATGACTCCTGCCAGTACTTGGCTTCTTTTGAAAGCGCTTTAATTAATCTTAACATTTCAAATGTGGTGCTTACCTGCTTACATGGGTTAAAAGGGGGTGGGGGTTATACCTGATATGGAGGAATATGTACGAGCCTATTCAAAATTCAAAGATCAACAAAATTGTTTTCTAAAGAATCAAGCACAGTACTGACAGGAGTCATCCAGCTTGGCCCAGGGCGAGCCTCCATTGGGGGTTGAGGGTTGAGGGGTCAGAGGGATATAGCTTGCCTTCATGAAAACTCCCCAGACATGATCCGTGTGGTGTGGCTCGCCAAGTAGCTCTGGTCCCTCTCCAAGCGGCTCTGTAGTTCTTGACTAATGGCAGTGAGCACCTCACTCCGGAAGTAGGGGGGCTTGACGAACCACACTGGTTTGCCGTTTTGCAGGCCATCCTCCTCATCGCTCATCAGGTCCACATTAACTCCTGTCCAAATGTCTCTCTCATCCTCTGAAAGCACTCTCGACTGTGCATTTAGAACCTATAGAACACAGTAAACAAATGCATCAGTTTCAAGTCATACATATTCATATAGTTCATATAAAAGCTTAACTTTACCCCACCAACCCCAACAACTCCAGATTGACAGATGATATAGGGGAATTCCAACATTTATCACTTACCTTGATTGTAGTTCCGCCAAACAGGTTTTGATATCTTGTGAAATTACTTATTATAGGACTATTGTGAAAACAATAGTTGAATTCCATCCACCTGGTTGAAAGGGGTTCCACATGTCTTTGGCTCCATGCACTCGATGTATCACCCACAAACACCTACCCAAAGGTCTTCATAATCATACAAAGCTACACATTTTACATGTGATACTACAGTGCCTTCAGAAAGTATTCATACCCCTTGACTTATTCCACATTTTGTGTTACAGCCTGAATTCAAAATGGATTCAATAATTTTTTTTCTGTCACCCATCTACACACAATACCCCATAATGTCAAAGTGAAAACATGTTTTTAGAAATGTTTGCATATTTATTGAAAATTAAAAACAGAAATATCTAATTTACATAAGTATTCACACCCCTGAGTCAATACTTTGTAGAAGCACCTTTGGCAGCGATTACAGCTGTGAGTATGTCTAGGTAAGTCTCTAAGAGCTTGCCACACCTGGATTGTGCAACAGTTGCCCATTATTCTTTTCAAAATTCTTTAAGCCCTGTGAAATTGTTTTTTGATCATTGCTAGACAACCATTTTCAGGTCTTGCCATAGATTTTCAAGTATATTTAAGTCAAAACTGTAACTCGACCACTCAGGAACATTCACTGTCTTCTTGGTAAGCAACTCCAGTGTAGATTTGGCCTTGTGTTTTAGGTTATTGTCCTGCTGAAAGGTGAATTAATCTCCCAGTGTCTGATGGAAAGCAGACTGAACCAGGTTTTCCTGTGCTTAGCTCGATTCCGTTTCTTTTTTATCCTGAAAAACTCCCCAGTCCTTACCGATTACAAGCATACCCATAACATGATGCAGCCCCCAATATGCTTGAAAATATGGAGAGCAGTACTCAGTCATGTGCTGTATTGGATTTGCCCCAAACATAACACTTTGTATTCAGACAAAAAGTGAATTGCTTTGCCACATGTTTTGCAGTATTACTTTAGTGCCTTGTTGCAAACAGGATGCATGTTTTGGAATGTTTTTATTCTGTACAGGCTTAATTATTTTCCCTCTGTCAATTAGGTTAGTATTGTGGAGTAACTACAATGTTGCTGATCCATCCTCAATTTTCTCCTTTCACGGCCATTAAACTCTGTAACTGTTTTAAAGTCACCATTGGCCTCATGGTGAAATCTCTGAGCGGTTTCCTTCCTCTCCGGCAACTGAGTTATGAAGGATGCCTGTATCTTTGTAGTGACTGGGTGTATTGATACACCATCCAAAGTGTAATTAATAACTTAACCATGCTCAAAGGGATATTCAGTGTCTGCCTTTTTTTTACCCCTCTACCAATAGGTGCCCTTCTTTGTGAGGCGTTGTAATACCTCCCTGGTCTTTGTGGATGAATCTGAGTTTGAAATTCACTGCTCGACTGACGGACCTTACAGATAATTGTCACGTCTACTCCCGCTCCGGCACTCGACGTCGCCGGTCTACTAACCACCGGTCCTGGCAACCCATCATTATGCACACCTGGCAACCATCATTACGCACACCTGCGCCCCATCATTAAGCACACCTGGACTTCATTACTACCCTGATTACTTCCCCTTTATCTAGCACTCTGTTGTATCACCATTCAGGCAGTATTGTTTCTGTTTTCATGTTCAGAAGCAACACCTGTTTTTGTATTCACTCTATGTTCGTTCCGATTAAACTCACCGACTGCACCTGCTTCATGACTCCCTGCATCTTACCTTCTTCCTGACTCCCTGCGTCTTCGTCACAGAATACTGCCTCGCAAAATGGAAGCAGCAGCCAACTGAGACATCTCCCAGATGGTCGACGAACAGGAGGACCTACTTTGCCAACACCACGACCAGCTGGCGCAACTGGGGACGGCTATGGATGATGTCCTCCGCGTTCTTCAACGTCTAGATCTTCCTCAAGGGTAGTCCTGGGACGCCTCCTGGAGAACGATCTGTATGTCAAAGCGGAGAAGTGCCAGTTCCATCAGGCCGCTGACTCCTTCTTGCGATACCGGATCACCCCGCAGGGAGTGGTTAAGGAGGAAAGGAAGTTATCTCTTGATTTTGAAGACGAAAGCGTGCTCATAAATGTTACAAACCTGAAAACAGGATAGATAAGGAGACAGAGAGAGTTGGCTTCTTTTCACTGGGCTTCTCTTCCAACACATGAGAGAGAGAGGCACGCCTGTGGCAGTTGAGAATTTACGTGAGGTGAACGGTCCAGAAATGTCCAGAAACGTATTAATGCATAATTTGAATTTATTATCCCAGAAATTCCCGTATCATGCAAGTGTTAAGGGATGTGTGGAAATCTATAGGAGTCCGTACACTCGCATTGGGAAATTCCCACCCACGACCGTGCACCTCAAATTTCACGGGAATATAGCAGATCCGATTTACCCAGAAACTCTGCTTTTCATTCAGTGTATGGTGCACTACTTTTGACCAGGGCCTATTTAAGCCCTGGTTAAAAGTAATGCACTACACAAGCAATAGGGTGTAATTTGGGTCGCACCCTCAGTGATTCATTACTCACGACGTTCTGCTCTCATCCAAGGTGCCACCAGTCACAAGGTGTTACAATGCCATCATTTGTGGCGGAAGACATTTTCACCCAGGAGCTGCATGTGACAGCTTGACCTTTCGCGGCGCTATCGACTCTCTCCTTCCTCTCGTTGCTCATCCAGAGAAGGAACTCATGCTTGGGAGAAACTCTCAAGCCATGCATTCAAATGCATGTTATTACTACTCATTCATTAACTGCATGAATTCACTTTAAGACACTTACTTGCGTCAATTCAAATCAACTGAATATTTCTGTTATTTATTTACTCCAAAATATATTGCATGGAGCTGAGCACTTGCATGGAGACTCCCTTCCATATTCTCACTATTGTGTGATATTAATATTGCAAATGCATCATGTGGCATGTCTATCCAATTAACATTGTTTCTGGTGATCAGTCTCATGTCAAAAGCACTCCACTGACCCATAACGCACCGCTGTAATTAGATCCATCATAGTGTGATGGAGGGAACAAGACGTGTGTATCCCATAGTGATGATCTTCATACAGTATGGATATCATGCACGTTATATCATTTTCATTATCTGTGTTATAAAATGAAATGCTGTAATGATTAATTAAAGGGCATTACACACTATTCAGCCTGATATAAACATGTTTCTGAAAAGGAAGGAGTTAGTTAATCATGTATTTCAATGAGGGGAACCATAGCACTGAAGTATGCTCAACTGCTAAATATGTATGAAAACAGCTATTTCATAATTCAAATAAAATTATTGGCCAAACGCTGCTCAAGAAAGCCACACCACAGAATACTACTCCAATGAATATATATATATAATTATATATATATATATATATATATATATATATATATATATATATATATATATATATATATATATAAAATATTTTTTTATTCTAAGGCACTCATTTGCTGATCTGCTAGGTGCCACTAAATAGGGGAGCCCCTTCCAGCAGCAGCATGTTGGGACCGTCATACTGTAGCATTAACACTGTGTACGCATCCTAAATGGCACCCTATTCCCTATTGGCCCTGGTCAAAAGAGGTATGCTACATAGGGAACAGGGGGCCATTTGGGATGCCCACCGGTATCACAGTCTTAGAGAATTGGTGTTGGCTGCCCCACGCTGATCCTGAAAGGGCACAGAGGAATTGCTCTTTTTAGAGCTGGCTGAGGACATGGAGTTTCTTTCACTGCCTGGCTAGTCTGTCCCCTTTGATAGCCATCATCACAGCTCAACACAGATCTCCCCATGCCCTGATTAACACAGGTCATAGCTGACATGTAGTGTAGTGGTGCAAGTGCACACAGCACAGGTACTAAATCAATGTGTGTCATTTGGGTGAAAAAACCCATCCAGCTGAATGAAACTATCAGAGTTAGAGGTAGGCAGGTAGCCTAGTGGTTAAGAGCGTTGGGCCACTAACCGAAAGGTCGCTGGCCCCCCAAAAAATCTGTTGATGTGCCCTTGAGCAAAGCACTTAACCCTAACTGCTCCTATAAGTCACTCTGAATAAGAATGTCTGCTAAATAACTAAAATATAAAAGTATGTAAAATAGATTGAGGTCCTTTACAAGACAGTTACTACACAGAAAAGTCTAAAGGGATCCTTGGGATGTCCCAACTCTGATGCCACCCCTTTGATATTTAGAGGGTTAGGTTTAGGGTAGGATCCAAGGATCCCAAATAGCACCGTTACGACACATAAACAGGTATTAGGATGTCTTAAACTCTTTTAGTAATTTATCAATTTGAACTGACTTTCCTCTTATCACTAATTTAGTTACAGTAAGTAAGTACTGCAAGTCTTGTCCAAGCCAGAACATCCCATTGGGCAGGAGCCTGTTTCTGTAGCAAGAGGCAGCTAGATGCACAATCAAGTCGAGTTAAGTCAAATCTAGTCAAGTTTATTTGTCATATGCACAGAATACACATGGTGTAAACAGTACAATGAAATGCTTACTTGCAGGTTCACCTCTCAACAGTGTGACATTAATAAGAATAAAGTATGTCAGTTAAAACGAATACAAATAAAATAAAAGCTCAATGGAATAATGTAGAATGAATTTAGAAGGAATATAAATGTAAGGTAGGCACTCACAGGATTATTATGGGGACATCAGAAGCAAAGATTCTAGTGACAACCACAACAGTAGCACTGGTAGCCTATCTGGTAGGGCAACTTTGAGATGTTTTGGGGTTGACAGTCCGTACTCTGCGTGTTTTGCATGAGGCAAGCCGTCTAAAATGCTCTTCCTCACATCACTTGATGTACATAGTGAGTGACATGCCTGAATGTCACTCCTAGGGAATATGGGACAGAGATGCTTTTATTAATTGTTATTCATCCAAGTATGAAAACTAAGATTCAGTTATAGTTTAAGATTTGCAGTGAATCAATCTAAACCCCCAGGAGACAGGTTATGATTTCAGCTGCCAGTCATCCTCCTTTTCTTATTATGAGTTGAACTTGATATTAAACGTTCATATATTGCCTACCCTCATTTCTATTTTCAATTGTAGGCCATCTTTCTCTTACAATTTGTGAACTGTACCCTACTGCCTGTAATGTTGTTTTCCTCATCATGATTAGGCTATTCAAAACGTGAGTGGTAGAGACTTGAGTGGACCTCAAAGGCCTTTATATGACCCCTGTGCTATATCTCATATATCTATATTACATTCGGTGTAGTAAGGGGCGCTCATGTACCAGTTCAAACTCCAGACTTCGACCCCCTTTGAGTTGAACCCATAAGTAAAACCAAAAGCCGAAGGTGAAACACTTGGACATGGCAGGACGCGACAGGATTGTGCATTTGCTCAGGCAACTTGAAAAAAGCAGCGTAATTGATTCCTAATTGCGGAAATAAACAAATACAAGATTGTTAAATGCACTTAAATTTATGATAGTTTAATATCTAACTTACACTACCGGTCAAAAGTTTTAGAACACCTACTCATTCAAGGGTTTTTCTTTATTTTTACTATTTTCTACATTGTAGAATAATAGTGAAGATATCAAAACTAAGAAATAACACATATGGAATCATGTAGTAACCAAAAAAAGTGTTAAACAAATCCAAATATATTTTATATTTGAGATTCTTCAAATAGCCACCATCAGCAAGGGCATTGAAGATGAAACGTGGCTGGGTCTTTCAGCATGACAATGATCCCAAACACACCGCCCGGGCAACGAAGGAGTGGCTTCGTAAGAAGCATTTCAAGGTCCTGGAGGGGCCTAGCCAGTCTACAGATCTCAACCCCATAGAAAATCTTTGGAGGGAGTTGAAAGTCCGTGTTGCCCAGCGACAGCCCCAAAACATCACTGTTCTAGAGGAGATCTGCATGGAGGAATGGGCCAAAATACCAGCAACAGTGTGTGAAAACCTTGTGAAGACTTACAGAAAACGTTTGACCTGTGTCATTGCCAACAAAGAGTATATAACAAAGTATTGAGAAACTTTTGTTATTGACCAAATACTTATTTTCCACCATAATTTGCAAATAAATTCATAAAAAATCCTACAATGTGTTTTCTGGATTTTTTTTCTCATTTTGTCTGTCATAGTTGACGTGTACCTATGATGAAAATTACAGGCCTCTCTCATCTTTTTAAGTGGGAGAACTTGCACAATTGGTGGCTGACTAAATACTTTTTTCCCCCACTGTATATATATTTTCTGTTGTATTTTTTGACTTTATGTTTTTTTACCCCATATGTAACTCTGTGTTGTTGTTTTTATCGCACTGCTTTGCTTTATCTTGGCCAGGTCGCAGTTGTAAATGAGAACTTGTTCTCAACTGGCTTACCTGGTTAAATAAAGGTGAACAAAAAAAATATATATATATAGAGGGAATAGGGTGCCATTTGAGACAAAGCCTCTCACTGGTTTGCCATCCCATCCTCCTTTTATTGATACCATTACATGATAAGGTGCCATATTTGAACTTGGTTATATATTACCCATTGCTAATATTTCAAATGTAAGTTTTGATTCGTATCTTCTACAATATAGTATCTACTACACGTTCCTCTCCCCATTCATTTGAGAATAGAAAGTACTGTACTGGTCTGGACTATACTGGTCCTGTGTGGCTCAGGGGTTGTGGGTTCGATGCTAGGGTTGCGGGTTCGATTCCCAGTATGAAAACAAAGTACTGAAAGATTTGTGCACTACTGTAAGTCACTCTGGATAAGAATGATGTAAATGTAAACTGTTATGGTAGTGCTGAGTCATTCTTAGAAGAGTACTACGTTTAATCTAGTTTCCAGATGACTCAGGTTAACTGT
Source organism: Coregonus clupeaformis (assembly GCF_020615455.1). Taxonomy (NCBI): domain Eukaryota; kingdom Metazoa; phylum Chordata; class Actinopteri; order Salmoniformes; family Salmonidae; genus Coregonus; species Coregonus clupeaformis. Next base: position 40,918,174 of record NC_059205.1, read on the forward strand.
TGTGTAAAGTTTGCCCAAATGCTAAGAAAGTCTCTGATCTTGCTGCTTTTAAGTGGGTTAAACCTGGAGAGCACACTGGGAGGGCATTTAAGGTCCATTGAGAGCAATAGAGCCAAGTGAAGGTATCAATATGATACAGAATATGAATAGGTTCTCATTATTTATTATAGAGACAGTTTAATAACATGGTAATAGATTTACACTCATTACTGTTACGTCCTGATGTAAATCAGGACATAACTGGGTGTCAAAATCAATACCTTTTAGGTTACAACAAGTATAGACAGAATCATTTGAATTCTACACATACAGTTGAAGTCGGAAGTTTACATACACCTTAGCCAAATACATTTAAACTCAGTTTTTCACAATTCCTGACATTCTATCCTAGTAAAAATGTCTTAGGTCAGTTAGGATCACCACTTTATTTTAAGAATGTGAAATGTCAGAATAATAGTAGAGAGAATGATTTATTTCAGCTTTTCTTTCTTTCATCACATTCCCAGTGGGTCAGAAGTTTACATACACTCAATTAGTATTTGGTAGCATTGCCTTTAAATTGTTTAACTTGGGTCAAACATTTCGGGTAGCCTTCCACAAGCTTCCCACAATAAGTTGTTTGAATTTTGGCCCATTCTTCCTGACAGAGCTGGTGTAACTGAGTCAGGTTTGTAGGCTTCCTTGCTCGCACACACTTTTTCAGTTTACATTTACATCATTTAGCAGACGCTCTTATCCAGAGCGACTTACAGGAGCAATTAGGGTTAAGTGCCTTGCTCAAGGGCACATCAACAGATTTTTCACCTAGTCGGCCCGGGGATTAGAACCAGCGACCTTTGGGTTACTGGCACAACGCTCTTAACCACTAAGCTACCTGCCGCTAAGCTATCTGCCTACACATTTTCTATAGGATTGAGGTCAGGGCTTTGTAATGGCCACTCCAATACTTTGACTTTGTTGTCCTTAAGCCATTTTGCCACAATTTTGGAAGTATGCTTGGGGTCATTGTCCATTTGGAAGACCCATTTGCGACCAAGCTTTAACTTCCTGACTGATGTCTTGAGATGTTGCTTCAATATATCCACATCATTTTCCTTCCTCATGATGCCATCTGTTTTGTGAAGTGCACCAGTCCCTCCTGCAGCAAAGCACCCCCACAGCATGATGCTGCCACCCCCGTGCTTCACGGTTGGGATGGTGTTCTTCGGCTTGCAAGCAGCCCCCTTTTTCCTCCAAACATAACGATGGACATTATGGCCAAACAGTTCTATTTTTGTTTCATCAGACCAGAGGACATTTCTCCAGAAAGTACGATCTTTGTCCCCATGTGCAGTTGCAAACCGTAGTCTGGCTTTTTTATGGCGGTTTTGGAGCAGTGGCTTCTTCCTTGCTGAGCGGCCTTTCAGGTTATGTCGATATAGGACTCGTTTTACTGTGGATATAGATACTTTTGTACCTGTTTCCTCCAGCATGTTCACAAGGTCCTTTGCTGTTATTCTGGGATTGGTTTGCACTTTCCGCACCAAAGTACGTTCATCTCTAGGAGACAGAACGCGTCTCCTTCCTGAGCGGTATGACGGCTGCGTGGTCCCATGGTGTTTATACTTGCATACTATTGTTTGTACAGATGAACGTAGTACCTTCAGGCGTTTGAAAATTGCTCCCAAGGATGAACCAGACTTTCTGAGGTCTTGGCTGATTTCTTTTGATTTTCCCATGATGTCAAGGCACTGAGTTTGAAGGTAGGCCTTGAAATACATCCACAGGTACACCTCCAATTGACTCAAATGATGTCAATTAGCCTATCAGAAGCTTCTAAAGGCATGACATCATTTTTTAAAGGCTCAGTCAACTTAGTGTATGTAAACTTCTGACCCACTGGAATTGTGATACAGTGAATTATAAGTGAAATAATCTGTCTGTAAACAATTGTTGGAAAAATTACTTGTGTCATGCACAAAGTAGATGTCCTAACGGACTTGTCAAAACTATAGTTTGTTAACAAGAAATTTGTGGAGTGGTTGAAAAACGAGTTTTAATGACTCCAACCTATGTGTATGTAAACTTCCGACTTCAACTGTACATGACTCCGATCCCTTAAAATCACAAAATCATTTTAGCTTCTGTTTTCTTTGCTGCCTCTGAGAATGCCTGGGCAATGTTTTTTCACTCCTGTTCAGATATGAGTATATCAGGGCCTTTACATTTTCTTTTTTCTGAATAAGAAAATAAGAATTTCAATAGATTAAGTATTTTAATGAATTAATGAATAGTAATTTCAATGGGTGGAATGTTTTTACTGTAACCTTTCATTGAAACCACGTTTTGTATGTGGGCTACAAATGAATGATGAATGGACACAAATGTTATAAAATAAAGCTGCAGTACATTGTCCTTGTTTTTACATGGTAATTATTTCAAATGTTAATGGTGGACCAATTTACCTTTTTTGTTGAGCTCAGTTTTGTTTTGCATCATTGTATTTGTTTGAATCAAAATAACCGATCACAGATACAAATAGTCAGCGAGTTCAAATTAACACTTGTGTGCGACTTGCGAGGTGTGTTTGTATGTTGAAGAGAAAGGATGTGTGTTTCTGTGCAGTGGGATTAGTGAAACAGGTTATTATCGCTGCAAAGGTCGAGAGCCATGCGTCCTCCGAAACACGACCCTACCAAGCCGCACTGCTTCTCGACACACTGCTCGCTTAACTCGGAAGCCAGCCGCACCAATGTGTTGGAGGAAACACCATACAACTGGCGACACGAGTCAGCGTGCATGTGCCCGGCCCGCCACAAGGAGTCGCTAGAGCGCGAGGGGACAACAACATCCCGGCCTGCCAAACCCTCCCCTAACCCGGACAACAATGGGCCAATTGTGCGCCGCCTCATGGGCCAATTGTGCGCCCAGACAGTGGAGGATGCAGCAGATGTACATGCAGAGTTGTAAGGTGTTCACCACTGTCTTCTCCTCATAAGGTGAGTGCCACCTGCAATCCTCTCTGGCGCCGGATGTATCACGTTTCTCAAGTGTAGGAGAGCTACATAAGAATCAGTTTTGCCTTGTAGATCATCACAATAAATAAGAATGCAAGAACAGGAAGTACCTGATCTTAAAGTACTCTGAGACTCTGGAGATTCTCTTACACTACCAGTCAAAAGTTTGGACACACCTACTCATTCAAGGGTTTTTCTTTATTTTTTATTATTTTCTACATTGTAGAATAATAGTGAAGACATCAAAACTAAGAAATAACACATATGGAATCATATAGTAACAAAAAAGTGTTAAACAAATCAAAATATATTTTATATTTGAGATTCTTCAAATAGCCACCCTTTGCCTTGATGACAGCTTTGCACACTCTTGGTATTCTCTCAACCAGCTTCATGAGGTAGTCACCTGGAATGAATTTTCAAAAATTTAATTTGTGGAATTTATTTCCTTCTTAATGCGTTTGAGCCAATCAGTTGTGTTGTGACAAGGTAGGGGGTATACAGAAGATAGCCCTATTTGGTAAAAGACCAAGTCCATATTATGGCAAGAACAGCTCAAATAAGCAAAGGGAAATGACAGTCCATCATTACTTTAAGACATGAAGGTCAGTCAATACGGAACATTTCAAGAACTTTGAAAGTTTCTTCAAGTGCAGTCACAAAAACCATCAAGCGCTATGATGAAACTGGCTCTCATGAGGACCGCCACAGGAATGGAAGACCCAGAGATACCTCTGCTGCAGAGGATAAGTTCATTAGAGTTATCAATCAGCCTCAGAAATTGCAGCCCAAATAAATGCGTCAGAGTTCAAGTCACAGACACATCTCAACATCAACTGTTCAGAGGGGACTGTGTGAATCAGGCCTGAATTGCTGTAAAGAAACCACTACTAAAGGCCACTAATAAGAAGAAGAGAACTGCTTGGGCCAAGAAACACGAGCAATGGACATTAGACCGGTGGAAATTTGTCCTTTGGTCTGGAGTCCAAATTGGACATTTTTGGTTCCAACCGCCGTGTCTTTGTGTGACGCGATTTGGGTGAATGGGTGATTTCCGCATGTGTAGTTTCCACCGTAAAGCATGGAGGAGGAGGTGTTATGGTGTGGGGGTGCTTTGCTGGTGACACTGTCTGTGATTGATTTAGAATTCAAGGCACACTTAACCAGCATGGCTACCACAGCATTCTGCAGTAATACGCTATCCCATCTGGTTTGGGACTATCATTTGTTTTTCAACAGGACAATGACCCAACCTCCAGGCGGTGTAAGGGCTATTTTACCAAGAAGTAGAGTGATGGAGTGCTGCATCAGATGATCTAGCCTCCACAATCCCCAGACCTCAACCCAATTGAGATGGTTTGGGATAAGTCGGACCGCAGAGTGAAGGAAAAGCAGCCAACAAGTGCTCAGCATATGTGGGAACTCCTTCAAGACTGTTGGAAAATCATTCCAGGTGAAGCTGGTTGAGAGAATGCCAAGAGTATGCAAAGCTGTCATCAAAATTAAGAAAAACCCTTGAATGAGTAGATGTGTCCAAACTTTTGACTGGTACTGTATGTGCTAGTCTCATGTTGTCATACTTTCCGGGTCTTTATTGCGGTTATTCTTGTGCATAGAGATTAATTGACTTGCTTTTTAAGGATATTGTCATTAACTGTTTTTCGGTAGACTATCATAGTTTTGCTTTCATTTTGACTAACAGCTCTATATGACTTCATATCTAAATGTCTCAATTTTTTATCAGCTTGCAGAGCAAGAACAAGATACAGGCTTAGGGAGGCAGAGAAGGTATGTTAATGATTTCTCATTGATAGAGCGTCATGTATAGCAAGTCGCAACCAGAACATCCAATTTATCACAATTCCAGATGTGACCGATCCAGAGTGTCAGGGTGATGTTCTGCATAGGACCAAGATGTGTTGTCATTTAAACTAGAGGAAGAGAGCAAAAACATTTATGGATGATAAGATGAACACAGTGAAAAGTGAAAACAGTATATAGTGGAGTATAGTAGATCTACAAGAAGTAAAAGTCAGAGAAGAGAAAATAATTGCTTTTGCAAGATTAGTCAGGAGAAGATGTGATTGGTTGATAAAACAGGTGAGGGTGGACTGTCAGCAGAAAGTGACATAAGGGAATGACTGAGGGAAGCAGTGTTGCTCCCTATTGTGTGGTTTAGCTTATATTCCTCCAGGCAGGATTTGACCCCCTCTCCCTTTTCCACAGTTAATGTCTATCTATACACTCTTAGAATCTATCTATACACTCTTAGAAAAAAGGGTTACGAAAGGGCTCTTCGGCTGTCCCCATAGGAGAACCCTCTTTTTGGTTCCAGATAGAACCCTTTTGGGTTCCATGTAGAACCCTCTGAAAAGGGATCTTCATGGAACCCAAAAGGGTTCTACCTGGAACCATAAATGGTTCTTCAAATGGTTCTCCAATGGACACAGCCGAATAACCATTTTAGGTTCTAGATACAGTGGCTTGCGAAAGTATTCAACCCCCTTGGCATTTTTCCTATTTTGTTGCCTTACAACCTGGAAATAAAATAGATTTTTTGGGGGTTTGTGTCATTTGATTTACACAACATGCCTGCCACTTTGAAGATGCAAAATACTTTTTTTTGTGAGACAAACAAGAAACAAGACAAAAAAACAAAATTTGAGTGTGCATAACTATTCACCCCCCCAAAGTCAATACTTTGTAGAGCCACCTTTTGCAGCAATTACAGCTGCAAGTATCTTGGGGTATGTCTCTATAAGCTTGGCACATCTGGCAACTGGGATTTTTGCCCATTCTTCAAGGCAAAACTGCTCCAGCTCCTTCAAGTTGGTTGGGTTCCGCTGGTGTACAGCAATCTTTAAGTCATACCACAGATTCTCAATTGGATTGAGGTCTGGGCTTTGACTAGGCCATTCCAAGACATTTAAATGTTTCCCCTTAAACCACTCGAGTGTTGCTTTAGCAGTATGCTTAGGGTCATTGTCCTGCTGGAAGGTGAACCTCTGTCCCAGTCTCAAATCTCTGGAAGACTGAAACAGGTTTCCCTCAAGAATTTCCCTGTACTTAGCGCCATCCATCATTCCTTTAATTCTGACCATTTTCCCAGTCCCTGCCGATGAAAAACATCCCCACAGCATGATGCTGCCACCACCATGCTTCACTGTGGGGATGGTGTTCTCAGGCTGATGAGAGGTGTTGGGTTTGCGCCAGACATAGCGTTTTCCTTGATGGCCAAAAAGCTCAATTTTAGTCTCATCTGACCAGAGTACCTTCTTCCATATGTTTGGGGAGTCTCCCATGTGCCTGTTGGTGAACACCAAACGTGTTTGCTTATTTTTTTCTTTAAGCAATGGCTTTTTTCTGGCCACTCTTCCGTAAAGCCCAGCTCTGTGGAGTGTACGGCTTAAAGTGGTCCTATGGACAGATACTCCAATCTCCGCTGTGGAGCTTTGCAGCTCCTTCAGGGTTATCTTTGGTGTCGTTGTTGCCTCTCTGATTAATGCCCTCCTTGCCTGGTCCGTGAGTTTTGGTGGGCGGCCCTCTCTTGGCAGGTTTGTTGTGGTGCCATATTCTTTCCATTTTTTTATAATGGATTTAATGGTGCTCCGTGGGATGTTCAAAGTTTCTGATATTTTTTTATAACCCAACCCTGATCTGTACTTCTCCACAACTTTGTCCCTGACCTGTTTGGAGAGCTCCTTGGTCTTCATGGTGCCGCTTGCTTGGTGGTGCCCCTTGCTTAGTGGTGTTGCAGACTCTGGGGCCTTTCAGAACAGGTGTGTATATATACTGAGATCATGTGACACTTAGATTGCACACAGGTGGACTTTATTTAACTAATTATGTGACTTCTGAAGGTAATTGGTTGCACCAGATCTTATTTAGGGGCTTCATAGCAAAGGGGGTGAATACATATGCACGCACCACTTTTCGGTTATATATTTTTTGAATTTTTTGAAACAAGTTATTTTTTTCATTTCACTTCACCAATTTGGACTATTTTGTGTATGTCCATTACATGAAATCCAAATAAAAATCCATTTAAATTACAGGTTGTAATGCAACAAAATAGGAAAAACGCCAAGATGGATGAATACTTTTGCAAGGCACTGTAGCACCTTTTTTTCTAAGAGTGTATATAGCTCTCAACGGGTTAATTAAAGGAGATCAACTCCAGAGAACCTTGGACTGTTGACAGACATGAGGAACAGGAGACCGAGAGACTCCGTATCCCTCTCTTTGGCTAGTCTTCAGTAACCATTCTTATCTAACTTCTGTGCTCATAAACTGTACTGTCACTAACTACTGTTTGTAGAGCATATTCTGTTGGAGAGTCTTATTTACATGTAGTCTACTACTACATATTGAATGGCAATGAAAATCCTGAATGTGTTTAGTACTGACCCAGTTGTTAACGTATAAGCTCAGTTGTTAACATACTTACTTCATGTTACACACATAGACACTCAACCATGCAAATTGGCTGGGTTATTATTTATTTAGACATCACACATTATAGTCGTACTCTTACCCAGACATCATACACTCTCACTAAATCACATCCAATATCACACACATCAACCTACTCAGATCTACTACACACATATCTTGACTCAATTTTATAACATCTGTGGCATTGGCTCACAGGAAAACAGGCAAGGGAATAAAAAAATATTGCTAGAATCGGTTTCTTGAATTCTAAACATCAGACATTTGAAATCTCTAATTTTGACAGTCATAATACCTCTTATGGCAGTAACTTTACAAGCACTAATTATGGTCAGTTTAGACTGAGAATAGTATCTAGTTATGGTAAGGGGTGAAATAAGTATAGCCGGTTATAATTGTAAAAGTTTAGCAGATTATAGAAAAAGAAGATCAGTCTTTACGTGGCTAAAATAAAAGGAATGTAACATATACTGTTTACAGGAAACTCACTCTACATCCTTAGATGAAGTCATGGACAAAGGAACTCAAAAGGTGTGATGATATTAATTATTTTTAAGTGGATGAAAAACAGATTTGGCTCATTAATCTATATGGTCCAAATCAGGATGATCCATTCTTCTTCGAAAATGTTTATACCAATTTATTGAACTTACAGGCAACAAATTATCAAATAATTATGGTGGGAGACTATAATACAGTGTTAAGTACCTCAATGGACTGTAAAGGAAATCACTCTACAAACTATCGTCACCGTGCCCTTAAGGAAATCATAAATATTATGGACACATTAGAAATAGTGGATATTTGTAGCCTAAAAAACCCTGTCCTAGTGAGATATACATGGAGGAGACTTAATCAAGCTAGTCGTCTTGACTACTTTCTTGTCTCTTTCTCTCTTGCATCAAAGGTAAAAAAAGTATTGATAGGAGACAGAATGCGATCGGATCATCTAATTGGCCTTCACATAACTCTTACAGAATTTCCACGTGGACGGGGATAATGGACATTTAATCAAAGTCTACTGGAGGACAATTTATTTTTTACTAAGACAAAATTATTTATAACTGAATTTTTCCAGTACAATATAGGTTCAGCAAATCCCCTTGTTGTTTGTGATACCTTTTAAATGTACCTTCAGAGGTCATTCAATTCAATATTCATCAATATTAAAAAAGCCGTTTCTGTCTAAAGAGACAAGACTAACAAGGGAAATACATGAACTAATAGTTAGGTAGATAGCAATAAAAACTATCCTATAGAGATACAAAATAAGTTAACTGTAATTATTAAATAAAGCAAACTGGATGGAATATGGAGAAAAATTTACCAAATTCTTCCTGAATAAAGACGGAGTCATCTATGATTCTCCGAATTATATTTTAAAAGAGGAAGCTAAATATTTTAAGCAGATGTTTTCTTTTCCATCTCATCCTCACCCTCTGAATGACGATTAATGTAAGGAATTATTTCCCCCCCAAACATTTTTTACAAAAAGATCAGTGCGAAGGCCAAATTACAGAGGAAGAACAACAACAACAAAAAATCTCCCCAATTTCATGATATCCAATTGCAATCCAGTCTCATTGCTGCAACACCCCAACGGGCTCGGGAGAGGCAAAGGTAGAGTCATGCGTCCTCTGAAACATGACCCACCAAACCACGCTCCTTAACACCGGCCAGCTTAACCCGGAAGCCAACCACACCATTGTGTCAGAGGAAACACCATTCAACTGATGAGAAATCAGCCTGCAGGTGCCCAGCCTGTCACAAGGAGTCGCTAGAGTGCGATGGACTAAAACCTAATTATGATAAGTGTACAATATTACATATTGGATCTTTAATAAATACAACTTTTACATTACCCTGCAGTTTACCTATAAAATGGGCTGATGGTGAAGTAGACATACTTGGTATTCATATCACAAAATATATAAATGAGCTCTCCACAATCAAGTTCAATAGAAAACTGCTAAAAATAGACAAGATCCAGCAACCATGGAGAGGTAAATACCTGTCTATTTATGGAAAAATTGCACTGATTAACTCCTTAGTCATAACTCAGTTTATTCACTTACTTATGGCGCTGCCTACTCCTGATGATTAGTTTTTCAAATCATATGAGCAAAAAATATTTCGCTTTATCTGGGATGCTAAACCAGACAAGATCAAGCATGCCTATCTATATAATGAATATGAACTGGGTGGGTTGAGATTATTAAATATAAAAGCACTAAACCTCTCTCTAAAAGCTTTACTTATACAAAAGTTTTACTTGAACCCTAAATGGTTCTCAAGTAGATTACTAAGAAAAGCTCATCCATTGTTTAAACATGGCCTTTTTGCCTTTGTGCAGATTGCCATGTCTCATTTTCGATTAATTGAAAATGAAACCTTTTTCAAAGTATCTCTCTTTTTCAAACAAGCATTGCAGAGCTGATTACAATTTCAATTTCATCCCCCTGAAAAGATAGAACAAATATTACAACAAATATTATGGCTGAACTCAAATGTGCTGGTTGATAAAATACCTGTATTTATGGGAAAAGGGTATTTCATTTTTAAATGATATTGTAAATTGGAATGGTATAGTTATGTCTTTCATGGAGTTATCAGAATTGTATGGGAAGGTTGCTCAATCCAAGATTACAACCAATTGATTACAGCATTACCCCAAAAATGGAGGAGGCAGGTGGCAGCGGGAAGAGTTAGGGAACTGGTCTGTCTGCCCAATATAAAGGATCAAAACTGGCAAAGGAATAAAAATAGTTTAAATAGGAAAGTGTACCAGTTTCCTTTGAGGACCAGGATGTTGACAGCTGTGCCATACAGATAGCAAAATAGTTGGGAAGAGATTTCTGATGTACCGATTCCATGGTACAGGGTGTATGAGTTGATATATAAAATGACGCAAGATTCAAGACTTCGTGCTTTTCAGCTAAAATGATTGTACAGAATTCTTGCCACCAACAAAATGTTGAATATTTGGGGCATACAATCATCGCAGCTCTGCAGATTTTGTTGTGAGGATACAGAGTCGATAGACCATTTGTTTTGGTATTGCCCTCAGGTAGCATGTTTCTGGTCTCAGGTTCAGGAATGGCTGAAAAAGCATAACATGAATCTAAAATTGACTCTAGAAATAGCATTGTTGGGAGATCTGGAGAGACCTGGTCAGTCAATTACTAATATACTAATAGTCTTAGTAAAATTATTTATCTTCAACTCGCAATCTGTGGATTCTACTCGATTAGATAGATTAAAATTGTATGTTAAACATCACAGCATGTAGCATTGTTACATCTAATGCCTGTTTGCCTGAGGCTGATGCCGTGCAGGTGTTTGTACGCGTGTACACATACATATACACACACTCTCATTCAAACGCACACAGGTGCACATCCAGTGGGGAGAACAAGTATTTGATAGTCCCTCCCAACTTTTATCATGTCTATTTCTTGGTGCAAACCACCCTTCATTTTAAGGTTCCTCATCCAGAGATTTGCACTAAAAAGAGATTTCAACCATGTTTTTACAGTCTAAAACTTACCATGTAGATAGAATATAGCCTACTGCCAATTAACACAACATAAATAAACCCTCCCAACTAATTGTTGGACAAAACCTTGATGATGTAGTCATGGAAGTAGACCAGGTGGTCTAATTTTGGCATGTCTGACATTGTTCTGTTTGTGTTTTCAGAGTGATGATCATGAGCCAGTAAAAGCTAATCCAAGCTTGTAAGGTGAGAACATCTTATCCTATCCCACCCCAGCTCCTTCCTATTCAACAAACCTGAGCCAAAATCCCATAGAGGGGAAATAGTGTATTTTCTTTGTACCTCCTATAATGTCCTTGAAGTGGTATGAATAGAGGATTCAATTTAATTTACTTCAGTTGATTGTAGTTTTCCTCAGTATAGTCATTTGTTTAACAGTTTTAAATATGAAAAAAACTTCTAGAAATTGGGTTACAGAGAATCAACAAGAGGGCCTCTGTGTTTGTGTCTCCCTCTTTATGTATGTAGGGGTTGTAGTACTCAACATTTCCCCAGGCTTGGGAAAGAGGGCCTATTCCTGGCTCTGGGACACAAGGCCTCCTCAGGGTCAGGCTCAGCCCACAGCTCCCCCAGCCTGCTGCACCCTGTGCTGTCCAAGGGTCACCGGATGAGGAGTGACACCTAGGGACTGGGAGATATCAATTGCTTCATCAATGGCTCCATCAATGTAGCATTCAAACCCGACTGATTGTTTTACTTCCACGACCCTTCACCGAATGCGAACACATTCGGGGCCGTCTGATTGGTCCAGAAACCGATGGGTTGAGCCAGAGCCAGAACACACGTGGGTAGAGTGGCGGTTTGAAAATGTGTCATTGGCTTTGATTATGATTGGTTAGAGACGATCCAATGACAAACTATTTTTGTACAACGTCCTTGTGCCCCTTGTCACCACAAACGACTTCAATGATGGCAGTCTCAGACTAAAGTATGTAGCGAATGACAGAGCAGCGGAATAATTAAGTGTGAGCCATCAGACTAAAGCAAAGGCACTTTTTCTGTCAGTCTTCTTTTCTACAGTTAATAGCCATACGTGATCCCCTATTTGATCCCCTAATTGTTAATCAATTGTTATTTGCACTGTTGCTTCACTTTAATTATATTGTATATATTCTATTTTTATAAAATACATTTTAAAGATACATCGTTGTTTGCAACTATACATTCAGTATTCAACATGATTCACTGATTAAGTGTTACAAATTAAGATCAGGTGGGGTTTTGTTCAGCAGTAAAACAGCATTAACACCTTCAGATGTCCAATATAAATATTATTTTGGATGAGAAAATCTTCAAAAGCTTCTGCGCAACACATTAAAGAGGTACCAATTCCAATTTCTCTGCACCTTTAATGCAGAAAACCTTCATTAAATGCCTACACCTTTCTCTTGCTACAGTATCCATCATATACAGATGAATCTCATATAGTGCAATCTCAACAGAATTATTGTCACGGATCCCCCCGGTACTGCTGCTCATTCCGTTCACCAGCTCCGGAGGTCTACCTCACCGGCCTTCTAGGCGTCACAGATCTGGTTCATTACCACCAACCCCGGACTGTCTTGTCTCATTACGCACACCTGGTTCCCATTTCCCCTGATTAGTATGTGAATATATGTGCCCTCTGTTACCCATTGTCCTGGTGGATTATTGTCCCATGTCCGTTGGTCTCGTGAGTACCATGTATTGTGCTCTTGTTATTACGGGTCTCGTCCCTTGTATTGTTTAGAGGTTTACACTTCAGTCTTTTGTTTGGTTTAAATCCCTGTTATATATATATCTATATATATATATATACAGTGAGGGAAAAAGTATTTGATCCCCTGCTGATTTTGTACGTTTGCCCACTGACAGTCTATAATTTTAATGGTAGGTTTATTTGAACAGTGAGAGACAGAATAACAAAAAAATCTAGAAAAACGCAAAGCACCCCCAAAGCATAATGCTTCCACCTCCATGTTTGACGGTGGGGATGGTGTTCTTGGGGTCATAGACAGCATTCCTCCTCCTCCAAACACGGCGAGTTGAGTTGATGCCAAAGAGCTCCATTTTGGTCTCATCTGACCACAACACTTTCACCCAGTTCTCCTCTGAATCATTCAGATGTTCATTGGCAAACTTCAGACGGGCCTGTATATGTGCTTTCTTGAGCAGGGGGACCTTGCGGGCGCTGCAGGATTTCAGTCCTTCACGGCGTAGTGTGTTACCAATTGTTTTCTTGGTGACTATGGTCCCAGCTGCCTTGAGATCATTGACAAGATCCTCCTGTGTAGTTCTGGGCTGATTCCTCACCGTTCTCACGATCATTGCAACTCCACGAGGTGAGGTCTTCCATGGAGCCCCAGGCCGAGGGAGATTGACAGTTATTTTGTGTTTCTTCCATTTGCGAATAATCGCACCAAGCTGCTTGGCGATGGTCTTGTAGCCCATTCCAGCCTTGTGTCGGTCTACAATCTTGTCCCTGACATCCTTGCAGAGCTCTTTGGTCTTGGCCATGGTGGAGAGTTTGGAATCTGATTGATTGCTTCTGTGGACAGGTGTCTTTTATGCAGGTAACAAACTGAGATTAGAGCACTCCCTTTAAGAGTGTGCTCCTAATCTCAGCTCGTTACCTGTATAAAAGACACCTGGGAGCCATAAATCTTTCTGATTGAGAGGGGGTCAAATACTTATTTCCCTCATTAAAATGCAACTCAATTTATAACATTTTTGACATGCGTTTTTCTGGATTTTTTGTTGTTATTCTGTCTCTCACTGTTCAAATAAACCTACCATTAAAATTATAGACTGATCATTTCTTTGTCAGTGGGCAAATGTACAAAATCAGCAGGGGATCAAATACTTTTTTCCCTCACTGTATATATATACACACACACGTGTTTGTTTTGGGCTTCGTCCCCGTCGTTGTTCATGACGTACCTTGTGTTGGGTGGAGAAAATAAAACCCCTATTGCGTATTCCTGCACCTGTCTTCAAATCCTTATACAACGTGACAATTATGGTCTTCAAGATTTAAATTTATGAATTTCTCTTCATATTTACATTTTAAATAATAAGTGCAAATGGACCACATTCAGAATAAGGTTTTTACATAGAAATATTTAAGTATGGTAAGTACCAGTATGTAAGTACCATTGGCTACATGTGGTCATGTAATTTTCATATCAACCTCTAAGCGAAAACAGACAAATAAATAATACAGCTGGTTGTTTTGTGTGAATCCATGGACACATTTTTTTTTAGGAAATCTGATGTGTTCTACCTACAGTAAGATTGTCTAGTAGTATTATACATCTGGGTAAAAATTATCTGAGTGACTGTTCACTAGCTTGGTCCCAGATCTGTTTGTGCTCTCTTGCCAACTCAGTGTCAAGCCAGACAGCACAAAAAGTAGGACCAGGCTAACTGTTAGCTACTAAGTAGTGTTGAGGTCCTGTCAGAGCACCAAGGTTCTGGAGGCACAGCCAGGTGTCTGGGAGCTAGGTCCTGTCAGAGCACCACGGTTCTGGAGGCACAGCCAGGTGTCTGGGAGCTAGGTCCTGTCAGAGCACCAAGGTTCTGGAGGCACAGCCAGGTGTCTGGGAGCTAGGTCCTGTCAGAGCACCACGGTTCTGAAGGCACAGCCAGGTGTCTGGGAGCTAGGTCCTGTCAGAGCAACAAGGTTCTGGAGGCACAGCCAGGTGTCTGGGAGCTAGGTCCTGTCAGAGCACCAAGGTTCTGGAGGCACAGCCAGGTGTCTGGGAGCTAAGGAACTGTCTGGCCTGCTCAGCTACGATCATCTGGTCATCAGTCTTCCCAAATGCCACAGCCTCCCACTCACAGCTCACCTGAAACGACAACACATTTGTCCAATAAGAAACACTTGTTTTTGTTTTCCGTTGCTAAATGTTTTGCTACGATGTGCACTAATAAATACAACCCAGTCAACAAGCAGTCAAACACTCATGAGAAACACAGGAACTTAGAATAAAGTTCAGTGTCTTTCAGAAAGCAAACAATGCTGGATAAATTCCATTTCTATGAGCTGGTTGCTACTGTGAGTGAGGAAAAAAAGCAACTGTTGCACCTGTGATATTATGCTCATCGTACAAATCTCTGACATTTCATTTAATTCAACTGTGATGTTTCCTTCTTAAAAATACTAGGGAGTTCAATGACTTGGGGATTTCCTGATATTCTCAGACGTCTCTCTTGACTCACCTCTGATTGGCTGTATGCAGCGTCTGGGTGTAGAGGAGGGATCCGGATCAGATCGGGGTTGCCATCTCTCCTGATGGCGACGGTGTTGTGGGGCAGGTAACATCATGGCTCCTCTCTCCCTGGTCCTGCTATGGGGGACAGGGAGTGTTACCAGCTCCTCACAGCCCAGCATTGATGACCTCAGGGGGGCATTGGTCATCAGGCTCTCCCCATGGATCTGAGAGAGAGACCTGTTTTACAGTACTGTTTCATTCTTCAATCCTCTCCTGTGTTTCCATGTACATCACCTCTCACACTAGTTTGCCACCCTCATCTACAACAGTCTGTATGAGTCTCATTTTCAGTGTTTCTGATGTTAACTTGAATACTGAATGATCTTCTCACTAATCCTCTCCTCTCACATTGAGGTGTTCTTGGGAGTAGAGTTGAGCACTCTGGCAGTCCTTACTCCAGGGTTCCACAGCCAGGGATTTCCTAACTCTCCTGGACGATGCGTCAACCTGGGTTATAAAACATGGAATGGATAGGACTGTAACATTGATTTAATTCCATCTATGTTTTATACTCATATTTATTGGACAGCACTTTGAAGTCATTACCTCTCATGTTCTATTTAGTCTCTAGTGCTTGTTTTTTGTTTGTTGAATGTGTCTGAAGCACAGCTATAACCCTGACATAATTGCCCTAAGGGGACAAATAAAGTTATTTGAATTGAATTACTTCATAATTACTGGGTACAAATCTCTATGGATGATTATGGGGTTAGGATACCTCATGTTTCCAGGAGGAGCAGAAGCTAGCCTGTGTCTCTCCATGAATTAATATATCCACCTTATTCTGCTCTCAGCACCTCTTCCTCCAGGTAGGCCAGGGACTGGGGCTGCTGCATCTAACAGAACACACACACACACACACACACAGAAGCATGGGCAAGGGCACACACAGACACTCAGGTACGGTTGCAGAGTACAGCATCCCCTCACACACTGAACACAATACAATACACCAAACAGACTGAAGACATTAAAAGGTGTCATTAATGTGTTATAATAAACATACCATCATTTTCAACTGGCCCTGCATCTTTTCTTGGGTGGCCGTGGCAATCTTGAAGGGCGTTGGAGTTAGTGGCATGGGAAGCATGACGGCTTTACCAGCCTTGGGGGTCCTGAACATTTGTAACACCGACAGTACATGTATGGTGTATATGAGAACTTCTGGATGTAATGAAATATCAACACAGAACTGCCCTAGAAAACATACTTACCCAGCATTCTCTTTCCGATGCTTGTGTGTTAAGTCCTTGTGGAGGGGGGTGGTGTTGGCACGTTTGTGACCACGCGCTGGGGTGGACGTCAGAGCCGGGTTGTCTAGAGTCAAATCCTCAACTTCAGACACGTTGAAAAACTACAGAGAGAAACAGACAGAACCATCAAGTAAATAGGGATTTATAGTTTTTGCACCATGTACTTATATAATAAATAATATAATAATAATAATAACATAATATTATTATTATTATTATTATTATTATTATTATTATTATTATATTATTATTATATCATATATCACAAACGTACTCTGCTGTATTTCACAAACACACTTTAATATCATAGATCAGTGGTTTGCATAATGGTATTAGATTAGACATTATTTGAACAGGAAATCCTACCTGGGAGGGAGAGAATGGCAGTGCTTTGACAGGAGTGAGCCTAGGTGAGGAGGCGCTGTTGTCCAAAAAGGAGGTGCTGTGACACTCACTGGCAGGGGACTGCTCCCCCCTCACCCTCCTCCTCCTCCTCTTCAGGATGGAGGGAGGTGTGCTCAGCATGGTCAAGGTGGGTGAAGAGGCAGGCATCAGCTCAGTGTAGCTCTTACTCAGGTCAATTATGGCTGAGTCATCAAAATGGTAGCTAGCTCCTTCTGGCATCGCCACCTGGGACACAGACGCCATCACTTCCTGTTTCAGGGGTGAGGTCATTTCCTTCAGGCTGAAACTGGTAAACTCGCTCCAAGCCACTGGGTCCTACAGGGTCAGACCAGACAGAATGGGATATTAATGACATAAACGTGATTATAACACAATGACTATCACTAACTGTATTTGATTGTTAACCAGAATTATACAACCTAACAGTGTATGTTCAATAAACTCAATCATGACACAGTTCCTTGGAGGAAGAAACTGAGCCAGTGGTCTGTCTGAGTCCCAAATGGCACCCTATTCCATATACAGTGTACTACTTTTACCAGGGCCCATAGTTTTACAGTTTTACAATCAACATGACAAAGAGACAGGAGGACAAAGAGCAGAAATGTCACGAACAGGAAGACTAGAGGAACACTGACTGAGTCTATGAGCTTCAGGGTCTCTGCAAACTCAGGGATGGTTTGTAGGGAGTGGAGGACAGCGTTGGTCTCCACGGTCAGGATCCTGCTGGGATGTAGACAGCCGAGCCATGGCCCTCCATACTTTGGTGTCCCAAGCTGCTCAGGGTCGTGTTGGTCAGGCAGTCGTCTGTCAGACTGCTGGAGCAGCTGGAGTAGTGACACTGAGTGCTATGAAGCGGGAGGAAGCGAGAGGTCAGGGAAAGGTTAGCTCTGGTCCAGGGTGTTACATGCAGCTTGCTGATGCTGAAGGCTCAGCGTAAGCAAGCCGTACGTAATGCCCTGGACCAGAGCTAGGGGAAGGTCAGAACCAGAGATGAGTAGGGATGTGAGGGCCAGGAGTTTCCCAGATTAAATAATCTGCCAGGGAAAAACTCTTGGCCCTAACCACGAGACGTACATTTACCAATATAAATGTAATGAGACTAAGGGTGGACATGAGCAGGAGCCTCAGTTTCATTCCAAAACTTTAACATGAACTGTGCATTTTTGCACAGCAGTGAAAATCTACATGATTTTCAATAGAGGTCCACTTCTATCCAAAGAGGCCTCACAGGTGTTTTGAACAGCTAGCCAGGGTGCCAGTCTGATTCTGCCCTGCCAACTCCTCATGCAACTGTCATGCCAATTGTCATGTTTGGCTTAATCTCCCGTGGGTAGATTCTGCGTGTAGACCGAAAGAATCTGCCAGGACTGAATGGGATTATCAGGATTGGGCGAAGGCGGTGCTTGAACTGCTTCGCCTCGAGTGCTTAGTGCGTGTGCCCACATGGATGGGAAGGGGGGGGGGGGCTTTGGCTGAGAGTTTCATTTTGCGCGGGTGGTGACTTAGTTTTTGCCGGAACGGTCAATTTCTAACACAGAAGTTGATCACGCAGCTGACCAAATTACACATGATTTTACCTCTAGGTTAACCAAGATTATGTTTGGTTTGATAATGACAACAATGGAGTTGGCAAGAGCAGAAACAGATGAACAGCCACTGCTACTATGATAAGCTGTTAATGATGACTCACTGCTAGATGCTGCAGTATGAAGCAGGGAGGGATGGTAGCAGCTAGGAGGGGCAGCTAACCGGAGGTGAGTGAGATGGAGGATGGGGAGGGTGGTGGGGCTGTGTTCTAGAGCGTACTACACTATTGACTACACATACAAGGGTTCTGTCTTACACATGAAGCTGCCCGTCTCCTGACTTCACTCTTGGCTGCCATAAGGAGCAGCTCGAGTTCCTTAATTCTCTACTCTTTGTTGGGAGAGCCATCAGTGAACAACTCCTGGGGTACACGTAGCCTGGGAGAGATTGGAGGTCAGGAAAAGGAAAAACAGCTAATTTACTCATTTACAAGTCTTATTCCTCTCTTATCTTACAATGGATGCTGAATTACAGAGGAGCTACTGTACGATGGTGGTAGGGAAGGGGTTCACTTGCAACATGGTTAAGCTAAGCTGAGTGAGTGCAGAGAGGGGACACTCACTGGGTCAAAGTAAGAGGTTTCAGGAACACTGTCCATGTACTGGCCATCCAACAAGCCAAGGGAATATCCTAAAATCTACCAAAACATACATTCACAAGACAAACAACATTTGTGTCATAAAATGAACAAACAGTTTGGGATTGATTTCATCCTGATTTCAGTGGTGATTTGTAAAAATCATAGATTTCAGTGGTGACCGGTAAAAATCATAGATGTGTGCTCAGTGATCACCTTTGTGGGGATAGTCATGACATAATGATTCTGGCTCCGCAGCAGTCCCTTAGAGGAGCAGGAGGACTTGTTCCTTCTTGATGGGAGCCTGGGTCTTGTAGACCTGCGTCGGGACGTCCTGCAGGTAGCCCTCATGCTCCACCTTCCTACACATGGTGGAGTTTTTATTTTGTATGTTTTCTTTTTTTTTGTCATTTAGCAGACACTCTTATCCAGAGCGACTTACAGGAGCAATTAGGGCTATCGACAGATCTTTCACCTAGTCGGCTCGGGGACCTTTCGGTTACTGGCACAACGCTCTTACCCACTAAGCTACCTGCCGCCCTACCAGTGATTCTTTATAGAGTTGTCTGTCCTATGGGGAGTCAGACCAAATAAATTGAATTAGAACAATATTATGTTCTATATTGTCAACAGTATATTGATTGTTATTTGTTATATATCTCTGCGATTCGGACAAATAAAATATTTGATCAATCTTTTTTTTCTTTTTTTATAGCTTTTTTAACTAGGCAAGTCAGTTAAGAACAAATTATTATTTAAAATGACAGCCTACCAATCATGAGATTGACTGCATATCAGTCGTATCAACTGCATATCAGACTACGTCCAAAATAGCACCCTATTCCCTACATTCTGCACTACTTTTGAGCAGATCCCTATGGCCCCTGGTCAGAAGTAGTACACTATATAGAGAATAGGATGCCATTTGGGACACAAGCAGTGTTATAGCTTGTTATAACATTGTTATAACTTATTATAAGAGTGTTATTACCTGCCAGGCAGCAGCTTAGATATCTCAGCTCAGCGGTTCCCGATACGTTTGTGAGCAGCGTATATGATCCGGTCCTCCTGAGTCCAGCACCACTTCTTCACCTCAGGGTTAAGGTGGTTGTGCCAGCGCTCCCGGCACTGCTTGCCGATACGCCCGTGCAGATGCTTGGCAATGATGGACCAGTGCTTGGGGCCATACCTGTGCACCAACTCGATGACCTGTGCACAGATACGTTTACACACAGTGAGTTTAAGAATTTAGCATGTGATAAACCTATTTGGTAGACAGAACACACAGAATAGAAACTGTCTTCACCCTTTCACCCTCCTCCTTGGTCCATGGCCCTTTCACCATCTCTGGGTTGAGCACCTTTTGCCATCGGTACTGACACTGAGAAGCCAACCTTTCTGTCAAGAGTGGAGAAATGCAAAGAAAGGAGGAAGACATCAGTCCAATGTACTGGTACACAAGGGACAAAGATGTCAGAGTTGGTCATATTTTGTGTGGGTGATTCTCTACTGAGGAAAAGGCAAGGCAGTGCATGGCAACTATCTAAACACACCTTGAAATTATCTGCGATCACATTCCAATCATCTGCTCCATGTTCATCCACAAGCCTCTTCAGTGGTAATTTTAGCATGTAAATCTTGGTGGGGCAAACTCAGCGACAGAATTCAGAACATGGGCCGTTCTTACAGTATTCTCCCTGTACACCAAGTCAGAACCGTAGGATAAATAAAGGGGGCATATAAGCAGACAATGAAAGCTCTTACAATATTCAATGATTACATTTCTCTACAAACAGGCTATAGGCTACATGTGCACCACCAAGTCAGAACAGTAGGCTAAATTATGAAGGGAAAATTTACCAAATTATTAGGGTGAGGCACATGGGCTACTAACAGTTTACTACACAACATACACTTAGTATTACTTTCTTAGCTACAGTACACATATCTCCCTCGCATATTACATCATTTATGCAGCAGCATACAAGACACTTTTTGACTCACCTTGTTGTGCTCTGCTCACTTGAACAGGAAGGTGTCGCGGCGGTCCTTCGTTGGCAAATTTTGACATCAAACTTTGTCATCAAAGTCTGGCATTCTCTGGATTTATGGTGCTTTCAAGACAACTGGGAACTCTGAAAAAAACAAGGTTGAATCATGATGACGTCAGTGATCTTCAGGTCAGAGCTCTAGAAAGAGGCCCGAGTTCCTGACTTGCAATTCCGAGTTGGATGACCGTTCAAAACTTATTTTCCCAGTCTTTTTTGTTCCGAGTTCCCAGTTGTCTTGAGCACGTCAAAAGTCATGCTGGATTGACAGCATAGCCAATGTTGAATGTTTATCCTTTTAAGCTTGGAAATAGAGACCCTTAAACTCAGACTTGGACCACACACCCACTCCATTGGATAGCAGGCTAGTGATTGCTTTGCAAGTTAGTCACTGATTCCTTCCAAGCCACTCATTGTTGACAGCTCCGTGGTACCAAAGATACTGGTAACGTTAGCTAGTACTGTCTCTTTCGGGGACACTTATTCAGAAATGTGTATACCGCCGATTCTCGCGCCCAACACCTTCGAGAGAGGTGCTTGGATCAGCAGCCCCACGCGCTCTCTCTTCCCATTGTTCAGAATCTCAAAGCAAATCAGCCCTGTCAAAGATATCAAAATAATTTTCAAGCAGCCAGGTATTTTACAAAGCCCACGACAACACCTGTATCTTTAACTGAGCTGTTGGTCAACAAGTCATTCATGAAAATCTTACAATTACATTATGACAGGGGAAAGATGGAACGTGGAACGTTTCTGATATTTTAAAGTTGACGCAATGCTACCACCTGGTGGACGACAGATAACAGAGAACCTTGAATTCATTATTGCCTGTCATGAGTCTAATTGATATTCTGTCACGTTCATGGCTGTGCGCCACAATGCAGTTACCCATCCCTGGTGAAATGAAGATAGACCCGTCAAGTAGATAACAGACACACATCCGATGTGTAGGGCAATCAATGGTTGAATCAATGCTGCCCACCCTCACCCACGGACTATCTGCACTGACTCTATCTATGCACACACACACACATTCACCATACGCTGCTGCTACTATTTATTGTTATTTATCCTGCTGCCCAGTCACCTTTACCCCTGCCTACATGTACATATCTACCTCAACTACCACCGTATCCCTGCACATTGATATGGTACTGGCCATGTATATAGCATACATTGTTTTGTGTTTTAATTTTATCTGACCTTGTATTGATTCCGTGCTCTTTTTAAGATCCTATTCAGAATTTTATATTTCTTTACCTTTGATATTGAACACTGCATTGTTGAGGAAGAGCTTGTAAGTAAGCATTTCACTGTACTGTTTACACTTGTTGTATCCTGTGTACGTGACAAATAAAATGTGATTTGATAGGGCGGCAAACTTTTGATAAGAAACCAACTTCAAGATGATGGGATCAAACGTATGCTATTGATCAAGTGGGTCTACATGATTGATTCTTTAAAAGAAAAAAGTGTAAGTGAATTCAAAGGCAAGTAGTTAAGACAGTATTAGTGACCACAATACAACATTGTGAAGCATTTACTTTATTGTTGGGTTGAAAGGTCATCACACATGCAAACAGCAATGTTGTAGCCATGATATCTTCAATCTTTTATTAGCAAACAAGAAAAAAAGTTAACAAAAAATGAAAGAACTGAACAACTTCTGTACAGATCAAAGTATACTACAATATATACTATTATAATACAACTGGCTTACAATATATGTAATTAGTACAGCAGTCACAAAGAAACAAACTTCAAGTTTGTCAAAACAGTGTTGTCTGAGTGTAATATTTCCTTTAAATGTTTCCTTGGACTGACAATATCTATAATTTGAGTATATCTAGTATATGTTCTATTCTAATATTTCCTATTTTTCTGAAAGTGCTAAGTTTTACATTTTGTTCACTAGAAAGAAAAGCTGTGGAGCTTTTTTTTTAATTACCTGCAATTTCTTTCTTTTTTCAAAGCAGGTACAAATAGAACTGCTTTTTGCCATAATACGAAACCCTGTCCAGAAGTCAGGACAAGAATCAGTAAGACTCAAGGATTTAAGGCCATAAGCTGATAATGGCAGCATCCAAAGATACCATGTCATTCTAGAACAACAAGGTGATTTGGAATACTCCAAAATCTGGGTTGGCAACAAAAGTGTAAACTCTATGTGGCCCATTAAGCCTATATCTTGATGGCCACTTAAATGAGTTAACAGTGAGGCCTCTGCCTTCCAATGTGAGGGTCTATAAACACCCCAACCCACTTTTTTGTTGAAATTCCAACAAACAAACCAAGAGTTACGTTATATAATGTC
Organism: Coregonus clupeaformis; assembly: GCF_020615455.1. Lineage (NCBI taxonomy): Eukaryota > Metazoa > Chordata > Actinopteri > Salmoniformes > Salmonidae > Coregonus > Coregonus clupeaformis. The sequence continues at coordinate 40,941,618 of NC_059205.1, forward strand.
TGGAGAGGAATTGAATGCCACAAAAACTGATCTGAATGCAACATGGTACTACACGGTTTGTTTATAACTTTACAATCAACTGGATTGGATGAACAACCAATTGGAAATATACTTCACACCACTGAAAGATGTAGTACTTTGTTTATGAGATATCAAATGTACAACCTCCATGACATCTCTTTCAAGGATTTCTCAAGGGAACCAAAAGATACGACATCTCATGTTACATTCGGCAACATAAATGTTCACAGCACTTTAAAATATCCCATTGTTCAAGTTGTCTTTTGAGTAATTCAAATTGTGGATGTTGTGTTGAAATTCTAGAGCTGAATAGCCATAAAGTAACTAGACATACAGTACAATTCTTAGTATTACCAGCTGATTGTGGTTTCCATTAAATTAGAATGAATCATTATATTTCTATGGTTGTTCATCCCAAGTTTATATCTGAATGAATGGTAAGAACACTAAAGGGAGCCTACAGTGCTCAACACACCCCTGCACAACAACATGCCTTATTGTTGATTTCTATCTCTGGAATTCAAGTACAAACATAAATGTATTTTTTAGATTGAACAATAAAATGCCAGCATTGCATGTTTACAAAACAACAAAAACTGCAGGCAGTTCATGGAAAAATAATTATCCGCTATTCTTGGATTTATCATTCCTAAAAAGATAATCTATAAACCTGAACTATGTAAAAAAAAAATGATATGGTAAAGGAAAATTCACAAATCAAGTCTTACTTTAGAATTGTGTGTTTCAAAAAAGTATAATCCTGCGCTGCATTCCATCTTTCACTAAAGCCAAAAAAGTGATTGAGGAAATTGCATTTGAGTAATGGAATATACTCCCAGGTGTGTATGGTATGTTATGCAGGTCCTTCCAACAGAATACAGCATCACATCAAGTAGTTCAGCACTTGCACAGCACACTTAACTTGGGCCACTCGTTTGGGTTTAATGAGAAATATCAAAAGTAACATAAATAACTCTTCAAACATCAGTAAGTAGCATGAACCTTGAACCCAAAAGAATCAACAGGCATTTTCCCCAATCAGTGCACACACTTCACTGTCAATCTCTAAATTCCACCAATCAATTTGGTTATTTTCAGAACAGTGCTACACTTTTTCTTTCAAATGGCACTCACATTTAAATTATCATTTTAAACAGAATCTTTAAATTCTTATAAAATGGCCCAAATGCAAACTAAAAAAGATCACTTGGTTTTCCGACAACAAATGTCAATTGATGCATATGCTTATAAGGGCATGTGACTCCTTCCTTTAGGAATTAAGACAGCAAACGTTCACATGGAGAGCAAAGTTCAAGAAAAAAAAACTAATTTGGAATATTTCACTGTTGTTGTTTATAGCAAATATGATGGTAAACCAGAAAATGTGATGATGGTATTCATGTTACATTTACAGTGTGCACTTTGCTGAAGTGGATGTTTGCAGACATTACAATACTGGCGTGGGATCTCATCAACTCAAGCTGTACCTCTTGTCTTAAGACATGGAGGATATCTACAGGAATGCATTTCACACATGAGAACCAGCTTTGCTCCTTGGAGCTTGGTGCATGTTTCTGTATAATAACATTAGTCTGTCACCAAAGGCAGAAATGGTCAACCTCTGTCAATCATGCAGTAAAGACAACAAAACACAATGAATATCAAAGCATTGATACAACCTGAAGCATTCACATACAAATGCCAACCAGATAGAGGGGTGACTGATCATGACTGAGAAAACTATAGGACCGGGCCCTTTTCCCATCAGGAATGATCCATTGGCTCCAGGGCGTTGCTATGCTCTGCATCCTGGCTATCCATTTCCTCCAGCTCCTCTGACGCTGCATCCTTTCCATCAGGCTTGTTCCCTGCCTTCACTGGTGTGCCATGTGGTGTGCCATGAGCACCAGCAGTAGATACGTCCATAGAAGAGGCCTCCTGGTCACCTACCCCTGGGGCAGATTGGGAAGCATTCATCTTAGCCCCACTTGTCCTCTCTGCAGGGCCCCCAGTGCCTGCCCCTGCATTGCTCTGCTCCCTCAGGTGCCTGTCCATGGAGGCTTGGATGGATGAGACCATCTCCTGTAGTTTTTTCCTCTGCTCTTCGATCATACTAGGGTCCAGGTGTCGGCTGTCTTTCATGGTGACGAAACCGGGAGCCATGCGCACCAGCTCCTTGGTTGCATCTTCTGAGATGTCAGAGAGGTCGGGTCCCTTTGAGACGCTGGCGCTCAGGTCCACCCCGCTGCTGTGCTGGCGGGTGATGGGCTTGTGTTCAGGGGGAGAGCCACCTGGGGCGGTGCCCAGGGAGTGGCCCTTACCTTGGAAGGCGTTGACACTCTGGAGCTGCTCCTTCTTGCGCACCACGCCTCCACTCCCGAGCCTCAGCAGGCTGTGAGAGGGGCTTCCCTCCCGGCTCCTGGAGGCAGCCTCAGAGCGGAGCTGCACCAGGGCCTCCTTGACGAGGTCCTCCACATCAGGGCCCACGGGGAAGTGTCCCGCTGCATCCACACACAGCTCCAGACACTCCTCTGCTGCGTTGTACACAAACGTCTTTCCAGTCAGGTGTGGGAGGGTGCAGTGTTTGCCATCCATCAGGCCTGCAGACGAGACAAGAGCCATTATAGGTAGGGTTAACACAGATCAGTACATATCACATGCAAAAGTTGAATGTAAAAAATATACTGTAGTTGTCATTTAAGTTATGCAAAATGAAAAGGGCACAATAACAGAAAACATGTCTACATACCCATATCTTTCTTCACTATGTTGTAGAAAACGCCACCTTGCTGGAATAAGTGGGGCAGTTTTTTTGCATATGACCAGACATCTTCTCCTGCGTAGGAAAAAAAAATACTGCAATTAGCATGTGAAACATGAAAATAAATTAATAGAATACAAGCCATCATGTGGTTTTCCTCAGATCAAAATTCTAATTATGCAGCAAAAATAGGTTGCCTTGCCACCCTTTGCAATTAGCTTCTATTCCAACTTACATTACTGGCCCTAATATTACGGGCCAGATAAGATTGCATTGCAATATGCTAGTAAGACGGTGAAGGCGGAAGAGTGTCCAGAGACTGGAACTCAGACTCTGTTGGTAGGTGAAGGAGTGGAGATGACCACATCAGCACTTTCATACAGTCTACCCTCTCCTCTCTCCTCGAGACTGCTGCTGCATGCGTTTCAATGAAATCCAAATGCCACGTCGCTGAGGTACAGAGAAAGCACTTGGATATATTATAATTATTTCAAATGGAAAAAAGTCATTATCCCCAAAGATTAGGCCTTGATCCATCCCTGGTAAGCCCACCAGTCACTCAATACCTGTAGTACTTTGTCATTCATCCTGCTTCTTGTAACCAATCCAAGAACAGCATGCCCTTATGCTGTGTAACGCTACCGTCTGTAAAGCCTATAGGCCTATCAGTTACTAGCCTCTCACTCTCACAATCACACCCATCACATTCTGTTGCTAGCCTTATATTTACTGAGGGGATGATCTAAGGTGGCATGCCTGTAACTATAGTCTTAAAGGTGAATAAACAAACAGGTTCCCCTGTACAGCAAGTCATGTTTTACTTTTTGTAATGACATCACAGCAGTGTTCTGCATAACTCAAACAGGTATGCCACTTACATGTTGCTAGATTGTCTTTTTTTTTTTTTTACAGTAAATAATGACGTAAAGTAAAGATTACTACTGATTTGAGTAAGAAAATATTTTCCCACCCTTCCCCTTTCTTACCCATTAAGGTTGCTAGGAGACAGAGGGAGGACATCTCAAGGTCAATGTTGTCCTGCAGCTCTCTGCTAGTATTCATTCTGCTGGAAGTCACTGGATCATCACTCTTCACAGAGTGGAGGGAATGCAGGGATGAATGGGAACTGGAAGCACTTGGGGCGGAGACCTTGTGGTCCTCTGGACCTCTCAGGATCTCCACAGTCACCCTGTCCCCATGTTGGAGGGCCACAGGCTCATTCTCCTCTCCATCCTTGGGAGGCAAAAGTTCTTTGGGAGGGAACCCATGTCGAATACATTGCTGGGCTGGAGGCACGATGAACTCGTTAGCAATGCTCCTCTGGAGCTCAGAGAAGGTGGTCTGAGCCTGTAGAGTGAGCATGGCCTGCCGCCCGTCGCTAGTGGTGACACGGATCTTCTTCTCCTTACTGGCAGTGGGGGTGAAGGAGGATTTGGTGGGCGTGGCTGGGGCGGAGGAGGAAGGTTCCTGAGCAGCACTTGGAGAGGATGGCCGCCCGTGTCCCTGGACTCCCTTCTGCTCCTGCTTCAGTCGATCTGTCCTCCTTTTCTGGGTCACTAGGGCCTGTTCGCTAATGCTCTGCTGAAGGCTCCGCTCTGCTTTACTCATGGTCAGCTCCTCTTTGTGAATGGTCTTTGATTTCTGCCCAGTTAGTATGATCTTAGTCGGTGGCTGTGTGTCAACAGCCTGCTGGGTTTCCACCACGTCTGTGAGCCTCTGAGCATGCGCCCCGTCAATAGAGACTGGGTTATACTCGTCTGGGTTCTTCTTGGCAGTGTGATGTAAAATGGTGTTCACCACTTTCTGCACGAGGAGCTCACTCCCAAACTCCCCAGGGAAATGCTTGGTAACCAGTTTCATGGCAACATCATAGACGTTGCTGTTCAGGGTCACCTCAACCTCATACTGGAACCAGTACACTGTCTCCCTCACGACACGCCCACCCCACTCCAGAGTGATGGGGAAAGCCTCTGGCAGATTGTCGTACTCCTTTCCCTCCCAGTAGTGCTTGAAGCCGCAGCCGCACTTCCCCCCCTGGGAGCGGGTGTTGGTTCTGTCTCCATCCAGGTACACCACAGAGCCATTGCCATGGATGTGACGCACTGAGGTGCCGTGGCACCAGTTGCAGGTGTTCAATGTGCTCAGTTTGTAGTCAGGAATGAGGATGTCCTTCTCAGGGTCGTAAGAGCAGACCACATTGTTTAATGGAAAGCTGTAGTTCTTGTCGGGTCTGAGCTGCCCATGGGTGGATTTAGCCAGGTTGTAGAGCTTACCACCTGGAGCCAGCCACTCAGGTAGCACATGAAGCTCAGAGAGTGCATTGCAGATCAGACAGCGATGTAGCCGGTTTTCCATGACTGATTTCTTGGCAGCCTCAGTCACCTCTTCGGGTTGGACGCCGATCATACCGGTCCGTCTGTAAACGTACTGATGCACGTCTGCCACCAGGGAGGGGTGGATGCCATGCTTCTCCATGAAGATCTCCTCCATGGCATTGACCAGTCTCATCACATACTTGTCTTGTAAGCGCCTGTCTCCCGCGATGACACAGCTCCCATCTTGCTCCAGCTTAATGTACTTCTTGATGAGCTCCTGTGGGACCCCCCATGCTTTGGGGAGAAGCTTCGGCGGCAGCTTGGGGAGGACGGTGTTTTTTATTCCGACTAGAGGGATGTAGTGGTTACGCCCTGAGCTACTCCAGGCGATGCATATAGGCTTGTTGAACTTCCCATCTTTCCCCTTGCACTGCTCTTCCGGTACAAGCCCTGGGAGAAAAGTTGCAGAGTAATCCCCAGAGCTCCTCATTCCACTCAGTGAATCTAACAAGATTATGGGGCGGTGCAGCACATTGGCCAAGCCAAATATGTGAATGTTTCGAAGTCCCAGTGGCACACCCTCCGGTGGGATAAAAAGGGGGTCACATTCGTTGATGATGTCCTCCCATTCGGCTGCATCAATAAAATCCTGAAAGAGTGCCTTGTAGCGATCCAGATTTTGCTTGAAATTCTGTTTCAAATTCTCTCTCAAGGCATGCCAGAACAGTTCTCTGCCTACCAGGGCCCTGGACACAGCATGAACAAGGCAATGTCCATCTCCATCCACATGAACAGGAATTAGGCATTCTTTGTTGCTGTTAGCTTTCTTAATCTCCTCCAAAGTGTCGTGAAGGTATATCAGGCTCCCGGATCTGTCCTTGCCATAGCCAACTGTAGATACATGCTCATGTTCGATTAGAAACGCCCGATCACCTAGAAGTGAGCAGTCGAACATCTCTCCTTGATTCATTTCCCTCAGAAGTTTCGCTTTTCCCGTCTGCTTATCCATTCCATACCTTGTGAGAATAGGAGAGAGGAGCTTGCAATGGTAGTTGGAAAGCCCCATCACTTTCACCAGCTCGGTTCCCTTCTTTGGGGCCCCAGTGACACCGAGTAGGGCATTTCTTAATAAATTGTGCAGTACAACGTCTGGATCAGTTACTTCTTCCACATTTAAAAGATTATTCTGTTCGTGGCGTTGGCCACACTCAGTGCATTCAATGCTGATCGAGCCGTAAGCAGGGAAGAATAGCCTCGCCTGGCATTTCGGGTCTGGGCAGGTACCGGACAAAATACGCTTGTCCTTTTTCTTGGAGCCTTGTAGCAACGACATTCTGGCGAATAAAACTACACTAGGTATTGATCTTATAAAACCATTATGGTTAAATCACCAATTAACTGGCTAGCAATTGCACTTTGACTCACGTATTTAGCTAGCTAGCTATTTGCCAGAATAACAGAATAACAACACGGAAGTGGTTGGTTTTTTCTGTTGCGAAACCTAGTTTGCAATGGATTGTGGTGCATGTAGTTTTCTAAACTGCGCGTTGGTGCGCTAGAGTTTATCTTTTGATAATAGTCCAAACCAGGCACATACCATAATTTAACAAATACTAAGCAAGACTTATTATCGTATTGCGTCAATCTTATTGCGTAACTATGCTTGTTACAATAACATTTGATAAATTAATTGTGTATTTAGCTTCAAATTGACTACAAGTACCATGATGTATTTTGGTTTTGTTGGGTTTTTGTTCAGAGAGGAATAGGAAGAGGCCCAACTCGGCGGAAAATCTTGTCTCCTTCCAGCAGGTGACGTTTTTTTCGTTGTTTCGCCCACCAAGCAAGTTTTTGTAAGGAGGTCAATGACAGTGTCGAATTTGGTCAACAAAAAATTGAATGGCTTATTTGCTACATGAGGTTTAATTGATCGAATAGAAGTTTCGTAATGCTTAAGTTGTTAAGAGTGTACTGACATAAGTAGGACACGTGACATCCCGGCAACTTTGACAAAAACACAATATCGGAGTTGTCTCGAGATGGCTATGCATATTCATGTCATGAGGCTAGTATCATCATATAAATAATAATTAATAGAAAGGGCGTCTCCATTCAAGTAAATGATGGCATAATGGATGGACTGGCAGACATTTTGAGTGTACCCATGCCAAGAAGTAAAAGCAGGAAGTGTACCCTTCAATCTGTCCAGTGGTTTGTTCAGTTAGCATCATTTTAATGAACATTCTACATTACCATGGCAATCCAGCATCAGTTGATCATTGCATCGCATCAGTTGATCATTGCATCGCAATACCAGGCAGCCATTGCGAGTGTACCCATGAGTTTACCAGTCAATTGCCAGGGTTAGAGCTTCCAAGCCCGTTCTATTCATTCTTATTTCTATTACAGCATCTCTCTCCATTGAATATGTCGCTTTGTGGACAACGACTCCCAATAGAGCCCCATAGTGGAAGTGTCATAATACCCATAAAACCTAGCGGTCAAACAGGGAAATGGTTTCAATCGTTTTTCCACCATTAATTTTTCCCATAGGGGATTTTGAAACTCTTAAAATAAGGGCTGTGTTTCGTGTAGGTTTACCCTGGCGTGACGTTTTGATAACCACCTAAATCTCTCTCGGACAAGGTGACTTTTATTAATATATTTGGCTCTATTTACGCTCAGATTTGAAAATGCTAACTAGCATCAAAGTAGACATCATACAAATCCCTGCAAGTTCCTGCACGTCATCTCTAGCTGACACCTTTGCTAACAGGTATTGTGTCAATTTAAAACTTGCACAAGACAGTTCACATAATTGTCAATTTAAAGAAATGTAGCCAATTTATTCATTACTACATTTAACAAACATTAGATAGTTATCCAGAGAGTCTTACCTTTGCCTCAATTCGGCAGTCTCGTCTAGATCATCATGGCATTTGTAGTTCTTTATGATAGCCACATTAGCAGCTAATTAGCGTTTCATTTGAGGTTACAAAGAAATGCTATTGAAATTCAGTAATGTTGGATTCCGGCTCATACAGGTGTTTATGGAAATGATATAATAGCAAAAAGAGCAGTGAAAAATAATATTGTTGATATACAGGTGCAGTTGGGTAGAGGGGAAAATGGGTTAGATTGCTGGCAGAGACAATGGGATGAAAGTAGTAAGGGCAGACATGTTTTATAGTACAAGGAAATCTGTACGGGAGATAGTGTCATATAATGGGAACAGAAGGGAGGAGATTATGTTGTGTAGGATGAGATTAAGGCATAAGGTATTGAATTCATCTTTGAAATTGATAGGGAAACATGGTACTGGAATGTGTGATGGATGTATGGTAGAGGAAACAGTTGAACATGTATTATTATTTTGTGAAATCTATGATGTAGAAAGGGAGAGGTTGTTTGATAGGGTCAGAGATGTTGGAAGGGAAGCCACATCGAATGTAGACCTACATTGAACACCACACATTGGCTGCTACTGTAGGCTGAATGATAGAACCGCTATTTCCATGTTAAAATGTTATGTGATGCGTTTTCTTAATTGTTTTTTATGGTAGGCCCCTGTAGGCCTACATTATGATCAGGTAGCCTGATTGGCCACTGTTAAAACAGTAAATTAAAGCGGGTACAGTAAACGCGCACCGGAAGTTGCACAGAAATTTCACAAGGTTCAAGTTTGCGCTCAGCAGACCTGACATTTAAATATTAGAGGGAACATTTGATTATGACTCATACCGTGGTACTCTATTGTTAGGGCGGAGAGACGTGTATCTTGTCAGTATATCCATCATCTTTGCTGTTGCCTTGTAGCTTTAGCTACCTGAGTAGCAAAGGTTAGCATGCTCGCTAACTAACTTCGTTGCTCAAATGGTGAGTATTGTTTATGGCATTTTAATATTTCGCTTGGCGTGTTAGAAAACCAGCCCAGCAACAGTTTTCTAGTCTACGCCTGACTGCATTTATTTGTTGTTGTAGCATTAGCTAGCTAGCCAACAGGTTAACTAGAGACAGCAGGTAACTTAGTTAGCTAGCCAGCTACTAACGTTAGCTAACTAATTGAGCTTATAATGAGATTCTGGCATGCTATCTAACTCGTGTAAAAGTATTAATGTTTGCGTGTAATGTCATTACATAACGTTACAGTTTGCTTGCTAGCTAGGCATGGCCTAAATGATAGTTAGCTAGGTAAACCAGAGTGTCTGACTCTAATGCGCTTCCTTGTGTCTATCTTCAGAATAAACACCAATTAACGGGGACCGCTGACTGGGCATTCTTTCTTTCTTTTTTTACACAAAGCAAGAGTTACGAAGTACGATCACATGGCTCTCGCTAAAACCTGTTTTTTTTGTTCAGTGGTTGCTTGACAACGGAAATTAAAGAGACAGTGGGCCATTTACATTTTATTCATCTAGCAGACGCTCTTATCCAGAGCGACTTACAGTTAGAGTGTATATATTTTGTTTATTTTTTCATACTGCCCCCCCGTGGGAATCGAACCCACAACCCTGGCGTTGCAAGCGCCATGCTCTACCAACTGAGCTACATGGTGCCCATTTCTGGCTAGAAAGTTAAAGTTTGCCAATGTCAATGAGATGATCAGATGATATTACAACAGCATAAGTTAGATGGTTTAGTTACAGTAACGTTAGCTACATAGCTAACGTTAGACTTCTTGAGTCCAAAGACGTGCTGTTTCGGTAACGGTACCGGTAACTAGCATTGGGGTAGCTAGCTGCTACTACGCTGTAGCTAATGTAGCCAGTTAGCTACTAGTAGCGCCTACATGTTTACAATTCAAGACCTTTCTTGCTAACGTCAACAACATCACTATTATTTTAACCATTTTACAGAACCATTGAAGTGGCTGTTTACTAGCTAGATAACGTTATAATGTGGGTACGTTGCTAGTACATTTTAGCTGTATTTAGAAATTATTTAATTTTGTCACTTAATGTCTTTCAGTGAGCCTGTATTATAAATGGAGATGGATGATGAACTTGAGAAATTCATCCAGCAACAGAAGGCCAGAGTGGCAGAGGATAAAGCCAGCTTGGAACGGGATCCACCTTACCTTGAAATAAGGGTGTGTTTCAATGCTCCTTTTTTACTGTGGTGCTAGAATACTGAAAATGTTGGACTTGGACATGGGTGCAATGCATGCTACTTTGTGTTTGGTGACAGCTGAGCAAATTATTGCAATTTTCTGACCTGTGACTGGATTTTACTGATCAACAGACAGAAGACCACAAGGCCCATGACCCCACACTCACAAATATCCCGACATTTAAGTCGTCCACAGCACAAGGGAAGGGTACAGTATAGATTTGAAGTTATGAACCCAATTTGTTAGCACTTTGTGGTAGATCTAAATCCTGACTGTTGGGAGGTCTTTTTATTTCATGTATGTTTTTCAGAGGAGAATTGTTGTGTAAGTTTACCTTTGGGTGAAGACTATGAGAGGAAGAAACAGAAGTTACAGCAAGAGCTCCGTCTGGACTACAGATGCTACATGGCTCAGGTAATAATATTACCAATGCCAAAAGTTATGTTGTTTTTACTACTTTGTAACCTGTCAGCATCCATGCATGGGCCACAAGATTTACTTGAGAGTGCAATAAACAAGATCACTGGAATGGTACGGGTGCAAGGAGTCAGTGCAGTTTTCTTCCAAATATTTTTCAACCAATAAACGTATTTAACAATAATCTCTGCTTTGGGCTGATTTGGCCAATTTTGTCCCTTAATTATAGAAAAAACATCTCAATGCTGCTGAACCAGACCCATCCCTTCCCCTTGGTGAGAGGAGAGCTGCTAAGGTAACCTAGACAGTTCTGCATATAGCCTATATTATACCATGCTCAGTCAACTGAGGCTGCTTAGAGTTCATTCCAACCAGTCAAATCAGACAGCCAAGTGCTTATGAGAGAGAGAGAGAGAGCGCTGGTAAACTTTAGACATCAGGTCATCTTAAACATGTCTCAGTAAATGAAGAGAACATGCTCAACTCTATCTTCTTCTGAAAGTAAAAAGGGTGCTTGGAACCAAAAGTCGATCATCTTTAACCTGTCCTTTCCCCCTCATACATACAGGAGCAGCTTGCTTCTCTCAGAGCTCCTCCAGACCTCCCTGTTGTCCACTGCAGCCCCAGACCTCCGGTGCACCCCAAGCGGGCCCCCTCCAGGAGAGACGCAGACACGCTGACAGAGGGAAGGAGGGGGCTGCATAAGGGAGGACGCTGCCTAGTGGAGGGCAGGAAGATGGAGGGCATGTGGCCTGAGGATGAGCTGCTGCTTCCCAGAGAGAGGGCCAGGCTGGTGAGAGTGAACTTTGACTCTGAGGAGGACCTCACAGAGGAAGAGCTGGACCTGATGGTGAGAAGGAGACCAAAACAGATGGGGCTAGAGAGAGTAGAAGAGCGGACGTGGCAAAGAAGACACTACAAAACAGACTTAAGGTATTTTTTTACACTTCCTATGTGATTCAAATAAAGTATAAATAAATATCAGAACGAGCAATGTCAGAGTCCAGAATATAAATAGAAAGTATTCACACTCTTGACTTTTTCCTAATTTTGTTGTTACAAAATGGGATTAAAATTGATTTAATTTTCGTTTTTTGTCAACGATCTACACAAAATACTTTAATGTCAAAGTGGAAGAAAAATGCTAGCTTTTTTAAATTTAATGGAAATAAAACACAAATATATTTTATTAGATAAGTATTCAACCCCCTGAGTCCATACATGTTAGAATCAACTTTGGCAGCGATTACAGCTGTGAGTCTTTCTGGGTAAGTCTCTTAAGAGCTTTGCAAACCTGGATTGCACAATATATCCCCATTATTCTTTTTAAAATTCTTCAAGCTCTGTCAAGTTGGTTGTTGAACATTGCTATACAGCCATCTTCAAGTCTTGCCATATATTTTCAAGCGATTTAAGTCAAAACTAGGCCACTCAGGAACATTCAATGTCATCTTGGTAAGTAACTCCATTGTATAATTGGCCTTGAGTTTTAGTTTATTGTCCTGCTGAAAGTGGATTAGTCTCCCAGTGTCTGTTGGAAAGCAGACTGAACCAGGTTTTCCTGTAGGACTTTGCCTGTGCTTAGCTCTATTCCTTTTTTTTTTATAAAAAAAAAGAAGCTCCCTAGGCCTTGCCGATGATGAGCATACCCAGAACATGATGCAGCCACCACCATGTTTGAAAATATGAAGAGTGGTACTCAGTGATGTGTTGTGTTGGATGTGCCCCAAACATAATGCTTTGTATTCAGGACAAAAAAGTAAATTCTTTGCCACATTTTTTGCAGTTTTACTTTAGTGCCTTATTGCGAACAGGATGCATGTTTTGGAATATTTTTATTCTGTATAGGCTTCCTTCTTTTCATTCTGTCATTTAGGTTAGTATTACGGAATAACTACAATGTTGTTGATCCATCCTCAGTTTTCTCCTATCAAACTCTGTAACTGTTTTAAAATCACCATTGGCCTCATGGTGAAATCCCTGAGTGGTATCCTTCCTCTCCGTCAACTGAGTTAGGAAGAACGCACGTATCTTTGTAGGGACTTGGTGTAATTAAGAACTTCACTATGGTCAAAGGGATTTTCAATGTGTTCTTTTATTTTAAATCTACCAATAGGTGCCCTTCTTTGCGAGGCATTGGAAAACCTCCCGGGTCGTTGTGGTTAAATCTGTGCTTGAAATTCACAGGCTTGCCATAACAAAGGGGTTGAATACTTATTGACTCAAGACATTTCAGCTTTTCATTTTTTATTAATTTATAAAAATGTCTAAACATAATTCCACTTTTACATTATGGAGTAAAGAACCCCACAGTGGAGGTGTCATAATACCCATAAAACCTAGCGGTCAAACAGGGAATTGGTTCCAATAGTTTTTCCACCATTAATTTTTCCCATAGGGAATTTTTGAAACACTTAAAATAAGGGCTGTGTTTCGTGTAGGCTTACCCTGCCGTGACGTTTTGATAACCATGTAAATCTCTCTCGGACAAGGTGACTTTTATCAATATATTGATAAGTCACCAATGGTGACTTTTAGACAACATATTAATAGAAAAGGTGTGTAAAGCAGTAGTTGTATAGGATGAGACATGACTAGAATACAGTATATACATATAAAGTGGGTAAAACAGTATGTAAACATTATTAAAGTGACCAGTGTTCAATGACTATGTACATAGGGCAGCAGTCTCTACGGTGCAGGGTAGAGTACCGGGTGGTAGCCGGCTAGTAACAGTGACTGAGGTTCAGGGCAGGGTACTGGGCGGAGGCAGGCTAGTGATGACTGTTTAACAGTCTGATGGCCTTGAGCTAGAAGCTGTTTTTCAGTCTCTCGGTCCCATCTTTGATGCACCTGTACTGTCTCTGCCTCCTAGATGGTAGCGGGGTGAACAGGCCGTGGCTTGGGTGGCTGGGGTCCTTGATGATCTTCTTGGCCTTCCCTTGACACCGGGTGCTGTAGATGTCCTGGTGGGCAGGAAGTGTGCCCCCGATGATGCGTTGGGCTGACCGCACCACCGCCCTCTGGAGAGCCCTGCGGTTGCGGACGTTGCAATTGCTGTACCAGGCAGTGATACAGCCCGACAAGATGCTCTCAATGGTGCATATGTAGAAGTTTGTGAGGGTCTTGGGGGCCAAGCCGAACCTCTTCATTCTCCTGAAGTTGAAGAGGTGATGTGGTGCCGCCTTCACCACACTGTGTGAAGGCAACATTTCAGGTCGTCAGTGATGTGCACGCCAAGGAATTTGAAGCTTTTGACCCTCTCCACTGCGGCCTCGTCGATGTGGATGGGGATATGCTCTCTGCTGTCTCCTGTAGTCCATGATCAGCTCCTTCTTTTTGTTGACGTTGAGGGAGAGGTTATTTTCCTGGCACCACTCAACCAGGGCTCTCATCTCCTCCCTGAAGGCTGTCTCGTCGTTGTTGGTAATCAGGCCTACCACTATTGTGTCGTCAGCAAACTTGATGATTGATTTGGAGATGTGCGTGGCCACGCAGTCATGGGTTAACAGGGAGTACAGGAAAGGGCTGAGCATGCACCCCTGTGGGGCCCCTGTGTTGAGGATCAGCATGGTGGAGGTGTTGTTGCCTACTTTCACCACTTGGGGTCGGCCCATCAGGAAGTCCAGGACCCAGTTGCATAGGGAGGGGTTCAGACCCAGGGTCCTGAGCTTAGTGATGAGCTTGGAGGACACTATGGTGTTGAAGGCTGAGCTGTAGTCGATGAACAGCATTCTTACATAGGTATTTGTCTTGTTCAGGTGGGATAGGGCAGTGTGCAGTGCAATGGTGATTGCGTCGTCCGTGGATCTGTTGGGGCGGTATGCAAATTGTAGTGGGTCTAGGGTGTCGGTTAAGGTGGAGTTGATTTGGTCCATAACTAGCCTCTCAAAGCAATTCATGATGACAGATGTGAGTGCTACGGCGTGATAGTCATTTAGTTCAGTTAACTTTGCTTTCTTGGGTACAGGAACAATGGTGGACATCTTGAAGCAAGTGGGGACAACAGACTGGTACAGTGCTATGAAAAAGTATTTGCCCCCTTTCTAATTTTCTCTACTTTTGCATATTTGTGAAACTGCATGTTATCAGATCTTCAACCAAAACCTAATATTAGATAAAGGGAACATAAGTGAACAAAACACAACAATTACACATTTATTTCACTTATTACATAAACAAAGTTATGCAACACCCAATTCCCCTGTGTGAAAAAGTAATTGCCCCCTTACACTCAATAACTGGTTGTGCCACCTTTAGCTACAATGACTCCAACCAAATGCTTCCTGTAGTTGTTGATCAGTCTCTCACGTCACTGTGGAGGAATTCTGGCCCACTCTTCCATGCAGAACTGCTTTAACTCAGTGACGTGTTGGTTTTCAAGCATGAACTGCTCGTTTCAAGTCCTGCCACAACATCTCAATTGGGATTAGGTCTGGACTTTGACTAGGCCATTCCAAAACCTCAAATTTCTTGCTTTTTAGCAATTTTCATGTAGACTTGATTGTGTGTTTTGGTTCATTGTCTTGCTGCATGACCCAGCTGCGCTTCAGCTTCAGCTCACAGACGGATGGTCTGACATTCTCCTGTAGAATTCTCTGATACAGAGCAGAATTCATGGTTCCTTCTATTAAGGCAAGTCGTCCAGGTCCTGAGGCAGCAAAGCATCCCCAAACCATCACACCACCACCACCATGCTTGACCTTTGGTATGATGTTCTTACTGTGGAATGCAGAGTTTGGTTTTGGAATGGCCTAGTCAAAGTCCAGACCTAATCCCAATTGAGATGTTGTGGCAGGACTTGAAACGAGCAGTTCATGCTTGAAAAGCCACACGTCACTGAGTTAAAGCAGTTCTTCATGGAAGAGTGGGCCAAAATTCCTCCACAGTGACGTGAGAGACTGATCAACAACTACAGGAAGCATTTGGTTGGAGTCATTGCAGCTAAAGGTGGCACACCAGTTATTGAGTGTAAGAGGGCAATTACCTTTTCACACAGGGGAATTGGGTGTTGCATAACTTTGTTTATGAAATAAATGAAATAAATATGTAATTGTTGTGTTATTTGTTCACTTATGTTCCCTTTATCTAATATTAGGTTTTGGTTGAAGATCTGATAACATTCAGTATCACAAATATGCAAAAGTAGAGAAAATTAGAAAGGGGGCAAATACTTTTTCATAGCACTGTATATGGAGAGATTGAATATGTCCATAAACACTCCAGCTAGCTGGTCTGCACATGCTGAGGACGCGGCTGGGCTGGCAGCCCTGTGAGGGTTAACACGCTTAAATGACCACGGCGAACGAGAGCACACAGTCCTCGTGAGCGGCGGGGGCCCGTGTCAGCAGCTCAATGTTTTCCTCCAAGCGGGCGAAGAAGGTGTTTAGCTTTTCCGGGAGCGAGGCGTCGGTGTCTTCCACATGGTTAGCTTTCCATTTATAATCTGTGATTGTCTGCAGTCCCTGCCACACATGTCTCGTGTCTGAGCCGTTGAATTGTTACTCCACTTTGTCCCTGTACTGTGGTTTAGCCTCTTGATTTACGGAGGTCATAGGCGGTCTGTTTGTACACGACCATGTTCCTAGTCACGTTGCCATGGTCATGCAATTCTTGACATGAGTAAGTACAAATATATCATATTTTTTTCTTAACTGAGCAACAAACAAAGCAAAAGGCACAAAAACATACAATATTAAAATAATATTAAAACAATTCACATTATATCCCCTCCCTCCACCCATTCCCTGTTGGCCCAAGTTGTTAATGATGTTACACTTACCTTTAATGGATTCCGTTTTTAGCTATGTAATTGGTTAACTATTTCTACTGACATGGTATTTGCTATATGTTTTTATGTCTGTTTGAAAAAGTATTGTTCATCTTCTTCCTATTTTTTGCCCAGGGACATATCAAGGCTCCGGAACAGGGGTGCTGAACTGCCTGATGATTACACAGAGAGTAGTCAATATGCAGACAGGAAGGAGACTAACGGGTCTGTTGCTCCTGATGAGGATTATTCTGAGGCACGCCGGGGGACATCATCTGTAACCCCCAAACCCAAGTACGTCAAGTAGTATTGAATAACTATACCTATAATTTTGATAACTCAAACTTCCAAAGGATTCTTCTAAAACCAATTTGGACAAGTGAACACGATTTGATTGCCATGTCTCTTTTTGTTATGGATTTTATAAAGCATCTCTATGTAAAGTAAATGTATGTAAACAGTAGACAAAGTATCTACTCTAATCTAATCTGGATAAAACAATTTATTTTTCAATTTTAAGGGACATTGGATGGAAAAGTACAGATGAAAGGTCTGATGTCACACTGTACCCGGATCATGGCTTGTTGAAGCTTCTTGTGCCAGCTATTCGTAGAGATTTAGATTCCGCTCCTACAATAAGATCATATTAAAACCCATAGCCAGCCTGAAATCGGACAAACCGATAGTGGACTGTAAGCGTGTTTTACCCTTCACTCACACAATTCAACCCCTCGCTCACTAAACGAACATTGAAGAATACAGAGAGATAATTGTCTGTGAGGTATGATGAGTGTACTGTGAGTGCTGATTGACGTCCTATCTGCCAGGCTGCAGGTACCAGCAGGGATGAGACCAAGTGGAAGATCCAGATCCTCTACCAAGAAGGAAGAGCTTGAATTCGCTACCGGGCTGATGATTGGTAAGACCAACTCTGTTCTGAAGTTCAATACTAAGATTAAAACGACATTGTTTTTTTCTGGACTAATTGAACATTTGATGATATTCTTCTAAAATGCGGTGACATGGCATGATCTGACAGGGGCTGCAGATGCAGATGCTGCCTTGCAGGGAAGGAAGGAGAGGTACAGGCAGGAGCTGCAGGAGCAGATAGCTGAACAGCAGAGGAATAAGAAGAGGTGGGTGTCAATATCTGTGTTTGATTCTGCTGTCTGATAAAGAACAAACCCTTACATTTTCCATCTTAGTGAGATGGGCTACATTTTAGCAGCTTTGTAGTCTGAGGTAGATTTGTTAATAAGGCTGCCTTTACACAGGCAGCCCAATTCTGATATTATGACCAATCAGATCAGATCTTTTGCCAATAATTATTGAAATATTGAAATAGCATGGGGTGACGAGAAAAACATTTAAAGGCCAAGTGGCAAACAATAATGCAGGCACTAGGGATGGGGGTGTGAGCATGCGGGTCTGGGCAGATGAGATGTAGTCATTGGTTGTGTGCGTCTGTAAGTTGTTGTTCATATGTATACGTTTGTATATGGAGTAAAATAAATAAATAAATAATAATAAATGAAAATAATTTTAAAGAATATCAGATTTGGGCTGCCTGTGTAAACGCAGCTTATAAACAAATCTACCTCTGACCACAATGCTGCTAAAATGTGTCTATGTAGATCATGTAGCCCATCTCACTAAGATAGACAATTTAAGGGTTTCAAACCGATATGGACACCTCATGTGAGCTGTCTGTTATATCCTTTGTCGTATTAGGGAGAAGGATTTGGAGCTCAGAGTTGCTGTGACAGGGGCGACTGACCCGGAGAAACAGGCAGATCGGATCAAACCGTTTGGAGCAGTGAATGTTGGCGACCATGCCAGAAAGAGAAAAGACAGCTGGTACCCACCAGGCCAAGCTGTGGACCTACCAGGGGATGAGTTGAATGGGAGACCCAGTGAGGAAAACAGAGAGAGGCTTCCCCCTGAGCAGCCCCGCGTGGCCTTCCAGTCCCCCCTGCTGGACTACAGCCACACCCTGGGGCTCAGCAGTGGAGGCATCTCCTCTTACAGCCAGACCATTCACAGGAGCATGGATACCCCCAGGTAAAAAAAGAAAATATGTTGTATTGTCACATACACTGGATAGGTTCAGTGAAATGTGTTGTTTTACAGGGTCAGCCATAGTAGTACGGCGCCCTTGGAGCAAAGTAGGGTTAAGTGCCTTGCTCAAAGGCAAATCGACAAACCTTTCGCTTACTGTCCCAACGCTCGAGCCACTAGGCTACCTGTCACCTAGGTAGCTATGACAGTAATCCTGGCTTGCTTCCCAAATGGCACCCGGGCTCTGGTCAAAAGTGGTGCGTTATATAGGAAAAAGGGCGCCATTTTGAATAGACAATCTGATAAATTCACTACATTATTGTTTTGTCTGACATAATGAAACATTGCTGTATGATTTTGAATTTGTTTCAGGATTCCAGGTTTCCGTCCTCATCCACCATCCACATTGGCAGATGCCTATAGAAGTCCCTATGACGAGGCCCATCTCTACTATGGTGCAAGGAACCCACTGGACCCTAACCTGGCCTACTGTAAGCACCACCTACATACCAGCCTATTATATAGTCTATATTAACACTGGAAAAGGATTCCATGTTACAATACACTTAGAAAAAAGGAAATGGATATTGGAGTGAAAGCAATTTACTGTCCCAATGTCCATACTAGCATACTATTTAGTATGCATAGGAAATGCGTCACTTCATACTAAGTAGTGGACACATTTAGACATTGGGATACAATACATGTGTTCTCTGATCCAGCCTAATGAGTGTTCTGTGTTTCATTGTTAGATGGTCAGATCCCGCTGACAGGAGGGGTGCAGCCCATGTCCTACCTAAGCCTGCCTCCTGCAGGGCCTCATCCCAGCCAGATGGGTCAACACAGCCCTCACAGCCAGCACAGTGGGAGCAGCCATCCAGAGACCCCTCCACAGTATGTGCCGTACCTATTACATTCTTTCTCTTCCCTTCAACACCTAGGCTACATTCCGATTATCTACCGTTCTCCTGAAGTGTGCACTTGTACACTCCCCCTCATTGATTGAAAAGGAATGGACTGCTGTGAGGAATATGGGGGAGTGAACGAGTGCCCACTTCTGGAGAAGGGTAGAGAATTTGGACTGTTTCTTTTCAACACCTACAAATGAGTATATCCCCTATTCACCAGTAGGGGGCTCCTCTAAAGCTACAAACAGAGAGCTTTTCCCCCTATCGGTGGCCAGTGTTCTATTATGAGAAGGTCATGCCCACTGGCCATCTGGACAGACGGGAGTGTTGTTCCCTCCCTGCTTAGTCACTGCTGCAGCCTGCACTGGTCTGGTCTGGACAGACGGGAGTGTTGTTCCCTCCCTGCCTAGTCACTGCTGCAGCCTGCACTGGTCTGGTCTGGACAGACGGGAGTGTTGTTCCCTCCCTGCCTAGTCACTGCTGCAGCCTGCACTGGTCTGGTCTGGACAGACGGTAGTGTTGTTCCCTCCCTGCCTAGTCACTGCTGCACTGGTCTGGACTGGTCTGGTCTGGACAGATGGGAGTGTTGTTCCCTCCCTGCTGAGTCACTGCTGCAGCCTGCACTGGTCTGGTCTGGACAGATGGGAGTGTTGTTCCCTCCCTGCCTAGTCACTGCTGCAGCCTGCACTGGTCTGGTCTGGACAGATGGGAGTGTTGTTCCCTCCCTGCTGAGTCACTGCTGCAGCCTGCACTGGTCTGGTCTGGACAGATGGGAGTGTTGTTCCCTCCCTGCCTAGTCACTGCTGCAGCCTGCACTGGTCTGGTCTGGACAGATGGGAGTGTTGTTCCCTCCCTGCCTAGTCACTGCTGCAGCCTGCACTGGTCTGGTCTGGACAGATGGGAGTGTTGTTCCCTCCCTGCCTAGTCACTGCTGCAGCCTGCACTGGTCTGGTCTGCTCTGAGCTGTCTCTCTCTCGCTCTCTCGCCTCCTAGTGGCTGCATAAACATCTTTCACAGTGATACATTGACATTCATTACATAAGGCATGAAAAGTGACAAACCACCAATTGTGTCTCCCGTTTCCCATACCTTTTTGCATAGTATTGATCATTTCAAATTGATCAGCTTTTTATAGTAATGAACAGAAGGAATACATGAGTGAATTAACATTTCGACTCTCGTTCAGCAGACCTGCCAGTGATGCTGCTACCATGGGTTCAGGGATTGGATTATTCCCTGCAGAGCAGGTCAAGCCATCTAAAGAGAGTGCGATAAGTTACAAGGAGGCACTAAGACAACAGGTACATTTTGAATGTGATTGTGGAAGTCAGCAGTGTCTTTCGCCTACATACATTTTGTCACAGAGTGTGCTATTTCGGCAGGGAGACACCAGGAAAGAGAGGAGTCAGATTTTTTGCCAGGTAACATAGATGAGTTGTAGATTGATATAGAATATTACAAGTGTTATAAAAAGTGTTTAACTGAATATGTATAGACATTCCAACAACAATATACTATTGCATTCCAGCCTCTTCCATTGCCTTCTTTGTGTGACCGGTGATGACCCGTTATTTGTGTTTATGGTATTCTGATCAAAGTGTTCCATCCTAACCTGACTCCAGATCCAGGAGAGACGGGAGCGGCGGAGGCTGGACAGGGAGGAGGCAGATCGCTATGAGGCCAAGCTGGAGGCAGACATGAAGAACCACAACCCCTGGGGGAGAGGAGGAGGAGGAGCCCCTCTCAGAGACAGCAGGGGCAACCTCATCAGTGTGTTCCCTCTGCTATTTCCCTCCCTCCACACTATGGTCCACATATTCTCTAAACTTTGTTTCAGTACATACGTTTTGGAGACTGATAGCAGAGAAAAGCCAATGTGTAATGTTTTTTAATCTTTGTTAAGATTATTGCTAATCATAATCGTGTGAATTGTGTCACCAGCCGATCTGCACCAGATGCACAAGCATAATGAAGAGGCCTACATCAACCCCAAGTCATGGCAGAAGAGCGCAACAGCCACCATGGCAGTACTCCGAGAGGAGGACACTAGACCTCCCTCCACCCACAGAGTCTCAGGTAGATACAGTAGTTTTCACATTGATGTGATTCTCTATCAGGAGTCTAAGGACAGAGAGGAAAGCTGTCCCACAAGGTACCCTATTCCCTTCATAGTGCACTACTTTTGACCAAAGCCCTATGGGTCCTGGTCTAGGCTGCCATTTGGGACACAACCCAAAGTGGTAGTGGCACCCTCAGTAATCTCTGTTAACCCAGATCTAAAGTCTTGTGTAATTGGTCAGATGCACGATTAAGGTCTGGGTCCATACGTGTTAAGAGAAGAGAGCGAGCGAGAATGAGGATCGGAACTGGAATGAAGAGCTCCACCCTCTCTCTCTTTGCAAGTCTATGGGCCAAATGTCCCCTCCCCTTCGGAAATTCGAAAGATGCTAACACCTGCGAAATCATGATTTGTCCAAATAATCAGTGACGTAAAACCCAAGCACCGGAACTAATGCTTGTCGTTATCTCACGCATCCCGTTGTATCATGACAGACCTACGGTACTATTTATGTTTACGTAGTCTGTCCACGAGAGATTACAGCCTCAACCTGTCCAACTCACTGTCAGGTTCAGCTAATATGTTGTTTTGTCTGGTGGGTTTCTCTCTCAACAGGTTTTGTTCAGGCCCCTTCGTTTGCCAGAGGCAATATTTTTGGGAACCTGCCCACTCCACTGCAGGTCCATGAACAGGAAAAGTACAAGGCTTACCTCAAACAACAGGTACTGGATGTTATACATCAGTGCTGGTCCTCTGTAGCTCAGCTGGTAGAGCATGGCGCTTGTAACGCCAGGGTAATGGGTTCGATCCCCGGGACCACCCATACGTAAAAATGTATGCACACATGACTGTAAGTCGCTTTGGATAAAAGCGTCTGCTAAATGGCTTATTATTATTATTATTATTATTATTATTATTATTATTATTACTGTGTGAAAGATGGCTAGAGTAGCGTTTTCATATTATCAGCTGAAATAAACCTTACCCTAAGCGTGATCAGAAATCACATTAAAAAAAGCTTATTACAGAGCTTAAACTCACAATGTTGTACTAAAGCGCATTGATGGTTTGGTTAACCTTACACTCAGCTTTGATATGTGATTGGATACACACATACAGACTGTCTCACTGATGACCCTGGTTGTCTGTCCTGCTGCCTAAGATTGAGGAGAAGCGGAGGAAGGATGCGGAAGAGCGAGAGCGCCAGAGGTTGGAGGAGGAGAAGGAGGAGAAGAGGCTGGCTGAGCAGAGGGAACGCATCCAGAGAGAGTATGAAGAAGAACAGGATAGGAAGAAACGCAAGGAGATGGACGTCAGTATTAACTCGACCAGGGCTTGGATTCACTAAGGGGGCTTTAGCATTAGATTACACTGCAATACTCATATCTAGTACTACGAGTAACATTGCTATCAGCTGAATGCTATCGTTTGACATGAGTCATTCAGTTCAGTAAACTTTATTGCAACACACTCACTCACTCAGGGGACTGAGCAACATTTTTCTCCCTCCAGCAAAAAGCCAAGAATGAGGCGCTGATCCGTCTGGCTGAGGAGCGAAAGAAAGAGGTGGAGAGGAAGAAGAAGAAGAAAGAGGTAGAGGAGATGGAGAACTCTGCCCTGAGGAAGCGGTATGAGGAGGAGAGACGGGCACGCCTAGAGGTGAGCTCACTGGAAGACTGTTTGACCCTCTGAACATTAAGGGAAAGGGGGATACCTAGTCAACTGAATGCATCAATTGAAATGTGTCTTCCACATTTAACCCAACCCCTCTGAATCAGAGAGGAGAAGGGGGCTGCCTTAATCGACATCCACGTCATCGGCGCCCGGGGAACAGTGGGTTAACTGCCTTGCTCAGGGGCAGAACGACACATTTTTACCATCTCAGCTTGGGGATTCGATCCAGCAACCTTTCGGTTACTGGCCCAAATAAGCCTAGTCCTGGACTAAAAAGCATGCTAAATGAAGAATCTCTATTGAAAGGGCTTTTTAGTCAGGAAGCAGGCCCTGAGAGATTCATATGAGATAAGTGATGACATTCATGTGGTTGTCTGTCTGAAGGTACCAAGGGAGCCGTCTCCCCCCATTCCCACCCTCCAAAAGAGGCGTCAAGCTCCCCAGTACACCCCCAGACCTCCGTCCATGGACAGCCCTCGCGCTGCTACCGTCCCCCTGTCTGTGAGTGACTTCCAGAGCACACAGTATGTCCTCTTCCACACCACCATGGAGGGAAATCGTTTGACTGTGAGGAGATGTCAGTGGAGCATAATGACTGGATCTTGTCTTCCACCCTCTCTTCCCCCTGTAGGAGCGTTCTCTGTCAGGCCTCCAGTCCCCCCCAGTCCCAGCTCGCAGGAACCAGCTGAGAGCTGCCGGTAACACTGCCTCACACTATTGTACAGTACACAGCAGGTAGAAACTCCATTATCTCTCAACGTCTGTGATGCTGACGTGTGTGTGTATGTGTGTGCCAGAGGACCAGCGGGGTGTGATCAGCGAGCTGTCGGAGCTGCGCAGACAGCTGCGTAGCGAGCAGAAACGACTGGAGGGCCAGCTACTGCAGTCAGAGTGGGAGGAGCTGGACTCCTCTATGAGTGACAGGTAAGGCTGGTGAGGTGATACCCTCCACTGTTGGTCGCGTGGCTTCAGCAATCCAAAGGTTCAGGCTGTGTGTTATTTGTAGTGCTGTGCGTTAGTGATGCGGTGTTTGACTCATAACCCCCAGTCCCCACAGTTATATCCGTGGGGCGGACAGGTTTAGGGTAATTAAATATTGTGTGGATGAAGAGTGGGTGGCGGGTGGGTTGAAAAAAGAGAAAACAATACCTTAAATCAATAAATGTATAATTCTTGTACAATTTATATCTAGTGAGCTTTAGGGCCTAACTGTACGCGTGCCAAATAGCCTACACACCAATCGCCAAATGCTTTTGGGAATGGGCAGAAAAAGTTAACATCAATCCCGTTGGAAATTATATAGAAGGGAGGGGCAGAAAAGTAATGTTTGGGAAAGATTTGGTGAAGTGGTAAAAGAGGATGATAGCAGTGTTATGTGTGGTGATTGTGAGGCGCTATACAAATTTGATTGTCACAAGACTGGGACTTCAAATAGGCCTATGGCATGTCAAGGGAACTGTAGCCTACTGTTCAGATGGGTTAAATGGAAAGTGAAATCTGGACACTGACTGTAGGTCTATAACCGCTCGCATAGCCTTAATATTAACTTCTGCAGAATTAAGCATTTCTTGCAGTAAAGTTATACACCAAATGTAGGCAACATTTTGACTCTGGAACAGCAGTGGAGAAATATGATTTTTCTTTCAGCATCTTGAGAGAATGCGAATGCTCAGTTAGCACCTCTACAGACAGTATACATTTTTTTGCCGCCTTTTTCGCCCCAATTTCGTGATTTAAGATCTTGTCTCATCGCTGCAACTCCCCAACGGGCTCGGGAGAGGCAAAGGTCGAGTCATGCGTCTTCCGAAACATTACCCGCCAAACCGCGCTTCTTTACACCCACTCGCTTAACCCGGAAGCCAGCTGCACCAATGTGTTGGAGGAAACACCGTTCAACTGACGATCAAAGTCAGACTGCGGGCGCCCGGCCCACCACAAGGAGTCACTAGAGCGCGATGAGCCAAGTAAAACCCCCCCGGCCAAACCCTCCCCTAACCCAGACGACGCTGGGCCAATTGTGCGCCGCTCTATGGGACTCCTGGTCAAGGCCGGAGACGATATCTATCTTTATCAGCATCATAAAAGCTAATAGTATTTCAACCACATAACATATGCATCCAAGCCGAACTGAAATTGTATCAGAAACATGTTTGGGACTTTTCCCCAGATGTCTATTTCCTTACAACCGGGCAAACTGATGTAATTTGGACATTTTGCTCTGAAAATCTTTCAAGTTTTTTGTTGTTGAGTTATTGCACTTTCTCCCCGTTCCCTAAACGTCTGTCCTCCACGAAAGAAGATTACAGAGAACTTGTCAACTATACTGAACAAAAATATAAACGCAACATGCAACAATCTCAAAGATTTTACTGAGTTACAGTTCATATATGGAAATCAGTCAATTGAAATAAATAAATTAGGCCCTAATTTATGGATTTCACATGACTGGGAATACAGATACAGTATGGATCTGTTGGTCGGAGATACCTTAATAAAAATGGGCCTCAAAATGGGCCTCAGGATCTCGTCACGGTATCTCTGTGCATTCAAATTGCCATCAATAAAATGCAATTGTGTTTGTTGTCCGTAGCTTATGCCTGCCCAAACCATAACCTCACCGCCACCATGGGGCACTCTGTTCTCAACGTTGACATCAGCAAACCGCTCGCCCACATGACACCATACATGTGGTCTGCGGTTGTAAGGCCAGTTGGACATACTGCCAAATTCTCTAAAACGACGTTGGAGGTGGCTTATGTTAGAGACATGAAGTCAATTCTCTGGCAACAGCTCTGGTGGACATTCCTGCAGTCAGCATGCCAATTGCACGCTCCCTCAAAACCTGAGACATCTGTGGCATTGTGTTGTGTGACAAAACTGCACATTTTAGAGTGGCCTTTTATTGACCCCAGCACAAGGTACACCTGTGTAATGATCATGCTGTTTAATCAGCTTCTTGATATTCCACAGCTGTCAGGTAGATGGATTGGGATCTTTTATTTAAGCTCATGAAACGTGACCAACGCTTTACATGTATTATATTTTTGTTCAGTGTAGATTGAAGCATTCATTCTATTGATGTATGACATTCTGGTGAGCAAGGGTTTATTTAGTGTTCTAGGGCATTAATGACAGAAGAGAAGCTGCATGTATCTAATTATAGACAAGTTGACTAACAAATAGCCTACCAAGTAAGCATTTCACTGTAATGTCTGCACCTGTTGTATTCAGCGCATGTGACCAATAAAATTTGATTTGATTTGATTTGAAATGCTGGAAATTATAAGCAGAAACATATCTAAATCAGGCAAAAAAAATCCTGCACCCCCTGTCAAAATAATTCTGCTGTCTTTGACTGTAGCTTACAGCGCATTTTCTATATTAGCGGTTAGGGTCAGGTGGAACTCCGATTTTCACTTTATCACATATAGTCAGGCGGTTGTGGATGGGTTATTAGCAATTGTGGGCGGGTGCGGGTGAACAAACAGTGGACCCGCGCACCACTACTGTGCGTTTAACTGTAGTGCTCTTTGTTGACTTTAAGTTAGGTGATAGCTGCAGTGTCCTGTCTATAGGCTGTGTGTTGTTATAGTGCTGTGTGTCTATGCTGACCGGAGCTGTGTGCTGTTGTCTAGGCTGCATGTTGGCTGTAGTGCTGTGTGTCCAGGCTGACCGGAGCTGTGTGCCGTTGTCTAGGCTGCATGTTGGCTGTAGTGCAGGCCAGGAGTAGGCAACTAGATTCAGCCGTGGGACGATTTTTGTCAGAGTGGATGGTCGGGGGGCCGGAACATAATTATAATAATTTATACACTGCAAATTGACCACAACTAAGCCCTAAAATAAATTGTATTTAAAAATAACAATCATATCTTGATTACATTGAGACACGATCACATCTCTCTTTTTTTATTTTCTTCCTGGGAATACTTTGTAAGAGTTTTCCCGAAATTAAACAAAATTTTAGCTGAATTCCTGGTGGTTTTAGTCTTTTTCTGACCAAAAACTTTGGGGGCCAAAGAAAATAAAAATAAAAAAATAAATCCCCCCCAAAAAAGCAGCATTTTGCTCCTGGTCTAGGCTGTATGTTAGCCCCAGTGCTGTGTGTCCAGGCTGTATGTTAGCCCCAGTGCTGTGTGTCCAGGCTGTATGTTAGCCCCAGTGCTGTGTGTCCAGGCTGATCGATGTGGCTGTGTGCTGGTGTCCAGGCACAGAGACAGGGAGCGGCCCCAGGTGGATGTGTTTGACATGGCCAGACTGCGGCTGCAGGCCCCCGTCAGGAGACCCTCCTCCAGGAACACGGAGCCTAACAACCTGCATAGAATCCACGACTCGCTACAGCTCCGATACAGAGGTAAAGGAATAAAGTGACTGTTTGATGAATAATGGGCCGGTCCCAAATGGCACCCTATTCCCTATGTCAGAGGTTGTCAAAGTGGGGTCTGCGGACAGATCTCAAAATATATTTAAAAAAATATGTTGGTATCCACAGTGCTCCACCAATTATACATTTTTCAACTTAACATCCCATTTTCTGGGGTTGGTAATTTAAAGCTAGAATCCTTAGTTGCTACATCCATTTTTGGTATGGAATACCATGATATATACCCATTGATTCTTGAAGACTATAACTTATAAATGAGTTTGGTTCTTGTCGTATCTAATCAGAACCCAAAATATAAGCTTGTTTTACTCCAATGTTTGTAAACAATGTAAATGTAAACAAACACTGTATAGCCTCAAAACATGGTTACACTATAATGTTGATATCATGGATGGTCAGTCCTTGCATCCATAGCTCTGTCTATGAATTTGAGTGCTTACATTTCTCCAGGCCCATCCCGCAGCTTTTTACCAAAAGAAGCGTGTAGAATTGCAGGGAATTAGCTTGAAAACTGCAACATTTTCTTTCCGATGCCAAGAGGTGGGCCTTTAAAAGGTTTCTTCCAAGGGCCCGAGACTTGGTTAGTCCGGCCATGCGTTGCCGAAGTCATAGTAAAATGATTTGTTTTGCTATCGTAATCTCACTCGAGTTGTGAGGGGGTCCCTGATGAATTTTCTATCACAAAAGGGGTCCCCGGCCTGAAACATTTGAGAACCCGTGCCCTATGTAGTGCTCTATTTCTGACCAGGGCCCATCGGGTCAGGTCAAAAGTAATGCACTATGTGGAATGGGGTACCATGTGGAACGTAACCCAGGCCATTGATTGTTAAGTCTTAAAGGGCAATTCTGACACTTTTCAACCTTCTATTCATAATTCCCAGCACGAAACCAGTGTCTACGTGTTTCTATGATCTGTTGTTAAGAGGAAAAGTCCTACAAAAAAAAGTTTGGTCACATCACAGGGTAGGATTAAAAGTGATTTTCTAAACCTGCAATGAGTTTCCATCCCGGGAGGGTATTTTATTGCTCTTCACATCACTGTCTTTAAAATGTTTTTTTTCTACAAAACGTAGAAATGCGCCATTTAAACATGTTTCCACTGGTATTTTTGTAAACATTTGTCATTTTAGCAGACGCTCTTATCAGAGTGACTTACAGTTAGTGAGTGCATACGTTTTCATAGTGCTGGAGATAAGGAAAATGAGGTTGAAAAGTGGTGGATTTGCCCTTTTAACAGCAGTGTTCAAACAAATGCAGCAACTGGGGCTGTGTCTGCACCCTTTTTCCTGTTCCCTTTTCAGTGCACTACTTTTGACCAGGGTGATGAGTATTGTCATGTGTGTATTGAGTGGAGAAGTCTTTGTTTGTACTGCAGACGTTGACTCCAGAGGGGAGGAAGGCCATGGTTACTGTGAGCCCCCTAGCGACAGGGACAGGGATGGACAGTGTGTGGACATCCAGAGACAGGCAGACTACAGAGAGGAGCAACGCAGGATCAACAACAGCCTGAGGAGGAAACCTGCCGACGGTCAGTAGCACACTCAATATCAACCTCTACTCACTGCCTATAGACTCTATCAACCCAACTGCTTAAACACTCACTATTAAATACCTGTTGTTCACATCTCTGTTCACTGCTTCATCACTAACGTGAGGATATTTATGGGTGGAGCACTTGCGTTTTAAGGGCTTAAATCATTTGTCTTTTTGTTTTACAGATTATTTTGACCTGTCACCACCCCAGCAACAAAACCATTATTTGGTGAGTTTCTACTGGCCAGTTTGTTTAGCTAGTGCCCTGAACCACAGAGTAGTATCTTTGCTGTACAGTACATGCTTGTCTGTGTGTGACACTACGCCTGTACACTCTATTCTCCCCAGAGGAATGCAGTAGGGGATCCTATGAGAGGTTCCCTGTTGGAGTCTGACAGTGCCTTCATTGGTAAAGCCTCTTGTGGTTCACTACTATCCATGTGTAGTATGGGAAGGAGTGCTTTGAGAATCACACAACTAAGGCTGCGTCCCAAATGTCACCGTATACCCTAAATAATGCGCTACTTTTGGGGGGGGCCGATGGGCTCTGGTCGAAAGTAGTACACTATAGGGAATAGGGTGCCATTTGGGACGCACACCAGTTGTTGTAAGGGAAGGAGCGCCTTGAGAATCACACCACTAACTATTTATCTGTGGTTTGCTCCAAGATCCCATGGGTGAAGCCTTCCCAGTGTCCCCCCCACCTGAGCAGAAGCCCCAGCTCTCAGCCAGGGAGAGGAGGAGGAGGGGGCTGGCCAAGAGGGCAGACCTGCACAATGTAAGAACCCTCTGCCTCAAAGAGTTCAAAGTTCAGTCTGATATCTGGGACAGTATTCTCTAAGCATCTGAGTAGGAGGGCTGATCTAGGATCAGGCACCCCTTGTCCTTGTAATATTTTTCATCATCTAAAAGGCTAAACTGATCCTAAATTGGCACTGAGATGCTTGATACATACAACCCCTGATCCCTATATTATGTGAATATATCCTCACTTCTTAAATAGAGGACAGTGGCAGCTCTCCATTGAAAATGATATATTCCTCTACCATTATTATACCTTGTGCTCTGGCTTGTTTAGGAGCGGGGGAGCTCCAGAGAGCCTGTTGGCCAGCCAGAGAACTACTCCCGCCAGTCAGAGGCCAGTCTCAACACAGAGCAGCATGGCAGAGAGCGTAACCACCATAGGACCAAGAGGCTGCTGGCTATGAGCCGCCATGGCCTCAGAAGAGGTGGGTGTTGGATAGAGATTCAACTGTTGAGAGGCTGTCAGTGCCCCAATATGCCGGAATGGAACAATTTGTCAGCCATCTTACCTGGGAGATCTGTCTATGAATCATTGTTAGGTTGATGACGATGATGGGTTGGAGGTCTCTGTTTACGGTTTCTCTCTCTTCCAGCAGACCTGTCTGGTGATGAAGACATGTCTCTGCAGGTTTCCCCTCGCGCCCAAGACACTCGGGGCTCTGTGGATACGGTTGCCATGGAGCCGTGGATGAGGCCAGACACCTCGGAGACGCTGAAGCGCTTAATGACTGGTCAGACCCCCCGCAGGGAGAGGCTGACCAGCAGAGAGTCGGCCGTGCAGGACTGGAAAGGCCCCTCTACCTATCATGGCTAATCTAAACCTCTCCCCTCTACCCCTTAACAGGGTCACTGAAAGCACTTTGGTCCCGTACACACTCAGGTTGTACAACTGAACGCTTTTAACATAACAGCTGTGTTAGACCTGAGTTTTTCTGTGCAAAAATAACCACATAATGGTGGTGTAAACATTTCTGTGCAGGAAAAACTCTGTTGTATAAAATATACACAACTCTATACAGTATATAACTATATATAAATATTCATCTCTCTGTAAAATATGTATTTTACTGTCAAATGCATTGTACATCAGTTGTACAACCTGAGTGTGTAGGGGACCTACGTTTGGACACTGCCGTCACTTGGCTTGATGCATCCACATCAGTGGTCATGCTGGCAGAATCTGTACATGAAGATACAGTATCTCCTCAACACAGAAGGATCATCTGCTTTAGCTTCTAGATCGATGTCGACTAATTTAACCCTTTACTTTTGCAGTGCTTGACTTGTGTATCATGGTCTACCTCTGAAAATGCCTCTTGCAATGCAGAATTATGAGCTTCTTATGAAAAACGCATAGATTGTACTTTCATGGACCTGTAATGAAAAATATGCAGATTCTTGTCTGAGAATGGTTAGTCGGTACAGGGGAGAGCAACTCCATTCCTAGAAGGACACTGTGTGCAGGCATTTGCGCCAGTCAAGTACTATTGAAGTTGATTTGTTAAATCAGGTGTGTAAGAAGTGTGCTGGAATAAGCCTGCACACACTGCAGCCTCAGTTGCCATCCTCTAAAAGGCTGCTAATTGGACAGTGTGCTAGGGTTGCCTTAGGACTCTATACATTCTGTATCGCTGATTGTGCAAGACATTTCCGATTGAGTCACATGCAGCCTCTGAACATTGCGTTTAAATTTCAGTCACGCTGAACTTCCACGATACGGATTGAATAGAGCCCTTAGTCTTTGAAACAGTTCAGGACATCTTTCTACAATATTTATTCATGTTTTAATTCATTGTATAATAATGGCACTACATTTAATGTAAATTGTTCAAATGGCATGTTTTAAAATATTTTTATAAGTACTGTGTGAAAATGTTTGGCCTAGATGTGAGCTCTTTTTCAACTTGATTGAATAAATTATATTTTAAATAAGGAAGTTGTTTTGTACTTTGTTTCAGTTCACCTGATAGCTGTTTAATTTGCGACAGGCTCCTAAGCCATGACAAGTAGCCTAAATAAGCATTGTGACGCAACTGTGAATTGTCGGTCAGTAACTTCTATTAAACATCAATGCAAAGACTGACTAATGAGAATGTTCTTGGTGGTAATCAACAGTGTACAGAGTTGTACAGTATTGATCTGACATTAAAACATTAATGTACACCTTGTTTCCTAATGTAACTGACTCGCCAATAAACACTATCCTCAAAGTACAGCTTCAAACACCATGTGCATCTTGGTTTTCATAACCCAAGCAGACATCTATTTAACCTCCATATATTCAATGCAGCATTGTTTTCTTTTTGAAAATGACAATACATCAAACGTGTGGTGACAAGATTGAGCAAATTCAAATGTGTTTACATTTAAATAAAGTACTACAGTATATACAGAATGGAATAACATTTACTCGTTTTCATACATTAGTGTCATGGTAAGGATAAGTTGTAGTGAGAAAATGCCAGTGCGCTTATGAAATGACAAGTGCTGTTAGATTTCAAAAGAAAACACAAATGACAGGTTTTAGACTGCGTTTACACCGGCAGCCTGATTCTGATCTTTTTTACACTAATTGATCTGATTGTGATTGGTGAAAAGACCAATTAGTGGAAAAAATATCAGAATTGGGCTGTCTGGTCTGTAAACACAGCCTTAGTATATTACAATACTACAAAGCTACTTTAATTGTCTAGTTTGAGGGCTGCTGTTTGGTACCTAATGGCTGTGCAAAAGAAAATCACTGCTAACGTTACTCATCCTTTTCACTAACAATTTCATACCTCTGTTCCATAAAAGAATGCCAAGAGATACCAAAAAGCACACATCACACCCTCCATAATGTTAGTTAGCCCTCTGGTCAGAGGGGGAGAAATGACCAGAATAATTGCACCTTTATAACCATCTGTATGATCTTGTGGAGTATTTCTATGCTGTACAAGGAAGCCATTCATTCAGTGCTTTTGTGGGCCCCACTCACCACACTACTGTCAATAGTTAATCTCAGACAGGAACATCACTGTGTGCAGCCTGGAGGATCCATGAAGGAGCTTCCAGTACCATTCTGCAGGATCCACCACTTCCAGCTAACTGCAGTCCACTTTAAGAATCCCTTGTGGCCCTCACTGGGGCAGAGTTCACAGTAACAGAGGGTTCCACCTCTTCGTCTGTGTCCCAAATGGCACCCTATTCCCTATATAGTGCAATACTTTTGACCAGAGCCCTATGAGTCCTGGTCAAAAGTAGTGCATTACACAAGGAAAAGGGTGCCATTTGGGATGCATCCTTCCCCTCACCCACCCCAGAGAGAGACTGAGCAGCCTGTGTCCTGTGCTGGTCCACTAGTGATGATGTCACTGGCTCCCAGCAGGCCCTTGCTCCTCTCGGTGACTAGGCAGCAGTGAGATGTCGAAGGCGTTGCCGATGCGGAGAAAGAACTTACGTAGCACGGCCCGGAGTTCTGGAATCAGGTCAAACTGCATGATCTCACAGAGAAGCGGGTAGTACCTGGATGCATGGGCCTTGAACTGGATAGTACAGGGATACAGGAGGGGACCCGATTAGCTCATTCTCCATCAAAGACATGGGAAGGGAAAATCACATCTTATTTTTTTGGTACTGTGTTGTATATGGGGTTTAGGGTGAAATTGCCCCTAGACGCTGATCTTGGGTGAGTTTTACATTTCCCCCCACTATGGTTAAGGTTAAGACTGGGGGAGGGGAAGCTGATCCTAGATCTGTACCTAGGGGAAACTTCACATCAGAGGTGTATGTGGCTATACTTTCTGATTGACTCACCCTGTCATCGCTGATCTTTACGACCTTGGTGAGGAAGAGGAGGAGGAGATTGGTCCAGGCTTCTCGGTGGCTCTCTGACGTCAGAGTGAGGAAGTAGGCCAGGGCCTCCCCACACACACTGCAATAGACAGAGACACGTTAAGGAAGAGTGAGTGAGTGTGGCACTTATTTCCAGATCCGAGCAGCAGAATATTAGCCTGGTGGAACCCAGCCTGATCTCGGGATAACTCACATTCTGTTTCACTTTAAACAAAATGTGAGCGCAACAGTCAGTCTGATTGACCAGGCTAGCAAAATATAGGTTCTTGCCTCAAAGTCTGTACTATTCACTCTTGTCCACAATAAGGCACTAAAAGGTGCTGAACAGACAAACTCTTAACACAAGTCAATAGCACCATTTCCTCTAGCTAAGTTCTTACTTGAACAGTGTCTTGTTAAAGAACAGTAAAAAAAAAACATTATCTTTATGTTCTTACTTGAGCAGTCGTCTCTGCACCTCCTCCCAGGCTGCCTTGCGGCTGTCGTCTGTGTACATGCGGAACAGGATGCGGAGGCCACAGGCCAGACTGTTGGTCTCCTGCTTCAACAGGTTGGGTTTGGACTTCCCCTTGAAACCTTAGAAACACCAACATGCTGTGAGCCAACTGCATGTTAGTCTGAGGCCGTATGTATCAAGTGTCTCAGAGTAGGAGTGCTGAACTGGGATCAGGTCCTACCTGTCCATGTAATCTTATTCATTATGATCTAAAAGACACATAGACACAACGCTTGATACATACAGCTCTAGATTAGAGTTTGCTGTGATAGTGTGAAGGTATAGAGCAGGGGTGTGGAACTCATTTTGCCCCGGGGGGTGCATTCGGTCTTCAACGAGGTCTGGAGGGCCGCACTAAACATTTGTTAGATTTCCTTGCCATCAAAATTGGCAACAGAAAATTAAATTCCTCTATCCATAATGTTTGGAATTTTTGATGATCCCTGACAGTCTAGTGATTGTTAGCGAACTGGACAGTCAAGAAACTGTATGAATAAAGGCCCATTATCATTTCTACACAGTTTTGATTTGGTTTTAGTCATTTTAAAGTATATTGAATTAGTTAATACAATTTGTTTGTTTAATTAAATGTTTTACTCAAACCATCCATTGGACCCCCTCGAGGGCCGTATCCGGGCCGCATGTTTGACACCCCTGGTATCGAGGGTCCTGAGTCACCCACCTGCCTTCCACAGGACAGTCCTCTGCTCGTTGTTGGAGTTAAAGGCCTTGGCGAAGCAGTGGGACTCCAGCAGACAGT
Source organism: Coregonus clupeaformis (assembly GCF_020615455.1). Taxonomy (NCBI): domain Eukaryota; kingdom Metazoa; phylum Chordata; class Actinopteri; order Salmoniformes; family Salmonidae; genus Coregonus; species Coregonus clupeaformis. The sequence goes on from NC_059205.1 coordinate 40,976,519, forward strand.
CTAGCAGTTTGAAGAGCTGATCCGAGGTCAGATAGTGGTACATTCCCTGGTCCTGGGCCTCCAACTGGACATCTGCATCTACTGTGTCTCTCTGGAGAGGTTGACAGCAACACAGTGCTCAGTTATAACCAAATGCTAGTAAGCCATACTAATTCACATCCTTTTTTCAGTTGTAATAACATTTATAGCCCCTCTCAAAATATTATTTGCCATAAAATACATTTTGCCCTTACTGGCTTTGCTTCAGTTATTGAAACAGTGTGACTTCAGTAAAAACTCTGTGGTTACCTGTGCAGCAGCCAGGTTCTCTGCGTCCTCCTTCCTGCTGGTGGCGGGGAAGAAGACCATGTTGTCTATCGTCTGGATCAACTCCAGCTGCACAACACACTTAATGAGCAGCGCTGAGAATAACCTCTGCTCCTGCACCTCTGCAACACATTGACAGACACAGGACAGCCAGTTTGAGGGGCAGGGGGAGATGAATAGGAGGCAGGGAGAGAGACGGACAGGGGGAGAGAAGGTGAGAGACGGACAGGGGGAGAGAAGGTGAGAGACGGACAGGGGGAGAGAAGGTGAGAGACGGACAGGGGAGAGAAGGTGAGAGACGGACAGGGGGAGAGAAGGTGAGAGACGGACAGGGGGAGAGAAGGTGAGAGACGGACAGGGGAGAGAAGGTGAGAGACGGACAGGGGGAGAGAAGGTGAGAGACGGACAGGGGGAGAGAAGGTAAAGAGACGGACAGGGGGAGAGAAGGTGAGAGACGGACAGGGGGAGAGAAGTGAGAGACGGACAGGGGGAGAGAAGGTGAGAGACGGACAGGGGGAGAGAAGGTGAGAGACGGACAGGGGGAGAGAAGGTGAGAGACGGACAGGGGGAGAGAAAGTGAGAGACAGGGACAGGGGGAGAGAAGGTGAGAGACAGGGACAGGGCAAGAGAAGGTGAGAGACGGACAGGGGGAGAGAAGGTGAGAGACGGACAGGGGGAGAGAAGGTGAGAGACAGGGACAGGGCAAGAGAAGGTGAGAGACAGGGACAGGGGAAGAGAAGGTGAGAGACAGGGACCGGGGGAGAGAAGGTGAGAGACAGGGACCGGGGGAGAGGTGAGAGGCATGGGTCATTGACAATGGAGAGACTTAATCAGGGGAGGGCTGCCTAGGACTTGCCCATAAACCTCCATACAAACTCACTGGCTGGGTTCCTAGCTCTGGGGCCATCCTCATATGTGCCCGAGGAGCCGCTGTACGTCCTCTGCCTCTGGTTCTCCAGGGAGATCCTGTCCACACTGCACACTGACTGCTGGTCCTCCGTACGAGTCTGAATGTCCACTGACTTCTGGGATATGGAGTCCTGAGAACACCAGAGAGGGTCCACACCAAACACTTCATCATACATAATCTCAACCAATGTTTCCTCTAAACTTCGCGCAGCTCCCCAGGGACTTCCGCTCAGAAGAAAAATCAGCCCAAGCACGAGATTGAACTTCACTCAACTTTCTATAGTTTTCCCCGTTAGTTAACACTATCAACGTTTCCCTTTACTGTGGGAATTGTGATCGAATCAACGCAATATTAGCCACTTTCAATGCAACATACCAAAACTATGCAAGACTTAGTATGCAAAACTAACTACGCAAGAGATTTTGTTGTAGGCAGAGCGCATCGGAGTAGGATTCTATTGCATTGACAGGCAAGACTCAGCCCGTACTCTACACAGAACGGTGTGTCGTAACCAATCAGAGCTGCAATAGGCCTATATGCAAATAAACCATTGCCATATGTGGATTTGTGCCATTCACTTTGAACTGGATTGTTTTACAGCATGAGCGGTCGCGATTATTATGCGCTTGTTTTGAGATCAAAGTGAGAGCTGTATGTAGCCACTTGTGCACATTTGTTCATATTATTTGCTAGTTAGTGAGTTATTAGCCCAGTTATAGCAATTCAGGTAAAGAGCTTATTTTTATGTCTTAAAGGGGCAGTGTTGTATTTTGAGACAGGCTTGAATAAACTAAGTAGCCAATAGGCAGAGGGTAGCATAATTTGTCTGATTCTCTGTCATAATGGTATGGGAATAATAATCAATTTCATTTTGTAAAGTGGTTTCTTGCATCAAACAATACAACAAAATGTTCAGTCACTTCCTTGTCTGAAGGACAAGTGGATAAACAGGTTAATGTCAAGCCCTGCATGTTTTTTTCAAAGGTCTAATGTAATGTAGGCCTACATTGAACACCACACATTGGCTGCTTTTGTAGGCTGAATGATAGGCTGCATTTTCTCCATTGTTTTTATGGTAGGCCACTCTGGTAGGCCTACATTATGATCAGTTAGCCACAGCAGCTTGATTGGCCACTGTTAAAACAGTAAATTAAAGTGGGTACAGCCTCAGTGTTCACAGTAAACCAGCACTGGAAGTTGCACAGACATTTCACAAGGTTAAAGTTTGCACTCAGCAGACCTGAAATTTGCTCAGTGCCAAAAAATTGATGGAACGTTGATCACAACTTAGCATCTTGTTTCGATTAATTTGAGCGTTAAGAAGTACTGTATTGGGAAGTCAATGTAAATTCTCAAACATAAACCAAATAAATTGTCAAAATGGAATGGCGAACACACATGAGCAGTAAACCTACCAGGTTTGAGAGGTCGTACTGTGACATCAGCTCCCCCTCTGCTCTTGCTGGTCTCCACGTCAGTAACCTAAGGAGAGCAAGCCCAATAGAGAACAGAGTCAATTTACTCTTGCTATGAACTCTGCACACTTACAGTGGTTCAACTGTAGTAATAACTCCCTGTGAATAAAAAGTGTCTTACGCATGAGGGATGGTTGTTTTGAAGATGTCCAGCATACAGTTGCAGGTTTTGTCCCATATCTCTGGGCTGAACTTCTCCCCGTTCAGAATGACCACATTTTCCAGACAGTTGGTCCCTGAGCGCGCCAGCTGCTCGTTGTCTGAGGAGAGACAGAAGAGGTCAGAGGGAGGGAGAGACAGCGGGGGGAGAGAGAGAGGGTCAAAGGAAGAGAGGAGGGAGGGAGAGAGAGGGGAGGGAGAGCAGGTCAAAGATAGAGAGAGGGAAGAAAGAGAGAGTTCTAAACTCTGAGGTGTTTGAGATGAGACAGGGAACCAACCAGCTCCCTCCTCTCACCTTGTTGCACACACCAGTACAGTTGGGACAGGATATCATCCAGGAGAATATCGCTGAGAGGCTCAAAGTACTGAGTGAAGACATCACAGATGGCGTAAAGTGCATGGTTACAGGTGGTGGTCATCCATTCAGCTTTCTGGGTTTGAAGAGGAAAAGGAAGTTCATTAGTGTGTAGCAGTTAGCACCTTATTCCCTTTGTAGTGCACTACTTTTGACCAGGACCCATAGTGCCCAACCATTTAGGACACACACTATGTATTTTATGGCTGTGACACATAGTTCCTGAAAATCGTGAGCTTAATCTGACCTCAGTTTGCTGCTCTGGAAGTTTCATGTTGTCAAAGATCCTAAAGATGATCCTGAACAGATCCTGCCACCAGTGTTTCTTGTAGGTGTGACCGTAGGTCTTCATCACCTCAAACATCACAGTCAAGCCCCTAGAGCAATGTTAAGGAAACAGGGATGATATATTAGTAGAGGGTCCACACTCAGAAAAATTTATTTTATGCTGTTTTATTCATTAAGGCAACAAAAGCAGGGATGATCACATCACTTGTGAAACTCATTTATTCATGCCTCGAGTCAGGTTGACAAAGGAAAAAGAAGACTATTGCTGCTAGTTCATTGTTTATATATTTGATTTGACTCATCTTTCTCCAGTCAGGAGATGAGACAAGGACTAGGGACACTGGTATTCAATCAAATCAATCAAATGTATTTTATAATGGCCTTTTTACATCAGAAGTTGTCACAAAGTGTTTTACAGATAAATGGCATAAACCCCAAAGAGCAAGCAATGCAGAAGCACAGTGGCCTGGAAAAACTCCCTAGAAGTTTGTTCCAGGTAGGATGAGAAGGGGCTTACCTGGTCCTGACGTCCAGTTTACACCGGTTGATGATGCAGGAGAGCTCAAACAGGATGGGGAACCATCCTCGCACCCACACCCGGTCCTCCGGGCCTACATTCATGTCATCGCTGGTGTAGTCTTTGAAGGCCTGGCAAGAGAGGGAGGAGAGGTTTACATCCATGGGTAAGAGAGGAATCTCATGTCCATTCAGAGAGTTGGATTCTCCTGAATAAATTATACCTGAATCCATACATTCCCTTTTAGTTTAGGTGATCTCCATTATCACTGATTTCCCCTACAATAGTTTGTTTGTTTTGAGTATTTAATACTTTATAACTTCTGTCCAACTACTAAAAATCTTAGTTTTATCTCTGATGTACACCATCAAACTGTTTATTGTTGGAGTATTTCAAGTCCTTCACAATATAGTGCTCACTGCTCACCTGTGGCCTCTCAGACACATATTTGGCACAGTGGCGTATGAGGCGGATGGCCTCCATGCTGGTGTCAGGGAAGGAGGCGTTGCAGGCAAACTCAGACAGACACTTCACAGCATCCTGGAAAGAGTCAATGGTGGCCGGGAAGTGCTTCTCAAATACGTTAGCTGAGAAACAAAAAGATAAAACAGAGAAATGACTTGCACAAAATATACTTTGAAAAAAATCTAGAAATAGGAAAGGGTAATAAATAAGTGTCTTTGAGTTTCTCTTTGCACTACCATCCTCTATTATTCTTAATGTTTACATTGGTAAGTCATGTCATTGACCAAGGAGTAGCTAGTGTTAGTCAGATAACCCAACACTTACTGACGATGTAGCCGGTGGTTTGGAAGGCAAGCTCTACGATGCTCCCGTCCTGGTCCGAGGCTGCCAGGTGGAACACTGAGAAGATGTTCTTCCACCCCGACCGGATGTTCCCAGCCTGGGAGTTCACCATCTGAGCTATACACCTCACCACCATGTCTCGAATGGTAGGAGACCTGTGGGCATTACAGTTTGAATCATTATTGAATCATTGCATCATTTCAGTGTTTTAATAATTTTCCAGGTTTGAATCATTGAATAATTTCAAGGTTTGAATCACTGAATTGTTTCAAGGTCTGAATAGTTTTCACGGTTTGAATCATTGAATCATTTTAGAAGGCCACAAAGGATACAATTGCAGCAATTTTGACAAGCATTGGAATTTCATTCCATGCACTAATTAGTGCAGGTTACAAAATAAAACAAAGCTGACCTGTTCTTTTTCATGATATGTTCAAAAGGCCTCAAGAAATCCTTCTGGAATCGGAAGTTTGCGAGCTCTCCTTTTTCTAAGAATTTCATAGACAGCTGCCTCAGGGAGTCAACAGCAAATATAGCCACATCCTCGTTGGAGTTACATCCAACCTGTACAGATACAAATGCATCTCAACCACTGTTGTCTCACCCCAAAACCAGCAATTGAACAGCACCATATAAATACATGCAGATGATGCATTTCTTTCAACAGAAATTGCTACCGTAATAAAAAATACGAAACCAGTACCTTGTTAAAATGGTCCCCGATGACTTCCCAAATTCTAGACCATTGAAGCCTGATGCGGCCCATGTTGTAGTAGGAAATCTCCACAATCTTCTGAAGGCTAAACATACGCGGATGTGTTGGTGAGGCAAGCTCGTCCATTGATACAGCACACAACCACCGGACAAAATCAACTGCAAAAAGACAACAAATGCATATCAACCTGTTAATATCCATGTATATTCAAACAATGTTTGAATATATCATGCATCTACCCTGTATAATTTCAGTGTACAAACTACCTCCCTCGATTCAAACTGATTTATTTAGTTGTTTAAACCATTATTTTTTAAACAATTACTTTCAGCACAAATTAGGTTAAATCTACACAGCATTTATTTGTAGAGACATTTCAATCAATACCAACCTATTGCATTGCCATCAAGTCTGGTAGAACCAGTAAATATCCTGAAAAAAAACAACATAAGATTACATTTTCTCCATTTGCAATAGTGACTTCTTTTAGAGGTTTTTGCATTATAAAACTGGAGATAGGAAACAAAATATTGAATCAATTCCATCATAGGGCCCATTCTATCAGCCTACCTGTCAACAGCAACGACTACACTCTGGGAGCTTGCCTCTCCAATGGACTCCTGAATACTGGCTATTTGTTTACGGTCCACATTACCTCCAACTGCAAGATAAACAATGTGTAATGAGAAATAGCTGAAGGTACATGTTTTAAGAAAACCCCAATAGTCAGAAAATGATACATTACACATTATGTAAAAAATATCAAAAAAATTAACATCAACCATGATAGGACATTTAATTATAAGATAAACATTGATATACATGTACAACCAAACCAGGCATTGTGACAATAGCCCAGAGAGTATCTAATCTAAAAGCCTGGGTGCATCCCAAATGGCACCGTAGTATTTCCCATATAGTGCACTACTTTTTACCAGAGCCCTATGGGGTTAGGTTGGAAAAGGGAATAGGGTGCCATTTGGGACGCGGCCTCTGTCTTGGAGAGGCGAGAGGACTGACCCAGTCCCAGGTACTCTGAGCTGTCTGAGGCCTGCTCTCTCAGGCTGGCCAGGAGGCCCCCTTTGGCTGGGACCGTCCCTGAGAGGTAGCGAGCCTTCACCCCTGTCCCGATTAGCTGGGCCAGCTCCAACTGACTGATACACTTCAGGATCTGTGAAAGAGGACAGAAGAGTTGGGATTAATACTGTTTGTTACTATTCAACCTTTATTTAGATAGGTAAGTCATTAAAAACATTCTCATTCTCATTTGTGAACTAGCAGGAGAGAAGTGAGAGTTACTACTATTTAACCTTTATTTAGCCAGGTAAGTGATTGAAAACAAATGTATTTTCTGACAACAACCAAGTCGGTCAACAATTAAAAAACAGTGACAATATACTGGGAGAGAGAAGTCAATGAAAATGTTGTCTTAATATCCTGGTTGATCAAGAGGTGAACCACTGAAATGCAGTAACAATATGCTATAGAACAGTGTTTCTTAATCCTGGTCCTGGGGTCCCGAAGGGGTGGACATTGAATGTTCTGCCCTAGCACTACACACCTGATTCAAATCATCAAAGCTGAATGATCAGTTGATCATTTGAATCAGCTGTGTAGTGCTAGGGCAAAAAACTAAATGTGCACACTTTGGGGTCCCCGGGACCAGGATTAAGAAGCACTGCTATAGAAGACAGAATGAGACTAACCTCATGCCAGGAGTTGCCCAGGTAGTTTCCATCAGTGTGGGCAACGGTGATGAGAGTCTTGATGGTGTCAATGTTCTTCTGCTTCATCTCAGAGATACCAGAGCTGGCTGTGAGCAGGGTGAACCGCGCCAGGGCCTGGACGTACGCATCACGCTCCAGTTGGATGGTGAAGATGCAGGCTATCCTGATGGCACAGCGGATCCCCTCCAGACACAGAGAGGCTACCCCAGTGTCATCACAGTCCTGAAGACCCACACTGAACGCTGCTAAGAACGGGGTCCATGCCAACTGGGGAAGAACACACACACAAAGTCAGTACACAAAGAAGGATTTTATGAGGGTTGTCCAGACCAAGGATGCTGGTGCAACAAATATAAAAAGATATAACTACATTTGAGTGTAAAAATGTGTAATACGATCTTAAAATGGTATTCTGCATTTGGTTACAGCATCAGCTACAATCCCATTTTATACTGAAAGGAATGCATTAGTACTGTGAGTAATGGTAACATATGAACATTGGTCTGAATACATAAACAGAATGAGATTCATTCAAATGTTTGTCCTACCGGTAATTCATTTGAATTCTATTGGTCTGAGAAGGTCTAGGTGAGTTACCTTGAACATAGGTCTAACCATAGAAATAGAAGGAGTGTTATAATTGTTTTCATTCATTAAAAAAATTAGAATTCAAATTCTATGGGTCTGACGTGGTCTAGGTGGGTAACCTTGAACATGCGTCTGACGTGGTCTAGGTGGGTTACCTTGAACATGGGTCTGACGTGGTCAAGGTAGGTTACCTTGAACATGGGTCTGACGTGGTCTAGGTGGGTTACCTTGAACATGGGTCTGACGTGGTCAAGGTAGGTTACCTTGAACATGGGTCTGACGTGGTCAAGGTGGGTAACCTTGAACATGGGTCTGAAGTGGTCTAGGTAGGGCACCTTGAACATGGGTCTGACGTGGTCAAGGTAGGTTACCTTGAACATGGGTCTGACGTAGTCAAGGTGGGTTACCTTGAACATGGGTCTGACGTGGTCTAGGTGGGTTACCTTGAACATGGGTCTGACGTGGTCAAGGTGGGTGACCTTGAACATGGGTCTGACGTGGTCTAGGTGGGTGACCTTGAACATGGATCTGACGTGGTCTAGGTGGGTTACCTAGAACATGGGTCTGACGTGGTCAAGGTGGGTGACCTTGAACATGGGTCTGACGTGGTCAAGGTGGGTGACCTTGAACATGGGTCTGACGTGGTCAAGGTGGGTGACTTTGAACATGGGTCTGACGTGGTCAAGGTGGGTGACCTTGAACATGAGTCTGACGTGGTCAAGGTGACCTTGAACATGGGTCTGACGTGGTCTAGGTGGGTTACCTTGAACATGGGTCTGACGTGGTCAAGGTGGGTAACTTGAACATCGGTCTGACGTGGTCAAGGTGGGTGACCTTGAACATGGGTCTGACGTGGTCTAGGTGGGTTACCTTGAACATGGGTCTGACGTGGTCTAGGTGAGTTACCTTGAACATGGGCCTGACGTGGTCTAGGTGCGTGGCGCTGGTGAAGGGAGCCTGGACGTGGCTGACTGCCTCCATCAGGGCCTTGGCTGTCTTAGCCATCTGCTCCATCTCTACGTTATACAGCAGACGCCGCTGCTTCTCACTGGCCACACCTGGAGAGGAAACAGAGACTTGGTGGGCATGCTCTCACATACAAAACACACCTACTGTACACACACTGTCAACAACTAACCACACAAGACCCCATGTTGATGCCATCACTGTGCCTCTGAGGACAGACTAGCTTTGGATCCATTTAGTGTGCTTGTTTCTTCTTGACCCTTGCCATTTTGTCATCCAGCAACTTACTTTGTTTGCTGGATTTGAGGGTTAATTTTTTGGTTTCATTCATGGCTATTTTCTTCCCTGCGATTTCATCGTAAATGGCTGACAGGTACTCCTCAGGTAAATCTTTGCTGTCATTGATTCCTCGGTTCATCTTGATGTATTGCTCTTTAGTCATTTTATTCTTCACCTAAAAAAATGTAATGTTTAGTCACAGCTCATGTATTAACACGTGAAAATGACCTCTCTTAATCAATAAACACTCATTAAAAATGCTTGAGAGACTTACTTGTGGACTGTGAAGGTCTGTTGTCAGCATAATGATTGAATAAGCCAGGACGTAGGCTGTATCTGCACTGGCGAACTCAGTTTGCCTGAAGGAACAGAGAAAAACACCAATGTCATAACATGTACTGTGTAATAACATTATCGGAGTGGCTGCGGATACGAATTCTCTGGAACCCTCTTCCAGACAGCTAAAAGTCAGAAGCTTTACGCAGTCTCTGCTCTACTCGTTCGGCTGCCCAGAGAACAGGCTACTCTGGTGAATTTCAGTGATGAATGGAGAAAGGTGCTCGTTTAATAAAGTTAGATCAACACTGAATCAATGCCTGCAAGATCATAATGATAGTATTCTACATAACAGAACCGAATATAATAGCTTGTATAACGTTACTGTAAGACAACAAATACCACCTAATTTCTTACGGAGATTTCAGGATGATTATGCGAATGGTCACATTTCTCTCTCATGCGGCCAAAACGCAACAGCGTGCGCCACCAGGCTTACAAGATCTTAGTAACAACACTCTACATCTCAAGAAGATCGAAATGCAAATTATCATTAAACTGATTGAGATCAAATGGTTGGCATGCAGATATATGGGTAAAACTTGAAGAATTATCATTCCCGATTGACAGTGAGAAATGTGAAGGGAGGGTGACCACAAACATTTGTGTGTAAGGTAGAGGTAAAGAAACACATGAACAGAACGTGACTCGGATCTTCAGCTCTGGGGAAGAGGCTTCCAGGGGAACGGGGCGGTTACCTTCGGATCTGCAGCCTTGGCCTAACATTAGAACAACCTACATCTATTAAGTCACACCATGGATTGCATCCCAAATGGCACCCTATACCTTTGTCAAAAGTAGTGCACTATAAAGGGAAAAGGGTGCCATTTGGGACACAGACCATGCATCCTGTCTACTGAGATGGAAAGCAGATAGAGACTCACCCTTGGTTACATTCTAAATATCTGGCCGCAAATTTTTCCATGAGCCGATCTATCTTCTGGGCCTCTCCGGGCAGACGGAAGCCCTCCAGGAACAGACGCAGAGCCGAGACAAAGTCCTTGCCTTGGAAATCCATCTGGTCAACGTAGGCGTACATCACCTCTTTATTAATGCGCTCGTTATCCCCGATGAACTCACCAACCTGAGTCTGATAAGCGAAGAAGGAAGTCCATTCAGAGGCATTTAAATATACACAAACACAATGCAAATACAGTGTATATTCAATATATTTGTGGACATCAGTAAGAAGAACACAAGCTAGATATGTACATAGAAATATATATTATATCCGATAAAGATGGTCTTTTTACAGGCTAAGAGGAAGTTAGTCTCATTGATTGCATGTAATTTCAGCAGATGCTTACAGAGTCTAGCCTCTCCTCCTGGTGCAGGAACTGGGCTAGGTCCTCTGGTGTGGTACCCAGCATCCCTTGCTCCTGCAGGTACTGGATGCCCCTCTTTGGCTTCTTGTTGAACCTGCACAGGAAGAGAGAGAGGGGGAAATGACGCATCTGTATGACACAGGCATGTTTGAGAGCATGAATTCTGCTCAGTCACTTATCACAGACTGAGCAGATTGACTAATCTACAAATCACCTTGCATCCTAAATAACTAATCATTATGATTTGTAGATCAGTCAGTCTGCTCAGTCGGACTGAGCAGAATTGATGCTCTCAAACACAGCCACACTGAGCATTCTGGGCCACTGATAGCTGCTCTGGCTACACTTCCAGTCTCCAACACACTTACAGGTCAATGCCTTGCTCGATGATCTCTTTCTGCTGCTTGAGGACCTCGAACTGCTCTGCGTTGTCCGTTCCTGACATGAGGGTGCTGTAGGAGCCGATGCCTGAGGAGGCGGTGGAGTCCAGAGAGTTTAGGCTGCCGTAGTGGTTGATACTCTCTGGGGGCTTGGTGCTCTCACTGGGCTCCTGATCCACATGCTTTTCCTGGCCTACAGAGGAGAGGGGCGGCACATAGGGACATCCCATAATATTAAGAATAACCCTTTCCTTTATAAACACTGTTAGAAGTCTCAACCTGGATCATCTCAGGGGCTCACTACTGTACCAGGTCTGCTGCTATAAGCCTGAACACCAGTGTTCACAGCGGGTTAACAAACACAAGGCCACACAACAAACTGAAAGGTAGCTACTACCTAACACTAAGCCAGGGGGGATTTCTGCTAAAACTGATAATCAAGATCAACCTCAGGCTCTAACTGGAACGATGGGTTTCTAAGGCTAGGAATACATTTCAGGATTTACCTGCTCTACCTGCTCTTCCTTACAAGATCAAAGATGGAGAGCAAAACAGATCCAGATCAGTAATGGTGGTGAAACATGTACCGATAAACAAAAATGTAGTTCCGTGTGAGCTGGAGAGAGATCTCAGATGTGTAGTTAAAGGTCGCGCCTCAGAGGGTTTGCATCAGTAAGAAAGGCTAATGCAGTAGCTCTGGTTGTGAATGAGGATGGCTTGGTCTCAGGGGAAACACAGCAGCTCTTATTCAACAGTAGTAAGTAAGTGGTATCTTACCTAGACTGGTCTGAGAGTTAGGGTTCACATACTGATCATTGCTCCACTCCACCATACACTTGAGGATGGACACCAGACACTCCAGACCCTTTTTCCTCAAGCTCAGCTCCTACAAACAAAAAGAACACACATTCAAATGGACACACAAGAGGAAAGGAGATCTATGGAGGGTGAGTGTCCATTGGAAGCATCTCTTACCTGAGAAGGTGTGGTGCCAAGCTCATGCCCCACTCTACCCTGTGCTATCTTTGATAGGTAATTGACCAGCCTCTCAAATATATTAGCAGCATTCAGGTCACAGTCGTAGTTGACATAGATATCCACCACACTCTGGGCGTCTGTGAGGAGAAGCAAGAGACAGAGGTGAGTGTCAGTCTGTCAAATTCTCAGTAGTGTGAGGTTTTATCATATCTGGGGCCGGGGAGACAGAAAAACAAAGAGAAAGGAATAATGCCGCTACCTCGCTCTCCCTTCAAGGTACATGAACAGAGGAGCAAACTGAAGTGAAGACGGAATTCAGCAACTTTTGGAGGACAATGGAACTTGATAAAACATGTTTTTTTATTGGAACAGCCAACGTGCTTCAACCCATCATCAGGGTTTTACAGATAGACAAAGGCCTGGTAGTGTGAAGTATAGTCGACAGACCAGACACCAACCTGCACAGATCTTGGTGAGGCTCTGGATCACCATCCATTTATGATCATAGGAGCTGGTGGACGTCTCCAGAATGTAGAGGAAGATCTCCTTGAAAAACACCTGAGGGAAAAAACTCAGTGATGAAACTCCACCATATCTGCTAACAATCATTTTGTAAAGGGTTTACTACACAGTAATTACAAAGCCATTCAAACACAAATCAATAATTTAACGTAATCTTGTTGTGTTGATATGCACTGTGTATTCATTATTGTGTGTGTCTCAAATGGCACCCTATTCCCTATGTAGTGCACTACTTTCGACCAGAGCCCTACGCAAAAATTAAAGCATTACAAAGGGAAAAGGGTGCCATTTGGGACGCATTCATAATGATTCGAGCCAGTTACAGTACCTCGATTTGCATCTTGAGGTGAGTCTTGAAGTGGGAGAGGAGGGTGAGGAAGATGGAGAGCGAGAGCTCGAAGACCTCGGGGACAGAGGAGACGCCGTTCTTGGACAGCGCCACACACAGGTACTGCTTGATGGCGTTGATGAACATCTCGTTGGTCTTGAAGATGGGCCCCGCGTTCTGCAGGATGGACAGGAGCAGCTGGAGGGACAGCACCTTGGAGCGTAGCTCGTGAGATCTACAGAGACAAACAGAACATTTACTTAAAGCATCCAAATATAATGCATGTTAAGACTTGCCATGAGCATGTATGTCATCTTTATAATGTCACACAATCATCTCATAATGATCCGGACTTACAGACAGTGAGACAGTGGACAATGTTATGCATAGAGCAGGGCTGTTCCATCCTGGTCCTGGAGGGCTGAAACACTTCTAGTTTTCATCCTCTCCTTCTAATAAGAGACTAATTCAGACCTGGGACACCAATTAACTACCAGGTAGAAACAAACACTAGTTGTGTTTCAGCCCTCCAGGACCGGAATTGAACAGCCCTGGCATAGAGGGACGTAACATATTATAAGCCTTATTACAAGATATTATAAAAAAAAGTTTATAACAAGTTATAAAGCTAAGTTATTATACCTGTAGGCTTTAAGTAAAGTTTTAACAAGAGGTTCAATCACACAGTAATTTCCTGTGGCCATAGCCTACCGGTCTATTCGTACAGTAACTAAGTGTGACAGGGTATGAAGGAGAGCTTACTTAGGATCAGGAGGTCCATCAGACAGTGGCTTCATAGACAGTTTACAGAGAGAGCGGAGAACTAGAAAGGCATCCTTCTGGAGGATATGGGAGAACTTAGCAACAGGAGACGAACCGCTCGTAGCTCCAGATTCCTAGAAAACAAAACGCACAGATTCATCTTATATTAACAAAAAAGTATACATTTTCATATACACAAATGTACATTAATACACCAAACTGATGCCACTATGACCTAGATTTATCAATGAATCTGTTAATACTCCATAGACAATGTCTGAATCCCAAAGGGCCCAAAGGACTGTGGTCAAAAGTAGTGCACTATATAGAGAATAGGTTGCCATTTAGGATGCAGCCAATGCCGTTCTACGTTGGGGAGCAGTGTGGGTGGGCACCTGAGTGTCGTTAGAGGAGACAGAGATCCTGTCATCCGTCAGTGAGGGGGTGAAGCCGGTAGATATGGGCGTGCCAGGGATACCGTTGGCATGGACGTTCTCTGTGTCCCTGCCCAGCCCGCCCTCCTCCTCCACCACGACTGCCGTATCGTCTGCACACTCTGTAGCGCTGCACACACTCTCCCTGCATTCTGCAGACACACACGCAGGCACACACACATATGCATGTCAATCTTTCCTGGCTCAAAGTGGAGGAGAGATTGACTTCATCACTACTTGTATTTGTGAGAGGTACTGACATGTTGAATGCACCGAGCTGTCTGTTTGAACTACTGGCACACAGCTCGGACACCCATGCATACACCACAAGACATGCCACCGGAGATCTCTTCACAATCCCCAAGTCCAGAACAGACTATGGGAGGTGCAGAGTACTACATAGAGCCATGACTACATGGAACTCTATTCCACATCAAGTAACTGATGCAAGCAGTAAAATTAGATTTAAAAAACAGATAAAAATACACCTTATGGAACAGCGGGGACTGTGAAGCAACACAAACATAGGCACAGACAAATGCTTACACACACGATAACATACGCACTATACACACATGTACACATGGATTTTGTATTGTAGATATGTGGTAGTAGAGTAGTGGCCTGAGTGCACACACAATGTGTTGTGAAATCTGTTGTCAGTGTATTGTAATGTTTTAAAAATTGTATAACTGCCTTAATTTTGTTGGACCCCAGGAAGAGTAGCTGCTGATCCTTAATAAATACAAATACACAGGGACGCAGGCACACACAAAGGGCCGTCAGCTAAAATAGAGCTAAGGATCATCTCAGAAAACATAACCGTGGGGCTAAAAATGAATGAGAAAGAAAGATACAGTTGGGAAAAAAAGTATTTAGTTAGCCACCAATTGTGCAAGTTCTCCCACTTAAAAAGATGAGAGAGGCCTGTAATTTTCATCATAGGTACACGTCAACTATGAAAGACAAATTGAGCATTTTTTTTCCAGAAAATCACATTGTAGGATTTTTTATGAATTTATTTGCAAATTATGGTGGAAAATAAGTATTTGGTCACCTACAAACAAGCAAGATTTCTGGCTCTCACAGAACTGTAACTTCTTCTTTAAGAGGCTCCTCTGTCCTCCACTCGTTACCTGTATTAATGGCACCTGTTTGAACTTGTTATCAGTATAAAATACACCTGTCCACAACCTCAAACAGTCACACTCCAAACTCCACTATGGCCAAGACCAAAGAGCTGTCAAAGGACACCAGAAACAAAATTGTAGACCTGCACCAGGCTGGGAAGACTGAATCTGCAATAGGTAAGCAGCTTGGTTTGAAGAAATCAACTGTAGGAGCAATTATTAGGAAATGGAAGACATACAAGACCACTGATAATCTCCCTCGATCTGGGGCTCCACGCAAGATCTCACCCCGTGGGGTCAAAATGATCACAAGAACGGTGAGCAAAAATCCCAGAACCACATGGGGGACCTAGTGAATGACCTGCAGAGAGCTGGGACCAAAGTAACAAAGCCTACCATCAGTAACACACTACGCCGCCAGGGACTCAAATCCTGCAGTGCCAGACGTGTCCCCCTGCTTAAGCCAGTACATGTCCAGGCCCGTCTGAAGTTTGCTAGAGTGCATTTGGATGATCCAGAAGAGGATTGGGAGAATGTCATATGGTCAGATGAAACCAAAATATAACTTTTTGGTAAAAACTCAACTCGTCGTGTTTGGAGGACAAAGAATGCTGAGTTGGATCCAAAGAACACCATACCTACTGTGAAGCATGGGGGTGGAAACATCATGCTTTGGGGCTGTTTTTCTGCAAAGGGACCAGGACGACTGATCCGTGTAAAGGAAAGAATGAATGGGGCCATGTATCGTGAGATTTTGAGTGAAAACCTCCTTCCATCAGCAAGGGCATTGAAGATGAAACGTGGCTGGGTCTTTCAGCATGACAATGATCCCAAACACACCGCCCGGGCAACGTGGCTTCGTAAGAAGCATTTCAAGGTCCTGGAGTGGCCTAGCCAGTCTCCAGATCTCAACCCCATAGAAAATCTTTGGAGGGAGTTGAAAGTCCGTGTTGCCCAGCGACAGCCTCAAAACATCACTGCTCTAGAGGAGATCTGCATGGAGGAATGGGCCAAAATACCAGCAACAGTGTGTGAAAGACTTACAGAAAACGTTTGACCTGTGTCATTACCAACAAAGGGTATATAACAAAGTATTGAGAAACTTTTGTTATTGACCAAATACTTATTTTCCACCATAATTTGCAAATAAATTCATTAAAAATCCTACAATGTGATTTTCTGGATTTTTTTTCCTCATTTTGTCTGTCATGGTTGACGTGTACCTATGATGAAAATTACAGGCCTCTCTCATCTTTTTAAGTGGGAGAACTTGCACAATTGGTGGCTGACTAAATACTTTTTTCCCCCACTGTAACTACAGTGAGTCCAATCTTCTACAGACAAGGCAGACTATATAAGAGTATAAAGTTAAGAAAATGGCATGTTACCTCCAACAACTGTATTGACAACTTCCTGCAGAATGGTCTGGACCATCTCTTGAGCCTGCTCCTCATAGTTGACTGGTTCTTCCTCAACAATCCCCTCAGCATCTTGTTGTGACAAACCTAGAGCGATGTAAATACACTTCACCATACTTTCTTAAATCAGATTACAATTACTTTAAAGTTTCAGTAGAGGACAATATTCTGAGGATTTAAATGTAAATTGTAGGACTTAAGGGCGGCTGGTAGCCTAACGGTAAGAGCATTGGGCCGGTAACCGAAAGGTTGCTGGTTCGAATACCCGAGCCGACAAGGTGAAAATCTGTCGATGTGCCCTTGAGCGAGGCACTTAAATCAAATTTGCTCCTGGGGCGCCACTGAATCTATCTTGTGTATGTGACAGTAAAACATTAAAAATATATATATATATAAACCAAGGCACATAAGTCTTTGTGAGACATTCCATTTATTTTATCATCACTCCACTATTGCTACCACGGCACGACTATATGTGTACAAAACATATTAAAATGCAGAGGTCTCTGAGGCCCATTTCATTATGAATCCCAATAAAGGACCTCTCCCTTGTAATGCCTTGTAGAGTTTAACTGCCTCTGATCAGACCAAGGAGTCTAGAATGTACGCCATATTCAGAGATCGCCTATTCTATATTAAGTGCACTACTTCTAAGTGCACTACTTCAAAAGTAGTGCACTATAAAGGGAACAGGATGCCATTTAGAACACAGCCCTTGGATTCTGATGGATTCATATATTACCTCCTTCCCGCCATCTAAGAGCTCTATTAACCCTTTACACTTGTGGTAATTGGGCTATATGGATAGGTCTAAATTGAAATGTTTCTTACAGAAGAAATATGAAAAGAATATGCATAAGCATGGTAGAAATTGAAAGGGAACAGTTTGGAGATTATGGGAAAATTATTAGACTAAAGTTGAGAACACAACAGCTCACCTGACACAAGACTGAATCCAAACATTACACTGTTGATTTTATGTGCATTTTACATTTACTGTACTTTAAAAAATACTTTAAAGTACTACTTAAGTAGTTGTTTTGGGTATCTGTACTTTACTATTTATATTTTTAACTTCACTCTATTCCTAAAGAAAATAATGTACTTTTTACTCCATACATTTTCCCTGACACCCAAAAGTACTAATTTTGAATGCTTAGCAGGACAGGAAAATGGTGCATTTCACACACTTATCAAGATAACATCCCTCTATGGTCATCCCTATGGCCTCTGATATGGCGGACTCACTAAACACAAATGCTTTCATTTGTAAATTATGTCGGAGTGTTGGATTGTGCCCCTGGCTATCGGTAAATTAAAAAAACACTAAACTTGTACCGTCTGGTTTGCTTAATATAAGGAATTTGAAATGATTTATACTTTGACTTTTGATACTTAAGTATATTTTAGCAATTACATTTACTTTTGATACTTAAGTATATTTAAAACAAAATACTTTGACTTTTACTCAAGTAGTATTTTACTAGATTACTTTTAATTTAGTCATTTTCTATTAAGGTATCTTCAATTTTACTCAAGTATGACAATTGGGTCCTTTTTCTACCACTGCTTTTCGCCATATTTGTTGATATTGAAATCTGAAAATACTCTGGATACATTCAGTAACATGATAAGAATATTCCTGGAAAATGTGGGGTAGGTGCAACATAATACAAAACAATTACAAGGGTTTGAGTGAGAGGACTAACTGGTGTCTCCAAGTGGCCACACCTCTCCAAAGTGTGCACAGTTCCTAAGTCATTTCAATGTACTTTTATGAATCAAAGAAGAGTCTTCAGCTATAAGATGCTTATTTTTAGTTCTCCTAGCTGTGCCATTGAGGAGCTAGAGAAAACACACTTGTAGTTGTTTTGTTTGGAACACAACCCTGCATCCCGGCCATCACACAATTACTGTTGTTGTTTACGCAATCCAAAAACAGCCCATTATAAATCGTAATCTGGGTAAAGTGAGTGTAATTTGAAAGCTTGTGCTATTGCCAACATGGCTAGCTAATTTCTAAAATACGACCTTATAGATAATAATTTCGGTTTGCATAGAAAGGAGTGCACTCAGGTGTGTGTTCTGCTGCAAATGTTCTTCACAATAGACAAACATAGGCTCATTCCGTTCAGAACAACCCAGGGTATGATGCCATGTCATCTTGTAACTCTACATCAAACATTGTTGACACTGTATATGACATGAGTTTTATGATATGGAAATGTGAAGTGCACATTTGGACTCACAGGTGTTTGGCTTGCTTGTATGACATCAAAGCGGTATTTATTATAATCCTCAACGTCTCATCTTTCAAAATACATCGAGTCATCTTAACTTACAGCATTACTCTCACTCAGACAACAAAAAATAGCATGTTACTGTACAGCCACTGCGTTCCAATTTAGGCGCTTATCTGTGACAGAATCTGCCATTTTCAACCTGAGTAAAGGGCTACCATGGCAGACCTCTCTCTCTCTCAGCAGAGAATGTATAGGAATACTAATTCATGTGCATGGATTTTACGTCTCCTAATCCAATGCAGTGATGAAGGTTACACACACTGAAATATGGAACAGTGATTTCCATAGAGACATACAGTAGACGACCTTTGAGAGAGAGAGAGAGAGAGAGAGAGAGAGAGAGAGAGAGAGAGAGAGAGAGAGAGAGAGAGAGAGAGAGAGAGAGAGAGAGAGAGAGAGAGAGAGGGTGAGAGAGAGAGTGAGTGAGTGAGTGAGTGAGTGAGTGAATAAGACAGAGAGACAGACTTACCCTGTGCAGCAGCTGCAGTAGCCTGGTCCGCCTCAGTCTGCTCGTTCTCAGCACTGCAGAACACAGAGCCTTTCTCAGGCTCCAGGTCCTCACGAGTGTTCTGCTCAGGCACCTTGGTGGCCTCCTCCTGAGGTGGGGGTGAGGCGGTGTGCTGCTCCTGTTTAGGGGAGGCAGGGGGCTCCAGATGAGGAGAGGCAGGAGGTTTCTGCTGGGGCAAGGCAGGGGGCTCCTGGTTCTGGCGGGGCGATGCAGGAGGCTCCTGGTCCTGTCGGGGCGATGCAGGAGGCTCCTGCCCCTGTTGGCTGACTGGTGACTGCTGCTGTCTCAGACGCTCCTTCTCCATCTGTCTGGCCTCCTGGAGCTGGTGAGACAAGGGAACACACACACACACAGAGACACGGACACAGACGGAAACACACACAGACACACGTTTTCTCTTTATGCCTACTTGAAATGCCTAGCCTTAGATTGTACAAAACATAATGATAGGCCAAACTATTTTAGACCATGCACTGTCAAACCAAGCACAAAAACAATAACAGCACTGGGCATCATTTTTTTTTTTTTTCATGGGGTCTGGTATTCTGTATTCTGCATACAAGTCAATATAAGGAAAACCAATCACAATGTTGGTACTAAGCACATTTTTCTGAATCCAGTTTCTTCAACTCATAAATGATAAACACTGTTACATTCTTGATTTCTGACTGACATTGTGAGATTAGGTTTAAATGATGATACCCATCTGTTGAACTCAACTGGCTGCCGAGTGGCTATGTCACAGCTCATAAAAGGTCAAGGCATTCAGTGCAGCAATGCAAACACTGACCATGGCAACATACTTTAGGGAATGCTATACTGTATCTCTGTAATGCAGGGGGCTTAGTCAGGGTTGGTTCCCTGGTCGGGTTGGCAGCCAGCAGATAGGCAGGCCTGCGCGTCTTTACTGGAAAGAAAATCCCACTTGGCAAAGATAGCAGAAAACGAGTCATGCCAAGATGCACACACACCCAGGGGAGAATTCATATATCATCAGCCACTTCAACACCAAGCAGCGGAACGCAACGCACTTCCCAGCTGCAAACTTTACCTGACGCACTTGCTTTCTGGACGACCCAGACCAACGTATCCTGTGATTTGAATGCTAGATATCATCGGAGAGTTAAAATAAACTTGAAATATCTAATAATTATGTTCCAGCTTCTTTTCCATTGATGCCAAAATCATAGAAATATAATTACTAGAATGGGTAAAAAGGCCCTCATGGGTACACTCAATATGGTCGCTGGTACACCCATCATGGCACATTGACTTGAATGGTGATACCTGTTCTAGTCATTCTATTTCTATGGCCCAATTATGACAGAGAGAGAGAGCGAGAGAGCTTACTGCTTGGTTCTCCATTCGTGCAAAGATGACATTGAGCATCTGTGTGAGGGTGGCCTTGGCCGTGGTCTGGTTGATGAGGTTCTTGCTGGCCAGGTATATGTTGTAGCAAGTCCTGACCGCCTGCAGCACTGTGCCCTCGTGGATTTCGATGTGTTGAGAGGTCACCGATGTCAGCAGAGCCTGCAGAGTGACAGCACCCATAGAAATAGAATACTTTACTCCTATGGGTACACCCTAAATGACTGCTGGTATACCTATTATGGCATCACTGACTTGAATGTGGACACCCATTCTACTCATTATATTTCTATGGCACCGAACTAACAGTCACTACCGCTCACAGTTAACAAGATAGGCTTTTTATGACCAAACCAAGCATTATAACAACATGAGAATGGCCATTTTCAATCATTCCTATCATTAACAAATCAATTATGGGTGCCTCCTGTCCCTGAAAATCATGATTTTGATGCCATTGCTTAGTGGGCAGTAATATTGAACAGTAAAAACCAACAACTGAGGATTATGTTCACTATGTATCTGCCAAATGTTAGATTGACCAGTTTGGCACAACCTTGAGAGGAAGGGCCTGAACACGCCATTGATGTGTGTTATCTGCTCAGTGGCAAGACGACAGACAGACACAGGCCAGTCAGGCCTGACACAAGATTAACACTGAAGGGAGGGAAGGAGAGGAGAGGAGAGGAGAGGAGAGGAGAGGAGAGGAGATGAAAGGAGAGGAGAGGAGAGGCAGGCTGGTCTGTCTGTCACACACAGTCTGGAGGAGGAGAGGAAGAGATGACAGGAGCTCATAGACCACATACCTTTATAATTTGCAGCTGAATACCTTCGTCTGTCTGAGGGCCTTGAAAGCAGCCACATATCGTCTCGATGATTCTATCGATCAACCTCTTACCAGGTGTGGTGTTGTCTGGTGCGTTTCCAGTGAGGTGGCCATAAGCAATGAGTTTCTGGAGAAAGAAAAGTCAGGTTAACCCTCAATGGTGTTTGTATTGGACAATAATAAAGATAAATACTGTAGACACATTTTGATCATTGCCATTTGCCAAGATTAGACATACATCTAATGAAGCTGTTTTTGTTTTGGTGTGTATGTGTGTGTATGTGTGTGTGCATGCGTGTAGTGTAACCTACACTGACCTGTAAACAATCTAGAGATGTGATGACAATGCGAGGACATTTGGACTGGCAGGCTAACTCAAACGGCAGGAAGTACTTGTCTGCTTCTATGACGGTATCCTTGGACTTGACCGGTGGTAGAGCACTGGAATCAGTGTTGTCGTCTCCAGGAGGGGGACTGAGGGGGGGAAATACAATGGCAACTAAATGGTTAAAACATTAGGCCAAAAAAACAACATGTCTGAGGAACTCAACCATCTAATATGGGACATTTGTGCCTCGGTGAGCAATGGCAAACTGGTTACAGGGGTCGGGAGGAGTACAGGGGAGGAGTACCAGTGTCTGCTTGGTGGACAATGTCACAAACACAATAGCTGCATTCCAATTCTTTCCCCTTCTCCAGAAGTGTGCACTTGAACACTTCCTCCTATGGAACAATGACGGAACTCCCTACAGCCAATGCTTACATCAATCCAATGCTTTTAAATCCATGAGGGGGAGTGTACGAGTGCACACATTTCGGGAGAAGGGTAGAGAATCAGGATGTAGTCATTGTCAGTTACAGTAGCTGGGGAAGCTGACCATCACTACTGAGTCCAGTCTACTGAGTCATTATTTTGTATCACACTTCTCAGCTCCATCCACCCTCCACCCTCCCTCTCATTTACTCAAACTTTAATTAGGCTGGCTACGAAGCAGATTTACCGAGTCATTTTATAATCAACTTTAATTGCATATTATCGCAGACTCGAGAGGCGTTAATCTCCCCAAAGCACATTTGTTTTTGTCAACAACAAAAAAAAGTGTCTTGTTTTTAACATTGAGTGAGAAGTGATGAAAGCTTTATAGACTGCTGTGCTACAGTGTGTGTCCCAAATGGCACCCTATTCCAAATGGGCCCTGGTCAAAAGTTGTGTACTATATAGGGGGTAGGCTTTCATTTGGGAATCACAGTGTGTCTGGTCAGTGTTCCAGCCTGGAGCCTAGGGGTGGTGACTAAGACATGTGAGACCTCAGGTGTGACAGGGATGAAACCTCCACACAGAAGCCAACAGGAGGTGTGCGGGTCACTGAGCTGCATTGAACTTCAAGCCTATCTGGTTTACCAACCAACCAACCAACCAACCAACCAGGGGACTGGGGGACAAAACAATAACATGTTCAGAAAGGAAGAGTGTTGTTCTCAGGAGCCAAGAGAAGGAGACATCAAAACATAAAATGTTTTACTACAGATGACATTTGACACATACACGCTTGCATGCACACGCACTACATCTCAAAGTAAACCTACCTCCGCTTCTCTGTTTCTTCTTTAATTTCCTCTGAAAACAGATAGATAGAAACAATTAACCAAATCCCTTTGATATTGGCCCTGCATGGCCTGTATAATGCCGCTATAGCTACATGGACAATAATCAAGGTCAGTACATCAACAGCCAACGTTATATCGCAGCAGTAGAGGGTTTCATTACATGAAGGCATGGGCACTTTGTCAAATTAGCCCATGTCCTCCACGACTATACATTCCTGCCCTTGACCTTCATAGAAGATCCTGCCAAATTGAATACTCCATACATATATTGACGTCTGCTGGCAATACAATTACAGTTGAGACGCTCTGTGAACAGGACAGAAAAACATCCAATTCTGTAATATAATATTATCTCCTCATAGGAGCTACTGTCCATTTTATGATTACTTCATGAGTCATGATGAGATCATCACTAATGGCCTCACCATAAGTGACATCATCACCCCTGGCCTCCACCAACCTGGGTTGTATTCATTAGTGCACACCGTAGCAAAACATTTTGCAAAAAGAAAAAAAGAAAACAATAGTTTCTTATTGGACAAATTCTGATAGGTCCGTCCCTGTACTGGTTGGTTTTCTTCTGTTTGGTGTCTAGTGAATACTATCAAGACCTGTAGGATGGGTATCATTCTGGGCCAGATAAATAATAAGAGCAACACTGTGGGACCAGATACAGAGATAACCTCCACTCCTCCTCCATCATTTACATTACAAAGGAATGGGAGGCACTGACCGCTCAACAGTGTACCAGACACAATCAATACAGAATGAAGACGAACTAAATAACAAACCTAGTGTTTGGTGGAATTCAGAGGAAACAAATGCACCCCATGACTTGTCAACCTGATAGGCAATCAGTAAACAATCTGAGAAAAAGTCTGAGGTTTTTTATCAATATCCTTTCACCAAAATCTGCACCACATTTTACCCCAAAAACCATTCACTCCAAGTTAAGAGGCAGTAGATCATCCAGATGTTTAATGCGGCTAATTAAACATTCCAGTATCGGTGGAGCAGGAGCCAGTGAAGGGGAGGTTGGGGTCATGGTCATCATCCACTAGGTTTAATCTTGGATGGCAGCCAGCAGACCAATGTACTGCATGATTATAATTTGAGACTGCAGATGCAGGGGGTTATGGGTGCTCATATGAACGGTGGTGACCCTTTGTTCTAGTTCAATCAAGTTGGAAAATACTAATTCTGCATCCCAAATGGCGCCTACATAAATGCTCTCTTGAATCTACAGGCTGGCCACAACAAAGCTGAGTGGGTTCAATGCAGGTAACATATATTTCATTCTAGCATAGGTACAGTGCTCCCTTATTATAAAGTCTCTGAAACTAGGAGAGGGGGAGAGACAGTTCATACTAATAAGCAGACTACATCTGCTCTCTGTTCAGGTGATACGTCATCAGCTTTGTATCAGCATGCTTTAGATGTCTAGAGATAAGATGACAGCCTCTACTGAAAACACATCATCATAGCTCCGCCATTTGCACTGTATCAACTGAAGGGGGAGAGGGGGAGCACAAACAACTCTATCCGGGCTGCATCCCAAATGGCACCCTATTCCATAGTGCACTACTTTGACCAAAACCCTATGGGCCCTGGTCAAAAGTAGTGCCCTACATAAGCAATAGGGTGCGATGTGGGATGCAAACAAAGACGTCAAACTTGTTAACCCTCTCATTACCATTGCAGGTGAACAATAATTAATTAATCAGTGTCTCAAATAATAGGCAACATTATTTATTGAATGGGGTTTCTAGTCTTGAGGAGGCAATTAAAATGAGATACAATTTTACCTAATTATCTAGACTGGAAATGTGTACTTTGGACGTCTTTCCTTCAGCAGGACAAAGATTAATATTTCACTTTTGATCTACTTAGGAGGGTATAAGCAATGATGCATGTTAGGCTGGCTGCTTACATAGCTAACAGTGAAGTTGTGTGCATAAAATATGTAAGTCTATGCATGTGTCATACTGATTCATTAGTAAGCAAATAGTCTTGGGTCTTGACAAACTGGCCTTTCTGTTCTGGAATGACTTTCATAGCACAGCTGAATGTTTAACCTATGTATAGAAGTCCATATTATAAGTGACTAATAAGATGAACTCATTTGGTAAGATACTGTCTAACCTACACATTCTCTCGATTCCCCTCTAGATTTCTTCCTTAAACAACACACAACTGAGACACAAGAAACCATCTGGTACATATAGTGTTGTATTAGTGTGTTCCAGATGTTTACCAAGCTTAGAAGCAGGTGCAACCATAGAAATATAATTACTAGAACTGGTCCCACCCATTGCAGACCCATTGACTTCAATGGAGACGGCCGGGTGCAACACAGGAGACCGTTTGAGTTTGACCTATTATACTGAACAAAAATATAAATGCAACATGTAAAGTGTTGGTCGCATATTTCATGAGCTGAAATAAAATATCCCAGAAATGTTCCATATGCACAAAAAGCTTACTTCTCTAAACTGTTGTGCACAAATTTGTCAGTGAACATTTCTCCTTTGCCAAGATAATCCATCCACCTGACAGGTGTGGCATATCAAGAAGCTGATTAAACAGCATGACCATTACACAGGTGCACCTTGTGCTGGGGACAATAAAGGGTCACTCTAAAATGTGCAGTTTTGTCACAAAACACAATGCCAAAGATGTCTCATGTTTTGAGGGAGCGTGCAATTGGCATGCTGACTGCAGGAATATCCACCAGAGCTGTTACCAGAGAATTGAATGTTCATTTCTCTACCATTAGCCGCATCCAATGTCGTTTTAGAGAACTTGGCAGTACGTCCAACCGGCCTCACAACCGCAGTCTACATGTAACCATGCCAGTCCAGGAACTACACATCCGGCTTCTTCACCTGAGAACAGCCACCCGGACAGCTGATGAAACTGTTGGTTTGCACAACTGAAGAATTTCTGCACAAACTGTCAGAAATCGTCTCAGGAAAGCTCATCTGCGTGCTCGTTGTCCTCAACAGGGTCTTGACCTGACTGCAGTTCGGTGTGGTAACCGACTTCAGTGGTCAAATGCTCACCTTCAATGGCTACTAGCACACTGGAGAAGTGTGCTCTTCACGGATTAATCCCGGTTTCAATTGTACCGGGCAGATGAATGACAGCCTGTATGGAGTCTTGTGGGCGAGCGGTTTGCTGATCCTGAGGCTCATTGTCGTGCCATTCATCCGCTGTCATCACCTCATGTTTCACCATGATAATGCACGGCCCCATGTCGCAAGGATCTGTACACAATTCCTGGAAGCTGAAAATTTCCAAGTTCTTCCATGGCCTGCATATTCACCAGACATATCACCCATTGAGTATGTTTGGGATGCTCTGGATTGACGTGTACAACAGCGTGTTCCAGTTCCCACCAATATCCAGCAACTTCGCACTGCCATTGAAAAGGAGTGGGCCAACATTCGACAGGCCACAATCAACAGCCTGATCAACTCTATGCTATGGAGGCAAATGATGGTCACACCAGATACTGACTTGTTTTTTAATCCATTCCCCTACTTTTTTTTAAGGTATCTGTGACCAACAGATGCATATCTGTATTCCCAGTCATGTGAAATCCATAGATTAGGGCCTAATGAATTTATGCCAATTGACTGATTTCCTTATATGAACTTTAACTCAGTAAAACCTTTGAAATTGTTGCATGTTGTGTTTATATTTTTGTTCAGTGTATATGCAATTGCATATTCGTTATTGTTGTCAACGGCTGGCAAGCATAAACCTCCTGGCACGGGATGTTTTTTTAGCACTACCACAGACTGACTTGAAGGAATTATGGATCAGAGCTGTCTGTGGATAGTTCACTAGTTGGGACATTTTTGGGATCATAGCCTATTTAGACTAGAGACCAAAACCGTTGACACAATTAGTGGGTTAGTGGTGCACCCGCACACACACGTATAGTGCAATACTTTTGACCAGGGCCCATAGGGCTCTGGTTACAGGTAATGTACTTTATAGGGAATATGGTGCCATTTGGGATACATCCCCTGTCTAGTTTTGTTTAGCAAACTCTTGTCCCATTGCAACTGAGCAGTCCTGCCCACAGTACCCTTCTTGAGCCACATCATTCACCGTAATGTTGTTGTCTGTCTCCAAAGGGTGGGACCAAACTATCAGTGAATAATTGCATCAATTGCAAATGGTAATCCTGAATTAAAATATTGTAATAGACTATATTTTTACCATGTTCTCTCCCTAAAGAATAAAATCAAAATCTATACAATCTACGCATCTGTGTGAATCTGCCAATATTATTAAAGCGATGATGGCAGCATACAAATAGTCTTGCGCTGGTCAACATATCAAACGAATTATTTAGCATGGATTCGTAACTAAACACCGGCATTGGAAGGCACAGGGCAATCACGGGATACTGCTGTGGTCACAATGGAGTGGACGAACCCTCTCACACCTGCGCGCTCTCCCAGGCTACACCCCAGATGACAACAACCATACATTTCCTAACAAACTACATATCTGGTAGTGATCATGCTTGATTTGGGATAAACTCGTTTTAAGCCTAGCATTTGAATCGAATCTCGATTCTGCAGCGATTTAAAAGCAATACTTGTTTTGAACGCAGCCCATATTGATACTACAATGAACGAATTGCAACAATGTATCCAAGCACTTAATGTCTCGAACCGATAGTCATTGGTGCAGTAGCACGATGTGTGTAGCCTATGACAAATGACGATGACACCCCAAACTTACACATTGCCACAATAAAACTCACCTAGTGCCACCTCACAGGCTTTGCGCAACTGGGAATGGTGAGCTTTTTTCACCTCCTTATCGGCTAAAATCTTCTCCAGTGCTCGGGTTAAAAACATGTTTCTCGTTTTACTCTCATACATGATGTGATGGAACTGTTTTCAAAGCTGCTGTCCCGAGGACAGAATAGTGTTGTTGTAGTCTTATTTTTATTTTTTAGCAGAGGGTAATATTGGAGCACTAAGAAGAAACATAAAAATATCCTTTATTCCAGAAAGGAAATCCCACCGACTTCTATAAGCAACCTGTCAGCGCCATGTTGAAAGGAAGCAACGTCATTCCGTCACTTACGTCAGCAATGGTATCTTGTTACTGCAGGTTGGGGGACAGAGTAACTCCAATGCCATTGCTTTACATTGTGTCATTCCACATAGCTATATCACAGATTGCTAGTTATAAAAATATTTGGCTATATGCTGGTGACTGAGGTAAATCCCCCGACGCTGGCAAAATGCTCTGTCTAAACGCAAATATGCCTCACACGCGATACTGTTTTGGAAACATTTGGAACAAATCTGAGCGAGACATTTATAAACGTTAAAACAGAGCGTCTGGATTGTAATTCAAATGGAGCAAGCTGTGGTCCATATCTTAAACTGAGAACCCAAGAGGGCGACTGGCTGTAAACCCCTTGGTACCCCTTGGGTTCTCAAGAGCTAGGGACAGCAAAAACTTTTGCACCACTGTGAATCACCACTGTCCAGTTTGATCAATGTTCCAACATTAAGTTTCACTGTATTATATACAGAAAAAAAAAAAAACATATATTACATATTTACAGCTGTCCAAAGTGGCCTTGAAAACCCATAAAGTTTAAACCATCTCCTATCAAATATAATATAACTCCCATTAAATAGGAGCTTAAAGGAATAGTTCACCCAAATTCAGTGCTTGACTTGGACTGAAATAGGTGTCAGTATTCGTTTTGGGTGCCGGTACTGTTTATATTTAGGTGCAAGAGCTCCACAATACTTTTGATCTAACATTTTATAAGAGGAACAGGAGCTCAAGCAGTAGAACATTTGAGGTGCCGGTACTCAGCTCCAGTGAGCTCCTGCCCAAGTCAAGCACTGCCCAAATTACAAAATACGTTCTCTTTTGGCAGCAATTACAGCTGTGAATCAGTTTGAATAGGATTCTACCAACTTTGCTGAACTCTTAAGTCAACATATAGTTTGATTGGTAGAATATATTTATGTTCAGATTTTTTGGTCAACATTTCAGTTGTTTGTAAAAGTTGAGAGAAAATAAGTTGATGTGGTTACTAAAACAGCTGTATCATTTGATTTGATTTCAGATTTGAATAGCATAGAAGTAGAATAAGACTTAATTCGTTCGAAGTTTCTGCATATGTTGTTGGAAAAGTGGTCAAAGTAACTGATTTGTGTCAAAAGTTACATTGTTGGTCTCCCGAGTGGCGCTGCGGTCTAAGGTGCTAGATGCATCACTACAGACCCGGGTTCGATCCCGGGCTGTATCACAACCGGCTGTGATTGGGAGTCCCATAGCAAAGCGCACAATTGGCCCAGCGTCGTCCGGGTTAGGGGAGGGTTTGGCCAGGAGGGCTTTACTTTACTCATTTGCTCTAGCGACTCCTTGTGACGGGCAGGACGCCTGCAGGCTGACCTCGGTTGTCAGTTGAAGGGTGTTAACACGTTGGTGCGGCTGGCGGGTGTTAAGAAGCGCGGTTTGGTAGGTCATGTTTCAGGGGACGCATGCCTCGACCTTCGTTGCAGCGATGAGACAAGATCGAAAAAGGGGGTAGAAAGTTACATTGTTTACAGTGAATAGAACGTTGGAAGTCATGGGAGTTTTTAACAATTGAAGCTTTAGGATTTGAATAAATCCCATTAAAGTGAATAGAGAAAGACAAAAAGTAATAGTTTAAAAAAGTATAAATGTAACAAAAGGTTGTATACAAGCAACTCAATCCAGACCATTCTGCACGTTTTAAAGTTTGAATTACGTTTCTAGCTTACACAGTGTACGGAAACTAGAGTTCTAAAGAATAATAATAATTTTAACAATAAAGTGTGACTGCTTTCGTTGGTCACATAAAAAATGTATCATTCATCATCACATCCCTACAGGCCCCGTGTAGCTCAGTTGGTAGAGCATGGCGCTTGCAACGGCAGGGTTGTGGGTTCGATTCCCACGGGGGGGCCAGTATGAAAAAAAAATGTATGCACTCACTGTAAGTCGCTCTGGATAAGAGCATCTGCTAAATGACTAAAATGTAAAATGTACTCTGCCACCTTGTGGTTTGTCTAGAGCACGGTTTCCCAAACTCGGTCCTGGGGCCCCCCAGTGAATGCACATTTTGGTTTTTGTCCTAGCACTACACAGTTGATTAAGATAATGAAAGCTTGATGATGAGTTGGTTATTTGAATCAGCTGAATTGCTGGGGGGGGGGCAGTACCGAGTTTGGGAAACACAGCGTGTGCATCCCAAATGTTATGTTTATTACCGGCTCCAACAAGCACTTCTTTAACTACCTTCCAGGCTTTTTGTTGCATCAGACAGAAATCCCGATTCAATACACTGGATTTATTTATTTTTCAAATTTTTTATTGACAGAGGTCAAGTATCCAAGGCATTTGTAAACAGTGTCAGCAAACAATCTACATTTTTCTTTCTATGATGTCAACCCTATAGCTGAGGCATTAACTTGGCATTTAACACTGTCATTTGAATTGAAATAAATACAATACTGATAAAGAAGATACAACTACAATCTACCTGAAATAGTCTTTATCGTAGCATCCAGGTCAAGTCCTCGTTTTATGCCACATACAATGACTGATGACAGCACTACACAGGGAGGTAAGAGAGAGCTCCTCGCTCCAGAGGAACAGTAGGTTTGAGGGTGAGTATCACAAGAGTATAGGAATTCTGCAGCAAACATCCTGGTAATGTAGGTATAGGTTGAAAAGGTCTATTGATGGCAGCAAGTAAACCGAAAGTCCTAGAGTTAAATTCTTCACAGTCAGTCATATCATTGAGAGTCATTACTTGAAGTCAAGAGCATTTCAGAATCACCAAATAAAAATGGCATAAAAGGTTAAATAAACACTGATGTAGTAATCAATTATTAGGAAAAGTAGGCACTGAGAAACATAATACTGTAGCCTTACACTAACAGATTCAATAACACTAAAGTTAGGAGAATCCTTGAGTCAAAATGTAGCTAGAAATATAATTAATTTGCCCCCGAATGCTCTCTACATAACCTACTTATTCTTTCACATTAAATGGAATGTTTGACTAAGAATTATGTGATTTCTATCCTTTAATAATAGTGTATTTTTCCACTGATTACTGAAAATTATTACATGCATCAATTAGCCTGTCTGTCACTACTATTGGCAGATACATTGCAATGTTATTCTAGATGACCATGTCAGTTTAATCATTTAAAAATCCCTTAAATCATTCCGTTTATTATAAAGAGCTATGGTACCTTTCCATTTTATCGGCAACATGTTATATACTGAACAAAAATATAAACGCAACATGTAAAGTGTTGGTCCCATGTTTCATGAGCTGAAATAAGATCCCAGAAACGTTCCACATGCACAAAAAGCTTATTTCTCTAAAATGTTGTGCACAAATTTGTTTACATCCCTGTTAGTGAGCATTTCTCCTTTGCCAAGATAAACTATCCACCTTACAGGTGTGGCATATCAAGAAGCTGATTAAACAGCATGACCATTACACAGGTGCACCCTATACTGGGGACAATAAAAGGTCACTCTAAAATGTGCAGTTTTGCCACACAACACAATGCCACAGATGTCTCAAGTTCTGAGGGAGCGTGCAATTGACATGCTGACTGCAGGAATGTCCACCAGAGCTGTTGCCAGATAATTTAATGTTCATTTCTCTACCATAAGCCACCAATGTCGTTTTAGAGAATTTGGCAGTACGTCCAACCGGCCTCACAAACGCAGACCACGTGTAACCACGCCTGCCCAGGACCTCCACATCCGGCTTCTTCACCTGCGGGATCGTCTGAGACCAGCCATCCGGGCAGCTGATGAAACTGAGGAGTATTTCTGTCTGTAATAAAGCCCTTTAATGAGGAAAAACTATTTCTGATTGGCCTGGCTCCCCAGTGGGTGGGCCTATGACCTCACAGAACTACCCATGGCTGTGCCCCTGCCCAGTCATGTGAAATCCATAGATTAGGGCCTAATGAATTTATTTAAATTGACTGATTTCCTTATATGAACTGTAACTCAGTAAAATCGTTGAAATTGTTGCATGTCATTTTATTTCTTACTTTAGTTTATTTAGTAAATATTTCTTAACTCTTAACTGAACTGCATTGTTGATTTTGATTTGATGTTGTGTTTATATTTTTGTTCAGTATAATATCCCAAAGGCAATACAAACCATAGCTTGTAATGCTATTAACTCTAACCCAACAGCCACATTGTATCATGTAAGTGCTGTTCCAACTGCCCAAATTCAACATAGGTACATAGAAAAGCATAATTTAACTTCCAACATTTAAGTGTTAGAATTAACTGAAAATAAGATTATTCCACCAAATAATTGTATAGTTATTTCGCTTTGGAAAACACCACAAAGCTTAATTTGTCTTTCTATAATATTGCTTACCACATCTGACCAGCAGGTGTCCTCAAACACCCTGCGAAACTAACAGCAATATGTCCTTGAATATTGCATGTTACACCCACAAACTATTTGAATGTTTCAACAATCTTGTTGCCCTCCAGCTCATGGGCCTTCTGTATCAAGAGTCTTAAAGTAGGAGTGCTGATCTAGGATCAGGTTCCCCCCATGTCCATGTAATCTTATTGATTACTGAGCTGTGGGAGTTTAGGAACTCACAGCCCTAAGCTCGACTTAGCACTGTTTAAGCAATTAGTCTGATTTCCTTTGAGTTAGTAAAAAAGGGTGAAACGAAAAGGGTTACACCAAAAGGCAAAACAAACAACCTCAGAAGCCAATGATTGATATCACTGTGACAGTGCACATGCTGTATGGTAGACATACTGAGTAGTTAGACTTTATACAAATTCACTAAAGAGCATTGTTTAAAAATGGAAATGCGGCTCAGTTACACAGTACATGGGAGAAGTCGCCCTGCTGTTAAATCCATTAATTACACATCCATACCTTTTACTCATGCTTGGTGTGGTACAGACAGACTGAACTAAACTGCTAGCCTCAGACTCCCAGGCTTCGCTCGAAGGTGAGGTGAGGCCCGTGACACAAGCTACTAAACTACTGACACTAACTAACTTATGTGAAAGAGTGTTTTGTCTGTGTGGTTTAGCTGATCATGGGAAGCACAGCAGTCTCTTGGCACCAGCAGCAATGGTCTGGTCTGCTCCACCACAGAGCCAGCAGGGGCTCTGGTTGGTTAAAACATTGTATGTGTGCCAAATGGCACCCTATTCCCTATATAGTGCACTACTTTTGACCTGAGCCATTTTCTGGTAGCTAAAATTCTAATAGTTCACCTAATGTCAGTTTATGTGACAAAACGAGCAAGTATAGTGTTTAGAGAATCATTGTACCATCTAAACCGCTGTGAAATATATTTTCCATAACCAAAAATATTGTATTTTCAGCTGGTGTACAAAACCGAAAGTAAATGACGCAAAATTGAAACTTAAAAACGGGAAACATAGAAATAGCACACATAGAACAGATCTACTGCTTCTTAGACTTGCTTTCAATGAGAATGACAGATCTATAACTGGCATTTCAATATGAATTTTGTCAAGTCGCCGAAAAAGTTACATATTGCAGCATTAAAGTAGGAGCTTTGTGTGAAACAAGTTTTCTTAGAGACCGGTAAGCAAAATACGCCTTTGTTCTGTAAAGCCCATAGCACATGAAGCAACACAGAGGGGGGGTCATCATGAGTGTTATAAGTTGGTGTCCCAAATGGCACCCTATTCCCCCATGTAGTGCACCACTTTTGACCAGAGACCTATGAGCCCTTGTCAAAGGTATTACACTATATAGGTATTTGGGTACCATTTGGGATGCAGCCCCAAGTGTGTCTGAACTAGAACTACGGCAAGGGATGTATTTGTGGGCTGGTCTATGAGGTTGCCACAGAATACAGGAGAAGAGGTTCCAATTCCAAATGTTTCAAACATATCCTTTCCAAGTCAACCACTCATCATTACACGCAGGTCTGGGGCAATGCTGAACGACGTTTGTACATTGTATGGGAAGGGAAGGCAACACTCACTGTGTGCCTTTAATACTGCTTGCCATTGTATAATAGGGCAAAAAGAAAGACCTTGCATAGTACAGGATTTAGTTTGTGCTCGCCGGCCAAGCTTCTTAGCTCAATCACCTTATCCTGCTGAGGTCTTAGAATTAACAATACAACTGAGCAATGAAGGCTATTATTCATGTCATTTTCATATAGCACCATGCCACAATACCATCATTACGATCATACTTGCAATTTTCTAAAGAGATGATATGCAGGGATAATAATACACATTCACTTCCATGATGAAAATAAACAAAAAAAGCACACAAGCACACTAGGTAGAGGGAAGAGGAGATTAGCTAAACCGAGGTATCCATCCCAGTGTCTTCCTGTATACATGTTGACCAACCGCTGCCTGTCTGAGTGACATGCAGTGCCTGTGTGTGTGTGTGTGAGTGTGTGTGTGAGTGTGTGTGTGTGTGTGTGTGTGTGTGAGTGAGTGAGTGAGTGGATACTATACAAGTGAGAACCAGAGGGAGAAAGGTACACATTGCAGACTGAGGCTAGCAGGGAGGGCTGGAGTTGGTTGGAAACATCACCCAGCCCTCAGATGCGGGCAGACACCTGTTCCAGAGAGCGAGTGGGAGGGCGAGGGGCCGGCGGGGTTATTGCTTTCAGGCTCTTCAGGCTGTTCCCCGGGCAGCTCTGGCTGCTGAGGCCCCTGTTGAGGATGGGGATGATGGGAGGTTCGTTGCGTGGTATATTTACGGGACAGGAGCGGGTACGGGCGTGCCCCTTGTGACCCCCGGCGTGGCAGATGAGGTCGCTGACTGTGTCCATGGGCGAGAGGTGTTTCAGCCAGCGCTCCAGACGCTCTTCCTTGTACTTGATGGAGTACCAGGTGAGGAAGATGAAGATGAAGCCAATGAACTTGAGGCTGGCGGCAAGGCCGAAGTAGACGAAGCGGAAGGAAGTGACGTCATACTCCCAGCAGGAGCCGTGGATGCCACAGTCCTGCTGCCACAGCATACAGGTTGTGTCGATCACTGCCCCAAAGTAGATGGGAGTAGGGATATAGGCTGGGGAGAGAGGAGAGGAACAGTTATAATAGTAGATGGGAGTAGGGATATAGGCTGGGGAGAGAGGAGAGGAACAGTTATAATAGTAGATGGGAGTAGGGATATAGGCTGGGGAGAGAGGAGAGGAACAGTTATAATAGTAGATGGGAGTAGGGATATAGGCTGGGGAGAGAGGAGAGGAACAGTTATAATAGTAGATGGGAGTAGGGATATAGGCTGGGGAGAGAGGAGAGGAACAGCAGCAGAAGTAAGATTGGTATAAGGATGTAGGCTGCGGGGAAGGAAGGACATCTTCTTTCAGAGCAGGAAGCCAAACACACATTCCCATTTCTAAAGCCTAATATCTTTAGCCTAATTAAAGTACGTTTTCAACTTGATCTTGATATATTTAATATCAGCAATTAGGGCTGTCAAACGATATAAAAAATGTAGCTAGTTAAATCGCATGGTTTTTTTTTACATTTGAGAAATGGTTCAAATTTGACCCTATTTAATGATGTTTCAATTTAAAACTAATTCCATTGGGTTGTAGGTATAATATATTTCGATTATAGGGGAAGAAAACTCAGCCTGGTCTGATATAAAAGTTCATGTAAAATATCATACAGCTATTGGATCTAGCCTAGGCTACTTCTTATCCATGTCCACCATGAACTAGTCACAAGCTGCTACTGTAATAGAATTGGGATCATTTGCTTTAATCTGAGAAATACAACAAAAACCTTACGTAAATGGAAAGGAAGTTATTTTCTGATTAAAATCATTGTGTTGAATCTAGAGGCATTCACATGGCATTGTAAACATTCTTGTTTGGTTAGCTAGCTAGCTAATGTTAGCATAACTGGCTAGCTACTTCTGTGGAAATTAAGTTTTTGCTGTTATCTTAAGAAACGCCTGGGAAAGTGTTTATGGTTAAACTTTCTGTACGTTTTCCTTCAACTTTGTTGCTCAAAGCTGAACGCAGAGTGGATGGTTTCAGCATCTCAAGAGAGAGACAGCTCCAGTGTTTCCCCTATATTCATTTAGCAGCGGTGGCCCACCATTCCAAAATTAACAGCGTGAAAAATTCAAAAAGTAAACTGTAATTAACGCGTTAACTTTGACAGCCCTATCAGCAATACATGTCTCGATGCAGAGAAAATGTTTTGATTCCTTTTCTGTTCCTCTTAGTAATGCTCTCTGATAGGAAATGGGAGCCTGTCTTCTCAAATTACATTTTCCTTTCATTACTCCTCATAGAGGAGAGAGTCAGATCACACTTAAAAAAAAAAAAAAAAAAAGAACCTCTCAGAATGGCACTCTACAGTATTCATCAGTGTATTTCACTGGTTAGCCAAGCTGCATCCCTCACCAAGGGTCCTGAGGAGAACAAACTGCATCCCAAGTGCAAAGGGTCTCTCCTGCTCTTCTACTGACCTAGAGGAGAGGAGGAAGAAGGGATGAAACAGTGAAGAGAAGAAGAGCGCTCACAATACAACTACTACTTCACACAATAACTTCTTGTTTGTGTATTTTGTTTTGTTCCGGAATGGGTCCATACCTCAACCTTAACCTTACAATATGTGTGTCTATAAGTGTGTTTTCTTTTGGGTGGTCTATACCTGAGAGTGACGATGATGGCGGAGGGCTGTGCGCAGGCTGTGATGAGTGTGACGATGAAGAGGAAGATGAGGAAGGGTATGAGTGTGCTGCAGGTGCGGTCACACTTCCCCGACACAGCGTAGCCGTTCTCGTTCAGGTAGGTCTTGACGATGACAAGCTGCAGCTGGTTGCCCTGGCCGTTGGAGGAGGGGGTGATGACCTGTCTGCTCTGGACACACGCACAGTCCGAATAGTTCCGGATCTGACAAAGGAAGGGGCGGACACAAAGCATCACTCTCAGCTCATCTTATTGTACTATGGATGTGAACTTCTAAGGAGCAACTGTGCGTACCACTAGGAGTGTGTTATTCAAGTACTACCAATGTGGACTGTACACTGTAAATGGATGCTTAACGAATGCTTGTTCAATGAACAGTAAGCTATAACTAGGGCCAAACAATATAGTTTTTCCTGGTCAAGTCAAGATGGCCAAGAAGAACTCCTGGCCCTAGCTTTAATGCTCGCACACATTGCACCGAATGTGGATCTGGCGTACGTCTGCCGATCGTTCAGCGCACTGTGTTTGAGGGACCACCCGCTGTGGACGTCTGACTGCCGACATCTTTCACGCGATTCTAAATGCAAAATCAGTGCGCACTCGGTTCGCAAATTACGTTCAGAGGTGCTAAGTACTCTGGGCCAGGAAACACTACTGGTGTGACTGAGACCTTAGGGTTAGCTTTAGGTTGCACAATTCTGGTAACTTTCCCAGAATTCTCAGAAATCCTGTTTGGAATATTTCTGGAATCTGGAGGGAATAAGCAGGAAATCTGGGAAAACCTAGGAATTTTGGGAAAGTTCTTATTTTGCAACCCTACTGTGGTGACTGAGGGACTCACTCCTGTGCTGTCGTTGCCCACACTGCTACAGCCTGCCAGGCAGGGGTTAAAGTAGGTGATGCCATCAGAGCCACAGACCGGAGCGTACTCATGGATCTTACAGCCACAGTTCACATTACACCCTCCAGTCAGGTTACGATGCGTCATAGTCAGAGTAGGACTGAAAAGAGAGAGGGAGAGAGATCATTTAGAGAGAATAGGAATGGAGAGGGAGATTAAGGGGCAGAGTATAGGAAGAGGAACAGAGGAGGAGAGTATAGGGAGAGGGAAGAGGGAGAGAAAGCAAGAGGTGAAGTGAGAGGGAGAAAGAAGGGGAGAGGGGGAGGGGAAGGAAGAGGCAGATCACAGCTTTATCCTAAAACTGAATAAACATAATATTAAGTCAGACTATCTTACCGTGCTGCTATTCAATGGGCACATTTACACTGATATTAGTTGCACCGAAACACATTGCCCAGAACAAGGGCAATTACAACAATTATTGAAGATATATCAGGGAGGGATGAACAAATCATAATTGGATCAGGGGACAAATGGGACCTGGTCAAAAGTAGTGCACTAAATGGGAATAGGGTGCCATTTGGGACACAACCAGTGGTTGGACCTAAGAGAGGAGACAAGGCCCCAGGACTGCAGAACAGAGAGTTAATTCATTCTAGATCGAGCCCCACCGATAAATCGGTTGACTGATATTAAAATCGCCCGATATAAGCCTTTCACTGAAATATTTGTATCAGTCTTTATTCCACAGATAAAGCGCCCTATATTATACACATACACTGCTCAAAAAAATAAAGGGAACACTAAAAGAACACATCCTAGATCTGAATTAATGAAATAATCTTATTAAATACTTTTTTCTTTACATAGTTGAATGTGCTGACAACAAAATCACACAAAAATGATCAATGGAAATCAAATTGATCAACCCATGGAGGTCTGGATTTGGAGTCACACTCAAAATTAAAGTGGAAAACCACACTACAGGCTGATCCTACTTTGATGTAATGTCCTTAAAACAAGTCAAAATTAGGCTCAGTAGTGTGTGTGGCCTCCACGTGCCTGTATGACCTCCCTACAACGCCTGGGCATGCTCCTGATGAGGTGGCGGATGGTCTCCTGAGGGATCTCCTCCCAGACCTGGACTAAAGCATCTGCCAACTCCTGGACAGTCTGTGGTGCAACGTGGCGTTGGTGGATGGAGCGAGACATGATGTCCCAGATGTGCTCAATTGGATTCAGGTCTGGGGAACGGGCGGGCCAGTCCATAGCATCAATGCCTTCCTCTTGCAGGAACTGCTGACACACTCCAACCACATGAGGTCTAGCATTGTCTTGCATTAGGAGGAACCCAGGGCCAACCGCACCAGCATATGGTCTCACAACGGGTCTGAGGATCTCATCTTGGTACCTAATGGCAGTCAGGCTACCTCTGGCGAGCACATGGAGGGCTGTGCGGCCCCCCAAAGAAATGCCACCCCACACCATGACTGACCCACCGCCAAACCGGTCATGCTGGAGGATGTTGCAGGCAGCAGAACGTTCTCCACGGCGTCTCCAGACTCTGTCACGTCTGTCACATGTGCTCAGTGTGAACCTGCTTTCATCTGTGAAGAGCACAGGGCGCCAGTGGCGAATTTGCCAATCTTGGTGTTCTCTGGCAAATGCCAAACGTCCTGCACGGTGTTGGGCTGTAAGCACAACCCCCACCTGTGGACGTCGGGCCCTCATACCACCCTCATGGAGTCTGTTTCTGACCGTTTGAGCAGACAAATGCACATTTGTGGCCTGCTGGAGGTCATTTTGCAGGGCTCTGGCAGTGCTCCTCCTGCTCCTCCTTGCACAAAGGCGGAGGTAGCGGTCCTGCTGCTGGGTTGTTGCCCTCCTACGGCCTCCTCCACGTCTCCTGATGTACTGGCCTGTCTCCTGGTAGCGCCTCCATGCTCTGGACACTACGCTGACAGACACAGCAAACCTTCTTGCCACAGCTCACATTGATGTGCCATCCTGGATGAGCTGCACTACCTGAGCCACTTGTGTGGGTTGTAGACTCCGTCTCATGCTACCACTAGAGTGAAAGCACCGCCAGCATTCAAAAGTGATCAAAACATCAGCCAGGAAGCATAGGAACTGAGAAGTGGTCTGTGGTCACCACCTGCAGAACCACTTCTTTATTGGGGGTGTCTTGCTAATTGCCAATAATTTCCACCTGTTGTCTATTCCATTTACACAACAGCATGTGACATTTATTGTCAATCAGTGTTGCTTCCTAAGTGGACAGTTTGATTTCACAGAAGTGTGATTGACTTGGAGTTACATTGTGTTGTTTAAGTGTTCCCTTTATCTTTTTGAGCAGTGTATAATAAACTCATTTGCGGTCATTTCTAGAAATGTTAAATGTTTGCCTGAAGAGGGCGCTCTACCAGCTGCTCATTGAACATAATTTAGCTCTAGGTCACAACGTGAGAGACTTGGCATGGTGGTTTGACGGTGAGCAGCTTGCCACAGCCAGCGTATTTGATTAAGTAAATAAAATGTGTGGGCAAACCACAAATACAATGTTCTTAAATACATTTTAATTTTAATATTTGATCTAAGAAATTATCATCATTTAGAGTTTCTGTTAATACTTTTGATTACAATGTGTGTCAATTTGTCTGATTTTTATTCCACCTCTAAAAAAACAATATAAAATCGGCAGATATATCGGTAATCAGTTACTTTTGCCTCCCTAAAATCGGTATCGGACCCATAAATCCCATATCGGTCAGGCTCTAATTCTAGATGATAACAGTGTCGTGCATCAGAGTTGTTCAATCTGGTGACAGCCACAGGGGCCTTCTGTCTTTCATCATGACCTTCACCTCCCCTTCTCATCATTACTGGGAAACACACAAACGCACGCCCACTGCTTAGTGTACAAACTAAACAATTCCTCACATTGCTTAATTCTTTGATATTGGTTTTTGGAGGCTGGAATGTTCGCAGAGAAATAATCAACTGAATTTTGAGGGGATGAGAAAAACAGGGCAAGATCGACAGGGGATTACATGAGTCCGAGAGGAGTATTGAGTGAAGCAAAGAAAGGAAGGAGGATATGAAGGAAGGAAGGGAGGGCGGTCTCCATCTTACCCAGTGGTGTATGGTATGTTGATGCCTCCCAGGTTGATGCTCTCACAGCCCACTATGAACAGAGTAGAGAAGCAGAGCAGAGACACCCCACTACAGATCATGGCCAGCTTGGCTGACTCTCTGGCTCCCAGCTTCAGCTTCTTAATGATGTAGCCCCCCAGGACTATACCCACCCCAGCACTGGGCACGATGATCACACCTGGGCCAGCAGGAGAAAGACAGTCAATGGTGTTGTCTCTAGAACGCATAGATTAGATCACGGCAATCTGTTTCGCATTTACACGTTTGTAATTCTACAACAGAATTTACTCGGGCCTTCTGTTCACTTCCAAACACACCGTCCAAAGTACACAAGAAGTAGAGTAGATTCTCCTTTCTAGGGGAGTGGTGATGGAGCTTTACCGCAGCTTGCTGTACAACTAATGCTCAGTGATGGAGTGGAGGCCCAGCCAGCATCCATGAATAATACAAACACTGCTCCTCAAATAAAGGGGGCATCTGGGACATGGTCAAGTAGTGAGTAGTGAGAGTGTGAATCTCAACGAGTGGAGGACAGAGGAGCCTCTTAAAGAAGAAGTTACAGGTCTGTGAGAGCCAGAAATCTTGCTTGTTTGTAGGTGACCAAATACTTATTTTCCACCATAATTTGCAAATAAATTCATTAAAAATCCTACAATGTGATTTTCTGGAATTTCTTTTCTCAATTTGTCTGTCATAGTTGACGTGTACCTATGATGAAAATTACAGGCCTCTCATCTTTTTAAGTGGGAGAACTTGCACAATTGGTGGCTGACTAAATACTTTTTTCCCCCACTGTATGTATCTTTACCTGTGTAGATCCTAGGTGTGTCTTTACCTGTGTAGATACTAGGTGTGTCTTTACCTGTGTAGATATATGTATCTTTACCTGTGTAGATACTAGGTGTGTCTTTACCTGTGTAGATACTAGGTGTGTCTTTACCTGTGTAGATACTAGGTGTGTCTTTACCTATGTAGATATATGTATCTTTACCTGTGTAGATACTAGGTGTGTCTTTACCTGTGTAGATACTAGGTGTGTCTTTACCTGTGTAGATATATGTATCTTTACCTGTGTAGATACTAGATGTGTCTTTACCTGTGTAGATACTAGCGCTGGACGCGGGGATGCCGAACTGCGACTCTATGAACTTGGGTATGAAGGTGATGAAGGCGGTGACAATGGCGCTCTCTGCAGTGTAGGACAGGCTCACAAACAGGAAGGTGACATTACTCAGGATCCTCACTGCAGCCTTAGGCAGCTCTACACAGGGACACAGAGGGAGAGAAAGACAGGGAGAGAGAGATGGAGAGAGAGGGAAGGAGAGAGGGATGAGAGAGAGGGATGGAGAGAGGGATGAGAGAGGGAGAGAAATATAAAGAGAAAACACAGCACGTTAACAAAATGAGCATCACAGACAGACAGACTCAGCAAAGGCTGAAGGTCCAATTATATTATGGAGTTATCCAAGGGCACATCTGCTCACCAGGAAGATAAAGGATTATGGATAACCTTAATAGGAACTACATTTCACCTGCCCAGATTAGTATGAAACCCCCATACAGTAGTACCTTAATAAAGTGGACTTTATTAGAACATAAAACTAAGGCAATGGGCTGTGATTACATTGTGTAATTCAGTTGTTTTAGTGTGACAGCAGTTCAGCTCTAGCTGTATATAGCTGTCTGTGGCAGCAACAAACCATGTCGAGCGCTGATAGACTATCATCAGTATCAGTGATAGTATATGAGAGGCAAGAGTCAGTAAGATAACCCTGCTTCTAATAGCCTCAGTGAGCGTCCCAAATTGCACCCCATTAGCTATATATAGTGCACTGCTTTTGACAAGGACCCATAGGGCTCTTGTCAAAAGCAGTGCACTACATAGAGCAGGGCTGTTCAATTCTGGTCCTGGAGGGCTGAAACACAACTAGTGTTTGTTTCTACCTGGTAGTTAATTGGTGTCCCAGGTCAGAATTAGTCTCTTATTAGAAGGAGAGGATGAAAACTAGAAGTGTTTCAGCCCTCCAGGACCAGGATGGAACAGCCCTGACGTAGAGAATAGGATGCTTTCTGTATAGCATACCTTTGATGTCTTTCCCAAAGCCCATGGATGATGTAACCGTCTGGCTCTTGCTGTTGGTCTTCTCCTTGGTGATCTCATCATCACTGGACACGTTGTCCAGGCTGATCTTTTTCCTCTTCTTCTTCTTCTTGTTTCTGGGAGGCAGCTTCTTGGGGAAGGTGAACATGGGGAAGATGACCAGCAGCATAGCGATAGAACAGAGCAGGAAGCCGCTCCACCTGAGAGCAGGGAGGGTTTAGCTTAGTTACAAAATTAGGGGAGGGTTTAGCATAGTTACAAATCGAATATACAGTGGGGAGAACAAGTATTTGATACACTGCCGATTTTGCAGGTTTTCCTACTTACAAAGCATGTAGCGGTCTGTAATTTTTATCATAGGTACACTTCAACTGTGAGAGACGGAATCTAAAATTAAATTGGATATCAAATACTTGTTCTCCCCACTGTATGTTGAGTGTAATGTACAGTGTTTATTTTGTATACAACACTGTGTGTCTAAGACAATTATCCCATATCTAGCCTATCATCTGCATTGAGTTCAATAGCACATTCCCACAACACACAAGCCCCACATTAAACACACCATGGAACATTGATGTTCCCACAAACTATTGGCCTAAAGTCCCACAACATTTGACAAGCTAACATGTACATACCATGTACATTTCTAACATCTCCAATCAATCCAATCATATTTAACATATTAGGCCTTGGCAACCAAACATGTAAATGGCTAACATTTCTATTCAATCTCATCATATAACATATTCAGTGAAATGTAAGTAACATTACCAGTTGCCAATAAAGCGAGGGTCGCTCTGATCTATGTTGACCACAGTCTTGGGGTCGACGTAGAAGCCGATGAGAACTCCTCCCAGCAGATACCCAGCAGCCGGACCCAGGGCTCCCATCACATACATGACGGCTGCAGAGAGAGAGACAGATGTGAGGCGTCAGGACAAATACACAAATTAATGGGTTAGAAGAATATGGATGCCTAGAGAATGGATCATTGGATGCAAACAGAATGGAGAATCAAGAGCATGGATGCATCCCAAATGGCACCATATTCTCGATATACAGTGGGGATACACTGCCGATTTTGCAGGTTTTCCTACTTACAAAGCATGTAGAGGTCTGTAATTTTTATCATAGGTACACTTCAACTGTGAGAGAATCCAGAAAATCACATTGTATGAATTGTAAGTAATTAATTTGCATTTTATTGCATGACATAAGTATTTGATCACCTACCAACCAGTAAGAATTACGGCTCTCACAGACCTGTTAGTTTTTCTTTAAGAAGCCCTCCTGTTCTCCACTCATTACCTGTATTAACTGCACCTGTT
Organism: Coregonus clupeaformis; assembly: GCF_020615455.1. Classification (NCBI taxonomy): domain Eukaryota; kingdom Metazoa; phylum Chordata; class Actinopteri; order Salmoniformes; family Salmonidae; genus Coregonus; species Coregonus clupeaformis. Next base: position 41,021,008 of record NC_059205.1, read on the forward strand.
TGAACTCGTTACCTGTATAAAAGACACCTGTCCACACACTCAATCAAACAGACTCCAACATCTCCACAATGGCCAAGACCAGAGAGCTGTGTAAGGACATCAGGGATAAAATTGTAGACCTGCACAAGGCTGGGATGGGCTACAGGTCAATAGGCAAGCAGCTTGGTGAGAAGGCAACAACTGTTGGCGCAATTATTAGAAAATGGAAGAAGTTCAAGATGACGGTCAATCACCCTCGGTCTGGGGCTCCATGCAAGATCTCACCTCGTGGGGCATCAATGATCATGAGGAAGGTGAGGGATCAGCCCAGAACTACACGGCAGGACCTGGTCAATAACCTGAAGAGAGCTGGGACCACAGTCTCAAAGAAAACCATTAGTAACACACTACGCCGTCATGGATTAAAAATCCTGCAGCGCACGCAAGGTCCCCCTGCTCAAGCCAGGGCATGTCTAGGCCCATCTGAAGTTTGCCAATGACCATCTGGATGATCCAGAGGAGGAATGGGAGAAGGTCGTGTGGTCTGATGAGACAAAAATTGAGCTTTTTGGTCTAAACTCCACTCGCCGTGTTTGGAGGAAGAAGAAGGATGAGTACAACCCCAAGAACACCATCCCAACCGTGAAGCATGGAAGTGGAAACATCATTCTTTGGGGATGCTTTTCTGCAAAGGGGACAGGACGACTGCACCGTATTGAGGGGAGGATGGATGGGGCCATGTATCGCGAGATCTTGGCCAACAACCTCCTTCCCTCAGTAAGAGTATTGAAGATGGGTCGTGGCTGGGTCTTCCAGCATGACAACGACCCGAAACACACAGCCAGGGCAACTAAGGAGTGCCTCCGTAAGAAGCATCTCAAGGTCCTGGAGTGGCCTAGCCAGTCTCCAGACCTGAACCCAATAGAAAATCTTTGGAGGGAGCTGAAAGTCCGTATTGCCCAGCGACAGCCCCGAAACCTGAAGGATCTAGAGAAGGTCTGTATGGAGGAGTGGGCCAAAATCCCTGCTGCAGTGTGTGCAAACCTGGTCAAGACCTACAGGAAACGTATGATCTCTGTAATTGCAAACAAAGGTTTCTGTACCAAATATTAAGTTCTGCTTTTCTGATGTATCAAATACTTATGTCATGCAATAAAATGCAAATGAATTACTTAAAAAATCATACAAATGTGATTTTCTGGATTTTTGTTTTAGATTCCATCTCTCACAGTTGAAGTGTCCCTATGATAAAAATTACAGACCTCTACATGCTTTGTAAGTAGGAAAACCTGCAAAATCGGCAGTGTATCAAATACTTGTTCTCCCCACTGTAGTTCACTCCTCTTGACCAGAGCCCTAATGATCAAAGATAGTGAACTATAAGGAATAGGGTGCAATTTGGGGCGTAAGCCTATGTTTTACCCCTGACTAAGTGATGTGAGGCATCTAAGGGTGATCTCAGTCATCTTTAAAGTGAACTCTGTGGGGGGGAGCTAAATAACTCAGTTATCTTTGTATTCACACTGCCCTTGCTTTTGAATGAGGACTCAACTATTTTTTCTGTGGACCGAGTCATCTTTGTATTCACATTGCTTTTTTTTTATAGAAAGGAACCAAAATCGTTTTCCAACATGCAGGTTTTTACAAAGTGCCATTCAATCAGAATGTGTTATCGGACAGTTAGATATACCTGCCTACATTTTGGAAGCTAATAGATTGCATTTAGTTAAAATATGAGACATAATCATTGTAATCAGAAGATATTAACATGTACATTTGATTGGTAACAGAATAAATAGCAATATAATAACTGCAGAATGAATAATGCTGTAATTGAAAATTGTACACCCAAGGTAGACTACTGCCCCTTTAAGAGCGAGAATAGATGCTGTACCCTATGTTGTGATTCTCACTAAATATATTGTCTTCTCACACTATTCAAACCCAACAATCTCTTAGCCTATAGATCACATATTTCAAACAAATAATCTGAACTAAAAACTCCACCCATTTTGGAATTTCTGTGCATCCTTAACAATTGCTAATCAATATTAATTTCCGCAAACCTGCACATCATCATCATCATCTTCTCTCGTGGCACCACTGTGGGGTTTTGACAGGGGAAACGGTGTTGCAGTAGTCTAGTGTGTGCTGCGGGAATAATGACAAGCGAACCTGGGGAGCTTTGTGTTCACATTGCCCTAAAAAAGAGAAACGGACCACAGAACCAAACTCAGACCACCTCTCGAGATGGTCTCCGTTCGGTTCGCTTTGGGGGTCTGAGTTTCTTTGGAGTGTTTACACTGCTTTTAATTTCCGTATACCGGTCAAATCAATTTTGCACGGAAGATCTTTCCCATCTTACCGATGTCAACTAGATTGAAGCATTCATCGATTTATGACATTGTTCTGGTAAGCAAGAGTTTATTTAGTCTTCTAGGGCATTAATGACAGAAGAGAAGCTGCATGTATCTAATTATAGACAAGGTGACTAACAAATAGCCTACCAAAATGTCGGAAATTATAAGCAGAAAAATATCTAAATTAGGCTTAAAAGAAATCATGCACCCCTGTAAAAAAATGTGGGGAAAAAGTGGGGAAAAAAAGTATTTAGTCAGCCACCAATTGTGCAAGTTCTCCCACTTAAAAAGATGAGAGGCCTGTAATTTCCATCATAGGTACACGTCAACTATGACAGACAAATTGAGAAAAGAAATTCCAGAAAATCACATTGTAGGATTTTTAATGAATTTATTTGCAAATTATGGTGGAAAATAAGTATTTGGTCACCTACAAACAAGCAAGATTTCTGGCTCTCACAGACCTGTAACTTCTTCTTTAAGAGGCTCCTCTGTCCTCCACTCGTTACCTGTATTAATGGCACCTGTTTGAACTTGTTATCAGTATAAAAGACACCTGTCCACAACCTCAAACAGTCACACTCCAAACTCCACTATGGCCAAGACCAAAGAGCTGTCAAAGGACACCAGAAACAAAATTGTAGACCTGCACCAGGCTGGGAAGACTGAATCTGCAATAGGTAAGCAGCTTGGTTTGAAGAAATCAACTGTGGGAGCAATTATTAGGAAATGGAAGACATACAAGACCACTGATAATCTCCCTCGATCTGGGGCTCCACGCAAGATCTCACCCCGTGGGGTCAAAATGATCACAAGAACGGTGAGCAAAAATCCCAGAACCACACGGGGGGACATGTGAATGACCTGCAGAGAGCTGGGACCAAAGTAACAAAGCCTACCATCAGTAACACACTACGCCGCCAGGGACTCAAATCCTGCAGTGCCAGACGTGTCCCCCTGCTTAAGCCAGTACATGTCCAGGCCCGTCTGAAGTTTGCTAGAGTGCATTTGGATGATCCAGAAGAGGATTGGGAGAATGTCATATGGTCAGATGAAACCAAAATATAACTTGTTGGTAAAAACTCAACTCGTCGTGTTTGGAGGACAAAGAATGCTGAGTTGCATCCAAAGAACACATTTTTTAAAACATTTTTAGTCATTTAGCAGACGCTCTTATCCAGAGCGACTTACAGTTAGTGAATACATCTTTTTTTTTATATACTGGCCCCCCGTGGGAATCGAACCCACAACCCTGGTGTTGCAAACGCCATGCTCTATCAACTGAGCTACATCCCTGCCGGCCATTCCCTCCCCTACCCTGGACGACGCTGGGCCAATTGTGCGCCGCCCATGAGTCTCCCGGTCGCGGCCGGCGGCGACAGAGCCTGGATTCGAACCAGGATCTCTAGTGGCACAGTTAACACTGCGATGCAGTGCCTTAGACCACTGCGCCACTCAGGAGTACACCATACCTACTGTGAAGCATGGGGGTGGAAACATCATGCTTTGGGGCTGTTTTTCTGCAAAGGGACCAGGACGACTGATCCGTGTAAAGGAAAGAATGAATGGGGCCATGTATCGTGAGATTTTGAGTGAAAACCTCCTTCCATCAGCAAGGGCATTGAAGATGAAACGTGGCTGGGTCTTTCAGCATGACAATGATCCCAAACACACCGCCTGGGCAACGAAGGAGTGGCTTCGTAATAAGCATTTCAAGGTCCTGGAGTGGCCTAGCCAGTCTCCAGATCTCAACCCCATAGAAAATCTTTGGAGGGAGTTGAAAGTCCGTGTTGCCCAGCGACAGCCCCAAAACATCACTGCTCTAGAGGAGATCTGCATGGAGGAATGGGCCAAAATACCAGCAACAGTGTGTGAAAACCTTGTGAAGACTTACAGAAAACGTTTGACCTGTGTCATTGCCAACAAAGGGTATATAACAAAATATTGAGAAACTTTTGTTATTGACCAAATACTTATTTTCCACCATAATTTGCAAATAAATTCATTAAAAATCCTACAATGTGATTTTCTGGAGAAAAAAAATCTCATTTTGTCTGTCATAGTTGACGTGTACCTATGATGAAAATTACAGGCCTCATCTTTTTAAGTGGGAGAACTTGCACAATTGGTGGCTGACTAAATACTTTTTTCCCCCACTGTAAATATATAAAATAAATAACATGTCTTGATTGCGTATGTCTTCACACCCCAGACTTAGCCGAATACTTGATAGAAGCACCTTTGTCATTACGGCTGTCAATAATTTTGAATAAGATTCTACTCACTTTGGAAAACTCTTAAGGCAACATTTATCCATTGTTTTTGTCAAAATTGCTCAAGTTCAGTAAATTTGGTTGCCAATCATTGATGGACAGCAATATTCCCAGGGTTAGGTTTTCAGAATACTTTTTACCTGGGCTTTGCTCCTTTCATATTTATTTTGACCCCTGACAAAATCCCCAGTCCCTGCTGGTGACAAGCATACCCATAACATGATGCTGCCACCACAATACTTGAAAATACACAGGGTTTAATTTTGTGTTGTATTGGATGTAACCCAAGCATGTAGGTTTTTAATTTAGGCCAATTTAGTTAATTTCATGTTCCATGTCTTGCAGTATTACTAAACAGCCTTGTTGCAGTGGATTTGAAGTGGATGTTATTTTTTTTTTTTTACACAGGCTTAATTCTTTTCACTTTGTCATACAGGCGAGTAGATTGGAGTGCAGGGATTTTTCTGACATTGAAATCCTTGGGCAGGTTGCCTAAGCAGTTTTCGGGATGCCTAAGTCCAAACAAAAAAAAAAAGATTTAAAAAAGCCTAAATCCAAACAGTTTTTAGAGAGAAACGCTTTCAGTGTAAACTTAAAACAACTAAAATCAGATATAAAGTATGTAGGAAAGATAATGTACCTATATATATTAAAAATATATAATCTTTGAGAACTAACAATCACCAAAATAAAAGCTAGACAGTCAGGGACAATTGAAATTCCAAAGAACAGTGAATTTAGCAGTATTGATTTTGTTATTATGTCTGAGCAAGAAACAACACAGAGTATTAGCCATGGCAAAATGCACAGAATTGCAGGAAATTTGCTTTAAACCAGAACAGTTCTCTCAGCTCCATGCCAGAATATGTAGAATTGCAGGGAATCAGCTTTAAAAATGCAACATTTTCTCTCAGCTGCATAGCAAACTGTGTAGAATTGCAGGATATTAGCTTTAAAAATGCAAACATTTCTCTACACAGCCAAGATGGGGGCCTCTAAAATGTTCTGTAATTTCCACTCCCATCACTTAAGCCCCTTTTTGATAATTTTTCTTTCACTTTGGAAATGTGGAGTAAATTATGTACATCAGTAGAAAAACACTCTAATTTCAAACATTTTTAGATTAGATTTTAAAGCAGTAAAATGTGAAGACTGTGCAAGAGGTGTGCAGACTTTCAATAGGCACGGTTGTTCTTCCAGTGCATTAGCCATCTTAGTCACGTCCGGTTTCAGTAAGCTGCTGTGTTGAGGTCACAGCAAAAACAAAAATGTTATCTGAAAAGCCACAAAGACTTCCTACTGTTTCCAACCAAAACAATGTGCTAGGTTGTAGCAAATAGCTCCTATATCAATAACAATTTAAATCAAATTCAGCTATTGTATCTTTCCACAAATTCACCAAACATGATCTTTAATAAGGTCAACATTATGACCTGTGAGAGGGACATGCTGCTGAGTACTCAGCATGCAGATCGGATGGCTGGCACATACAGAAGGGAGCATGAACAGAACGCTAGGCTATCTTTGCTGCAGCTACACTGACCACCCATTTCCATTGACCTGCTAGACTAGGGACAATGGAGATCACACATCACTGGCTGATTTACAGCACCCACCGGGCGGTCTGCAGCTGTGCATGTTTGTAGAGCAATAAAGTTCAATAGAGCACAGGGCGACGGCAAGCGACCCAGTTCACCAACTGCTCTTCTATCTGTCACCCAGACCAAGGGAGATTCAGAGACATGTATGGGTTTTGAACTGGTTGTACTGCACTGAGAGTGTGGCTCATTTATTTTCAAATGGGGAACAAACTGGTGAACCAGCTAGTCATTCAGTCAAACAGTCCATTATTACCATTAATGCATTGCCTAATTCCATATCGTAGCTGTCGGATGAAAACCTCTTCTCTCCAAAACAGAAAACACTGCCATATTTTCCTATTAACTAACATACAATTATGACAATTCAGAAGCTATTTTGAATAAATGTTCTTGGTCCTAGAGTCATGAACTGTTCAGATTACATTGGAAGTTACTGCTTTCAATACATGTAAAAAAAATAAAAAAAGACTTCCAAGGTTGTCATCAGACAGCGAAGATTTGTTCTTAGGGAGCTGTTATGTCTCTACAGCCCTGAGTAAATGAGCTCAGACGGGTGAAATTAGGTGTGTTACTGTTAGTGTCCTGTACTCAAAGGAGATTGATGCAGGAGTAATGGGCCTGGCCCATATGTTACAGGAAAGTGTCTTGAGCGTCAACTTGGCAGCTGGATCAATTTGGACCATGTGACCTTGCGGGAGGGAGGGAGACACAGGTGGCAGGGACAGGCACAATGAAATGTGGGATGACTACATCGTCATGGCAACCTGCTGACACAGCACTGTCTACTTACAACCGACCTGCTATCTTTCCCACAGACAAGGCCAGCCGATCGCACCAACGGATACAGAAATGCCTGTATGACCACACGTATGGTTTTACATCAGAGCCTGCCGGGAGGACTAATCTTGAACAAACCTCATAAATGTACATAGTATAGGCCTACAGTGCCTTCAGAAAGTATTGACACCCCTTGATTTAACTGTCATTTTTTGTCAACGATCTACACAAAATACTCTGTTCCTGAGGTTATAGTTTTGACTTAAAATCGGCTTGAAAATCTATGGCAAGATTTGAAAATGGCTGTCTAGCAATAATCAACAACCAACTTGACAGAGCTTGAGCTAATATATCTTGATTACATAAATAGTCAGACCCCTGAGTCAGTACATGTTAAAATCACCGTTGGCAGTGATTATAGCAGTGAGCCTTTCTGGGTAAGTCTCTAAGAGCTTTGCACACCTGGATTATTCTTTTTTTTTTTTAATTGTTCAAGCTCTGTCAATATGGTTGTTGCTAGACAGCCATTTTCAAGTCTTGCCATAGATTTTCAAGCCGATTTAAGTCAAAACTATAACTAGGCCACTCAGGAACATTCAATGTCATCTTGGTAAGCAACTCCAGTGTATATTTGGCCTTGTGTTTTTGGTTATTGTCATGCTGAAAGGTGACTGTGTCTCCCAGTGTCTGTTGGAAAGCAGACTGAACCAGGTTTTTCTCTAGGATTTTGCCTGTGCTTAGCTCTATTCGTTTCTTTTTATCCTAAAAAAACTCCCTAGTCCTTGCCGATGACAAGCATACCCATAACATGATGCAGCCACCACCATGCTTGAAAACATGAAGAGTGGTACTCAGTGCTGTGTTGGATTTGCCCCAAACATAACGCTTTGTATTCAGGACAAAGTTCATTTCTTTGCCACATTCTTTGCAGTTTTACTTTAGTGCCTTTTTGCAAACAGGATGCATGTTTTGGGATATTTCTATTCTTTACAGGCTTCCTTCCTTTCACTGTAATTTAGGTTAGTATTGTGGAGTAACTACAAGTTGTTGATCCATCCTCAGGTTCTCCTATCACAGCCATTAAAAACTGTTTTAAAGTCACCATTGATTGGCCTCATGGTGAAATCCCTGAGCGGTTTCCTTCCTCTCCGGCAACTGAGTTAGGAAGGACTCCTGTATCTTTGTAGCGACTGGGTGTGTAATTAATAACTTCAGCATGCTCAACGGGATATTCAATGTCTGGGGTATACCCTGTCATGGCCAGCCCAATCTCCAGACCTGAACCCCATTGAAAACTTCTGGAATGTGATCATCCAAGCTCTGTCGTAGCCGGCCGCGACCGGGAGACCCATGGGGTGGCGCACAATTAGCCAGCGTTGTCCAGGGTAGGGGAGGGAATGGCTGGCAGGGATGTAGCTCAGTTGGTAGAGCATGGCGTTTGCAACGCCAGGGTTGTGGGGCCAGTATGAAAAAAAATAATGTATGCACTCACTAACTGTAAGTCGTTCTGGATAAGAGCGTCTGCTAAATGACTAAAAATGTAAAAGAGGAAGATGGATGGTCACAAGCCATCAAACAAAGCCGAGCTGCTTGAATATTTGCGCCAGGAGTGGCATAAAGTCACCCAACATCAATGTGAAAGACTGGTGGAGAGCATGCCAAGACGCATGAAAGCTGTGATTGAAAATCTGGGTTATTCCACCAAATATTGATTTCTGAACTCTTCCTAAGTTAAAACATTAGTATTTTGTTGTTTAAAAATGAACATGAACTTATTTCCTTTGCATTATTCGAGGTCTGACAACACTGCATCTTTGTTATTTTGACCATTGTCATTTTCTGCAAATAAATGCTCTAAATTACAATATTTTTATTTGGAATTTGGGAGAAATGTTGTCAGTAGTTTATAGAATAAAACAAAAATGTTAATTTTACCCAAACACATACCTATAAATAGTAAAACCAGAGAAACTGATAATTTTGCAGTGGTCTCTTAATTTTTTCCAGAGCTGTATATATACAGCTGCGGGAAAAAATTAAGAGACCACTGCAAAATTATCAGTTAAATAAGATTTGGTTCATGTGATCACCTAATCAGTACCTAATTCAGTAGAATGAGGTGTGTCTGTGTTGGAATTCAACAGACACTGGAATGGAATGGCTGTCATACATGTAGAGTTGCTGATTTAAGAAACATTTGCAGTGGTCTCTTAATTTTTTCCACAGCTATGTATGTATGTATGTATGTATGTATGTATGTATGTATGTATATATACATTTACAATTATGTTCCGGCCCCCTGACCATCCGCTCAAGAAATTAATTGGCTCGCGGTTGTATATAGTTGATGATCCCTGCTATAGGCCTACTGTTAACCATGCATGCTTCATACATCTTCAAGTATCTTGCACAAATGTCAGCCTAGGCCTACAAAGTGCAATTGAAAATCAAAATAGCTTTATGTGAAGTGCCTAGTGAATGTCTACACATCCCTTGCATTTTGCTGCCTTACAATTCAAATCTAATTTATACAAAATTGAAAACGAAAATGTCTTGGTTGCGTCTTCACACCCCAGAGTTAATACTTGGTGGAAGCGCCTTTGGCAGCAATTACAGCTATAAATCCTTTTGAATAAGATTCTACCAACTCTGCACAACTCTTACGGTAACATACTGTATATCCATTATTTTTGTCAAAATTGCTCAAGCTCAGTAAATTTGGATGCCAATCATTGATGGACAGCCATAATCAATCAAACCTCATCTCTGATTTTCAAGCAGATTGAAGTCAGGACTGAGACTGTACCACTCAACACATCTTGGAAAACCATTCTGGTGTGTCTTTGGCTAGATAACCAATGTTCTTTAACAGATTAAGAGAGCGCATTTTCAAGTATTGTGGTGGAAGCATTATGTTATGGGTATACTTGTCACCGGCAGGGACTAAACAATATATATGAAAGGAGCAAAGCCCAGGTAAAAAGTTAGAAGAATACCTGCCTCAGTCATCTGAATACCGAACCATGGAATAGAGATGTATTTTCAGTGGGACAATTACACAATATTTAATGCAAAAGACACACCAGAATGGTTTTCCAAGAGGTGTTGAGTGTTCCTGAGTGGTCAGTCTCAGTCCTATGTTGAATTTGCTTGAAAATCAGACACGGTTTGAATATTGGTGTCCATCAATGATTCCCAATTGCTTGAGCAATTTTGACTAAAACAATGAAAAAAGAAAAAAGGGATTATGTGTATAAAACATTAGGAACACCTGCTCTTTCCATGACAGACTGACCAGGTCAATCCAGGTGAAAGCTATGATCCCTTATTGATGTGACCTGTTAAATCCACTTCAATCAGTGTAGATAAAGGGGAGGAGACAGGTTAAATAAAGATTTTTAAGCCTTGAGACAATTGAGACATGGACATTCAGAGGGTGAATGGGTAAGACAAAAGATTTAAGTGCCTTTGAACAGGGTATGGTAGTAGGTGCCAGGCGCACCGGTTTGAGTGTGTCAAGAACTGCAACGCTGCTGGGTTGTTCACATTCAACAGTTTCCCGTGTGTATCAAGAATGGTCCACCACCCAAAGGACATCTAGTCATCAGAAGTGGCGCCGGAGAAGATGGGTGCCGTTTTACAGCCCTCTAACCAATTGTACTATTATGTGTGTTTTTTCGCGTTATTTGTAATTTATTCTGTACATAATGTTTCTGCCACCGTCTCTTATGACCAAAAAGAGCTTCTGGATATCAGGACAGCGATTACTCACCTCGTATTGGACGAAGCTTTTTCTTCAACGAGCCGGACGCAAAGGATATCCTACAGACACCCGACAAGGCCCAAAACATTAAAAACTAATATCTTATGTTTCACCGAGTCGTGGCTGAACGACGACATGGACAACACACAGCTGACGGGATGTACGCTACATCGGCAGGATAGAACGGCTGACTCCGGTAAGACAAGGGGTGGCAGTCTGTGTATATTTGTAAACAACAGTTGGTACACAAAATCTAATACTAAGGAAGTCTTGAGGTTTTGCTCGCCTGAGGTAGAGTGTCATGATAAGCTGTAGACCACACTATTTACCAAGATACTTTTCATCTATATTTGTCGTGGCTGTCTATCTACCACCACAAACCGATGCTGGCATTAAGATTGCACTCAATGAGCTGTATAAAGCCATAAGTAAACAGGAAAACGCTCATCCAGAGGCAGCGCTCCTAGTGGCTGGGGACTTTAACGCAGGGAAACTTAAATCCGTTCTACCTAATTTCTACCAGCATGTTAAATGTGCAACCAGAAGAGAAAAAAAACTCTAGACCACCTTTACTCCACACACAGAGACGCATACAAAGCTCTCCCTCACCCTCCATTTGGTAAATCTGACCATAACGCTATCCTCCTGATTCCTGCTTATAAGCAAAAACTAACGCAGGAAGCATCAGTGACTCGGTTAATAAAAAAGTGGTCAGATGATGTACATGCTAAGCTACAGGACTGTTTTGCTAGCACAGACTAGAATATGTTCCGGGATTCTTCAGATAGCATTGAGGAGTACACCACATCAGTCACTGGCTTCATCAATAAGTGCATCGATGACGTCGTCCCCACAGTGACCGTTCATACATACCCCAACCAGAAGCCATGGATTACAGGCAACATCCGCACTGAGCTAAAGGGTAGAGCTTCCGCTTTCAAGGAGCGGGACTCTAACCCGGACGCTTATAAGAAATTCCGCTATGCCCTCTGACGAACCATCAAACAGACAAAGAGTCAATACCGGACTAAGATTTAATCGTACTACACCGGCTCTGACACTCGTAGGATGTGGCAGGGCTTGAAAGCTATTACAGACTACAAAAGGAAGCACAGCCGCGAGCTGCCCAGTGACACAAGCCTACCAGACGAGCTAAATCACTTCTATGCTCGCTTCGAGGCAAGCAACACTGAAGCATGCATGAGAGCATCAGCTGTTCCGGATGACTATGTGATCACGCGCTCCGTAGCCGATGTGAGTAAGACTTTTAAGCAGGTCAACATTCACAAGGCCGCAGGGCCAGACGGTTTACCAGGACGTGTACTCCGAGCATGTGCTGACCAACTGGCAAGTGTCTTCACAGACATTTTCAACATGTCCCTGACAGTCTGTAATACCAACATGTTTCAAGCAGACCACCATAGTCCCTGTGCCCAAGGGCTCTAAGATAACCTGCCTAAATGACTACCGACCCGTAGCACTCAAGTCTGTAGCCATGAAGTGCTTTGAAAGGCTGGTCATGGCTCACATCAACACCATTATCCCAGAAACCCTAGACCCACCCTAATTTGCATACCACCCCAACAGATCCACAGATGATGCACTCTCTATTGCACTCCACACTGTCCTTTCCCACCTGGACAAGAGGAACACCTACGTGAGAATGCTGTTCACTGAATACAGCTCAGCGTTCAACACCATAGTGCCCTCAAAGCTCATCACTAAGCTAAGGATCCTGGGACTAAACACCTCCCTCTGAAACTGGATCCTGGACCGCCCCCAGGTGGTAAGGGTAGGTAACAACACATCTGCCACGCTGATCCACAACACGGGGGCCCCTCAGGGGTGCATGCTCAGTCCACTCCTGTACTACCTGTTCCACCATGACTGCATGGCCAGGCACGACTCCAAAACCATTATTAAGTTTGCTGACGACACAACAGCGGTAGGCCTGATCACCGACAACGATGAGACAGCCTATAGCGAGGAGGTCCGAGACCTGGCCGTGTGGTGCCAGGATAACAACCTCTCCCTCAACGTGATCAAGACAAAGGAGATGATTGTGGACTACAGGAAAAAAAAAAGAGGACTAAGCACGCCCCCATTCTCGTCGACGGGGCTGTAGTGGAACAGGTTGAGAGCTTCAAGTTCCTTGGTGTCCACATCACCAACGAACTATCATGGTCCAAACACACCAAGACAGTTGTGAAGAGGGCACGACAAAGCCTATTCCCCCTCAGGAGACTGAAAATATTTGGCATGGGTCCTCAGATCCTCAAAAGGTTATACAGCTGCACCATCGAGAGCATCCTGACTGGTTGCATCACCGCCTGGTATGGCAAATACTCGGCCTCCGACCGTAATGCACTACAGAGGGTAGTGCGTACGGCCCAGTACATCACTGTGGCCAAGCTTCCTGCCATCCAGGACCTCTATACCAGGTGGTGTCAGAGGAAGGCCCTCAAAATTGTCAAAGACTCCAGCCACCCTAGTCAGACTGTTCGCTCTGCTACCGCACGGCAAGTGGTACCGGAGTGCCAAGTCTAGGTCCAAAAGGCTTCTCAACAGCTTCTACCCCCAAGCCAAAAGACTCCTTAACAGCTAATCATTGCTACCCAGACTATTTGCACTGCCCCCCCACCCCCACCCCCCTCTTTTACGCTGCTCTACTCTGTCTATTATTCATGCATAGTCACTTTAACTCTACCCACATGTACATATTACCTAAATTCCCTCGACTAGCTGGTGCCCCCGCACATTGACTCTGCACCGGTAACCCCCTGTATATAGCCTCCTTACTGTTATTTTTATTTTACTGCTGCTCTTTAGTTATTTGCTTTTATTCTTTTTACTTAACACTTAAAAAATAAAATCTTTAAGAAATGCATTGTTGGTTAAGGGCTTGTAAGTAAGCATTTCACTGTAATGTCTACACCTGTTGTATTCGGCGCATGAGTCAAATAAAATTTGATTTGATTTGATAGTCAACTTGACAACTATGGGAAGCATAGGAGTCAATATGGGCCAGCATCCCTGTGGAACGCTTTCGACACCTTGTAGTCCATGCCCCGATGAATTGAGGCTGTTCTGAGGACAAAAGGGGATGCAACTCAATATTAGGAATGTGTTCCTAATGTTTTGTAAACTCAATGTATGTTGCCCTAAGAGTTGTGCAGTTGGTAGAATCTTATTCAAACTGATTCATAGCGGTAATTGCGGCCAAAGGTCCTTCCACCAAGTATTATCTCTGGGGTGTGAAGACACGCAACCAAGACATCTTCATTTTTTTTGTTACATTTAGAAAAAAAATTACATCTTTTTTTTTTTAACTGTGAAAATGTGGAGCAGGTTGTTTAGATCAGTAGGAATAAAATCCAACGTAATCCCTTTTCATAATATAATTAATTTTAAGGCATAAAAATGTGGCAAAAACTGTGCAAGGGGTGTGTAGACTTTCACTAGGCACTGTATATAAAATAGACATGTTTCTTATTGTATTAGGTCTCCTTGAATTGCCATGCATCTATTTGCGGTGCTGAGAGGCATAATCTTTTATTCTGTCTAATAATAATTTTTCAGTATTCATCTCTCATGGACCACCCCATCTTCTCTGTGAATTTAGGTCAGTTTTCATTTGTGCCTCTTTAAATAACATAACGTTCAGAGTAAAATAAGATTTGGTTTCAGGATGATGTCAGTCCACCCTTTTTGTTCTTATATTATTAGTAGTGCAGTCCCAGAGAATATTGCATTTTGTTGGTCAGACATGTCCACACAACAAAATCTCATACAAAATCTCATACACTTAGATTATACTGTGTATATAATCTGAGATTATAGGATACTAGGCACCCTCTTAAATCAGGAAAATAACATTGGTTATCTAGCCTTTTTTGGACTAACTATAGGTCCATTCTCTCATTTCCAAAGCTTATAAATGGCTCTTCCTGGAACTCCATGAACATACAATTAATAAACCGTTGCTCCATTACCCAACAGTCATGTCCCGTCCTCACAGAATAACTGTCTGACTGAGGCTATACTGACCAGAGATCTGTCAAGGACCATTAGTGTTGTCCACTCTAGGCTGTGTTTCAAATGACACCCTATTCCCTATGTAGTGTACTACTTTTGAACAGTGCCCTGAGGGGTGTCATTTGGGACAGACCTCATGTGTTCCAGCCAGGCGGGTGAGCCCTGATGGGCAATCCCCTCACATCCTGGCCAGTGTGTAACCAGCTGCCATACTGCTGGTTGGCACCAAAAGACTGACCACATGATCAAAGCCCCAAATCCTTTGTGAACTGGCCTTCCACAAGAACATCATTAGAGACAGGGTTGAGGAGAATATAAGAAATAGGGTGCCATTTGGGACAAACCCTAGGAGCTAATCCCTTTGTGTAGGTTTTTTTCTCTGAGTGTAACAGAGGCAGGCACCAGGCCACCACAGAATACAAGCCTGTTTCATAACTATTCTTTGATTTTCAGTGTTAAGGCCTTAATTAGGTTTACGTTGTTTCAGACCACTGGAACGAAAATATCTAGGATGACAGTAGAAAGGGACAAGGATTGATTGAATCACTGAAGTCAAAGTTTAAGTAGCCAATTTTGTAATAGACACGTGTATTGTAAGGCCTTGTGTATAGGCAGAGGCAGCTAGAGTGGCTAATGCTACTTCATGATGTTACGCCCCGCATTCAGCGGGGGGTAAACAGACTGCTGCAACCCGATTGGCTGAACGCAGTGTACAACATCTGAAAAATGTAGTTATATTAAGACAGTACGTTTTCTTCTGGCGGCATGCCATTAAAAGCTTGTTATGGAGGAAACCAATGCCTTTGCAGCCTTAGTGTAGGATGTTTTATGTACGAACCAGTCGTTGGGGACACGAGTGAATTACCAGCTGAGCACATTAAGCCTAGATGATACTGAAGATCTAGCGCCCACTAGCGGCTGCCTAGGCAAATAACATATTTACAAATTCTGGAGCCCTATTTTAACAGTAAAATATAACAATAGCATAATTGTCTACCCAAAATGCATGACAATCACTGGATTAGGTTTCACATTAAAATATTTTGAATCACAACATGAAAAGATGAAACAACTTATTTCTTCAATACCATCTCAGTAGTCTCATGGCTCGACATTAACGCTTGTCAGCTTGCAAGAAGACAACATTTGTTGGACAAGCAGATTATAGATTTAAGTTGTCCGAATGGACAAGTAAAAACAAAATCACGTAATAATCACAATATCAAACAATTAGGCTATTCCGATCAGAATTGGATCAAAGTGTCCTCCGGATGTGATGTGTTGGGCAGTAGTCCCAATCTCTGCAGAGCGCATCGGAGTATAATTATTGTAGTTCTGCATTGGCAGCCACGAGCGGTCTTTCAATCATGCATTTACGAGATGCGTTTTTTAGTTCAAAGCGATCCTAGTGTGTGGGCACATTTGTTGATATGCATTGCTAGTTAGTGAGTTATTTGCTCAGTTATAGCACATTTTTGGTCAGCAATGAAAATCCTGGAAAGGTCATGGTGTGTGCATCACCTGCGTATGTGCCAGTGGGCCGTTGAGAGAGAGAGAGAGAAGACATTGTGCAGCAGGTAAAATAATGATATACTGTACAACAGACTAACTAGATAGCCAATTCAAAACATTGTGTAGTTTGGCTGGTAATCTTGCAAGTTAACTATTAGCATGTATTAATGTCATTGTCATGTCCGATGTCCTAAAATAACTTTCCAACGGTACTCGTGTATAACCGCAAATGGCCAACACGCAGTTGATAAGGGTGCACAGTTGATGAAACCAATGCTGCATACTCCGGTTGTAGAACCGTCTCTCAAGCGCTCAAAATTGGGTATTAAGAAATAATTCTGACACCGTTGGAAAGCTAGGATTCTCCTCTATTCAATACTGGCCATGTAATTCTGACAAAGTAAAAACATATTATTAGAATAGCCTAATTTACAAGTAACTCCTATGCCGTCAAGATCTACCCTGAACACTGAATATTTTAGCCTTACAACTAGACAAACCTGTCTTAGTTAGTAGCTACATCGTCCACCTAAGCCATTTGATCCCTGGTTCATTGAATGAGGGAATTATTTCATAAAGACATAAAAAGTATTTGGTTGTAATTGTAATGTTGCAGGGTGGACAACCATTCTCCAGGAGAGTCCAGGAGAGCTAATGGGTGTGCAGGCTTTTGCTCAAGCCCTGCTCTAACACATTGTAAAAAAACAAAAAAATCAGCTGCTCAACAGGACCTTGATAAGCGGACTGTAGTGTTTGAGCAGGGTTGGATCAAAAGCCTGCACACCCAGTAGCTCTCCAGATGGAGGGTTGATGGACCACGTGTTTTATACAGTAGCCTATCAGTGTAGTATTTTACTTTGTGGGGGCTTAAGTGCCTTGCTCAAGGCCACACCGGCAGGAAACATAATGCATGGGATCAGGGACCAGCAGCCTTCCATCGAACTGTGATAATAATAAATGTTATTTTGTGAAGTGGTTCCTTGAGTCATACAACACAATTTCCAGTCACCATTTTGTCTCATGGTGTTACAGTGACTTGAGCTTTCGGACAAGTAGCAAAAAAAGTTTTTCAAGCCCAGAGTCTATTACACTTTATAATAAAGCACTGTGAATTACTTTATAAGATGATACCTTTTAATTGTGTGATACGCAAAAAAATAATGGTGCAACCAAATCATGTGATGCTGCAACCAACTGAAAAACTTAGTGGCACCAGAGGAAAATGTTGGTCTGGAGACCTGGGCCTGATCAGTACCTATTTGCTAGCTGAGCTACCTTCCTTCATGTCATAGTAGTTTATTAACTTTGGTTGGTGTAATCTTCACATCTTTCAAACCCCATGAGACAGACAGACACACACAGTTACTTACCAAGATAAAGCGAGGCATTCTCCTTCTTGACGTTGTCGTCCAGGTAGGTGGGTCCCAGGGTGTAGATGGGCGTCGACCCCATGCCCACCAGGATCTGTGCAATGATGAACAGGGCCACATACAGGTTGTGTTCATTACCCTCCTGGTCTCTGGGGCAGGAGGACACATCCAGAAAGTCCTTGCCACTGCCGTTGTTGTTCATACACAGGCCCTCGTTGCCCCGGGATGAGTTCACCTCCAGGATTTGGTACGGAGGGGAGATGAAGTGAGGCAAGGAGAAGAGGGCTGCTCCGACAGCTATGAACACCGCACCCACGGCTAACCATCTGGGCCTCTGCCCTCGGCCTCCGAAGTAACTGATGAAAACCACCACCAGCAGACTGCCTATGTCAAAGCAGCTGACGAGCAGACCGGACTCAGAGCTCCGGAGGCTGTACCTCTTCTCTATGGTGGTGATGACACTGCTAAGGTAGCCAGACACCATCAGTGACTGGATGAATGTCAGGTAGCACATGCAGAATAAAAAACAGCGAGAGTCTTCGAGAATCGCACTCATGTATTTCCTAGTGGGTAAACGCATCAGGGGTAGCCTCGAGGCGATGATGCCTTGCCTCGTTGGGTTTTTACGCCTGGGTTTGCTGACCTGCGTCTCTGTGTTAAATGAACTACTCATCCCCACCACACTAGACCTGGAAGGGGTATAGTTAACATTAGTCCTGGTGGGGGATTCAGGTAGAGGTTGGTTCAGGTTGATCCTCTGTGGGAGTTGGATGAATTCAGCACTCTTGTCCTCTGTTATTGACGCCTGCTGCTGCATAGACTTGGTCAACAAGGCCTTGCTTTGCTGGCCTGAGTCATTTAGAGTGGGCAAACTTTTGGACTTTAAGTTACTGTCAGCAGGGCCCTCATCCTCATACTGACTCAATAACTCATGATCCGCTTCAAGGGGTTCTGACAGTTCATTCTCGGTCTCTTTGTGGTCACCGGAAGCCATTGTGTTTAGTTGTTGTTGAGCTGGCTGAATTCACAAGTGTAGGTTTAAAAGTCCAGTCACTGCATTTAATTGCTGACACCACTTACACTATAATATGCACATTTCATCCAGTAAAAAATGGAGTCAGGCTGCAAGCCAGGCCCAATAAAATGTAGAAAATATGGGCATATGGTTTCTGCATTGGCTTATCAGTGTTGCTGTAAGCAGCACTGCCTCTGTTTATCTCGCAAACACTTGTGCTCTGCCAGCATCTGATTCTGAGCTTGAGGCTGCTGGTTTCGTTGACTCTCTCACGCCTTCAGCTAGCTAGATTTGCTGCAGGATCTCACCATCACTACTTGGCAGGTGGTGGAGGATGTTGGTGTTTTGAGTCAAGCAGAAAGAAAATGGCAGACATGGGCAGATGACGAAGTGGTGTTGACATGGTTCCCTTGGACTCCCCTTCAATTAAGAAAAAAAGTATCATACATTTCAGACATATTTCATGTTTTCACCGCCCTCCATACCCTCTAGCTAGATGTCATCATTGTCATAAGCTGTACAGGGTTAGGGTTCCCACACAATCCTTTTTTTCACGTTACAGCACTTGTTTACGGAAGACAGAGGCGACTACCTGTTCTAATTAGCTATCAAAGCATCTCTGAACATTGCTGTGTAAAGGAAGAGGACGCCAGAATAGTGTTGTAAATTAAAACAGTATGTAGTAAGTGTATATTTTTCATTTGTGAAATTATTTTGATGTGAAAGTATATTTATTTTACCAAAACCATATCGCAAGTGAGGATCATTAAAGTTTCTAAACGTTAAAACAGAGTGTCGGGATTGTAGTTCACATGGAGCCAGATTAGCTACAGATTGTTTCACCAGATAATGTGATTTAACCAAAGATTTTTTGTATCCATTACTGGGAGTTACATGTTAGGTACTGTTTAGTGTAGCAGATAATTTTTGAACAACTTTAACTTGGCGATACTATCTTTGTTCTCGATTAGGCCAAACATGCATCTTCTAAAATGTCTGTGTCCAGTTACAGGTGGTGCATTAGAATTTAGAAAATGCTCCGTTATTAAAATAATTGTTTGGCTCCATGAAGTAATCCAACAATGTGTACACCGCCATCTTGTCTATTTTAAATATCGAGGGAGTTCTATTACGCTGGCCCGGGTTGAACCGGGCAATGGCCCGGGTTGAACCGGGCAATGGCCCGTAACATCATTGGGCGAAAGCGGGGAGGGAGGCGCACCCTTCTCAAATCAAACAGTAATCTGCACCAATCGGTCATGTTGTCAACAAGGCAGCATGGTGCATCGTCCAGAAACATACATTTTCATTGGGAAGGCAGATAAAGCGTTTATCAAATGCAATCATTTTTGGATGTGAAAAGGCAGAATCCTGCTTTTGTTTTGAGTCAACTTCGCCTTCAGCCAGAGCGGAGCACCTGGCTCACGGGAGGCAGCTCGGTTCCAAAACGAATGCAATCACTTTTCACCCGGTTCAAACTCCTCCCAACGGGGTAACACGGCCCAGATAAACGAACCCTCTCCTTCTCTCATTGATAGAGACAGGTGGGTCCACCCCAAAGTGCGGCATGTCATGATGACACTCACCTGTCTAAATCAATGAGAGAATATTTGAAATAGACAAGATGGCAGCGTACACATTGTTCGATTTCTTTATGGAACAAAACAATTATTTATTTTAATAAAGGAGGATTTTCTAAATTCAAACACACCACCTGCAACTGGACGTTTTAGAAGATACATGTTTGACCAAATCGAGAACGAAGATAGTTAGCTAGTATTGCCAAGTTAAGGTTGGTCGAAAATTATGTGTTACACCAAACAGTACCTAACCGGTAACTCCCAGTAATGGATACCAAAAATATTTCTTAAATCAAATTATCTGGTGTAACAATCTGTAGCTATAGCCAGCTGTGGTCGATACATTCAGCTGAGAACCCAAAGCAGGGGAAACTGTAAACCCCCTTGGGTTCTCTAACTGTAACTAGACATCTAGACATGAAAACGAACAAATTAAACCAGTCTTGACATTGAATAAAAAAGGACATGTTGGTAAAAAACAACAGTGACTGGCTAGTTAGCATTTACCGACGTCAACCTGTTTTCAATACAATCCCCACAGAATTTGAATTGCCTACCGTTACGTTAGCTAGCTAGCCTACTAAACACTGCGGCTAGCTCTGGTGAGCGGCTGATGATCTGCTGGTGGCAGGCTTGTAGCTCGCGTTGTAGCTGTGAATGAAAATATCTAACGTTAACTAACACATTTTACTTACGAACCTGACGATTTTAAGCAATAGCAGGGCCCTTAATTCCTACTAAAATCCCATTTGACGGCCGCTAAAAACATCGTCATCGCACATTATGAGAATCTGAGTTGTTGTTTACCACAACCCGGGTTTTAGGCTTCTGCAGCGTCTGACTGAGTGAGCCCCCTCACTGGTTCGATTTTACTGGGGCGGAAGTGTCGTATGGCCATACGGTGGAGAGTTGCCCCTAAAACCCGATCTAGAATCAGCTTATTGTACAAAGCCCAGTACTTGACCATACAGCTGTTACATGGTCACTGCAGACTTGTGATCACTTGTCGGTTTGCTCCTGCATCTGGCACCTGCCAGTGATAACATCCTACCAATTCACGCGTGATTGTGTTGCATTCGGAAACATGTTCACTAAATACATTTTTTATATTGATGTAGTAGCATTTATCAGCTTTGCTGGGTGGCATGTCATTTCCAGTGGTGTAAAGTAAAAACACTTTCAAGTACTTAGTTTTTTGGGGTGTCTGTGCTTTACTTTATTTAATGATAATGGAAGGCATTCCACGGGATGGCCCAACCATGTGGTGATGTATGTCAAGCACAAATAATGTATTCATTCAAGGTCTATGATAACCTTGAAAATTGGGGTAGTATGATTTCAACTGTATTTGGGAAATATGACTAACTTTGGTCACACTTTACATTAAGTTGCAATGACACCATGTCGTAATCCTGTGCATTCGTGAAAGTATTCAGACCCCTTGACTGCTTTCCCATTTTGTTATGTTACAGCCTTATTCTAAAATTGATTAAATAAATAAAAATCCTCATCAATCTACACACAATACCCCATAATGACAAAGCGAAAACAGGTTTTTAGAATTTTTGCAAATGAAAAATATTAACTAAAAATACCTTATTTGCATAACTATTCAGACCCTTTGCTATGAGACTCGAAATTGAGCTCAGGTGCATCCTGTTTCCATTGATCATCCTTGAGATGTTTCTACAACTTGGAGTCCACCTGTGGTAATTCAATTGATTTGACATGATTTGGAAAGGCACACACCTGTTTATATAAAGGTCCCACAGTTGACAGTGCATGTCAGAACAAAAACCAAGCCATGAGGTCGAAGGAATTGTCTATAGAGCTCCGAGACAGGATTGTGTCGAGGCACAGATCTGAGGAAGGTCAGCAAAAAATTTCTGCAGCATTGAAGGTCCCCAAGAACACAGTGGCCTCCATCATTCTTAAATGGAAGAAGTTTGGAACCACAAAGACTCTTCCTAGAGCTGGCCGCCCGGCCAAACTGAGCAATCGGGGGAGAAGGGCCTTGGTCAGGGAGGTGACCAAGAACCCGATGGTCACTCTGACAGAGCTCTAGAGTTCCTCTGTGGAGATCTCTGCATCACTCCACCAAATCAGGCCTTTATGGTAGAGTCGCCAGACGGAAGCCACTCCTCAGTAAAAGGCACAACAGCCTGCTTGGAGTTCGCCAAAATGCTCCTAAAGGACTCAGACCATGAGAAACAAGATTCTCTGGTCTGATGAAACCAAGATTGAACTCTTTGGCCTGAATGCCAAGCGTCACATCTGGAGGAAACCTGGCACCATTCCTATGGTGAAGCATGGTGGCAGCATCATGCTGTGGGGATTTTTTTCAGCGGCAAGGAGTGGGAGACTAGTCAGGATCGAGGCAAAGATGAACGGAGCAAAGTACAGAGATCCTTGATGAAAACCTTCTCCAGAGCACTCAGGACCTCAGACTGGGGCAAAGGTTCACCTTCCAACAGGACAACGACCCTAAGCACATAGCCAAGACAACGCAGGAGTGGCTCCGGGACAAGTCTCTGGATGTCCTTGAGCGGCTCAGCCTGAGCCCGGACTTGAACCCGATCTAACAGCTCTGGAAAGACCTGAAAATAGCTGTGCAGCGACGCTCCCCAACCAACTTGCCAGAGCTTGAGAGGATCTACAGAGAAGAATGGGAGAAACTTCCCAAATACAGTTGTGCCAAGCTTGTAGTGTCATACCCAAGAAGACTCAAGGCTGTAATCACTGCCAAAGGTGCTTCAACAAAGTACTGAGTAAAGGGTCTGAATTGTTAAGTAAATGTGATATTACCGTTTAAAAAAAAATAATAATAATAATTTGCAAAAGTTTATAAAAACCAGTTTTTGCTTTGATGTGGTATTGTGTGTAGATTGATGAGGGGGGAAAAAACGATTATCCATTTTAGAATAAGGCTGTAACGTAACAAATTGAGGAAAAAGTCAAGGGGTCTGAATCCTTTCCGAATGCACTGTCTTACAGTTAGTTGTACATTTGGCTAACTGATTTGATTTGAGAATTTGTTCAGTCTCCTTTCATTACAATTCACTTTTATCTGTGGTTTTGTGTACAACTGAATAATTACATTCTGGAAACCTTAGTTAAATGTCTTGCCATCTGTCATTTATGGGACATGGACATGAATTGTAGACCAAGTCAATCAGTAACTACACATCAATCAACAACAATAAAAAATAATTTATTTACAATGGCATAAATCATAAATTAGCAAGCAGCATTGGCAAAAGCAATATTAGTCAACAGCTTGCATAAGGTGTGTAAATAAAACTTTTTACATAAATGCTCACACTTTGGATGAACATTGATGCAGGTGAACAGTGATATTTAATATGAACATCACACCTCGAAAAACATCTCTGAACCGCAACACTGAGCTTTCTACACAAAAACTCATGTTTTACAATATTGCTTTGATTTACCATTGTGTTGTTTACATACTCATCTTAAAGTCAAAATATGAAACAAATGTACAAATAATAATAATAATAATAATTTAAAAAAACACTGATCACAAATAACATGTGGGGGAAAAAATCTGAAAACCAACTGAATAAAGAATAAACCAGGGGTGTAGTAGTCTAACCATAGCACAAGTACATTGGCTGTGTCTGAAATGGCACCCTATTCCCTATATAGTGCCCTAAAGGCCCTGCTCAAAAGTAGTGCACTATATATAGTGAATAGGGTGCCACTTCAGATATGACCACTTAGTGACAATGCACTCTTCAGTATTGTCACTTCACTATACATATGATACAACTTTCAACTTCACAGCAATACATCTGACAGAAAAACAGATCTAAGGCATTATGCTAGGTCTTTAGCATGTTAAGGTACTTGAATGTAATATTTACCAATTGATAAAATAGCAAACTATAAATTAATAATACATTTTACAAAAAAGTATTGATCAGTCAGAATAGGAGAAGAAAAAAGCAATTCAATTCAACCAAACCTTGTGAGTTACTTGAATATTTGTATGCAAACTCTTTCCTTACAACTTGTCATCATGATTGCCAAAATGCATACCTTACGAAAGGCTGTTAACACAGTAACACTTCATGGCTTAAGTTTATTTTAAAGTTAGTAATAACATATTTGGATTTGCAATGAGAGCAGTGCATCCATTCTACAAAAAAAAAAAAAAAAATATATATATATATATATACACACACACACACACACACACACACACACACACACATGCACTACCGTTCAAAAGTTTGGGGTCACATAGAAATGTCATTGTTTTCGAAAGAAAAGCAATTTTTTTGTCTATTAAAATAACATCAAATTGATCAGAAATTCAGTGTAGACATTGTTAATGTTGTAAATGGCTATTGTAGCTGGAAATGTCTGATTTTTAATGGAATATCTACATAGGCGTACAGAGGCCCATTATCAGCAACCATCAGTCCTGTGTTCCAATGGCACGTTGTGTTTGCTAATCCAAATGTATCATTTTAAAAGGCTAATTGATCATTAGAAAACCCTTTTGCAATTATGTTAGCACAGCTGAAAACTGTTGTGCTGATTAAAGAAGCAATAAAACTGGCCTTCTTGAGACTAGTTGAGTATCTGGAGCATCAGCAATTGTGGGTTCGATTACAAGCTCAAAATGGCCAGAAACAAATAACTTTCTTCTGAAACTCGTTAGTCTATTCTTGTTCTGAGAAATGAAGGCTATTCCATGCGAGAAATTGCCAAGAAACTGAAGATCTCGTACAACGCTGTGTACAACTCCCTTCACAGAACAGCGCAAACTGGCTCTAACCAGACTAGAAAGAGGAGTGGGAGGTCCCGGAGCACAACTGAGCAAGAGGACAAATACATTTGTGTCTAGTTTGAGAAACAGACGCCTCAGGTCCTCAACTGGCAGCTTCATTAAATATTACCCTCAAAACACCAGTCTCAACGTCAACAGAGAAGAGGCGACTACGGGATGCTGACCTAGGCAGTTGCAAAGAAGAAGTTCAGTGTCTGTGTTCTTTTGCCCATCTTAATCTTTTCTTTTTATTGGCCAGTCTGAGATATGGCTTTTTCTTTGCAACTCTGCCTAGAAGGTCAGCATCCCGGAGTCGCCTCTTCACTGTTGACGTTGAGACTGGTGTTTTGTGGGTACTATTTAATGAAGCTGCCAGTTGAGGACCTGTAAGGCGTGTTTCTCAAACTAGACACTAATGTATTTGTCCTCTTGCTCAGTTGTGCACCGGGGCCTCCCACTCCTCTTTCTATTCTGGTTAGAGCCAGTTTGCGCTGTTCTGTGAAGGGAGTAGTACACAGCGTTGTACGAGATCTTCAGTTTCTTGGCAATTTCTCGCATGGAATAGCCTTCATTTCTCAGAACAAGAATAGACATTTACATCATTTAGCAGACGCTCTTATCCAGAGCGACTTACAAATTGGTGCATTCAACTTATGACAGCCAGTGGGACAACCACTTTAGACTGACGAGTTTCAGAAGAAAGTTATTTGTTTCTGGCCATTTTGAGCCTGTAATCGAACCCACAATTGCTGATGCTCCAGATACTCAACTAGTCTCAGTTTTATTGCTTCTTTAAATAAGCACAACAGTTTTCAGCTGTGCTAACATAATTGCAAAAGTGTTTTCTAATGGTCAATTAGCCTTTTAAAATGATAAACTTGGATTAGCAAACACAACGTGCCATTGGAACACAGGACTGATAGTTGCTGATAAATGGGCCTCTGTACGCCTAGGTAGATATTCCATTAAAAATCAGCCGTTTCTGGCCTCCCGAGTGGCGCAGTGGTCTAAGGCACTGCATCGCAGTGCTAGCTGTGCCACTAGAGATCCTGGTTCGA
The DNA here is from genome assembly GCF_020615455.1 of Coregonus clupeaformis. Classification (NCBI taxonomy): domain Eukaryota; kingdom Metazoa; phylum Chordata; class Actinopteri; order Salmoniformes; family Salmonidae; genus Coregonus; species Coregonus clupeaformis. The sequence continues at coordinate 41,047,129 of NC_059205.1, forward strand.
GTCCAGGCTCTGTCGCAGCTGGCCGCGACCAGGAGACCCATGGGGCGGCGCACAATTGGCTCAGCGTCATCCAGGGTAGGGGAGGGTTTGGCCGGCAGGGATGTTCTTGTCCCATCGCGCACTTGCGACTCCTGTGGCGGGCCGGGCGCAGTGCATGCTGACTCGGTCGCCAGCTGTAGGGTGTTTCCTCCGACACATTGGTGCGGCTGGCTTCCGGGTTAAGCTGGCACTGTGTCAAGAAGCAGTGCGGCTCGGTTGGGTTGTGTTTCGGAGGACGCACGATTCTCGACCTTCGCCTCTCCCGTGTCCGTACGGGAGTTGCAGCAAGGGGACAAGACTGTAACTACCAATTGGATACCATGAAAAAGGGGGTAAAATACACCAACAAAAAAAATAAAATCAGCCGTTTCCAGCTACAATAGCTATTTACAACATTAACAATGTCTACACTGTATTTCTGATTAATTTGATGTTATTTTAATGGACAAAAAAGGTCTAAGTGACCCCAAATCTTTGAACGGTAGTGTATATATATATATACACACGCACACACATATAGTACCAGTCAAAAGTTTGGACACCTACTCATTCCAGGGTTTTTCTTGATTTTTACTATTTTCTACATTGTAGAATAATAGTGACAACATCAAAACTATGAAATAACACATGGAATCATGTAGTAACCAAAAAAGTGTTAAACGTATCAAAATATATTTTACATTTCAGATTCTTCAAAGTAACCACCCTTTGCCTTGATGACAGCTTTGCACACTCTTGGCATTCTCTCAACCAGCTTCATGAGGTAGTCACATGTAATGCATTTCAATGAACAGGTGTGCCTTGTTAAAAGTTAATTTGTGGAATTGATTTCCTTCTTAATGCGTTTGAGCCAATCAGTTGTGTTGTGACAAGGTCTTCATGGTCAAATTGCTGCAAAGAAACCACTACTAAAGGACACCAATAAGAAGAAGAGACTTGCTTGGGCCAAGAAACACGAGCAATGGACATTAGACCGGTGGAAATCAGTCCTTTGGCCTGATGAGTCCAAATTTAAGATTTTTGGTTCCAACCGCCGTGTCTTTGTGAGGTGCAGAGTAGGTGAACGGATTATCTCATGTGTGGTTCCCACCGTGAAGCATGGAGGAGGTGGTGTGATGGTGCTTTGCTGGTGACACGGTCAGTGATTTATTTAGAATTCATGGCACACTTAACCAGCATGGCTACCACAGTATTCTGCAGTGATACGCCATCCCATCTGGTTTGGACTTAGTGGGACTATCATTTGTTTTTCAACAGGACAATGACCCAACACACCTCCAGGCTGTGTAAGGGCTATCTGACCAAGAAGGAGAGTGTTTGAGTGCTGCATCAGATGACCTGGCCTCCACAATCACCCAACCTCAACCCAATTGAGATGGTTTGGGATGAGTTGGACTGTAGAGTGAAGGAAAAGCAGCCAACAAGTACTCAGCATATGTGGGAACTCCTTCAAGACTGTTGGAAAAGCATTCCAGGTGAAGGTGGTTGAAAGAATGCCAAGAGTGTGCAAAGCTGTCATCAAGGCAAAGGGTGGCTATTTTGAAGAATCTAAAATATAGAATATATTTTGATTTGTTTAACACTTTTTTGGTTACTACATGATTCCATATGTGTTATTTTATAGTTTTGATTTCTTCACTATTATTCTACAATGTAGAAAATAGTAAAAAAAATATTAAGAAAAACCCTTGAATGAGAGGTGTCCAAACTTTTGACTGGTACTCTATATATATATATATATAACTTAATTTGCATCAGAGCATCCTAATCTTCAAACTTTGACCAACTCTTTAATAATGCCTTGTTTAGGAAAATGTTAAGTGAATTGGGAGAAATTGGCCAGCACAAAAAATAAGAAATATCCTTTGAGTCATCAGAGGGACATCATAATAACCAGTGCAAACCTACAAAATATATATTTTCTGGCCACACTTTTTCAAACACTTGATTATGTGAGCCCAACTTCATTTCAGTGTTTGCAGAAAATTTGGAATTTTCACATTCTTCTCCTAAAACAATTATAAATTCTATGAGTTCATATTTGCTATGTGCTTACAGACTATAAACAAAATGGGAATAGTACAGGAATATGGCTTGAAAAATACATATAACCTGTTAATTTTACACGACTGAAGCAGAACTCGTTTTTTTACCTTCCAACTTTTTTATAGGGCAGCACCCGAAATCAAAACAGTCAGAGAGCACCCTAAAGTATTCAGTTATGCCTATTGGTAGGTCTGTCCATTCCTTTCATTGTGATGAGATTGAGGTGAAGTGCAATGGAAAATCCTTACGCAATTGGTTGAAACCCTGATAACAGTCCTTTGTTAGTTAATCCAAAACAAACGTCATATTTCAGTGGCTGTAACACCAGGCTAGAGAGAAAACAGACATCTTAATTCATTAATCTATACTGTAATATATACAAACTATGAACATTCACCTTCATACATATCGCAGCAGGGGGATTCACTTGACAGTTTCATCTGAAACTACAGGACCTAAAATATGTAATTCAAATAGACACAATAAGGTACCATTTTAAGGGATACTTGTTCAGAAAACTACTTACCCCTTGCCCCCTTTTTATAGTTTCATACAAAAAATCTAAAGTTTCAAAACTACAAATACCTGTAAAACATTTATTTTATAAACCTTTCAAATGACTACTTTAGTTAGGCTTTACAATGTAACCATTCAAAATCAACACCATTGTATATTGTATGCTCTTCAAGCCATTTATAATATCACTTCTTTCATTTTTTAAATCATGTGATCTAATTTTGTCTCACACCTGTGCATGTGTATGCAAACAAACACACGCTCAGACAAAGAAAATATTGTTATTAGGAAAACACCTAAAAAGAGGAGTAAAGAGAGCCTTTTCAGAGGGGAGCCATAGTCTGCGTTCTATTTATCTGACCAGATGCCTGCTGACAGGTTCAGTGTTGCTTCTATATTGTGTGAGTATCAGTACGTTATTTTATATATATATATATATATATATATATATATATATATATATATATATATATATATATATATATCACACACACACACACACACACACACACAGTTGAACTCGGAAGTTTACATACACCTTAGCCAAATACATTTAAACTCAGTTTTTGCAATTCCTGACATTTAATCCTTGTATAAATTCCCTGTCTTAGGTCAGTTAGGATCACCACTTTATTTTAAGTGTGAAATGTCAGAATAATAGATTTATTTCAGCTTTTATTTCTTTCATCACATTCCCAGTGGGTCAGAAGTGTACATACACTGAATTAGTATTTGGTAGCATTGCCTTTAAATTGTTTAACTTGGGTCAAATGTTTCGGGTAGCCTTCCACAAGCTTCCCACAATAAGTTGGGTGAATTTTGGCCCATTCCTCCTGACAGAGCTGGTGTAACTGAGTCAGGTTTGTAGGCCTCCTTGCTCGCACACGCTTTTTCAGTTCTGCCAACAAATCTGCTATAGGATTGAGGTCAGGGCTTTGTGATGGCCAATCCAATACCTTGACTTTGTTGTCCTTAAGCCATTTTGCCACAACTTTGGAAGTATGCTTGGGGTCATTGTCCATTTGGAAGACCCATTTGCGACCAAGCTTTAACTTCCTGTCTGATGTCTTGAGAGGTTGCTTCAATATATCCACATAATTTTCCTTCCTCATGATGCCATCTATTTTGTGGAGTGCACCAGTCCCTCCTGCAGCAAAGCACCCCCACAGCATGATGCTGCCACCCCCGTGCTTCACGGTTGGGATGGTGTTCTTCGGCTTGCAAGCGACCCCCTTTTTCCTCCAAACATAATGATGGTCATTATGGCCAAACAATTCTACTTTTGTTTCATCAGACCAGAGGACATTTCTCCAAAAAGTAGGATCTTTGTCCCTATGTGCAGTTGCAAACCGTAATCTGTATTTTTTATGGCGGTTTTGGAGCAGTGGCTTCTTCCTTGCTGAACGGCCTTTCAGGTTATGTTGATATAGGACTCGTTTTACTGTGGATATAGATACTTTTGTACCTGTTTCCTCCAGCATCTTCATAAGGTCCTTTGCTGTTGTTCTGGGATTGATTTGCACTTTTCGCACCAAAGTACGTTCATCTCTAGGAGACAGAACGCGTTTCCTTCCTGAGCGGTATGATGGCTGCGTGATCCCATGGTGTTTATACTTGCGTACTATTGTTTGTACAGATGAACGTGGTACCTTCAGGCGTTTGGAAATTGCTCCCAAGGATGAACCAGACTTGTGGAGGTCTACAATTCTTTTTCTGAGGTCTTGGCTGATTTCTTTTGATTTTCCCATGATGTCAAGCAAAGAGGCACTGAGTTTGAAGGTAGGCCTTGAAATACATCCACAGGTACACCTCCAATTGCCTCAAATGATGTCAATTAGCCTATCAGAAGCTTCTAAAGCCATGACATCATTTTCTGGATTTTTCCAAGCTGTTTAAAGGCACAGTCAACTTAGTGTATGTAAACTTCTGCCCACTGGAATTGTGATACAGTGAATTATAAGTGAAATAATCTGTCTGTAAATAATTGTTGGAAAAATTACTTGTGTCATGCACAAAGTAGATGTCCTAACCGACTTGCCAATACTATAGTTTGTTAACAAGAAATTTGTGGAGTGGTTGAGTGAAGTTTTAATGACTCCAACCTAAGTGTATGTAAACTTCCGACTTCAATTGTGTGTGTGTGTGTATATATATATATATATATATATATATATATATATATACACACACACACAAGTGTGTCAGAGTGTGTGTGTGTCTGCGTGTAGCCTATTTGGGAAGGACCTAAGTCACACTAAGGTGAATGCGGTTGGTGGGTTCAGGGAGTTGTGTTCTTCAGTAGGTGAGTCTTTGTCCATTCAAAGACCCATGTAGAACTGCAGGAGCTCCTTGATTGGTTGGATGCCAGTGTTTTCATTGGGTGTAGACCATTTGTAAACCATGTTGTCCAACAATAGACTGGGGTCAGCAAAAGTTCTGAAAAATAAAATGTTTATGATTTAAACAAGGCAACATTTTAGTTGATTACTATAGTGCCGTGCCCCCCCAGGCAGTCTCCCATCTGATTTCATTGTGGGGGACAGAAAGACAGAATTAAACGTTACTCACTGGAGTTGCGTCACCTTCTTGTGTTAACATGTCAATTCCAGCCAACTGGTCTAGAATGAGGTTGTCCCTTCGTCTCAAGGCATTATCATGATTCACCTGTGGTAGTAGGAAAACAGAGACTTATGTTTGATGTTCCACTACACCACCACACTATGGCTGCCTCCCAAACGGCACCTTATTCCTTATACAGTGCCTCTTAAAAGAATTCAGACCCCTTGACTTTTTCCACATGTTGTTACAGCCTTATTCTAAAATGGATTAAATAAAATAATATCCTCAGACACGCAAATTTTTGCATATTTATTCAAAACAAAAAACAAATACCTTATTTACATAAGTATTCAGACCCTTTGCTATGAGACTCGAAATTGAGCTTAGGTGCATCCTGTTTCCATTGATCATCCTTAAGATGTTTCTACAACTTGGAGTTTCTACAACTTTGGAAAGGCACACACCTGTCTATATAATAATATAATAATAATATGCCATTTAGCAGACGCTTTTATCCAAAGCGACTTACAGTCATGTGTGCATAATTATTATTATTATTTTTTTTTATTTTTTTTTTGTGTATGGGTGGTCCCGGGGATCGAACCCACTACCTTGGCGTTACAAGCGCCTTGCTCTATCAGCTGAGCTACAGAGGACCACAGTTGACTATATACCTGAGCTATATAAGGTCCCAGAGTTGACAGTGCATGTCAGAGCAAAAACCAAGCCATGAGGTCAAAGGAATTGTCCGTAGAGTTCCGAGACAGGATCGTGTCGAGGCACAGATCTGGGGAAGGGTCCCAAAACATTTCTGCAGCATTGAAGGTCCAAGAACACAGTGGCCTCCATCATTTTCAAATGGAAGAAGTTTGGAACCACAAAGACTCTTCCTAGAGCTGGCCGCCCGGCCAAACTGAGCAATCGGGGGAGAAGGTCCTTGGTCAGGGAGGTGACCAAGAACCCGATGGTCACTCTGACAGAGCTCCAGAGTTCCTCTGTGGAGATGGGAGAATCTTCCAGAAGGATAAACATCTCTGCAGCACTCCACCAATCAGGCCTTTATGGTAGTCGCCAGACGGAAGCCACTCCTCAGTAAAAGGCACGACAGCCCGCTTGGAGTTCGCCAAAATGCACCTAAAGGACTCAGACCATGAGAAACAAGATTCTCTGGTCTGATGAAACCAAGATTGAACTCTTTGGCCTGAATGCCAAGCGTCACATCTGGAGGAAACCTGGCACCATTCCTACGGTGAAGCATGGTGACAGCATCATGCAGTGGGGATTTTTTTCAGCGGCAAGGGCTGGGAGACTAGTCAGGATCGAGGCAAAGATGAACGGAGCAAAGTACAGAGAGATCCTTGATGAAAACCTTCTCCAGAGCGCTCAGGACCTCAGACTGGGGCGAAGGTTCACCTTCCAACAGGACAACGACCCTAAGCACACAGCCAAGACAACGCAGGAGTGGCTTCGGGACAAGTCTCTGAATGTCCTTGAGTAGCCCAGCCAGAGCCCGGACTTGAACCCAATCTAACATCTCTGGAGAGACCTGAAAATAGCTGTGCAGCAACGCTCCCCATCCAACCTGACAGAGCTTGAGAGGATCTGCAGAGAAGAATGGGAGAATGCCAAGCTTGTAGCGTCATACCCAAGAAGATTTGAGGTTGTAATCGCTGCCGAAGGTGCTTCAACAAAATACTGAGTAAAGGGTCTGAATAATTATGTAAATGTCATATCCGTTTTATTATGGGGTATTGTGTGTAGATTGATGAGGGGAAAAAATATATATATCAATTCTAGAATAAGGCTGTAAGCCTAACAAAATATGGAAAAAGTCAAGGGGTCTGAATACTTTCCGAAGGCACTGTATATATAGTCCTCTACTTTTGACCAGGGCCCATAAGGCTTTGGTCAAAAGTCATGTACCATGTAGGGCAGGGGTATTCAACTCTTACCCTACGAGGTCCAGAGCCTGCTGGTTTTCTGTTCTACCTGATCATTAATAGCATACAGTCCCTGATTAGAGGGGAACAATGAAAAAATGCAGTGGAACTGGCTTCGAGGTCCAGAGTCGAGTTTGAAGGATGTAGGGTATATTGTGCCATTTGGGAAAGCAGCCTACTACTATGCAACAGACCTCACAACACACTATGCATAGCAAGCAAACCAGTACAAGTTGGCAAGCGACTGAGGGCAGATCCTCTGGTTGAGTGTTTCAACAAAATATATATCGATCTACTGAACAAAAATACACTATATGGCCAAAAGTATGCTTGTCGAACATCTCATTCCAATATTATGGGCATTAATATGGAGTTTGTCCCCCCTTTGCTGGTGTAACAGCCTCCACTCTTCTGGGAAGGCTTTCCACTAGATGTTCAAACATTACTGCGGGGACTTGCTTCCATTCAGCCACAAGAGCATTAGTGAGGTCGGGCACTGATGTTAGGCGATTTGGCCTGGGTCGCAGTCTGTGTTCCAATTCACCCCAAAGGTGTTCGATGAGGTTGAGGTCAGGGCTCTGTGCAGGCCAGTCAAGTTCTTCCACACCAATCTCGACAAACCATTTCTGTATGGACCTCGCTTTGTGCATGGGGGCGTTGTCATGCTGAAACAGGAAAGGGCCTTCCCCAAACTGTTGCCACAAAGTTGGAAGCACAGAATCGTTTAGAATGTCATTGTATGCTGTAGAGTTAAGATTTCCCTTCACTGGAACTAAGGGGCCTAGCCCGAAGCATGAAAAACAGCCCCAGATTATTATTCCTCCTCCACCAAACTTTAAAGTTGGCACTATACATTCGGGCAGGTAGCGTTCTCCTGGCATCCGCCAAACCCAGATTTGTCCGTCAGGTTGCCAGATGGTGAAGCGTGATTCATCACTCCAGAGAACGCGTTTCCACTGCTCCAGAGTCCAATGGCGACGAGCTTTACACCACTCCAGCCGACGCTTGGCATTGCGCCTGGTGATTTTAGGCTTGTGTGCGGCTGCTTGGCCATGGAAACCCATTTCATGAAGCTCCCAATGAACAGTTCCTGTGCTGAAGTTGCTTCCAGAGGCAGTTTGGAACTTGGTAGTGAGTGTTGCAACCGAGGACAGATTATTATACGCGCATGATCATTACACAGGTGCACCTTGTGCTGGGGACAATAAAAGGCCACTCTAAAATGTGCAGTTTTGTCACACAACACAATGCCGTAGATGTCTCAAGATTTGAGGAATCATGCAATTGGCATGCTGACTGCAGAAATGTCCACCAGAGCTGTTGCCAGAGAATTGAATGGGGGGGGATTTTACTGTAACTCAGTAAAATCTTTGAAATTGTTGCATGTTGCGCTTATATTTTGTTCAGTGTATTTCCTGTTACCAAGTCATTTACGGTTTCTATGCCTTTAGTTTTCTATGTGGACCAATTTATCTGTGAATTCTGAAAGGCTATCCAAGGATTATTCCATAAGATTGTGTTTTTAGTGAGTGATATTGGTTCTTGTAGAATACGTTTCATTTTCTTCTATATTGTTACAGTGTTCTTAACTATGAAGTTGTTAATGTTCTTAGCTTTATCCTTTGAAAATAGACACGTAAAAAGATTTGGGGGTTGAGCATGCACATCTTCAATATGTACCCATTGTTCCTCTTTAGTGCATTAACTATATGTTGCAAGTAAAAGCCTTGGGTAGCGAGTTGATACAATTCCAAGTCCGGAAGGTTAAAACAACCCTCAGACTTAAGAAGCGGTTCAATTGCCAATGCAAACACGAGGGGGGAGAGAGGACATCCCGGTCTTGTGCCCATTTCTAAAGCAATTTAATCAGATAATGTATTATTTGCATACATCTCTGCTTGGGACATTTATACAATCTTTTTATTATATTTATTATTTCAGCTGGAAATTTGAAAGCTTCCAAAGTTGAGAATAGAAAAGGCCATTCAAGAAGGTCAAAAGCCTTTTCAGCATCAACAGCCATTATTGATAAATCTGTATCTTGTTTTTTTTTGCGTATTGTATTAAACTGAAACATGTTATTGTATTTGTTTGTTTCAATTTTTAAATAAACCCTGTTTGATTGATGTGTATCAAGTCTGGTAAGACTTGCCATTCTATTGCTTATAAGCTTAGTTATTATTTTGTCACAATTTATTAAATGTATGAGTCTATAATCAGCAGGGGACTCCAGATATTCCTGGTTTAAATATAATTGAAATAACTTTGAGACATGGAACTAGGAAGCACTGAATTTAGTGACGTGTTGTCATTTGTGTAAATAGGGAGGCTACTTTGTCCCAAAATGTTGAATAGAATTCTTTAGGAAAGTCATCCATTCCTGGTGTTTTTCTCCGTGCTAATGTTTTAACAGTATCTAATATTTCTTCTTGGGTGATCTCTGTTTTTAGTGATTATTTTTCTGCTGATAACTGCTTCAGTGTTGTTGAGTCTAAGAAGTCTGTATGATCCATCCAACTGTTTAATTCTGATTTAAATTCATTTTCATAGAAGATTTTTAAATTGTCATTAATCGCGTTGTTTCTAAATACCGCGTTTGTATCTTTTAAAATTATAACTGATTTAGCATGTATTCGTTTTGTGAGAGCTGCAATATATTTTACAGGTTTACTTGCCATTAAGTAGTATGCTTTATTTGAGTTGAACCTGTAGTTGCACTGGACACACAACCCACACACACACACCTGCTCAGGGTCCATGGAGGACAGGCTTCCTGTAGGCATGGTCATCTGGCCTGCTGACACTTGATTCATGTTGCTCATGCTGCCGTTGGCGTTGGAGGCCATGGGGACACCCTGCATGTTCATGTTCAGGTTGGCGTTTGTGCTGGTGTACATTCCACGATTAGACTGTTGGGGCGCGTACTGCTGAGATTGAGACTGTTGCGTGAACATGCTGAAACAGAACATGGAAATCAAAGGTACATGTTCAGTCAGATTTTACCACAGGTTGATTAAAATGTGTATCATGAGAGCATACTGGATACATCCTACAGACAGTGTAGATTAATGCAGTCAAAACATATAAGTCTATGATCATAACAACTAAATAAATGCTAAATACAAAAGGTTAGCAATAGGGTTGCAAAATTCCGGTTTTCCAGAAATCCTGGATGAAGAATTACGGATTTCCTGTTTATTTCCTCCTGATTCAGGGAATCCTCCAACCAGGATTTCCTGGAAACCCTTTCCAAAGTTACCTGAATTTTGCAACCTTCGTTATCAGAGATCCAGTCAGAGCTGCCAGTCAGTCTCACCTGTTTCCTGACATGTTGCCCTGAGGCCAGCCGTTCATCTCAGAGGAGGGCTGGTAGGAGGAGTTGGCCTGGGCCTGCTGCTGCATCATGGGACTCTGGGCGTGGCTCATGCGGGGGGACATGAGGGGGCTCTGGGGGGTGGTGGCTCCTGTGAAGCCTGTGTCCTGCTGCTGCTGGTTTATACCTGACAGGACCAGGGAGGAGACATATGTTATCAGTACTGAGGGGTGGAGAGTACAATAGAAGTTACCTAAACATTCATTTCATTGTCAAGATAAGATTGCTTGAATGCCAGTCTGTTTGTGCCACCATTCCAACTCCTTGTCATTCATCGTCATGCCATGTTAGGCTTGACAATGACAGAAATGGAATTGCCAAAAGCACAAACAGATGTGGGACCAGGCTAAAGATAAGCTATGTGTTGTAGTTGACTGCTGCAGATATGTTAATGAAGAAACAGAAATACATGAAGAGCCAAAGTAGAGTACATGCAGTTGGTCAAAAACGTTGCACAATCAGAAAATCTATACAGTCACATGAATGGGTAAGAGAAGGAGAGGAAAACTAGATCAAAATTCTACGGCTCAGCCACCACCAAAACTACTTGTCTATGAACACCAACATGAAGCCATCTGATATGTGATAATGCTATTAGTAATTCTTATCCCTGTATCATATGTAATGGATTGTTTTAAATAGCATGACAGAGACAATGAGTTGTTAATACTATGGATCACGAGTCCTCTGATTTCTTTAGGTAGATAGAACTGTGAGATTACATGAGGCATACTATTTAATTGGCAGATGTTCAGCTAAACCACCATGGAGTACAGTGGGGGAAAAAAAGTATTTAGTCAGCCACCAATTGTGCAAGTTCTCCCACTTAAAAAGATGAGAGGCCTGTAATTTTCATCATAGGTACACGTCAACTATGACAGACAAATTGAGAAAAAGAATTCCAGAAAATCACATTGTAGGATTTTTAATGAATTTATTAGCAAATTATGGTGGAAAATAAGTATTTGGTCACCTACAAACAAGCAAGATTTCTGGCTCTCACAGACCTGTAACTTCTTCTTTAAGAGGCTCCTCTGTCCTCCACTCGTTACCTGTATTAATGGCACCTGTTTGAACTTGTTATCAGTATAAAAGACACCTGTCCACAACCTCAAACAGTCACACTCCAAACTCCACTATAGCCAAGACCAAAGAGCTGTCAAAGGACACCAGAAACAAAATTGTAGACCTGCACCAGGCTGGGAAGACTGAATCTGCAATAGGTAAGCAGCTTGGTTTGAAGAAATCAACTGTGGGAGCAATTATTAGGAAATGGAAGACATACAAGACCACTGATAATCTCCCTCGATCTGTGGCTCCACGCAAGATCTCACCCCGTGGGGTCAAAATGATCACAAGAACGGTGAGCAAAAATCCCAGAACCACACGGGGGGACCTAGTGAATGACCTGCAGAGAGCTGGGACCAAAGTAACAAAGCCTACCATCAGTAACACACTACGCCGCCAGGGACTCAAATCCTGCAGTGCCAGACGTGTCCCCCTGCTTAAGCCAGTACATGTCCAGGCCCATCTGAATAATAATAATAAATAATATGCCATTTAGCAGACGCTTTTATCCAAAGCGACTTACAGTCATGCGTGCATACATTTTTGTGTATGGGTGGTCCCGGGGATCGAACCCACTACCTTGGCGTTACAAGCGCCGTGCTCTACCAGCTGAGCTACAGAGGACCATTTGGAGTGCATTTGGATGATCCAGAAGAGGATTGGGAGAATGTCATATGGTCAGATGAAACCAAAATATAACTTTTTGGTAAAAACTCAACTCGTCGTGTTTGGAGGACAAAGAATGCTGAGTTGCATCCAAAGAACACCATACCTACTGTGAAGCAGGTGGAAACATCATGCTTTGGGGCTGTTTTTCTGCAAAGGGACCAGGACGACTGATCCGTGTAAAGGAAAGAATGAATGGGGCCATGTATCGTGAGATTTTGAGTGAAAACCTCCTTCCATCAGCAAGGGCATTGAAGATGAAACGTGGTTGGGTCTTTCAGCATGACAATGATCCCAAACACACCGCCCGGGCAACAAAGGAGTGGCTTCGTAAGAAGCATTTCAAGGTCCTGGAGTGGCCTAGCCAGTCTCCAGATCTCAACCCCATAGAAAATCTTTGGAGGGAGTTGAAAGTCTGTGTTGCCCAGCGACAGCCACAAAACATCACTGCTCTAGAGGAGATCTGCATGGAGGAATGGGCCAAAATACCAGCAAGTGTGTGAAAACCTTGTGAAGACTTACAGAAAACGTTTGACCTGTGTCATTGTCAACAAAGGGTATATAACAAAGTATTGAGAAACTTTTGTTATTGACCAAATACTTATTTTCCACCATAATTTGCAAATAAATTCATAAAAAATCCTACAATGTGATTTTCTGGATTTTTTTCCCTCATTTTGTCTGTCATAGTTGACGTGTACCTATGATGAAAATTACAGGTCTCTCTCATCTTTTTAAGTGGGAGAACTTGCACAATTGGTGGCTGACTAAATACTTTTTTCCCCACTGTATGTATGAGAAACAAATACCACTACAGTCATGCAGCCACCGAATTAAACCCACATATGATTAAAATGATTATCAGTTGAAATTAAACCAAAGCTGTGATAGGAAGCCACACAGCGAGGTGACCGGGTAGTATTATATTACAGTATACCTGAGCTGGGAAACTGGAAGGCACTGTGCTGCTGCATTTGTGGACTCACTACGGCTCCAAACTGGCCACCTACGTTTCCCATCATCCCTTGCTGGTTAGCTAGACTCATCTGGGAGGAGCCATGCAAGATTGGGGAGGAGTGGAAAGGGGAGAGGAGCTGCTGAGCCCCAGGGAGACCAGGGGACAGCGGGGAGAAGGGGCTGGTGGAGGGTGGCGGGGACGTGAGCCCAGTACCGTAGCTGGCCGGGTACGGGAACTGCTGGGGGTTTGCCTGGGGGATCCGAGGGTTGGTGCTGATTGAGCCGGGGGGCATGCTGGGGGACTGCGAGGGCCCCACTGCCCCAGCCGCTGCAGCCATGTTGGGGGGGATGTTGAGGCCCTGGGCCCGCAACAGCATGGCTCTCTGGTGGACGTGCTGCTGGCGCTGACGCAGGATGTTACTCAGGTACTCCCTCTGTCTCTGGGCCAACATCTGAGCATTCAGGGTTCCCTAAAAGGATAGACGGACAATACACATTTAGACTTTAAGGCATTTAGTATGAGGCCCAAATGGCACCCTATTCCCTATAAAGTGCATTACTTTTTAACAGAGCCCTATAGGCCCTGGTCAAAATTAGTACACTAAATAGTGAATAGGGTGGTCAAAAGTAGTACACTATATAGGGAATAGGGTGGTCAAAAGTAGTACACTATATAGGGAATAGGGTGCCATTTAGGATGCAAGCTTAGACTCACACACGCATGGAGCTGTTGTGTTATAATAATGATCTGCTACAGTATTCTGACTAACCTGGTTGGGTACACTGGGTCTGAGAGGTAGGTTCATGTTTGACACGCCCATCTGATTCATCATTGGCTGACGATTCTGCTGAGGAAATAAGAAAATGACAATTTTTTTGTCGAATTCTACCGACTTAAATGTAATAATTACATAGCCCTTGACGTTCTATTAGGCCCATTACTTGGTGAAGTCCAAAGACATTTATGATACTGCACATCATTGATAATGTAATGAAATCCCGCTACGACCTGTGACGAGCCATCAAACAGGCAAAGTGTCAATACAGGGCTAAGATTGAATCCTACTACGCCAGCTCTGATGCGCGTCGGATGTGGCAGGGCTTGCAAACTATCACGAATTACAAAGGGAAACCCAGCCACAAGCTGCCCAGTGACGCAAGCCTACCAGGCGAGATAAATGCCTTCTATGCTCGCTTTGAGGCAAGCAACACTGAACCATGCATGAGAGCAACAGCTGTTCCGCACGACTGTGTGATCTCTGTAGCTGATGTGAGTAAGACCTTTAAACAGGTTAAAGGAAAAATCCACCCTAAACCACTAATTCCTTTAATTTACAGTGTTAAATAACACTAATATGTGAGAACAATATTTTTTGCAAACAAATGTTTCATTTTGGCGTTATAATAAGGTTGGTAGGAACATGGAAAATCATTGTGGAAATGTGTTGCAGCTCAAGTCGACTACAAAATCCACAATGCAATGCTCTCTATGGGCTAGCTGGCTAGCTAGGTAGGTAGCTAGCAAACATAGCTACACAGAATAATACCAAAGACAATATTACATTTACATTTTAGTCATTTAGCAGATGCTCTTATCCAGAGCGACTTACAGTTAGTGAGTGCATACATTTTTCATACTGGCCCCCCGTGGGATTCGAACCCACAACCCTGGCGTTGCAAGGGCCATGCACTACCAACTGAGCTACAGGAGGCTCTATATCAGCATGTAACATAGCTAGTTATCTGTAAAATCGCCTAAACAAACTGCACTATCAATTTAGGAGTCTACAATCTCACCATGTTCAACCTGCAGATCGATGTGCCTCAGAGTGGAGTCTAACATTCGCAACGGCAGATATACTTTTGATGGAATGGGAAACCTTGCCCATGCCAAGGCAATGGGCCGCGCGGTGCATTCTAGGCGATACTGGGACAAGGAGCGCTCTCCTTCAAGGAGTGAATGGGAGTCTATTGGGCGCTAGCTCAAAAACCCAACATTAGCACGAATTAGGTCAACAAATAGATAAATATTTTCTGAGATGTGAGATAATGAACTTGCCATCTGTAGTATCGTATAGCTTTGGAATCGTGACATTACGTACTTTCGAGGAAAATATGCACGTTTCTCAACATATACACGGTCTTTGAGAAGGGGTTGCGTGACGATTCAGTTAGAAACAGCGTGACACAGCATGACAAAGTGAACGCTATTGGTCGACAGTCTGCTAGGTGGGACGTTATACGTTCCTTCATTCATTGGATTCCTATCTCCTTTCTATAATATCTCTGGCAACGGCACCATGCAATGCATCCTGGACTAAAGAGGCAGACAAATAGGAAAAATGTGATAGACCCTCCGTGAAATAAATGTTTCTCGAGGGAGGAATATCGCAAAAATATTATCAATGGCTCATTCGAGAGAAGACAACCTCCTGAGTTATGACATCAGTCAGTATTGAAATCTATGATAGACGTTTTCGCGATCTAAAAGTCGTATTCCTATTAACTTCCAGTATAGTGAGAGCGACTTTATCACGGTGCTATGTCATACTGGACAGATTTCTGCCTGCTTGAACGCCAATAACTCAGATACACATGAAAACATGAAATGACCCAGGGAATCGATAGAACATCACTTAGAGATGCACTAAAACTATATAACATTCAAAATGTGTGAACCTTTCCTTTAACATTCACAAGGCCTCAGGGCCAGATGGATTGCCAGGAGGCATAATCAGAGCATGCACTGATCAGTGTCTTCACTGACATGTTCAACCTCTCCCTGACCCCGTCTGTAATACCTACATGTTTCAAGCAGACCACCACAGTCCCTGTACCCAAGAACGCCAAGGTAACCTGTCTAAATAACTATCGCCCCGTAGCACTCACATCTGTAGCCATGAAATGCTTTGATGGTCATGGCTCACCTCAACACCATAATTCCAGACACCCTGGACCTACTCCAATTCGCATACCACCCCAACAGATGACACAATCTCTATTGCACTCCACACTACCCTCTCCCAATTGGATAAGAGGAAACCCTATAAGAGAATGTTGTTCATTGACTACAGCTCAGCATTCAACACCATAGTGCCCTCCAAGCTCATCACTAAAACAGGTCCCTGGGAATGAACACCTCCCGCTGCAACTGGATCCTGGACTTCCTGACGGGCCGCCCCCAGGTGATGAGGGTAGACAACAACACATCCGCCACGCTGACCCTCAACACGGGGCCCCTTAGGGGTGCGTGCTTAGTCCCCTCCTGTACTCCCTGTTCACCTACGACTGCGTGGCCACGCATGACTCCAACACCATCATTAAGTGTGCCGACGACACAACGGTGGTAGGCCTGATCACCAACGACGATGAGACAGCCTATAGGGAGGAGGTCAGTGACCTGGCAGTGTGGTGCCATGACAACAACCTTTCCTTCAACGTCAGCAAGACAAAGGAGCTGATCGTGGACTACAGGAAACGGAGGGCCGAGCACGCCCCCATCCACATCGACGCGGCTGTAGTGGTGCGGGTCGAGATCTTGAAGTTCCTCTGTGTCCACATTACTAAGTAATTAACATAAATGGCCACTACACCAACACAGCCTCTTCCTCCTCAGGAGGCTGAAGATTTGGCATGGGCACTCAGAGCCTCAAAGTTGAAAGCATCTTGACTGGCTGCTTCACCGCTTGGTACGGCAACTGCTTGGCATCCAACCGCAAAGCGCTACAGAAGGGAAGTGTGTACGGCCCAGTAAATCACTGGGTCCAAGCTCCCTGCCATCCAGGACCTCTATACCAGGCACTGTCAGAGGAAGGCCCTAAAAAATTGTCAGACTCCAGCCACCAAAGTCAGACTGTTCTCTCTGCTACTGCAAAGCAAGCGATACCGATGCACCAAGTCTGGAACCAACAGAACCCTGAACAGTTTTACCCTCAAGCCAAAAGACTGCTAAATAGTTGACCAAATAGCTACACGGACTATCTGCATTGATCCCCCCTTTGCACAAACTCTTTTGACTCATCACACTGCTGCTACTGCTCATTATCCATGCCGTTGCCTAGTCACTTTACCCCTACCCATATTTCCATACAGTCTCTACCTCAATTACCTCATACCCCTGCACATGGACTCGGTACCCCCTGTATATAGCCAAGTTATCGTTACTCAGTGTGTATTTATTCCTCATGTTATTATCTTTCTATTATTATTTCTCTGCATTGTTGGGAAGGGCCCCTAAGTAAGCATTTCACTGTTAATCTACACCTGTTGTTTACGAAGCATGTGACAAATAACATTTGATTTGAGTCATTGCTATAAAATTGTTTATCCATTTCTCAAACTCTCCAGCAGGTGGCAGTAGAAGCCTGAGTTTACTGCAGAAACTGAGTAGACTAAAAAAACTCTTATTTTCAGATGTTCAGTTTGCAATGTTCTTAAATGTCCATTATGATTTTGACGAGGGAGAGGGGCAAGGTTGTTCAATTATCGATGTCAATATTGCAAACTGTTAATTCCAAACTTAATTCATTCCAAATATTATTTCAAGCTTGAGCTAATCAATTGTCCTTTTCAGGTCAGGACATTTCTGTATGCCCTATGATTTACATTGAGGGCTCTAGGGGTGGTGTGTCTCCCTACCAGCTGTGCCTGTAGTCGGTGCTGCAGCTGCAGCCTCAGGTTGTTGGGCTGGGCGGGCACTGGGCCTCCTGGTCGGGCAGGGAGTCGGAGCATGGGGTACCCCATCCGCTGGCCCATCTGACCGGGCATACCGTGGAAGCCAGGGTCCTGCTGGCTCATGTAGTTGCCCTGTGCCATGTTACCAGCCTGGGGGTACTGCTGGCTGTACATGGGTGGCTTCCTCATGGGCGACTCCTGATTGGCATACTGCTCCTGCTCCACTGGCTGGCCCTACAAAGATTAAACCGGGTAAGAAATGTAGTCACATAGCAGGACATTAAAAAAGCTAATGTAGGTCAGTGTTGTTTGTTTTGGCTGTCTTCTTTCTGTTAATAAGTAATGGCTTGCTAACAAAACTAGTCAGTTAATTTCATTTGAGATTTTGTAGTTTCTACACCAACTTCTTTAATATCTCAACCCAATCAAATGACAGAACCCACAGCAACATACACATTCCCTGTAGACCTTAGGGAACAGGTAACTACTGTACAGCAGTCAATGAATTACAATACAGTACTGAACTACAGTAAGGCCTCTAAAGGGAAAATGAGCTGAGTCCAGCTGCCTGCTATAGGCTTGTTGGCCTGGGCCATAGAGTTGGATAGAGGGCACACTTGAGGGCTTACACCATTTTGAAGTGGCCATTTCAAATATAGGAGATTAGCTTTCTAGTACAGGGTTTCCCAAACTCGGTCCTGAGGCCCCCCGCGGGTGTACATTTTGGTTTTTGCCCTAGCACTACACAGCTGATTCAAATAATCAAAACTTGATGAGTTGGTTATTTGAATCAGCTGTGTAGTGCTAGGGTAAAAACCAAAACGTGCCCCCAGGGCAGCCTTCAGGACCGAGTTTGGGAAACCCTGCTCTAGTACATCTCTGTGGCCTGCGCAGATTAGAGCAGCTAATAGAGATTACCTGACTAATCAGAGTGGGGATTCCCAGGGCGCGGTCAATCTCCTCCAGGCCGTCAAAGTCTTTCAGCACTGAGTAGAGCTGGCTGAGCAGGGCGTCCCCGTCCGAAGGCCCCTCCCCGGGCCGCGAGGGGGGACACAGTGCCTCCTCCTGGAGGTTACCATAAGCCTGTCTGTGGGGAACACAACGTTTCATTACATTAAGGTCATTTAGCAGACGCTCTGATCCAGATTAAAGTTCAGTAGGAAAATACAATCACATATCACAGTTATTGCAAGTAGACCCTCTCAAGGTAACCGCCATCAGCAGAATCGGTGCCAGGATGAAGAAAAAACAAAAGTGTGGGTGTTAAGTGCAAGAACACGACACAAGGTCTGAGGTTAGAGGTCAAAGGTCAGACGGGTAAGGGCCGTGTGGCCGAGGAGATCACCACGGTGAGAGTAATCTGCTTTTCATCATACACACACCATCATGTGCATACCATACGACTGTCATTTTCACTCACTCAACAGCCACTGACTGACTGTGCAGTCAGTACACAAGCATACAGTAACATGTTCCGACTTGTCTGGGTTTTCTCATTATCTGGTGAGTGAACAACCAGGGCCCGGTTTCCCGATAGCGATGGAACTTAGGCTTAGCAGTGTTTTAACTATGCATCTTGCCTACCACGGCCGAAGATGTAACATGCGTTTCCCAAAACACCTCATTTTACATTTACAGTTTAGCAGACGCTTTTATCCAGAGCGACTTAGTTAGTGAGTGCATACATTATTTTTGTTTTTTTTCATACCCCCGGTGGGAATCGAACCCACAACCCTGGCGTTGCAAACGCCATGCTCTACCAACTGAGCTACATCCCTGCCAGCCATTCCCTCCCCTACCCTGGACGACGCTGGGCCAATTGTGCGCCGCCCCATGGGTCTCCCGGTCACGGCCGGCTACGACAGAGCCTGGATTCAAACCAGGATTTCTAGTGGCACAGCTAGCACTGCAATGCAGTGCCTTAGACCACTGCGCCACTCGGGAGGCTCGCAGAGATAACGGTCACTAAGTGCGTTGTTGGAGCATGTGTTGATACTGATAGGATCGAAGGAAAGGGAGTGCTGCTCTCGAATCAGCTTACTACATGAAAATCTTTCCTTAACATTAGAATTACAGTTGAAGTCGGAAGTTTACATACACCTTAGCCAAATACATTTAAACTCAGTTTTTTACAATTCCTGACATTGAATCATAGTAAAAAGTCCCTGTCTTAGGTCAGTAAGGATCAGCACTTTATTTTAAGAATGTGAAATGTCAGAATAATAGTAGAGAGAATGATTTAATACAGCTTTTATTTATTTAATCACATTCCCAGTGGGTCAGAAATTTACACACACTCAATTAGTATTTGGTAGCATTGCCTTTAAATTGTTTAACTTGGGTCAAATGTTTCGGGTAGACTTCCACAAGCTTCCCACAATAAGTTGGGTGAATTTTGGCCCATTCCTCCTGACAGAGCTGGTGTAACTGAGTCAGGTTTGTAGGCCTCCTTGCTCGCACACGCTTTTTCAGTTCTGCCCACACATTTTCTATAGGATTGAGGTCAGGGCTTTGTGATGGCCACTCCAATACCTTGACTTTGCTATTCATTGACTACAGCTCAGCGTTCAACACTATAGTGCTCTCAAAGCTCATCACTAAGCTAAGGATCCTGGGACTAAACACCTCCCTCTGCAACGGGATCCTGGACTTCCTGACGGGCCGCCCCCAGGTGGTAAGGCTAGGTAACAACACATCTGCCACGCTGATCCTCAACACGGGGGCCCCTCAGGGGTGCGTGCTCAGTCCCCTCCTGTACTCCCTGTTCACCCATGACTGCATGGCCAGGCACGACTCCAACACCATCATTAAGTTTGCAGACGACACAATAGTGGTAGGCCTGATCACCGACAATGATGAAACAGCCTATAGGGAGGTGGTCAGAGACCTGGCTGTGTGGTGCCAGGATAACAACCTCTCCCTCAACGTGACCAAGACAAAGGAGATGATTGTGGACTATAGGGGAAAAAAAAGAGGACTGAGCATTCTCATCGACGGGGCTGTAGTGGAACAGGTTGAGAGCTTCAAGTTCTTTGGTGTCCACATCACCAACAAACTATCATGGTCCAAACACACCAAGACAGTCGTGAAGAGGGCACGACAAAGCCTATTACCCCTCAGGAGACTGAAAAGATTTGGCATGGGTCCTCAGATCCTCAAAAAGTTCTACAGCTGCACCATCGAGAGCATCCTGACTGGTTGCATCACTGCCTGGTATGGCAACTGCTCGGCCTCCGACCGCAAGGCACTACAGAGGGTAGTGTGTACGGCCCAGTACATCACTGGGGCCAAGCTTCCTGCCATCCAGGACCTCTATACCAGGTGGTGTCAGAGGAAGGCCCTCAAAATTGTCAAAGACTCCAGCCACCCTAGTCATAGACTGTTCTCTCTACTACCGCACGGCAAGCGGTACCGGAGCGCAAAGTCTAGGTCCAAAAGGCTTCTCAACAGCTTCTACCCCCAAGCCATAAGACTACTGAACAGCTAATCATGGCTACCCGGACTATTTGCACTTCCACCCCAGCTTTTTACGCTGCTGCTACTCTGTTAATTATTTATGCATAGTCACTTTAACTCTACCCACATGTACAGTGAGGGAAAAAAGTATTTGATCCCCTGCTGATTTTGTATGTTTGCCCACTGACAAAGACATGATCAGTCTATAATTTTAAATGGTAGGTTTATTTGAACAGTGAGAGACAGAATAACAACAACAAAAATCCAGAAAAACGCACGTCAAAAATGTTATAAATTGATTTGCATTTTAATGAGGGAAATAAGTATTTGACCCCTCTGCAAAACATGACTTAGTACTTGGTGGCAAAACCCTTGTTGGCAATCATAGAGGTCAGACGTTTCTTGTAGTTGGCCACCAGGTTTGCACACATCTCAGGAGGGATTTTGTCCCACTCCTCTTTGCAGATCTTCTCCAAGTCATTAAGGTTTTGAGGCTGACGTTGGGCAACTCGAACCTTCAGCTCCCTACACAGATTTTCTATGGGATTAAGGTCTGGAGACTGGCTAGGCCACTCCAGAACCTTAATATGCTTCTTCTTGAGCCACTCCTTTGTTCCCTTGGCCGTGTGTTTTGGGTCTCACCAAAGATTTGACGGTACATGACCCGTCCATCGTCCCTTTGATGCAGTGAAGTTGTCCTGTCCCCTTAGCAGAATAACACCCCCAAAGCATAATGTTTCCACCTCCATGTTTGACGGTGGGGATGGTGTTCTTGGGGTCATAGGCAGCATTCCTCCTCCTCCAAACACGGCGAGTTGAGTTGATGCCAAAGAGCTCCATTTTGGTCTCATCTGACCACAACACTTTCACCCAGTTCTCCTCTGAATCATTCAGATGTTCATTGGCAAACTTCAGACGGGCCTGTATATGTGCTTTCTTGAGCAGGGGGACCTTGCGGGCGATGCAGGATTTCAGTCCTTCACGGCGTAGTGTGTTACCAATTGTTTTCTTGGTGACTATGGTTCCAGCTGCCTTGAGATCATTGACAAGATCCTCCCGTGTAGTTCTGGGCTGATTCCTCACCGTTCTCATGATCATTGCAACTCCACGAGGTGAGATCTTGCATGGAGCCCCAGGCCGAGGGAGATTGACAGTACTTTTGTTTCTTCCATTTGTGAATAATCGTGCCAACTGTTGTCACCTTCTCACCAAGCTGCTTGCCGATGGTCTTGCAGCCCATTCCAGCCTTGTGTAGGTCTACAATCTTGTCCCTGACATCCTTGGAGAGCTCTTTGGTCTTGGCCATGGTGGAGAGTTTGGAATCTGATTGATGATTGCTTCTGTGGACAGGTGTCTTTTATACAGGTAACAAACTGAGATTAGGAGCACTCCCTTTAAGAGTGTGCTCCTAATCTCAGCTCGTTACCTGTTTAAAAGACACCTGGGAGCCAGAAATCTTTTTGATTGAGAGGGGGTCAAATACTTATTTCCCTCATTAAAATGCAAATCAATTTATAACATTGTTGACATACGTTTTTCTGGATTATTTTGTTGTTTTTCTGTCTCTCACTGTTCAAATAAACCTACCATTAAAATTATAGACTGATCATTTCTTTGTCAGTGGGCAAACGTTCAAAATCAGCTCCTAGAGAGATACAGTGGGGGAAAAAGTATTTAGTCAGCCACCAATTGTGCAAGTTCTCCCACTTAAAAAGACGAGAGAGGCCTGTAATTTTCATCATAGGTACATGTCAACTATGACAGACAAAATGAGAAAAAAAATCCAGAAAATCACATTGTAGGATTTTTAATGAATTTATTTGCAAATTATGGTGGAAAATAAGTATTTGGTTAATAACAAAAGTTTTTCAATACTTTGTTATATACCCTTTGTTGGCAATGACACAGGTCAAACGTTTTCTGTAAGTCTTCACAAGGTTTTCACACACTGTTGCTGGTATTTTGGCCCATTCCTCCATGCAGATCTCCTCTAGAGCAGTGATGTTTTGGGGCTGTCGCTGGGCAACACAGACTTTCAACTCCCTCCAAAGATTTTCTATGGGGTTGAGATCTGGAGACTGGCTAGGCCACTCCAGGACCTTGAAATGCTTCTTACGAAGCAACTCCTTCGTTGCCCGGGCGGTGTGTTTGGGATCATTGTCATGCTGAAAGACCCAGCCACGTTTCATCTTCAATGCCCTTGCTGATGGAAGGAGGTTTTCACTCAAAATCTCACGATACATGGCCCCATTCATTCTTTCCTTTACACGGATCAGTCATCCTGGTCCCTTTGCAGAAAAACAGCCCCAAAGCATGATGTTTCCACCCCCATGCTTCACAGTAGGTATGGTGTTCTTTGGATGCAACTCAGCATTCTTTGTCCTCCAAACACGACGAGTTGAGTTTTTACCAAAAAGTTCTATTTTGGTTTCATCTGGCCATATGACATTCTCCCAATCCTCTTCTGGATCATCCAAATGCACTCTAGCAAACTTCAGATGGGCCTGGACAAGTACTGGCTTAAGCAGGGGGACACGTCTGGCACTGCAGGATTTGAGTCCCTGGCGGCGTAGTGTGTTACTGATGGTAGGCTTTGTTACTTTGGTCCCAGCTCTCTGCAGGTCATTCACTAGGTCCCCCCGTGTGGTTCTGGGATTTTTTGCTCACCGTTCTTGTGATCATTTTGACCCCACGGGGTGAGATCTTGCGTGGAGCCCCAGATCGAGGGAGATTATCAGTGGTCTTGTATGTCTTCCATTTCCTAATAATTGCTCCCACAGTTGATTTCTTCAAACCAAGCTGCTTACCTATTGCAGATTCAGTCTTCCCAGCCTGGTGCAGGTCTACAATTTTGTTTCTGGTGTCCTTTGATAGCTCTTTGGTCTTGGCCATAGTGGAGTTTGGAGGGTGACTGTTTGAGGTTGTGGACAGGTGTCTTTTATACTGATAACAAGTTCAAACAGGTGCCATTAATACAGGTAACGAGTGGAGGACAGAGGAGCCTCTTAAAGAAGAAGTTACAGGTCTGTGAGAGCCAGAAATCTTGCTTGTTTGTAGGTGACCAAATACTTATTTTCCACCATAATTTGCAAATAAATTCATTAAAAATCCTACAATGTGATTTTCTGGATTTTTTTTCTAATTTTGTCTGTCATAGTTGACATGTACCTATGATGAAAATTACAGGCCTCTCTCATCTTTTTAAGTGGGAGAACTTGCACAATTGGTGGCTGACTAAATACTTTTTTCCCCCACTGTATCACCTATGGTGGCAAATATTGAGGCAGTTATTTCTTATGCTTACCCAATAAAAATGCACAAAATCACAGATTTGGCATATCATTGCGCACATGTTAGGCTACACATCATGAAACATGTTGAGACAAATTACAGACAGTAGCCTACAAGTAGCAAAATATAACTCAATTCATTGAACATAAAATGTACAGTTGAAGTCGGAAGTTTACATACACTTATTTTTCAGAACTTTTGCTGACCCCAGTCTATTGTTGGACAACATGGTTTACAAATGGTCTACACCCAATGAAAACACTGGCATCCAACCAATCAAGGAGCTCCTGCAGTTCTACATGGGTCTTTGAATGGACAAAGACTCACCTACTGAAGAACACAACTCCCTGAACCCACCAACCGCATTCACCTTAGTGTGACTTAGGTCCTTCCCAAATAGGCTACACGCAGACACACACACTGACACACTTGTGTGTGTATATATATATACACACAATTGAAGTCGGAAGTTTACATACACTTAGGTTGGAGTCATTAAAACTTCACTCAACCACTCCACAAATTTCTTGTTAACAAACTATAGTTTTGGCAAGTCGGTTAGGACATCTACTTTGTGCATGACACAAGTAATTTTTCCAACAATTGTTTACAGACAGATTATTTCACTTATAATTCACTGTATCACAATTCCAGTGGGTCAGAAGTTTACATACACTAAGTTGACTGTGCCTTTAAACAGCTTGGAAAATTCCAGAAAATGATGTCATGGCTTTAGAAGCTTCTTCAAATTTACATCATTTGAGTCAATTGGAGGTGTACCTGTGGATGTATTTCAAGGCCTACCTTAAAACTCAGTGCCTCTTTGCTTGACATCATGGGAAAATCAAAAGAAATCAGCCAATACCTCAGAAAAAGAATTGTAGACCTCCACAAGTCTGGTTCATCCTTGGGAGCAATTTCCAAACGCCTGAAGGTACCACGTTCATCTGTTCAAACAATAGTACGCAAGTATAAACACCATGGGACCATGCAGCCATTATACCGCTCAGGAAGGAAACACGTTCTGTCTCCTAGAGATGAACATACTTTGGTGCGAAAAGTGCAAATCAATCCCAGAACAACAGCAAAGGACCTTGTGAAGATGCTGGAGGAAACAGGTACAAAAGTATCTATATCCACAGTAAAACGAGTCCTATATCGACATAGTCCTATAGCCACTGCTCCAAAACCGCCATAAAAAAGCCAGACTACGGCTTGCAACTGCACATGGGGACAAAGATCGTAGTTTTTGGAGAAATATCCTCTGGTCTGATGAAACAAAAGTAGAACTGTTTGGCCATAATGACCATCATTATGTTTGGAGGAAAAACGGGGTCGCTTGCAAGCCCGACCGAAGAACACCATCCCAACCGTGAAGCACGGGGGTGGCAGCATCATGCTGTGGGGGTACTTTGCTGCAGGAGGGACTGGTGCACTTCACAAAATAGATGGCATCATGAGGAAGGAAAATTATGTGGATATATTGAAGCAATATCTCAAGACATCAGTCAGGAAGTTAAAGCTTGGTCGCAAATGGGTCTTCCAAATGTACAATGACCCCAAGCATACTTCCAAAGTTGTGGCAAAATGGCTTAAGGACAACAAAGTCAAGGTATTGGAGTGGCCATCACAAAGCCCTGACCTCAATCATACAGAACATTTGTGGGCAGAACTGAAAAAGCGTGTGCGAGCAAGGAGGCCTACAAACCTGACTCAGTTACACCAGCTCTGTCAGGAGGAATGGGCCAAAATTCACCCAACTTATTGTGGGAAGCTTGTGGAAGGCTACCCGAAATATTTGACCCAAGTTAAACAATTTAAAGGCAATACTACCAAATACTAATTGAGTGTATGTAAACTTCTGACCCACTGGGAATGTGATGAAAGAAATAAAAAGCTGAAATAAATCATTCTCTCTACTATTATTCTGACATTTCACATTCTTAAAATAAAGTGGTGATCCTAACTGACCTAAGACAGGGAATTTTTACTAGGATTAAATGTCCGCAATTGCAAAAACTGAGTTTAAATGTATTTGGCTAAGGTGTATGTAAACTTCCGACTTCAACTGTATTTCAATATGATTGAAAAAGGCCTATAGCTTACTGTTTATATTTTAATGCAATCATCTCGGTTTTCATTTTAAGCATATTTTTAAATATGTCGCTTGTTTGTATCAATTGCAAAGACATTGGCAACTTTGTATTTGTAGTCAACTTTGTTCTAAAGTTATCGGCGGTTACAGAGAGATGGATAAACCATTTGATTCTATGTTTAGTGGAGATCTGTGTATAAAGTGATGTGGGAGGGCCAAAAAAGCATCTAACGACGCACTTCTACGAGTGGTCTGAGGCGGGCATTAAATTACAAGCATTTAACTGCAACTTTAATAACGATGGTTTTGGGAAACAGCTCGGAGATTTAATGATGCTTCTACTAAGGTTCTAACGATGAACTTAAACTTAAGATGCCTCTGGGAAACCGGGCCCAGAGGAGTAGGTTCAGACGGAGTTAGTTGTGTCCGAAATGGTACCCTATTCCCTATACAGTGCACTACTTTTCAAAAGTGTGTCAGACAGCAAAGAGGTGTGATGTGTGTTGTACTGTCACTGAGAGAAGGGGTCTGTACTGTGTGTAGCTATTTACCGGTTCTGGTTCCCATAAGGCCCGTGATCCACTGACATCATGCGGTCAGGCCATGGGGCCGTCTGATTGGGCGGTGCCTGCTGTCCTGGGTAGGGAGGACCAGCCATCTCCATATCTGATTGCACTGTTCAACAGACATTTTGAAAAGACTCAGAATAACTTCAATTATGGGCCTCATGGGACTCTAGATGGATACAGAGACAATGGAGATGTTTGTGTGTTTGGAGAAATGGCATAAAGGTGTGTGTGTGGAGAAACAGGGGCAAGGTGTGTGTGTGTGTGTGTGTGTGTGTGTGTATGTGTATGTGTGTGTGGAGAAAGGGGGGCAGCAGCACTCACCGTTTCCCATCATCTGCATTGGGACCATCTGTCTGGGTCCAGGCTGCTGGTTGCTGGGCCTCATGGGGACTCCAGCTGAGACGTTGGGCACCATGTGACCATCAGGCCCCATTCTCTGCTGCAGAGCCTGGCCCATTGGCCCCTGAGGGCCCCAACCCTGCTGCATGCTAGCCCAGGGCATGCCTGGGACAGGGGGACAGGAGAGGACAGACTGTAAGCTGAGCCAGGATGACTTCTAAACACTGAAACTGGACCCTGGTCAAAATTAGTACACTATATAGGGAATAGGGTGCCATTTGGGACTTATCCTATATCTAATAATAACACAAAGTGGTATAGTATATCTCTTAAATTAGCACTAAACATTTTAGATGGTAATGCTTAATTAATTTTTAGACAAGACGACTCACCTGCGTTGCCCATGTTAGCCTGGTTCTGCAGCATCCCGTGGTTTCCCATCATGGCTTGCTGTTGCATGACAGAGTAGGGGCTGCTGTTCCTGGGAGGAGGGAAGGGTCGGGGAGAACCATGGCCAGACATGTTGGACTGAACTAGGGACATACTGCGGACAGGGGGCCCTCGGCCTGGCTGGCCCATCCTGGGACCATTGAAGTCTGGGAGTACAAGACCGAAAAAGTTACACAATCATCTCACTAAAATATACTGGCTTGACCAAACAATTTTTTCCATATCAAAAGTGGGACAAAGTACGTAGAAGTTGCCCCTAACTAACCGCTGACACCGGGTCAGATATTCTTTATGATAAAGGTTATTAAGATTTGGGGAGGGTAAACTGATCTCAGATCTGTGGTTAAGGGTTACTCCTATCTCAAGCTACTTAGGTTGCTTCCCAAATGGCACCCTATTTTCTATACAGTGCACTACTTTTGACCAGGGCCCATAGAGAATAGGGTGCCATTTGGGATGTAACCTGGAACAGATAAGAGCAGAGGTCTGGTTAACTCACGTCCTGGGCCCATGCCTGGGAAGGCCTTCTGCTGGGTGTTGGTGCCCGTGGGACTGCTGTTGTTCTCTGTCATCTGCAGGATGTCGTTGATGATGGACTGCTTGTCTACGTTGGCAGGCAGAGACACAGGTCTGGACTGCTGCTGGTGGTGCTGGCCTGAGAAGAGCTGCTGCTGCTGGCTACACTGCAGATCATCCAAGATGTCTTCCAGCTCACTAGACTGCATGAACATCCAAGCACACACACAGAAAGACACAGACAAGTCTTACAGTGCCTTCGGAAAGTATTCAGACCCCTTGACTTTTTCCACATTTTGTTATGTTACAGCCTTATTCTAAAATTGATCAAATTGTTTTTCCCCCTCAATCTACACACAATGACAAAGCAAAAACAGGTTATAAATGTTTGCCAATTTATATATATATAAAAAACAAAATTATATATATATATATATATATATATATATATATATATATATATATATAACATTGACATAAGTATTCAGACCCTTTACTCAGTACTTTGTTGAAGCACCTTTGGCAGTGATTACAGCCATGCCATGGCACACCTGTATTTGGGTAGTTTCTCCCATTCTTCTCTGCAGATCCTCTCAAGCTCTGTAGTTGTCCTGTTTGAAGGTGAACCTTCGCCCCAGTCTGAGTTCCTGAGCGCTCTGGAGCACGTTTTCATCAAGGATCTCTCTGTACTTTGCTCCGTTCATCTTTGCCTCGATCCCGACTAGTCTCCCAGTCCCTGCCGCTGAAAAACATCCCCACAGCATGATGCTGCCACCCCCATGCTTCTCCAAACGGGCTGTCATGTGCCTTTTACTGAGGAGAGGCTTCCGTCTGGCCACTACCATAAAGGCCTGATTGGTTGAGTGCTGCAGAGATGGTTGTCCTTCTGGAAGGTTCTCCCATCTCCACAGAGAAACTCTGGAGCTCTGTCAGAGTGACCATCGGGTTCTTGGTCACGTCCCTGATCAAGGCCATTCTCCCCCGAGTGCTCAGTTTGGCCGGGCGGCCAGCTGTAGGAAGAGTCTTGGTGGTGCCAAAGTTCTTCCATTTAAGAATGATGGAGGCCACTGTATACTTGGGGACCTTCAATACAGCAGAAATGTGTTGGTACCCTTCCCCAGATCTGTGCCTCGACACAATCCTGTCTCGGAGCTCTACGGACAATTCCCTCGACCTCATGTCTTGTTTTTTGCTCTGACATGCACTGTCAACTGTGGGACCTTATATAGACAGGTGTGTGCTTTTCCAAATCATGTCCAATCAATTGAATTTACCACAGGTGGACTCCAATCAAGTTGTAGAAACATCAAGGATGATCAATGGAAACAGGATGCACCTGAGCTCAATTTTGAGTCTCATAGCAAAGGGTTTGAATACTTATGTAAATAAGGTATTTGCAAAAATGTCTAAAAAACTGTTTTCACGTTGTCATTATGGGGTATTGTGTGTAGATTGCTGAGATTTTTATTTATTTAATCAATTTTAGAATAAGGCTGTAATGTAACAAAATGTGGAAAAAGTCAAGGGGTCTGAATACTTTCTGAAGGCACTGTATATACATTAGAGTAGACATGAGTAGGATAGTTGTATGTGGGAGACAGTGTCCATGAGCATTTAGAACATCTGATTACTATGTACATAAATAATACATAGATATTATGGAAAATATTTTGTAGCGCAGGAACACTGTCTGAATACTCCACATTAAAATATGGATCCCTTTCAAATCAACGAAACCAGTGCATAGCTAGCTACTGTACCCATCATCACTGAGAATGAGCTAAATTTTTCAGAGAGAGAGAGACCGAGACAGAGACAGACCGACCTATAGATGGGAATGGAATCTTCCTGCCCAGACCATTTCATACAGGCAGGCCGATGAATAGAGGGGAGGATATAAATAGCAGGCTGAACTAATGAGGTCATGTATGATGTAAGGCTGCTCTGCCCTCCGCTCCGCACGGCTCGCAGCTCTACTCTGCCCTCCTTCCTGTGCACTGCCCGCCTGCATGCCAGGGTGACCTGCTGTTGGTTTATTCCTGTTCCTCCTCCTCCTCCTCCTCCTCTCCCCCTCTTAGGCAGTGTCCCAATTCTCTAACAATCTCCCAAAGTGTGCACTTGCACACTTCCCGTCATGGATCTAAAAGTATTGGATTGAAGTAAACATTGGCTGGAGTCTTCACCATTGTTAAATCCATGACAGGTAGTGTGCAAGTGCACACTTTGGGAAAAGGGTGGAGAATTGGGATTCAGCCTCAGAATTGGGATTCAGCCCTTCTGGAGGAGCTAACCGCTCCAATGCCCCGGCCTGCATGCTCTCTCTGATTGCCTCTCTACCTGCCCGGAGTGCAGTGGGTGGTGAATATTGGCTGACAACAGACAGTGACGCCTCCCTAAAGGCTATAGAGACCCGGCTAACATGTTGTGGCTATGATAAAAGCTATCTGTGAATGTAGTGCAGGGCTGCCCAACCCTCTTCCTGGAGATCTACCATCCTGTGGGTTTTCAGTCCAACCCTAATTTAACACACCTGATTCTACTTATTAGCTGCTCAACAAGACCTTAACTAGCTGAATCAGATATGCTAAATTAGGGTTGGACTGAACCTACAGGACAGTAGATCTCCAGGAAGAGGGTTGGGCAGCCCTGATGTAGTGTATTTCAGGAGATTTTCTAAAAAACATATGGCATAAAACAATATGTTGTCTTATGCCCAATATTCTTATCTGAGCTGAATCTCTCTGTAGTTCCTGTAGAACAAATGTGTAGCCTAACAACTAATTAAAAGGCTGTAGTTTTTACCTCCTCCCACAGTGTGCCTGCTAGCTACCTCTCCATCTCTTATCCCCTGAACACAGACTTACTACAACCTCCTCCTCATGTTCAACACACACACACACACCCCACAGAAAGCACAGAGAGCTGGCTGTATAAACACTGGCTGCTGGGCTGTCTGCAGTCACCCAGGCCTTCCGGCTGCTGTTTAGACAGGGACGAGCCAGAGGAGCAGGCCGCAAACATGTGCCAGCCAGCACTAAACACTAGTGGATTTTCTCCCCTCCCTCCACTACCCCTGGCACTGTCTTGTATTTCAGAACCCTCTCTGCCAGAGCCGATTCAAGACTGAGACGCCGGGCCAGCCTGCCAATAGGGTCAATAAGATCAAGCCCCCTCAATGTGCTGCCAGACCCTTTCAACTGCCTCACTCACTAGCCAGCTAGTTCTCAGGACTTGTCCGTGGATTTCACAAGGAGATCAACTTGTCACTGCAATTTGCGCACCTAATGGCTAAGAGGTCTCTCAACAAAAATCAAAAAAATCCTCACAACATACAGTGGGGAAAAAAAGTATTTAGTCAGCCACCAATTGTGCAAGTTCTCCCACTTAAAAAGATGAGAGAGGCCTGTAATTTTCATCATAGGTACACGTCAACTATGACAGACAAAATGAGAAATACAATTCCAGAAAATCACATTGTAGGACTTTTAATGAATTTATTTGCAAATTATGGTGGAAAATAAGTATTTGGTCAATAACAAAAGTTTCTCAATACTTTGTTATATACCCTTTGTTGGCAATGACACAGGTCAAACGTTTTTCTGTAAGTCTTCACAAGGTTTTCACACACTGTTGCTGGTATTTTGGCTCATTCCTCCATGCAGATCTCCTCTAGAGCAGTGATGTTTTGGGGCTGTCGCTGGGCAACACGGACTTTCAACTCCCTCCAAAGATTTTCTATGGGGTTGAGATCTGGAGACTGGCTAGGCCACTCCAGGACCTTGAAATGCTTCTTACGAAGCCACTCCTTCGTTGCCCGGGCGGTGTGTTTGGGATCATTGTCATGCTGAAAGACCCAACCACGTTTCATCTTCAATGCCCTTGCTGATGGAAGGAGGTTTTCACTCAAAATCTCACGATACATGGCCCCATTCATTCTTTCCTTTACACGGATCATTCGTCCTGGTCCCTTTGCAGAAAAACAGCCCCAAAGCATGATGTTTCCACCCCCATGCTTCACAGTAGGTATGGTGTTCTTTGGATGCAACTCAGCATTCTTTGTCCTCCAAACACGACGAGTTGAGTTTTTACCAAAAAGTTATATTTTGGTTTCATCTGACCATATGACATTCTCCCAATCCTCTTCTGGATCATCCAAATGCACTCTAGCAAACTTCAGATGGGCCTGGACAAGTACTGGCTTAAGCAGGGGGACACGTCTGGCACTGCAGGATTTGAGTCCCTGGCGGCGTAGTGTGTTACTGATGGTAGGCTTTGTTACTTTGGTCCCAGCTCTCTGCAGGTCATTCACTAGGTCCCCCCGTGTGGTTCTGGGATTTTTGCTCACCGTTCTTGTGATCATTTTGACCCCACGGGGTGAGATCTTGCGTGGAGCCCCAGATCGAGGGAGATTATCAGTGGTCTTGTATGTCTTCCATTTCCTAATAATTGCTCCCACAGTTGATTTCTTCAAACCAAGCTGCTTACCTATTGCAGATTCAGTCTTCCCAGCCTGGTGCAGGTCTACAATTTTGTTTCTTTGATAGCTCTTTGGTCTTGGCCATAGTGGAGTTTGGAGGGTGACTGTTTGAGGTTGTGGACAGGT
This sequence comes from Coregonus clupeaformis, assembly GCF_020615455.1. Lineage (NCBI taxonomy): Eukaryota > Metazoa > Chordata > Actinopteri > Salmoniformes > Salmonidae > Coregonus > Coregonus clupeaformis. The sequence goes on from NC_059205.1 coordinate 41,080,286, forward strand.
GTCTTTTATACTGATAACAAGTTCAAACAGGTGCCATTAATACAGGTAACGAGTGGAGGACAGAGGAGCCTCTTAAAGAAGAAGTTACAGGTCTGTGAGAGCCAGAAATCTTGCTTGTTTGTAGGTGACCAAATACTTATTTTCCACCATAATTTGCTAATAAATTCATTAAAAATCCTACAATGTGATTTTCTGGAATTCTTTTTCTCAATTTGTCTGTCATAGTTGACGTGTACCTATGATGAAAATTACAGGCCTCTCTCATCTTTTTAAGTGGGAGAACTTGCACAATTGGTGGCTGACTAAATACTTTTTTCCCCCACTGTATTAAATGCCTGGCAGGGCAACAGATTCCCTACTTAGCCTCCCACTAGGTACCCTCATTAAAATGCTAATCAATTTATAACATTTTTGACATGCGTTTTTCTGGATTTTTTTGTTGTTATTCTGTCTTTCACTGTTCAAATAAACCTACCATTAAAATTATAGACTGATCATTTCTTTGTCAGTGGGCAAACGTACAAAATCAGCAGGGAATCAAATACTTTTTTCCCCTCACTGTATTATGTAATAACACATACGAATCTTCAACAACCCCCAGGAGGCTGCATTGTATGGCTAGGCCTACTTCAGACTCTCGATCAGTGGTTCCCTATATAGCTTACTACCTTTGACCAGGGCCCATAGGGGGAATAGGGTGTCATTTGGGACGCAGCCAGTGTATCATGACCATACACATTGTTGCTCTACTGACCTGATCTGCCATGTTGTATCCCGGGTCGTGCTTCTCAGTCTTCACATTGGCCACCTTCATCTCTGTCCCGGGCTCCATCTTGATGCCTTTCTCCTGCATGGTGTTGTCGTCCTTGTCCAGCAGGTAGCGCAGCAGCGCGTTGTCCTTCTTCTTGGGGCTGACGGGCTCCTGCTTGGTGGCCATCTCAGCCACGGTGGCGGCCATACTGTCTGGTCCTCCCTGGTCTTGCTGGCCCTGACCCAGCTCCTTCCCCGTGGCCTCGGCCGTCAGCTTGGCCAGCTCTACCGGGGACGTGCTGTTCTGGAGGAGTCTATGGAGGATCTTGTGTTTCTCCTTCAGCGAGGTGGAGTGGTTGTTGTGGCCCCCTGGTCCCGTCCCGGGATCCTTACAGTTGGGCTCCCCTCCCCCGGGGGCCCCGTGGGGCGAGCAGGGCTCCATGTGCTCTGACTTGTTGGTGAGCAGCTGCAGGAGCTTGGTGTGGCCCTTGCTGTTGAGGAGCCTGTTCTGGGCCTCGTTCAGCTCTCCTCCTGATCCTCCAAAATGCTCGGGGGTGTAATCTTTCAACTTCCTCTGCTCCACATTCTCCCTCTCCTCCCCGTCTGGCTGGGACTGCTCCCCGTATGCTCCAAACATCCCTATCTCTCTCTCAGATGTGGTGCTGCTGCGGTTGGCCAGCTGGCTGGAGTCGAGGTTACTACTGCTGCTAGCTCCACCACTACCAGGGGGACTCTGCATCTGCAGCGTGTTGCCTGGCTTCCTGTCAGGTGACCCTGTGGACTGCCCCTGCTGGGAGACCCCGTGGCATTCGCTAAGGGCCTGAAGTGCATTGAGGGAGCTGTTACCAGTGTAGCCACTGTGGTTGTTCCCCACCCCTGTGCTGCTACACACCCCTGGTGGAGAGTGCAAGCTGCCCGTCGGGGAGAAGGGTCCTGGGGGAGCAACGCGGGGGCAACCCGCCACACTGGGGCTCTGGCGGTGGCGTGGGGACAGCATGGTACCACCGCCACCTTGACCCCCCTGAGAGGTCACACTGGGGCTGTCCTGCGACGGGCTGTTCATCTCCATCTTGAGTGCATAGTTGCTGCTACCCCGATGAGTGGGGGAACGGTTCATAGCCCCCTGGCATCCATAACGTCCACCCTGCAGGCCACCCATGGTGGCCATGTTGGTATTGCTGCTGACCGTAGTGTCCTGGCCCTGGACCCCCAGCCCCGGGGACAGCCCACCCACACTGGGAGGGGTCAGTGAAGACATAGTGTTCATTGGCTGCTTCCCCATCCCCTGTCCCTGGGCAGACATGTCCGGGTTCATCCCACACATCGTCTGCTCCCTGGAAGAGGGCCAAACACAGACACACAGCTTTAGGGATGGAGATGGACATAATCATATAGGCTCAATCCCAAATGGCACCCTATTACCTATATAGTGAAGTGCACTACCTTTGATCAAAGCCCTATGGGCCCTAGTCAGAAGTAGTGCACTATAACGGGAATAGGGTGCCATTTGGAACGCATCCATACTAAAGGAAGCTGTTTTCAGTCATTCTGGCTAAACTATAGAAAAGCATAAAAAATGGCATTCACCAATGTAATGACAACAAGTCAACGTTTTCCCATTCACACAGTACTACTTCCATGACAGACACTGATAAAAGATAATGTTGGCGACTAACTAAAGTTCCCTCCTATGAGACACTGTCAGTGTACTCAGCAGAGCAAACTCAAACACCAGTCGGGTCTCCAGTCCACAGCTCTAATGCAGTATGCACCGAGCAAGCTTTAGCAGCTTCAGGCACAGTTAAAAACACAAAGGCGTCATTGTGCACGGCACTGAAGCAACATTATGTGTTTGAGAATTATACAAAGCGCCAAGTTTGCAGTTGATCCACTCATTCTCAACAACAGTCTTGTTATTGTTTCCTGTTCCTGTCAAGCTCTGCCCCGGGGCCGCCAGATAAACGGGTGAAACACTGGGGTTGCCTCCGAAACCCTATTTCCTTTATAGTGCACTACTTCATAGTGCACCCCATAGGGCTCTCGTCAAAAGTAGTGCACTATACAGGGAATAGGGTGCCATTTGCCATTAGCTGTGGCAAGGGATGAACTGAGCCTCCGTTGTGTGGCTGCACCCATAGAATTAGAATCAGTAGAACAGCCCAGGGTCCATGTCAATGGCTGCTGAGGCCCAAACATTGGGGTTTGAACTAGAGCAGGGGTCAACCTTTTCTTGCACAGGGACCCCCTCCCAGGCAACCCAGCGACCCCAATCATTAGCCTTTTTCTGTCTTGTCTTATCAGGTAAATGATAGTTGCAAGGAAAGGGTCATCAACATTTTTTTAATGATTTGGTAGATAGTTTCATTATTTTGACCTCCCTACATTATAATTGTAAACTCTAACATAGCCTATTAGCTAGAAAAATAACTCTAAACACATTTTCGCTAAGAGCAGCTGTTTAGCTGGTTAAACAAATGTTAGCAAAAATGTGTGTCCAAGTCAAGCAAGCTTACCAACAGCACTTGCCGCACTGGTAGCCTATTCGCGGGTGCTTTTTCAAAGACTATGTCATATACTCCAGTGAGTGTAATTGGCTCCAATGAGTGTAATTTGATCAACATTAGGAGTTGTGAAATAAAGCTGACATCATTAGAAAGAAGATATTCTCCTCTTTTCTACTGTAGATATGTAATAAAACATTTGTTTATTCTGTTGTTGCAAGCGATATTCCTAAAGACATTGAAATAAAAATAAAAACCTTTTCATTGTATTTTTTATATACATTTTCGCAGCCCGTGCAGTACCTGTGACCCCCAGTTGAATAATGCTGAACTAGAGAGAGGTGTTCAGGGGAGACGTACCTCTGGAGGATGTGGAGGGACATGTAGAGCTGAGGTTCGTTGGTGGCAGGGGAGCGCGCCAGCTTGCTCTTGGTGTGGGCAGACACAATGGTACCATCAGACAGGGAGAAGCGATACAGAGGGCTGAACGCATGGCCCTGTCTCAGGACTGGAGAGAGAGAGGGATGGAGAGAGAGAGATATATGACACATGCTTTCAAATTTGGGCATTAATCAACAGAAGGTCAAAGGCCTAGAGATCCCGTGAGACATTGTACCTTCTTGCTGATGCTTTTTGGCAAATGACATCTCCCCATCGTTCTGCAGGTGGAACATCTGGATGCACCTCCTGACCAGGTCCTCCCAGCCTGGCTTCATGGAGGCTCTCAGCAGACTGGTGTCCAGTGACGTGATCTTACCTACGATTACAATGCTAAGTTAGTTTCCCCAGCTTCAATCAATGAAACAACTTTATTTTATAACAACCTTTTTACATCAGCAGGTTGTCACAAAGTGCTTTACAATTACCCTGCCAAAACCCCAAACAGCACGCAAAGCAGAAGCACAATGCTTCATTGCATCGTCTAACGTCAGATTGCGTCACTCCTACACGAAGCTTGTCCCTGAACCCATCTTTCTTGTTGGACGGGGAACTCATTTCTAAGAATTCTAGATTTTGCTCATCCACCTAACACTAGTTCAGGTCGCAGTTGTAAATGAGAACTTGTTCTCGACTGGCTTACCTGGTTAAATAAAGGTTAAATAAAAAATAAAATAAAAAATAAAAAGTTCCTAATTCTGAAAATCACTCCGCTCTCGGTAGCTGGCAAACTAGCTACTACGGCAAACCATGCTCTAGCTAGCAGTCTAGTGCAAGCTTGTTTGAATGGCCATACAGTAGCTAGTTTGCCAGCTTGTTGATAAAGTTGTAAGGCACTAAAGTTATGGGACTGTTCTCAGAAATCAGCATGTATCTGACTCTGATAGCTGGAACTATGCCTCGCTACTTTGGAACATTTGGCCAATGCGATAACGTCGTAGGGAGCAGTCAGCTGTGCTGTAGAACTCCGTGCACTAATCACGACAGAACAGATATCATGAAAACTCATTTTTGCATTAGCTAGAACTTCACTACGCTAGCTAGCTACCTAGCTATGGGGAGTATTCAGCATTGAGTATGTGAATTGGCATTGTTAACATCCCTACCTTTCTTTTCATATGGATTGATTTGAGACTGATTCAGCCAGCAAGCAGACACGTTAGCTTGCCAATTTTCGTGCACATTTAGAATTTCATAAATACTGATTCTACCACCACAAAACACCTCAACTAGATTTGGATTTAGCTAGTGAAGACGTCCTCATGAAAAAAACACGTATATTAGTTACAGGTTTATAGTTTTTGGTAAGATTTACTCTGACTCTTGAGGATGAAAGGGGGTTCAGTGGACGATATCACCTTGGTAACATTTTCAAATGTTAGGACAGCATATTGTAGACTGACGTCTTTTTAGCTATCCCATCAGTGTTGGCGAGTTATCAGACAGACGGCCGTCACGCTATCTGACGTGAGACAATGGCTTCATTGTGCATAGGCTATTCAACTGGTGTCAGAATTGTGATCCAAACAAACATTGAATGCGAATGATGAAACTCTTTTTGAGACTCAACCCACAACAGAGGTGATAAGACTAATTTAGAACAGATTAATTCAGTACAGTAGTAATAGTAGTACAGTATTAGTACAGTAGTTGTCCCCTACCTTGGAGATCCTGCCTGGTGGTAAAACTCTCGTATGTTGGGAGCATGGGCCTCTCTTTGACTGGAACCCTTCGTGCTACACAGATCAGGCAAGACTGGAAATCTAGACGACAAGGAGAAAAAAAACAGAAACATATTAAAAGCTTTACCTAGAAGTAGCCCAAGTTCATGAACATGACCTCCAACTTATCCTCTTGGTTGGAGGCGGTAGGTGATACAACATGGCGATGTTCAATTCACACCCTGCCTCAACTCTCCTGGTTACTGTCCTTACTCCCGATCAACATGTTCTCATTAGCAACGCGTCTCCGTTGAATTTGCAGCTCTGGTGCGGTTTCAATGTCAAAATACATTTTTTGCAGAATATCTTGGAAGCAGCGGCGGACGGCTGGCGGTACTAAAATTAGACATAAATATTTCCCTGGGAGCTCCGGGGGAAAGAAGGAAGTGGCAGACACTAATTAGACATCCCATGGTCCTCTCTGAGGATGTATCTGACGGATGACAGGAATCTAAAAGGAGGACAGGACACTGGAGAGACAGAGATGAACGGAGGAGAGGAGAAGACATCCGACCACACAGAATCATACAAAGCCGTATTTACTAGGAACAAACGGAAACAAACAGGCTGAAACGGGGAGGGATTACCTGCACATGTCCAATATGAACTCTTGTTTTGCACTAATGAATGTGACCCAGATCTGTGAGTTCTGTCCAAACCAAAGCTTCAGCACTCCAATATGGCTGACCACAAAGTTTATTCTTGTGATAATCATACACATGACTAATAATAGCTTCCAACATTGGAAAACCTTACATTCCTAAAATGATTAGTTTTAGAGTGTAGTGCTATTGAAGTGCACATGTAACATCTGTGACAAACGTATTAATGTTCCATGTTGGAAGATTTAGTGAAATTTACTCAGACAGAAGACCTCTTTCCAAGAGTTCAGCATTAACCCCTTATGGGAAGACAGGGCAGTGGATAACTGATCATAATGGTACTTCATGATGACGGTAAACATCCTGTTTCTTTTATTCACCTCTTTTATTGCCTTTTGTTTGTTTTGTATCTCTTTCATTTAATTGTTTGACTGTAAAGTGTGTTTTCAACTGAAGTTCGATTTGATGGTAAACAAACATTTATGTACCTTCTCCCTCCTCTTTGATGGACTTTGGCTCAGACACGGCGAAACACTGCATGGTCTCGTACTTCTGCTGCACCTCCTGGTCCTGGGGCTCCTGCTCACCCCCCTCCCAGGGCCCGTGGGGGTTGACCAGCATGCGGCAGTTAAACGTGTGGCTATTCCTGTTGGGATTCTCACTGGACCGCGGTGCTCTACAGTTCACTAGGGGACACACACAGGGGGTCAAAGGTCAAAACAATCAACTTACTATCCCCATTGGCACCGAATATCAAATCATCATTTCAAAGCCCCTTTCTATCCAGTCCTTGGAGAGTTCCTGTCTCAGTCCTGATTGACTCATTCACTGGCGATTTAACATCTCCTTAAAGAAGGTATGACAGCAATCCATGCTTCTGTTTTGTTTACCTGGTCACTGTTTCAAATGCTATCTTTTTAGCATGTGTGACACAAATCCAATTCAAGTCAATGGTACCTATATTAGCATTTTCGCACTTCATGTTCAACTCATTGAAGTTACTTATAGATGATTTGGACATGAATCGCAAAAGTTTATAGATTTGATAGATGGTCACAGTGAGTGTGAGGGGGTAAATCTCAACTCACCCAGGGACTTGGGCAGCAGTGATGGATTGATAGAGGAATGAGAGAAAGAGAGGTGTAGTGTAACTCACCCAGGCTCTTGGGCAGCAGGTTCTTGATGAACTCCGCGTGGTCTCCTACGTGCAGGACGCTGTAGACGCTGGTGTTCATCAGCTCCTCCTGGTTATACTGCAGGTACTGGGTCACATTCTCCGACACAAACACAATGTTCCCCTCCGTGTTCACCACAAAGAAGAACCCGTCCAGGGCCTGACGAGGAAGGCAACGGGAGAAGAAGAGGTTTATTAGAAGAAGAAGAATACTTAACTGATCCATACAAGACAGAAATTTGTTTAAATTTACCCAACCCTTCCGATATACACACATACACAAAAACACCCATTAGGTGGAGAGGGAGTAGAGGAAGAGGGTTATTAGTGAGTTATTGACAAAAAATGTAGACTGGAGTATAGAAAATGGGAGAAATATCAGCTACCTTTGGTATATTCAGGGTTGTTATCTACTGCGTCCCAAATTATATTATATTCCCTATACAGTGAGGGAACAAAAGTATTTGATCCCCTGCTGATTTTGTACGTTTGCCCACTGACAAAGAAATTATCAGTATATAATTTTAATGGTAGGTTTATTTGAACAGTGAGAGACAGAATAACAACAAAAAAATCCAGAAAAACGCATGTCAAAAATGTTATAAATTGATTTGCATTTTAATTAGGGAAATAAGTATTTGACCCCCTCTCAATCAGAAAGATTTCTGGCTCCCAGGTGTCTTTTATACAGGTAACGAGCTGAGATTAGGAGCACACTCTTAAAGGAGGTGCTCCTAATCTCAGTTTGTTACCTGTTTAAAAGACACCTGTCCACAGAAGCAATCAATCAATCAGATTCCAAACTCTCCACCATGGCCAAGACCAAAGAGCTCTCCAAGGATGTCAGGGACAAGATTGTAGACCTACACAAGGCTGGAATGGGCTACAAGACCATCGCCAAGCAGCTTGTTGAGAAGGTGACAACAGTTGGTGCGATTATTCGCAAATGGAAGAAACACAAAATAACAGTCAATCTCCCTCGGCCAGGGGCTCCATGCAAGATCTCACCTCGTGGAGTTGCAATGATCATGAGAACGGTGAGGAATCAGCCCAGAACTACACGGGAGGATCTTGTCAATGATCTCAAGGCAGCTGGGACCATAGTCACCAAGAAAACAATTGGTAACACACTACGCCGTGAAGGACTGAAATCCTGCAGCGCCCGCAAGGTCCCCCTGCTCAAGAAAGCATATATACAGGCCTGTCTGTAGTTTGCCAATGAACATCTGAATGATTCAGAGGAGAACTGGGTGAAAGTGTTGTGGTCAGATGAGACCAAAATGGAGCTCTTTGGCATCAACTCAACTCGCCGTGTTTGGAGGAGGAGGAATGCTGCCTATGACCCCAAGAACACCATCCCCACCGTCAAACATGGAGGTGGAAACATTATGCTTTGGGGGTGTTATTCTGCTAAGGGGACAGGACAACTTCACCGCATCAAAGGGACGATGGACGGGGCCATGTACCGTCAAATCTTGGGTGAGAACCTCCTTCCCTCAGCCAGGGCATTGAAAATGGGTCGTGGATGGGTATTCCAGCATGACAATGACCCAAAACACACGGCCTAGGCAACAAATGAGTGGCTCAAGAAGAAGCACATTAAGGTCCTGGAGTGGCCTAGCCAGTCTCCCATAGAAAATCTGTGGAGGGAGCTGAAGGTTCGAGTTGCTAAACGTCAGCCTCGAAAACGTAATGACTTGGAGAAGATCTGCAGAGAGGAGTGGGACAAAATCCCTCCTGAGATGTGTGCAAACCTGGTGGCCAACTACAAGAAACGTCTGACCTCTGTGATTGCCAACAAGGGTTTTGCCACCAAGTACTAAGTCATGTTTTGCAGTGGGGTCAAATACTTATTTTCCTCATTAAAATGCAAATCAATTCATAACATTTTTTACATGCGTTTTTCTGGATTTTTTTGTTGTTATTCTGTCTCTCACTGTTCAAATAAACCTACCATTAAAATTATAGACTGATCATGTCTTTGTCAGTGAGCAAACGTACAAAATCAGCAGGGGATCAAATACTTTTTTCCCCTCACTGTATAGTGCACTTCCATTGACCAGAGTCCTATGGGACCTGACAGTAGTGCATAGGGAATAGGGTACCATTTGGGATGAAGCCAGTGTGTTCATCCAGGGCCTGGGTTCCAATGGGCCAAGAGGTGAGTCAAGTGATATTACTGAGCCATTAGCCAAAAAGTGTTTTTACAGAGCCATTACAGTGAGGATAGAAAATTGACAAAATAGGGAGCCATCATAGTCCATCTATTGAAGCAAATAAACCATTTACAAACCCCTTATTTCTACTATTCAGCCATTATGAAGAAAAGGGCATAAGAAGTTAAGTTCCACACAAAATGATAGTCAATTATGGCTGAGCAGCACAACACTAACATACCAAGCCAGATTCAGAGCTCCGAGATCCAAACTTTAGCAGGGAATGATCATCGGACATTAAATGGGCGGGCTAACAGCATGTGAATAGTGGGTCTTTGTTCCAAATAGCACCCTATTTCCTTTATAGTGCACTACTTTTTACCAGGGCCCATAGGCTTCTGGTCCAAAGTAGTGCATGATATAGGGAATAGGATGCCATTTGGGATGCATCGTGGATCTTATCATTAAAACATGACGGTGCTCCGTAGCATTAAGAGACAGTCAAGTTGCAATATAACCATACAGTATAACCATGTATTACTGCACAGCGAACCGACTTAACCAAGAGCATTGTGTAGCATCATCCTCAGTGAACTAAATAGCTTGGAGAAAAGGAAGTCTCAGCCAGAGAGAGAGAGAGAGAGAGAGAGAGAGAGAAGTGTGTTTGTGTGTGTGTGTTAGGACAGGAGTGTGTGTACAAAACCGCTAGGCCATTAAACTCATTCCCTGAGCCTAAAACAGTACAGCCTCGTGTGTACAATCTCATTCTGGCCTGGCAACAATTCACTGTCATATTAGTGTGTTTGGGTTGTACACAATGTAACTAAACTACAATTACAAATGGGTCAAACTAGGGTAACAAACTATGCTTGAAACACTAACACGATTAAAAGAGGAACACTCTTCCTCTATCAACTTGCTTCAGCCATGGTGATACTGCACCTATTCTGTGTGCCATAGAACAAACAGTTGGAACTCTTCATAGACAGAGAAACTGGGTTTTTTTCGGGTAAAACGCCTGTTCTCTTGGCACCTACAGAGAGGTTTCTCAGAGTTTGCTTTATGGCCCATGGTTGGTTACAGTCAGGACTGATGAGTAATCCTCTCCTCCACCACGTCAGCAGCCCGGCTGTGAATTGTCCCTGCTCCCAGCCTGCACCACTTCAAACTGCGCGGACAACCGGCCGCAGTGGTTATATTTAGAGTCTACTGTGTCTGAATGCCATGATGTAGGTCGTTTCAAATGGCACCCTTTTCACTATGTGGGGAATAGGGTGCCATTTGGGACGCAGCCGCTGTCTGAATGCAGTGACGTAGGGGCCAGAGGGAGTATAAATACCCACTGACACAACAGATTAGACAGAACTGGAGAATAACACTGGCAGCCACTCACTGATGGCCACTTTCCCTGCATATAGATAGAGGGACCCCTCTGTCTGTTGTCACACGAGGACCAGGCTCGTGCATTGGTGAACAACTTGTCCTGACAAAGACCCAGTTTGGGGTCGAAACTTTGTCCAATTACACATTTTGGGAGCATTATACCAGTGTGCGGATTTACATTTTGTTCTATTGTGCATTAATAAACTTGCAGGGGCGTTAGCTACAACCCTATGCAGCGGGAGTTATATACCCCTATATATTTTAAATGTGTCGATTTCACAAATCCTGGTAATCATGTGACTTGTGTGTGTGTTCAAGGTAAAAGGGATCACATGATCCAAAGTGAGTCAGTGTTGTGAATAGTGTGCGTTGCTCCCACCCACCTCGAGCATCATTGGTCCAAGAGCATCTTTGTCAATAACGCTTTGGCCTGTTGATGAGACGTGTGCTTTCTGTACCTCCTCTGCATTGGCAGTTGTTGTTTTCTCTGCTGGGTTGGAGAGAGGGGAGGGAGAGAGTGAGTGAGTGAGTGAGTGAGAAAGAGGGGGGAGGGGGAGGAGGAGAGGGAGTAGGTGAGGGAGGGGGAGAGAGAGAGAGTGTTTGTTAGACATGTTTCACAACTTAACATGTAATCATGTCAGCCCCAGCACAGCCATTGCAATGGGAGTGTTGTGTTGAAAGAAAACTTGACTACTTAAATATACCATAGTCTAAACAAAAATCCTGAGATGGGAGGATCAAAAGACAATGTGACTAATTTGTCATTCAAACTGACAGAATCCTGTCAACACCAAAACATTAATTTTGAAAATAATAAGGGCAATTAAATGTAGTGGTTTGTGTGGGTGCTGATTCATTTCTAGGATGCACTAATTTGACCAGCCCTGAGAATGACTACAACAGGTGTTAATTTTAATTTTGTCTGGGCACACTGATTATCATTATCATTTAGCAACATAATTTCCCACAGTCTATACCTAGCCAAGTGAAAACAGTAAACCACCATACTGTTGATGTACTTGGGAATAATGTGTGTGTTGACTTAAATACCAGTGTGCATCATTGAGTGATTGGATATTGTGTTAATGCCTCTCTAGGCCCGTCCCTTCCAGTCATCCTCCCCGCTGGAGCTCCTCTCTCTTTCTCTCTCTCCTACTGTGGTCGCATTGGTTGGTGCCACTACAGAGTCAAGCTCTCCGCTCTCTGTCCTGCCTGCCTCATTAGGGTACATAGCTGACATTCCTGTCCCTGTACAACAACTAACACTGGGCCTGTACACCAACTACCACTGACAACTACACTAACTGTAGCAAGAATATAAGAATCATTGATTAATTCTCAGCTAAAATTTTTTTTTACTACGAATTCTAAATGTACATCAGTCAGTCTGGTTTCAGACCATCTCTGATGCTTCCATGGTTTAAAATGTGGTTAATTCAATTGCATGGATACAAGGAAACATTGTGCTGCCCTCTTCATTGGCCTGTCTAAGGCATTCGATACTGTTGATCACTCATTGCTTATTCAGAGGCTTTCATCAATTGGTCTGAACCAGGCTGTGTGTAGCTGGTTTAAAAATAAAATCAGGTTTTCTGGACATAACAAAAGGTGTCCCACAGGGATCAATTCTTGGTCCATTTCTGTTCACCATTTAAATTAACACTATTGGTTTATCTGTAACAAAAAACATTTAACCTGCACTTGTATGCCATTGACGCTGTTGTGTATGCTTTTGCCCCCACGATCGACCAGGTTCTTTGAGCTAAAGGCTGCATTCATTGCTTTACAGAAAGTCTTTGTTGAACTGAAATTGGTGCTGAATGCAGATAAAACCAAGTGTATGTTGTTTTCCAGAACACTTAAAAATGTATCTGATGATTTAGGCATTTGTACTTTGGATGGTGCCCACATTGATCGTGTCCCCGCTTATAAATATCTGGGCATCTGGATAGATGAAAAGCTATCTTTTAAAAAGCATATTGAAGAGTTAGTTAAGTTGTGAATAAAAATGGGCTTCTTCTATAGAAATAGGTCATGCCTCTTGTTAAATAGCAGAAAGCTCATGATTCAGTCAATGTTCCAACCGGTTCTAGACTATGGCGATATCTATACAAATGCAGCTGCCAATACATTAAAGCCGATAGATGCAGTCTATCATAGCGCTCTACGCTTTATTAAAGTGGAACTGACAGTGTTAACTACTTTGCAGATATGAAAGTAAAAAATATCAAATTCCCAGTTTATGCTACAAAACTAACTTTATAAGAGGTTTTAAAAATAGGTTATATTTGACAAAAAATTCCATGATGTACACTAAGGCATTGTTGGCAGAACAGATGGATGCAGTTCAATGCATGATTAATATAATTCACCAATACATTTCTTGGTAGTCCAAAAAATATTGCTATCAGGTTGCAAATATGAGCCCCGTGGAGCTCAGTTGGTAGAGCATGGCGCTTGCAACGCCAGGGTTGTGGGTTCGATTCCCACGGGGGGCCAGTATGATTTTTTTTATAAATAATGTATGCACTCACTAACTAAGTCGCTCTGGATAAGAGTGTCTGCTAAATGACAACAAAATAAATTAATAAATAAAAGGATAAACAATTAAAAATATATATATATTCACAGCTGCCCTGGTACATGTTTTGCTGCCTCCACCCAGTCGGGAAGCACTGTCAGTTTCAATGACTAAATATTTTGGACAAAACGGACTAACGGACTAAAGCCGGGATTGTCAATACAATCAAACTAGCAAGGGCAATAATCACAAGTCAGTCATAACGTGGCTAATAGGCTAGCGTATCTATTTATGTAGGTATATTTATCTAGCAAGCTAAAAACCCGGAGCCTAACGTTAGCTAGCTAGCTGCTGGGAGGACCGACCTTTCCCCTCATATCGTTTTTCCGTGGCTACAGCTAGAGATGCAGGTATCACTTGGTTAGCTAGGAAAAAATATGAATCGCTTTGCTAGCTAGCTATTCTAAACTTGAACGACTGTTCTCCAGTTAGCATATCTCTTGCATTTGTAAATTCACTCTGGCTATCTACTCCGATTTCAGAGCACTCAGAGTGTGCCAGAGCGCAAAATAACTGATGAATTTAGGAACGCACAACACCCACTGAATATGACCAGTGTCAGTAAACATCAGCAAAAAAAGTAATTGCCAGCAGCACAGTTAGTCACTTACGCTCTAGATAACATGTAGATACAGCCTAACCAGCTCTGCTAGGGTGAGTAAAATGGTCAGAGTGAGGTGTTCTCTCATTTGTGTCTGGAAGTAGCTAGCAAGCTTGCCAACTTTAGACAGTTAGCTTGGGTGCTTGACTGCCGCTGTGAGGAACGCTCGGATCAACCCTACTCCCAGCCAGAGCGTCCAGTGTCAATAGTGCAGTGTGCGCTCGGCAAGCGAAATGCTTTGAATTTACGAACGACCAGAGAGCACTCTGACACACTGGAGGCAATACACAAACGCACCCTTAGGTTGTCAATAAAATATATTTGGCATCGATCAAATGGGCGGGCAGGCAAGTTCCCATTCAGTTGTCAAAACGTGGGCGAGCAGGCTACTATTCCCCATCGTTTATCAGTGCAATATTGAAAGCCAACTAGCTGGAAAAATTTGACATAATTTACACACAATACCCCATATTGACAAGGTGAAAACATGTTTTTAGACAAATTTGCTAGTGTATTGAAAATAAAATACAGAAATATCTAATTTACATAAGTATTCACACCCGAGTCAATACATGTTAGAATCACCTTTGGCAGCGATTACAGCTGTGAGTCTTTCTGGGTAAGTCTCTAAGAGCTTTTCACACTTGGATTGTACAATATTTGCACATTATTCTTTTTTAAATGATTCAAGCGCTGTCAAGTTGGTTGTTGATCATTGCTAGACAGTCATTTTCAAGTCTTGCCATAGACTTTCAAGCAGATTTAAGTCAAAACTGTAACTAGGCCACTCCGGAACATTCAATGTCGTCTTGGTAAAAAACTCCAGTGTATATTTGGCCTTGTGTTTTCGGTTATTGTCCTGCTGAAAGGGGGATGTCTCCCAGTGTCTGTTGGAAAGCAGACTGAACCAGGTTTTCCTTTAGGATTTTGTCTGTGCTTAGTTTTATTCAGTTTCTTTTTATCCTAAAAACTCCCTAGTTGTCACGGTTCAGACAGACGACAAGAGGACCACAATTGCGTCACACCAGAAAGTTTATTTAAACTTAAGGGGAAAGAGATGTAGGGAGTGAGTGAAGGCTCCAGGGGTTATCCCGTCCGATGTGCTGGGTCTGTGCCTCCCCCCAGTGGCAGCGATGCGTCCGATGACGCCGGTGGTTGGTGGTCCAGAAGTCCTGGGGGGGGGGAGGAAACACAGACACAACGGGGGCGGAATGAAACCAGGCAGCAGTACAGTTCAAGGGAAATCCAAAAAACGTAGTAGCAAGACAGAAGGCTGGTCAGAGTTACCGGGATTGAAGAGTAGTCAGGAGTCGTAATGGCAGAAGCAGGTCTGGATCTCCTGAGGCAGAAGAGTATCCAAAAACCAGGCAGGTCCGGGGTCACAAAACCAGGGTGAGCCAGAAGCGCGAGCAAACAGGTTCCGGGTGTGAGCTTTGCAGACGATCTGACACCGGAGAGCTGAAAGACAGGGCTATAAATACTGGGAGAGGTTAGTGGGTAATGCAGCGCAGCTGGCAGAGTAATTAGAGCCGAGCAGAGCAGGGACAGGTGGAGCTAGTTAGGCTGAGTAGAGAGAGAGTGGTGAGCAGAGTGGAAACAACTTAAGGTGGTAACCCAGTGGAGTGAGAGGGCTCATGACAGAACCCCCCAAGGGACGGCCCCAGAAGTCCCAAGAGCAACACCACGCCGGGCGGGAGGAGGGGAGCCGGAGGAGGGCTAGAACTCCTCCGAACGGTCCGAGCGAACGTCCTCATCCTCGGAGGAAGCCGGAGGGCCGTGGTCGGGAGATGGGACAGGTCCCGAGACAGGATCAGGCACAGGACAGGAAGCCGAGCGGGCAGGACGGTTAGAGACCCCTCTGGGGCGGCCCCTACGGATTGCAGGTTGATCAGGATGCCGTTGGTGGAAAGCGGTGATGAGAGTCCTATCCACAATCCGACTAGCTGGCACCCAGGTCCTTTCCTCAGGTCCATAGCCCTCCCAGTCAATGAGGTACTGGAGACCCCTACCCCTCCGTCTGGACCGAAGCAGGCGGCGGACGGTGTAAACCAGACCACCATCGACGAGCCGTGGAGGAGGAGGACAAGGCGCAGCAGGGACCAGCGGACTCCTGGGCACAGGCAGGGGCTGCAGCAATCCGGCTGGGGGCTGGCAGGACGACTTGTGTTGGTTGCAGATGGGGCAGGCTTGGACGAATTCCCGTACATCCTTCCTCAGAGAGGGCCACCAGAACCTCTGGGCGAGCAGGTTGTAAGTGCGGGTGGAGCCAGGGTGACAAGCTAGGCGGGAGTCATGTCCCCACTGAACGACCTGGGACCTCAGGTCTTCGGGGACAAAAAGGCGGTCAGCTGGGCAAGTGCTGGGACCTGGCTGGTTACGGAGAGCCTCCAGCACCTGTTCCTCAACAGCCCAGGTCAGAGCTGCAACGATGCAGGGACTTGGCAGAATCGACACAGGGTCCTTGGAGGGGTCAGGAGCGGAGTTAGTAGGTACTGGCCGAGGGGGTAGTGCGGCGGCAAGCAGGCAGGTTCGGTGGCAGTCCTCTCCCCACTCCCTGATCACCCCGGTCACCCAGTCGAGCTGAGGGTTGTGCCGGCGGAGCCATGGGTAACCCAGGATGAGGGGTTGGCCTGGAGAGGGGAGCAGGTGAAACTGGATAGTTTCTTGATGGTTTCCGGACAGACCCATCGAGACCGGGGCCGTGACATGAGTGACCGATCCGAGTAAGTGTCCGTCCAGTGCCCGGGCAGGAATAGGAGGTGTCAAACGGAGGTTCTCCAGTCCCAGTTGGCGTGCCAGCTTGATGTCCATTATGTTGGCTTCGGCGCCAGAATCCACCAGAGCAGCCAGGGTGTGAGTTGAGTCAGGGAGGCGGAGGTGAACTTGCAGCAGGGGTTTGCGGTCGGAGGACTGGATGGTCATTGAACTCAGCCGGACTCCCCCTATGCCCGGTGAGCTTCGGCCCTTTAAAGGGCAGGTTACCACACGATGTCCATCACCTCCACAATAGAGGCAGAGGTTTGAGGTGAAGCGTCGCTGGCGCTCTGCAGGAGTGAGAGAGGCTCGCCCAATCTCCATAGGCTCAGACTGATCAAGCTGAACTGGGTGAGTGGCAGTAGATGACAGGAGCCCAGTCGGATCTCTCCGAATGCCGGTAGTAGGTGGACCTTGGCGCCCCCCTCTCACGACGACGGGTCTGTATCCCTCTGTCGATCCTGACAGTCAGTGCGATGGCTTCATCAAGAGTGGAAGGCAGTTCATGGGAGACCAACTCGTCCTTGATATAGTCAGCCAAACTATGGAAGAACGCGTCCACCAACGATGGTGTGTTCCAAGAACTTCGTCTAGCCAGGGTTCGGAAGTCGATGGAATGGTCTGCGACTGTACGTCTGCCTTGTCGAATACTGAACAGTTCACGAGACGCCTCTGCGGTTGGTGAATCCAGGTCAAACACCTTCAGCATCTCCTCGGCAAACCGGTCGAAGGTTGCACATGCGGGGGTTTGACGTTCGAACTCTGCTGTTCCCCAGAGTCGAGCTCGGCCCGTCAGGTGAGTGATGGCATACCCAACCTTAGCCCCCTCCGTGGCGAAGGTCCTTGGCTGCAAGGAGAACTGAAGTCGGCAGCTAGTCAGGAATGGCCGGACCTGGGTAGAATCGCCGTTGAACCGCTCGGGGTTTCCAATCTTGGGTTCCGAGCAGCGGCTGCAATGACCGGGGCAGGTAACTCGGGGGCAGGGCTGGTGGGCAGACTGGCTGGGGTCAGGTTGGTGAGGAGTTGAATGATCATGGCGAGTTGTTGTTGCTGCAGCTGGGACTGCTGCTGGTGCTGCTGGAACTGCTGATGCTGTTGGTAGCCGGCCTGAAGCAGAGAGGTGATGTCGCCGCTCATGCGGCCTAGCTCTCTCTCAGTGTGTTCCAGGCGTAGCATGGCGGTGGGTTGCTCAGGTTCTTCGGTTTCCATGTCGGGGGAAGTGTGCGCTGAGTCCATAATGGTCAGATCGTACTGTCACGGTTCAGACAGACGACAAGAGGACCACAATTGCGTCACACCAGAAAGTTTATTTAAACTTAAGGGGAAAGAGATGTAGGGAGTGAGTGAAGGCTCCAGGGGTTATCCCGTCCGATGTGCTGGGTCTGTGCCTCCCCCCAGTGGCAGCGATGCGTCCGATGACGCCGGTGGTTGGTGGTCCAGAAGTCCTGGGGGGGGAGGAAACACAGACACAACGGGGCGGAATGAAACCAGGCAGCAGTACAGTTCAAGGGAAATCCAAAAAACGTAGTAGCAAGACAGAAGGCTGGTCAGAGTTACCGGGATTGAAGAGTAGTCAGGAGTCGTAATGGCAGAAGCAGGTCTGGATCTCCTGAGGCAGAAGAGTATCCAAAAACCAGGCAGGTCCGGGGGTCACAAAACCAGGGTGAGCCAGAAGCGCGAGCAAACAGGTTCCGGGTGTGAGCTTTGCAGACGATCTGACACCGGAGAGCTGAAAGACAGGGCTATAAATACTGGGAGAGGTTAGTGGGTAATGCAGCGCAGCTGGCAGAGTAATTAGAGCCGAGCAGAGCAGGGACAGGTGGAGCTAGTTAGGCTGAGTAGAGAGAGAGTGGTGAGCAGAGTGGAAACAACTTAAGGTGGTAACCCAGTGGAGTGAGAGGGCTCATGACACTAGTCCTTGCCAATGACAAGCATACTGATGCAGCCACCACCATGCTTGAAAATATAAAGAGTGGTACTCAGTGATGTGTTGTGTTGGATTTGCCCCAAACATAATGCTTTCTATTCAGGACATTTCTATTCAGGAAATTCATTTCTTTGCCACATTTTTTGCAGTTTTACTTTTGTGCCTTAATGCAAAAAGGATGCAGTTTTAAAAATATTTTTTATAATGTACAGGCTTCCTTCTTTTCACTCGGTCATTTAAGTTTGCAGTTACTCCACAATACTATGTTGTTGATCCATCCTCAGGTTTCTCCTATCACAGCCATTAAACTCTAACTGGTTTAAAGTCACCATTGGCCTTACCGTGAAATCCCTGAGCAGTTTCCTTCCTCTCCGGCAACTGAGTTAGGAAGGATGCCTGTATCTTTGTAGTGACTGGGTGTATTGATACACCAACCAAAGTGTAATTAGTAACTTCACTTTATCCATAGGTGCCCTTCTTTGCGAGGCATTGGAAAACTTCCCTGTGTTTGAAATTCACTGCTCGACTCAGGGACCTTACACCAAATGATATGTGTGGGGTACTGAGAGGAAGTAGTCATAAAAAAGATAATCACATTAAACACTTATTTCAGCAAATAATAAAGCACATTTTTACTCCTGAACTTATTGCCATAACAAAGGGGTTTAATACTTATTGACTCAAGACCTTTTAGCTTTTCATTTTTAATTAGTAAAAATGTTTACAAACATAATACCACTTTGACATTATGGGGTATTGTGTGCCATCTCAATTTAATCAATTTTAAATTCAGGCTGTAACACAACAAAATGTGGAAAAAGTCAAAGGGTTGAATACTTTCTGAAGGCACTGTCAATCCCAATATCTTTTGCAATCAATCCTTCTAGTGTATAATAGTGTTTGACAGAATCAAGAGATTGTATATTGTGTTGCATCTGTCCCATTCACTGTTGGTGGTACTCATAAAAAATAATGATAACTTCATAATTAGCAGAGAGTCCACTTGTAGAGTATATTGTTCCAAAAAATGTCTTAAAATGAACAAAATCAAAAAGGGTAGTTGAGATAAAATATTTTTTCTGTTGAATAAATTAATGTGAAATCTTTTATTTCAGAATCAAGACACACTCCCTATTTTAGAGCACACTATAAGGAGTATAATGACACCAGTACGTCTATATCATGTACATATCACAGATCATAGGGTCTTACAGGAGGCATGTCTAGGCCTAAAAAAAAGTCATAAAATGGCCTTGTTTGTGATACAAATGTAAAAAGCATTTCAAACATCCTTCATCACGATTAAGTTTCTATGTGAGAATTGCCAGAACAATCCGAGATAACAAAAATATTTTAAGTTGAAGTGGAATCGCCCATCTATGGCTCTGACTGTATAATACAGAAAGGCCGACTCTCACACTAACATCTCACCTAAAGCTGGAACAGCAGGATGCTTTTTCACATCAGTACAGTAGGAACCGTCAGAGCCCTGCCTCTATCTCTGCCACAGGCGCTCACGCCAATCAGACTAGTTTCCTCTGAGTCTTACAACACATTGCTCATCATTATAAAATCCAGTCAGTGAACAACAAACAGCCTGCTTTTCATGATCATCCTCATTAAGAAGAGTGTCTCATCTGATCTGCCGCTGTGTGTGCGTCTCTGATCAGCTGTTGTCTGCCCTTCCAGGCAGCAGCCTCAGCCTGTATTTCTACGCAGGCTGACAAACAGGCTTCCTGCCCCTTTAACACATTACATCTCTCCCCCAGACGCTGTCCAAGCACAGACACACACAACAACGCAGCTTGCAGCTGACTGAAATACACGCACACAGTCCTGCTCGCTCACACGAAACGTACAGTAAGTGTGGTATTTTGGAGAACGTAAGTGATTTTGTGACAGAGGAATGTGTGTTCTTACAATAAAGGGCAATTCACTCAATATTAGAAAAGAAAGAGTCAACTAAAATCAAATAAAGCCTTACCCTGTTCTTTTATTTGACGAATCTGCTTCACAGTTTCTTTCAAGATTGCACATTTGTCAGGCTTGACATTGAAGTTGTCAATGTTGTTGATGTTTGCAAAGATCAACTCAGCAAGTTCTTCAATGTATTTGTTTTCATGCTCCCGGTGTGGTTTTTCCGTGCTCCGCTTGGGGCTGTGGAGACAGAGACAGAGGTAAGAAAACCGACAACCCAGGGCACGTGAACAACACTGATTAGGAAAAACACTTTCACAGCAATACGTCTGGTGTCTGTTTATCAAAACTTAAGCAAGCAATATAGATAGCCTATACAGGTAATTAAGATGAATACACGGCAAGAAAAAAAAGAAAAAAACATGTCATTTTTTCATTGCATGACCAGTGTATGAACTGACAACTGTTAACCTGATCACTGTGCCTGCGTCCCAAACGGCAGCCTATTCTCTACAAAGTGCACTACCTTTGATAACATTCTGGTCAAAACTAGTGCACTAAATAGGGAAAAGGGTGCCATTTTGAACGCAGGGCATGCTCTCTGTATGACCGCATGACCAGTGTATAACCTGACTGCTGAATGACCTTCTAGAGCTTTGCATCGGAGAGGGATCTGTAACTATGGATGTGTTGAGGTGTGTGTGTATATGTATGTATGTGTGTGAGTGACTGTGTGTGCGCACATTGGAGAGAGATCTGTAACTGTAAGAGCCCTAATCAAATGTAGTGCACTAGAGGGAATAGGCTGCCATTTGGGACGCATACTATGGTTGTGTGCGTTTGACAGCTGATCTTACCTGGGCCCCAGGAGGTCCGGGCCACATTCTTTCCGCTTCAGAGACTCTCCCCTGGCAGCAGGGTCGGGGGTGTTGTCCCCCGCACTACTCATCTTCAGCAAATATCAACAACTACAGAAAGAGAGAGGAGAAGACACCATTAAGGCTCAAGCCTGACGAAGACCTTCAGGTCGAAACTTTGCAATAAACCGCTGGAGCAGTCATCAGTATACGGGTATCTACCTATATTTTATCCGTTTATTTTTTCTACCCTAGCACCTGCAAGTTATTGGATGTCTGTACAAAACGTTTGAAACAAGACACCATTTAGGACAACGAGAGACCCAGAAACTAGCTACATCATGCCTTAAAATTGTACTGCAGATGTAATTGTGGATCATCATTGTACTAACAATAAAATCAAGAGAGAGTCTGTTGACGTGAGGTGTTAGATTGAGGGGCACAGCAGCTAGTGAACCAATGAGAGACTGAGATGGGTGTTAAACATGACTCTCACAGTCAGCCACAGATCTACTACACGTCATCCCACAATCAGCCATGTTGTATGGGAAGGCTAATTGTAAGAGGTGTCAATGTTTACCTCAACATAAGGCAATTTGTGTGGCTGTTACAGCATGGGCTTCTGTTTAACACGTCTCTCATCAAATCCAGGCTGAAGGAGGAAGACTGAGTGTATGGCCACCTTGTGTTTCTGCTCTGTTTGCTGCCGAGGTACCCCAGCTTTTTTTTGTCCAAGACCCTTCACCGGTCAATGCTCTTTGTTTGTTAATTACAGAAGTAATGGTGCATTTCCATACAGGATTTACCCCGGTGTTTTACCCCAAATGCTCAGACTTTTCTGTTTCCATCTACGCGGACTGGCACCCGTGTCTCACTTGGGGCCGAAGCCAGGCCACTGTTTTTTTTCACCTTGCATTTGCATAACAATGGCTAACTGTGAACTTTAACACCTTCTCACAAAACAACTGTTTTGATTTTGCAGAGGTTGTTGATTCTGCTCTTCACAAGTCCTCACTGTCAGCTTTAGCTATGGAAACACAATTTCCCTAGTATAACATAAGGGTGTATACACTGGTGTAACACTGGTGTTACAGTCGAAAAGCAGCATAAGAGCGCCTCAAAGGGTGCATACACAGGCCAGACCGAAAAACACTGGAGACTTCACCCTGCCTGCATCCCACATTGCACCCAATTCCCTTTATAGTACACTACTTTTGACCAGGGCTCTGGTCAAAAGTAGTGCACTTTAAAGGGATTGGGGTGCAATTTGGGACACAGCATCTTAGTAGTCCAAACAGAGCTCTTTCCTTGTGCCCAGTATGTGTGGATGGCAACTAGGCTGGCATTCAGGTCCTGCATTGGCTGATGCTTGAAAAGTAACAATAAGATATCTGTCAACAACAAGGGGCTGTGAACTATTGGTTTGTTCAGATCCCCATTAGGTTTTGCTGAAGCAGCAGCTATTCTTCCTGGGGTCCACACAAATACATGAAACACAACAAGTAACAAAACAGTGGTAGACAGAGACAAGAACAGTCACACAAATAACTCTTAAATACAGAGAGGATAACCACAACAACTGATCTGAATAGACAGATTGCTGGCCTCATTCAAAATGGCACTGCTTTACCCAGAATGACTACTGTAAGCAAAAAGCACCACACATTTCTGACTAACTCCATTTCCTTATAGAGATGTATATGTTTCACTCATGAAAATGACACGATGACTCGTGAAAATACACATCTACGGTGATCTGTATCTATCCGGAGGACAATTTTCCCACGGGGGGTCAGTATAAAAATAATGTACGCACTAACTGTAAGTCGCTCTGGATAAGAGCGTCTGCTAAATGACTAAAATGTAAATGTAAATGTTAAATAAATGAATCATCATAAATACCCAGATTCCCAAATATCCTAAAAATGATACTGAATAAATATATCCAAAATAAACAGCAAAAGCATATTATGTACAGTGAGGTTTCATTACATATGCGACAGTCTGTCCACCTAGCTCGTCTTTAGGGCAGTGGTGGTGTCAGCTAGCCTGATCTGCTGGTGGAGCAGCAGACTAAATTACTAACAGGCCAGGCCAGCACATCACCTGATCATTACATAACACACAGCCTGGACCTGCCAATGAGCAGGTGAGAGGAGGAGAGGGCCGGCTGGGGCAAATCTCCCTGCTCATCTAAATGAATATTCAGCCCACAGATCCTTTCTGAGAGTACAATGGCCCCATTAGATCAGGAGGAGGAGGAGAGGGAGGAGGATGGGAGCAGGAGGAGGAGTGGGAAGAGGAGTGGGAGGAGCGAGAGCAGGAGGAAGGAAAGAGGGGCAGGAGGAGGGGGAGCAGGTGGAGGAGCAGGAGGAAGGAAAGGTCTCAGTCTACTTCTTTCATGTATGTGTGCATGCTTACCAAATTTATACAGGAAGGAATCATTAGGGCTAATCCCTTGCTCAGTTAAATGAGAGAGCGAGAGAGAGAAAGCTCGCAAGAAACGAAACAGATCATACAACCATCTTGAGACGCTGTGATTATGTCAATCAACATGTCCATGTTAAACCATGCAAGGAAACATGTTTCCTTGCTCACATTGATGGGTAATTATAAGACATTCTCACTGTAAAGCTTCAACTTATTGGTTATGTATGTATGTATGTATGTATGTATGTATGTATGTATGTATGTATGTATGTATGTATGTATGTATGTATGTATGTATGTATGTAAAGCTGTCCTGTAGGTATTATATAACAGTGAGAATATTGAAGACACCAGCCACCGTCCCATTTAGAATGTAGCACTTTCCATGATACTGAGAAAAGTAGCATGTCAAACTTTTGAGTTTAAAGCCAGAGCAGGTGTTTGGGAGAATATATATAGCCTACCCTGTGAAACAGCCTCTGATCCTGATGAAGAGACAACAGACAAGAGATGCCCTCCTAAAGGAAATGGTAGTACAATACAACAGAGGCATGGTCAAACATGACTCTCAGTAAACAGAGCCCTATAGGTCCTGGTCAAAAGTAGTGCACTACACAGGGAATAGGGTGCCATTTGGGACACAACACATTGTAAACAGCCTGCAATGAGGTTCACCATGACCCTGTGATGTGGGGCAACAGGTTTCAAGAGCAAGCAGAACTGTTTGACTGGCTGCTTGCTCTAAATGCAAGCAGCACTGAAGCATGCATGAGAGCACTAGCTGTTCCGGATGACTATGTGATCACGCTCTCCGTAGCCGATGTGAGTAAGACTTTTAAGCAGGTCAACATTCACAAGGCCACAGGGCAAGACGGATTACCAGGACGTGTACTCCGAGCATGTGCTGACCAACTGGCAAGTATCTTCACTGACATTTTCAACATGTCCCTGACTGAGTCTGTAATACCAACATGTTTCAAGCAGACCAGCATAGTCCCCGTGCCCAAGGGCTCTAAGAAAACCTGCCTAAATGACTACCGACCGTAGTACTGACGTCTTTAGCCATGAAGTGCTTTGAAAGGCTGGTCATGGCTCACATCAACACCATTATCCCAGAAACCCTAGACCCACTCCAATTTGCATACCACCCCAACAGATCCACAGATGATGCAATCTCTATTGCACTCCACACTGCCCTTTCCCACCTGGACAAGAGGAACACCTACGTGAGAATGCTATTCATTGACTACAGCTCAGCATTCAACATCATAGTGCCCTCAAAGCTCATCACTAAGCTAAGGATCCTGGGACTAAACACCTCCCTCTGCAACTGGATCCTGGACTTCCTGACGGGCCGCCCCCAGGTGGTAAGGGTAGGTAACAACACATCTGCCACACTGATCCTCAACACGGGGGCCCCTCAGGGGTGCGTGCTCAGTCCACTCCTGTACTCCCTGCTCACCCATGACTGCATGGCCAGGCACGACTCCAACACCATCATTAAGTTTGCTGACAACACAACAGTGGTAGGCCTGATCACCGACAACGATGAGACAGCCTATAGGGAGGAGGTCAGAGACCTGGCCGTGTGGTGCCAGGATAACAACCTCTCCCTCAACGTGACCAAGACAAAGGAGATGATTGTGGACTACAGGGGGAAAAAAGAGGACTGAGCACGCCCCCATTCTCATCGACGGGGCTGTAGTGGAACAGGTTGAGAGCTTCAAGTTCCTTGGTGTCCACATCACCAACGAACTATCATAGTCCAAACACACCAAGACAGTCGTGAAGAGGGCATGACAAAGCCTATTCCCTCTCAGGAGACTGAAAAGATTTGGCATGGGTCCTCAGATCCCCAAAAAATTCTACAGCTGCACCATCGAGAACATCCTGACTGGTTGCGTCACCGCCTGGTATGGTAACTGCTTGGCCTCCGACCGCAAGGCACTACAGAGGGTAGTGTGTACGGCCCAGTACATCACTGGGGCCAAGCTTCCTGCCATCCAGGACCTCTATACCAGGCGTTGTCAGAGGAAGGCCCTCAAAATTGTCAAAGACTCCAGCCACCCTAGTCATAGACTGTTCTCTCTGCTACCGCACGGCAAGCGGTACCGGAGTGCCAAGTCTAGGTCCAAAAGGCTTCTCAACAGCTTCTACCTCCAAGCCATAAGGCTCCTGAACAGCTAATCATGGCTACGCGGACTATCTGCACTGCCCTCCCACCCCATCTTTTTACGCTGCTGCTACTCTGTTAATTATTTATGCATAGTCACTTTAACTCTACCCACATGTACATATTACTTCAACTACCTCAACTAGCCGGTGCCCCCGCACATTGACTCTGCACCGGTACCCCCCTGTATATATAGCCTCCCTACTGTTATTTTATTTTACTTCTGCTCTTTATTTCTCAACAATTTTTTGTTGTTTTATTCTACTTTTTTATAAAGAAATTAATGCACTGTTGGTTAAGGGCTGTAAGTAAGCATTTCACTGTAATGTCTGCACCTGTTGTATTCGGCGCATGTGGCCAATAAAATCTGATTTGATTTTATTTGAAATGCATGGACAGACCCTACATCCTCATTCCATTACAAGGTAGCAGCTCTATGCATTCAGAAGTTACAAATAATTTCAGAATGTGGGCCATTCAGCCATTTCCACCGTTGAGTAAAGTAGCACACAATGGCCTTTGACTATTGGCCTTTGACTTATAATACTTTTTCACAATTTTTTTGTTGTTGTTGGCAAAAGCCATTTAAAATGGCCTGTCATGATAATAATAATGCAGGAGTAACTTAGGCTGGGATTCAATCTGATTGTGGGTTGTAGACGATGCAGCTTTTAATGGCAATGTTGACACATTCATTGAGATTTAGTGACACCTTTTTACTCCCTTCGAAATGCACTTGAGGAAATGGATCTTTACAATGCCTTAATCTTCCAATTTCCACAGGTCCATAACACGTGAGGGAAAGTAGACGCGACTCTCGCTCCTCCTAACTATAAAAATATCCTTAATTCAAAATAGTATGAATGTTTTCGGCATGCTGCATGGCCTGCAAAGGTCCACAACACGCTTAAAACAATTGTCATTATTTTATGGTTGAAAATAACTCCTTACATGACCAGTGATTCTCCCAAAAGCAGAACAGTGGTTTGTGTTTTGATCAGGAAGAAAATCCCGCTAGGAAGCGGTGATCAATCCAACGGTTAATTCTTTAATGGTTCAGTTGACCTCTGAACTGTTTTCTTCTCTCTACCGAAATTGTTTTTAAATGTGTTTACTTTGTGAGGCACTTGGCACTAATTTCATTAGTATTGGATTGGAAGGAGAAGATGCTGGGGTGTTAGCATTTTGTGGTAGGCTACATCACTGTTAATTCATAAAGAGTGCGCCTGCCTCGAGCGGTGATGGAACAATCTGTCCCAGCCTGCTTTCTATGAGCTGTGAGGTCACCATCCTCCTGGGAGCTGAGAATGGGCTCACATCGGATCAACGCCATGATGTCATAATCATCATCAGATGTAACTGCTCTCTTCTTCATCATCCTTCTCCCTGGAGAGTCAAGTGCTTTGACAAGAGTATTAAGCCTGGCCAGCACAACCAAATATAGGAATAATATAATCGAAACATTTCTGATCAAATAGGACTGATTGCTTTCCTGTGTAACCGAGTTCAGAATAGCCTTATTGAGGATGTTGAAATACCACGCATCCAGACTGACATGGATCCTCTTAGTCAGTCAGATATAGTCAGTCAGTCAGTGACAGTCAGTTCGACTGTTGGAGGTTGTCTAAGCCTATACAGACGGAGGTCTAAGCCTGTATAAAGCCTCACGGTAACAGGGATGAAGCCCTCCCATCAGACATATACACTGGGTATTAAATCTTTAGTGTACATGTGGATTAGGAGCCCTAATTTTCCTGTAGGTACGTATGTTTGTGCACAATCTCTTTGTTTGCAGCTGTTGTGCATCCTATCCCCCTTCACTGTCTGGGAGACAAAAGACATATGGACCAAAATAGACTAACACACATCCCAACACCACCACATTTTTCCATTGTCACTGTAAATTACAAAAGGAACAACAAACTCTCTCAACTCGCTGCTGCTCTGTTCTTTATTCTTACTCATTATTATTATGATTATTATCTATCCTGATGCCTAGTCACGTTACCCTGCCTTTATATACACATATCTACCTCAAATACCTCATACCCCTGCACATTGATCTGGTACTGGTGCGACCAGGGAAGCAGCAGACTAAAATAATCAATTCAACTAGACGATGGATGAGAGCTGGAGCCAGCCATTATCAGGCTGATCCTTCAGGTCAAATTGAATCAGGGCTCCGCCCTGGCCTGCCGACGTCCCCTGGCCCACTCGCACTACCTGGGTCCATTCCAAATGGCACCGTATTCCCTATTTGGTGCAATACTTTTGACCAGAGCTGTATGGGCCCTGGTCAAAAGTAGTGCACATGTATAAGTAATAGGGTGCCATTTGAGATGCACCCCCTCTCCCCTATAGTAAGGGTACACACTTCGCAATGCCAGCCAAGACAAGTCACAGACACTTCTATGTGAACATACACAGCCAGGGAGGGATAGACCTAAATAAAAAAGGCACTTCAATGGCTGTCACCCTGTTCTAAGAGGCTGGTGTCCCTGCTCAGTCTTCAGTGGACAGCAATGGGTACGTCTCAAACGGTACCCTATTCCCTTTGTAGTGTACTACTTTTGACCAGGGCTCATATGCACTATATAGGGAATTAAAATGTGGAATAGGGTGCCATTTGAACTCAACCTATGACTCACACCCACCTAGCTCAATTAGCAAACACTTCTCTTGTGAATTAATGGTGATATCATAGAATATCCAGAAGACTGTGGATGTATCTAGAAGAAATGAGTCACTCCTCAAAGACAGACAGCATAGGACCAACCAGATGTTATCTGCTCAGCCCTGGCTGCTATCATTGGTAAAGCAGGATAGGCATTTCTAACAGTCTTTTATTGTGTTTTCCTAATTTACTTATGGCTTGTGACACTTGTGTGCTGGAATGTGCAGCAAACGACTGTCTGACTGTGTGTGTGCTGTGAAGTGGAGTTGAGTGTAGTCCAAGTGTGCTCATTGTCAATGACCCACTTCTGTCCCATAAATACAGCCCAAATTGCTATTTGAATGAAGCGAACAGTCAATCAATGTAATTTACTTAGAGGATAATTTGGACTAATTTTAAGAAAGATATCTGTACACTGACTGAGCACACAAAATTGGTTTAGAAACTGTTTTTAGATTATGCTCAATGGGCCGATGGAAGGCAAAATGGGTGGTCCTCTGTAGCTCAATTGGTAGAGGATGGCGCTTGTAACACCAGGGTAGTGGGTTCGATCCCCGGGACCACCCATACGTAGAAATGTATGCACACATGACTAAGTCGTTTTGGATAAAAGCGTCTGCTAAATGGCATATTATTTATTTATTATATTTAACATGGAAATAACAGGCTGAACAACTAATTACAGCCTGTGTGGGCTTGACAATGTCTGTGTCAGAAATGGCACCATATTCTCTATATAGGCCTATGGGGTTCTGGTCAAAAGTAGTGCACTACATAGGGAATAGGGTGCCATTTGGGATGCAAACAATGTTATAATGCATTGATCATGGAACCAGATCAATACCATTGAACACACCTAAACTGTGGCTAACTAGTTTGTCAACACACAGACAGGAATCATGTCATACTGTAATGTGATAGTGGACATAATAAAGGCCAACAAAATTTAAATCGCTGCCTTGCAGCTGCATTCCAAACATTGAACTCTGGCTTTATCTCATCCATATGAGAAAACAAACAGCAACAGCACCAATGGATAAAGCTGCATCACTTTCTATAGCCTGGTCCCAGATCTGTTTGTGTTCTTGCCGATTACATTGCGGTCCTTGTCAAGCCAAAGGAGTTGGTATAATAGCACAAACAGACTGGCACTTAGGCTATTTAGGCTCTGAAAACAAAAACCATTTGTTGCCAACTCCTGGCCTATGCTTTGCTATGCCAGGCAAGAAGCAGGCAGGGTGTTGTGTTAAAGAGCCATGTTCACCTTCCTCAGCCCTCTACTGAAGAGATGCCCCTTGACCGGTGGCTCGTGGCCTACTGTATGACTCTGTCTAAAAAACACAACTATTCCCTCTAGAGAGCGAAGGCTGCGCCTGAAATGGTACCCTATTTCCTATATGGTACACTACTTTTGACCAGAGCCCTATGAAATGCACTTCTGAGCCCTCGTGTCTGATGACAGGATCCAGAAGCCTAAATTCCCTACTGTCAGTCATCAACTGTACACACTTATTTGGCCACACATTATTCACAGATCCAGCTCTATATACAAACAGTTAACTTAGTATCCCAGCCCCCTCCCCAGACTTGTGGACCTTATGGGACTGACAACACACAATAAAGAGCTAATGGAATGTACTGTGGACATCTAAATTCCTCTCAGGATACAATAGGAAGTTTGTTGTGTGTTTCAAAAACACAACATTGATAAAAGCACCCAAACAAACGCTTGCCTAAAAACCAACAGCACCAATTCTATACCAAGAAACAAACTATTCTAAACAAACACTTAATGTCATCACTTCCACTGGGAAACAATAGCTATTTACTCCATTCCTTGATTACTTACCCCTTTGACCAAAGGTGGGTCCATAAGTCAACAGTGTCTGACCCATAGCTTCAGTTTCACAGCAAAAACAGGAGCAGCCCTCCCATATAGACTGATTAACGTTGAGCCCAGGCAGACAGACAGTCACAGCGCTGTACTCTCTACACAGTGATGTAGACAGAGGCACATGCTGGAGCAAGGACGTGCACAAACAGCAGATTACCTCCCATGTCATCTGCTCCTAATGACAGCTGACAAACTACAGCACAAATCCCCTCAGAGCCGCAGCCGATGATCTCCAATCCCCTCCCCCCACTCCTCCCTGGCCCCGCCTCCGGATATCCAGCAGCTAGAGAGAGTAGAGAGCACTCGAAAATTCCAATAGTTTATGACGCCCGGCCCCGAAAAGTGGTTTCCTTTTTTACCAAGATAATGGCCTGCTCTTGTCACATGAGACAAAGCAGAGGCAACAATGGGCTGGCAAAAGACAAAAGAAGTGTGTGTGTGTGTTTGTGTTTTAAACACAGCAGGCAGCTGGCTTTCGTTTCACTAGCCAGTCAACCTGCAGAGGCCTCTCCCTGCTCTTTACTTTCACTTTGCAGATCATTACATAACATCACCATTTGGTTTACAGCAGTTTTATAGAACCAACAAAGGGCTTGTTGTCATAGCTGTGTATGTGTGTATGCCAGTGTAGGCCAGTAATTGCCAGTAAATGTAGATTGTTGTTAGATACAAATATAGTATACACTATAGTAAACACCGTTGGCAAGCGTCCTTGTACATCAAGCTGCCTCACGCTACGGAAACACGAGACAGGCTCCTGCCTTATGGCGCAGACAAGGCTTATGTTTCTTATAGTAAACACAGGTCAGCTCCAAAGCAGAAATGGCCCAATATCAGGGAGCGAATGAGAACGGTTGAGTCAGCTGACTCACCTTGGCTTATGAAACACATCCTTCTTAATGAACTTCTGCTGCAGGTTTCCTTCAGGCATCACCCACTCCTCTCTGTGAAAGCCTGAACAAGAAGAGGAATACTACAGTTAGATCCAAACCTAAGACACAGTTACTGTACATTCAATTGGCTCAAGAGAGAGCTATAGTTCATTTTTCAATGCAATCAGCCAAGTTCTACAGACACATTGCTAATTTGCATTAGTTGAACGTGCGAGGACCAGTAGCTCTACCATGATTACCTCACTTCAGTGTGTGAGCAGCATAACATGAAATTGAGAGCAACAAGTCAGAAAGCACTGCAGTAAGAGAAAGAGTAGAAAGGGGAAGCTAATTTCTTGGTGACCGGTCAACTGTATACATCTGCTAGAGCTTCCCCGGTGGTGTGTGTACGTGTGTGTACATGTGTGTGTGTGTGTTGAGTAGAAGAAGGAGGTTTGTCTGATTCGTACTGTATGACAGGCGCTCATTCCGTAGGACATCGGGTCTACAACAGGCTAAAGCAGGCTGCAGCCTCAAACCACAGAGCACTTAAAGATGCACCTGCTCCCAGAGAGACCAAAGGGAGGTGTGGGGAGTGGGGACGACAGCTGATCCCCACCAGACCCAGGAAGCAGGCCCTCCCCAACACACCATCCCATTCAGAGGGAGGAGCGGGGCCTAGGCCCTAGCCTAGCACACACTGGGAGGGCTGGGGCTGTGGCAATAGAGATAGGGCTGGGGCTATAGGGCTGTGGCTTTAGGGCTGGGGCTATAGGGCTGTGGCTTTAGGGCTGGGGCTATAGGGCTGTGGCTATAGGGCTGTGGCTTTAGGGCTGGGGCTATAGGGCTGTGGCTATAGGGCTGTGGCTTTAGGGCTGGGGCTATAGGGCTGTGGCTGTGGCTGTAGGGCTGGGAATACAGGGCTGTGGCTGTAGGGCTGTGGCTATAGGGCTGTGGCTGTAGGGCTGTGGCTTTAGGGCTGGGGCTATAGGGCTGTGGCTATAGGGCTGTGGCTATAGGGCTGTGGCTGTAGGGCTGTGGCTTTAGGGCTGGGGCTATAGGGCTGTGGCTACAGGGCTGTGGCTGTAGGGCTGGGAATACAGGGCTGTGGCTGTAGGGCTGTGGCTACAGGGCTGTGGCTGTAGGGCTGGGTCTGTGCCAGTAAGATCAGCCCTATGACTAGAGCACCAAGCCTGACTCATCATCAGCTCAACAGTCACCCATCAAAAGACAGACTCAGGCCTCTGATCGAATGAGACAGGATGGTTACAAGCAGGTGCCGTGACCTTTTCAATTTCTGCTTTTCCACTTTGGGAATGAATAGAAAATGCTACGTGTTGGCAGAAAGAAAGAGTTCAACCCATGAGGCAGGTGGATTTTGACATGTTAATGGATGAGGTGCTTCTGCTTCAAAAGGGTGTGTTGAGATTAATAACCTAAACCCTTTCCCACATGCATTTCTTCATGCCAAATCATATGATCTGCAACATCATGGTCCCAGGTCCCATAGGATGGTTAAGTAGCAAAACCAAAAACTCACTGGCTCTCACCCACGGAGGCTGATCGTTTCAGGGTTGCATTTCAGGGTTTCTTCTTTCATTGCACATGGATGTAGGCCTGCATCCATCACATCTCCTATTTTAAGTGAATTTCAAAAATATGCAGGACAAAAGCAAGTCAAATAATCTTCAAATGAGAACAGGTGCTGTGTGTACACACAAATCAGTGACACACACACTCCAGCACTGAACAGGGACAGGTTAAATCCCCCCAATCAGTCAGTCAGTCAGTCAGTCAGTCAGTCAGTCAGGACTATCATGTAATGCTGTGTGTTGAGAGCAGAAGTGCTTTCCTCCTGCTGTAACATGATCTCCACCAACCACAGGGCACCAGAGAGAGAGAGGGGATGGGTGGGGGAGCGCGGCCGGAGAACATCAGCTTTCTGTTGATAGTCAATAATCAGTTAAAGGAAGAATTCAGAACAGAATGAGTGAGATATGCTTAGGATGTATATCAAAGTTGATACATTCAAGAAGAGATTTGCAAAGTTATGTTATGCCATGTTATTCATTTAGAGGCAACGTTTCGGCTGCTATGCCATCATCAGTGTGACTGTGACATATTAAAACTTAAATGAAATCTGGCCTAGATCAGTGTGTCTGGCCATCACCACAGGTTCTGTGTTTAAGTTCGGTGTACCTCACAGCTGATCGGAGTTCAGGAGTTCACCATTATTTCCCCCTGGAATGAGCCAATGACAGGGCAGCTCAAATAGCAATGCTGGCTCACCCAGCTCAATTAATTTGATCCAGTCATGTGATCTGAACACAACACACATCAGGATAAAATGGCATCTCACTCAGATGGAATTTATCTCCTGGTTGATGGCTTGAAGCTACAGTAGATCCCTGAGCGGCACACTCTCTGCGATCTTTGTCCGAGTGCTTACAAGTCATTACTCAATCGACACGTAATGCTGACATTCATTTACGTTTTCATTTGTCCAATTGGCTTATGGTAGACTTTGCCCCCTGCCTGCGCAGATCTATAATCATATTTTTCTCAACAAATCCAAGCCTTAGCCATTACACAGTATGAGTAAGCTGATCTTAGATCTGTTGAAAGTAATATTTTCTAAGTGTCTAGTTTCACATTCTGTACACAAACATAGTAAACCACAGAAGCACAAGCGATGGTAGTCATCCTTAAATCATTTTACACACACACACAAACCTACTTCCAGGCTATGATTCATTTGTGTTACCAAGCAACCAGATGGTAACAGAAAACTTGAGGTACTAGGAACTGTGACTGCTGAAAATTGTTTTGAGTAAACAGACAATGCTTTTATTCCATAATTATACCGGAAAGTAAGCATCTAGCCTTAGTAGCCTATAGTCATTAGGGTATTGCAACAAATACTTATTGCCTTCTGATGTCAGCAGTGAAGACAGTTAGGATGTTAAATGGTCAATATCATGATCACATTGTAATACATGATGATATTACATTGATCTTAACTCAAAAACAACCATAACCACAAACATATTTTCATAACATGGCACAATTAAGCCTTGTTCACATTGGTAGTTTGAAGTCACTAAAATCCTATTTTTTTTGCATGCCCGACTCAAATCTGTTATTTTTCCTGCAGTCTAAACAGCCAAAAAGCACATGGAATCAGATATTTCAAGCCACATTTCAAACCACCTTCATAGGTGATTTGAAGTCAGATACAAATCGGATTCCTGGCCATGCGACTTCTGATTTATTTGGCATATCTTGTTGCTTGCTAGCTACTCTGTTGACAGTTTGACAAGAACATGTGGTAGCCAACTAGCTCCTTAATTGTTTACAAACAAATTAGTAAATGTGCTATAAAGCTAAACAGCTACATAGTTGACTGCTGTGGCTAGCCAAAAAGGACTTGTTTTGAAAGTTGGATCATTTTATCCTTTGAGGCTTTAAAACTGTTCTTACACTATGGTTTTTAACATTCAAAGCAACTGGGAAACATCCATGGCAGGCATTGTCACTTTAGCTTGCTACATAACTTCTGAGTGATAGGAAGCACGGGAACCACTACCAAATCAGCCTACACCACTGCGCACACACCAGTCATTACTATAACAACTAGTGAAGCCATGTCAGCAAATAACTGCTGTCTGAACACACACAAATCTGATTTGGTCACTTGTAACTTGGTGTTTGGACAGTCAATATTCCAAAATGGATGTGAAAAACAAAGACTTGCAGTGTGAACAAGGCTTTAGAGTTTATTGGTAGGCTTTTTACATCCAAACCACTAAATTACCTAATATTATTCCAGGCTAAATCCTGCAACCACTGCCTCCAGGTTGCTCTACACATGCAGGCAAATACTGCAGAACAGTACTTGCCCTAACCACTGGTGTAGCTAACATGTGAGCACCTACATGAAAATGCTGCTGCTGACCCTTCTCACAGCAATGTGGGATTCCCAAAATAAAAAATCCAAACAAACAGAGGTTGGTTCCAAGCATGCAGACTTGGCTGCTAGTCATGTTAGTCCACAGTGCTTTCACGCAGGGTGTAGCACAGGCGCGACTTTATCACCAGGGCCCTGTCACATAGCTGCAGAATTATGGCCACAGCTCAAACCAAATTAGCACTTGTTATGCAACCCTGGACTTGGCTCCCTGGCCACTGGTTCACTCTGCTGGATTCTGATTTACTCTCGCTCGTTTGCTGGGTGGCCTAGAAACAGTTTACCATGGTGGGTTGTGACGGTCTGTTAGTACACTATGGCTGCGTTTACACAGGCAGCCCAATTCTGATATTTTTTCACCAATTGTGTCTTTTGACCAATCAGATCAGCTCTTTTGCCAACAATTGGGCAAAATATCAGAATTGGGCTGCCTGTGTAAATGCAGCTGAAGTACACATTTGACTGTGTGTGCGTTGTGTGTGGACTGTCCAGGGAGGGGTTCACACACAGATTCACCATTTGAACCAGTCTCCTCCTCAGTCCAGTATGTTACATCCACCATTTCAAGTCAGTAATTGCTCTTTTACTGCATTGTTGAATGCTAGAAAGGAATGGACCCCTTACTGTAAGGTCACAGTCCATCCATGAACCGTCATTGAGGTATTTGAGGAGATGCCTGCCAAGGGGGAAGGGCAGCACACTTACTATCTACACACACACTGGCCTGCATGCATTTGGAAGAAAACTGTCATTTGACTAATTCTCCAGTACCGAGCTATGGCCAATAATTTAGGATTGTAGTCATCACCCTACAGAGCCATTCTGTCCCACAGTATGGTGGACAACATTTCATCTACAATTCTGTTATATCATAACCTGGCCTGCATTGTACACAAAGATAATAGAAAAAAGGTAATGAAATGAATCCATATGAATAGATAAATTGAACAATTGACAGGAAGTGCTTGAAGTTGATGAGGAGGCATCACTGGGCACTCTAAAGTAAGAGATAGAGAACATGTATTTCCACGAGAGAGAATTCCATTAGTAACGTGAACGCAGCATGGAATGAACATTCAAGGGCTCTGGATAAATTAATCATCATACTGTAGTAGTAGTAGTAGTAGTAGTACACAGCCTCTCATAACTAGGTCACATAAGAACAGATATCACATTTCTTAATTTCCATGTAATGCAATTACTGAGAGAAGCAGAGCATATCCCTGGAATTTCAATGGCCATTGGAAGAAAGCACAAGGAGAGATGTAGGTTAGAGCACTCAATTTACTGATGCAGTGCTTCAAATATCAGAGTTCTGATTACTTTGAAATGGGTACATAAACTCAATGCAAAAGGAATAACTGATGTTGCTGTGATTTCAGCAGACCCCTTTAAGATGGGATTTAAGTTCAGGCAGGGCTGTGACGGTCATGGAATTAGCTCGTTTCAGCAAGGAGCAACAAAGTTACATCACAGTTGTAAAGAGTCCATGTTACCACAGAAAAATTTAGTAAACTGTAGGAATGCCTGGCATGTGTGTATATATATATATATATATATATACACACACACACACACACACACACACACACACATTTACATTTTAGTCATTTAGCAGACGCTCTTATCCAGAGCGACTTACAGGAGCAATTAGGGTTAAGTGCCTTGCTCAAGGGCACATCGGCAGATTTTTCACCTAGTCGGCTCGGGGATTAGAACCAGCGACCTTTCGGTTACTGGCACAACACTCTTAACCACTAAGCTACCTATATATATATATATAATAATTTTAAAAACGGTTATGACGGTTATTTTATTTTCATGACGGTTTAAATCCATAGCGTTGGTTACACAATTATACGGTAACTGTGCAAGCCCTAAATTCACGTTAAGACTGTAGAAACCTGCTAGAGAAAAACTGCACGTAAAAATGTATGCACACATGACTAAGTCGCTTTGGATAAAAGCGTCTGCTAAATGGCATATTATATTATATTAAGTCCCAAGCTCCCTCCCGCTCCCCTGCCATTTGTCCAGGCATTATTCTGTCGCTCACATGGTTGGCTGATTTCAAGCAACTAAGGATCACTCTTTGGGAAAACGGTCAAATTCATGTTAAGGCTCTTAAAGTGGAACTGACAGCGTTTTAACTACTTTGCAGATTTGAAACAAACAGACAATCATAATATCCGTGAAAAGTGTACAATTCCCAGTACAAAACCAACTTGAGGTTTTAAAAATAGGTTCTATTTGACTAGAAATTCCATGACGTAGAGTAAGGCATTGTTGTCAGAATAGATTCAATGCATGATTAATATAGTTAATTCACCAATACCTTTCTTGGTAGTCCAACAAATATTCCTATCCGGTTGTAAGTCACAGCTTGCCTGGTACATTGTTTGCTGCCTGCAGCCAATCGGGATGCACTGTTTCAGTTTCAATTACTCAATATTTTGGACAAAAACTGAAAAATGTAACTATGGCTGGGAATGTCAATGCAATCAAACTAGCAAGGGCAATGACCACAAGTCAGTAATAACGTGACTAATAGTCTAGTTTATATATTTATGCCGCTATTTAGCGATCTAGAAACATGGCGCCTAACGTTAGCTAGCTAACTAACTTACTGTTTGGAGGATGTCATATCATTGGACGAGTGGGTGAGTGGCCGACTTCCCCCCCCCCCATATATTGTTATTTGGTGGCTACAGCTAGAGATGCAGGTGTCATTTGGTTAGCTAGCAAGAAATGTGAATCACTTTGCTAGCTAGCTATGCTGAACTTGAACAACTATCCACAGTTAGCATCTCTCTTTGTTGTCAATCAAATGCATTTTTTTATATATTTTTTAGGGGGTAGATCAGCTTTAATATTGCAGATAGATTGTAACTTCCATCAAAGTAATTGTCTGCATCACTTCCAATCCCCCATATGTTTTTTTTTCTTTTTTTTCCCCTCACACACACACACACACACACACACACACACACACACACACAGTGGGGGGAAAAAAGTATTTAGTCAGCCACCAATTGTGCATGTTCTCCCACTTAAAAAGATGAGAGAGGCCTGTAATTTTCATCACGTCAACTATGACAGACAAAATGAGAAAAAAAATCCAGAAAATCACATTGTATGATTTTTAATGAATTTATTTGCAAATTATGGTGGAAAATAAGTATTTGGTCAATAACAAAAGTTTCTCAATACTTTGTTATATACCCTTTGTTGGCAATGACACAGGTCAAACGTTTTCTGTAAGTCTTCACAAGGTTTTCACACACTGTTGCTGGTATTTTGGCCCATTCCTCCATGCAGATCTCCTCTAGAGCAGTGATGTTTTGGGGCTGTCGCTGGGCAACACAGACTTTCAACTCCCTCCAAAGATTTTCTATGGGGTTGAGATCTGGAGACTGGCTAGGCCACTCCAGGACCTTAAAATGCTTCTTACGAAGCCACTCCTTCGTTGCCCAGGCGGTGTGTTTGGGATCATTGTCATGCTGAAAGACCCAGCCACGTTTCATCTTCAATGCCCTTGCTGATGGAAGGAGGTTTTCACTCAAAATCTCACGATACATGGCCCCATTCATTCTTTCCTTTACACGGATCAGTCGTCCTGGTCCCTTTGCAGAAAAACAGCCCCAAAGCATGATGTTTCCACCCCCATGCTTCACAGTAGGTATGGTGTTCTTTGGATGCAACTCAGCATTCTTTGTACAGTTTTGTTTCTGGTGTCCTTTGACAGCTCTTTGGTCTTGGCCATAGTGGAGTTTGGAGGGTGACTGTTTGAGGTTGTGGACAGGTGTCTTTTATACTGATAACAAGTTCAAACAGGTGCCATTAATACAGGTAACGAGTGGAGGACAGAGGAGCCTATTAAAGAAGAAGTTACAGGTCTGTGAGAGCCAGAAATCTTGCTTGTTTGTAGGTGACCAAATACTTTTTTCCACCATAATTTGCAAATAAATTCATTAAAAATCCTACAATGTGATTTTCTGGATTTTTTTTCTCTCAATTTGTCTGTCATAGTTGACGTGTACCTATGATGAAAATTACAGGCCTCTCTCATCTTTTTAAGTGGGAGAACTTGCACAATTGGTGGCTGACTAAATACATTTACTATTTATTTATTTGATACACTGCCGATTTTGCAGGTTTTCCTACTTACACTGTCAATAATTATATTTTGTTTGTTTTTACTGCTGAACTTCCTCCGATCATTTTCATGATGTCCATCTGGTATGCTTCTTTCTATATGCCATATCTTTCTAACTGTGCTCTTTCACAAAAGCTCACAATATATAACCTATATACTTAGTTATCTTGTTGTTATTAGTTGTTGTTATTAGTCCCATCCTTCAGCTTCATTCAACACCATCCATATTGGATTTCTATTTGCCATATATATTTCAACTGTACTGTGATGTTTTACAAAAGTTCAGAACCTTTCTATTCTCATTGTTTCTACAGTTTGTGAATTGAAAATAAACATTTTTGCTAAAAGTATTATTATATTATTGATCGATTGACTACAGACTTTCAGATCACCCAGTAGTGCTATCTGCAGGGTCAGCTCCATGCATATATTGCAATCCTTCAGCCATTCCTGGACCTGTGTCCAGAAGCAAGCTACAAATGGACAGTACCAAAACAAATGATCTAATGATTCTGTCTCTTCACAGCCAAATCTGCAGAGCTGGGAAGATTGTATCCCCCATACAAATAACATTCTATTGGTAGCAAGAATTTTATATAATAATTTAAATTGAAAAATTCTAAGTTTTGAATCCGGAGTCGTTTTGCGTATCAGTTCATAAACACTATGCCATGGAAGTAGTACGTCAAAAATCTCTTCCCAACTATTTTGCAATCTATATGGGACGGCTGTCAATCTTTTGGTCCTTAAATGAAACTGGTAAACTTTTTTATTTATCACAATTGTCTTTAACCAATGATGTTCTTTAATGCAAGGCCGACAGACAAGTTCCTTACATTTTCCCCCTTTCACTTGCCTCTTCCATTTTTGCGGTAATGCTGCAATTATTTGGTTGTAATTTTGGGTAGAGCAGACATTTCCATATGTTTTTGTTAGCTGCATGTGGGACATAACTCCACCATTCCTACCGATAATATCATTTACGAAGATTATACCTTTTTTATATAACGTTTTTTTTTATCAATGAGTATATTTGAGTTTAACCACAATATTTGTTGCAATATTTTTTCTGTCATTTCTGGAGGATTAAATTGAAATTGCAACCAACTTTCTATGGCTTGTTTTAAAAATAGTGATACTTGGGAGATGATTTCCTTTTCAAGTACCTGAAAGTGAGGGGTTGTAATCTGAATAAAGGGAATAAGTCCCTTCTTGAACATTGGGTGAGACAATCTTACTAGTTTGCTAGAGAACCAGTTCGGATTTAAGTATAATTTTTTTATGACTGAAGCTTTAATATTTAATAATTTCTGTCCTCCGAATTCATTCATTATATAAATAGCCCGTTTAGTTTTGTCTGTCTTGCCGTTCCAAATAAAATGGAATATTTTTTTCTCATATAATTTAAAAAACTGTTCGCTAGGCGTAGGCAAGACCAAGCAAATAGGTAAACTGGGATAATACTAAAGAGTTAATCAGGGTGATTTTTCCACAAATTGACAGGTATTTACCTTTCCATGGTAGCAAGATCTTATCTATTTTTGCTAACTTTCTATTAAAATGTATTGGAGTGAGATGATTTATTTCATTTGGGATACAGTGGGGAGAACAAGTATTTGATACACTGCCGATTTAGCAGGTTTTCCTACTTACAAAGCATGTAGAGGTCTGTAATTTTTTATCATAGGTACACTTCAACTGTGAGAGACGGAATCTAAAACAAAAATCCAGAAAATCACATTGTATGATTTTTAAGTAATTAATTTGCATTTAATTGCATGACATAAGTATTTGATACATCAGAAAAGCAGAACTTAATATTTGGTACAGAAACCTTTGTTTGCAATTACAGAGATCATACGTTTCCTGTAGGTCTTGACCAGGTTTGCACACACTGCAGCAGGGATTTTGGCCCACTCCTCCATACAGTCCTTCTCCAGATCCTTCAGGTTTCGGGACTTTCAGCTCCCTCCAAAGATTTTCTATTGGGTTCAGGTCTGGAGACTGGCTAGGCCACTCCAGGACCTTGAGATGTTTCTTACGGAGTCACTCCTTAGTTGCCCTGGCTGTGTGTTTCGGGTCGTTGTCATGCTGGAAGGCCCAGCCACGACCCATCTTCAATGCTCTTACTGAGGGAAGGAGGTTGTTGGCCAAGATCTCGTGATACATGGCCCCATCCATCCTCCCCTCAATGCGGTGCAGTCGCCCTGTCCCCTTTGCAGAAAAGCATCCCCAAAGAATGATGTTTTCACCTCCATGCTTCACGGTTGGGATGGTTTTCTTGGGGTTGTACTCATCCTTCTTCTTCCTCCAAACACGGCGAGTGGAGTTTAGACCAAAAAGCTCTATTTTTGTCTCATCAGACCACATGACCTTCTCCCATTCCCCCTCTGGATCATCCAGATGGTCATTGGCAAACTTCAGATGGGCCTGGACATGCGCTGGCTTGAGCAGGGGGACCTTGCGTGTGCTGCAGGGTTTTAATCCATGACGGCGTAGTGTGTTACTAATGGTTTTCTTTGAGACTGTGGTCTCAGCTCTCTTCAGGTCATTGACCAGGTCCTGCCGTGTAGTTCTGGGCTGATCCCTCACCTTCCTCATGATCATTGATGCCCCACGAGGTGAGATCTTGCATGGAGCCCCAGACCGAGGGTGATTGACCGTCATCTTGAACTTCTTCCATTTTCTAATAATTGCACCAACAGTTGTTGCCTTCTCACCAAGCTGCTTGCCTATTGTCCTGTAGCCCATCCCAGCCTTGTGCAGGTCTACAATTTTATCCCTGATGTCCTTACACAGCTCTCTGGTCTTGGCCATTGTGGAGAGGTTGGAGTCTGTTTGATTGAGTGTGTGGACGGGTGTCTTTTATACAGGTAACGAGTTCAAACAGGTGCAGTTAATACAGGTAATGAGTGGAGAACAGGAGGGCTTCTTAAAGAAAAACTAACAGGTCTGTGAGAGCCGGAATTCTTACTGGTTGGTAGGTGATCAAATACTTATGTCATGCAATAAAATGCAAATTAATTACTTAAAAATCATACAATGTGATTTTCTGGATTTTTGTTTTAGATTCCGTCTCTCACAGTTGAAGTGTACCTATGATAAAAATTACAGACCTCTACTTGCTTTGTAAGTAGGAAAACCTGCAAAATCGTCAGTGTATCAAATACTTGTTCTCCTCACTGTATGTATTCCGAGTATATCCACATCACCATCAGACCATTTTATTGGTAAACTACAAGGTAATGTAAAATTTTTATTTTTTTGTGATCAATACGTAATATAGTACATTTATCATAATTTGGTTGTAATCCAGAGAGGTTCAAAAATGTATCTAGATCCTCTATGAGGCTGTGGAGGGATTCAAGTTGTGGATTTTAAAGAAAACATGAATCATCGGCGTACAATGACACCTTATGTATTTGGCATCGATCAAATGGGCGGGCAGGCAAGTTCCCATTCAGTTGCCAAAACGTGGGTTGGGACAAGCATGCATTGGCAGGCAAGCTGCAGAAGGGCAAGCAGGCTACTATTCCCCATCGTTTATCAGTGCAATTTTGACTGCCAACCACAAGCTGAAAGTTTGAGAGGGTTTATCTACTGTTCCCTCATTAAATTTTAGCTCATTTCATTCTGGCTAACAGTTGATCTTGTTGTTGTTGTGCATAGGCAACTGAGGGAGAGATAGCCTATTTGTACATAGTTGTTTTATCAATAGGACTGTAAAGATCCCAAATGTAAGAGGACCCCCGTGGTATTTACATATTTGCAGAAATCCATTCAGGTGTATTTTGTGGCTTTTGGCAAATGCTTTTCTAATTATCTAAAATTGCGCTGTTGGTACTGCCTGTAAACACACAGTCAAGTTGAAAAGAGAATGATGGCAGGCCTGTGTGGAAAATGGCTTATTTGCATATAGGCCTACTGTATCTCTGATTGGTTATGGCACATCAGTCTGTGTAGAGTCCGGTCCTTGACAAGACTGACACGTTTTTATTAGGTTTTATTTACTGCAGTGTCTATTAATTGTTAAAATGCACGGCCGCTTTCCTACTCTATATTGCTGTAGGATTTTCACAAAAGCCTTCATCTACGTCATTCCCCAACATTCTATGAAAGTATGAAAACGTGAAAATGACCATAGCTAAGTGCTCACTTCTCAGAAAATTTAAAAAATAAAAAATAAAAGGCATATTCTTCCTGGGGGTGTTATATGAAAAGATTTTAATAAGATTTCATGTTGCTAGGCAGGTAGCCTAGCGGTTAAGAGCGTTGGGCCAGTAACCGAAAGGTTGCTTGTTTGAATCCCTGAGCCGACTAGGTGAAACATCTGTCAATGTGCCCTTGAGCAAGGCACTTAACCCTAATTACTCCTGTAAGTCGCTCTGGATAAGAGCATCTGCTAATGACTAAAATGTAAATGTAAAATGCTAAAACATTGTCAGTTCCACTTTAAAATGTTACGTACAGTCATCCACTGTTGCAGTCATAGAGCTATGCAATGAAATGGCATCCCTTCTAAATCACTCACTGTATGTTTGAAGCACATGCCAAGCCTTCTGCATACCCTACTAAATAATAGAAAATGAAAGGGCTAAAAGGCTCTGAAATGATAAGCAAAATAAGATATTGAAAATACAATATGTTCCATTACTAAATAAAAATCAAGTTGCCTATATCTGTCAACAAAGTTCACTGTTTTTCATGTACGATTCATGCATTTAATAATGAAAAGCGGGACAACGACAGAACAAGGAAAGCTGCTGTGTGATGCAATACCTTTCAAAGTTCACTGCTGTGTAATACAGCAGCAGAGAATAAATAGTCCTTAAAGGGCCACTAGTCGAATATTAAGAGATTCTCTACCAATAGATCCAGCCTTTTGTCCAATCTTTATATTTCTACTCTAATAGCAGTTTGACTTATTAGGTAAGATTTCACTATGGATAACACTATGCACCTGTCATATGGTCAACCTTCTGCAGGCCAATTTATCGGTGGCCCACTGGCCCTGCTCAATGTTAACTGTATTAGATTTTGGAGCCATTCCATTCTCCTACACTCTTTACTTGCAATTTAAAACTGATGATTCACCATGATTCACTAATACACAGTAAATTCACTAAATGATTCACTAATACTTCACTAATACACAGTAAATA
Organism: Coregonus clupeaformis; assembly: GCF_020615455.1. Classification (NCBI taxonomy): domain Eukaryota; kingdom Metazoa; phylum Chordata; class Actinopteri; order Salmoniformes; family Salmonidae; genus Coregonus; species Coregonus clupeaformis. Next base: position 41,124,976 of record NC_059205.1, read on the forward strand.
CAGGGAGCGGAGATCGGGGTGCCTTGTGAGAATTTGTCGGCGAGTGGGTAACCCGCCTCTACCATCCGTTCTACTGGCCAACGTGCAATCATTGGATAATAAACTGGATGATCTCCGTTCGAGACTATCCTACCAACAGGACATTAAAAACTGTAATATCTTATGTTTCACCGAGTCATGGCTGAACGACGACACGGATAATATACAGTTGGCTGGGTTTTCCGTGCATCGGCAGGACAGAACAGCTACGTCTGTTAAGACGAGGGGTGGTGGTGTGCGTCTATTTGTCAATAACAGCTGGCGTGCGATATCTAATATTAAGGAAGTCTCGAGGTATTGCTCGCCTGAGGTAGAGTACCTCATGATAAGCTGTAGACCAAACGATCTATATTTTTCGTAGCCGTCTATTTACCACCACAAACCGATGCTGGCACTAAGACCGCACTCAACGAGCTGTATAAGGCCATAAGCAAACAAGAAAATGCTCATCCAGAAGCCGTGCTCCTAGTGGCCAGGGACTTTAATGCAGGCAAACTTACATCCGTTTTACCTAATAATAATAATAATAATAATAATATGCCATTTAGCAGACGCTTTTATCCAAAGCGACTTACAGCCATGTGTGCATACATTTTTACGTATGGGTGGCCCCGGGGATCGAACCCACTACCCTGGCGTTACAAGCGCCATGCTCTACCAATTGAGCTACAGAGGACTACCTCAATTCTACCAGCATGTCACATGTGCAACAACAACAAAAAAAACTAGACCACCTTTACTCCACACACAGAGACGCATACAAAGCTCTCCCTCACCCTCCATTTGGCAAATCTGACCATAATTCTATCCTCCTGATTCCTGCTTATAAGCAAAAACTAAAGCAGGAAGTACCAGTGACTCACTCAATACGGAAGTGGTCAGATGACGCAGATGCTACGCTACAGGCCTGTTTTGCTAGCACAGTTTCGGGATTCATCCAATGGCATTGAGGAGTATACCACATCAGTCACCGGCTTCATCAATAAGTGCATCGACGACGTTGTCCCCACAGTGACCGTACGTACATATCCCAACCAGAAGCCATGGATTACAGGCAACATCCGCACCGAGCTAAAGGCTAGAGCTGCCGCTTTCAAGGAGTGGGACACTAATCCGGACGCTTATAAGAAATCCCGCTATGCCCTCAGACAAACCGTCAATACAGGAATAAGATTGAATCCTACTACACCGGCTCTGACACTCGTCGGATGTGGCAGGGCTTGCAAACTATTACGGACTACAAAGGGAAATCCAGCCGCGAGCTGCCCAGAGACATGAGCTTACCAGACGAGCTAAATGCCTTTCATGCTCGCTTCGAGGCAAGCAACACTGAAGCATGCATGAGAGCACCAACTGTTCCAGACGACTGTGTGATCACGCTCTCCATAGCTAAATGTGAGCAAGACCTTTAAACAGGTCAACATTCACAAGGCTGCGGGGCCAGACGGATTACCAGGACGTGTACTCAGAGCATGCGCGGACCACCTGGCAAGTGTCTTCACTGACATTTTCAACCTCTCCCTGACGGAGTCTGTAATACCGACATGTTTCATGCAAACCACCATAGTCCCTGTGCCCAAGAAAGCGAAGGTAACCTGCCTAAATGACTACCGCCCCATAACACTCACGTCGGTAGCCATGAAGTGCTTTGAAAGGCTGGTCATGGCTCACATCAACACCATCATCCCGGAAACCCTAGACCCACTCCAATTCGCATACCGCCCCAACAGATCCACAGATGACGCAATCTCAATTGCACTCCACACTGCCCTTTCCCACATGGACAAAAGGAACTCCTACAGTGCATTCGGAAAGTATTCAGACCCCTTGACCTTTTCCACATTTTGTTACAGCCTTATTCTAAAATGGATTAAATAAATAAAAATCCTCAATCTACACACAATACCCCATAATGACAAAGCGAAAACAGGTTTAGATATTTTAGCTAATTTATCAAAATAAAAAAAATACCTTATTTACATAAGTATTCAGACCCTTTGCTAGGAGACTCAAAATTGAGCTCAGATCCATCCTGTTTCCATTGATCATCCTTCAGATGTTTCTACAACTTGATTGGAGTCCACCTGTGGTAAATTCAATTGATTGGACATGATTTGGAAAGGCACACACCTGTCTATATAAGGTCCCACAGTTGACAGTGCAAGTCAGAGCAAAAACCAAGCCATGAGGTCGAGGGAATTGTCCATAGAGCTCCGAGACAGGATTGTGTTGAGGCACATATTTGGGGAAGGGTACCAAAAAAAATTCTGCAGCATTGAAGGTCCCCAAGAACACAGTGGCCTCAATCATTCTTAAATGGAAAAAGTTTGGAACCACCATGACTCTTCCTAGAGCTGGCCGCGCTGCCAAACTCAGCAATCGGGGGAGAAGGGCCTTGATCAGGGAGGTGACCAAGAACCCGATGGTCACCCTGACAGAGCTCCTCTGTGGAGATGGGAGAACCTTCCAGAAGGACAACCATCTCTGCAGCACTCCACCAATCAGGCCTTTATGGTAAAGTGGCCAGATGGAAGCCACTCCTCAGTCAAAGGTATATGAAAGCCCTCTTGCAGTTTGCCAAAAGGAACCTAAAGAGAAACAAGATTCTCAGACCATGAGAAACAAGATTCTCTGGTCTGATGAAACCAAGATTGAACTCTTTGGCCTGAATGCCAAGCGCCACGTCTGGAGGAAACCTGGCACCATCCCTACGGTGAAGCATGGTGGTGGCAGCATCATGCTGTGGGGATGTTTATCAGCGGCAGGGACTGGGAGACTAGTCAGGATTGAGGGAATGATGAACGGAGCAAAGTACAAAGAGATATTTGATGAAAACCTGCTCCAGAGCTCTCAGGACCTCCGACTGGGTTGAAGGTTCGCCTTCTAACAGGACAACAACCCTAACCACACAGCCAAGACAACGCAGGAGTGGCTTCGGGACAACCGACTAACCTGTTCCTACGCACATTGACTCGGTACCGGTACCTGTTATTGTTATTTTATTGTGTTACTTTTTATTTTATACTTTAGTTTATTTAGTAAATATTTTCTTAACTATTTCTTGAACTGCATTGTTGGTTAAGGGCTTGGAAGTAAGCATTTCAAGGTAAGGTCTACACCTGTTGTATTCGGTGTATGTGACAAATAACATTTTATTTGATTTAACATGGAGATTCTCACAACAAGGAAAGAAATAAAATAATGCTATGATTGTGATATTTGTTTTGACCGTTTAGGTGATAGTCACTGATAAACCAACACTTAGGTTATAAGATCTAATTGCCAAATACAAATATTTTTGTTTTGGAACAGTGATATACAACTCCTGTGGGAAGACTTGCGTCACGTTCGCCATATGACGTCACTCTCAAAGGTTGATTTACAGTTGAAGTCAAAATGATATCATTCCTCTGATTGTGTCAATGTTATATGTAATGTTGCACTTCTCAGATCGCAAACGTTTCTAACAGTGTTACATAGTTGATATGACAGAGATCGAAAATGTGGTGCCTTGCTTGCTGAGGATTTCCTACTTAAACTCATACCCGACAGTGACGTTTGGTTTCTTCAACAACATCTGTTCTTTTGGTTTCAATAAGCTATTTTGCATTATGCAAAAACCACGAACTACGTGAAATGTTTACCACCATATCCGCTATCGATGTCGTTGTTCAATCTTCAAATGAATTTGCAAATAGAAATCTCCTTCAACTTCTCTCTGAAACTCAAACACAGTAGCCTACAGACTCACAAGTCAAAACAAATGTGATTTACATTGCTTGGTAGCCTAAACACATTTTAAGTTAAACTTCAGTAACGCTTCAACACAAAACTAGTGTGGAAGTCATCTCCGAACCATCTAAAGAAATATCTCACTTCAGATAAGCAACAACGCGCTTCCCAATGGTAAACCTAAACTGACATTATGGATTATAGCATATATTTCAACTATCTGCACAAAAATACACTTCTATACTAAAAAAAATACATCTATTGTAAGTTACTCTCCATAACTTACCGTAAGTTGAAGTCCCATAAATGTAAACTGCTATGTCAGGACCTTCGGATTCGTGAATCGGCAATGTAACAGCACTGCCGCCATGTTCCTCTGCGATGACTGGGTGCTTGTTTATCTTACCCATAGTCCTCCCCCACACGCGCAGCGCAACAGCCCTCATTACCACAATGGACTTTGCTGCTCACAGAACAGACGGCCAGAATAATGACACTGCAGCCAGCCGTTGCAGCTAAAAGGCAGACAGACCCATGTATCAATGCGGCCGGTTAAAGTTTGTTAACCACAACTAAAGAGGATGTTTACAATGTATTTTTTAAAAACTTTAATAGGTTGACCCTGCTGCGCTTACTCAGAATTGTTTTAAAGTCATATTTCTTCCTTCAAGGTTAAATTTAAATAAAGACACGTTACATTTTGGAGTCTTTAAAATGTAGGCTACCAACAAACTCCATTTTATTTAGGCACAAATTTAATTTGAGTAAAAAAGTGTGCTTACTCTTCAGGTTTGTACTTGATGTTAGGCTTTGTATTTTCCATGCAGCCCAAGCTACCCACACATGAATATAAGTAAGACTCAATTAACAAGCCTCTACACAAACACAGTAAGATAGTGCCTCTCTTCACATTAGGAATTGTGTCTCTATGGCATGGTAAAAATGCCTCAGGCAGATGTTCAAATGGCTCACAAATCATCTTCTCTGTCCAAACCATAAAGATAAATATAGGATTCTAGTGCCCAAAAGCCAGTTTTAGCATGGGCAGTGCCATTGAGGCCTTTCACCATTTTTAAGTAGTCAACTGGGTTGGACTTCCTATGGGTTAAGGAAATATCACATAATTCCATCCAGGTCATCAGGAGGGATCAGCCAATTAATTATACTCGTGAGCAAACATTCCATAACTCCAGGTGGCAGTAAATTGCCAACCTTGGCTTTATACGTGTTCAAACAACACAATCCAGGTGGCAGCATGCACCCTTTCCGTTTGTTTACCAACTCATAGAAGCAGTAGAGGACAAAAATGTACTACTTCAAAATGGAGATGGCTTCAATGGTGCTGGCTATGCTCACAAAGACATCAGGGGACAGATACAATGTTGCATCCTCAAACTAGCTCTATATTCCAAACCCTCCATAGAATTGATAGGCTACTTACTTCACCCGTGTCTGCCTTTATAGTGGCCACAGCCACTTATTAATTGTCCACACCTGCTGTTGATAAAATAAATTGTTGCTAATTAATGTGCTTCCATTAAATGAAGACTGTTTAGGCAAGGTAAAGGGTTTGTACATTTTGAAAGAGGAACTCATGTAGATATTTATCTGCCTATTGTTATACTCGTTTCAAGCTTTTTATAAGTATTTTACATATTTTAAATCTCCATCCTGTAAATATAATATTGATCTATTTTGAGGAATTTGGGGGATCTAGTACCATACATTTCATAGGGCAGAATCGAGAGCAGCCAATCATTGCATTGGTTGCCTATTACAGTTTCAAAATCACAAGTCAGTAGTACATTCAAAAGCCACCCATGGAAGGCAATTGGTAATATCCAAATGTTGTCGCTTGTTGAGTGGTTCGCTGCTTGTGGCCTAAATGCAAAATCTATGACATTATGGGTTGACATTCTAACAAGGTCAGTTCCGGTCTATTTAACGGGGTGGGTCTCCCATAGTCACCAATGCAATAGCAGCTGGGTCTGGTCTACATAGTTAATTGACTTTCATTGAACCAGAAAAAAACATCGAGTGGGGTGTCTCTTGCTTCCACTTCCGTCTCTGATTCTACTCCCCTCCTCATTTTCCAGTTCGGTTATTCTTTCTTTGATAAACACTGCCACCTAGTGAGTATTTCGCAGAGTGACGTTAGTACATGTATTAGCATTGATCATTGGTCCCCATACAGGGTTTAAATTGCACAATCAGCAAACGGCAATTAATGATAGAGTTAGAACGTTCAGTAGCGTTTTGTTCTTATATTGAAAAACTATACATTTATTAGGCATCTGTTCATTTTACATTAAGGATTCATATAGTTTGATCTTGGTTTTTCAATAGGAAAATCAGTGTGATCTTGGTTGAAAATGAACTCTCTGCACAGGGTTTAAATGTATATGTGCTTATCTTGAGTTCAGCTGTCCATAGGCACATACTGAAGTTCAAATGATGTCTTGAAATGTCCAAAGCTCATTTGTGTGTTGCACAAGGAAATCCAAGATCTCAAGTGTCCTTTGTCGAATTAAAGTGTGGATCACAAATTACCCTTCCATTTATTGGTGTGAGAAGATTAATCACTGGCTGAAAGACAATTGGAGACAAAATTGTAAACATCTAGAACATCAAATCAAATAGTGTAACATAAGAGGACGTAATGTAAGTGACAGAAATTAAGACGCACCAACAGTTATCTTCCCATCCTTCTCAAATTTCTTAAGGTAATGCACAAGGTTCACCTCTGCTGCTTTGTGCAGACATTAAAGTGTCTCCTTTTGCAGAAAAGTAAATGTTACAAAGTAAGATACAAAGTAGAGTATAGCACATGAATACACAGATTTGTAAATGTTCATTTCTATAGGCCAAGCAGTGTTTGTAGGTTTTGAATGACTTAACATTCTTTGGTCAGCATCTACACATACTGTTTATAAATCTTACAGTTGCCAATGGAGGATCATAACTTTAAGTTACAATTCCCACACCTTGTAGACGACTTTGACCAGTTCCATAGAAGTCAATGTGTTCCCTTTCGGCTGCCTGGAGGACACTGTTGCTCTCTGAGGTTTCTATGGCTGATGTAATGCTGGATCTTAGAAGCGGCATCTTGGACCACAGGGCCATGACCTGCAGATATTAGTTAAGGAATTATTTTTTATATATATTTTTTATGCCATTTAGCAGACGCTTTTATCCAAAGCGACTTACAGTCATGCGTGCATACATTTTTGTGTATGGGTGGTCCCGGGGATTGAACCCACTACCTTGGCGTTACAAGCGCCGTGCTCTACCAGCTGAGCTACAGAGGACCACTCTGTAGAATATGAATGACTCTTGTAGAATATGTTTTTGTGTTAAGTTCTATACATACAGTGCCTTCAGAAAGCATTCATACCCCTTGACTTATTCCACAATTGTTGTGTTACAGCCTGAATTCAAAATGGATGAAATATATTTTTTTCTCACCCATTTCCACACTATACCCCATAATGAGAAAGTGAAAACATGTTTTTAGACATTTTTGCAAATACAAATGAAAATGAAACACAGAAATATCTCATTTACATAATATAAGTATTCACACCCCTGAGTCAATACCTTTGGCAGTGATTACAGCTGTGAGTCTTTCTGGGTAAGTCTGAGCTTTGCACACCTGGATTGTTCAATATTTGCACATTCCTTTTCAAATTCTTCATGCTCTGTCAGGTTGGTTGTTGATCATTGCTAGACAGCCATTTTCAAGTCTTCCATAGATTTTCAAGGCGATTTACACTGAACAAAAATATAAACGCAACACGTAAAGTGTTGGTCCCATGTTTCATGAGCTGAAGTAAAAGATCCCAGAAATGTTCAATATGCACAAAAAGCGTATTTCTCTCAAATGTTGTGCACAAATTTGTTTGCATCGCTGTTAGTGAGCATTTCTCCTTTGCCAAAATAAACCATCCACCTGACAGGTGTGGCATATCAAGAAGCTGATTAAACAGCATGATCTTTACACAGGTGCACCTTGTGCTGGGGACAATAAAAGGCCACTCTAAAATGTGCAGCTTTGTCACACAACACAATACCACAGATGTCTCAAGTTTTATGGGAGCGTGCAATTGGCATGCTGACTGCAGGAATGTCCACCAGAGCTGTTGCTGAATTGAATGTTCATCTCTCGTCGTTTTAGAGAATTTGCCAGTATGTCCAACCGCCCTCACAACCGCAGACCACATGTAACCACGCCAGCCCAGGACCTCCACATCCGGCTTCTTCACCTGCGGGATCATCTGAGACCAGACACCCGGACAGCTGATGAATCTGTGGGTTTGCACAACTGAATAATTTCTGCACAAACTGTCAGAAACAGTCCCAGGGAAGCTCATCTTTGTGCTCGTCATTCTCACCAGGGTCTTGCCCTGACTGCAGTTCGGCGTCATATCCGACTTCAGTGGGCAAATGCTTACCTTCGATGGCCACCGGCACACTGGAGAAGTGTGCTCTTCACGGATGAATCCCGGTTTCAAATGTACCGGGCAGATGGCAGGCAGCTTGTATGGCGTCATGTTCTACAAACATAATTCCACTTTGACATTATGGGGTATTGTGTATAGGCCAGTGACACACATCTCAATTCAATGCATTTTAAATTCAGGCTGTAACACAACAAAATGTGGAAAAATTAAAGGGGTGTGAATACTTTCTGAAGTCACTGTAGCTAATGTGAACTAGCCATTTGAAGGTGTGACTGACAGTAGAATTTATGTAATGTAATGTGTCTTTTCTAATGGATGATTTCCATGCATTTTTTGTGCACTTTGCACTCAATTATACCATTCAGTGTTTCAGAGTTAACCAACCTGGGTATATTAGGTCAGCCTGTGAGTCCAACAGGATTTGCTGAGATTTCATA